>NW_027526204.1:28358992-29711058 GCF_048455015.1 Haemaphysalis longicornis | reverse complement strand
ACCAGTCCCGTCTCTTGGTATCCGAAATCGTAGAAACAGATGCAGCCGGTGATTCCGACATGCCTCCTTGCAGTACTTATATGTTTTATTCAAACACAAAGATTATGTGAGGCCTCCCAAGACAATGCATCAGCTGGCTAGCAAGAATTAGGTGTGCTAAAGTAGAGCAAGGGTGTTTTTGTCTTAGTATTCCCTTTCACTCATAACACGTATACTACGGGCCTAAGCTCTGTGCGTACCAGAGAGTCAGTAAAACCACACGCACAGTTTTTTGGGCGAAGTTACTGATTGCATTTTCGAGTAATAAGATACCGACGGGAGCTATCCACCATGTAGAAATACTAATTTCTACTGCGAGAAAGATTAGACTCAGTTAGCGCACCAATCCCATCTCTTCATCACCTCGAACAAATGAAAAGTTGGCTATAAGATCTCACAAACGCCATTCCCTCCAATTCGGGAGCTTTGATTCTGCCTGCGCCCTTCATGTTATCAAATGTTTGAAAACCAGCTGAAACCTCTTTGCATTAGGAATGAAATATGGGCGCGAGGCTGCAGTAAAAAGGCTTAGTTAATATAAAACTTGTCCAATTATGAAATGGCAGGAGATCCTGCCAAGCCGTTACGTCTGCAAACGAAATACATAATACACATTATTTTTATATTAAAGTACGCAGCTTGAATAAATGAAGTAAAATGTTCTCCACATTAGAATGAAGTATACGTGGCACTCTAGTATATCTCTTTCACTACAATAATAGTACACTAAAGTTTGTGTCTGCAGTACATTGTTCTCAATTCAACGATGCCAACGGGGTCCACTCAAACACAGTACCTACCCCTGCTTTAAGATATACACTCACAATGGGTTGATTCCATTAGCAAATCGATTCCGTTAGCATAGATTCCATTAGCATGAACTTAGCAATGGGCTGATTCCATAAGCATGCAGCAGCCCAAAAAGAGAGCAGAATTGCAGGTAATTAAATACTGTGAAGTTTATTCCTAAGGCAAGCCTGATGACTCCTTCAAGCAGCGCACTTAAGCATAGCACACGGATGCACAAACTAAAAATAAATGAGATGGTCTACAAATATTAGAACGCTTTGGCATTTCAGAACGTCCAAGGTGCAAAATTTTGTACTCACCCCTTCATGATACTTGTAACCATCAATCCCGTGGCCACCTTTGGTGCCACCACTTTCTCCAGTTCCGGGGGGTTTGGCGCCTTCCCCTTCACTGCCGCCACCCCTGCCTTCCTTACGACTAGGACGTTTGCTGCCTTCCTCTGCACTGCCTTCGCCTCTACCTTTCTTACGTCTGGGGCGTTTGGTACCTTCCTCTTCACTACCTTCGCCTCTAACTTTCTTAGATTTGCGGCGTTTCGGACCTTCCTCTTCACTACCTTCGCCCCTACGTTTCTTAGATTTGCGGCGTTTGGCAGCTTCCTCTTCACTACCTTCGCCTCTACCTTTCTCAGATTTGCGACGTTTTGAGCCTTCCTCCTCACTGCCCTCGCCTCTACGTTTCTTAGATTTGCGGCGTTTTGAGCCTTCCTCCTCACTGACCTCGCCTCTACCTTTCTTAGATTTGCGGCGTTTGGTATCTTCCTCCTCACTGCCACCGCCTTTAGCTTTTTTAGGTCTGCGGCGTTTTCTTCCTTCCTCTTCACTGGCATCAGTTCTGCCTTTCTTTGATCTGCGACCTCCGGCACCTTCCTCTTGACTGCCGCCATCGGGAACTTTGTTAAGTCGGCGGCGTTTGCTGTCTTCTTCTTCGCCTTCCCCACCCCCACCTTTATCATCTAAGCCTCGTCCACCCTTTTTAAGGCCTCGGCTGCTTCCGCCACCTTCCTCTTCCCCAAAACCTTCACCACCCTTCTCCGCCTTCTGGATCTCTTTCTTGGTCACGGTCCATTTGTTGTTGGGAGCTGCAATGAAAAGCGCTTTATCAGCTATAAATAAACCAAACGTAATGTAAAGGGAGTAATATTTAAAGGGCTGCTTTTTAGGCAGACGTGCAGATGATGCTGGCGCAGTGAAGCCGGAATTTAATTTTTTATTTTATTTTATTTATTCCAAATACCTACAGCGCCCGTTGGGCATTTTTGTAGGGGGGTTAATTATTAATCACAAAAACAACAAGTAATCATAGAAATGCAAGCTATATAATGGGAATACAGGTTTGTCTCTAATCAGAACGCAGCAGAACATAGCAACAGAACATAATTCCGAACAAAGCAACAATATACGGTCAAAAGCAGTAAATCAAATGTTAGCATTCATGAAACACTTTCAAGAGCAGACAAAACATTTGGTGAGCGCACAATTTCATTCGGGAGCATGTTCCAATCGTTAATTGTATTGGGAAAAAAGGAATACTTAAATACATTGATGCGGCCCTGGAACGGTTTAATTTTTCTAAATTGTCTCTTCGTGCGGACACGTAATTCGGCGTTTTTAGGTAAGTGTTTTTGTTAATTCCAGTTGACCCTATCTTAATGTTATGGAGAAGCTTTAACCTACAAATTTTTCTACGCGAGCATAATGTTTGCCACACTAAGTTATCTCGGATGACAGAGCTTCTTACATTGAAGTTGAAGTTCCCTGTAACAAATCTGGCGGCACGCTTCTGTACCCTTTCCAGCTGTTCTTTCAACACTTCCGTATATGGGTCCCACACTGCGGACGCGTATTCCAAAATAGGCTTAATGTTGGTGAAATAAAGTGTTTCTTTTAGTGATTGAGGGTAATGTTTGAAATTTCTCTGAAAAAAGTACAAGAGCCGAGAAGCTCTTGCAGCTGTTGCATGAATGTGGTCTGTCCAATCTAATTTAGAGTTCAATGTTACACCTAGATATTTCAGTCGTTGTACACTTTGTAATACATTATTGTTTAAAAGATAACTACACTGCAGTGGTTTTTTCTTATTAGTAAATGTTACATGGTAGCATTTAGCTATGTTTAAATTCATCTGCCATTGCGCACACCATTCTGATACTTTGAATAAATCTGATTGTAATACATGTGAATCACTGACACTTTGACAGGGTAGTACAAGACGCAGTCATCGGCGTACAATCTGATATTTGACCGGATACCATTGGGTAGATCATTCACAAAAACCAAAAACAGCAGCGGGCCAAGAACTGATCCCTGGGGCACGCCAGACAGAACTTCAACTGGTGATGATGAAGTGCCACTTATGACTACCCGTTGTTCCCGTGCAATAAGGTACTGTTTTAACCAACCAAGAAGGCGACTAGGGATTCCTAAAAGTAATAACTTATGCAACAAGAGGTTGTGTGGCACTACGTCAAACGCCTTTTTAAAATCTAAAAATACTGCGCCTACTTGCAGGCCCTGGTCGAAAGAGAAGGCAACATCATGAATGAACTCAGTTAATTGTGTGACACACGATAAACCAGAGCGAAAGCCATGCTGAGCTGGCGAAAAGAAATGATTTCCCTCAAGATATTTTATCATAGACGAGTACAAAATATGCTCAAGTGTCTTACAGCAGACTGACGTTAAAGATACTGGTCTATAATTGCATACTTGATTCCGGTCCCCAGCTTTGTGTATGGGTGTGACATTTGCGCTTTTCCAATCATGAGGTAGCATTTCAGTTTTTTCAATGAAGCTTTTCAAACACGATAACATGTATCGTATGACTGTCATGATAAAACTATAGGCGGGTCTGTATTTTCCCACCTTTTAGCTTTATATTTTCAATGTGTCCTATGTAAGTTGGTTTCCAATCGAACCCCGCAGCTAATATATTTTGTTCGTTTACTCGATTAAACGTTCCTTCTCTCTCTCTTTCACATCAATGACTTTTTGCTGGTCGGATGCCTCTTTGGTTGTTAAGCACAACAGGCATAATTTTGTTTGCTGTTAAAGTAAAACTATTTTTCTTTGCCCAATTTCGAAATCCTTTTTAAACGACGCTGAGTGAACTTTCGCAGATAGACAAATAAGAAGACAAACCGATGTCATTGACATGTAGATACTGTACAGAAAGAGAGAGATAAATTTTGTCGAGTAATTTATCTTGGCAATAAAGGCGACCAACTGGCAATGCCTCTCTGGAGGACAGAATTTTGTTGATTGCACGTTCACTACGAAACATTGCTGTGTAGTACTAAGAGCGCGCCTTATGTGAAATAATTTTTTACAACACGCAGCTTCTTGCCATGTAACCTAGGATCAAGCAAAAAATCATAATGCCACGCTGTGCCGTAAGCTTTCCCTAGGTCGACACGCAGTGCTTCTTCAGCAAAAATGCATTTCTAACATGGGATTCGAAGGGGGTTAAACTCGTTACCTCATACGGCCCGTTCAAAAAAGCCACCTGAGTAGTGTAGAGCAATATATTCTTGGAGGTAATTAGAAGCGTCTGTTTATCATTTTCTCTAAACATTTTCCCTGACAGCTGCTAGTTCTGATTGATCAGAAGCTGACGTTTGAAGATACTTGTTAGCTTGTATCAGGTCTAAAAGTACCGCTACTTATTCAAGTAGGTTTTATAACATTCAGATTTCTGTATTGCGTTGTTTAAAAAGTATAGCTCTTTTTGTGTCTTTGCTTAAACGTTTCAGCATTTTGTGTGGTATAATTCCCACACCTAGGCTAATGTACCACACGTCGAAAGTGCAGCAGACAGCTCGTGCTTTGTCAATAGGCAATTG
Source organism: Haemaphysalis longicornis (assembly GCF_048455015.1). Taxonomy (NCBI): domain Eukaryota; kingdom Metazoa; phylum Arthropoda; class Arachnida; order Ixodida; family Ixodidae; genus Haemaphysalis; species Haemaphysalis longicornis. The sequence continues at coordinate 29,706,368 of NW_027526204.1, read as the reverse complement.
TAGCTTCCCATCCATTTTTTGAAAAAACTGCGTTCGCATTTTTTTGCCTTCTCAGACCTGCTACGCATAAATAGCATATCTAGAAGGGCTGAACTTTCATTGTATCTCTGATTGCACAAATCGGCGGAGCGATGTTTGCGTTACGTTTTCAAATGCGCTAGTTTAGCTCCACACTTTGTGTGGGCCCGTTTAGTAGTTTATACATGAAGCGCCTAGTAGTTTTTCATACGTCCCTTTTTGCTTCGCACATTTCTGCCTATCTGCCTTTGGTTGACTAAAAATCTCTCAGACGCAACTGGTTGGGTACCCTACGTATTGTTTTGATTGTTACGTGCCCTTTACAATCGCCATCCTAGAGTGGCCTCGGTGTGCTTGTTGTTCTACTCTAGGTTTGACACATGGAAGACTGCACAGCTTGGATTGTGTGTGGTGATAATTTTTTGCAGCATGGTCAACATCTAGTTGAATGTATGTGTAGAACAGTTCGGACCATTGTTCGGATGTTTTGTGATCGGCCTCTTCTTCACGGAATCTTGGGGCACAGTTCGTAATCGCAGGGCTATTTATTGACCGTAGGGTAACTAGAACATGACCGCGGTTACATGAACTGGATATAACAATCAACTCGTCTGGAGAGAGCGGTATGGTTGACACTATTTCCAAGTCGGTTGCACCTACGAGGTGTGTGCTGTGCTTCACTTGGTTGCACGCTAATGTAAAATGAGCACGACTCTGAATAGGCCGGCAGTTTTTGTAATATTCGGCCTCAGGCATCAGCAAGCCCGAAGGGCAATGATGAGTATTCACAATTTTTTCTAGTATAAATGGCAATAGCAGTTCATTGACACGTTTTTCAAATCGAGAACTGAAGAGTTCATTATCAGGTAGGATGGATAGTACGCATATTGTGGTTAGACTACTGAAAGCAATAGCTCTTCTGGCGAATATGTCTAGACTTCCGTGAATATTTTATAACCTGCTACCAGCCTGCAGACCACCAGGCGTACATTGCCTGAGGAGTGAGTGCAGAGGCCCCCGCCGTTATTACAAATTTGGTTAAAGAAGTGATTGTGCTTAGGATGTAAATGTGCTTCTTGCTGAAATATTACAGTAATATGTTGAAATCATTTTGTATGTCATCAAGGTTTTTGACTGGCCCACACAATTTCTGCTTTGCGCCATATGCTTGTTTTTTCGGGTAGAGTTAGCGTGATTTGTTGCATTTCTGGTGGGTGCGCCACTTGTGTTTTCGTGGTGAAACTGTTGAGGGGAAGCGCATTTTGCCTTAAAAGCGACTGTCGTTGCTCTATGTGTCTGTGAGGCCGGTAAGACCCGCATCACGTTGACATCCTCGTCTACGGACAAATCTCTGACGGCTCTGGCTCCTTCAGCTGCACCTCTCCTGGTTTTTGTCGCGTTTTCCGCGCGCTGCAGAATTGTGCAGCGCCCTGTTGGATGCTTAACCAGATGCAGCGACTTCGACTGTCATGCCCTTGGGGCTCTGAAGGCCAGCAGAGCCGGAGTGTAAAGCGAGGCATCCTCTCAAAACGTGTTCATCGGCACCTCAGAAACTGGATACCGGGTGGAAGAAGGGGCATTGTGGGCAGCTAAGGGCGATGATGACGGCAAATTTGTGCCCGCAAAATGGAGACTTAACAAAAAAAATCAGGCGCCCCTCATCTAACGACGAGGGTGTTTGAACGCGAAGGTTTCTCATTACTGATCATCGTTGTTTTGACACTATGGGGTGCAGGATATTGGTCTAATTTTGCGTGTTCATGCCCCGCTCTCCTACTGTTAGCCTTAGGATGATTTGAATGAATCCCCCAGAATCCAGAATGGATTCTGGATACACGCCCGCTGGATACACGCCTGCTGGATACACCCCGTAGGCCAGAATGGAGGAATCAGATACACACCCACTTCATAAACCGACGGACCCTGGTTCCCTTCCGGCCACGGAAAGTTTTTCTTTCACTTCACCGATAGTTATGTCAGATATGCATCCAGTCAGAACGATAAAGCTTCGGTTTAAAAGACACGAAGGGCAGCTCACAGTAACAACCGATTTTTCATTCATAACACGCCAGAGTTGCACCCTGAGTTACAACCCTTGATCATCACGCGTACGTAGATGTGTACATATTCCGTCCCAATGCACAAACACAAGAATAAAAAAACAACGAGCCAGGGGGAGCTGTTGTGTTTTCCAAACAACAACCATCTTGAATCACTGCGATCAGGTTACCAAGAATATAGCAGAAGCATGGCACTTGCCTTTAAGAAATGGAGCATGCGCTAGTCATCTATCTGTCGCCCTATCGGAGAATGAATTATGTTAAACAATATCAGATAGTATATAGTGTTTTTTTTTGTCTTGTGTTTGCGCAATATGACGGAATATTCATATTTGCTCATGCGCAATGATGAAAAGTAGTCACTGAGCGTATTAGTGTTGCGAATAAAAAAAAACAGTTGTTAGTCGGCTCCAGTATTCTTGCCTTTTTTCGTTTTGCGCCCATTTAGTGCGTGCGTGGTTACCGTCATAAATGCTAACCAACTATCCCGCGTTTTGTGTTAATGCACCTAAAGCGGTCGTGTGAGTAGCAGGGGCAAGAACATGTCAGCATCGCCGACTGGTTGGCCACGGAAACCTCACTAAGATTCACCGTCGCATCGGCGAACCGCGTCAGTGTAGCGTTCCGGAGCAGGGGCCCTATTCTCGACTGCACAAATTGCCGGCAATTCAGGCAATTTTCCGGAAGTCTTTTCTGATTGGCTTTCAATTTTGGTCACGTGCTTCCGGTTGACAAAGCGGTTGTGTGTGCTGTCGTCATTTTGACGTTTCATGTCGTCTGCGGACACCAGTTCTAAAGTTTGCCTTATTTCTCGTTACTAAAGGCGCATAATTCTTGGCCGGCAATGAAGAACCAGTCTAAATGCAGCGGACATGACAACGTAAGCCTGTCTTTGCTATTCAACAACAATACTGCTTGTAATACACACCCCCCTCTGTGATTGGCTGAGAAGGCGTGACGTAATTTAAACAGTTGGCGGGAACGATTACGTCATGCATTGGCAACTTCAGCCTGCGTAAAAGTGACGTAATGCTACGTAACAGCTTGAAAATGGCGGCTGTTTTTGTCGCAAAATACAAGCAAAATAGGGCACAGTATTGCCCCGGCTTACGGCGCCGCGAAATGTGCGGCAATTTGCAGCAGGCGCAGTTTCGCATGCGCGCTGTTTAAAGCATGTTTCCTACCGAAACAAATTATAGTTTCAACTGCTTCCAAGTCAGCGATCATGGATTATACAAATAACATGCAGTATTTTGCTTTTATGTTTGACAATGAAATAAAAATTATTTGTTTGGCGTAACCGCAACATAAGAGGGCAGTACAAGCCTCTCCATGACAAAGAGAACCTAATGCATGGCATTTGTCCATACTTGTCTAGTAAGCTGTTGGGTAACATGATCGAGCTCAAGATAAAAATAACAATGAAAAGTGACTATATGGTTCATTACAGCGCTGATTGCAGTCAAGCTTGACGAATGAGTGAATCGGCGACATCGGTGTGCTCCGCGGTTATCAGGCTTAGCGCTTCGCTGCTCTTATGTGTCATAGAAGCGATGGTCGCGGCCGTCTTTTTCGGTGATCACGCCATAAACTTGTAACATAGCAGCAGACGAGGGCGTGGCGGCGGTGGCGGCAGGGAAGGTGATAACGCAAAAAAGCTTGCATTGAAGCAGAGCGCCCAGCTATGTTAATAAAAGCGATCGAAAGAAATAAATAGATACGGTAAAAAAATTGTGTGATGTTCTTTAGCTCGACATCCGCCTTTCGCTCGCTTTTGGATCAACGTTACTCGATCGCCTTGTGGTGTTGGCGCCAAATTTGAACTCCAGAAATGTGTTTTTCTTGTCAGCCTCAGCTACCGTCTTAATTTTTATAGTACATGCCAAGTGTTTTTATATCTTTCTTGCACAATATTTGATACCTTGGTAGCGATCTTTATGACTGACTCGTCAAATTACACTGCATGTCGTCATAGCTATAGGTGCAGCACGTCACTGATTGCTTACGTCGTGCTTACGCAAAAAAACATGGGCGAAATGCCGGCAATTTGTGCAGTCGAGAATAGGGCCACAGGTATTGAAATTCGCTTACGAGCTTCTGGGTATGGTAGGTTTAAGGTGATTTTCAAGTTGAATACTTATTTCTTAGTTCGAAATTTTGACAGAAGTACGCACGCTGGAGCACCCACCTGTATAAACAGTGCCTAACACGTGAGCGAAAAATGGCCAAACAGCCACTCTCCTGTTGCTCTCTCCTACCCTTCCCCACTCTGTAGCGTTCCAGCGTGATTTCGTGTCCGCCAGCCAGCGCCGCTTCTCGGAAACTATGACAAATAGTGGAAAGTTTGTTTAGCGTTCCCGAGGCGGCGCTCCTACGCCTTCTTGTTTTTCACCATGCCTGTCTGGCTTGGTCTGTCACTGATAAAACTTCCTTTGTCACGAAGCAAAATCCCTTGCGCTACCGCAGGCTGATGCCGGCTTTGCGCGCTTATATACTCGGATCACAGGCCCTGAAATCTTCTGAGTGGGGTATCCCCCTCTATCCCCTCCGCATTTAGGTATTGTTTTGACCCCCCTGTTCGCACTCCACATTGGTACGCACTTCTAAAATTGAGGACTACTGTAGAAGCGCCCGGAGAGCGTGGCGGGATCGCAGCTGCTTATTCTTTTGTTTCCTATAATTTTCTGAAGTTTACAAGCACGTGATATTACTGGAAAGTAATCGTAGAAGTGAGCGCCTGAACAAAAAACGTGCACGCAATTTTTTCTTCTCTAAATACTCCAGAAAGAAAAATATCAGTAAAATAATGGCTGCCCCATCCGAAAATATCGTTTTTCTGTTAGCTATATGTCTACCCGACAATCAGTATGTTCTTAAACTATTTCAGTCCGCCTCCGTCTTCATCTTTGGAAAAATGCAGCAAGTATAAAGCGAGCGACACGTTGAACGAGATCCCCAGTGCGCCACAGAACTAGCGCCCCGTCACGGCTAAGCTGTAAGCGAAACGGCTCTTGAAGCCCAAAGAGCAAGCTGACAGACACACGTCGTAGAAGTAGGTGCAGCGTTCGCGACTCGCGAGCAGTGACGTAAGGCGAGATGCCCGCCCGCACGCGCCACATAGCGGATCAGTGCCTGAACTAAGCGTCCCTACCCTTCCCATTGAAAAGCGCGCGACGCGTCAGGCAATGTTAATACAGGCGGCGTTGGCTGGAGTCAGTCGGAGTTAAAGTGCCTGAATCGGTTGCGTTGCAAGCCTTGGAAGGTGCATAGCCCAGGCGCCGACTACAACCGTTACAGGCTCCTCTCTTTGACTGATGCGGTGCCCACGGCTCGAACATTTCCCATTTTTCTTCGTACCGACAGTTGTCACTACCATGATAATTTCATGCTACCTTAAACTCTTGAAATTACATCGCGCTCGTGCAATGTAGACTCTTTCTAACAATGTGAAAAACCTACTTTATTCTTTCAGGCAGGGTGCTACGATTAAACGTCAGGACGCTTTGCCATCACGTTTAATTGGGATACGCCTTACCGCTGCCACACTTTCCTTGCACAAGCGTTGAACATCTGTATTAGAATCATTGGGGAATTCAATGTCCGTAAGGAAAACATTACGGCGGTTCAGTGTTCGGTGAAGTGGTACAGCGATTTGTAGGTCGCTTATGTTTGAGGGCTTCAGGGATTACTAGACTTTTCTTTATTTCAAGGTTCAACGAATGTGTCTTCACGTGCGAGTTGACGTTGTTTTGTAGCTCTTTGCCTCCCTGTATTTTTGAAACTTTGAATAAACAGGACGTATTTTCTGGTCGTGGTGGCTGCTTTTTCGGCAGATGGTATCGCAAAAAACTTGAGAAATTGTTGGGGGTTGTGAATACGAAGTTTGATGGGCGTTTAGAAACTGCGTAGTGCCGAGCCCTCTTGACTCAATTTTTTGGAGAATCTGAATTAGAGTCTAGAACACCTGCTTGGTTGAAACAAAGTTTTAGGTTTTGAGTTCACCGAGTTTACAGTAATTCTGACGAAGGTCTACCACTCCCTGCCTGGTAATCAGAAAAGGACCAACAGGTGCACAAATGTCGGTGAGAACTGGGCCATGGTGTCGACTGTCAAAATTCGAGGTTTCCCCGCTTCATCTTAAAACTTATATGCCTCGTTTATACCCGCTCAAGGTTGGATACTTGCACTACAACGGGTTGCCCCCTACAGTCACAAATATTTCCTAATGGGGCCCTCCCAGAAGCACTCAATGTTTCACAAAGCTCCACGTGGTAGGCATAATCATAAATAGCAAAAGAGATGACGTCGGTTATTCTGCCAGTTGTAATGTCGTCATGAAAGATTGACATAAGGCGCGCAAAAATGGCAAAAACAGCTGAAAATTGGCACGTAACGTAATAAAAGACCCATTTATTCTATGATTCTACGGGTAATTTTAAGTGAAGTGGCTTTAGACAGCCTTTTTGTGCTGGGAGGTAATAAGCAGTTGAACTACAGTCAAGCTTTTTGATAGTTCATTTTTTATCAAAACATAAATGATCAGGGCGATGACGGCAGAGGAGACAACCACACACAGCACAGAATATGAATATACGAAAAATGCCACATAACAACCTTGATGATTGTCAAGTCGAGGTTGCGAGGACCTCAAGGCTGAAAAAACGCCCTCCTAAAATACAAGACTTCCGTAGTTCAGTTTGTGACAAATTGTGCATGTCCCACTTTCAGAAGACCTCTTTGGCGATGCGTCGGGACAGACGATTAAATACCAAAATATAGTTTTACCCATGACAGCTGTCGCCCCAAAAATAAGACACCGCGAAGTTTTAAAGCCAAAGTGGCGTGATGGCTTACCGAGAAAGCGAATTGGAAGTGTTTAGCCTGCTTGGGACGAAAATATTCTTCAATTCAGCTCATACAGTACTGTGCCAGTGTACAGTTTTTTTAGTTGGACACTTTGTAGAGGATAATGTAGCGTTTGAGACAGGAGACTAGCCGCAAAATATTTTAAAATGACTAAAAAAAAGAAGTCCTTACTCTCGCGGTCGTCGCAGGAGCAGCACTCCCTGTATCCGTACTCGCGCTGTTGTTTACCGTTGGTTTACATGCAAAGAGAAACACAAGGTACAGTGAGAGGCATCACTCGTTAGGAGAATTTGGCATCACGTGAAAATCTTCGCTGAGGGTGTTAGGTTATTCACTAATCGCACACTCAGAACTCTTAAGAAGACTTGAACTGGTAAAGCAAACTGTGTAAAAACCTCGTCATATTAGAGTTTAATCGAAAAGTATGGCACATGGCTCGCCATAAGGTTGTCAACGCAAGCAGTGAATGTTCACACCCGACCAGCACACAGTACACACAAAGGAGAGGCGCACTAATGCCCGAACCGTTAGCCCCGTGCGGCCAAGCTTTACGAGGCCTGACCAAGTGTACTTTGGTCTGATTCAAATTTTATGAAGTTTGTTGACATGTATTTTGTTCCAGATAGGTGTTTGAGAGGAGAGAATGAGAGCACGGTGGCCTAGGTTGCTTCCATGGACAAGGTCGGTCAGCTGAAGTTCAAACTCACGAAGGTATATCACTGGTAATTCGTTAATTTGGTTTTCGCCTCTGATAAACCATTTTAAAATTGAATGTCTCAGCCTGCGAGGTGCTGAAATCATGTGACATCTGCCTATCATTATGGCAAACTACTGGAATGGTGCGAATAATACGGCTTCGAATCACCTACACATGCAGGAAGTGTAAAATGGAACCGAAAAGCATCATTTCATGTCTTCTGCTGTTTTCTACTCGTGTCGAAGGAGGTAAATTTCTCATGGAATTCCATCTCAACCCTTGCAAGGATTTGTTTGTTCGTTACTAAGCTTTTTCTAGTATTCTAATTTATAGCCAGGTATTCGTACTTGAGGACAACGTAATGCTTCTTGCACTAGCCCACAAAGAACGAAAGAGAAAGGAGCACCGTCTCCCTGAAGTTGTGCACGTGTACGCGTGGAGGTGTACGTCTACATTTGGTGTGCAGTCAGTACGGTTGCATACGATTTGTTTTGCTGTCGAATGTGTTAACTTAGGTTGTTGTGAGTTGTTTGTATGAATTAGAATATCGTAATCTTGTGCTGATCGAGCCGCACTATCAAGGAGTTGCCCTGCGCACGTACTTTTTCTGTGTGTCTATTTGTGTTTATGCGCAATGAAAAACAGTTTCCAGTTATCAACTTTGTGTCTCCTGATGTTTCGTCTTGTCTCAAGCGCTACTTAACGACGTACAAACAACAACAAGCCCAACTGTCAATTCCACGGAGCTACATTTATAATACATCCGACACTTAATTGGTTTGCAAGAATTATGAACTTCGTAACCCCATTTCACTTGCCTCAATGATGGCCGTGTGTGAGTTTAAAGCGAGGATGCCTTCGTAGCACTGGAGGCACGGCTTTTGCACCCGGAAATTAAACTTTTGTGCGTGTTTTTGGAGCCTTTCAGAAGATACCGCAGGCGGTTATTCCTCATTTTGAGAGCGGAGGTGTGTAGTCAGGCCAAGAATTTTAAGGTCTGCCTGAGGGTGACCTGCACTTAAATCTGAGGAGACGGCCATAGCAGGAGGCTCTTCTTCGACTGATAAAAGACGTGAGAGAAGACAGCAGATTGGCTGTGGAACAACGCTGATCCCACATACCACCACCAAACAGGTCTAATGCTGCTAAGGGCCGGGTTATCTTTCTGGGGGACCAGACACTACCCAACCGCCACAAGGACCTCTTGGGCCTGGCCCCGTAGTACATCGACGAATCAGCATTTGATCCAGTTGAGAAAATAACACTTACTAAGTGTATTTCGTGTTGTGTTCCAGAAGAAGACCATTCACAATTATTCTCGGAATGCGTAGATGTACTCTCCAGGACTCGAGGTCCGTGGCGCCAGCCCCAGCCGGCCCGAGAGTGTGTCGAGTTTGCTGTTAGTACCCGGTTGCACGCATGAATGTCGAATAAGTATCCTTGCTTTGTCATCGTTCCCGATGGATTGGTTTCTTTGAAAACTATCAACGCTGTTTGTAAGAACATTCAGCCTATAGATGTTAAACCCTCTAAAGTGAAGTAAGGTGCTATTTTACTGCAAAATAAACACAACCTGGAATGTCTCGGAGGCACTGTAAAGCAGGAAAAGGTTTAACAGGGAAACTGTTCTTCTCCACCAAAACGCACAAACATCATGTGCCGTTTCGCGCTATTGTTTAGGAGCTCCTGGCGGAGGGTGGTATCTAGGCAGTTGCAGAAACGGTTTCGAGATCCGATCTTGATACTCAACTCGGACAGCTTCGTATAATTTTTCAGTAAAAACAACTCTGACACGTGAAAAGTGTTGACAATCAATGTAGGGGATGCACATTACACCATTCCTCACAATGAAATAATGAACTGTGTGAAGAGGTGCATCACCGAGGAAAATACTTAAATTAAGTTTATGGACACTTTCGGGGTACCGATCAGCGGGTTTCTAGAAATTCTGTGTTCATACTGGAAGTAAACCTTTGTAGCGTGTAAGGGGGGCTTACATTTGCACAAAAGCCGGGATATGTATCAGCCGTAAGGCGGGTTCTGTCTTTAGCAATATTGTTCTCAGCCTTATCTACAGGCATATTCAGCAGAACCTGTGCGGGAAAGCTATCAAAATTGTGAGACACGTTGACAATTTTCTTATCTTTGGGGACAGCTGCAATGTATCTCGCCGAGTGGTTGATGAGCTGAAATTTATAAAGAGCACGGGCTTGGGCTTGATTTCTGTTGGAGCTTCGGAAAGAAGGCCCGCGACAAATTCCCGGATTTGCGTAAAATTTTTGAACCAGGGCATGTCTGCTCGGAATATCGTCTTTGGTCTGCGAAACAACTTATAAATTTCAGTTCAGGGCACTACAAACTGGGAAAAAGTGAAATTACATTGTCGGTGTTAAGGTCAGCTGTTTTTAAGTCCTATCTGCGTAAAACTGGGAACAGTGTCTATGCAAATATCACCCGGCTTAACGCGGGAGCTTTGCCGGAACACGTAATGCGCAAAAGGGCCCAGAAGCTGGTAAAAATGGTGGTTTTAAACGTGGAGTACTGGAAAGATGGCCTGCCGGCGGAAAAAAAAGAAAACTATACATGCACCGTTTGTAGCATGCCCTGAATAATATTTCCGGACGATACGGAGTTACTGCGCTTTTCTCGGCAAATTGGTGGAAAGGAAGTTGTCTGGACAGAAGTGCGGCAGCTGTTGCAACCTCAAGCATGCTTTTCCGTTCGTCCCGTAATACACATGCATTGTTTACTCATTGCCATTGTCATGCGTTCACGTTTATATTGGCCAGGCAGACACATGTATCGATATACGACTCATGGAGAACCGGAGGTCACCCCAGAACAATTCTTATGCACACATCACTCGGCAATACGCGACCCGAACCAATAACAGCCAAGTGAAATGCAATACGCTGTTTTAAGAACACCAGAATTTTGGGGGGGCACAACCACCAGTTCACGAGAGAGATAATGGAAGCATTGCATATTAGAAAAAACTAAGGCAAGTGCGTCAGCCTTGCCTGTGTGGCGCTGCATGGAAAGAGATTTTTCCCTATCGTTGTTGGTTGTTTGTAAAAATGTAAAAATGTGAATATCGTAGTCTTGTGCTTATAGAACCGCACTATTGAGGAATTTCCCTTGAACACGTGTTTGTTCTGAGTATGCATTTGCGTTTACGCGTAATAAAATAAGTTGGGAGTCAGCGCCGCCCTGTGTATCTTGATATTTCGTACTGTCTCAAGCACTACTTTGCGATGTGTAGAGGGTGTCTACAAAGAAAATTTAAGAAAGCTTTATTGCGAGAACTTGGGGGTTCACTAAGTTGAGAACATCTGAGGCACATGAGATGGGCAGATGACAGTCGGTTGTTCAACAATTTGAACAAAACGTTCGACTTCAATTTAGCAACACTGTGCAGAAGGCTCGGTCGAAGAGTTGAAGGTATAATATAAAATAGTAAATACAAGAGTAAACATATATAGAGGAAGCGCCGCATTCGGCAAGAAAAATGCTGTGTTAGATGTGAAAGACTAGAACCATCCTCCAAATGACGCTTGCGCAGACTGTAGGCCCAAAAAGAGTTGTGATGCAGAAATTATATCGTCTGGGTTACCGCCGGCAAGCATTCTGAAGTAATAAATAGTGGCCTATTACTCTCGCTTGAAGGAACGTGCGTAACAACGCGGAGGACGGGTGTTGACCTATCGGCAAAAACGTGAGGATCTACTAAGAAAGTGGAAGTACAACTTTGGTCGATGTAAGAAGTATTGGAAAAAAGAACAACTGGATTAGCGCCTAAATAATGAAAATGAGCGTCGTCGAGTACGGGGCTGTCCCGGGTGGAAAACAAGCCAGCTCAAACTAAAGGGGCTGTGCAACACTTATAAATAATGCTTTCACTCTTCCTCTTTTTTCGCGCCTTTAGGCGAGGGCTGACAGCGAGGGTAAAATATTGTCACACAGCCAAAGACGAAGCAGTTGTCTTCAAGAAAAAGAAGTTTGTTGGAGTGAACTTATGCTCCCCTAAGAACTCAAAGAGCACCGAGGAGGTCTCAAAGAATGAAGAGGCGGCGAAGCAGCAGTCAACAAAGGGACGTGCGCAGGCCAGTGTCGGTGAGTGGTATATCGAGGCGTCTGCTCTGCAGGTTTTTATCTTTCGACGCGAGTGTTTCTCGAACCGTCACTTTACATCCAGAACATTGTAGATCAAAGTTTATTCTGGGCTAGTGACGTTAGGGCGAAACGCTTTCCTTATAAGAATGAGATAACCCGTGCGGCATAAAAATAAAGAATGCAACACGCGCTCCGCTTGGAACACAGATAACAGAGCCGGATACGACCGGGCAGTGAAAACAAAACATAAAGAAACAAATTAAATCAATGGTTCGCGGCAATATAGTCGCTAGCACGGAGTGTCACTGCGTGATGGCTCGTCACACCGGATACGCCTTCAGTTTCTGCTTTGCTTTAGAGGCTTTCTTTTTGGAGTGGATATCGAGTGCTTTCATTGCTGAGGCTGAAGAAAAGCCCGTCAGTAGCCGCGACACCGCTTCAATAGCGTAATTCCAGCGGTCGAAGAACCAACGCCGGCTGTATAATCATTGCCTAACGCGTGAGCGAAAATGGACAAACAGCCACTCTCCTCTTGCTCTCTGCTACCCTTTCCCACCCCGTAACCTTCCTGTGTTCTTTTATGTCTGTCGGCGAGCGCCGCTTCTCAGAAACTATGCAAAATAGTTGACAGCTTGTCTAGCGTTCCCCAGGCGGCGCTCCTACGCCTTCTTGTTTATCACTATGCTTGTCTGTCTTGGTCTGACGCTGATAAAACTGCCTGCGCCACGGCGGACGCAAAACCACTTGTGGTGCCGCAGGCTGACGCCGGCTTTGCGCGCTTATGTACATTGATCACGGGCCCCTATATTTTCTGAGTGAGGCATCCCCCCTCTGTACCCTCCAAATTGCGGTCTTGTTTTGTCCTCGCTGTTCGCACTCCGCTTTGATACGCACTTTTAAAATTGAGGACTGTACTGCAGAAGCGCCAGTACAGCGTGGTGGAACCCTCAGCTGCTTATCCTTTTATTTTCTGTAATCTTCTGAAATTTACAAGCACGTGATATTTTTGGAAAGTAATGGTGAGAAGTGAGCGCCTGAACAAAAAATGTGCACGTATTGTTTTCTTCCCTAAATACACCAGAGAGGAAATTATCAGTAAAATAATGGCTACACCATCCGAAAATATCGTTTTTTCCGTTCGCTATTTGTCTACCCGGCAATTATTACATTCTTGCACTATTTCAGTTCTGCCTCCGTCAGTTATCTTTGTAAAAATGCAGTCAGTATGAAGCGAGCGACACGTTGAACGAGATGCCCAGTGCGCCATAGATTGAGTGCGCACCAGAACTAGCGCCCCGTCGCGGCTAAGATGTGAGCGCAACGGCTCTTGAAACCCAACAGGCAAGCTGACGGACACACGTCGTAGAAGCGGGTGCAGCGGGGAGCAGTGAAGTAAGGCGAGATGTCCGCCGGCGGGCGCCACATAGCAGGTGAGTGCCTGAACTAAGCGTCCCTACCCTTCCCATTGAAAAGTGCGCGACGCGTTAATCAATGTTTATGCAGGTGGCGTTGGAAGAATGCCAATACCGGGAAAGACAGAAAACATTTTTGAGAAAGTTTCTAAGTTATCTGATGGACACACAGCAGTAATATTTGACTGAGGCACTTAGCGACCCCCAATCCAAGTGCTGAATATGTTGGTTGAGCACGCTCTGCAGGCATTTATAATTTCGAAAAAGTTGAAAAAAGTGGCGCAGGGTCCTTTTAAGACGCAAAGTTGGAGTTTGGCAGAGCAAGTATTGTAGATAATGGACACCCAATGACAATTTTTGTCTGAAAATGGCTGGTATGCTTACATTCACACCAATCACACCAATTCACACCAGATCTTAAATGCATCAAAGATAGACAGGGAGCTATGTAAATGAAATGTCTGCGCTGAAAGCAACGTTTGCAGCCCTAGAATCAAACTATGCCTCCCACAGTGCAGCTGATACTAAGACAGCCGAAAAAGCAATTCTTGAACTTTCCGATCAAGTTACGACTATCGCTTCCCATTGCAATGACGCAGAAAATAGACAGCGAAGGTCGAACTTGCTGTTTTTTGGACTTGATGATGATCCTGGGGAAGATTGGGCCAAATCAAAAGAAAAAATAATTGATTTGTGCTCCAACAAATTAGAGTTATCCAAAACCAGCACTCATTTTGAACGCGTACAGGCAAATACACAGAAGGTAAAAACAGACACATAATAGCAAAATTTGCATTTGTCCAAGACAAACAAGAAGTACTGTCGTCAGCGCGAAAACATAAAGGAACGGTAATGTCTATCAGTGAAAATTTCTCTTTTACTACCAGGCAAATAAGGAAACAATTGTTCGACTTTGCCAAGGCCCAGAACACCAAATTCTACTTAGTCGTCGACACTTTACATATGCACGAAAAAACTAATGTGGTTGATAGTATCACAAACCAAGTAGTACTGTCGACGAGGTAGCTCCTACATCCCCCACCTCTTACAAAGCGCAATATCAAAAGCCGCAGCAACACGTGCGCTGAAGTGCGTCCACAAGATAACCCCTTTTCCAACAAAACTTCATTATCAGTTACGTTTACAAACATACGCAGCCTACTGCCTAAAAAAGAAGAAATAGGTTCCCTGCTACACGACAACGAATCTGACGTCCTCGCGCTTACTGATACGTGGCTGCACCCTCATATTAACGATAACGAGATTTTTCCAAATTTTAACACCTTGAATATCTACCGTAAAGACCGCGCTGACAGAAGAGGTAGTGGTGTTCGTTTGGGTATTAGAAAAACAGTTTGTTCTTACGTTGTCGACACAAAATCGGCACTTGAGATAATTTGGGTCGCTTGCAAAACAAGCTTACTAACGTTATTCTTATAAAAAACTGTTACCACCCTCCTGATTCCAATAGTTCTTTCATAACTGAATTGAGGGAATGTATTACTGATGCCATGAATTTGTGCCACACTAAAATGTCTTTCTTTTCGGAGACTTTAACCTTCCGCGGATTGATTGGAACCTTCTATTCTCCCCTTGTAACACATCATCCGAGTTTATCATTATAACTCTTGACTTTAATCTTGTACAGGTCGTCAATAAACCCACTCGTGAAAGCAACATCCTAGATTTAATACTGATTTCAGCCCCTGATACAGTCGTGGAAGTCCTTTACCGAGAAGGTCTTAGCGATCACAGACTTTTTGAAGTAACCCTTGATCTTCCTGTAGCGTTTCCCGGCAAAACTACCAAACAGATTGGTGGCTATAACAAAGCTAACTATGCCGAAATCAACAATACACTTGAAATTTTCTTTTGCCAGGTATTCTTGCCCTCGTTTAGCAATCGGTCGGTTCACGACAACTGGGTACTTTTCCGTGACAAAATTACCGCCTTGATTAATAAATACATTCCCTTGATTTCGATATTCAATGACAAATGCAATGCCTGGTTCACTAAGTCACTCAGTCAATTAAGAAATAAAAAGAAACGTCTTTACCGAAATGCTAAACGCCTGCGCACAGCCAGTGCGTGGGATAAGTATAAGCAGTGTTCAAATGCCTACTGCGCAGCTATACGTTCTGCCAAACTTAAATATTTTTCAACTGACCTGGCTTCTATTCTAAAAACTAACCACAAAAAATTCTGGCGTGAAATATCTCGCAACCGTGATGCTAACCCCATTACCTTACATGATGAGAATCACGAACCTCTTTCTAACAGCAGCGTTGTTCTGCCTTTAATACGTTTTTGCCTCAATGTTTGCTCGGGAAGACCAATCCACATTACCTAACGTGCCGGATTAGGATTACCAGTGCATGAAACCTATTGAAATTATGGCCGAAGGTATAGAATGTCTGATAACCAAGTTGAAGCTGTCCAGCTCCGCTGGCGCTGATAATATTAACTCAAAATTACTGAACAACACCATTTACACTACAAGTAAAATTCTGTGCTATATTTTTCAACAATCTTTGAGTGTGGGCAGATACCTGACGACTGGAAAATTGCCAAAGTTAACCCATCGTTTAAATCTGGAGAAAAACATTTACCCCGAAATTACCGTCCAATCTCACTTACATCCATTTGCTGCAAACTATTAGAACACATTATCGCTTCGCACATTTACAACCATCTTAAGTTAAACCAGTTCTTTTTCCGCAACCCGCAACCAACATGTGTTTAGGAAATGTTTGTCATGCGATACACAACTGCTAGAATTCACGACTGACCTTCACTCGAACATTAATAATAACCTCCAAATAGACTGCATTTTTCTTGACTTTTCGAAATCGTTTGACCGTGTGCCCCACTGCCGCCTAATCTCAAAACTATCTGCTCTTCAATTAGACTCATTAACCTTGTAATGTCTTCGAAATTTTCTCTCTCTCCGGCAACAGTTCACTGTCATCAATAATGATTCGTCGTCAATGTGCGATGTAACTTCCGGGGTGCCACAAGGCAGCGTGCTCGCGCCGCTGCTATTTCTTATATTTAGTAACGACTTGACTGATGGCGTCAAATCATTCATACGAATATTTGCCGACGACTGCATAATCTACCATCCTATCAAAAACGTTAACGATCATTACGCACTACAGAAAAATCTTGACGTATTTGTCAAATGATGTGAAACTTGGCAAATGATTCTAAACCCATCGAAATGCAAAACTATCTCATTTAGTCGTAAGCATGACCCCTCCATTTTTTCATACCGTATAAATAACGAACTGCTCTCGCATGTTTCCACATACAAATATTTGGGCGTACACTTCACACAAAATCTTTCATGGTCCTCTCACATCACTAATACCTGTGCAAACGTCCGAATACCGTTAACGTCCGAAAACTAGCTTACGAAACTTTTGTTCGTCCCCAACTCAAATTTGCCTCACCAATCTGCCCCCCCCCCCAAAATTACTTAACCAACATGATCGAGGCAGTTCAAAATAAGACAGTCCGATTCATTTCTCGTAATTATAATTTCTGCTGCAGCGTAAGACATCTTAAAATGGAATATTCATTTCAATTATTATCCACTCGCCGCAACATTTCACTTTTACGCCTCTTTCATAAATACGTCATTAGCACTAAAATGACCAGAGTTCCAATTGAACGACCCTCCTATTTATCAGCTGACTACACAACCAGCTTAGTTTCTCGCGCATGTACGGTAAAACGAACTCTTTTAACGCATCCGCGTTGCCTCGAGCCATCACGTTGTGGAATGATCTTCCCAATAGCTTAGTATGTGACACTAACCCAGTTCCCTTCCGCAACGAAAATAACCTTACATTTAGGGTGATAATTTTATGTTGACTGCTTCGTTCTTGTATAGTGTTGTGCAAAATAGGTTTTGTGAAGCGAATTGCCCAATCATTTTTTGTGCTTTATTTTTTTGTTTAGAGCTATCTTAACGAACTGTTCACACTTCCTGCAATCGCTGTCATGACTTTCCCTGCATATTATACCACAATCTGTGCCAATTTAGGTTACACATATTGTACATTTTCCTAACTGCTGTGTGCCATGAACTGCATCTTTTTAGCTGTTCGGTGATGATGTATGATCTCCATTTATAGGTACTTAGTTCTTGTTTCTTTGTTACTCATGTTTCGCGCTTACTTTTTGGCACCTTTCGCCCATTTACTTGTTGTACATGTCTTTGTTAGCCCCCTTTATTCAAAGCCCTAACCAAGGGCCAGCAAGTTACCTGTAAATAAAAATAAATTAATTTTTTTTCGAATTAACGCGCTACTGACTAAATAATATTTCATGCTTGGGTTCTGTAGAATTTTATTCAAGACACGTTTAGGAATGCCTGAAAAATCAACAAAATTGCCATTTGTTAGTCAGACCATTCTACACTTTTTTTGTACCTTCATGTGAAGAAGTGCTAGCTACTCTACCGAGTAAAGGGGCCAATGATGCACATTTAAGCATATTTATTTATTAGCAAAAGTTTTTAGAATAATTTGGCAGTACCTCGAGGTGGAGATTGTGAGGCCAAAACACTGCCCCAAAAATGACAAGTTAAAACATGCTACTTAATTTTGTTATGCTGATATTATAACACATTGTTTGCTTGGAGTGGCCTGGACCGAAATGAGCTTGACATCAGCTTCTGCTTTACAGGGCAGTAGTTTGAGAAAAAAAGCTACTCATATCAAACAAACTTCACAACACGATTTGTATTAGAGGCCTTGCCTAATTTTCAAGTCATAGGAGCATATTTTTTGCTCAGAATTTCCACTAAAATTCTAAGATTTAAGTAGGCAAACTTATATTGGGGAACGTCTGGCGGGAAATCTCAGCCCAGGCACTCAGCCCAGCTATCGCCGTGGTTAGAAACAAATCATTTAAGCCTTAATATGACTAAAACAAAATAAATCATATATTTAAGCCAGCAAGTAAACGAGATACCAGCCCATTTAAACTAACGAACGAAGGTTACTTATTGGAACAAGTGGCTCAACAAAAATTTCTTTGTGTTTGGTTTTCTGAGGACCTTTCATGGTCGTTTCCCGTCAACAATCCTAAAGCTTAGTTGTCACGAGTAACAGAAAGCATATACCGTATTCAACATCTGATAACCCCCTCGCTAAAACACACTCTACTATTCTCTTTTCTATTCGAGACTGAGTTATGGCATATTAATTTGGGGAACCACGACGGCCTATAACTACAATAGCTGGAATATTTTGCAGAAAAAAATGCTTCGCATGTGTGAGAACTACCAGGGAAACAAGCTAAATTTAAGGACAGACCCGCTTTTAGTTAAGTATAACATGCTTAAAGCTGATCAAATCTTTTGCTTTAAACTCTTACAAGACATTCATAAAAACCGCCTACCTAACGTACTAACCGCGAAACCTAGTACATACCCAATACGCAAGCCCTTAATTTCACCACCTACAATTCGCACTAATTATGGTAACTAGACTCTTTCTTATCAAGCTACAAAATATTAAATAGCAGTGATATGAAAGAAAATTTCCTAAGACCATTTCTCCCATTCAAAAGCAAATGCAGAAAATATATAGTCCGGAAGGGCACATCATTCTTTACACTTTGAAGTGTTGTTTGTTGTGAAATATTGTTTCTTCATATTTGTTGAACCCCAAGAACGTTGCATTGTATGTTTGAATATGCAACCTAAATTTATGATATATTACTCATGCTGTAAACAAATTCACTTGACCCATTGTTAGAAATACATGTCTATTCTCTTCTGTACACTGTACGCCCCATTAACTTTTTGTGAGGCGTAGGCTTACCTAATGTTGGTTATCATATGTTACACGGATACATACACCCATGAAACGCTTTATCTATGCACGTGGATATATTGTAGTAGTATTGTGCTTCATTGTTTTTTTATATATGAACCTGTTTTATGTGTTATACGCTTTTGCTACGTTGAATTTCTGTTGTTATATTTCCTATCTCGTTTTGCTGAGAGCCAGCTGTTTGAATCTAGATCCTTTGTGTGAAACTGTGAAACCTGTAAGGGGGCCGAGGCCACTTTAGATGATGCCCGCCTATAGCCTCGGCTCCCTTTAGAGCTGTGTAAGAAAAAATAAAGAAAAAAAAAACGTGCGAGGTAATTTTCGCGTTGGCCTCGGGGAGAGAAACGACCTAGTGGTAATGAATTCATTAAATACCGAACAAAAAAAGAAATGAAAATGTAAAAGCCTGATGGCTCAGGCCTAGATGTGCAATTAAATTCATTGTAACGGCAAATACTGATATTGTGTAAGATGCGCATGTCCTTTGTAGATTGTAAGCGAGGTAGCTCAGAATGGTGAAAAGCAGAGCATTGTGAAGTTAAAAGGTGAACTAGTAAAGCAAAAGAAATGTACCTTGCGTATGAATAACAATCAGAGCATTGGAAATTAGGGTAATGCGAGTACGAGTGTAGCGTAGACATTTGTTATGACGAATAACTAGGATTCCTTATAAATGAAACATAACTGTAGGAGCAGATGAACCGAAAACGAACCAGTAACCTGCCTCAGAAAAGAAAAGAATCAATTACATAAGGCAGAGATATGGTGCGGGAAGCTGCGTAGAATATAATAAATTTGGCGGGGTTCTCCAAATTTTTTTCGCAAACTGGCGGACAATCACGAGTAAATTTAGGAAAAGTTTTATAACGCCGGAAGATTTATGTCAACCAAGCAGGAACGCGCTATAATTACAATGCAGGTACTGTGAAATGAGAAGTTCAGTGTACAAAATGGAGTACCGTATGCAAAAAAAAACAACAACAGAAATTTGTACAATATTGTTTTCCATCCGACACTGATTATTAAAACCATCTTGAGCAAATTCTCCTGGCTGTACGGGCTGCAAGTAATACAAAAAGATGAAGGGGAAGAATAAAACCGGAAGGCTGTCGGTAATGACCAAGAGGAGCCGATTTAAGATAATATGGTGAAATAATTGTTGTAGAAAAGATCGAGGTGTCAGCTGCGAAACGTTTATTGCCCTAACGGTACCGAAAGAATAAAGATAATGGCGCAGTCAAGCAATAATTCAGGAAGTCTGCCGTGAGAGAGCTCTAACTTCAGACCAATTAGCTTACTTTCGGTTATCTAGCAGTTACTTAAAAATAATTCATACTGCCTATTCTGTACCAGTTGCTTACAAAAACAACAACTGTGGATATAGGGAGTGCAAACACACTTCGCAGCGTGAGAAACCGGCGAGTAGGGGCGAACCTCTTCGCTTGGCAACGAGGTTCGTGTTCACGTGTCACGTCATGCGTCACATGGAAACTCGGCTGTCCAATGGGGTGGCGGAGAGAACTGCGTGACGTCACCCCCCGAAGACAGAAGGGGCGCAGCTTACTCGTGCCAGAGGGACTCGATTTGAGACTGCGATGGGAGCACCAAAAGATACCGAACTCTTGTTTTAGACTAGAGCGACATCAGGCGCACATTTGCGGACAATCTGGACGGCTTTGGTACCCGAACCAATTAGAGACATTAGGAAGAAGGCAGAGCGAAGGCGGTTTGGATAGTAACCCCTTCGAGGATTTCCTTTGGTTGATGTTTCCTATTTCCTGCTTTCTATTTCCGCGCCGCATCCAAGACAGTCGAGTGTGGAGGATTGTCCTAGTGGCATTCCCGCCACACACCTACTCGAATAAGTGACGCGTTTAACATTCAACAGTGCATGGAGCAAGAAGGCTTTAGCAAAGGTTCTGAAAATATATCAGATTACTGCACTGAACCAGGCATTTCGGAAATGCGGGGCGTATAACAAACCTTTATGTATGGAGTTTACCTATCTGAAAAAAAAGCATTTTATTCAGTGGCCATCAGCTTGGGGTAGAATCATTGAGCTGTTATTGAATGGCTGGAATCTAAGTAACGACGTTCACTTAAAAGGCCGACTTAAATTGTCTGTATCAGTAAGATTGTGGCGTACGAGATATAACGCCATCAAACGTTTTTCACTAGACCCTAAAGGAAATTCTAGAAAACCTAATTGCGAAACATGTACAATTTAGGTAAGAATACAATATTTTAGCCGTTTGACATTTTCTGATGATATTGCCCTAATGAGTCAGTCCTGCCAGCACTTACAGACACGTTTCAAGGGCCCTCCCTGGAGAGCCTTCTTTCGGTGTAAAAAAGAACCTAAAGAATTTATTAGTAATTCGAACAAACATGCTTTAAGCCATTCTAAGCTGGATAATTAAATCCTAGCACAAGTAATGATTATAACTACATTGGGATATTTTGTAAGGTTTAGCAAAATAACTGGAAAGGAACTAGAGCAACTGTGGTCCGAAGATTGTTAGGGCTGAGGTACATTTCGCGGAAAATGTTAGAGCGGCAACCACTGGCGTTGTTACCGCAATAACATATAGGGCAGCGACTTGAGGTCGAATCACCTTGGAAAAACTAAGGTCCACCCAACAAGTAATGCAAAAATGTCAAGTGAAACCGGAATATACCGACGTGAATTCGTATGCGAATTCTATTGGAAGAAGTTGTAGCTGAAATAGGGCAAATGTAGTGGGGCTGGGTGTGTGATGTATTGCAGAAGACGGATATGTGGAACACTTGTTGGACGGAACTGCCACCAATGGATACGAATAGAATAAGTGGAAGACCAAAGATTCAATGAAGAAGTAAAAAACAAAACAAAAGAAAACAGAGAGTGGACACTCCGCATTCACGACAGAAGTAGCTACAAGTTCTTGGGAGAAGTTTACGTGGGAGGGTCCATGCAAACAATCTGACGGATAATAATACTATTATAATTATCATCACTATAAGCATGGATTCCGCAATAGCACTTGCGAGAATAGAAGTCAAAGCAGAAGTACTTTCTGCAAGCTTTAAGTAGGCTGTTTGTTTTGGTAAGTGACTACGAAACGCTAACAAAATCCATGTCTTGAATAGTTGCATACTTTTTATTTCTTATCTATAGACATTAATCTGCTTCAGTTCAATTACATCGATGTAAATTACCGCCATAATAAAGTACTTGCTGCAGTTGAACTAACTTACCCACTTCTTCGAATACACTACTGTTGCAAAAAACACGATGAAGAAAGGAGTCAGGAACCGCATATGGCCTCCTCGCGGCGTCTAGCAAGGCAACTTAAGATTTGCTGTCTATCCCAAAAGTTCTATAAATGTTCCGTGGTTACGAAAGTAGCGCAAGTGCGATCAGATAGGTGACTGCACGCGGGGACAGCACCCTCAGTACAAACCGGCCTCAACCTTCTTTATGCACCTGTGCTTTCGTCTCCGAAGCATCAACAGTTTTTTACACATGTGGATATACGTTTGACGTAGGCGAGGATTTGCCCAATGTGGACCCACAAAGAAATGCATGAAAATAGCCAAAAGTAGTTGCGACCCGAAAACAATCGAACAGCTTAAGAGGTCGGTTTCATGAGCCGCTTTCGGCTGCCGCATTGTTCCCGCGTGGGTATAGGTAGTGAGCGGGCTTGGGCGCCCTCATCATAGTCCTTGTTTTCGACGATATTGCTATTTCGGTTGCATTGTACTTCACTACGCAACGGCTTGCTTGCCCATCGATAGAGACATCTTTGGGTTAGATCTGCTCAAAGCTTTCGCAAAAGCGCGTGGAGTGCCTGGCAGGACTCATGCCATCGAGAAGAGCGACGCAGGCAGAGGTACCGGAGGTAAAGCCGTAATCGCAAACGTCGCAATTTGAGAATAAATTTCTTGTCATGGTGTCAAATGAGCTCGTGAATGGTGAATGAACGCAGAGAAGTTAAATGTGGTTACAGTGTGCTAGGGACGAGACGGCAAAAACAAATTTAATAGTGTGAAATGTGAATCAGTATCTGTCTCGCTTTGTGAACACTTAATTAGGCTTGGCTTTGAGCCCCTAAATGATGGCAGCCGTACCTTCCTCAACTCCCCCAAAAGAACAGCTGTATCGATCTATCATTCGTTACTGCTGGTTTTTCCGCAATATTCACATGGTGCACAGACTTAGAGACAAGAGGAAGGGACCGCTACCCGATTTTGATATCAACTCGTGACTCGCACTCTCACACTTACAAAGAACAGGTCGCGTGCATAGACTGGAGAGCCTTCGGGGAAGCCATACCCACCTGCATTACTGCAGCGACTCGAGATGACGAAATTATTCCAACGATACTTCACTGTTTTCAGAATTCCACATGCTTGAGAACAAAACGCTGGAATCAAACCAATAATGACGCTGAGTAACAATGATTATGTGCCATTCGTCGCCGGGTGGAGCGAAAGGCCCTCCGTACAAAATCTGTAGAAGATTTACGCGCTTCTCGAAGGGCTAATAGACATGTAATGCGTCACCTATACAAGCTTCAGCGACAACTGTGGATGAACTTTTGTGCAACGTTAAATACTAACACACCATTGACGCGCATCTCGCGTGCTGTCAAAGGGTTACGCACGCAACCTAAGCAGCTGCTCCCTTTCGTTGCCCTCTCACTGCACAAGCACTCCTCTTTGAAAGCGGTCGTAGAGAAATATTGCAAGATTCTCTCCTCATCAACGCTGATTACACTTGCACCTCTTAAGCCTCCAGAATCAGCTGTTCCCGCACTGGACCTGCCTTTTACATTACAAGAACTGACAGCAGCAATCTCCGATGTAAAAAAACAAGTCGTGTCCAGGTCCGGATGGCGTTAGTTACGCAACCTTCACGCACTTGCCTCAAAATGCCCTGCTCCGTCTCCTAGAGTTCTGCAATTCCTCTTGGGTGAGCGGTAAGCTGCCCTTTGATTGGAAGCTCGCGCAGATTACTCCTTTTCTAAAGCCAAGCCGGCCGCCCACGTGTGATTCCTCTTTTCGGTTTATAGCTCTGTTGAACTGTATTGGAGAACTGATGGAGAACATGGCACATATAAGTATGTCCTGGTTCCTCGAAAGCCGACGCCTTTACCTGCCAGAGATAAATGGAATCCGTATGCACAGATCCTCGATTGACAATATAATTACCCTTATCACGTAAGTTACGGAGCAATTGGATTCTAGCCACATACCAAGCGCAATTTTCTTAGACAAAAAAGCGGCCCACGACTCTGTCACACACGCAGCCATTCTAACTGCTCTTGCAGTACATGGCTTTGGAGGAAGTCTCTAAGCCTGGATAGATGATTACCTTGCTAGACGTCAGCTTTTCATGCGCACTTCGGACGGTGACACATCACATTTCCCCGTAGAAAAAGGCGTTCCAAAAGGAGCCGTTTTAAGTCCATTGCTATTTAATTTGACTCTCATAGAGCTGAAATGGTGCTTGCCGCGGGGAGTTAACATCACGATTTACGCAGACAACATTTGTATCTGGTACGCAGCACGCTTCCGACGCACCACTCAGCAAGGTCTCCAGAAGGCCCTCTTCTCCATTTCAACCTACCTTGCTGCTCGAGGACTTCACCTATTGCAGGAAAAAAGCGCAGAGATGGCGTTTACAAGGAACCGCATGGATCGGTAACCAATTCTGCTGAGTGGGCGAGCCCTCCCGTACGCCTGGACCCACAAGTATCTTGGCGTAATCATCCACCGTAATATCTCCTGGTCGCCTGAGATAAGAAGATTGTATGCCCGAATCTCTGTGACGTCTCAGGTTCTGAGGTACCTTGCCGGTTCTTGATGGGGCAGCAATTGCGGGTTGATAGTACAGCTTCACAAAGCTTACATCGATGGCTTCATACACTATAGTCTTCCCTTACTACACCATGCAGCGCCTATTAACAAATTGAAGCTAGAAGCGGCGTGACGGAAGAGCCTGCGCAGTTGTCTTTGGCTACCCAGAGGTTCCTCGGGTGCAGGGACGGTCGCTGGAGCTCGGTGCTTGCCTCTGCACGCACTCATGTTACAGGAGTCGCTCCGTGTCCATTACGGCATGTAATTCAAACTCCACCCCCCTGTCTGAGCAGGATCACTGCGGCCCACATTTCTGGGTTCGGAGATGCTATTAGAGCTTTGTCCCTTCCCCAAACAACGCAACCAACGCGAACAGTGCGATCTCAGTTTCCGCCCTGGACATTAGCGTGTACTCGTCTAGATTTAGGCATCCCAGGGATAACTAAGAAGATAACGCCCCAGGCTGAACTGCTCCAAGTGGTGTTGGACTACATGCACAGGCTGCATTCCACCAGGGCTGATATTTTCACTGATGCGTCTTCGTTGCCTCAAAGTTCCTCCTCTGGATTATTTGTCCCGTCCACCGGTAAACTCTTCTCCTACCGTTTAGACAGACCAACGTCCTCGACATCACCTGAACTACATTCCCTCAAAGAGGCAATCCGCTACATCCTACGTCAAGAGACCAATGAATGGGCCATATTCACCGACTCTAAACCTGCCCTGCAGTGCCTCCTTAAGAGCGGCAAGCACCTCACATATGAACTTGCCGTTCAAGATATTCCCTATCTAGACCACCTTGCAGTAGGTGCTGGGCACAATATTATGTTTCAGTGGGTGCCGGGTCAATGTAGGATAACAGGAAACCAAAAAGCTGATGACGCTGCCTCTGCAGGCCACACCTGCCGAATTATGGGAAGAATATTGTTTACCAATCACGACGCTTCCACCTTGGCCGCACGCTACGCCCTTTCAGAGAGAAACAGAATCTGGTCAGATCCTACCCACCACCACAAGTTTGTCCACTTCCTTGACCCTCAGCTGTCGTCAAGACTTCCTCACCAGTCCCCCCTCATCTATAAACACTATTTCATCGGCTCCGACTTAATGCAGCGTACACCAACAGCTCCCGCTTCCGTATTGTACTATCTCCCGATTCCAGTTGCAACAACGGTGCATCGGAAGACACAATTGAGCGTCTTTTACTCTACAGTCCTGCCTACAAGGACTCTAAATCAACTTTGCTACAGAACACTGCACGCATAGGTTATACGCAGGACCAGTGACTTTAAAAACCATTTCAGGGCCCTGGCCTCCTTCTTCTAAGCAACGCCTTGCCCTAAAATTTCTGTTTTCGTACCTCGGCGACACTGGACTAATTCAAAAACTTTAATTTCTGAGACTTTCGCTCTTGCCCTTTTACCTAATTTCGTTGGTCCCTCTCTCATCTTGCATCTCTTTTCTGCCCTCCTCTCTCTTGGGCGTTTCTGCCTTTGCCCCCTCCCCTAACAGAGTAGCATGAAGGCGATTTTGTACGATGGCTAAACACTCTGTTTTCTAATAAAGAGTTTCTCTTTCTCTCTCTCTCTCTCTCTCTCTCTCTCTCTCTCTCTCTCTCTCGTTTTGTCAAAAATATTATTTGAAAGCATACACGCCATTTCAAAGAACACATAATCGCCAAAATGTGCGACAATACGTTCATTATGGTTATTGACGAAGCCAGTTTTCTGAAAGAATATTTCTGAATCGCGGGCGTCCAGTCAGACCTCCTACATATGCATACCTTCAGCTTCCCCAGCTGCATGCAGTTTGATGGTGAGGGATAAACAAGTTGAAGCGTACGCGGGCTTGGATAAAGCTGCTATTTGGAGGGGGAAGTAACATAACGAACAATAATCGAACAATCACACAATAAATAAAAAGGCGTTGTTACGCTAAATTCTGGCGTCACCTCGGCCATATGAGGGCGCAAAAATTGGCTATGGCGCAAAGAGTAATAAAAGAAAGAAAATATGTGTACATTTGAGTCCCAGATTCAAACCCGGGGCCCACGGAATGCAAAATGAACAGGCTTTTCCTAAACAATGTACCTAGTGAAACAAACGTAGGCTTTTGACTTCAATATGTGAATTAGCGATGTACCGAGGCCTAAATGAGCAACATCAGCCCACTTATTTCCAGAGTAGGTTTATTATAATAGAGAAGACGTTTACAGTAGCAGAGTATATGTATGGTAACCAGAGAACAGGGTTAGACAAGAGAGAAAAAGCTGACGCTAAGGCAGATGACCAGGACAATGACAATGATGGGAAACAATGGCACCACTGGAAGCCTAGAAGGTTATTTTAAGCCCGTTGACTGCACACGTATCAAATCCAGCCAGACTGCATATCTGTGGCGAGCTTCAGGTAGAACGTAGGCCTTTGCTTGCGGGGAAAGAGGGCGTGCACAGGAAAGGGGGTTCCGTTCTTTTAGAGGTCGTCTTGAAAAAGGCATCATTTATAACTCGTGTACAGCAAGGCTACATTACTGGGGCTATGCCGCTTTTAGTGGCATAAATGGCAATGTTGTAGACGATATCGTGTAGCACACATGTAAGGTCAATGTAAGTTGTGATGTCGCAGTAAGTATAACAGGGAATATACCAAAGCGAGAAAATATTCGCAGTGTCTGGCGAGGTGGTTGAGATCGGCTGTGATAGGGTGGTGACAATTGGCCCATTGGCGGTGGGGGAGCATGCTGTGGATAACACAATTTTGCAATTGTCTCTGTCACAGTGAAGGTGCTGCTGAAGATCTTGTTCAGGAAGATTTTTTGTGGTCGGGTTAGGTTAGGGAAGGAGCTGAGTTGGCCTGGAGTTTCGATAGGATTGAGGTGTAGTTGTGTTAGGTTATTTGTATTTAGAGATTCTGATTGTGGGAGCGAGGGTGGGGTTATCATCGAGGCAGTTATACCAGGGGTGGAACAATGCTGGCGGCGCCGGGTGCCATGAGGCTGTCATGGGGAGGGCCTTCGGTGCAGCAACTGAAGCTGCTTGCTTGCCTGAGACGGCTGGTTAATATTTCGGGCCCAGTCAATGTGGACCTGACAGCCTGAGGCTCCTTAATGCGTCTATTTGATGAGTGATGTAGTCAACTGGAGGGCGAGTTGACCTTGGATGAGAAAGTTCTTTAAAAGCCTAATAGCACACAGTTATGATGCGAAGCTTGGGGCGGAATGTAAAAGGAGGAATCGTACTTGAACTAGTCAAGGGCGTCAAGGATGGCGAAGTGTTCTGCGTTCATTGGAGTAATATTGGCTCCAAGGTGGTGCTTGATACCCATTACAAATAAATCTTCTAGGCGCTCCATGTTGGGCCCATATTGGGAATTATGTGGAAATCATGTAGGTGACCTTCAGTATCACCGGGTTTCTTATTTACGGCGAAGCGTAGGCAACGCTGCCTTCGAAGCTTGGGCGTCGTATGTGCGACGGTTTGTGAGGGGACAGGTTGAGATAAGAAGGGTTATTGCAAGGGAGTTGTGAGGGTGGCTGACTGGGTAGGGGAATATGACCTCGTTGAGTCTAAGCTGTAAGGAGTACTTCTTAGTTGGTGAGTTGCTTTTCATATTGTATTGATCCGCCTTTCCTGAGCGTTGGCGTCGGTTGGTGGAAGGGCTTCTGCTTGCTTCAGGGTTGCAATTTTCGTACGACGGGTCGTGTCCCTTTCGGTGATGTTTACGTTTGGGTAGTAGGCCGACGTTCGGACGTGACGAATTCCTAGGGTTTCGCTGGAGTCTACGAAGTTTTTTTTTAAGTACGCTGCCTTGTCGGTGATCAGGCTAGAAGGAAGTCCACACCTATATCGCACTGAAAACTTCAGGAATACACTCCCATGCTTTCTGAGATGTCAATATGAGTAATCAAAATTTCCTGACCCTTTGAGTGAAGTGGTCGGTAACAACAAGGGGAAACCGGTTACCGTGACGGCTCCAAGGAAAAGAGTAAAAAATATCAGAAGTAATGACTTGCAATGACACATTGCATTCTACCGCGCTCGTTGTGTCAAAGGGAAAACCACCAAATGGCTCAGCTTTCTGACAAACAGCGCAGAGCGTGCGCAACGCTAAACATCTTTGTGCATTCCTAGCTGAGTCACTTTATTCAACGGGCTCATACAATAGAGATAATTTCCGTACCAACAAGGCATAACGGGTAAAAAAATACCTTCAAGTTGTACGTTTCGTTTTTCAATCCAGAATCAATATGAACAAATACGGTTGTTACTGGAGTTAATTATGCAGATAATAACCTTATGTAGGCGCGCTAGAAAATTGCCGAAGATCAGAAAGTTGTTCTCGCGTCATTTGAGGCTTATTTTGCGTGCTTGCCGAATTTGGAAACGAAATACTTGATGGGTTAATATTGTTTAGTATTACCGCGAATGAGGATTGTAGTCTTTTCTATAATTTTTGATGTCTGGATTTTTCATTGTTTCAGGTTTTTTGCTTATGAGATGAATTTTTCAGAGAGTGAGGGTGGTTCTGTGTGTTTCCTTTGATGGGGCAGTCCTGTAAGTGGTGGCCGATGTCTACTGGTATTTTACATTTTTATTTGTTTGTATTTGTAATGGAAAACCTTTGAAAGTAAAATGTAAATCTAGCGTTTGCAGTATTAACATGCGAGCTGTAATAGATTGTGAGAAACTTGGCGAAATTTTGTGAACATTTTTATTCTCTCAATGCATAACCCCTATTTGCTTCTTGTTGTGACTTAGCATTTTAGTGTTTTCTGATGCTGATATAGAGCTGTGTTTTGCTACGTTGCAGTAGAATAGGCCAGTATATTTTCGAGCCATATTATGCTGCTTCCTTTGAAATTTCATCCGGTAGATCGTGGCCGACAGTGCCACTGTAAACTCTGATTTAAGGTAACGGTTTTTTGACCCGTGTTTCTATTTTGCGCGACGTTTCTTCTATCAAAACAATTCTTAGGTGTAGAATATTTGGATTGCTACTTGCTTTGAGGGTGGACAGGCTATCAGAAACAACCGTAGCTTCCCTTCTTTGTACCTAGTGTAGCGGTATTTTAATTGCTTTTATAACAGCGATTCCTTTTGCTTTAAAGTAATTGCTTTACTCCGAAAGTTTGCATTGTTTGGTTACCATTATACGCCACGTTATACAAAATTATAATGGCTCCTCGTATGTGCGTTTCATCTTGCGATCCGTCTTTAAAGCATGTCAACTCTACGAAATTGGTTGAGTAAGATATGTCAACGATTTGTTATCTGCTGAATGCTCCTGCCATATTTCAGTGCTGCCACACCTTATTGCTTATTTGGTCTCCTGCTACAGAGCGGTTTTCCGAGGAGAAACGTTTTTCGGGCAAAATATACGTTACATGTTTCAATATATTTTTCGATCGTTAATTAACTGGTGGGACATTTGGTGTGATATTTAGTCCGGGTTTAAGTCCTGCTTCAGATGCCTTGGTAATTCAAAGAGCAAGCTTGTTCTTCAGATATTTCTTTGTTTTTCTCATTATGACCTGTTTCTTGTAATAAACTGGAGTGGCATAAATTTTAATCATTTCTAAAGGTCTGATATAAATTTCTATAGGTGTGTGCTGATAAGACCCTGGTTGTGTGCTGAAGATTTTTGCACGCTCTTTTGTAGGTATATATTTTTATTTCTATAGGGAATAGTCAAGTCCAGTGAAGTCAGTTTTATTTGGATCGCAGTGATGGGGGCAGCCTCGGGCAAAAAGCAAAAAAATTCACTTGAGGATACCCGAGCGCCCTGGGTACAAGGCATACACCATGGACACACCTCGAGCCCTCAGCGAAACACGCTTGTGGGACGGACGCGTCATCCGCTCAGCTGCTATAAAAGAGTGAGTAAAAACACCATCTTTATCAAATAACACCTATACATTAACTGAACACAACTTTGACACCTATGTATGATCTGAGTCAACAAAAAAAAATCCAACACAATTTAGAGCAACGCACAACAGTAATCCACATGGAAACAAAATATGCCTAAACAGCGACAGTTTTTACATAATGAAATGGAAAGAACATGGAAAGGACTCTCGTATTGCGCGAGCACTCGCTCATTCTAGAGAAAACCCGTTTGAAATCAATCGATTTAGCAGCCTTGGTGAAGCACACCGCATCATCCGCCGTACATCCTCAGTACGGCGAAAGGAAAGATATGGATATTTCAGCTTTTTAAAGAGTAAGTCCCGGCGTTTGGTTTAAGGGCTAACATTTGTAAGAAAATTTTCTTCTCAATTAGGAATCCCTTCATTATAACGCGTCGCCGGGCAGAATTATTATCAATGATAAACAGGTTAAATTTTAAACGCGTGACTGATTTCCTGGTGTTCGCAAGGTATGAAGCACTGCTTTCGTTTGTAGCAGGTTTATTCTATGCATGTTTTGCCCAAGACAAGGAAGAACTAATTCACATGGGATTCGAACAACGCATTGTACAATACCAGTGAGACACTGAAAAAAAGGAGGGAGTTTGGGCAAATATTTCGCCAGATTTTGCTAATTTACTTAGCACTGAGTACATGTGAAGATCCTACCTCATGTTCTCGTAAAAAAAAATGACCTAATATTGTTACGGTGTCTGCTACTTTTGTAATTGTGTTATGCATTTTTATGCTAAGGTAACATGAGACAAGAATCCGCCTAGATTAAAATGACATAGGTTTTCTTTTGTTTTTACGGTGTATATGTAAGGCATTGGCTGTGCCCTGGAAGTTCAAAGTTTTTCGAACGCCATTATAGTTGAAAGTAGACATGACATATTTGCGCCTTTAAATAAGGGGCCTGTGTCACCCGCAGAAAAACGGTGGTTTTTGTTGCTAATATATTTCATTGCATTCGTATACAGAATAAGTTTTACTGGGCATAAAATGCTTCCGTGCGGAACTCTGCGGTTGTTCTTTGATGAGTAAAGACGTCCCTTTCTGTTGCTCCAAATTGGAACCTGCGTTCTGGATATAACATACGAAGAGCAGACGCGATGCCGCGGACGCCATATATACATCTGATTTGTGAAGGAGAGTATGTTTATTCAGTGGTCAAAAGCCTTCCAAAAGTCCACAAGTACGCCAACAAACAGTTTATTTTGCAGTGAACCGAGAAAAATTCTTTTTTGGATAAGTCGATATGTTTCAGTGGGCCTACTGAAACGAAAACCACATTGCGGAAGAGTTACCAAGCCTTTTATAAAAAAACTTTTTCCATTCCTTTTGAAAAAAACGAGCACAATAAAAATAGGTCTGTAGTTGGATGTATTACTTTGATCGCCACCTTTGAAAAGCACTACAAGCTTCAAAACTTGCATGAGCTTTGAAAAAAAAATCCTGTTTAGAATGCTAAAGTGTATATTAATTTATTAGTTAATATACATAGTTAGAATACGGAAGATAGTGATAATTACGTATTTTAGTGGACCGATTAGAACGTTTTCAACCTCACGAGCTTTAAGGTTCTCGATGGAATTAAATAATAATAATTATTTATACATATATTGTCTGAACGTAAGTTTCATTGGTTGGTTCAAAATATATGCTTTTGGGGTTTCTAGGTATGGCATGATACGCAGGTGCGGGGGTGGGAGGGAGGCATGTGTACTCTTAAGAACTTCTTTTTGGCAAGTTCGGCAAGTGCCATTTTGTGGACACGGCAGTTGTAGTGAAGGGCCTGGTTTAGTGTCATGGCCGATCCGTTGAGCAGATGGTAGAGCCCTTTCGGAAGGAAAAGAGTCAGCAAGAAAGAAGAAGAAGGAGCTCGGAAGAGGTCGGGCAAGACGACAGCAGGACGGCGTCCTCGCGATGTGGGCCCGAGGTCCGTGGCCGGCGCTTCCTTCGAAGTTTCCGTCCATCGTGGTGTAGGCCAGACGACAGCCCTGGACGCCGCCGGGAGAAGCCGTGGTCTGACCCAAGAGTGAGCGGTGTGTCGGTGATGCGGAGCGCGGGCATTGAGGCCTCGTTTCGAGCCCAAGCTAACTCGTCCCGCCGCTAATCATCGGCACCGCCACTTTCTTCGCCGGGTTGAACGTTGAACATAACGCCGGGTTGAAGCATCTCGGCGCACACAGCTCGTCAGCTCTGCGGACAGACTGCGACTTCGCGTCGACTCACCGAAGTCACCAGCCCGTCTCCTCTCCATCCATCGTGCCAGCCCCAGCGGAATGTAGTGGACCAGTTCCTCGCCAGACCTGTGCGAGTTTTGTAAATATTGCCTTCCCACTTTCGATACCTGCCCGTTTGGATTGCCTGTTGAATACAACGCGTGTTGTACCGCGAAGCGGTACGCCATGTAAAAGAACTTTACCCAAGCATTCCAGTAAACGGATTAAGATCAGACGAAAGCGGAGTGAAAAGCCCCAAAGCCACAAGAAACGTGGCATGCTCACCACATGGCAACACAGCCCTGTCTATACTGGATTATCTATACATAAACACTCCAATAAGACGCGCAGGAACGGAAATCAGGCTGTGTTCCATAGCAGAGGGCCGTGCTGCCCGACGCGGAAGAGGCGCCGAGTAGTATAGGCAACCGCAGGCTCTTCTGGTGTAGACGCATGCACGGACCTGGAAATGACTCTCAGTGACAGCTTCCGGCTGTACATAGCTTCGTGCTCTTCTTTCTTTTTTGTTCTTGTGGGGCACCTAAGAAGACGACGCAGTAGACTTTTCCATATGTTAAGTCGGAATATTTTACACTTAACGCACTAGAGGACTTGCGAGCTAGCTTGAAAGAGCAGCGTGAACTGCTTTTATGCGGTGAGAACTTTTCATAGTGACTTGTATTTAATTTTGGTGTGTGAACTGTTTTTATGTTCTTGAACTCGCACATAGTGACTGTTCTTTGTGACTTTCCGAGATCGATTATTCTTTAGACCCTCCCGTCGACACTGAGCCACATGAGCCACATCTAGAGAAGAGGGGTGCGGTCTTGAGAAACGAGCTCTTGGACAGCAGTACTCTCGGAATGAGTAGCTCGTTAATCTTCCTCCACACATCGGCACTGCCTTTGGTATACTTGGTATCTTGCTGTAATGATTGTTCAAGTAACACCGCTTTTCATTTTAAAAAACGAGGTCAGCTTTTGTTAAGATATTGCTTAAACTTTTGTAGATGTGAAGGTTAACTTGTTTTAAGAAATTTCTTGTATAATTTATTCTTTTTGTTTCGTCTTAAGACCGTTTTACATGGTGCGATTTTTCTGCGAATTCGCAAATGCGGCGCCGCTCATGTAGCAGAAACGACATTCTTTTGTTGCTGCCGCAGAGTGCCAAATGTTTGGAATGATCGAGCAACCCCGGCGAACGCCGCTCTTGCGGCGTGGAGGTGTTAGAGGGGCCGCAACTTGCGGCCAATAGGAACGCAGCCAGGTGAAGGTCACAGCATCAAAAGTTGCACGCTTAGCAACCAGATGGCGATGCTTGCATACGCGCTGCGTAAGCTCGGGCGCACCAACGCAAACGTACGTGTGTTCACGACATGATGTCGCGCGCCCTTTTGAACGAATGCTTCATCGGTGTCCGCGAAAGTCGCGGACATCACAGAAGTTTGGAAGAAGTAGATCAGAATCGAAGACGAGCCGTCCGAGGTACGCCAGAATTTGCTAGGCACGCACAGGAAGCGAACCCATTGTTGCTTGGTGTGTTTACCTTCTTTGCTATGTTTGCGTGTATTGAAAAATATTTGGCGGTTGTTAAATGAAACCTCTAATAAACACATATTTACTGCAAAACAGTCTGAAAAACTTCACCAGAAAGTACAATAAAGCCTATTTTTTAACATGACAACATGCTTTGCTCGTTGCAGACGTAATTCGGTCTGCAAACAATGTGCCCTTGAAGCGCGAATTTCGCGACGTTCGGCGGCCCTGGAGACATTTCCAGGCATTGCGAACTCCGCAAGTGCGATTGTTCGTTCGACGGAATTCGCAGGCGAAAAACGCAGCATGTAGAACGGGCTTTAGGCATTCTTAGCTGATGCAAGGTTTGCGATTTTTACCGTTCGTTTTAAAAAATTCTTTCTTTGAAACTGTTCGTAAGCCCGCTCATAAACTGATATGAACCTTTTGTAGGCAGCTTCTGGAGCTTTGCAGCGGATTACGTCTACCTAGCTTTCATTCATTAGGCAGGAATTGACAGAATGCAAAGATTCTTGTGTTATATTCTGAAAGCCTACTGTCGGTGCTGCTTGCGCATGCGTTCGGTTATCATGACGCTCTAAAAAAAGATAAATAGGGAAATGGTCACTTATGAAGGAGAAAACAACGTGAGATTACGCTTTGTTCGCTATCCTATTGGCGATAAAAAGGATCTACAACACTTTATGTCTGCATTGTGACACGTGTTGGTGTTTCAGTGCAAATCGGAAAATCGTTTGGTTCT
This sequence comes from Haemaphysalis longicornis, assembly GCF_048455015.1. Lineage (NCBI taxonomy): Eukaryota > Metazoa > Arthropoda > Arachnida > Ixodida > Ixodidae > Haemaphysalis > Haemaphysalis longicornis. Next base: position 29,671,106 of record NW_027526204.1, on the reverse strand, counting down.
ACGTTAACGGGAAATACTCTTGCGTACGGCCGGCCTTTTTCACATTGATGTTGAAGTTACCACCCAGATTTATTTTGACTCGCTTGTATTGGAGGAGTTGAAAGCGGACAATGAAATTGTTTATCTGACTGTTCCGTGGCCGGTAGATTACGCTGTAAATATTTTTGTTGCACAACCATCATACATGCAAATCCTCTGTTATAAAGGATTGATTGATCGTAGGGTTTAACGCGCCGACGCAACGCAGGCGATGAGGCGCGCCGTAGTGGAGGGCTCCGGATTAATTTTGACCACCTGGGGATCTTTAACGTGCGCCGAAATCTCGTACACACGGGCGTTTTTGCTTTTCGCCTCCATCAGAAAAGCGGCCGCCACGGCCGGGAATCGAACCCGCTACCTCGTGCTCAGCAGCGCAACGCCTTAGCCACTGAGCCACCGTGGCGGGTCCTGTTATAAAGGAAATCTCTGAAGTTTTTTTCGCATTGAAATTCCTTATAAGGATTCCGGCACCGCCCCTTTGGTTAGGGTGGCTATTTTTGAAGAAACTTTGGCAATCTTCAAACCTGCAAACTTTCTAGTTTGACGAGTATCATGTCTCTGTCACCATTATTATGTTCAATTTGAAAACGAATTCATTTAGAAGAACAAGAAGTTACTCTTCCTTATGTAACCCTTGTGGAATATATAGGCAAGCACAGGTACAACCATATTTCCTGAAAAAATATATGCGTTGTTAATGCTTTACACGTCGTGCGCATTGCGACTGTGCATGACTGGTGGCGAATACTCTTTCTGGGCAAGACTTTTGTGGCGTAAGATACACCGGTAGAGGTTGAACTGTTTCCCGTGGACCTTGAAGGGCCATGCTGCGCAAACGCGGGGAACATTGAATTGGATTGGATTGGATTTGGATTGGATTGGAAATCCAATTGGAGGACGTGCGTGTAGAGAATTTTGTCTGCATATTCGCCGGTCTGCGCATTCCAGAGGAGTGACGTCATAGCAGCGGCAGACGCACTGGCGCTGGCGCGTGCCCAGCTGCGGGCCTCGGTTGCGTAGTAGCCAAGTCTGACGCGGCGCCGGAGCCGCTTGATAGCCGTTTCGCGTGGCTCTTGGACAGCCGTGCTAGGGTGTCTAGCCACCATAGCCGTGCTGTGCATGCACGAGGAGCAGTGACTGGACTGGACTGGATCGGACTGGATTGCATGGGATTGGACTGGATAGGAAGTTGTTTTAGCAGCAGCAATAATGATAATAAGCTTATCCTAGACAACCAGAAAACCTAAGAATAACCAGCTGAACCTTAGCTCACGCTACGTAGATCCTGGCATAGCCAAGCTAAGCAACTGCTAATTTTTTTCACCGCACGAGCAAGCGAAACGTTTGCCCTTCACTTTCATTTGCCCAATAGCGAAACCTACAAGCTGCTTCAGCGTTGGGAAAAGGTTCTGGCTAATGTACAGTGCTAAGTCGGGCGAAAAGCGGAGGTATTCAGTTGATAAGCGTATGTTTTTTGCTTTTTTGTGCACTGCATCTTGCTGGGTACGGCTCTGGAATTGTATAACAATTTTCGGCGGTGCGCTGTTATTCTTGACTGGGACACGGTGGCGCTAGTAAATTTCGCTTTCTTCTATAGGTACCGCTAGGGCGTCACCGATTTGCCACACAAAGTCAAAAATGTTCTAATCTACAGCCAAAGGTGTTCCTTTTATCACAGGGTTGCGCATCCTCGGGTATTGCTCTGATGTAGTCGCTCTGTTTTCTAGATGCGAAGCTTGCTTTTTAAGCACTCGGCACTTCCTCAAGCTTTTCGTTTGCTTGTTTCAGTTCTGTGTGTTTTTTCGCGAGTTCAATGCGCTCTTAGTTGTGTCGTGCTCTCCTTTGGTGAATTCCAAACTCGCCTCTATTGCTCTCAATTAATTTCTGAGTCCCCTTTCCCTCTTGGTCTGAGAAGGGCGCACGTAATTTCTCAGTTCATTGCGCAGTCATACATGGCGCCTGCTAAGTCATACATGGCGCCTGCGACACAAGGGCACAAAAAGCAGGAATGGCGGCAGCAGTTTGGGCAGAAAATACAAAGTCGCCGCTTCACGGAATAGAACAAAGTGCTAACCTGTAGGGACAGGCATAAATTGGAAGGATGTACCGGGCTGCCCTTGCCGCTGCCATGTGATGGCGGTCTGCTGTAATGTTCCTCAATCGCTCTACTGTTATGTTCCCCAACACGATTTCGTGTCTGTGCGAAATAGGTGGCAGAAAGGCCGGGACGTGTTTGTGCAATTTGGTATATAGTGAGTATAAAATTAAATGTATAAATATAAATGGTATAAATATGGTATAGCACGCTAAGAAAGTGCTGCAAACTTTTCACAATCGGAGGCGTAGGGAACTGAAGAATTTCCGCAGCTTGTCAGGAGATCGGAAATTTCAACAGGTCAATCTTATCACTAGCTATATAAATCTTTCCGGGGAGAGCCGTTAGCCCTGCAGCGCGCATGCGCTGCAGCACGGTGCGCCAATGCTCCATGTGCTCTTCAAGCAAACGTGAACACCCAGTCACATCATGAAAATACCAAGGGCCCTATTGTCGACTGCACGAATTCCCAGGCAATTCGCCATGTTTTTTTGCGTAAGCACGACGTAAGCAATCAGTGACGTGATGCACATGTAGCTATGACGACATGCAGTGTACTTTAACAATTCACTCATAAAGATCGCAATCAAGGTATCTTATACTGCGCATAAAGGATATAAACACACTTGGCACGTACTATAAAAATTAGGACGGTAGTTGAGGCTGGCAAGAGAAACACATTTGTACAGGTTAAAATTGGCGTAACACCACAAGACGATCGAGTAACGTCGATCCAAATATGACCGAAAGGCAGATGTTGAGCAAAAAACATCAAAATAATTTTTTCCGTATCTATCTATTTCTTTCAATCACTTTGAGTAACAAACTTGAGCTTTATGCTTCAATGCAATGCTTTATGCTTTATGCTTCAATGCACCTTCCCGGCTGCCACCACCGCCATGCTATCGTATGCTTCTATGTTACAAGTTACGGCGTGATCACAGAAAAAGATGACTGCGAATGTTGCTTGTATGACACACAAGAGCAGGGAAGCACTGCGCCTGATAACCGCGGAGCGCACTGATGTCACCGATTCACCCATTCGTCAAGCTCAACTTCAATCAGTGCTGTAATAAAAAAAGACTCACTTTTCTTTGTTATTTTTCTCTTGAGTTCGATCATCTGACCCAAGAGCTTCCTAGGAGGAGTGTGGCCTAATGCCATGCATTGGATTCTCTTTGTCATGGAGAGGCCTGTACTGCCCTCTTAAGTTGCAGTTACGCAAAACAAATAATTTTTATTTTATTGCCAAACATAAAAGCAAAATACTGCACATCATTTGTATGCTTCCTGATTGCTGACTTGGAAACAGTCGAAACTATTAGTTCTTTCGGTAGAAAACATGCTTTAAACCATGCGTCATGGGAAACTGCGCCTGCTGCAAATTCCCGGGCATTTCGCGGCGCCGAAGGTCGGCGAAATTTTTTGCCCTAGTTCACGGTAAAGCAGCCGCCATTTTCACGCTGCTACGTAACATAACGTCACTTTTACGCACGCTGAATTTGCCGATGTGTGACGTGTTCGTTCCCTCCAACTGTTTAAATTACGCCACGCCTTCTCAGCTAATCACAGAGAGGGCGTGTATTACAAGCAGTAATAGCAAAGACAGCCCTACGTTGTCATACTCGGTGCATTTATTTTAGTTTTTCATTGCCGGCCAAGAACTATGCGGTTTCAGTAAAAAAATAGGGCGAACTTTAGACCTGTTGACAGTAAACGTCATAAAACGTAAAAATGAGAAAACCACACACAACCGCTTTGTAAACCGGGAGCACGTGATAAATATTGAAAGCCAATCAGAAAGACTTGTGCAGTCTAAAATACGGCCCCAAAGGGCAAATTTGTGCTTGGCTGTTACTTGGTGATTGGGCTGCTGCTTTGGGCAAAGGGTCGTAAGTGAAGTGAACGCCACCTTTAGCACTTGCAGCGCGTGTAATGAAATTTGGAAATACCTGCGGGAGCAGAGAATGCTAGTGAAGCACCTTGTACCTGGCATTGCACAGGTTAATTCCTGAACAGACGGAAAAGAGTAGGCATCTCTTGCAGTCACTCCATTCAGTTTTGCAGTAATCTACACAAATACGCGCCGACCCATCCTTCTTTCAAACGCGGACTATTGTAAAAACCATGTGGTTGTGGACGGGCGTACCGGGCCTATTTTCAACATTTCCTGTGATGCCTTACACCACCTATCATTTTCAAACACATCAGCGGCATGGGATCCCACCGCCAAGCAAGTGCATAGACGGTGTCCACACGATGCTTTAATGGAGTACTGACACCAAATTTTGACGCCTAAAAAATGATATAATTGGCTTCAGTAGTTTGTACAGATGCCTCACAGAAATGTTTGCAGCGACGCGAGGCCGGAATCACATCTAAAATCGATTTTGATTGTCCAGGCCGCGAGCTTCCACAAATCGGCAGCACTAGCGAAATCACTTTCGGCGTGACGAAATATCGGCCTGCGTGTCTGGCCGGTTCAGGGTGACGTCATATAGTCGTTTTCGGAACCGGAAACAATATCCTGCGCTGCTGTCGTCGGTGGTATTCGTTTGGGCAGGAGACGTGGGCGTAGCTGTGTGAGCAATGCTTGTAAATGTTGCGTGTTCGACGTTTTTGCTCTTCAGTTTGTGGCCGGCGCATGGTGTTCGCTTGCACTGGTGCCGAAAACTGCGCGGTGCCGGCACCGCGCGGTGCGCGATGTCGACGGGCACCGCGGCGACGCGGCGGTGCGCGTCGCCGAGCTCAAGCTCGCGGTATGCGAAGTACTGCTCGTGGAAGCCTGTCCGAGCAAATCGACGACGATGCCAAGATGCATTATTTTCCACGCGACGACATGCAGCGCTAAACGTGGACTTAGTTCGTGCGCGGCGGCGGCCGCAAGAACTGCCGCCCAAGCCAGCGGGCTCGGGGTTGCACGGGTCACCTTGGGTGTTGGGAACTTTAGGCTTAGTATCGTGGCGACTATTTGATCGCTGGTATCTGTACAACAGTACACCTGCGAATGACCATCCCTTACACAACTTTTCACCACACTATAATCCCCTTTTTTGCATATGGAGCTTTATTTTGGCAATAATTTCCGTTTTAGCGATCGGTGACCAAGACATCTGCCGCGGCCTGTTTTGATTCTAGCGCGCAGGTGGCTCCATCTTTCGGCCGCTGGCCGCACCGTGGTGCCGGCAATGCTGGGTCGGAGCGCCGAACCTTCGCTTCCGGTCAGCGTAGGCTTACCATCGCGGCAAATATCTGAACGCCACTTTTAAATTCAGCGCTGATAACAACCCCTAGCAGAATTTTTCAACACACTAACATCTAATGTATCTCATGTGGAACTCCTTTTTTGCGATGAGATTGATTAGAAGAGTGGCGACAAGCTGTTGCTATCACGGTCTGCGCCGGTTTGAGCCGGAGTTTTAAAAAACGGACGACGGCGAAGACATCACCGGTCTAATCGCCTGGCCAAATAAAGTTGTTCTGTCTGTCGGGTGGCAGCGATTCATCCGAGTCTGACTATTGAGACATGTTGACAGCGCGGGCGAGTGCGGACCATGTGCAATCGTAGCAGACGATGCGGCGAACGCATGGAAGAAAAAAAAAACGTCCCTGACGTCACGGGTGAGACTGTGACGTAAGGCTGGCCCGCTTGCAGGCTGGCCTTCGAACGGCCATTTTCCCGCGCGGCGACCAAATTTGAAATTGGTTGCAATAAACGTGCTATAATTAATTATGTGTTGGCCGCTGACGGCTTTCGGTTCGATTTTCGTAATTACTGGGCCAATAGGTATTTTTTACAGCATAAAAACTGAAAGCGAGAAATTTCGTGTCAGTACTCCTTTAACACTGTCGCTTTTCCAGGTTTTTTGTACTCATCCTGGCAAACTGCATAACAAGCGTTTCGGGCCGTCGCGTCTCACCTGTTCTTTTCGGGAGCTTTGCAGCTGTTGTTGTAGAGGCTCCGGCAGCGTTGCTTGAAGTGTGACCGATGTTTCCGTGATGCCTGGGGTGCTTTCAGGCGCCGTCTCAAATGGGATGGATCCGCCATGTGCACCAACCTTGTAACGACCAATGGCAATGTCAAGGAACATTTTGCTGCCCGAAGTTAAGTATCGCGCAAGGATGATTTCCACCGACATTGGTGGGGGGTGCAAAAGCCTTTGCCGTTTCATGGTTCCGTCAAGTGCGAGACGAAAACGCACGGTACTGCAGGACTCTTACTTAAAACTGCAGCTATAGATGCCGTGCGTAATTGAAAGTTGGCGTCTCGGAACTTCATTTTATTTGCTTTGCAGCAATCGTAAGTCACGTCTCCTCTAAGGGAAAAGCCAGAACCGGTGTCTAGCTGTGCTGTTACCGCTGTACCGAGCACTCTGAACGTGGAAACACGAAAAGGACTAATTATGTCCTCAAGCCGGAATCGTCTCACGCGCGACGAATTTTGCTTCGCACATAAACCACGAAACAGAAAACACTCTTTATTTGCTTGTTTCTGCAACTAATTTGCACGTTTATGCGGCAGTAATACCAACACACATCATCAGTCCTTTTGACGGCCGCTGAAAGAGCCACTCGTTCATTTAATAATTTAATACCATAAAAAAGCATCCAGAGCAAAGTCGTGACAGCTCAGGTGCCACTTCGAACCTCCGCGAGTGAAAAGAACACACCGACTCGTGCAATCTTTGTTTGTTCTCCTACTGGCGGTCGTTTACCTGACAGGCCTTGGACAATTTTTCAAGAACACATTGTGTACATTTCTGTTGGTCGGTCGGACGGTCGGTCGGTCGGCCAATCGGGCATTTCTCTTTTGAGATAGATGATAGTTTGTTGCACATCATAGTGGTACAAGTGTTTCCTTGCCTTCCTAAGCACGCAGTGCTTGTGGGAAGGCAGGCAGAATAGCAGCGCCTGACCAGACGAGCAGTAGAGGTGATTTTGCGGAAAGGGAACAAAGAACGTAAAAAAAGGATCGCGGTGACAAGCAGCCATTGACGTATAAAAAAGAAAGAGAATGCGACAACAAACATAGGTATATATTTCGCTGCGGGGTCTCCATCAAGGATTTAGCTGAGGCTAAAAATGGTGGGATGCAGGGGCGTCGGCAGGCGAGTGCAAAATGGCGACTTGCCGCCCCCCTCAAAAACCACCATCACTTGCCACGTCCCCTCCTCGCTCTCCTCCTCTCCGCCCGGGATGCACTGGGTTTGATTCCCTCAAGACAAGATCGTGCCGACGCCCATGGTGGGATGGTATCAATGAATTTGGGCAAGTTATTTTTGAGGGCAGTCAGGAGATCCTGCCCAGGGCGATCTGGGCTGCAGGATCAGCGTTTGTACGTTTTCGCGCGGGAGGCACAGCAGGGTTCTGGTCGGGAGGTGTAGCCGATTCGACCAGAACCATGTGTGCCGATTCGATGCATTGCACATTTCCCGTTGTTGTGACGCTAAGCGCGTCACGGAAAGGCTAGGGTACTCGCAAAAGAATATTTACGCAATATAACGCCTTCATTTCAAGGGGGATGGGAGGGGTTTTGTTTATCTGGGAATCAAATGTTGCACGCATGCGGAACTACCCTTAGGAAGTCGTCGTCCTCACGCCGGAACTTCGAAAGAGGGCTTCATTAATCAGATCACGTGGCCATGCGTGCACACAAAGCTACAGCTCTGCTATGGAGCGCGCTTGTAGACTGCCACAGATTAGTTGCAACGAAAAGGACCAATTATATCCTGAAGCCAGAATCGTGCACACGACCGAGCGATTTTGCTTCGCACAAAACAACGAAACAGAAAACACGTTGTATCTGCCTGTTCTTGTAACTATTTTGCACGTTCATGCGGCAGCAATACGAGTCCACAACATGAGTCCTTTTCGCGGGCGCTGAATGCCCCACTCGTTCATTTATTACCGCAAACAAGCACCCAGAGTGAAGTCGGGATGGTTCAGGTGCCACGTCGAACCACCGCGACTGATGTGGAACACACCGACTCATGCGGTCTTCCTTGTCCTTCTCGTGGTTGCCGTTTATTTGCGAGGTCTGGGGACGTTTTTCAAGAACAAACCGTGTACATTTCCCGGAGGGTCGTAGTTGGACACGATGAAGATCTTATTGTTATGTTTGGCAATGCCTGAGCCCAAGTACCGGCTTGATTTCCATATAAGCTGCGTGAAGTGACCGCTGGCAAACTGGAAGGCATTTGTCCACCTGTGCAGCTTGATTTCGTCGTACCAGCCATCCACGGCTCGTCTTCCTGCGGGAAAAAAATGGGAAAGGCAAGTGGGTGAGCTGGCAGAATTGCGTTAAAAACCTGTGACTGCTTGCTGAATAAATGTCGGTGGTGGCGAAACGAGAACGAGGTGCGCGTGCACGTGCAACTCCTGAACATGGTTTGTGCACGTGCAGCTGCCTCGCAGCGCGCGCGAAATTCGAAATCAAAGCGCATTTCTTACTAGAACAACGGTTAAAACACGAAGCTTTTTCCTGCAACCTGCGTGCAAGGCAAGTTTCCAAACTGCTCCGACTGTGTCGGGATTATTTTCTTTTAACGAACGTGATGTGCCTTTGTAAAACCCATAACCATCGTCTGCTTTCACATTGTGCAAAGGTGACTTTTCTGCAGTGCATTTTCACTTATGGCCGCCATCAGTGAGTCAAATAAAAGCTTCCGGCTAACAAAAACACTCGGTTGATACTTCCTGGCATGTATAAGCGGTAGGTGCTGAATGAAAGGCGGTCGTTTTAGCGGTTTATTTTTGAATAGCGAGAAAAAAAGTTAGATCAAAATAGAATAAGCAACGACGCTTTCTAGGACGGCCAGGTAACGTCACACGCGCTTGGCCTCTGTTAAGCTTGCGGCCTTTCTCGCGGGAGAAGAAACTGTGCGGCCGCCGCGATCGCCACTTTGCAGCGCAGCCGCGGAATGAACAGTGGCTGCTGTCATTGAGATCGTTGGGTGCCGCTAACCTCTCCTTCGCGGTCGCAACTACGAAGCTTCGTAGTACGTGTCAGTTTTCATTGTAATAGCTGTTTTCTTTTATTTCCCTGCTCAGAGCAGTTATGACCATCTCCAAGGAGCTCATATTAAAGCAAAGCTTTCTCCCTCTATCAGCCAACGGTTTTTTCACGGCGTGGGGGACAAGAAATTCCCAATCATGAAAGAAAGAAAAGGTTAGGAGAGGCCCTGACGTCACATTTGTGAAGCCCAGTCCCGCTGTCACTTGAGCCCACTGAGCCCAGCACTCTTTCCCATCATCCTTTGCTCTCTCCGGTTTGATAACAGCTTCGCAGTACGGGCGGCTCGCGAAAGCGAACGCAGAAGACGGGAGCAGTGTTTGGGTACGTACAGCGCGGCGGTGTGCGCTACGTCTCAGCTGCGAAGAATTTCGCTTTGCTTCACAATGAAGAAACGCACAGCAAGCGAAACACCGACTGTGGATTTCGCCAACGCTGAGCGGGGAGGCTTTTGGCCTGCAGCAGCCGGCGGCGATGGCGGCTGCTCGCTCCGCCGATCTCGAGGTGACGACAGCGCCGCTGCTGCCGTGATACGAGTTGGGTCCGCCTCCAACGGCGAAGTTTTCAAACTGACCTAATCTAAAAACGTTTGCCGTTGCGACTGCGCTGTGTTGCAAGCGTGGCGAGACAGCTAGAGTCAAAGCGCCGTAAAAAATTGTCCGTGGCATTTGGCGAAAGTTGCCGCTGCAACCGTAAAAAACTAGGCAACGCTGTCTGTGGGCTCAAGAAAAATGACGTCACTTCCTCCACACCTTTCGCAATGCATTGGGATGCTAGGGGCCTCCCCTGAGTATTCTTTCCTCAATGCTACCAACGCAGCTGGGAGGCGGAGGGCGCTTTTCAATCACGGAGCACAGTTTAGATGGCTTGGCGATAGAGAATTATTATCCAGCTTTCCCCGTGTTCACCCCAGTGATCGCGTCGGCGGGACCCTTCCATCGGCTTTGTCGGCTGCTCTTGCAACAGTGGGCCTTCTCGATTTACCAGTCCTGGACGGTCCGCGGGCAGTCCGAGGACTGCGTTCGGACTGGGAGCCCCATAGGAATGCATGGGAAAATCGAGCGCCGGATCGCGTCTCGGGCAGTCCGCGGACGATCCGGGACTGATAATCGAGGAGGCCCAGTGTTGGGCCTGTTTTTGCGCAGCTTCGCGTCCATTGGGCGCTTAATTCACACGGCTTGATTAACTTGTTGGACAGCACCTCCCGGTTATCTCGGACTCGACAGAATTAAGCGGTCGTACGGCAAAGATACGTTAGAGATTGGTTTACAGTGCGGGAAAACAAAATGTAGAGACGCTGTGGGCACGTCTATTGCGCATGTCGGGATGTAGGTATAAACGTACGTTGCTGTCGTTGCTATGAAACTTTTGGAAGTGTAGCGCCTGTCCGTGCCTACTTTCTTGTGTGTTGTGTATTTGCGGCACTCAGTATGTTCGTGAAATGTAGACCATTTACAGACATGTGGCCGCTAGAGAAAGCCACCTTTTGCGCACGGCTTGTCACGAATGGGACTGCGTTTTGTAAATTGCTGAATGCCAATTCGGTTGTGTTTTACCAGGTATTACAAAAGATGAATGGAGCAACTGGTTCTGCTAAATAGGGATCATAAAAGTTCCCTCACCTTTCTCGAAAGTCTCAAACTTGCGAAACTTGTTAGTTTAAATTTGTATAAATGGGAACCACTAAGTTCACATGCAAGATTCTTTCGGAGTTTGCGCTTGCGTCGCGCGGTGGTGTAGCCCCGAGCTAGCACATCAGAATGGCTAGGTCCCGCTGCCTAACCTTTCGGAAGGCGCTCCTCTCCGTTTTATTTCTTTCGACGCACGGCCGGGCTACAGCGGTGTCGTCCGCCGCTCGAACCCGGCTATGGCCGATTCTGCTGCGTTCGAGACGGCGCGTCCGCGAATCCCATGTAACGGCTGGCAGAATCTCTGGTTTCAGTGTTTCTAGAGCCACGTGTGTGAATTCAAGTGACGTCGGATGTGGAATTGTTGCGGGGGTCGTCCACAGCTTTGCTTTCCAACCACCTTCACAGCGTAGATTGGAGCGTGTTTTATTAATTTGTATAGCGGAGGCAGTTCTGGGGTGCCTAGGAAATGCTCAAAGCTGCTCTGGGCAGGCAAATAAAGCGGAGAAAGTATGGGATCATTCGCTCCTGCCTGTCACAATGAGCCGTTTTGCCTCCTACATGTACTATTGCTTCTTGATTACGATACATCTTAAATAAGCAATTTACTCGGAGGACATAATAATTTTCTGAACGTAATCCTGTGTTAATATTATTCTGCTCCAGACTGCGGGAAGTGTTCTTTACTTTGTTTTCTGCTTCAACCATTCGTTTCAAAGGGAAAGCTTGCACTTAATATGTAAGGGAGAATATGTGCAGAAAAGGAGTTCAGCACAAACGTTTTCACTGTAATTTTCAGCGTTCATCGATGACTGTAACCATGTTTCAACGATGTAATCGCACACAGCCACGACAAAGCACAACGCAGCTATTGGGTGAAATAATCCACAGGTAGAAGGCGTAGTAATGAAAACGGCATGTACGTAGCCTTACAGTACCGTGCACATGATAAGCGGGGTCCATGCTCCAACCATAGAAGAGGTTTTCGCCGTATTTCTTATTGCGACTCCTGTGCACCATTTTTCCTATCTTGGCCAGATAGAAGGCATAGGCTTGAGCATAGCGACACATCTGCGAAAAGTGGAAAAAAGGCAGGCATTAGTTACGTGCAGCAAGTGCCGTGCACGCACAGTAGTCCATGATAAGCAGCGCAGACGAAAACAGGACAAGGAGAGTATGGACAGCACGAGCACGGTATAGCAGCTGAACTTTTATTAGAAAAAAACCAGTGGGTTATAGGCAAAACGTGCAATTATAACACAATAAAATACACAAAACCACAAACGGCTAAAAATAACTTATGTCACACAACCACTTACACAACCGACTTGTCTAGGAAGACAACCCCGTTATCTGTTAGTGAAATTGAGGGATTGCTCACACATACGTTTCTCCGCTTTTTATAATCTTATAAGCTTAAGCCATTTCCCTCGAGCGCCGAAGCCGAAGCGTGTAAGATTATAAAGATCGGAGACACGTGTGTGAGCCATCCATCGATTTCGCTAACAGATGACGAGGTTGTCTTTCTAGACAAGTCGGGTGGGTAAGTGTTTGCGTGACATGAGTTATTTTGGGCTGTCTGTGGTTTTTGTACATTTTTTTGTTTTCTAATTGCACTTTTTGCTTATATAACGCGTGTTTTTTTATAAAAGTTCAGTTGCTAGACAGCGCTCCGGTCGTTCATACTTTTCTAGTCCTGTTTTCGTCTGCGCTGACCATGATGAATTTACTCTACATCGCCCAATTCGCTACCCAGTTGCAATTACAGTAGTCACCGAGACCCTTAGGTCGCCCTAATGCAGTTACGTTCCTAATATTCACGACATGCCGCAATCCCCTAAAGTACGGTACTAAGGCGTGTCGTTCTTGGGCTGATGGTGATACTATATGTTTCCCTTTGTAACGGAAAAGATGGTGAAGGGCATTTAGCATGCTTAGATCTTTAAATCACTTTTTATCCTTTCACACCACGGCTCATATCTCTTCTCGGTTTATGCGGTAAAACTAATTATGGCTGTGATGGATTTGTGTGGGAGCCCTACCTCATGTTTGTCTAGTAGCTCTCCAAGCGCTTTTCGCTATCCTCCTCTAAGGGACAGGTAATGCTACCCGCAAAGTTAAAACCTATTGCTTCAGGGTGACGGCATTTCCTTCAATTATGGAGTGGGTGGATGATGTCGACTTTTATTGCTAAGTGCTCGATTGTTTGTTATCTTTTCTTATACACATCCTAACCTATGGCCAGTATTCAGGCCACAAGAAGCTGTGCACTCCTCGTGGTGTTGCACTCAAAAATATTTCTTGTTGACTCGTTTTTCTTCTTTACGCACCTCTACTGACCTTTTTTTTCATTTTTGTCATCATCCTAACTCTTTATGCTGTCTTCCCATGCAAATGGCTCTGGTAATTAGTTGGCTGCACTAATTTTGTATCCTTTCGCACCTTTTTGTGCTCTCCTGGCTTCAAGCCTCCACACTTTGAAGAGGCCCGTCCACTCGTGCCCTATGCGAGCCTTATTGGTTTGCTCAAGCCTCTGACTCCCCCTTAAAAGATGTTTCCCATTGTGCTTTGCTGCTTCCAAAGACTCCCAGCGCACACCGACCAGTCGTTTTATTTTTTGCCTTCTGGAGTACTTCTCGTGGTAATCGCTCGTCTGCCTTCTGGCTCACGTCTACGTCGGCAGAGACTAAAAGTCCATGTCGAAGCTGAAAGTGCAATTCTAATGCTAGAAGTCCAATCTACAAGTCTAGAAACTACACTTTCATTTCCCAGTGCTACAGCATTCAGAAATGCAAATGGTGACACAATGACTCCTTTTTAAATTAGTCGCACTAACTGGACACTGGTTCCCAGCAGCGGTACATTTTTCAACACTACCGCGTTTCGCCTCCCAGTCACCTTGCGTATCGTTACGAGGTATGCGCGCTTCCTTCATTTGGATGTACCCCCCAAAATTCACGCTGCTTTGGATATGGTATGGCGTCTGTTGAATGCTCACTAGCGCGAAATCAGATTCGCTGTTATACACCATGACCTGCGATATCTGGTTGCTCGGACATGCTGGTTCTTCACCGCAGATGTCAGATGGTTTGTGTAAGTCGTCCGCTTCCTTTGCTAGTAAAATCATTTCATCCAGCAACACCAGTGCTAGAATCCGTTAATAACTAGTTTAGCGTTGCATTTCCAGGATAACTTAACGTCAATTTCACACAATTGCATTGCTCCTCGCATCTTTTACTTAATTGTTTTGCCCTTAGGTCGGAAGAACAACGATGTGGCAGCAGGAAGTTTTCCAAAATCAAGTCCAACAGCAAAAGGAACCAACCCAGAAATGAGTTGTACATTTGTGTAGTGTTTCTTGTGTGTTGAGTAAATTATGAAGTAGGACTGCGCTGTTTATGCGAAACCCTGTTTCTTATCGGGCCCTGCGATTGTGCGTTACTGATACGGGCGTTATATGACATTCTCTAGCATTAAAATATCGTCATCGCTAGACAGAGGGGTGCATTTCCTGTCTAATTCTTGACGTCTATGCACCCCTCTCCAAATGCAAGCTGCTTCGGATAATGGCCCAATCAAACAGACGTCAGCTTCATTACGCGACGGACCAAGGTTGACTCCGGCCTGGAGAAGCTTTTCAATTTGATTTAAATTCACCCATGACCATTACCATCGTTAGAGAAAGTTGGCTTTCCTGCTGTGAATTCTGGGTGGACTACATAGGCAATAAGTGAGAGGTTGAAAGCGTCGCTTTAAAACATAAAAAATGCAAAAGAAATGCGCATTTGGACACTTTGAGATTGTGCACAGGTTGTTTGTTTTTTGGGCCTTACCTATTGCAATTTAGTTCCTACTGGATACTTTAAAATGTGACCGGAATAATCAAACAAACAAAACATAGTTGTTTAAGTCGTTCCTGGCACCGGTATAACAATGTAGCACGCGCTACGCGTTCAGCCGGAGGGATAGAGTTCTAGCGTAACAAGATCTGACCCAAAATGTTGAACATGTAGTGACGTGACATGTAGTGACGTGAATATGTAGTGACATGAATATGGTTGAGGTACACTTTTGTTGAAGTCGGCAATTAGGCTGGCGGAAAGACAAAATAATGAGTTGAGGACTAGGTGGCATCAGCCGTTCCACTTACAGACCTTGTGGAACGCTTTATTCCTGTTAGCCTTCCAACAAGAAAAAAAAAACGATCATAAATATTAGAGACTGGGCAGACTGGTCGAGTGATTCTGCACCAAGTTTTTCCTTCGAATTCAGTTGCGGTCATTTAGAGAGCAACCCTCTGCGATTTTACTTTATGGAGAAATAATATTTAAAGGTGCCATGAGGACAAAATACAAGTTGGGTGTATTAAAAAAAAACTGCTCAGTTCCTATAATAATGATACCAATATCATCGTAATCATCGAAAAAATAACGAAGATATTAAAGAAAACGTGTGAAGCAGTCGTGACCCCCTAGTAAATTCCCCGCAACTTTTCTATGACGTCACGGAACCTTGTTTGTGCGATTGGCGGCCACCTAACTGACCTGTCGCGACGACACATGACTAGACGTCTTTAGTGGGGCCTCTAGTTACGTTTGACTGCATCACTTGAATGGTAACGTGCCGTTAACGCACTGAAAGTTGTTTTTTTGTTGGCCCGTATGACGTCATTCTTGCGCATACACGTCACTGTGGCACAAAATGTGAAAGTTTTAAATAAATTTTGCTTTTTTTTTGTTAAAAACATCTTTTGTGGCGGTAATGGAGCTGAGTGAGATACTGAATCCTAGTTCTTTCAAATTAAGCGAAGTTTTATTTTCTCTTCATGGCTCCTTTAACATTATGAGGAATCGTTAAAAATGAACTTTGAAAAGATGTTACACAAAATTTCGGTGGGTTGACAACACACCTGGTACATTCCGAGTAAGTTTGGGGCCCCTGAAGACCAGTGCCGCCAACACTTTTCTCACCTGCTCGTTGTGCTCCAGAGGCGGCACACCGTGCATCCGCCTGTATTTGTTGCTAACTTTTAAAACTTGCCTCTGAAGCCTGCGCATGGCTTTGGTGAATTTGCCGTTAAAGTCCGTTGGCTCGATACCTCTGATAACCTGCGTGTCGGGGAAAAGAGCGTGTCAAAAACAACAACAACAACAAAAAAACAAGCAGCACCAAAGAGCAAGCCACATACGTATAAGTAGTTTTGGGCTACTTAGCGTTTCCGGCATAGCAGCCTTAAAAGGCATATTGAAGCATTGGGGAGATCTTCATCGGTATTTAAAAGTCGGCACTGGCGTCAAGGATTAGACAGGCACTACGTACGGTGACGATATGGGGTTTTCCTAAGACGGTTTTTACCAGTGTTGCTTTGCCTGAAAGCTTCGTTGTGGAAATCTTGCTAGAAGGGCGTATTTTTCGTCTGCAACTCTCTGGCATCGTGTTTCCAAATTCTTTGCTACCCAGCGCCCCCACGAGACATGTGTGATGTCCTTTCGTTCATTACCCTATTGAGAAACTATTAAAAATGGCCCCGACATTCCGCTTTTATGATCACAAGGTAGATTTCCGAGTTGTCGGGCATACGGCCTGGGTGTGAGACCCAGTGGGTCTGACCACTTTCAGTTTTGTATTGCGAAAACGCTTTATAGAAACGCATCTGCACGTGACTTGGCATGTTTTAGGCGGGTTTAGGTTAAAGACAGCATATACAACCACGCTTAAATAACGTTTTGCGTTACGCGTGGTGACATCCCTCTTTCCAAGTTCGGCTCCAGGCCACCACGAAGTTTGGAGGTATGGATGATCACGTCTGCCTTACCCCTCTTACCAATCCTTACGATCAACAACTTTGTTGTTCGAGTAAAGTGCATGCACATTCCGAGTGTCGAGGAAGTATTTGGAACATAGCGTGAAAAAGGTCAGTGTTGCGCAGTAACTGCGAGAGCAGGCAGCAAGTTGCGGTCACCCGGTGAAGTTCTCCCACAAGCATTAAAGAAGCTGCAAACAAGGCCATTGGTGTGCTTGTTAAGCTTTGGGGAAGGAGGAATTCAGGGGCCATTAGTGAACCAAGCTGTGGCGAGGAGCATAGAAGAGCATACGCTCTATGCGGGCAAGGTGTTATCTCCCACATTCAAGGGAGTTGCAGGAGACAGTACGTCGGGCAGAGTGGATGATGCTTCAACAGTTCGTTACGGGACCGTGATATTCTAACAAGCGCTTTCGACCAGAATGCGCGAGATGGCTGTATGTACCTCCATGGCTGAGCATGGAGATTGATTGCTGTGATTTACAGAGCACTTCTGAAAAAAGTGGGCTGGCGATGTGGCACGCCCAATAATTGAAGCAGAGCAGAGAAACAGGCAGGTACGGACATGTGAGACCTCTATTGCGCGCCGCTGAGACCTGACTAGTACTTTTTGTTTAGTGGTTCCTTCTTTTGTGCACAGAGGTGAAGTACAGACTCATAGCCTTTGTTTGCCGCGTGTTTTTTTTGCTCTATCTGCACTGTTTTAACACGAAAGTGTATTATTCCCGGCTGCATCAAGATTTCGCTGACGTCATATCCGTCACGGAAGTGACGCCACTACAACGATGCAAGCGGCCTGTAAACCCCAGCACACAGGGTCTTCTTTCGGGGAAGCAACATTTAGTACTAAAGAGTAAATTAGGGTTGTTCGTTTTCGGGTTTTATATTTTGACACAAATAGGGTTTCACGCCAGGATACCACAAAATTTCACTGACGTCATAACCGTCACGGAAATAACGGCGTACACCTTTGCCGAAGTGACCCGCCAGCAAGACGTCGCTCGCCAAGCACACCCACAAGACAGCCGCCGACCCGCAAATCAGGATAGTATTTATGCCAACGGGCATACTATCGCAATAGAAAAATGCCCAGCTGCAGATTTTGCTGCACATTGCACTTTCGTGTTTTACTGATTCCTATGACAGAGAAAGCAACCACAGTTTCTTGGTTTAATGGGCTTATCCAACACGGGCCCATAGCCATTTAAGCATACTGTTCATGTATTGCGTGAAAAACGTATTGGAATTGAAACGTTAGCAACTACTTTTGCGCGACAAGCTGCACAGGCTTACGTAGGTGACAATCCGGGGAGCTCTGACCGCAGTAACAGGCCAGCGGAGTGAACTTCACCGGGTTGTGGGAGATATCAAAAAGGCTTCGGAAACAACTTTGGACACGTAATACTGTGGCTACCAAGTGCTCCACCCTACCCAAAGTATTGTTTAGTCCAACAAATATTATAGCACCACTAAGAACGATTGAGAAAGCAGATTGAAACGAACATTGGACCATGCTAAAAGTTTGCATTTCGAGAACTCAAAACAAGAGCAGTTCTGAAAGATAGCAGAGTCACTGGACTCAGAGTTTGAGCTTAGTTAACGTGTGATGGGCTCAGAAAAAAAACATCGTCTTTGTCAGAAAAGGGAAGCTGCGTGTTTACGGCGCATAAAAGAAATATATGAGATGAAGACATACTCGCGCTATTTTGAAAGCAGTTTCATGTTCCCACAACCAAAGATAGCAACATAGCCACTATATCCTAACCGAAAGCAACAAAGTATAGGGAGAACTGAGGCTGTTCAGCGCGACAGCTGCTGGCAACGTACTAGTAGAGAACGGTAATAAATTTTTTGTGGCGTTAAAAAAATTACAACTGGCTCACAGTACCATTCTGTCCAGAGGTGTACAAGATAATAATAACGAAGAGGATGTTTGGCGGGTTGAAACTTGGAAATGTAGGTATCTTTGACATGACGCAAATGACCGTATTTGCACGCGGGGGTAGGTTTTTTGCAAAAAGTTGAAAACGCTTCTTTGACTCAAGGAATGGCAGAACGGAGGAATGTAATTTGAAAATCATACTTATTCCTCATTTTGGTAAAGAATCCCTCCATTTGAACAGGGCCCGTTTTCGAGCGCCTTTTCAAGAATGTGCCTTAATAGGGAAATATACTTGCCTAAATCAGAAAGAAGAAGAATCATAGACCCTTCCCTAAAAGAAAGATTCTTAAAACGCGAAGCGTTCTTCCGTGCAGCCTGCATCAAAGTCAAAGTTTAAACTCCAAACTGCTTCGGCCGTGACTCGCGTATTTGGATAGACGCCAGCTTCAGAACGCGAGAGACCAAGGTTCGAATCGTACCAGCCGAAGCGTCTTTTCCTGATACGCTTAATGTGCCCTTGTGCAAGTTGGCTTTCCTGGATAAAGTTTCGGCCGTAACGATTTCATTTTGTACTTTCATTTTGGACTTCGGAGACAATGGATTTCATCCACACAAAGCTTCGCATTGCAACCATCTTTCACTTCACTGTCGATGTTCGTCCTCGACAGAGCGAATTGGCTTCCCTACAGTGCGTTTTCGGGCATTGTCGCCATTAGTGAAGCATAGAATGCTTGGCTTAAAAAGAATCTAGCACACTTCTTTCTAATCTCATGTGGTTTGGGGCCCGCGTGACTATGAGCGCTGGTTTTTCGTTTCCCCCCTATCCTTTGAACGCTGTAGTATGGCTTGGCTGCCAGCTTAGTTGGCCTGACAACGTGACATTATGTGCAGTGGTACGGAAGCGCATTGGAAGCGAATGTTTGCTAGGTCGCGTCCACTCGAGAAAATTCTATTCACCGAGTGGCCTTGGCTCGATTCCATTGCTTTCCCATCGCGCGAATTCCTCACATCTGCACTGCCCCCCATACCTCAGTACCGTGGCGCCATGATGTTGAGCAAGACCAGAAGGTATGGCCTAGGTAGGCTGCAGGTCATTCGGTAACGATGCGTTCGAGGATCAGGATCGAAAGGAAAACTTGCGGGCATCGCATTGTTTCATCGCATTACTCTTGTGCAGCTAACACGTCACTGAAGGAAACGCATCCTGTACGCCTAATTAGAGGCCGGATTTTTAGGCATTGAGAAACTGCGTTTTAGGCTCCAAAAATAGGCAGACAGAACGTAAATAAAGGCGCCATAATATTTTACGTTAATGGGAATGATTTCAAACGACGACGTTTGAAACCTGTATATACCATAGGAAGGCCAAAAATGTTATTGTTTGTGATGGCAAAAAGCAGTCAACAGCTGGCTCATTAAATCGTCCTGTAAAAATTCTGTACTAATGGCGATCCATTGTCTAAATTCCACAAGCACACTGCTCGCATTCCTGTTAAAATGCCATTGACTTTCGCGCGGGTGTCGCATTTGGCGAAAAAGGCGTGGAACAGAATACTTGAGAGCTGTGAACGCTCATTGAAAGGCGCTATTTTATGTCTGCCTGACGCAATTTAACTACGACACAACAAAAATATGCTGACATATAGAACGCAAGACAGTCGATGGTTCATAAAGAAATTACATGCTCTTACATTCATTGTTAAGAAAAACTCTACCAATTTTCTCACACCCAATGATGATGTTGGAATTGTTGAGGCAAGCAAGACGTTGCGACAGTGTCATACGCATTTTTACACATTTGAAAGCCATTTTGTAGCGTAAGCTACACTGGCCCTGCCGTATAGGTATCAATGTGCAGAGTTTTATAGCGATGCATCAAAAACTGCCCTTACTCTATCGTGTGCGGCGCACGGACCCGATTTTATGCTTTCTAAGACCCTGTACTTTAAAACCAGCATTTTTACGGCGGAAGCCCATGGAGTTTTGCTTGTTTTAAATCACATAGTCCAACATGAAATACCCAAGTATATCATTTTCACAGATTCACTGAGTGGTGTACATGCATTATCATCCAACAAGTGTTCTAAAAAACCATGTTCTTAATGTAGTGTATAAAATCATTATGTCAGCGTATGCATTAAATCTCAAGGTGATCGTGTGTTGGGTTCCAGGCCACTCTGGGACTGCGGAAAATGAGACCGCGGATCAGATGGCCGCTGCTGATGCACTTACAAATACACCGGACATAGCAACAGTACCCTACACTGACCTCAAACCACACATCAGACAACACCTTCGCGAAGCATGGCAAACACTCTGGAATCAACAGACAACAAACTACATATAATAAAGACAATCTTGGGACCATAGACCACTGACACACACTATAGACACACCGAAGTTGCTTTTGCTAGGTTACGGATAGACCACAATCATGTAACACAGCCCCACTTGCTCACAGGATCTCCAAGACCCCTGTGTAGCGCGTGTGGAGAGGCACTATCCGTAACCCATGTACTACTCCAATGCAAAGCAGTCCACACAACATGACACATCCAGTCCACACAACACTCGTTACATCCAGCGTTTTCCCTCTCTGATAATCCTACATTTTCTGTCAAGCGCATTATTGAATATTCAGCAGAAGTTAAATTCTTAGACTTAATTACATACAACGCATGATCCCACCATGGCCTTATACACCGGCCATCCTGACTGTCTTTTATTGATTTTACTTTTGTTCTTGCTGACTGATTGAAGTGTTTACGTTTTCACCTCTCATATATAACCACTGTTTGGGCGCTCTCTGCCGCAGTTGGCATTCCGCCTTTAACATTCAAACACCACCACCACCACCATCATCATCATAATCATCATAATCATAATCATCATCATACTCATCATAATACACTCGCCGAGGTTGAGCAGCTTCGCGTGGACCTTGAAGGGCCGTGCTGCGGAAGCGCGAAGAGCATTGGATTGGAATAAATTAATTGTATTGGATAATAGGAGTACGGGTATGTAGAGAATGTCGTCTACACATTCGCCGGTCTGCGCATTCCTATGTCATATCCGCGGCAGACACACAGGAGCCGGCGCATGCCCAGCTGTGCGCCTCCGTTGCGCACCAGCCAAGTCTGAAGGCGCGCCGGAGCCGCTTGATAGCCGTTTCGCGTGGCTCATGGAGAGCGCGAGGAGCAGTGACTGGACTGGACTGGACTGGACTGGACGGGACGGGACTGGACTGGACTGGACTGGACTGGACTGGAATGGACTGGATTGGATGGGATTGGATTGGAAATCGGTTCAGCAGCACTGAGCATGGTAATCAGCTAATCCTAGACAACCAGGAAAGCTAAGAATAACCACCTGAACCTTAGTTCACACTACGTATATCCTGGCATAGCCGAGCTAAGCCGCTGCTAATTTTTTTCAAAACGTGTTCAGCAGCCCAACATATTTTTGAGGGAAGAGCTGGTTTTAGCTACAGCCGGTCTGCAGTTTGAATTTTAAGGTGTACTGATTTGCAGCTGCGCAGTGATATTTCACCGGTGGCTCTTCAATATAGGAATGATCTGGTAACAAAGTCATGTTCGATGCTCAACCGCTGCGTTGAGAATAAATTTGGCTTTGAGCATGCGTCTAGAAATTAGGATGAGTCTGCAAATCGTTGAAGAAATCTGTTTGGAGAACATGCGGAACTTAGTCTAAGAATCATTGTGAAAATTTAGCAGCAATAACAAACTACCACTGCTTCCAGAATATTGTGTTCAAAGTTATTCCTTTTGTCACTGAGAATGAGCGGCCCTTACCGCTCCTGCTAGCGGTGTTTCTTATCCAGGTGGTTGGACGGCGAAGAAAGGAGTATTTGAGGAAGGGAATCTGCTGTGCTGGGACAGCACGGGCGGGCGGCGCGTTCATGTCACTCTCTGGCGAAGAGGAAATGGAGCTTGCGGAGAAGCACAGCAGATGGCGCGTCAAGCGCGTTGCCATTTAGGGACCTTAGTTGCCATAGTTTGCATGTTCTATGGGCGCGACGCACAAAAATCGTAATATAATCGAATATATTGTGAAAATGTCTAGATTTCTTTCTGTGAAAAACATAAATAGAAGGGCTGGACATTTTTGCAGCAGTTATTAATAAATACTGCCCTAGTTACAAGCCGTACCGCTCTTGAAAAGAAGGAATTACAGAGCAGATGACGTCTGCTGACCCCGCCTTCCCGCCACGAGTGGTTTACTCTCGCTGCTCTTGCCTCTCGCGGGCGGCTTCTGAGTTGCGCGCGCTTTTCATGTTGCACAGGCAGGGCGGCGAAGTTAGGATAGTTTAAATATGAACTAATGGCATAGAGGATAAAAACCATCATTCACTGGAACTAATCATACCTATTTTCTGAACCACACGTTTTTTTTTAATTTTAGGTTCGTGTTCTGACAATAAAAACTGGCACCGACCAAGAATGTTTAAAATCCAAAAAAGACTTTTCGGCTCCCGTACAGGTGCCTTGTTCACAATCTGGCGGGTTGGCCGTACGCCCGGCGTAAGTTGATGAAATCACACCCCTTCGTCCTACGAAAAATGTTCGAAACGCGATGATTTCTTCCACCGGAAACCGAGTCCAATGAAAGTTCAACAAGGTCGAGAACTGGGCCAGTTGGTATACATTCATTCTGAGGGAGCAGCGCATACTAGACAGGACAAGGGGTAGGACACAACACGATGAAAGTTCTCTCGCCCGAGGGATTCGACGGCGTGGTCTGCCCAGGGCGGCAGCCGGCTATGCACTGACTGAGCTTGTACCGGCGAGCCTTTCACTTTGCGCCTCGACAGAATGCGCGTCGGTGCCGTGCCCGGTAAGGTCCCTCTGGCGCCGTTACTTTTTCGCGCCGCCGGAGCAAGCCCTGTTGCACCTCCTCAATTATTCTTCCTCCGTGGGTTGGACTATGGACTTTGTTGAACGCCAAGAGTTTCTAACAGTCAATTCTGCCCGGTAACACAAATAATGACCCCAAATTGCACTCGAAAGCGGAACTTGAGGCTAAATGGGGTTCATATGGGCACCGATTTTAAAAATAGGCATTTATACGCATGTATACGTATTTAGGCGCAAAAGCCCAAATATTCTTTCAATTCTTTATTTTTCCTTTGAGAGGAAGGAAAAGAAATATGCATTTGTAGGCACTATACAACTACCACAAAACACCTTAATAAAGGAGCTAGTGACCCGAAAGTTTTATGATCAAATTTTATTGCTTTTATCGATGCCTAATGGTCTGGCGAACTCGACACAGCTCTTCGAATAGTTCATCGCGCGATAATTAATTACATTGAATGGCCTGAAAATCGTTTGTTTCGATTTCCCGCGCTTTCAGCCCGATAGGCGAATATGAGAGAATCCCGGCATGAACTCACCGCTTTGTGCGGAGGTCAAAACACTGCGGAGGCCGGTGGGGGCGTTGTTTCGACCGCGCCGCCACCAGAGCTGAATGGCTGAGCTGCCTGATGGGGCTATGCCTACCATAGCGGCCGAAATTCGATGATTGCTTTCAGTAAAAGTCCTGATGGCGACTTCTATTGGGATTCCGTGCTGCATTATCGCTTCCTTTTTAGTGTAGTGTGTGAGCGTCATTTTTGCCGACGGTGTCTTTCTGAGCAGCGGTTATGCCTGCACAGTAGCTCTGGCGACGTGCACCCGTTTGTGAATGCGCCAGCTCTCAGTCGCCACTTGCCGGGCGGTGCCTTTCAAGTGACGTCACGAGTTTTTCACGAGCGGTGTCCCCGTCACTTCTTTCGGCTACCACGGGATGATTTCACGCTGATTTCCATTTATGCGCGCAATAAATGAGATCCAATTAAAGTATGTTCTTCACGTCACAGGCCACTCATATTTCAGCCAGGGTATTCTGTTGAGCAAAGGAAGGGAAATGTGCAATAATAATAATGCCGAAAATTGGTGTCAGTACTCCTTTAACTCCTACTTCAGGGCCATATATCAAAGTGGGGTGATGGCAGCGCGAGAAACGAAGTAGGCATTTGCCTAAAATCCGGTCTCTACGCATAACCATGCGTGCACTTGGTTGGCCGCAGTAAAATATAATCTGAGAACTCAAATTTGCTGGGTGCGGATACGATGTGGAATATAAAAGGAGCTGCTATTTCACCGTTGCTGTATAGGCCAGAGAGCCAATGGTGACATTGAGATTGTGTAGGTTGTTCTCTCTGCACGCTACGTACAGACGTCGTCGGAGCTGACGGAGCCGCCTCCAGCGCGTGCGCTGAGTTAGAAGTTGTAACATTAGGGCGCCATGAAGACAAATACTGTTTTGTTTTATTCGAAACATTCCCTGTTTTATAGTGTCGGCAGCACTTGTCAGCATGCAAACGATGTTCTATAAACCAAGAAATTAGTCAATATCAGCTGAAATTTCGATTTTCCTGCTGAATCTGTGTTTTCATGGTCGGCAATGACATCACAGGAAGTGACCGCTCTAAAACCGATTTCAAAGCCTTGTTTTTTGTTAATAAACCTAGACAGCGCCACCATACCGGGGCAAGCCGTTTTCTGCCTCTGGGTTGTTTTGAACCGTACTTTATTGTGGCTTGTTTTTGTTCATGGAGGAAATAAGAGTTTCCTGAAACATAGTGCTCGCTCGGCAAATATGGTCACGTAAGACACCGTTGTTTCCGTCAATCGGCCAGTGTCGCCTAAAACTACCCCAAAGTCCCACTTTCCTGTGCGGCTAAACCAAGCATAGTGCCCGCAGTACCAACACTAGTACCCATCAGTACTTCTCTGTTTACGTGTGCTTTCGCGACTTCCACTGTTTGTCCCACCATTCTTACTGCTTTAAAAAGAATGCGCCCTAAATTTAAGCTCAAATAGCCCGTCCGGCAAGCCTATAAGCTCTGCCTAATTCGCCTTTGCTTTTGCCGGCCTCCGCCAATCGCAGAGCTGGCTGGTATGATATCATAGGTTCTGTTGCGGGAAATGAGTGCGTGGATCGCATGGCCATTCCTTTTAGATGCCAAGCATCTCATGGTCGGGGCTATGTCCCTCCCTTGTCGTTGTCGTTGTTGTTGGGCCGTCCACACCCCAACTGCGTATGCTCGGCTTGCTGAACGCCCGGTCCCGTGTATGGTTCCTGGAGCGACAGTGTTGGCGGTGTCTTCCTCGGCCGGCATCAGACGTATACGCTTCTTTTATAAGGGCTCCTGGAGCGAAAGTATTTCCGGCGTCTTCCTGGGCCAGCACGAGGCGAGCACGCTTCACGCGCCTTCGACGTTTCATCGTTGTCGGCAGCGGCGAACGTCAGCGAGTTTCGGCGGGCTGTGATTACAAGCAGCCCATAATCATCCAGGAAACGTGCATCGACCTCATCTTCAGCAACTTCAGGGTTCACCCATTACAACAGCCCTTGAGTTTACATTTCACAGACCATAAGGCGGTCATAATCAAAGCGGAACGCCAACAACAGCTCGACGTCACGTACGTTGAACATGATGATAATAATCCTTATATAAAGACAAACTCATACCACGTGCAACGTCTCTCTCTCTCTCTCTCTCTCTCTCTCTCTCTCTCTCTCTCTCTCTCTCTCTCTCTCTCTCTCCATCTCTCTCTCTCTTTCTTTCTTTAATGCCTCTCAACTCTAGCACCCCGCACCCCCCTCCAGTACAATTACACCATCTTCCCGTAGTGGAACCCTGAGTAGTATGCAAAACAGCCATGGGGTCAACGCAATTTCCCATTTTGTAGTTACGGTAAATGAAAAGTGTGGTAGTTACCATGGAAACCAAACGCTAAATATAACGGTAGCTACGTACCTAAACCTCACGGAAACGACGAACTGAAAAGTAATGGGCACTTGAATCGACCCCATGCCTGCTTCGCACACTACTCAGGGTTCCCCTATGGGGAGATGGTGTAATTATTTCCTAATTATATAGGTTATTGGAGCGAAGTTTACATTAAAAGTGTTGTCGGTATGATTCTAACGAGGCGATGTTTCTAATGAATCAAACGTGTTTTGTCTTCATGGCCCCTTTAAGCAATTGTTTAGAACCAGTGACGAGAACAAGGAAAAATGACGTAACCTACGAATAAGCGGGAATCGGTGTAAGCGAAGCTGCAAATAAGGATTTCCACGATCGACATAACTGTGTGTTCTGAACTCCACGATAGACTTCAACTACACACTAAACTTTTTAACACCCTTTAAGTTGCTAAAACGGTGCACTCAACATTTTGCACCCTTTTTGCACCTTTTAGGGACCAAAACATTGCTCCGGCACCCAATCATGAGGGCGCCACAAATTAAGGGGTGTAACTCCTAACATATTTACACCATTTAGAGGTCTAAAAGAGTGTACCATTTTGCACCCTTTTTGCACCTTCCAAGCGCCAAAATATTGCTCGGGCCACCATCTCGAGGGTGCCAAAATTCACGTGTGTAATCAACAGTTTCAAAGGGTGCTACGACTGTTAAAGTGGTGCTAAAAAGTATTTCTTCTCGATTGGGGTGTTACCACGGCACCCTATCGATCATCCTCCGCCCTCAAGGTGGACTGGACCTCCACACGATCCCGGCCGCCACGCTAGCGGACTATGTTTTGATGCAGGCCGGTGTAGAACTACCCAACGAGGACCAAGTGGGAATCCATCACAAATCAAACTTCATCATTGTCAGCAACCCCTCTGAGGAGAGAGTGCTCAAGTACCTCGGCATGACCCACCTTCAACTGCCCAAAGGCACGTACACCCTGTGCAACCACATGCCCCCGCCATCCGATACCACGGTTGGAGTAATATTTATCGTGTCAGAAAACGAGACTCCGGAAGAAATTATTCGCAGCCTGACAGCCTACAACCACGACCTCCACATACTAGACGCCAAGCGTCTGCGGAACTCCACCCTAGTGCAATTGCTGTTTCAGGGCCCCATGTGCCATTGTGGGTCCGCTACAGGGCGGCCACCCTCCGCTGACACCCGTTCAAGAGAAAATCAGAGATGTGCTTCAACTGTTGGGAGCCAGGCCATCGAAAAAACGTCTGCCGCAATCAACCACCTACCCAAAGCTGCGCCGCTTGCGGCCTAGCGCAAGCCCCGGAACAGCACTTGTGCAAACCAAACTGCATCTTGTGCGGAGAGGCCCACCCAACGGGAGCCGCGGGTTGCCCCCGCCGCTTCCAAACAAGGCGTCGACAACCACACACCAAGAGCGAGACGCCGAATGTACCAACCAACAGTCAACAGAGCAGCAACAGCCAAGGAAAACCACACCAGACGGAAGGGAACCGCGACCACAAGCCTACCAAACCCCCCGAGAAGATGACACAGGGGAAACAGCTGCCGCCACTGGGGCAACCGCGGACTTACATCCAAGTTCTCCAAGGAACGACCGGCACCGCAACAACGGCAACACCAGCAAAGGCGAGTACCCAAGGCCTTTTCGCTCCCAACTTCACCCCTCCTCCCATACATACTACATCTCCTAGATCTCAGGACAGCAAACTGGATCTAATTCTAAAAGAATGCAAAATATGTGAGCCGACATAGTACTACTTAGAAGCGAGAACGCCCAACTTAGGGCAGAGAACAGCAACCTTAAAGCGCAGATAGCGAAGCTAACAACCAACAATGCCGCGGAGACAGAACCCACCCCGCCACCGCTTAAGCGCAAGAGCACCAGAAAGCCGGCAACTAACCCCAAGTCCGACGACAACATGGTCAGTGTAGACATGCAAGAACTGAAACAAGAAATGCTTCAGTCACTCAACGCCACACTAAAAGAATCCATTACGGCCCTGCGAGCGGAACTATTTGGAAGCCTGACGAGTGCGAAGGCACCGGCAAGCAACTTAACCGACCAGCGGAGCACGACCCCTGTACCAATAGATATCGAGCAAGATGCCGACTTCTAGACACATCACTATATGGCAATAGAATTGCAGAGGCTACAGAGCCAAGAGATGCCAACTGCAAGCCCACTTGTCCACGCTAGGTAATCAACCCGATGTCAGAGCCTTACAGAAGACAGGACCTAACACCAAACTTCTTAACTATACAGCTTACACACACCCCGAACACCCGCAGCTAGCTACACTCGTCAACAGAAACATATGCACATCCGCTAGCGAAATAACCAACACAAATATACCGCACGTATTCATAACTCTATTGCCAGTCAAGAAGAGACAGCAGCCTCTCCACATGCTCAACGTTTACCACCCACCAAAGCAGTCGACCCACAATTTCAAACCCATCTTGCTGGAAGCCCTGAAAATAGCCGGACGCCAACCCTTGGTAATAGTAGGGGACTTCAGCGCTCCACATGAGGCATGGGGATACCATATTGGCATGGGGATACCTACACCAAGCAAGGGCAGGAAATCGGAAGAATCAATACAGACTTTGGGTCTCACCCTACACAACACGCCAGGAACACCGACCCGCATCAGAAATAGCGTACAAAGAGACACAACCCCGGACCTAACCCTAACACACAAAGTAATAGCGGGAAAATGGGGGGGGGGTCTCTTCTCAAAACTTTGGGAGCGACCATTACGTAATAGTATTCGAAGCCAACTACAAGACGCGGCTGGCACAAGAGCCACCTAAGAAATCCCTCACCAACTGGTATCTGTTCAGACAGAAGTGTACGCAAGAGGAACCTCCCAAGGAATTTACAGAGTTCAACATCAGAGAAGGGATGCAAACCATTTTGAAGTGCAAAGAAGACAGCGATGCACCAATAGACCCCATATTTCCGGCACCGTATGTCGATTCTAAGCTACAGCACATGTGGGATGCATATCGCAGTATAGAAGCGAGATGGAAATAACACCGGCACAGGAAAACATTAAGAATAAAGACAGCAATAGCCAAACACGCAGACTTCATGACGCGAATGCAGTAGCTCCAAGCGTGCGACGAAATGCGCGGCACACTATCGATGAAGCGCACGTGGGCGATCCTACGGAAATTAATCGACCCCAGCAACAACAAGACAGAATATGCTAAGAAGATCACCAAGCTTATACAAGATTACGAGGGCTCGGAGCTGCAAATGCATAGTGAGCTCATAAAGCTATACGCAACCCAAAATGATAATACGCGCTCCCCACCTGCGCATTATATGGGCACGAGCAACGAAATACTAGATGCCGAATTCACATTCGAAGAGGTGCACTCCGCTATCAGAACGCTCAGAAGAGCGACCTCACCTGGAGAAGACAAGATATTAAACAAGATATTGCGACATCTTGAAGAGACAGCGACTGAGACCCTGACAGCCTACTTTAACAAGGTGTGGCGAGAAAGGGAAGTACCCTCCGATTGGAAGCACGCAAACATATCACTCATTCCCAAGCCAGGCAAGCCAATCAAAATCGAAAACCTCCGACCAATATCGCTTACGTCGTGTGTGGGGAAACTCATGGAGCAAGTCGTGAACGCCCGCATAGTAGACTACCTCGCGATGAACGACATGCTACCACACAACCAAGTCGGCTTCAGACCAAGGCTCTCCACTCAGGACGCACTTATACAGATTCAACACGATTTACTGCACCACCCACCGAAAACGACAACGCGGCCATTTTAGCCATTGACCTCCACAAAGCCTTTGATAACGTATCACAGGAGGCAATACTAACAGAAATCTCGACGCTCGGTCTTGGAGCAAGAACATTCGCCTGTGTAAAATCCTTCCTCACAGGCCGGACAGCCAAGATGAAACTAGGAACGTCCCAAACACAAATCTTCAAGATGCCAAACAAGGGGACGCCCCAGGGAGCCGTAATCTCGCCTTTACTCTTCAATCTCGCAATTCGATCGATGGCCAGCGAACTTTACAGCATCCCAAAACTAAGATCAACGATATACGCAGACGATATCACCCTCTGGGTCGACCGGGGCAGCGACGCCGACATCGAACAGACGCTAAGGAAAGGCGCCGAAATAATCGCGGAACACGCAACCAAAGCGGGCCTCATGTACTCGACTACCAAATCCGAACTAATGATCCTTCATCCCGCCAGGACGAAACCGGCCACCCAACCGCCAATCAACGTCGACATCGGAGGGCAAAGCATACCCATTGTCTAAACCTTAAAAATACTAGGACTGAGGATACAGGCCAATAGAGGGACAACCAAGACAGTACGCGTCCTAAGGTCACAAACGCTAGAAACAATTTCTATGCTAAAAAGAATCACCTCGAGGCAACATGGCCTCACAGAGGAAGAGAGGCTAAGGATCGCACAGGGCTTCGTAGTCAGCAGATTCAGTTATCACCTGCCTTATGTGAGTCTAACCCAATCTACCAAAGACTCGTTCGACGCGCTACTTCGGAGAGCCCATCGCACGGCCCTGCACATTCCCCACTCCGCTCCAACAACCAGACTTGAGAAACTGGGCATCCACAACACCGTAGAAGAGATAATCGATGCCCATCGCACGGCACAGATACACAGGCTGGCGCAGACCACGACGGGAAGGTACATACTGCAGCGGATCCAAATAGAACCGCCCAACACCGACTCCGCTGCGGCCAGGATACCAAGACACATACGAGCCCTAACCAAGGTCAAACCCATCCCGAGAAACATGCACCCGACCTTCCACGAGGGAAGAAGAGAGGCACGCGCGCATTACCACTCGCAGCACTATCCACCAGACAAACACACCGTGTATGTGGATGCGGCACGGTACCCTATGCAGTGTTGAAAGCGGACATTTTGCTTCAAAGTGGAATGTCGGGCTAGCAACATGGTACTTCGCGTGCTGCTCACGTTCATTCATGCCATTTTTTATATTGTCATTTAAAATTAAAAGCCAACCAATGTGCTGTCGTTTTAATTTTGTCACCTACTTTACACTTTCTTTTTTTTCAACTTTCTGTAAGGATTGACTATCCATATTTTTATGATACCAAGGCGTTGGACTGGGCTAGCTGGTACATGTTTGAATGGATGAAAAATCAAAGCAAAACCCAGGACACAGGAGAGAACGACGGGAGAAACTTGTGCCGTCATTCTCTTTTAACTGTTTCTTGTGTTTACCACTGGTTTTTTACGTATTGAAACATTTTTGATGAGTTTGTTGAACAGTGATTAGTTTAGGTGCTCAAACAATTTTTGGCTGCGAACGCTCCCTGTAGCGTTTATATAGTGCACTCTGCTCTTTTTTTGAGCCAATAAACCCATCACCAGTCTTCAAGAGGTGGTCCTTTGTAGAAATGAAGTTGAAATAAATATTTGTATGCATTGCTTTATATGTTTTGAAAGAATTTATTGTACATTCTTGTTTCTTTCAACGCTATTTCAGAATCCTGCTTAAGGCATTTCCTCTGTTATTTTTTTTCGGAACCAGGAAGGGTGCTCATCCTCGGTTCTTGCTGAAGCAGTAGTATCCATACTTCACACGTGAGCTCTGAACACACAGTAATTATGGTATGAAACATTCTACCAGTATAAGCTTTCTTTGTAGAGGTCATTGTAGATGTCAAAGCTCTTGACAGTGTAGTCCAATGTCTGGTGTAA
The DNA here is from genome assembly GCF_048455015.1 of Haemaphysalis longicornis. Classification (NCBI taxonomy): domain Eukaryota; kingdom Metazoa; phylum Arthropoda; class Arachnida; order Ixodida; family Ixodidae; genus Haemaphysalis; species Haemaphysalis longicornis. The sequence goes on along the minus strand of NW_027526204.1, from coordinate 29,639,103 downwards.
TGCGCAATGTCTACAACTTGTAAAAATTAATTTTTTGGCTATAATGTTTGAGATGATTTTAAAATGCACGTCAACTACTATTAAGAATCGCTGTCTAAATTGGCAGCCATTTTCCTGGTGGATACAGAAAGTGAAAAAGCACATATGTAGAGATTTCAGTGCACCTTAAATGTCCCAAATTTGCTAAAGCTAAACCAGAGCCCTCCCTGCAGTGCACTTCATATCCCATGTACAGTTTTGCGTAAAAACAGCTAAAAATTTATGATCAATTTAAATTTATTTTAATGCTTCAAATGCAAATATTCTCAGTTTAAGCTGCCATATTTAGAGTAAAATATTTTGTAATAATTGTATATCTACCAAAGGTTCACAGAAAAGCTTTATGATTTTGGTTATGCACCTTCTTATCAAAAGAAAAATGTTATTAGAAAGGCAGAAGAAACCCAAATATGGAAATTAGCTAACCATAAAGCTGCGGATAGACTGAATGTTTTGTAGAGAATATTTTGCTGATTTCAGTTGTAGTCAACTCTAAAAAAGTCTATAGACGTAGAATGCTTGCCGGGAGGCACCTCGTAATACTAGCCAAAACTAATGGGCCCTGGCTGTTGGCTTTTCATTTGCAACAGTGACAAATGACCCCACATCCACCAGCAGGGACATAATGCAAGGCACCATGTACAAGCTAGCCTCATGATAAAATAATGTTTTAGGAACAATGACATTACATTTCAACCATGGGCTTCACCAGGGAACTTGCTGTATTGTTCTGTGATGTTTGCAGTTCTTGTTATGGCTATGTGGGGTCATTTAGTTTAAATGTATGCTTATAAAACTCGATATACCACCAAACCTTGCAAGTGCTGTACCATATAAATATTTATTTCTTTAAGCAAAAAGAATAATGCAAAAGAAAATAAATGGCTTGGGTACCCAACTTTTATGAGTAGAAGTTGAGCCACAGTACGGAGGAAACTATACATTTTGCATTTGGTCTTCCTTCATATTGAACTTTCCTGCTCAGCTCAAGAATAGGGCACTAAACATTGCAGGTAGCTCCTTGATTGGAAGTTTGATGCAATACTGAGAAGCCAAGGGTTTTAATCTTCAAGGAAATTTTGTGTGGTTGAAGTGTTGCACACCTAATTGCTTTCACTGCATAGCATGGTTAAGCTGTGCAGTGAAGCTCGAAGGATGTGTATTGCAGTTCGGCAAAGTGAACATATAATTGTTTTTTTACGAAGTTTTGAATAATCAACTACCTCTAAAGTTATAACTCTGTACTGAGATGTGGCTCCTGACTCTTTAAATTGACGTTTTAACAATCGGTGACACAAGTTCAAGGAAATTATCAGCTGACGTTGAGCTTCAATGGAATGTCTCACAGAACCGAGCTTGGAAAGCGCGAAGGTTTCATACCATAATCGTGTGTCATAATGTGATATATGTGGTTTCACACCTGCTGCGCCATTTGTGAACCGAGGATGACGCACCCTTTTTGTGGGTGCTTTTGCAGAAGATGCTCCTACAGATTCGGGTGCTAAGTAGCACCCTAGGGTACTTTTAGGGCTAAAAGGGTTTATAAGTCACCCGTCTTCTGGGGTGCTCCACAAAGGGTGCTCCTGCGGCGACAGAATCCAAGCACCCTAAACGGTTTAAAATATTGAGTTTTTAGGGTGCTCCAGCGGCGACAAGCTGAAGCATCCGTTTGGGCGTAAAAATTTTTATGTGTAGTCACCTTGCACCTTGTCACTACGCGTCATAACAAAATTTGGTAGAGATCAAAGTGAGTGCTGCATTTTTGTCCCCCTTGCTGCTTCTGGGCTCAGTGCCCACAGCACTCGTCGTCTCGAATTGGTTACCTTGACTCACGTCTTCGAGCCAGCGTACCCAGCATATATTTGGGGTCCGCGCCACACTTTGCTCTGAGCGACGACGTTCTGCGTGTCACCTCTTTGGGGTCTGGATGTCCTGAACACTCTGGGGACGAATTTCAGCCATTTTTCTCGTTCGTGTTCATGTTCGCCTTTTACACTTTTCCGACGCATCAGTAGGTGCGCCCGCCAATTTCGCATGTACCACCGCGCAATCTGGTAGTGTTGTTGGAAAAGCAGCATGCCCCTTTTTGCCACCGTAGCGGAGGGCGAAGGGGAGCCTGGACATTAGGCAGCGCATTGGGCCTGGGAACAGCAGCATCCCCTTAAAAACCCGGGGGAGAGGCAAGTAAAGGTTCGCTTTAAAAATGAAAGGACATTTCGCGCTTTCCTCAAGAATAGGATGGCTCCTGAAAGCCTTGTAAAAGCGACCGAGGAAGACGTGTTTAAAAATTTACCAAAACGAATACAATCCGCTCTTAGGTGCTTTCACTGAACTAACAAAATTTTATAACGTTGCCTTTATGTGCGGTTGCAAATGCACGGCATATTTTTGCTGCAAGAATAATGCCTAGAATGGCGAATTTTTGACAACATCAGGTGGCCACGGCTAGCCGGTTTGTGAGCATCTTAACAGGCTGTGTGCGGTAAAATGAAGAAGAATGAGAACGCGTCCAGAAAACGGTCTGCTTGCACTGTTTCTGCGCAGCTCTTCATTTCCACCTGTGTTGCTGCTTCATCATGGGTTACAAGGAGAGACAGCCTATTTTGTGGAGTGCTTATTAGGTGGCTCATATGAAAGCCAGCATTTTATATACTAGGTTACCCCCAAGAAACATAGTTTTAATTTTGCACTAAATTTCTGAAGTCGGAAAGGCGGCGCCTTGTAATGTCTAAATTTAACAGTAGCTTGCGTGTCCGAACCATTCCGTTCATTCCAACGTGTGATTCCGAAACCGCATGAAGGAATAGAAAAGATTGCATAATATTGCTGTTTTAGGCTCGGAGAAGTTTTAAATACTTTTTTTCATATAACGTAGAGTAAAAAGTGTGTAGCCCTATCGCTAACTGTAATGGTTGCCAGCATTCCTTTGGCGGGACACGCTTTGCTGGTAGGTATAAAAATGCCGATTTCAGAAAGTTCTAGGGCGCTATCAACAAAACCGTTTCGGGGTAAGTTATATAAAGGGATACAAAAAAATAAACTCGACAAAAATCTGTTGTCGGTCCCTTTAAGCCATGTATGTAATGGCGGATGAAGGTCACACTACATGGGCAGCCTTTGTAATGAGCTAGTCAGATTTGCCGTAAGATTTATTACAAACCAGAAACAAGAAAATATACATAAAACAGAAATATTATTCCATCCGTGAGGAAGAAATGGCAAGAGCGCGTAATTTATATAATTAAAATTCGTGCTATAGAATCTGCAAGCGTGTCAAAATTACGATATTATCTGGCTTGTGTCAGGCGGAGCTCCGACACTTTTGTTTAGGTGATAGTCTTGTGACTCATGCCAGAAGACTAACTCCTTTGTCGCTGCGGATATTAGGATATAGAACTCATTGAAGAGCAACAACAGAAAGCTTTGCTGACAGTACTGTAATCATTTCATTGCGGGTAACACGATTGGTAGGGACCACTTATGAGTCTTTGTAAGGCCTCATTCGAATAGCAGTACGCAAAACGACAAGAAACGGGAAATTTTATTTATTTTATTTATTCCTTTATTTTTCAATACTGCCGCCCTCCATTGGGGCTATGGCATGAGTCAGCATACAACACAAAGGGTTCGAACACCAATAAAACAGAGCGGCGGAACAATATAACAAACGCACATTCACGAGCAATCAGAAATGTACACTATAAATTTCTCGAGCGGAAGGGAACGGGTGTCACCAGACAATCCGTTCCAGTATTGGGTGGTTAAAGGAAAAAAAAAACTATATTTGAACGTGTTAGTTGTTAGAATGCTTTGGAATCCATCGCATATTCTATCACGGATGTTTGAGAACATCGAAGGTGAGAAATTCAGCACTTACCCCTTCGTGATACATGTAATCATCCTTCTTGCCACCTCCGCTTTCTTCTTCTTCTTCTCTTCCTCCTCTTCCGCCTCCGCCGCCTCCACCCCTATGGCCTTTTCTACCACCTTCATTTCCCCCGCTGGGAGGGCTGCCTGGCCTCGGAACGTTTTCCTTGAAGTGACCCATCATGTTTCCTGGTGGGTAGTAGTTGGTGACCACGAAGATTTTGTGGTTATATTTGGCTATGCCTGTCCCAATTTTTCTTGCTGTCCTCCATACGACCTGCGTGAAGTGGCCACAGGCTGGCTGCCAGGTATTTCCCCAGTGGTACATTTTGATCTCGTCGTACCAGTTGTCCACGGCGCGTTTTCCTGCGCAAGGAGGAAGCCGGGCAAGGGGGGGCGGGTGGATACATGAAGTTGCCGAGTTGGCAGAGGTATGCTCTAGACGAGAATGAGTGAGTTTGTCACGCGGTGTAGAGGGCAAGAAGCTGCGCATGCGCGGCACTGCTGAACTTCCTTCAAACGTGCGCAGGCGCTTCGCCGTGTGCACAACACCCAATCACGATCGCTTGAAGAACTCTGCTGTGTTTAGGCTGCTAAAAAGGTGGGCGCAACCACAGGCACACTTCAACACTTTGTTTGAAGAAAGTACAATATGAACGTTTGTCTTTATATTTTTAGGATACGAGATACATATTTATTTGAACAGCACCGTCACTGCACTTCATGAATACGAAATCTTGTCATTTAACTGTTGTGGTGGAAACGCCATGCAATCTCTTATATCAGAGCTGCGTTTGTCTACCCTCAAGAAGATTATTTCACCTTCGTGTCTCAACACTCCGCGTGGCCTCTGTGAAGAGGCAAAGCAAACCAGTGAGGCCGTGGCCGGGGTAGAGCGAAGGCGCAAAAAGAAAGCTACGAAATTGGCGCCTAGTAGCCCCCATGCCTTGCGGCGGAATGGTGCAAAACAAGAAGTTTAGTGCAAAAAGACGGCTGCGCAATACGATGATACTTGTTGTCAACTCTGGCAGCCCGGCCACCAGGAAGAAAAAAACACCCGCATTTCCCCGAAGGGGAGCATGGGGAAGTGCGAATGCACGGGTGATGCTATGAGGGGGAGTTATGTTGAACTGTGTTGGCATTCGCCCGTTAGTTGCATTTAACACCCCCGCGTGATGAAGTGGGGATTCACACACCCCGTTAGTCGTTCTCGGGAAATCTTGGTGAATTAAAGTGTATGTTCGAGGAGATCACACACACACGCAAGTAAAGTGAAACGACAGCATTCTTTATTCAGCACTTGTTGGTGTTGTCGTTGTAGTTGACGGTCATTATGACCGCCTTGTGGTCACTGAAATGTACGGTCAAGAGTTGTTGCAAGACCGCGCGTATCAGACAGTTCCTCGCAAAGGCCAGGTCGATGTAGCTGCCGTTGATGGTGGTGGGAGCCTCTAGCGGTAGGCACGTCATGGAGTGGTTGGCGAGCATGTATTCCATCAACCACTCGCCGCCCTTTCGCACGTCCACGTTAAAGTCCCCAACAACCACGACCGGGTCCGAGGGCTTTACGCGCCTGGCCACACTCTCCATCGCCGCGTCCACGTAGTCGACGACGTCGTCGCGCGAGATGTTTGGCGCGAGGTAGAGTGTGACGACCACGATTCCGTCGCCCGAGTACGCGTCGGTGTAGACGGCACTGTACGGCGACTCGTCCTTGACCGGCGAGGTGGACACGGCGTGCGACACGAGGTTCGCGTAGACGTGACCGACAAGGTAGACGCCGCAGTACTCGCCCCGACTTCCGCTCCTGGCGAAGCAGCAGTCGTCAATGGGGAAGTGGGAATGCACGGGTGATGCGAAAGAATTCTTCTTGGCCAATCGCCCTAAGTATTTATGTGGTGCGGACGGACGGACGGCGGTGGACGCGTGATTCAGGGTCACTTAAGAAGTGCATTCGCACTTAAAACGCTGCAAAATATTTTAGGAAAGTCACACAGAAGAAGCATCGTGTGGGTGGGTCTAAATTACCATGAATGTGGTGCTCGGGGCTGCTGTTCCAGTTCATGAAGAGGTTCTCCCCATACTTCTTATTACGACTCCTGTGCTTCATTTTTCCTTGCCGAGCCAAGGAGTAGGCATATGCTTGGGCGTAGCGAGCGATCTGTAAGAAATGGATAAGAAGCAGGAAATAATTAGTTCGGTGCAACACTTGCTCTGCGCACTCGTAGTAAACTTCCTTAGCTTGGCTGATCAGTGTGCTAAAGGTCTTGATTCTTGTGCTTCTTTTTGCCGCAAGGGCTACGCTGCAAAAGAGCGCTAAGAAAAAGGTGCGTTACATATAACCTTAGTTTACAGCGCAAAGATTTGGGTGAAATGGGCTAATCTAGAAAATGTTCATAGGAAAAATATTTGCAAGGGTTAAGGCTTGGGCGAGTTGGTGCATGATTACAAAAGTTGTAAGTTGTAAAAGTTGTAAGTCAGCGCTCGTGTTTGTGACATTCTTCGTCTTGTGGTTTTTGTATGAGTTTGCTCTGTTCGCCTTTTGGAAAAATATTTATCGGACCAAAATTAGATGCAAAGCAGTTTGCAGCGTAACATTATATGGGCCTTCATTGAGGGCGCTTCGGGGAGAAGGTTTATGTTGCAGAAAGAAATAGTCTTATTTTTCCCGAGAGCCCCCAGCACTGTCTTCGTCACTGAGGGGCAGGCTGGGGTTACGTGACACGTGAATTCCTCTTCTGAAAAATCACCCTTTGGCTGTTATTGTAATTTTTGTACCGGATTTTTATTTAGCCGGGTGGTGTCGTATGTATTTTGTGCACATAACACCAAAAAACTAGCATCTTTGTGTCAAGAGTTTTGCACAGCATTACGGCACGGAGTACAGAATGAGCCCCTTCACATTTGCCACAAGTTGGCCGTGGTGCTCCATTTAGAACGCATCCGTGTGTGTAATGTTTTGGCCAAATCATTAAGCGATAAAGATCGAAGATGAAAGATTCGTTTTGCGTTTATTTTGAATGCCTCCCTATGTTTGGTTATCACGGGAAGTTTGTTTTGTACTTGTGCATGCCAGCTTTTCTTGCGCAGTTGACGGAGTTTTTTTAATGAATGGTTTGAGGTCCAAGTAAGGCACAAAGATAGGTTCCACACATGACAGTTTTAGCACTCCGTATTTTCCGTTCGTTCTGTTCGTACCGTGTTGCCCTGGAACCTACTGCGCCTGCGCGCGGGCACGGCAACAAGGACACCCTCCACCGTAACAAATGCGCGGGCATGGCGAGGGCCGGCCTGCGGAACTAATCCGCCCGACCGGAATGAAAGCGCAAATGCCCAGTCGGGTCCCGGTAAACACGGTACGAACGAAACGGACGGAGCGTACGGAGTCTTTAACTCTCTACCGTTACCAAAGTAAGAGCAGCTGCTTCCATGTCTGAAGCTGTTTTTTTTTGCTATCACGCAGTGGCCAGTCACCCAGCAAACTGTTGGTGAGCACAATAAAATATGCTGACACCGTGGTGGTTACAGTGGTGGTTGAGTTGAACGCTCAATGCTCACGCGGCTTCATTAGAGACAGAGCTGTTTTTACGCCAAACGCATCTGTATACAAAACCAAGCCTAGATTCCAACGGAAGGTTTTGTTCAGAGGGCAACTTTAATAACCTCGACATTTACTGGATTTTGAGGGTTGCGTTGGGCATTTCATTTGGCCAAGCACGCTCGAAGGGAGCGGTACTTGTGCGGCTGCATACCTGGAGGTGCAATAAGGTGTGACGATAAAGGGAAGTGTGAAAAATGTGACATGAGACAAGAACACGAGTAAAGTTGTGGCTAGTCAAAGTGAGGATGTTTTAACGAAGCCAATTATACGCCGAAAGGGGAAAGCTAGGAATAGTGATACTTCTTTAGGAGGTTTGTCTTAATCTAGCTCAATGATTATGTTAGAAGAAAACTGAAAAACAGTGCTTAAGAACCTGAATCCTAGCCGGTATCTCTCATTACACCTAATGACTGAGTAGATCGGTGGAGTGATTCCTTAAATTTATTCATGTCCGTATAGCCAGCAAGAATTCTTGCCGGTAAGAATTATTCTGTGCGTCGATACGCACCTGTGCGGTTCTGGAATAGCCTTAAGCTGTTATTTGAAGTAACTTGCAGGTACGCTGTAGAAAATTATATTTTGTTCCCCGCTGTTGATAGTAAAATAACATTTACATTTATGAGCAATTTTGAAACTTCTTTTTTTGACTTGGGGTTTCCTATAATCGATAATAGCGGTCACTTGACAACACTAGGGAAGGTTGCTGACGTTTCGACTCCTCTAAACTACCGCTCCCGCCAAAACGTTTCTCACCTTCTCATCGTTTTCTACAGGGGGAACACCGTGCAACTTCCTCCACTTGTTGTGGCGTCTCAAAACTTGTCTTTGTATCTTGCGCTGGGCTTTGGTGAATTCACCGTTGAAGTCATCTGGCTCGTCGTCTCCGCTGATGAGCTGCGGGTCGTGGAGAAAGAGCAGGACAAGTGAAACAAACAGCACTAAAGGTCGTTCCACATTCATAAAATGGTCACGGTTACACATCCATTCGTGGCATGAAGATAACAAAGAACAATCTTGTGCTGCACTACAAGTTGGGAGCAATGGCTGTCGTTGCTTTAGGAGAGCACACTTGCGTCAAGGTTCCCAAGGTTTGTCGACCCAATCAATGTGGTCAGCACAAGTACTGTATAATCACAAGATTTAGCCGTTGGGGTTTGTTGGAAAGATTCGTTGCTGAAGGCTTGCTAGAACGCTGCACTTTCTGTTCGCACCGCTTTTCGCACCGTTTTTTATATTCCTGACAACATTTATCTCCCCACTTATCTCCACAAGGGAAAGCTGCGGATGCCTTGCAAGCGTCAAGCCTAGAAGATCGGGATTAGTTCATGTTCATGAGCTCTGCCTACAAGATGGCGCTTGATTCAGTGAGAAAGCGTGACCTGTCCGTCCGTGACATCGATGATACTATGCCGGAAGCCCAGTGTCACCAACCAATTTTGACTGCAACGCCCCACACTGCGCCACAAAAAGCCCTACATCGCCCTACACAAAATTGTTGGTGGCCCTACGTTCCACCCTACGCTAAAAATGACTGTTTGGCGACATGAATGGCAATTTAGTTATTTTTATACGGTGTGATGGAGTTTTTTTTAAATTTACGTTTCTGTTTGTTTTAATAATATTGTAGTTAAGCTGTATGTAGTGCGGCCTGACAGTAGAGCGTTCACAAACAAATAATCGTAAACGGACATTTCTTGTCCACAGATTTTGTGCTGCTTTTTGAAGGGTTTCTGTAGTTATGTTGGGCCGGTGTTGTTGTTGCCGCCCTGACACGCACACCTTGAATGTGTTCCAGAACGATGTTTTCGCCGGTGTCTTTCCCGTTCAGCCACGCGCGAATCACCGGTCGCCCATTTATAAGTAGACGCACGGAGGCTGGCTTGCACGCGCAGCCAGTCTTTCTGCGCTGAACGATTGAGAACCCCTCTGAAGAATGATTACAGAAGACAGCTGTAACTATTGTTGAGCCAAAAGTATCCAGAAACACATTATATGGCGATTTGTAACTCGTGACCACGTGCATGTGTGGATGTGCAGTACGTGCTGGGCAGTGTGGGCAGTACGAAATTCCAGTACAAGAACGACATGCATGTGTGAAACGTGTAATGTCCCCCTGGGCCTGCGGGGAAACAAGGCTATTTCGCCGGCTTCCACCGAAAGGGGCTGGCAGACCCTTCTTGCGTGGTGTTCACTTCTTATCGTTTGAACCAAAAGAGACAATGTCCTCTCTTGTAAGAAAATATTTTCTAACCGAAAGTTCACTGTTTTTACTGTTTTTTAATAAACGACTATTTTTAACCCAAAATGCAGTTTTGTGCATGAAAGAGCTAAGCACTTAGAAAGATTGAATGGGTGGATCTTTTACTTCGTAATGGCAATGCAGCGGCAGCGAATGCTTGAGAGGTCACAGCCGCTGGATAAAATCCTTTCACTGGGTGAGCTTGGCTCGGTTTTTGTGCTTTACATCCACGCTAAGCCCTGCTGTCTGCACTGCTCTTTTGGGAAAAGGCTGTGGCGTAGCGATCGAACAAAGGAGCGAGAAAAGGCACGAAGGGCTGGCCTAGGCTTTCATTGCTCTGGTGCAGTGGCAGGTCTTTTATTAACACCACGAGGGATCTCTTCGAGTTATCGGAACCGAAATGAAAAATTCGCGGTCACCGTATTGTTGCTGTAGTGCAGAAAGCACGTCGCATTCCGAGACGGACCCTGTACGCATAACCATGCGCGAACTCAAATGTGAAACCTGCAGTGTACAGCATGTTGTTGAGCTGGTTGGTGTTGCAGTGTAAGGAGAAAAAAAAGTGCGCGTAAAGGACAGGACTGGGATGAGAGACAAACCCGTTGGTGTCTGGTCTGTCCTATCACATCTCCGTCTGTAGGGAAATGAGTGCTGACGGCTGCTAGCCGCGCACGCACCAGTGACTGGAGCAGTGCTAGCCGAACGAATGACGCCCACCTTTATTGGTCACAATAATACATAGCAACAATGGCATACTGCGCCTTCCACATCTCTTCCCCGACATTAGCACAGCGAAACAAAACACATCACAAGCCAAGTCTTTTCGCCGGCTTGACCCGACGCCCGAACCTGGACTCTCCTGGTGTTGCTGTCGCCGTGGTGGGTGTTATGTTGCTCCGATCTTTTTCCTCGCCATTTTCACTTCGAGCTGGCTGCGTTGCTGGTTATGAATAGGGCACTAGATGAACCCTATTACGCACTGGCACAGAGGTGGGTGTTTCCACGACGTACAAACGGGGCTTGGCAGCTGGGCTGAGAACACACGCCGTAGTCTTGACGTCTCGAACCAACACCGTATCTCCCGGCTGCGGCGGAGGAAGGATGGTCGCAGCATGACGGCGATCAAAGTCTTTCTTCTTCCGCCTTCGCACATCTTAATCTTGGCGCTTGACGTCGTCCGGTGCAGGTCACTTCGGTTCCAGACTTTCCGTCATCGTGGGAAGCCTGGTTCGCAGGCTCCTTCCCATCAGCAGCTGTGCTGGGCTGTGCCCGGGGATGCCTGCTGTGCCTCTGTACAACAAGAGCGCCAGGAAAGGGTCGTCTGCTTTCTTAAACAATTCTTGGACCGTTCGCACCATCATTTCAATTTCCCCGTTTGACGGCGGGTAGCTTGGACTTGACGTTAGGTGCTGGAAGCCCCAGTGTTTCGCAAAAGCTGTGAAGGCATGCGATGCAAACTGAGGTCCATCATCGCTTCGCACTACTGCGAGAATGTCAAAACGAGCGAAAATGCTTTTGACTGCATGGATGACTGCACAAGAGTTCGTGCTCCGCAAGTAGATGACTTCGAGGTAGCGAGAACGATAATCGACTACTGAGTAGGTAGTCGTGTCCCTTGAAAGAAAACACGTCTATTCCTACCTCCTGCCATGGTTGCTCTGGAGTCTGGGTCACCACCATTGGCTCACTTCGTTGCGCCCGTGTGACGGCACATTGTTTACAGCGGTTGACTCTGTCTCGTTGCTGCTGCGAAAGTCCGTAACACCGCACGGAATCCTGGGCTCTCAGGCGACATCGGTTAATTTCTTGGTGGCCTTCATGGGTAAGTTCAAGTGTATCCATTTGCAGTAAAGCCGGGATGACGAAGCGAGAACATTTCAGCAGTATGCCGTTGTACAGAGAGCAATCACCTCGATGACTCCAGTACTTCTTGACATGTTCGGGAAGCCAGCCTTGACAAGGCCAGGCTTGGGTGCAGTACTTGACGAGCAAGTTGCATTCACCATCCAGTTCTTGATGCCTGCGACCATTATCAACAGAGACCAGCTTCGCGTCTGTTACAGTAGAAACTTGGAGATTTGGAAACTGTTGTACGACATCCACTTGACTGATCAATGACTTCTCCTCCAGAGCCCTCGAAAGAGTGTCCGCAGTTGCCAGTTGTTGGCCCGGAACGTAGACCACGCGGAATTGGTTGCGCATGAGTTTGATGCGAAATAGTAGAATGCGCGGGGGCATCGTGTCCAAGTCGGCGTTCCCCAGTAATGTAAGCAGGGGCTGGTGGTCGGTTGTTACCGTGAAGTTCATGCCACGAACAGACTGGTAAGAACGGTGCACGGCCCATGCTACCGCCAGTGGGTCTTTTTCTGTTTCGCTGTTGCGATTCTGTTAGTGACTGTGACGCAAAAGCTACAGCGCGTTGCTCTCCCGATGGCTGTTCCTGCAGACGAACAGTTCCTGGACTGAATGAACTTGCGTCGCAAGAGAAAATGGTATTGCGAGCAGGATGGTACTTCGCAACGCACAGGTCTGAGATGAACATTGCCTTTACCTGATTAAAGGCAGCCTCCTGAGGCGGTACCCATTGCCACGCATTTAGCTCGCCTAACAAGGCGCGAATATGGGCAGTTACCTGCGAACGTTTGGGCAGGAGGTGACTGATATGATTGGCCATGCCGAGAAAGCGCCTGACACCGGCAATGGCGTTGGGTGCTTCCAAGTTGCGCAGTGTTTCGAGTTTTCCGGGACTTGTTGAAATACCGTTGCCGTCGATGAAAACACCCAGAAACTCCACTCGGGCCTGACTAAAGCAGCATTTTGCCTTTTCAAGCTTCACGGCGGCTTTCCTCAGCCGTTCAAGAACCTCAGCAAGTCGCTTGTCGTGCTCTTCACGGTCTTTTCCGAAGAGAGGAATATCGTCTATCATGTTGACGACATTGTGCTGTCCCTCCAAAATATGAGCCATTTCACGCTGAAAATACTCTGGTGCCAAAGTCAGTCCGATAGGGGCACGGCAGAAGCAGTAGCGTCCGAATGGCGTGACAAATGTGGTATACTCTTGAAATTTTTGAGACAACCACACTTGGTGAAATACTACTTTGGCGTCGTGTTTTGAGAAAAGTTTTGCGTCTCCAAGTTGCCCAAGTACCCATTCGACCGTTGGAAGCACGTGCCTTTTGCGGAGAACCTCTTTGTTGAGCTTCATTAGGTCCACGCATATTCGGTATTCGCCCGATGCCTTCGGTACTGCGACAAGTCATGCACACCATGGTGTCGGCTTCGTAATGCGCCTTATGATGCCTTGCTCCTGCTTTACCATCTGCTTTACCATCTCCTGCTCTACCATCTGGTGCAGCTCCTGCTTTACCGTGTTGTAAAGAGGGATGGAAATTCTGCGAGGTACACTGAGAGCGAATGGTTTTGCTTTTGGCTTGAGTCGAATCGGGTACACCTCCCCTACTGTACCTAGCCCTTCAAAGATATCCTTGCCGGGGGCTGAGTCACTTGCACAGCAAGCTTGTTTTTCCCCTCGCTCGGCGGCATCGATGAACTTAACGACACCCAATGCGAGGATAGCAGGGTAGCCCAGAAGAGGGGTAGTCTTTGAAGGCATGAAGTACACTGGCTGCACGCAGCTGCGGTCCTTGCACTCCAATGTAGCTGTGAATTGGCCAGATACCTTGAAGGGATGGTTCCCTGGACCAGTGAAATGACCCTCTGGTTTTTCGAGTTGCGCAAGAACCCCGGGAAAAGTGCTTAGAACAGCAGAAACTTCTGCTCCCGAGTCGACTTTGAACTCGAGCGGGACGCCGTTCACTTGAACACGAACACACTTGACTTTCGCCTTGCGACTGGTGTTCACGGCATGCATCTCAATAGCGTGCGACTGCCTGCTTTGTGAACGTTGTTTAGCTAAGCAAACAGCTTCAAAATGTCTTTTCTTCTTTCAAAACGTGCAAACAGATCTTTTGGCAGTGCGAAAGTCCCGTGGATGCCCATCTCGTCCGCAAAAATGACACGATCGGTGCGCGGCGGCGGGGGGCATTTCCCTTGATCCTTGCGCTTGATTACGTGACTGCCTTAGCGATGGCCTGTGTTTTGCTGCATCAACGGAGATTGGTGCCGATAACTGGGTTTCGCGTTCCCGTTTTTCTCGTTCCGCATCTTGCAGTCGCGCATGCAGGGTCGCTTTGTCAAGCGATAAGTCGGAAGTGCGGCATAGCTGTTCCGATAACCTGCTGTCCAACAAACCAACGATAAATCGATCCCGAACGAGCCTGTCCTCGACGGACGCTGAGCCGTAGTTGCATTTCTTTACCATGTTTTGGAATGCGGAATAAAAACCATTCATGCTTTCTTCTGCTTGCTGCGTCCGCTTGTGAAAACAATAACTTTCATGAGCTTCATTGACAGGGTGCACGAAATACGAAGTGAACTTGCTTTTTACAACGCTGTATGCCTGAACTTCTCCGGCAGATAAGTTCAAAGATGCTACAACGCGTCGAGCTGAGTACCCATGCAATAAAGAAGTGTTCGTACCCGGACCTCGTCCGTAGCTTGGTGCAGCCCTGTAGCGAACCCATAGTCCTCGAACGGCTCAGTGAAGGTAGGCCACGCACTTGGGTTGGCGAAGTCGAAGCTCGGTGGCGGATGTAGTCCAGGTATGTATGGCGGATGTAGTCCAGGTATCCCAGCAAATGCGGCCTCTGACTTGTTTGCCATCGCACAAAGCTAGCAGCGCAGTGACGACCGTACTTAGCGATCCCGATCCTGACAATATGTAGGGAACTGAGTGCTGATGGGTGCTAGCCGCGCACGCACCAGTGACTGGAGCAGTGCTGGCCTAACGAATGACGCCCACCTTTATTGGTCACAATATAACATAGCAACAATGGCGTGTAGCGCCCTCTGTAGCGCGAAATTTTGTCTCCTTAAAATCTGCTGGTTTCGTACATGGTGTACAAGGTGAACCAAGCTGCCATTTTGGAGTTGTATTGCAATCAGCCAGTCAATAGAGACATCAGGCGACTCTTTCACTGCAGCATGTTGTTGGGCTAGTTTGTGTTGAATATTATAAGTAGGAAAACGCACAAGTAGAAAAAAAGAAGGTGTGCGATTAGGCATTTTTTTCAGGTCGAGTTGCGAGGTAGCAAAAAATGAAAATATTCTTGCGTCTACCTCAAAAAAATAAAGCCGTTCCACTCAAGTGAAAGCTGTCGGAAGTGCAGAGAAGTGATCGCCATAATGGGCTGTACCGCCATTATCCGCTTACTGCTACCACCCCATGGAATTCAAATTTCCCGCCTTCGCAGTGCACGCGCGCCTCCTGCCTCAAACTGCGCCAAAGGGAGTTCACTTCTCTTTGTGCTTTTTCTCCCGCACGTGCCGGCGTTGCATTGCGACATTTTGCGTTAGTGACCTCCACGGAATATGCCATAAAGCAGACTTGCCGCGAGCTACAACGGGACAGAAATATTGATGTAAAGGTCCTCTGGGTACCCGGACACTCTGGCAACACGGGCAATGAGACTGTGCACAAGCTGGCCAGTGAGGCTCGCTCTCCCCACCACTCGCAGCTTGAGCTCACTCCTCTCAAAGCCCTGAGTCATAGCTCGGAAGAGAAGCGAAGAAGGAACAAGCTTGAAAGGTCCAAAGAGCTCCTGACCCACGTACCACCCCTTGAGGATCCCCTACCTAAAGGTCTTCCCCGGGGCGCTCAAGTGTTCGTGGTGAAAGCACGAAGTGGCTTTGCCGTCACGGAGGACGTGGTGGCAAGGTGGAACCACGCACAGAAGTACGCCAAGCAGCCGAACCCGCCACCTTTCTCGCCGCCCCAGTGTAGTGTGTGCTTGGCCGCCCAGCCGGCCAACATGCGTCACCTGGTGTGGAACTGTGAAGGACTGAAGGACGCACGTGACAAACATCGCCCGTCATCTGTATCAACATACGGGGACTGGATCCGGCCAACACACGACCACAAGAGAATTCTACTCTCACTGTGGACATTTGCGTGTGAAGCCTCCATAGTGCGACGCACGTAACCCCCTTCCCTTTTCCCCCTCCCACCGCAACAGGCCTAGTGCCGTCCTATTCATAATAAATTTTACAACAACAACAACTATCGTAAAAACCAACAGAATGGGCGTACTTACCTAAAGAAACGCGGCCGCTGCCGGTCAATTACGTATATTTTTTTCACATTTACCTATAGTTTTCTTTGCGCTAACAACTGGAGGATATATGACAAGCGCCAGAGTTTTACAAGTTTTGAACGCTTATGACTATATAAACCGCTTGGCTTTCGAAGCCTCTGGGGTACTCCGCGAACAAACAGGATGGCGGTACGCTAGTCCGTCCCAGATGCCAGACCCATGCGACAGTACGTGAAAGAGTCAGTAGCTTGTTTTGTGCAGATACAGAAACTTCAGCCCTCTAAACCAGAGTGACCACCCACAATTGAAGCATTGTAGGTAATGAAAGAATATTGAAATAACCCCGCTTGGCCAAGAAGGGCTGCAGTTCGAGTGTTTGTATTGAGTACTGAGTGTACACATCATCAGTTACGTGTGTTTTGTTTGTCATCCTCTCAAAGAAGGCAACAAAGAAAAAAAAGCGAACAACAGCGTTACCCTGCGACGCCGCCTTGGTGCTATTATACTTGGGTCGAGCGAGCGAGCTAGGACGACAAGGCGAGCGCCTAAAGTGCTCTGCACTTAAAATAGCATGGCCCCCGGAGGCCTTCCCAAGGGCACCTAGTAAGGCGTGTTAAAAAAATTGACCAAATAAAAACAACCCTCTCTAGGTGCCTTCAATAAAGTATTGGTATTTAAAAGTTGCTGTTGAGATATTTCTGCAAATGCACAACATATCCGAGGTGGTAGATTAACCCGCTCGGTGACAAATTTTTCAAAAGCAGCGGGTGGGTGGTTCGATCAGCCGGTATATAAGCGTCCTCACCAGAGACTATGTGGAAAAACTGAGAGGCATGAGTGCGCAGTAAGAAAATGGTCATGCTTGCTCTCCGTTGTCCACAGTTTTGCATTTTCACCCACTGCGCAGCTCCTGACGCGCTTAGGCACTATTGTAAGAGCGGGTAGACCTGCGAATGTACGGTGAGCCTTGAGAGCCTGGTCTACGTTTTCGCTAGCATTATGGCTAACACAAAGGAAGGCAAAAGTATGCCTGGTACCGAACTGAAGGAAGAAAGGCAAGATGTAATTTAGTACATTAAAATTCTTTCGCTTAAGCGACATTGAGAAATGTATGTACAGGATATAATCCTTTGGCTCGTGCCCCGTTCGTTTGGGGCTGCGCATAATGGCGTGTACAATTTTTGAAGAGCAACAACGGAAAATGTAGCTGAGATCACTGCAGCCATTCGAGTGTTGGTAAAATCTGTTAAAGCGACCACTGACCTCTCTGAATGCCCACTAATTCAAGCTTAGCCTACAGCATTGCAACAAAAAGAAAAAAAGGAGTGAGAGGCTCAATCGCTGTGGTACTTCCGAACATGGAAGGAGCAGAACTCGGGACTTACCCCACTACGATACATGTAGTCATCCTTGCGGCCTCCTTCCCCTTTTTTTTCCTTTCTATGCCCTTTGCCACCTTCTCCTTCGCCGGTACCACCTCCATGGCCTTTTCCACCGCCGTCTTCCTCTCTCTTGCTGGGAGGGCTGCCAGGCCTCGGGACATTCTTTGAGTACATAAACTCTACGTTTCCTGGTGGCGAGTAGTTTGTCACCACAAAGATTTTATTCTTATATTTGGCTACACCGGAACCAATTTTGGTGCAGGCTTTCCATACGACCTGTGTGAAGTGGCCACAAGCAGGCTGGAATGTATTTCCCCACTTGTACATCTTGATCTCGTCGTACCAGCAGTTGACGGCGTTTTTTCCTGCACATGAAGCAAGCCGGGAAAAGGGGCATGGTGGGTACATTGCGTTTCAGAATTGGTGCAGGTATGCTCTAAGCGAGAATGAGTGAGTATCACATGCGGCATAGCGGGCAACAAGTTGCGTCGGCGTGGCACGCGTGAACGTCCTCCATACAGGTGCAGAAGCTCCGCGGTGTGCACAAAACCCTAGTGCGTATGCACGGTTGGTGCCTTCTGGCATGTTTAGGCCGTAAAGGGTGATGACAGGGTGGACACAACTACGCGCATATTTCAAGATTTTGTTTGAAGAAGTGAGATTATTAATGTGTACATTGGCGTTTTTAACTTGCCGTTATAATTTTGTGCAACACCATCACTGTACACCATGAATACAAAATCGCGTTGATTAACTGTTGTAATCAAGACGCCGGGGCGCCTTGCACACAGGTGCTGTATTTCTATACTCTGCCGTGGCTTTTAAATGCGAATGCATTTCTTAGCCGCGGGTTGTCTTGCGTCGTTGAGCGGCGTGCGCCTAGCAACAGCTGTGGCGCGCGCCTAGCAACCGGAGCAGGTGCGGAGTAGCGGAGGGCAAGGGGAGAGGAGGAGCGCGCTCGGCGTGTGAGGGCGCTCGCATCGCGGAGCTCGGGCGGAGTAGTGGAGAGTGAGTGGAGAGGAGGAGCGCGCTCGGCGTGTGAGGGCGCTCGCATCGTGGAGCTCGGGGCGGAGAGCGAGCGCGCGCGCGGGCTGGCGCGGGTCTCTCTCTCCTCTCCGCGTACCCCTCTCCGCTCGCTGCGCATATAAATGCAGGGAGCGCGCGCCTCTCCGTGACTGCTTGCCGACTGGCGCCTTGATAGCGATGGAAGTCGGTGAAGTCGAATCCCTCGCGGCAACGATACCGCAAAGAAGAATTCGGTGCACCCAATGCATTCGCAGTTCCGCACGATCCCCTTTTGGGAGGTGGGGGGATTTTTTTCTTGTTCATACCTCAAGATTCGCAGCCCCCTTTGCGCAGAGGCACACACAACAAGACATGTGGTGACCTTCATAATAGTAGTTTCTTGGGCGAGTTCGTCATTCGTCGTATAAGTAAGCGCAAAGGAACAAGGACAAATGAAGTGGACGGGAGGCGGCGCTACTATCAACTCGTTAATTTTCACTTTGTTGTTCGCTTTTATACGGGAAGATACTCAGGAAACGAAAGAAACAAAGGGGGAGGAGCACAAGCAAATACAGAAAAGTGGAGGATGACAGTTTAAACGGGCGCGTTACAAAGGCAGTTTTGCAAAGCAAATTTTAATGATTGGATACAAAGTTGAGTTCTTTCTTTGTCAGTGTTACCGAAGCTGTGCTAACGCATTTGTCTTTCAAAGAAACTATCTGGTAGGCCTCGATGATTTCTCTTGTTAGCTGATCCTCGTGTACAGCTACCGTGCTGGTCTTATCAAAATGTGGTCTACAGTCACAACCTCTGCAGTGTATGCCCAGATGTCCGGTAATTGTTTTATCTACAATGTTCTTATGCTCTCCAAGCCGATAATTAAAGCAACGACATGACTGTACGACGTACTGCGTACCACACGATAAAGGAATAGAATATATTGTGCCTTGTGAACAATTGATGAACCGGTCGCGATGCTGCGCTTCGCACTTGTTTTGCTTTTTTACTTTTCCATTGACCCCGATAAGTACTTTCGACAATTTCTTGGGAGCAGAGAAGACAACGTTAACATTGACGTGTTTTCCTATTTTCTTGAGATTGTGCGAAAGGCCGTGTACATACGGCACGACAGCGCACTTAAACTTTTCGCTTTCTTTCTCCCCGGGTTCCACGTCTGGCTTTTTTCCTAAAATGTTTAGCATTTCATCGACGACCGACACCAGAAGGAATGAAGGGCACCCGGCAGACCATCGCGCGTGTATCCATCGAGAAAAGAAAGTAGCGACACCATTATCCAGGAACGATGGTTCTGTTCTTGCATCTACACTGCAAAAAGTGACCGTCACTTTGATGTCCAAGTGACCGGGATTTTTTACAAGCAGTCGACGTAAATGGCGAAGACTGTTCTTTTGCCGTCAATGCAATGGGATGGGGGACAGATACAAGTAGCAAAAGGAAACAAACTGATTTTTGTAATAAAGCATTTTGATTGGCTGCCACAGGCGGCCACATGCGGGTCTCGCCAGTGGGGCCTATTCTTTTTTTCTCTTATTTGACACCGGCTTGTCGAACAATGTTTTCTTTGTAGGGGACGCTAAAGGAGACACCACCGCCGGCTTGCCCGGGTGAGTGGGGACCTTTCCAGGGACGCTTCCTTTGTCTCCTTTCACCGCGCCGCCGTCGACACGATCGGAGGTGGGTGGTGGAGCAGGGAAAAGGCATTTTAGGGACAAAGTACCTTAGGACCAAGCTTTGTCCGTGGCTTGTCCCTTGGCGGTCTTGTACCCAGTGTTGAGCATGCGCGAAGAGCATTGGATTGGATTGGATTTGGATTGGATTAAATTGAATTGTATCGGATTGGATTCAATTGCAATTGTATATACTGTACACACGCGTTGTCATCCATTTACATGCGAGAGTGGGCAATGCCAAGGGTGATTTACGGTAAGAACAATCCCCAGTGCTTATCCACTCGTCGTGATTCACTTCGTGGAGATGCGTGAATTTTTTCTTTTCCCGCCCTGCAAACCAATTCATAACGTATGTTTGCCGTACGACCACTGAATTTCGTCGGGTGCGGCTTCCACTGGAGGTTCTATCGAACTTAAAGGAGCCATAAAGACAAAATACAAGTTGGGTTTATTAGAAAGACTGCTTAGTCACAATAACATTGATACCAATACCATCGCCATCTTCGAACAAATAACGGAGATATTAAAGAAAACGTTTGAAGCCGTCGCGACCCCCTAGCCAATTTCCGCAACTCTTCTATGACGTCACGGAACCTTGTTTGTGCAATTCGCGGCCGCCTAACTGACCTGTCACGACGACACAGGACTGTACGTCTGTAATGGGGCCTCTAGTTTCATTTGACCGCATCACTTGAATGCTAACCTGCCGCTAATGCACTGAAAATTATGTTTTATTGTTGGCCCGTATGACGTCATTCTTGCTCATAACACGTCACTGTGGCGCGAAATTTGAAAGTTTTTAAATACTTCTTGGTTTTTTTTGGTTAAAAAACACCCTTTGGGGCTGTAATGGAGCTGAGTGAGATACTGAATCCTAGTTCTTTCAAATTAAACAAAGTTGTATTTTCTCTTCATGGCTCCTTTAATCAAGCAGTGCAAAGGTCGCGCACAATGAACGCGAAGCTGCGCTAAAACAGACCGAAAACCACCGTCGCTAAAGCAGACGACAAAGCCATACTGCCGACGCCGCCCCTGGCGAGCAGGGATTTCCGCGCGAGGAAAGCTGAGTAAATTCGTCGCGCCATCTACAGTGTTCTCCGTGAGTGAAACCCTCCTCCCTCAATTCCCCCCCTCCCGCCTCCGCATCCACCGCGTTGGGAGTTTGTTGTCCCTCCCGCCACGAAAGAACCCTTGCCTGGTAGAGAGGTAGAAAGCTTTGCTTTAAAAAAAACAGAGCTTCCACTCGTGCTGTTCCAGGCAGATCAAGAATCGAAACAGAAAGGCGTGGTAGAAAAGTCCGCTCGGCGGGGAAAACTCGGAAGGGGGAAGCATAAGCGAGGTGGAGGGAAGCAATAGCTGCACGAAGTGTGATGAGGGGAGGCATGGGATGCAACGAATTACGATGTCCAGTGGCCGTGGCGTAGTGAGGGAGAGGGAGAGGTGAGGGTGAGTGCACGGCGCGGTACAGCTGCCGGGGAGAGGAGGTGCGTGGTATGGGATTGGCTGAGCTTGGCCACTTGGTGACGCGGCGGTGTTCTCGTGGCAGAAAGGCGTTGTGGGGGCCGCCGGCGTCAGTATCTGGTGTACTATCGTGATAAGTTTAAACTTAGCTTGGCGAAAGATGCGCCAACAGCACTGCTGTTTCATCAGTCTTCGCAAAGTTAAGTCTCAAATGCTGGCCCAGTTTTTTAGATTGGTTCTGTTCCTCGTGGCGTCAATCTTACCGTCAAGCAAAGCCAACATCAGCAAGGGCGTTGATCGCTTCCCTAGTGACGGCGTATAACTCTGCACCCTTCAATAAGAAGGATGCCGAGACAAGTATAAGGGAGAGAGTAAGAGGCAAGCGCCGCCAAGGTCGAGCCAGCGCATCGTGCTGCTCCACAGTGAAAACTATTAATGGATGGATTGATTCGGGGATATCACGCGCCGACGCAACGCGGGCAATGATGCGCGCCGTAGTGTAGGGCTCCGGAATAATTTTATCCACGTGGGGGTCTTCAACGTGCGTCTAAAACTCTTACACATGGGCGTTTTTGCCTTTCACCTCATTCAGACAAGCGGCCGCCACGGCCGAGAGTCGAACCCGCATCCTCGCGCTCAGAAGCACATAGTCTTAGTCACTGAGCTACCGCGGAAGGTCCCATAAGGGAAACGTTTCATCGGTAGTTCCTTACAAGAAGAGGGGTGCGGAGAAGAGGATAGGGGCAGAAAGTAAGGGCACGGGCCATGAAAACAAACTTTGCTCGTGCCTTTCGCCTAAGTTCTGCGTCAGGCCTATGTCGTTGTAAAACAGTTTCGCTTTTCACTTGCCTTCAGAGGTTCTAATGACTCCAGTTTTTTTAACTACAGCCTTTTTAATCGCGGAACAAGTTGTTCAGCTGAAAGGGGAGACTGAGCATGAAGGTGGGGCCACATTGTTTGTACGCTGCTTGCCCAACGACTATGAAGAAAAATGTTGTTATTGCTGCAAACAATTTGAAAGAGACCACGCAAATAGAAAAAGCATCTGGACAGCCACGCATTACCAGTGACGGAGTGGGAATCGGGGTCCGTGCTGTAGGAAGAATAGAGGTTCTCCCCGTACTTCCTATTACGACTCCTGTGCCTCATTTTTCCTAGCCGAGCCAAGGCGTAGGCATATGCTTGAGCGTAGCGAGAGATCTGTAAGAAATGGATAGGAAGCAGGAAGTAATCAGTTCTGTGCTACACTTGCTCTGCGCAGTCGTTGTCCAGTCCCTTAGCTTGGCTGATCAGTGTGCCTAAGTTCTTGATTCTTGTGCTTATTTTTCCGCAAGGGCTACGCTGCAAAAGAGCGCTAAGAAAAGTGTGCTGCGTATAAAATCAGTTAAAAGGGGAAAGATTTGGTTGAAGTTGGCTAATAGAAAAAGATCTGTATAGGGACAATTATTGTCTGACTAAAACGGGATGTAAAGCATTTTTCAGCGTAACATAACATCTGAGCATTCAAACAGGGTTTCTCGGGGAGAAGGTCTATGGCTTGGAAAGAAAACGAAGATTCGTACTTTCACGGAAGAGCCCTCAGCACTGTCTTCGTCACTGAGCGGCATGCTTGGGTACGTGCAGTATGAAATCCCCTTCCGAAAAATCACCCTCAGACAGTTTAAAATTCTTTAGCTGAAGTTTTTGCAAAGATCACCAAATGCCTGTATCTTTGGGCTAACAGTTTGTCACAATAGTATGGCACAAACTACCGAATGAATAGAAAAAAACTGCGCTTCAAAGAACATACCATTGCAAAAGGGACAGGACGGCCTACCCTTGAAATAGCGAATGAACTCCTCCACATTTGGCACAAGTTGACCGTGGTGTTCTGTTTACAACGTATCCGTGTGTGCATTGTTTAAGTGACCAAGTGTGCAATCGAGATACTTGTTTTGCGTTCTCTTGAGTTGTAGTAGCTATATTTGGTTATTGCACAATTTTTGTGCATGAGCATACTAACTATTTTGGCAGAGTTCACGGGTTTTTTTTTAACGAGTGGTTTGAGACCGAGGTAAGGGACAAAGATGTAGTCCGCATTGGTATTAAAACCGCAGCAGATGTTTTTCTGTGATCTCCTGATTTCCTGCTAT
This sequence comes from Haemaphysalis longicornis, assembly GCF_048455015.1. Lineage (NCBI taxonomy): Eukaryota > Metazoa > Arthropoda > Arachnida > Ixodida > Ixodidae > Haemaphysalis > Haemaphysalis longicornis. The sequence continues at coordinate 29,615,534 of NW_027526204.1, read as the reverse complement.
TACGCAATGTCCGTAACCAAGCAGATTGTGATGTAGATCAACATAAAGTATGCTGACATGGTAGTGTTCAAGAGCTAGTTGGACACTGTATTTTTGTGATGCTTTGTTAGATGCAGAGGTTCCTTTACGCTGCAAGAATCTGTGTATACAGCCGAGCAACTTATTCTGTGTTGAATATACGTATTTACAGCAATGGCAACATTATGAGCCTCAGCTGTGAAAATTCTCGCGTTAGGGTTCAGCGTTTTTTTAAACGGTCAGCATGTGATTCTAGGGAGTGTTTTTGACGCGCCTGTGCAAAATTCTACGGAATGGTACTTGGGTTAAGCGCTTGAAAAATTTTGGCGAGCCAGAAGACAGGGAGCTTTGTTCCTGCCTATTTTTGCAAATGGGAGATCGCAGTACATCTTTTGGTAGCTTAAAAGAGGCGCCATAAATCCGCAAAATGAGTTTTGTACGTGTCATACAAGATAAAAGGTATTTTGGATGCTAGAGTATTTAGGCAGTAACCACACGAACGCGCCCGCGCGCTCCGTTCCACACGCGTTCTCTTTATGTACGCGCCCAAGCACGTGACGAGGGTGAGGGCAAGGACCCACACGGAGGCGACGGAGGCGCGCGAGCGTGCGCTGCCCCGCGCTTGACGGGACCGCCTTGTCGACATTGGCCAACCGTAGAGCACCCAACACTGTCATCGCAACACACATCAACGTCGGATTTTCATCTTACTGCAGAGAAACATTACCTTTATTGCCAGATTCCAACTAAATAACAGCTGCATCTTCGCTTCGCTAGGCACACACGACGGCGGAGAGCCATGTTTGCCGCCGGCTGACGGGCTGAAGAGGTTTGAGCGTGTGCGTTATTACTCGTCGATAGCGTGTTTTGCTGGTGTGAAACTGAGGAAGCGCATGCACCCAAACACATTTGCGGCTAATGAAGAAACTACGCCGATTTATCACGAGGAGACGGGCAGCGACAGCGTCAATGTTGGCTACGGCCACCGGCGGATTCACCCGCCGCCGCTGCCGCCGCCCGCCCGGCCAGGGAAATGGAAGCGCGTAGAGCGGCGGCTCTGATTGGGCGCGGCCGGTAGGCGCGCAGGAGTGGAGTGGAGTGGAAAACGTTTGTTTATTATCGCATTGAGTGCTACCGTAGGCGGTGGGTTGACATCCTAGTCCGGTAGTACACCCTGTGCTGCAGCGGCCCGGGTACACGTCACAAGAAACTCCTGATCCGCGAGCTGGCCACTCCGCAGCAAGCTCTCCCACTGCTCAAGGGTGTGTGGTTTTGGGGGTTGGGGGTTGGCAGAGCACATTCAAACCAGATGAGTTGTTGTATTTGGGGTGCCGGGGCAGTATGGGCAGTTGGGGGGTTTGCGGTTGGGAAAATTCAATGGAGGAAGGTGTGGATGTGGTAAGTCTCGGTCTGGAGTCGTCGCCAAATGTGTGCGTCGGCCACACCTAGGAATACATGTGGGGGCGGTAGAGCCGTGCGGGATGCTCTGTACCAATAAAGGATGTCGGAGTAGTTTTGTGAGAGTGGGTGCAGGACCGGAGGGAAGCTAAGTGGGTCGTCTTCTTCCCCTTCTAAGAATGCCCGGTTGGTAGTTGGCGGGCAGTGGCATGCGTCACCTCATTGTCAGTTAGGGACGTATGGGCTGGAAACCATACAATGCGGGTTTCTGGCAGTTCTCGTCGTTGTTGGAGGATGGCAGCTGCAAGGCCGGTGATGTTCCCCGTTGCAAACCGTCGGCAGTCTGTTTGTGAGTCGGTGAGCACAGTAATGTCGGACTTCGGGGCGTGCACCACCGCTAATGCGACGGCCGCTTCTTCAGCTGTACTTGTAGAGCCGGTATGGAATGTCGCTGTTGCTCGTGTGCTACCATGCGCCCTGAGCACCGCAGCCGCATCTGCATGTTGAAAGCGGTAGCTCGCGACGTCTGTGTAGCACGGTTCGGGGTTCGTGGCACACCTCGCTGTAATAAAAAGCCGTGCGTGTTGTCACCTGCGACCAGCATTGTAAGTCGGATGCATGGGCTTTGGAACTGGAAGCACCCGTATGGCAGCTCGTTGGATCGCTGTCGTGCGCTGCAGGGTGTCGATTGTTGGTGGAAGGGAGTAGCCCGAAATGCTTAGCACATATCGCCCTGTAGCAGTTAGCTGAAGCCGTTGATACTGACTGTTGGTGTGGGCTTCAATTAGTTCAGCCAGGATGTTATGCAAGCCCAGTTGGAAGAGGCGGGAAGTTGATGTGAAGACTGGTAGGTCAAGAGATGTTTTGTAGGCTTTGTGAATCATTATGTCGATTTTGCTGGTCTCTTTGTCTTGAGAGGCACGTATGGTGTTCCATAAGTGATTCTGCTGATCAGCATGGCCTGAAGAATTCTGCATGTGTCTGCTTCTTTGATTCAAATGACGGCGGGAGCACACACGTTGAATAAGATGAGTCATCTGGGCCGCAGTCTGTTGAAGCCTAGGAAGCATTGCTGCTCTGCTTCCATCATGGTTGCAGGGAATTCCCAGGATTCGGAGCGTTTGCACTGTAGGAACGACAGTACCCTTTATGATAAAAATCGGATCTGGGGTTGGCAGAACGGGTCGCTCCCGTGTCTGTGAGCGCATGATTAGTAGGGCAGATTTTGGAGGTGCGCACGTAAGGCCGCACGTTTGCAGGTATGCCAATGTGGTGTCGACCGCTCGCTGTAGCTGATCTTGCTGGTGGCCTGATGACCCTTTGGTGATCCACAGTGTTACGTCGTCTGCATACAGAGCGTGGGAGACATCCTCTGTTTATTTGAGCTGGGATGGTAACCCCTATAGAGTGATTTTAAAAAGCACAGATGAAATCACCGGCCCTTGGGGGGTGCCTTTCGCTGGTGTGCTGAAATTGCCAGAGACATGGGGTCCCATGTGAAGGGTGGCGGTGCGATCTGTTAGAAAGGCACGCACGTAGTAGTAAGCTGCGGCTCCCCAATGGAGGGTTTCAAACCGGTTGAGAATTGCTGCATAGGTGACATTATCAAACGCACTCTGTAAGTCCAGTGATAAGATGGAGCTGGGTTGAGTCTTACTCAGGTTGTTCATAATGAGCTCTTTTAGTTGCAAACGGACATCTTGGGTCGGCATATGGGGTCTAAAACCAAACATTGTATGTGGGAGCATGTCTCTCTCCTCTAAGTAGTCGGTGAGCCGGCGTGTAATGAAGTGCTCGAACTACTTCCCGACGCACGATGTTAGAGAGATAGGGCCCAGGTTATCGATGGCGATGGGCTTGTTAGGCTTGGGTAAGAGCGTTATTTCGGCATGTCGCCAGTGCGCCGGTACCATGCCCTGAGCCCAGTGATGATTGTAGCGCTCCAGTAGCGACTCCTGGTGTTCTTCGTTCAGGTTCCGCAGGAGGCCGTAGGTTATCTGGTCGTGTCCTGGTGCAGTTTTGCGGGTTATCTTGGCTAAGGCTTGATCCAGTTCGGTGTTAGTGAACGGGGCGTCGACAGAGGGGTTGGGGGGTCCCGTGTAATCTGGGTTGGTGATTACTGTCGTATCATCCCCAAAAGTCTCGATGCACACTTTGGTCCGACAGTTGGCCAGGCGTGGACGGATGGTTGTGCAGGAGGCGGGTGACATGTTGGGCCATACATGTCTTCGATTGTGACGAGCCCATAAGGTGCCTCAGTATGCATCAAGTCCGCTTGGTGGGGAGAGTTTTCCCTAATTGATCGCAAAACGTGCGCCCAATTTCGGCAGTGCAGTTTTTGGGCGTAATGAAGCGCTTGCTGAATCATGCGAGCAATTTTCTGTTTCAGAGACCGGTTGTGCTTTTGGCGCCGCCACCTGTTCAGCAGGCCTCTTCTGGCTGCCCAGAGGGGGTCAAGGTGGTTGTCAACCATTGGGGTATGAGAAGTGAGGGCTATGGGCTTAGTGTGGGCCTCCGGCGCTGCGACTACAACTCAATGCTCTCTGTTGGTGATGGTAGGGTTGTTGGGTCCTTTCGGAAGTTAGGCCAGTTCGTGAGTTTGGCAGTTCCAATTCGGCGCCGACCTACTGGTTGTGAGAGCGTGAGTTTGATGCTGAAGTGGTCGCTGCCAAGAGTTTCAGGCAGGGCCTCCCAGGTTAGTTGTGGCGCGTTTCGGCCAAAGCTGAGGTTGGGAATGGTATCCCTCGTTACGCTCGTTACCGTTAGGTTACCTCGTTACCATTAGGACGTTGCATAGCATAAAGCTATAGAGTTGCGTAGCATGTAGAAGAGCTGTGCCCTTTTGAGAAGCATGAGAGTATCCCCACTATATATGCGGGGCATTCAAGTCTTCTAGTAGAAGTAGTGGGTTGTTAGCCGCACGCTTCACTGCTTGTTGGAGTAGGTTTTCTATGGCTAATAATGGCCGCGGCGGTGGGCTGTAGGCATTCATGATAAAAAGGCTGGGCCGGCCGGTTTGCCTTGGTGGCATTTCTAGGAAGACATGGTCCGGCTGAGAATCCAATGGTATTGCTTGGGCAGTAAGGTTGTGATTCACTAGAACTGCTGTGCGGTTGTTGTTGGGGGTTGATGAACGTGTCATAGCCCCTTAGAGTAACGGTTTGGGTATGTGTCTCCTGTAAAGCAACGACGTCATGGAGGGATGCTGTAGTTAGGAGATCGATGGCTGCTTTTTTCCCCTTTGAAGTACTGGCAATTCCATTGGTAGATGACCAAGGATGGTGACCCATTATTGCAGCGTTGGATCATGCGGCGTTCGGATTCTCATTGCTTGCGGGAGGTCTGGGATGATTGCTTGTTCTAAGGCCGATATTCGTTCGGTAAGGAGTTTGACGATTTGTTGTGCCGTCTCGGTGATTAATGCGCTAAATATCTGGCCATGCCAGACCTCTGGGAACGCGACGCGCTTCGCCTCGTGACCGGGCGCCTGAGCGCGTAAAATCAAGCTCGCAAGCGCGTGCGTGGTGTTACCGCTTTTCAGATAGAGCATAAGGCTGGGGAGGTTAAGGTCGTTTTAGGAACATACCTAGAATTTATGTGTCTTGTTACTGCACGTTCAGACTTTTATGTCTCTGGCACGATGAAGCAGGCAAACCAGAAAATGTTCATATATTCACTTTCGGTCGTCGAATTTGGTAACGTTCCGACAAAGTGCTTGTGGAGGACACCGACAATATCTCATATTTCTTATTGCATGTGTATTACTCCGGCAAGGTTTTGACGCAGCTCAGCTTCTAATATGAACCCCTAAGGAAAATAGCAGTGAAAGCATAGGGTCCGAAAAATTTGGCACAAATATACTGTCGGCAAGGTAGAAACACTGTATTGACTGTTCTCAGAAGGCTACGGAATTGCTAGCAAAGTTCGGCTGTAATTACTTTTGGCCCTCATTTTTAATGTAGGAACGCCACGAAACGAACTCTTACTCAAATATAGCCTGTTGTTAAACACCCAATTTTTGTAGCTAAACTGCACCGCTTAACACACATACCATTTTAATAAATGCTTCTTAGCAGCTGTCGACTGAGGGAAGCTGTTGTTCATTAGGTAAAGTTCAGCGAATCTGCATTTACTCGATTTTACTGGTTTGCGTTGGGGATTTTATTTCGCCCAGCAGGCTAAGCAGGAGCTTCTGTGGCTGCATACCTAAAGGTGCATCAAAATGTGACGTCAAAGATAAGTGTAAAAAATAAAACATGAGACAAAAGCACGTGTAAAATGGTGCTTAGCTAAAGTGACAATGTTTTAACGGAGCCACTTCGGCGTCGAAAGGTGAAAGCTAGCAACATTATTGCTTCTTTAAGAGGTCTTTCTTCATTGAAGTCAATGATTACGCCATCATAAAAATCAAATTGACGTGGATCAAAACGTGGAGATACAAATTCCAATGACTTATTCTACTTATTAGGTTGGCATAGTCATTTTTTCAATTCATGTCGTTATGACCATTTCGTAGCCACGCAAATTTGTGTTTCTGGAATAACTTCTTATTCGCATTAACTTGGAAATGTAAACCAAGAAAATTATGCTGTCTTTCCTTTCTTTGTCAGCCAGGTAACATTTACACTTGGCAGTTATTTTGAGGCATTTCTTTCACCCCTCGTTTCTGCCGTAGCTAATCGTGGTCAGATGACAATACGCCAGGAGGCCGGCCTGCGTGTCGAAGCCCATGGGCAACGAAGAAAATAAATGTAGGGCGCAATTTAAAGGCTGCTCTATCCTGATGCCAAAGATGGCACTTTAATCGCAAACCCTTAAAGAAGTAATCGATATATTGAAGAAAACACATCAAGCAGTAGGGACTCCGCAGCCATTTTCCGGTGCTTGATTACACCCTGATACTTTCCCCGTGGCTCGCCGTGACACTTACGGGTGGTTTCTCTATGACGTCACAGAACATTGTCTGTGTGACTGGGAGCCGCCGACCTACGGATCCGCCAAGAATCATTACTGGACCATTTCAGTGACACTTCTATTCTGTGACCGAATCACTTGAAGGGTAACGAGTAGTTACTGAATTGATAACTAACATGTAACCTGTTGCGTTAGCGCGAATTTGAGTTTTGGAATAGTTGCGTTTTTTCATCACAAAAACGTCATTACTGGTTGGAACAGGGCTTAATGAGTTACCAAAGGCTAGTTCTTTCCAATTGAGCAAAGCTGTAAGCGATCTTCATAGGCACTTTGACGCATCTGTCCGGCTGAAACGTTTCTTACCGTGTCATCGTTTTCTACAGGTGGTACACCGTGCCGCCGCCTCAACCTGTTGTGATGTAGCAAAACTTGTCTTTGAAGCTTGCGCATGGACTTCGTAAATCTGCCGTTGAAGTCCTCCGGCTCGTCGTCACCGCTGATAACCTGTGTGTCCGGGAGAAAGAACGAACGAGGAGAGAAAACTTAGCTGCCTTCAAGATCCTCCACTTACATGTCTGAAGTTTACGATTAGAAACCTTTTGGGGACATAAAGTTCATAAACAGCATTCCTGCGCGGGGTCCACTTTGCGGGGAGGGCTGTCACTGCATTTAGAGAGCACACTCGCGTCAAAGTTTTCGAGGTTCATGAACACAACAAATCAGTTAACTGTAGAGGCCTTTATTATAACAAGCGTGGTGGTTTGTCTGAAATCTTCGTGGCTGAAGTCTACTTAGCGCGCTCTATTTTGAATGCTTACGCTTTTTACCACCATGAAGATATTGGGAAATGTTTTTCTCTATGCTCCTTGTTTCGCTGTCTAGTCGTAGAAGGAAACGTAGCACCAGCGACAGGATTAGTAGGGCATAAGCCATTTCTTTTGCTCTGCAACAAACTGACGACTGATTCCGCTTATAATCACGCCTCTGTCACGCGTTTTACGAGAAAACGTGAGTAGCCCGTGTGTGAAGTCGATTATGCTATGACGGAAGCCGCCGGGTTGAGAGAGGCTATCTTTTGTGCTGGGCAGGCGCCCTGCACATAGGATACGTGCAGGATAGGCGGGTGGGAGGAGCGCGACGGGAAGCGGAAGAATGGGAATGTTCCCTACGCGTGCCACTTATGGCCGGCATGCCAGAAAGGATTGATGCAGGCAGTTTTAACGGTTTAATTAACCAAGAAAATACGCGAAGTTAGCCATCATTTTTTTTTTCAGCTTTGTCTCTGGTGTTGTATGTAATACGTGCAAGATGCGGGGCAAAAAGTTATTCAGGTCAGTATGTCAGCAGTGAGTATTCCGGTAGCAGCTGAACAAGCTTAAAAAATAAACAAGCTGAGCAAGCGTTAACAGGGCGTCTGTAGGGGCTAGTTGGTGCTGTATAGCTTTAGTGTAGAGCGCTTAAACTTTGACTAGTAAACAAGGACGAGAGAGACTACAAAAGACTACTAGTTTGGGTTATAAGAATTTGCAACTCCATCGTGCGGGCGACAACTCAATCGTGGGTCAGTGCCGTAGCGGCACTTGGTATTTTCAAGTCGATAGGAATAAGCACGCGCGCAGAAGGCCGCTTTTTTGTGATCCCATTGCGCGGGCACGCCTATTTCCTCCTGTTTCGTTGCGTCATGAATTCTGCCGGATAACGGCTGGTGCACGTTTTTATACCGTGCGCATTAAAAAACTGGTCGGATAAACGGCTACCACTACGGTAAACGCACATTTCAAATGTGTGGTCAACCCAGAAAGGCGACGGTTTTTATTCTGACAAGGGAAGCAATGAAGAGATTGATATATGACAGTAAAATTTGTTTCCTGATGGTTGCAACGCTGCAGAACTGCGAAGTAATTTGGCTTGCATCAGTGAAAATTGGGGTATTTTTATGACATTTATTTAGTTCGTGTCTCATTCCTTTGCGGCTGCCTAAATTATAATCTATGTCTGAGTGACGAACGGCCGCCTAAATGTTAGATAGGCGCAGGGGAAGAATTCAAATGCACTTGAATTTTGTTTGCGCCTGTACATAGCATCATGCACATATCAATGAAGAGCAAACTACAGAAGTGTTTTGAAGACCATTCCTTGTCCAAACCTTACGAATCCTTGCGCCTCCGCATTTGAACTTAGCACAGCGATACATCATCGCAGGAGAATGCAGAGGTTCCTGTTGGTTCCTCTTACTTTTGTGTCTGACAAAACAGCAGGCACGCAGATCTGTTCTCACCCCATCATGGAAGTCGAAACCAGTACGAAGCTTTTCATCATCTCCTTCTTCTTTTCCTTTGCCGCCGCTTTTTCTGTGTCCTTTGCCGCCCCCGCCTTCGTGTCCTTTTTTGCCACCTTCCTCTCTTTCGCTGTAAGGACTGCCGGGCTTGGGCACATTTTCCGAGAAACGACCAATCACGTTTCCGGACGGGTCGTAGTTGCACACAACGTAGGTGTTGCCTTTGTACGTTGCTATGCCTGTGCCCAGCCTTCTACTTTTCTTCCACATGAGCTGTGTGAAGTGGCTTGCCTTAGGCACGTACTCGTTTCCGAAGGTGTAGTACTTTATTTCGCGGTACCAGGAGTCCACGGCGGTTTTTCCTGCAAAAGAATATGCGGAAAACAGGGGTGATCTGGGGACACTACGCGGTAAACTTTTCTAACACAGTAGAACGGACAAACGGGGTAGTTGGTAGTGGTTCATCTTGAAGGTGGAAGCGCTCACACAACAGGAAAGAAAGTAGAAGAAAACAGAGATGACACGGCGCTAACACGCAACTATTTGTTTATTGAAAAGAAACACAAATATATGCTCTCAATATCTCACCTGGTGCGTTCATCTCGCTTAAAATAAATCCATGAAAGCCAGTTTTTACAGGGATTAATTACATACCTGTGTACATGCGACATTCGAAGGGTAAGGGCATTAAAACGGCAAACCATAACACGGCAAGTAACCGCTAGGATCACAATGAGTGGCACAGATAAAAATATTCCTTGTCTGTTATAAAAAATTGACAGGAAACTAACACATCTATCCCCGGACTTTTTAATTTGAAATGCTTCTATCAGCTGTCGAGTGGTTTTATTGCGACGCCGTGACAAAACTGTGCTATCGCAGAAGATGGGTGAAAACCCATCCGTGGTCCAGTGTTCCCTTATTTGGGAGCCCTGCTTTGATGTTTCTGTTTTTGAGTTCTTGCAGATGTATGTTTACACATCGCCATGCGTGTCCTACATACATGTGGCCACACGTCATCGGTATCAGAGAAACCACACACGTTGCACAAGGCAGAAAGGGGCAAGTATGCTTCACTTGGAATGCTTGCTTTCTTCCTGGCTTCTCATTCAGCAATAACATTACGTCTATTTTGCCACATAACCTGGTCAGTTTGTTCGGGGCCGAGACAACCACGCCCACGTCATACCGGTTAGCAACGTCTTTTAACCCGTGTGATATCTTGTACATAATACAAAATTACGAAAGGTTTTTTCACACCTATTTTCTTTATCTCTATCCCCCCAATCTAATTTCGCGCCTTTTATTAACCTGCTAACACGTTAGAGGCAAACAAACAAGTGAGTGCAGCGCAGCGGCCGATGAAAACAAAGCGCGCATACTTCTCACAACTGAACATGAATGACAGTGTTGCAGCCAACTTGCCTGCCTCGGAAAACTCGAACACGCGAGGCTCGTAATTTTTGTTTTTTTAAATCGGCGGCGGCTCAAAAAGAGAAGAACGCAGTAACTAACACATCCGATTTATTTTTGTTTTAAGAGGGTAGGTTGTAGTACAAAATTTTCCTATCACCAAGGCTCAAAATACACACGAATAAGCAGCCATACCGTGTCCATAAGCCTTCTAAACGAAATCTTCTGTTAAACGTTTTTTCCTAGAGGGGTGTGGCGCCATTTTGCTTCAGGTTCTGTATTTCAAGCTTTTGTTTCATGAAATCCTCGACAAAATCTTTGCTCTCCAAAGGGGAAATAGGCAATTACAAAAATTACCCGCACAAGACCACTTTGTCGTGTGAGAGGTTCATTGGAACGGTAATCACAGTGCGGAGTAAAAAATTGCCTGCGTAGATATCCACTCCTGAAGAGCAGCTTGGTAAGGAATTTGAGGAAAATATTCAAATCCCGCTCTACCGCTAACGATGGCGACCCTCCGCCAAGAACGCGCTTTGTACCGCACCCTGAGCCGACAAAAACGTATTTCTCATGTAGTCCGCACAGCAGACCTTCAGATTTGGTCTGGAGAAATTTTAATTACTCATGACACAACCCGAGTCAATAGGTGACCGGTAAAAAGCGCAAAGGCTCATGGGTACATTGTCTCCTCCCGCGGATACCCACCACTTCCGGTTCAACAGCTCTCCTGGCCTCCCGTAGGCTGGCGGCTTTCATGCGCGCGTGTGCTTGTTGTTTATCTGTTTCCACCTAAAAAGAAACGCTCATGTATCGCACATTTAATATTAACAACGATGAATCCTACTGGGTACTCTTCTGAAAGGTAAGCACTCTGTGACAACTAAACAACACGGACACATGCGCGTGAAAGCCGCCGGCGTACAGGAGATAAGGCGAGATCTCGAACCGGAAGTTGCGGGAGCAGACGACGTACTCATGGACATTTTTGCTTTTTACCGGTCACCTATGTTACAATAAATTTCGACCTCCCCCTGGGGGTTTCCTGTCTCTCCGCTATCAGCCATGCGCACGGAAGCTCTCTTCTTCTACAGCACCTTGTCTTGCGAACTACACCACTGCGCACGAGTAGGCTGTAAACCGAACCAACTTAACAAACATTACCCCGATGATGGTTGGTACATAACGAAATCGGGTAAGGAGCCCTTCTATCTCCCCACCCAATGTTTGAAGCTACCTTGATAGTTTGAGTGAGGCACTACTGTGGCACAAGCTAGTTCCCGATCGTGTAAGCTGTCGCGTAACAGGCATCAGCTAATCCTTTTTCTATGAATCCACATCCCATAATCCACGCGACAGAAGCCGTCTCAACAAATTCCCAGGCTGTGCGAAGTCGTTTTGACAAGTACATATTGCTTTTCGGAAGAAGTGAAACTCCCCATAGGTTTCAACCTCCTGGGAAGGCCTGAAACCGGGCAGCATTTTGGCTCCCGGATTTCAAATGTGTGTGTGTTACAATGAGTTAAAATGTATACCTTGCCTATGATGAGGAATGTATCCCGCTCCTGTTTTGAGGCGCTCAAGCACGGCAGCAGAAAAATGCCGTGAGACGTACTTATCGAATTTTGCCATGCCCTCTACCCGCTTAATGCCCCTTTATCGTTTCTGGCTGAACAACTTCTTTTCTGCCCCAAATTCTTGAAACCATGCTCAATACACAGGGTCTGGCTACGCTGCGGTCGTAATAAAAGTTACGGCAAGTTTTTAACAGAGCAAACAAATACGCCAGGCGTGACTATTTGCAAACGCTGCTCGCAAGCTCCACTATCCGACATTACTGTTCTGACCTCTTCGTACTGGGTGGTATTCCCTGCAACAATACGTCATGCCACAATACTCTGCCATATTGCGGGGAGTAGTGCACGATATATTTTAACACGAAAGTGTTTTATTCCGGGATTCATGAAGATTTGGGTCACGTCATTTCCGTCACGGAAGTGACGCCAGTACAACGAAGCAAGCGGCCTGTTGTAAAGGGTGCAATCCTGCACGCAGGGTCTTGTTGAGGGGAAGCAACCTTTAATACTTCAGAGCACGGGTATTATCTTAACACGAAAGTGCTTTATGCCAAGATCCACCAAGATTCCACTGACGTAATATCCGTCATGAAAATCACGCCAGTACACCTCTGCCGAAGCGACCCGCCAGAAGCACGTCGCACCCCAAACACACCCACAAGGCAGCCGCCGACCCGCAAATCATGCTCAGCTGCAGATTTCGCTGCGAATTTCACGTTCGTGTATTACCGATTCTTATGACAGAGGCATCCAGCACAGTTTTTTGCTTTCATCAGCTCTCAATAGGCGGTCTGCTCGTGACGTCACAGCACCTGTCCGGGCTCGCAGACAGCCCGAGAGATGCAGCCCATGGGCCGTCCTCTCAGCTTTCACAGGCCGTGAGGACCCTTTCTACAACCAGCTCTTGAACTTGTTACATAAAACTGGCGCTCGAGGAATGCCTGAACAACTGGACCCTTTGCTTTCTTGCTTTCCATTGCTTTTGTTTTATTTCGTCCAGCCTTTCCTTCTTTCTTTCCTTGCGGGAAAAAAACTAATAAAACTGTTCTGGCGAGAGGTGGGAACATGTATAGCGAGAACCACAGTTATTCCCATCCGAAGATGACAGCAAACCCTCGCGAAGCATAATGCAGTGAACGTGGCAAGAAATATTCTCAAGAAGCGGTTGTGAGTACATGAAGTACAGACAACTCAGCAAGTCAATAAATAAAGATGACGTTTTGGAAGCTGTGCCGCTCGCTCGTCCTGAACAAAAATATTCTGTTTGTGAACAAGGGAACCTTCCATTAAGTTAACGGGCATGGGCAGAGGTGCGCGAATTTTCACATTTTCGGAAGAACATTTGCCATGTAAGTTTTTATCATTTCACACTCCTCTTTCTTAACGTTCTGGAGAGCATTTGTACAAAATTTGAACCTCGTAGGAGCAATAGTTTTTAAGTTATACGCGTTATTTTATTTTCGTCGAGGTCGGCGAGCAGGGCGCATTTGAGGCACACGCAAGCAAAACGAATATAGCTAACTTCCGCGACAAAGGGACTCTTTAAATGCCATAGTCGCTTTATTGCGTTGCTGTTCACGAAGCGTGACCAGAGAAATCAGCTCGCCTGCGCTTTCTTGGTAATGTTATAGTCAAAGCCGGCATGCAAACAAACATTCACCGTACGTTCGAGAATCCTTCAATAAATGGCGCTGCGGAGCTGCGAGGGGTGAGCTTAAAACTACCCAGCTGAACGTGAGCTGAGCATCCCAGCTTATCTTGGCCAACGTCCCATTCGTAAGCGGTGCTTCTAAATAACCATTCTTTCGTAGCTATACACTTGCCTTGATGTAGCTTATCTTTCCAATGACCCGACGTCCGTGAATGTCACCAGTAAGCCATCGCCTCAGCTTACTTCGTCAGAACCGCGCGTTTAAAAAAGCAAACCGACAAACTCTGGCTAAGTGTCACTACGGGCGTGCGCGACAGCTTCGTCGGCTGGAAACTCGTCCCGCTCCCTCGCTCTTTTTCGTCCGGCTGTATGTACCGAACACATGTAGGTATGGAGTGCTGCCTGCTCCGGAAGTAACCGCCTTCCCGGAAAACTAAAGACTACACTGGGGAGGTCGAACCATGCTAGGGAGGCTCTTAGGGATAAAACAGCGCTCCCTCACCGCAGGAGGATCTGGCCACCCTGGTGTAGTAGTTGGCCGCCACCTCTGAACCAACTCAACTCTCGGCCCTCAGCGCCCCGAATCTGTAGAGGACCTGTCCACGGCGGCGGCCCGAACAGTAATACAGGAAAGGTTGTTAAGAATCCCTGGATCCGGACCATTGGAACTTGACCCAGGCAACGTTCAACGCACGCACTCCATCCAGCGAGGGAAGCTTAGCTTACTACTAGAGGAGCTCTCGGACATTAGGGGCATATGATTGGGTTACAGCTAGTTAGAAGAACAGGATAAGGCTTTACGGAGCTCTTTAGTCGACATGTTCTGTGCTAAAGAGGGCCCCAAGAGAAGGAAGAACACGGGGTGGAATTTTCAATCCACAGAGAAATAGTAGGAAACGTGAAAGAGTCTTTCAGCATTATGAGAGAGTGGCGTATATTGTGGTTAAGCTAAACAAGCAATACGGGGAAAGATAGTGCAGGTATATGCGCCAACAACTATCTATGATGATGAAGCCGTAGATAGCTTCATCGAGGACGTCGAATGAGCAAAGAAAGAAACAATGCGATTCAGGAGTGCGGTGAGAGACTTCAACACAAAGGGCGGTAAGAAGCAAATGGGAGAAATGGGAGAATGGTCAGTGGAAAACTTTGGATTAGATAATAACAACAGTGAAGTAGATACACTGGTTGGATTTCCACAGAGAAACAATGTGAAGTTATTCAACACATTCTTCTACAAACGAAGGAATAAGAAATCGACTTGGAAAAGTCCCGATTGTACAACGAAAAATGAAATCGACTTTATTGTGACAACCCGGGTATCGTCCAAGACGTAGACGTGTTAAGTGCGATTCGGAGTATCGATCACAGGATGGTTAGATGCAAGATAAGCTGAATATTAGAAGAGGAAGAACAAAACTCATGAAAACTAACAAACCCCGCATAAAATCAGTCAGAGCTACATTGCCGGAGTTTGAAATAACTCTTCAAAAAAACAAATTCTCGCTTTTGAACGAGCAGAGGAAGTCCGTGTAGACAGGCTAAATGAGAACCTAACATCGGCACTCAATGAATCAGCGACATGTAGAGAACAAACTGGAAAACTCACTAAAAAACCAAGGAACTGATGGCCAAACGTAGGAACATGAAAGTGTCAAGTACGGAGGATCGTATTGAATTGGCTGAGCTGTCGAAATTACCAGAAATAATATAAAAGACATTCGGCCTTATAACACGACAGGGGTGGAGGGAACGCCTCAAATACGGGAGGCTTGAAAGCAACTAAGAGAAAGGCATCTGCTAATACAGGATCTACACACTCAGGGACGAGCAGGGTAACATAGTACACAACTTGGACGAGGTCATAAAGGTAACAGAACGATTCGACACCAGAATCTATGCCAGCGACGTTATACCAAGGGGAGTGCAAGGGGAGTACCAAGGCTGAGAGTACAAGCTTAACTTGGGATGTGCAACTAGCAAATAAAGAATCAAATCAAATCTAATCAAATGAAATCTCTATTTTTCTCTTGAGAAAGAGAGGGAGGAATAGGGAAAAAGCTGCACATTTGCAGCTTGCCGGAGCCCAAGACCCCCCATTTTATTTTCTCCGGTACGGTTTTGTAATATACACTAGTTATCACGTAGCGTCCCGAGTACACACAATTTTCCAGAAGCAAGTATTTTCCAACTTCGAATAAGAACGTGAAAAGTGGAAGTTTGATGAATATGAAGTAATACAAATGGTAAATAAGAGATTTTTGAAGAAACTATAAGCAATGCATTACAAACACGCATACATATACATATCCACATCTATAAATGCATATACACATACATATGTATAATTACAAAATATAATAAAAGAGAAAAGTATGTTTACCATAGCTCAAAAAATTAGGTCAGCATATATGTTAGGTAGTAAATCATGGGCATTTAGCACACATAATGTATCATCACTTCACACGTTTCGTTGAATATAAATTGAAGTGGCATAGGAAGACAAATTGCAAGGAAAAAGTACAACAATACTCCAACAAGAAAATACAGTGCATTACCTATTCTGAGATAAGTAAATAGAAAGAAAATGCGTAAGTAGTGAACGAGTCGACAGCGTGGAAATATCAATATCCAATGACGAAAGGTTATTTAGAAGCAGTGCAATATTATAAGATAATAACTGCAATCCGTAGGATGTGCGACAAAAACGTTGAATCCATGGGTATTGTTCTCGACTATTGTATTCATAATGGCGTTCGACAACATTAAGTAAATTTGTGAACTGCTTATTTCGCGTACGAATACATATCCGATACGTACAGGCGAGACGAAATTGGTAAAAATATTCTATTTGCAATATTGTATGAGCGGAATAAATAATTAGAGAATGAGAGTTGTAGGGGGCATTAACAATAATTCGTATCACTCGTTTTTGTCACACAGTTAGTTTAGTTATGTTTGTTTTGGATGTAGCTGCCCAGACTAAATGACAGTAATTGAGCATGGGTAAAAAAAGTCCATTGTACAAAACTCGTTTTACGGCCAAAGGAAAAACGTGGTGATTCCGATTTAACATTCCCGTAACTCCTTTTTAATTTGCTGCATATGTGCTCAACATGGAAATCCTATGTTAACTTTTCAGAAAAAAATAAGGCCAAGGGTTTTAAAATGATCAACAATTTCAATATAATTTGTATTTAAATATATCTGTGATCTTATGTTTAAGGCTGCATTCTTTGCTCGGTACAATATTGCCTGCGTTTTTTTGGTATTTATTTTTAAAAAGTTTTCTTCACACCATTTAGAGATCCGCTCTAGGATTTTATTTGCCCTGTATATTAAGCTATCCTGATGTACCCCACGCAACAGTATTGATGTGTCATCGGCATAGCCTGTCCAAAGGGTGTCATCTAAAGGTGTAAAAATGTCGTTTAGATATATAAGGAACAGAAGAGGGCCAAGAGTGCTCCCCTGAGGTACACCAGTGGTTACTCGTTTCTTGTCAGATTGTACACCTTGATGATGATGATGGTTTGATTTTATTGGCGCAAGGCCGACATGGGCAAAGAGCGCCAAACACAAAGTGATTTGATGAGGAGAGAACAACAAATAAAATCAGTTAAAAGCTATGAGCACGGCTGGTGTAAATGGCCAGGGTGAAGAACAAGAGTGGTTAAGAATAAATAAGGTGGCTGGTGTATAGGACCAGGGGGTAAAAGCTATGGGTGGTATGAGATGAGCTGTAAAAAGTGAACTTCTGATAGGAACTGAAAGGTGCGTTGAACAGAAAACATGGCATCGTCTCCTAAGAAGTATGAAGGGTGTGGTGGAATATGTCGTGTGTGTAGTTGAGGGAAGTGTTTGCGTCGTGTAGTGTCGAGTGCCTTACATTGTATGAGAATGTGCATCACGGATAGGGCCTCTCCGCACCTGCTGCACTGGGGTCTAGATGATCCCGTCAGCAGATACGAGTGCGTCGCATGGGTGTGCCCTATCCGCAGCCTACCCAAGGCGACTTCCGTGTGTCTGTTGTGTGAGTCAGTTGTGTACCGTCCCAAGTGTGGCTTTATTACATGTAGTTTGTTGTCTGTCTGTTCGTCCCAGTGTGTTTGCCATGTTCTGCGCAGGTGTTGTCTTATGTGTGGCTTGAGGTCTGTGTAGGGTACCGTTGTAATGTCCACAGTGTTCCTGAGTGCAGCCGCACCGGCCCTCTCGTCTGCCAACTCGTTCCCAGAGATCCCTGCGTGTCCTGGGACCCAGCAGAGGACCAGCTGATGCTTCTTTGAATACACAGACATGATAGTGTTAAATACAAGATTAACTATGTGGTTTCTGGGGGGTGTATGCGATGACAGTGCGCGAACAACACTCAAAGAATCTGTATATATGATGGAATTGGGAATGTGATTTTCAAGGATGTGTCGTACAATCAGTAAAATTCCATACGCTTCTGCTGAAAAAATTGATGTGTGCATGCTCATGGTTCTGGCTGCATTGAAATTAGGACCATGAGCAGCGCACGACACCATACTGGAGGTTTTAGAAGCGTCACTATAAAATTCTGCACATGTGTATTTAAACTGCAAAGACAGAAAGTGCTGCAGTATTGCAGCTCGTGGTACACGATTTTTGTCAAGTCTCATAAAAGAAAGGTCGCACGACACAGGGCGAACTTGCCAAGGCGGTAAACTGTTAGAAAAGGATGACCTGTACACATCTAAAAACGAAGCACTGAGATCCGAGGCTCGCTCTCTCACTCTAAGTGAAAAGGGCAGAGGAACGGATGGGCGATTTGCAAAGAGCAGAGATGTTGATGTATCGTTAAAGACAGGATAAAAAGGATGATTATTCAGTGATGAAATTTTAAAAGCATATAGCAAGTCCATGTACGTTCGTTGGTTCTCAAGGCTCCACTTATCACACTCGACATACAGACTCTCGACAGGGCTAGTGCGAAAAGCACCCGAGGCGAGACGAAGACCCAAGTGTAGCACTGGGTCAAGCATTCGCAACGCTGTTTTAGTCGCCGACCCATATACCACACTGCCATAGTCTAAACGAGACCCAGCCAAAGCAGTATAGAGCCGTAGTAGGAGTTCTTTGTCGGAACCATAAGATTGATGGGAGAGAACCTTAAGTATATTCATTGTTTTAAGACATTTATGTTTAAGTTTCTTGATGTGTGGAATGAATGTGAGTTTATGGTCAAACACAACACCTAAGAACTTGTGCTCCTTGTTCACAGGAAGCGACACGCCATTAAGAGTAATGTCTGGGTCCATATGGACCCCGCGCTTCCTGGAGAACACAACGCAGGAGCTTTTTACAGGATTTAATTTAAAACCATTCTTGTCTGCCCAGCCGGCAAGTTTCTTTACACCAAGCTGGACTTGACGTTCGCAGATTGACATATTGCATGATTTATAGGATATCTGCACGTCATCTACATACATGGAATAAGAGATTGTAGGTGGCAGTGCCTTACCAAGAGAGTTCATTTTTACTATGAAGAGAGTGCAGCTCAACACGCCACCCTGTGGCACGCCATTTTCTTGCACGTAAACGTTTGAGAGTGCACATCCAACTCTTACTCGAAACGTTCTGTCTGACAAGTAACTAACAAGAGTGTCTAACATGTTACCCGATAGACCGAATGACTTGAGGTCCCTAAGGATCCCATAACGCCAAGCGGTGTCGTATGCCTTTTCAAGGTCTAAGAAGACAGTTAAACAGAACTGTTTATGCACGAAGGCATCCTTAATATACGACTCTAGTGCCACAAGTTGATCATTCGTGGATCGCCCCGCCCTGAAGCCTGCCTGGCAGCTCTCGAGAAGGCCGTTATACTCCAAAAAGTACACGAGCCTCCGGTTTATCATCTTCTCGAGAAGCTTGCACAGGCAGCTGGTCAGGGCAATGGGTCGATAGCTAGCGGGAGAAGAAGGGTCCTTCCCTTCTTTCAAGAATGCTACAACTATGGCATCCCTCCAAGACATTGGAATGTGCCCAGAAAGCCATATCTTGTTGAAAAGGTGAAGAAGTGTTACAAGAGTGTCTGTGTGTAAGTTCTGTATCATTGTATATGTAATGTTGTCTGGGCCTGGAGCTGAGGGTTTACACGTGCTCAGAGCACCCCTCAGCTCATGAAGCGTGAATTCGGAGTTATAAGAGGTGGCTGACCTGTCATTGTCATGTAAAGGTTTCTTTTCAGCCACGAGTTTGTGTTTCATGAAGGTGTTTGTGTAGTGTGCTGAACTAGAAACGTGTTGGAAGTGTTGTGCGAGTGTGTCAGCCTGGTCTTCGAGTGTGTCCCCTGTAGTGCTGACCAGAGGCAGGCTGTGTGTTTGTTGTCCCTTGAGTTTACGTATTCGTGTCCATACTTTCCGTGTGTCTGTGTAGGAGTTAATTGATGTTATGAATGTACGCCAACTCTCTCGTTTTGCCTCACGGCGCACACGTTTCCCTAACGCCTTGGCCCGTTTGAACAAGAGGAGGTTACTCGACGTGGGGTACCGGCGAAGGATACCCCACGCCTTGTTCTGGGCCTCTCGCGCCCGCCTACAGTCCTCATTCCACCACGGCCTCCGCTGGTTGCGCGGGGCAACAGAGGCGTGGGGAATGGACTTTTCGGCGGCGTCGAGGATGTGCGCCGTGAGGAGTTGGGTAGCTTCTTCAACGTGTAGGTGTCCTATGGATGTGTGGTGTAGTTTGGATGTCTCTGTAAATGTGTTCCAGTTAGCTCGTGCTTCATTGAACCTATTATGGGAAGATGGACTGCTCGGGCCTTTACCTATATACGTTAGTGAGGTGGGGAAGTGGTCACTGCCATATGGGTCCGTGCCCACACCCCACTCGAGAAGAGGAAAGAGAACTGCGGAGCCAATAGCCAAGTCAAGACATGAGTATGTGTTGTGACCTATGTTATGGTATGTAGGCTGTTTATTGTTGAAAAGGCATGCTCCAGAGGATGTAAGAAACCTCTCTATCAGGCGACCTCGGGCATCCGTACGAGAAGAGCCCCAAAGAGAATTGTGAGCATTAAGGTCGCCTGTTAGAATGTATGGTTCGGGCAGGTGGTCAACCAGCGCCTCGAAGTCAGAACTCAAAAGAGTAACATCAGGAGGAATGTATATGGAGCATACCGTTATCAACCTATTAAATATTATTAAGCGTATTGCTACAGCCTCAAGGATGCTGTTCAAGGTGACAGGGTGGCATGCTAAGGATTTCCGGACGATTATGGCCACACCGCCAGAAGAGTGTGTGCAGCCATCCCTGTCTTTCCTGTATACCAGGTAACTATTCAAGAAATTTGATTGTTTAGAATTCAAATGTGTTTCCTGAACACACATTACACTTGGCTGATTGGTATGCAGAATCTCATACACGTCGTCAAGATTATTCAGAAGGCCTCTGCAGTTCCATTGAACAATATTTTCTCTTCCCATTATTTAGTGTGAGAGCTACTGGAGTGTGTATGTTTATGTGTCGTCTTTCGGGGCTGTGACTCTTGGATTGGGCTTTTTGGGCGGCCTATCTGTAGGCTTGGACGTCGGAGGCCGCTCCTTGCGCTGCGTTGCAGGCAAGAACGGCACGACGTCCATCTCGTCGTCCGATGTCCTGGGTGTGCCCGTGGAACCGGGCCCCCCGGACTTGGCCCCCCTTCGGGGGCCCTTCGTTTGACCCGCCACCGCCGGTGGTGTCGGAGGCACCAGAAGTGGCACGGGCGGTGCGGTGGCGGTGGGAGCCGATGCGGGGCTCGTGGTGTCCATGGCACACTCCAACGCACTGGACGATGGGGAGGCACGGACGGGAGCGGCACCGGCCCCGACAGAAGAGGTTGCCACCACAACCGCTGCTGCCTGAGCAAGCGGCGTGGTGGCGGGTTGGGCTACCAGAGGCAACCCAGGGGGGGGCGGGGGCGGGACCAAGTCCGACTCTAGGTACTGGGTCCCCGCCGAAACAAGACGCCGCTCCGCCCCCCGGCGAGCTGCGTCGGCGTACCTGCCCAGAGGGAAGGAGGCGAACCTCTTCCGTGCCTCTGGGAAGGTGATGTTTTCGTTGACTTTCAAGGCAATGATCTGTTTTTCTTCTTTGAACTTTCCACAGCTCCTAGAATAGGCAGCGTGTGGTCCCTGGCAGTTGGCACAGGTGAAGTTCTCGGATTTACAATTGTCAGTTTCATGATCATGTGCTGCACATTTTGCGCACGTCAATTTACCACGACAAGACGTTGTGCCGTGCCCAAACCGCTGGCACTTGAAACAGCGGCGCGGGTTCGGCACGTAGGGTCGGATTGGACATCTCAAGAAGCCTGCGTTGACCGACTCAGGAAGGTTAGAGCGGTCAAGTGTCAAGATTATGTGCTTGGTTGGAATTATTTCATCATTTCGGCGTATCGTGATTCGCCTCACTGCTGTCACGCCCTGCTCTCGGAGGCCCTCGAGCAGGTCTGCTTCAGTCTCATTCATTAGATCCCGATCAGAGATCACGCCCTGGCAGCTATTGAGGCTGCGATGGGGCGTGATCTTGATGTCAACATCTACCATGCGCGTTTGCTTGAGGAGGTTAGAGGATTGTTGCTTGCTTTCTACTTCTATCAAAACTTCTCCCGTTGTGAGTTTCTTAGCCTTATACGACTTTCCGATAAGGCTTTCAAGAAACTTGGAGATTAGAAACACAGATTGGGAAGTGATGGGGTTTGTCTTGTCAACAGATTCCATGATCAGAAACCGCGAGAAATTATCAGGCTTTGGGGGAGAGATCGATTGCAAAGGAGGAAAAGAAACTTCGGTGCGGCCCCTTTTCGGGGGCCGATCACGTCTTGGGGGGGGGGTTTAGAAAATGCCATATGATACATTGAAAAGCAGGGAGACGGGGGTACTTTCTTCCGCAACCTTACCCTGATAGCTGAGGAGGTCCCGGAGCTCCCTGCCTGGTAAACAGACAGGGAGCCCATCCGCCGGAGCTTGACCTGGGCTCCGACGGCCACCGTTAGAGGTTTCTACCCTTCACCTTCAAAACACATCACCACGGTAGGACACAGCTTATGTTGGGGGGCTCGGGGTCCGCGGTATCGCCAGTACCATCACCAAGATTACTCAAGGTGCCCCGTGCGGGGAGATTGTACACCTTGGTGGCTTACATACTGGCATCGATATTTTAAATAGGACTCAAGAAGTTCGTTTGCCTTTCCATGTACGCCATATTGGTCTAATTTGTATAGTAGTATTTTATGATTCCGCAATCGAATGCTTTAGAGAAATCAATATACAACCCCAGTACGACAGCCTTTCGTTCAAATGCATCTAAAATGTACTCTTTTTTTTGTTAGCAGTGCTAGTTCAGTATATTTGCCTTTTTGAAAACCATATTGATCAGTGGAAAGAAGTGAATGCTTCGCCAAAAACTCGCTCAAACGAGAATGTATTATTTTTTCGAAGCCTTTGGAGAGTATGGGCAAAATAGATATTGGCAAAATAGATAGAAGAGGTAAGAAAGGCTCTCTTAAGGCCTTAAGGTCATGGTAAGAGGACAAGCTGCAGGTGACGACACATAACCGTACATCTTTTGAAGGAGGGAGCAGATATTCTGGTAAAGCTCGCTGTACTATTTTAGGAATGCTTGATGAATCAAAAAGTGCCCCCATACTGGAAAAACGCCGACATTATCCTGATTCCTGACGAGGGAGATCCCAAGGACCTCAAGAATTAGACCTGTCAGCCTATTCTCCGTTGTTTACAAGCTCTTTACCAAAGTTATAGTTAGCCGCATAGGTAACAGCCTGGCTTCCCATCAATCCAGGGAGCAGGCTGGGTTTAGGACAGGGTACTCAACCATGGATCACATCGATATCGTTAACCAAGTGATAGAAACATCCGCCGAGTACACTAAAGTCCTTTACGTGGCATTTATAGATTACGAGAACACGTTTGATTCTGTACTCATCGCAGCCGTTTTAGGAGCACTAAAAGACCAGGGAATAAAGGAAACAAACATAAGATTTCTAGAACACATATATAGGAAATGCATGGCCCTTCACAATAACCCTTCACAAGCAAACCGGTAAATTTCAGATCTGTAAAGGAGAAAGACAGGTAGATACTATCTCTCCAAAACTATTCACATAATGTTTGAAGGGGGAGTTTAGAAAGTTTGACTGCGAAAACATAGCATTAAGGATAAGCGGACAATACTTGAGCCATTTGAGGTTTGCGGACTACATAGTCTTGCTGTGTAAGACTGCAGAACACATGCAAAGAATGCTTGAAAACTACAATGAGAAATCGCGGCCATGGGGCTCAAAATGGATATGAATAAATCTTGAGTAATGAGGAATAAGCATACCAAGAACGACTTTTTCAGCATAGGAAACGAAACGCTAGAGGAAGTAACAGAATATAACTACCTCGGACAGATGGTTTGTGCTGACCCCAACCGTGAGAGAAAAATCCGGCGCAGAATAGTTATGGGGTGCGGAGCACACGGCAAGCACTCCCAAATAATGAAGTCATGTACCTCTGTCACTTACAAGAAAAATCTACAACCAGTGCATACTGACCGTAATGACATACAGAGCTGGAACTTGGCGGCTTCCTAATCAACTAGAGTGCAAAGTTAGGTCGGCTGAATGGGCCATAGAATGAATAATTTTATAAATACCACTCATGAACAAGAAACGAGCTACATGGGTTGGAGAACAAACTAGAGTTGATGATATCATAGTTCAAACAAAGAAGAAGAAATGGACGTGGGTGGCCATGTGGTGAGACGAATCAAAAACCGGTGGACAATTATGGTATCAGAGTGGATACCAAGAGATGCGTCCAGAAAAAGGGGAAGGCCGAGAACACGATGCAGTGGACTGCGGGGGTAAACTGTGGGCTCGATTAGCGCAGGACAGGAGTGTTTGGAGGTCATCGGGAGAGGTCTGCGGTCTGCAGTCGACCTGAGCGGGGTGCTGCTGCTGATGATGATGATGGTGAGGGTGAACAAGGGAGCCATTGCATCGCAAAAATGCCATTTTGACAGCAGAGTTGTCTGAGCTTTTCGTTCCGCCGTATATCTTTACCGAAAAAAAATTACCCCCACCTCCCCTCGCCGGAACCCTGGTGTGATGCGACGCTGAGGGGGGTTCAAGCGCAAGCGGAGAGCAACCGTCGACTGAAAGGCCGCCGGAGAGCGGCACACCGATTATATGCGCAGCGCGCCCGAAGGAGAGGAGACCGCGGAGAGAGAGAGAACTGCACATGCGCAGCACCGCGCGCAGCGCCGCCCACCGGCGGAGTGAGAGTGCGCTGGGCCGCACACCCGCAGATTTGAAAGAGTGTGTTCCCTCTCACCTGGGCACGCGCTGGCGCCAGTGCGTCTGCCGCGGCTATGACGCAACACAATCCAACACAATCTACTTTAATCCAATCCAATAAATCCAATCCAAGTCAAACCAAGCCAAGCCAAGCCAATCGAATCCAATCCAATGCCCCTCGCGAGAGAATGTTCGCTATCGGAGAGGAGAGGGGGAGAGTTGAAAGGCTGCGGACAACAACGGACGCACGCAGGAAAGACAGGGCCGCCGACAAGAGATGCTCTGAGCGTCGCATCTAAAATGCCAAGAAAAGACCGAACGAACGTGAGCGTGCGCCTCGTGAGGCGCGTCCGCCGTCGGCCAGCTCGACCTTCGTGAACATTCTGCCCAGAATTTGTGAATTGATTTTCCTATTTCCAGTGCTGTTTTTCTTTTCCTGACCATTCTTATTTCCACTTCACGTGAGCTCGCGCCTGAAGTAGGGAGCACAGAGGCTCAGTTCGCGCTACAGGCTCCGAAATCGCGAAGCCGGTTGCCGTGGGTTGTTCTAGCGTGTATTAACGCGGTACACTTTTGCAAAGATGTGAACGGCTGCAGACAAAACGATCTGGGCTTGCCAGTCATGAAGAACTTTCCGAAGCGAGTTCGGAAATCCATGTGCGGTGCAACAGCCGGGTCACCGACCAAGGGAGACAGGCCGCCAGCTCGGCTGTTTCGGCAGCCTTGCACCACGAGTGCAAGCGGCGGCAGTTTTTTATTTGCTGACTTGCTCATTAGCCTGCACGTGGTCTGCCCAGTTAGGTTGCCTCGTGAGACGCTGCGGCGTTCACCGATCAGATTCATAGAAAAGGCAACAGCAGTGGAAGGAGTGTTGCCAAGGCTACTTTACCGCGGAAAACGTGGTCGGAGCTGGGGTCCCACAAAGCGAAGAGGTTCTCTCCGTACTTCCTGCTGTGAGTTCGGTGCTTCATTTTTCCTATTTTAGCTAGCCTGTAGGCGTATGCTTGAGCGTGACGACACATCTGTGAAAGTTAAAAAGGAAGCAGGGATTAGTTTTGTGTAGCAAGCTGTTTGGAAAGTGGTCACCAAACCACTCAGCTTTAATGTACACCCTTCGTTAAAGTTTTCTAGGCCAATTCTAAGCCTTTTCGATCACAAAGAATTCAAATAATAAGATTTACGTTTAACTGTAACAAAAATATTTTATGACAGTAAGAAAGAAAGGTGTTTTCTCTAGCTTTCCAGCATAAAATGTATGAGCCTAGATCGGGACGTAAGTTTGTACATTGAATTTTTCGCGGCCTGCGCACTTCCGGCTTGGTGTAGAAAATTTTGACAAACACTGTACCTAAATACTTCCTCAACGCTGTCAAAACTGTCTAAATAGTGTAATAATGCGGAGGTTCATTTGGCGAGTAGAATGGGGTTCTAGGCGTTGAGTAAAAGTTTTGTCTGCGATTGTGTGCTTGATTTATTTTGAGGGGATGACGAATATCATGACGACCATCGGCTTTTCTTTTGAATTGGGGTGATGGCAAGAAAGATGTTGCCTGGGGAGGTTTCTGACTGTAGGACTTTTTATTTGTTGAACTAGGGGCGACTAATACTGGATTTATTATTTTATTCTCTCAAAATAACTACTGTTGCCGTGGCTCTGTATTCGCCCTTTCTCACTCTCTGCTCCGCCGTTACTCTAATCGCGGTGTGGCAGTCTCCACGGCGCAAGACACAACGCTTTCCTCGATGGATAAGCCTGGAACTTCATAAAGGTACATTTTGTTCTGTAGTTCAGACTGGGTGGACACTTCGGCATTGAAATACCGAGTTCTCGACTGCTACCGGTCTTCTCCGAGGCGCTCACATGTGTCATTGTATGGCGGATATTTGCTCTCATACGTCCGTGTTTTCAAGGAGGTAGCTCAGGCCTCAAAAAAATATGCACTCCTTTGAGTGTTGTAACAATGTTTGGATAAGCGTCTGTTTGTCTTCTATATAAACCTACCATTTACCATTTCGGTTCCGTCGTTTTCCTCACCTTACCATCTCCTGTCCCTTCACTTCCTTTTGACAATCTTTAACAGAGCGTTCATTCGACTAACTTTTTAGTTCGATTGCAAAATTTCCTTCCTCAGCCGCCGCTGGATGTTCGCACTGTTAAGTTGCGAAATCATGTGCGGGCATCGTGCCAAATTTGTACTTTTTAAATTTTATAATTTGACCCTCAACAGTAGTTTTGCTTTGGGTTTAGGTAGTTTGGCAAAACACACGGTTCATGTCGCTCCGCATGACTTCAGTTGGCTTACATGAGCCCCTGGTTTTCATGGAACGAGTGCCTTCTGGTTCAATCCCAGCTCTGACAGGACGTGTTAGTTTCAGACTACGGCAAGTGAAAATATTAGCACCGGCACTCTTTACCAAACACCCCGGGCTACGCCATGTGTCCGTAGCGGAGTGGTTTGTTGCATGGTAGCCGCGTTTTGCTGCATTTTTATTTAAGGTGATCTTACTTGCTATTTATATAGTATCTTTGTGCGTTGAGTCATATTGCGAAGATTTTTTACCCCTTTATGAATCCGATGTCTTCCTCATGATTAAACCTCACAACCGGCACTGCGTCATGGAGACATTCTTCTACGCCTGTAAACCTCAAGACTTTTTAAACTTGACCACTTAAGATTGACATAATAGGCTTGAGAAAGAGAAGCAATACCAGGGGTAAGACGGGCTTAGACAGGACAAAGGAAACAGTCACAAACACAGCGCCCGTGTCTGCTACTTTTCAATTTACCTGCTCAGCTCTGTTCAATTCATACAATGAACCAACTAGCCCAGCTGCCAGTCCTTGAACCAGGGGAAGCTGTGGTAATCGCCAAGCCATTTGCGGTTTAGCAATAGAAATAGACGCAATATCTCTATTGCAAATAACAAAGTTGGAAAGTCGAATTGCTTCGGTTTGCCTATGTGACTTCGTCCGTCATAAATTGTTTAACCACTTAGACGAAGTACGCAACATTTAAAAACTGGTGGTCGGTTGTAAAATTTATGGTATGATGAAAAAAAATCCCGCGAACGGTCCTAGATTGTTTGGTTCCTTAAAGCACTATTCCTGCTCGAACATTTCTTACCTCTTCACTGTGTTCTAGAGGCGGAACACCGTGCTTCTTCCTCAACCTGTTGTGACGTTTCAAAACTTGTCTCTGAATCTTTCGCATGATTGGTGTGAAATCGCCCTCGAAGTCCAATGGCTCGTCACCACTAATAACCTGTGTGTCGGGAAGAAAGAACGAGTGTTAGGGAACAAACCACCAAATGGGCACTCTACGTGCGGAGAAGGTAACGTTCAGTAGCCTTTTTGTTGCATAAGGACATGCATAGGGGCGATGCATTAGGAACATTCGTGTGCGGCTCCACGAGTATTGAGATGGCTTGTTTAGGGAGAACACACTTGCGTCAACATTGATCAATGAATTAACTGCAGCGACCATTAAAGGCTTATTCATCCCGTATTCAGTAATGCTGATTTGTCGGTATGCTTCGGGCATAAATTGTGGCTAGAGCGCCGTATCTTTATTTGCATACTTCCTGACCCCGACGCCGATTCGAGGCAAGGGGTCTTGTCTGAAGGCTAGTCTGTAATATTAATCGGCAATTGCAGCAAACAAAACGAGCATAGGGCTCGTAATATACTGACCTAAAAACTGAGAATTTGTTAGCAAATACCAGTCCAGAAGCTCAAGTTCGCATCGGGTTAGAGCCACGTCATGTTAAAACTGTGATGCGTGAGCGGAAAGGCCCCGTCTGAGAAATGCGCTAGATTACTTCGGAAAACGACGATGTACGGGGGAAAAGCGAGCTTCAGAGGATAAGGGGTAATCAGAGTTTAAAGGGGGAGAGCGCGCCAGTAAAGGCACCGAGGCAGAGCAGCACAAGTGATGAAGAAAAAAAACTCTGGTTGATTCCTCTGTCACAGGAATCGGTAACGCACGAAAATGAAATGTGCAGCGAAATCCGCAGCTAAAGGAGCATGATTTGTGGGGTGGCGGTTGTATTATCGGTGTGCTTGGTGAGCGACGTCCTGCTAGCGGGTCGCTTCAGGAAACGTGCGACCACTTTGGTTATGCGCCGCGGAGTATACGGAAGGTGGTTGCATTGCTACGAGCTCAGCGTGGGGAACGCGAGAGGTGGAATTGTTAGCTTGAACCGTGAACGCGCAAACGCGTTCTGCTTCACGCTGGCGTTTGTCGTCGCATGAAATCAGTCGGCGTCCACGCCATTCGCCCGTCCTCGTCACTATGACACAGCCTACGCCAATTCTCCGTGCTAGTTAGCGTCATGACGCGCTACTTCGTTTCAGCTGTCCTAGACGGCAGCACCATCCGCATTTCTCCTGTGTTCGTTGTTCTGACGTCATTTTCATGACGGATATGGCGTCATCGACACCTTGGTGTATCCGAGAATAAAATACTTTCGTGTTAAAGTTAGTTCTCTTCCACTCTGTGAAAACGTATGACCTGCGAAGCTGCACGTCCTCCACGGAATGAACGAAACAAAACACGTTTGTTTGTAATTTACGACTTTTATTGCTTCCTACCCAACTACCTGAATGAAATCTGGAAAGACCCTGGCTTTATCCTAGCGGAGAAGCGTAGAGCTGTCTTTTCACCTGCCGCGTCATAGGCACCGTACTGTTTGTGTAACACGCCAACCCAATACACTTCGGTCGCATTGGGTTGTTTCACGGCCACGTTTAACCTCATTCCAACAACATTCTATATGTAAGGGTATGATATCTTTGGCTGCGCATGCCTGCTTCCCTCTTCACTCTACTCTCAACTTGTGCACGCATAAACCGGCAACCGGTCTTGAGCGGTTGCGTAGAAGTGAAGGATACTGTAAAACATGTCGCCATGAAAGCCCTTTAAGTTGAACGAGTTATATGGCCCAAGTCGGTGTTCCAATCGGGCCAGTTGATGGTCATGCGGGAAGGATTCGCAGCTACTTGACCAGCTTTAACTTGAGGCGGCAACGGCGGCGGCAGTGGCTTTCCGACGTTTTCGCGCCCATTCCCCCTTCTGTTTTGGCTGACGTTTCTTCAGTTTCCGCTCTTCGTCCGCTCTTCGTCCGTTTCATAGCGAGTTAACACCTCGAAGGCATCTGGCCTTTATTCTAGCGGACACATGCGTGGGTGTTCTTTTCACTACCCAGTCAGCATCTTATTGTCTGTGCAAAACACCGATCCAGATCCAAACCGCGCAATTGCGGAGGGCAACTCACAGGGCGCATTGAGCCATGAGACTCCCACGTTTACATTTCCCCCCACCACAACGGGTATGTCATGGCTAGCTAGTGGTGCGAGGTGGAATTTGAAGCGGCAACGGCCGCGGCCACTTTTTGGTGGCTGCGGTAGCGGAGGCTTTCGGGCATTTTTACGCCAATCATTCACGCTTCTGCGGATTCTCCGAAATCACCTGATAATGGCGCTACGGGTGCTGTCAGCCGACTCCGCAACTTGTAAAAGAGGCATTTGTGGTGGCGAGGGTAATAACCGTTGTGATAGCCGTTGTGGAAGAAGGTCCGTCGGCGGTGTGAAGGGGCCTCGAAGCGGCGCCAAATAAATCGGCATAAAAACTCGGGGAGACATATAGTGCTTCGCAATAAAAGGTACACACGTCGGTGAAAGTCAAGGGGACGCATCTGCTAATTGGAATGCAAAAAAACGCGCCTTCTTCCAACCTCCTGCTGGAAACCCGCGTGAGTTACTAAATACTAGAGCTACAGACGGTGCATGCACCGACACAAACGGTGTGCGGGACCTAAGAAAAATCGTCGAGAGAAGTGGTCTAGGTGTTTCCAAGGGTTGTCCGCGTAACCCTTGTTAGCGAAGTGGAAGATCACTCCTCATTTTAGGTGCAGAGCACTTAGGGTCCCGCGTTGTCGTCGTAGCTAACGCATAACGCGGCGTCTGGCGCCCAAACAGAGGAATGGAAAAGATCAGGGCGTCCCCTGGTCGGGTTCTAACCTGGGCCCCTCGCGTTATGAAGCTGAGGTCAATCCCATTGCGCCACACAGGCGCACGCTGTTCAAATGGAAAGTATTGGTGGTGACCTTTGAACTGCGCCGTCACTACGGAGGGTAGCGTTTCAAGGCCCTAAATAAGTACACGGTACTATAAAATACGAAACAAAACATGAATAATACAATAATTACCCCAATTTATGAAAAGTCAACCCAGTGTTCCTTTATAGGCTTGATGATGATGATTATGATTAGTGGCTCTCCCTTTGAATCGGAGCGTCGGTTGTCAGCAACCGAGTTGCCTGTTTTATTGCGCTTGCTTGCCCTATTCCCAGGTAACCTAATAGATTTGCGTTCTCCCTTCCATCTCCCCCTCTTTCAGGGACTGCGGCGCCCTCTAGTGACTGCTTGCGGTATGAACACGAGGCTGGTACTGTAACTAGTCAAGAGAGGGTGGTACTGCCGCGAATGAGTGCTCCGCACTTGACAGCTCTCACGTTTATTGGAACTGCTTTAAGTTTTTATCTTCGTTTTGCTGTTCAATATATATTGTGCGAGCATTGCGTAAAAATTTCATCGATATTATGACATTAGCAATAAAAAGACCTCGAAGATGTACACTTTTAACTAGACGAGAAAGCTATAATTTTTTACCGCAGTAAGCAATCAGCGAGGTGACCATATCCACGTTCTGTGATCGTCACTTTCTGTCAGGCATTGGAGGGACAAAAAACCTTCGTGCTACCATCGAGGATAGACAAGAAATGTATTGTCACTTAGAAGAAAAATGTAACGGCCGTGTCACTTCAGCCAACCGCATCGCCGAATACTTGTAAAACCCATGAGTAAGCAAATTAAGGCAGGCTGTTTGTTCCTCGCAGAGAAATTTTGTATGTAAGTGTATTTAGTGACCTCCTGTTAATGTTCAGCGAATTACTCCGAATTTTTGCATGCGGCGAGAAAAGTAAAATTACGTTTTTTTGCAGATTCAATGAAACAAATTGCTTCAGCCAAACTGCGCCAGGGTAGTCTAGTTTTATGAAGAGATTTCCCAGTGGACACCAAAGCTACCGATTTTCCAAAGCCAACATGACAATAATAAGGCCAGAGGGAAAGCAAAAATTGAAAGGCAATTCTTCGCAGTGAATGTGACTGTTTATTAGGGTCTATTCCTTGTCCATACATCTGCATTTAAGGGTTCATTGATGTGTCTTTAGGGTACACCTCAAACGGCAATGAGGATGCTAGCATGGAGCGTGCAACGAGTATGTCTGATGCTACAGATGCTTACTTCAGTTATTTTGTAAGCTTTATTGAGCGGCAAGAAGGCTCCGAATTGTTTTAAATGCACTAGTCAAAGTGACATCAATCGTAACCGCTTGCTGTTTTGCATTGCAGCGATGAACGTTCATCACGAACTAGATAAAATGAAGCAAGATTACATGAAGAAAAGCCTTTCATCCAGTTGCAACAAATAAATGCTATTGCGAAGTAAACAATATTTGGGTGCAACTGGTGATGTAGCCAATTCTTCTGGAAGGCAGTTGTAATAAGGTGAACTTCGGATAACATGAATAAAACTTCACGGGCCCTTCAAGGTGGCCTTGAAGACAGTTTACTGTAGCTAAAAATTGCAAACCGAAATCGCCACTCATTGAGGTACCGGCGTTAACGTGTGCTGCGAAAGCCAGAAAGATTCGCTTTTGTTCAAAGGTTCAGCTTGGTGCTTTTGCCTAGGCACCAATGGGTAGGTACTGAAGTTGCAGTTCCCGTGCTTGACCGGCAACTGAAAACTTCAACAGTTTACGATATGAGTGCAGCCATCTCAACGGAACCAAAAACACCGAAGGAGGCAGCCAGAATGTGCAAGCAGCGAGCATTAAGAAGTCTTCGGTAACCCTAATTAATTAGAACTGGCTCGCGTCCCAAAACCTGAAAGCTATACTCGGGGACAACGTTCCGAGGCAATGGGGAGAAAGCTATGGGGAAGTGGGGGACGCTAACTGCTTTGTGTTACTGTGCCAAAGTAGTTCCCTGTAAATTAATTTCAGTCTCAGTTTCGGAGTGGCCGTTACGCATTTTCTACAGCTGGTTTCTTCGCCTGAGCTCCGTAGTTGAGTACGCTGAACCATGATCACCGAGCATGCAGGCATACTGTCGTCTTTTTCCTCACTCTTCTTTGTTTCTCAATAGAAGCCAACTCCTTGTCTTGAGAACTCGGACCGACTTAACAAATTAGAGCTGGACAAAACTGTCTAACTTTGCTCCGTACAAAGATGACGTGAATTTTGTCAACCATGCAGTTCTGAAGGCATGGACTGATATAAAAACTCTTCTGGAGCTGAAAACTGACCAGAACCACAGACACGTGTACTGTGCATAAATAGCGCAGGAGGGGTAGTATAACAAAAGAGCAGCACGCACACACTACGTGAAATCGCATTTGGAAGTGAAATCGCATTTGGATCGCGTTGAGTGCGTTGAAAGGTGAAACTATTGTACCGCTACGTGTTTGCCATTCTGTACCTTAAGGTTGTTTTCCAGTCGCCAAACGAAGCCGTTTTACTCTTTGGGAACTAAAGTGTGCAGAGAGCCACCGCCTTAAGCCGTGCGACAGTACGCTCGTCTGCGCAAGCTAGCTGGCTAACCGAACAAAATGTGGAAACGAGAGAGAGTCCCGTTTGCCTCAGTTTCTCTTGGACGCACACGTTGCAGGCCACTTACTTCGTTTGTTTCGACATCTTTAGGTTCGCAAGCTTCTTATAAATCTAATGCACTGACATTTTGATTGTAGCAATCAAAATATCGTCAAAAGAAAATACGTTTGTCCTGTGCACAACATACCGCCCGCTTTCAAGTGAAAATCGGAAATGTCTTAATGAGCTTGAAGCGTTTCTGAAAAATCTGGATTATGCAACAAACATTAAAATTACTGGTGACATAAACATTGACCCCTTGAAGTTATCCAGTTACAGGTGAATATCTTAATATCCGATCGCAGTTATCCTTAGATAACGTAATTTCGGGGGTTACTAGAGAAGAGCACTTGAAAGATGCGCTAACAAGGTCCTGTATTGATCATACTATGGG
Organism: Haemaphysalis longicornis; assembly: GCF_048455015.1. Taxonomy (NCBI): domain Eukaryota; kingdom Metazoa; phylum Arthropoda; class Arachnida; order Ixodida; family Ixodidae; genus Haemaphysalis; species Haemaphysalis longicornis. Next base: position 29,581,878 of record NW_027526204.1, on the reverse strand, counting down.
TAAAACAAATAATTTAACACCAGTGTCTGCCATCATAGCAAAAAAAAGTGGCTTATCATTTCTATACACCGTTGTCGTTACTGGAGGATTGCTGTAGGAAAGCCGTTAGAAATTGCCCACAGTGAATTCACATAATTCGTAATACATTAGTACGAAAATATGTGCTAGAATGCGACTAGACGAAACTGATAACATGTGATCATATAAAACACGTGATCTTGTAGCTAACAAGCTCAAAACAATTTATGCAAATTTGACCGATGCTCTAAAGTTTAAGGAGAGAAAACCGACAATAAATGAATCGGTAACATAGTTTGGGACTGTACCACTTAAAGGATAAAGCCTGAAAATAACGACATAAAAACCGGACGATGCACGCTTCAAAGCGGAGTTAAGTACTCTGCGTAATCAGGTGACAGCAAAATAAATTAGCGAGACGAAGCTATTTGGAACGTAAGTTCGAGCAGGTGAAAGGAGAGCCCTAAAAAACTCTGGATTTCCATTGCTTACCTGATTGGAAGAAACGTGACTAAGAGAGCGGATACGGTAATACATCAAGGCTTTGCCACTATGCACGGCTCAGAAACGCTCTGTGATGCGTTCAATGCCAGATTTGTCGAAGCTCCGATGCAGTTAAGGGCACAAATTACTACATCACTCCGGCACACAACCAAGCTTCCAAGCACTACAAACGCGGCTACGTTACCAAAAGTAACGCAAAACGATCTATTAAGTATTGTGGTGACTCTTTCTCAACATAAGCCGCCAGGTTTTGACGCCTAACCACACGCATTATTAGGGGAAATATAGATAAACCGAATTCTGTGATTACTTTCATTTTTAATGGAATTTATACATTTGTACAAATTCCAGATCTCTTGAAATTTGGTGTTGTACGTCCAATAGATAAACAAGGTTCTAAAAACGATCCAACTAATTACACACCAATTTCAATTTTATTCGTTGTATCCCACATGATGGAAAACATTTTTAGGAATTTGGGATCAAGTTTTACACAAAATACCCAATTCTTTTAAATACTGAGCTGCGATTTACAAAGAAAAGTGGTACTATTTCCCACCTTGAGGACTTTATTTAGGTAATGCCATTTCGGCAGTAATCAAAAAGCTTTAGTTTTATTTCTTGTAATGACTAAAGCATTTGACACAGTTGATCACTGAGTACTATCCACAAGCTGAAACTAATAGGGTTTAGGGGGAAGTTCGCCGATTTCTTGGAAAATGATTTTTCTGTTGGGCAACAAGCGGTTAAAATTTTTAACGCAACCAGTCACAAAATAACCACAAGGTATGGAGTTGCTCAGAGGTAAACTATCGGTCCGCTGCTTTTCAAGGTTTAGACAAATGACTTCTTGTCATCGAGATCGTTATTTTTTAACACGAAAGTGTTTTATTCTTGGATACGCAGATTTTACTGACGTCATATCCGTCACGGAAATGACGCCAGTACAAAGAAGCAAGCGGCGTGTATAGGGTGCAGCCCTGCGAACAGGGTCTTCTGGCGGGGAAGCAACCTCTAATACTAAATAGTACATAATACTTAGGGTTGTTCGTTTTCGGGGTTTATAATTTACCATGAAAGTGTTTTATCCCGGGATACACTAAGAGTTCACTGACGTCATATGCGTCACGGAAATGATGCCACTACGCCTTTGCCGAAGCTACCCGCCTGTAGGACGTCGCTCGCCAACCGTTCCCACAAGGCAGCCGCCGACCCGCAAATCATGCTCAGCTGCAGATTTCGCTTTAATGTTTTTCCGATTCCTATAACAGAGGAATCAACATAATTTTACATTTTTGCATGTACTGTGTTCCCTATCCACAAAACCACCTTTACAATTATTTTTGGTGCTGCTAATCTGTGTGCCCTCCCACAAGCACTGCGGGCTTAGGAAGGCATCGAAACACTTGTACCACTATGATGTGCAATAAGCGATCTATCTATCCATCTATATAAGTGGCGAGCTACCGAACGGAGAGAAACCTGCCGTCAACAAGGACTGCAAGGTTTTTTCTTTTTTAAGAGAAGCTATGCGGCTCCAGTGGTGAATGGTGCAGCTTAAAAAGGAGAAAATTTAAAAATAATGATCTCTTTTCCACATATACAGGCCGTTCATTTATTGGAATTATCAGTTCAAGGCTAAAAATTGGAACTAAACATTTTGAGGTTGCACCAAGCGAAATATTTTTGTTTTACTACTTGTAGTTAAAGCGACGATGGCTTCGTAGGCTCTGTAGTCTTGGCTGCATTACCACAGGAAGTAGTCCTCGAGTATGGTACTAGAGGAGAGGGTCGACTCAAATTGAATTACATGACAGAAACTATGCATTTCGTTGTGAAAACGTCTCATTAACGCTGGCTGCATTTAATTTAACAACAAAAAATGGCATTCACACGATGTGATAAAGTGACAAACATATAATTTATTTTCTACATTTTCGGTGTAAAATGATTTACTGGTTTCCAGCTAAAATGGCAGACCCGTCTCGCTTTTTTATCGTGCTATCGTTGCTCAAAACTTGGTAAAGAAAGCCCACATTGTCTTGTTCACTGCTTTCCATCGTTGTCATATTTATCCCTGCGTCGCCTAAAGCAATCAAACAATATCCAAAGGTTGTCATGCCCAGCCTTTACGCTAGAGTAAGCAGATTTATGGCGGTCTTTTTCAGTTATTAAAAGAGGGTCGCCCTGTAAACAGTCGCGTCTTTCGATGTCCGGAATCGTACAAAGCGAAGCAGCTAGTGATGCCGACATGCCTCCTTGCAGTACTTAGATGTTTTATTCAAACACATGGATTATGTGAGGCCTCCGAGGGCAGCGCATGAGGTGAATAGCAAGAATAAATTGTTCTAATGAATTGTGCAAGGGTGATTTTGTCTGTGTATTCTTGAGTATCTACCATGTAGAAATATTAATTTCTACAGCGAGAAAGCTTACACTAACTTAGCGCATCAATCCCATGTCTGCATGACCTCGAACCAATGAAAAGTTGGCTATCAGATCTCAGAAACGCAATTCCCTCGAATTCGGGAGCTTTGGTTCCACCGTCGCCCTTCATATTATCAAATGTTTGCAAACCAGCTTAAACCTCCGTGTATTATGAATAAAATATGGGCGCGAGGCTGCAGTAAAAAGGATTAGTTATTATAAAATTTATCCAATTAGAAATACCACGAGATCCTGCCAAGCCATTACGTCTGCAAACGGCATACATACTACACATTATTTTTATATTAAAGTACGCAGCTTGAATAAATGGAACAAAATGTTCGCCGCATTAGAATCAAGTATGCGTGGGAGTCTAGTTTATTTCTGTCACTACAATAACAATACACTAAAGTTTGTACCCGCCGCGGTGGCTCAGTGGCTAAGGCGTTGCGCTGCTGAGCACGAGGTCGCGGGTTCGAATCCCGGCCGCGGCGGCCGCTTTTCTGATGGAGGCGAAAAGCAAAAACGCCCGTGTGTACGAGATTTCGGCGCACGATAAAGATCTCCAGGTGGTCAAAATTAATCCGGAGCCCTCCACTACGGCGCGCCTCATCGTCGGCGTTGCATCGGCGCGTTAAACCCTACAATCAATCAATCAATCAATCAATCAATCAATCAATCAATCAATCAATCAATCAATCAATCAATCAATCAATCAATCAATCAATCAATCAATCAATCAATAAAGTTTGTGTCTGCAATACCTTTTTCCTAATTCAGCGATGCCAACGGGGTCCACTCGAACCCAGTACCTACTCCTGCTTTGAGATATACGCTCAAAACGGGCTAATTTGATTAGCGTGGAGCAGCCAAAAAACATAGCAGCCTTACCAGTAATGAAATACTGTGAAGTTTATTTCTAAGGCAAGCCTCACGACTCTTTCAAGCAGCGCACTTAAGCATAGCACACGGATGCACAAACTAAAAAGAATGTAGAGGGTCCTGGAATCTTAAAACGCTTTGGAGTTTCAGAACATCCAAGGCAGACAATTTTGTACTCACCCCTTTATGATACTTGTAACCATCAATCCCGTGGCCACCTTTGCTGCCACCACTTTCTCCAGTTCCGGGGGGTTTGGCGCCTTCCCCTTCACTGCCGCCACCCCTGCCTTCCTTACGACTGGGACGTTTGCTGCCTTCCTCTGCACTGCCTTCGGATCTACCTTTCTTACGTCTGGGACGCTTGATGCCTTCCTCTTCACTACCTTCGCCTCTACCTTTCTTAAATTTGCGGCGTTTCGCACTTTCCTCTTTACTACCTTCGCCCCTACGTTTCTTAGATCTGCGGCGTTTGGCACCTTCCTCTTCACTGCCGCCATCGGAAACTTTCTTAAGTCGGCGACGTTTGCTGTCTTCTTCTTCCCTTTCGCCTAGTCCACCCTTCTTAAGGCCTCGGCTGCCTCCGCCACCTTCCTCTTCCCCACCACCTTCCCCGCCCTTGTCCGCCTTCTGGATCTCTTTCTTGGTCACGGTCCATTTGTTGTTGGGAGCTGCGATGAAAAGTGATTTATCAGCTATAAATAAACCAAACGTAGTGTAAATAGAGTATTATTTAAAGATCTGCTTTTTAGGCCGCCGTGCAGATGATGCTGGCGCAGTGAAGCCGGAATCTAATGAAGTTTTCAGACACGCTAACCCGTATCGTATGACTGTCATGATTAAATTCTAGGAGGGTCTGTGTTTTCCCACCTTTTACCTTTAGATTTTTAATGTGTGCTATTTAAGTTGGCTTCCAATCGAACCCTGCAGCCAATAATGTTGTTCGTTTACTCGATAAACGTTCATTCTCTCCCTTTTTCACATCAATTACTTTTTTGCTGGCAGGATGCCTCTTTGGTTGTTAAGCACAACTGGCATAATTTTGTTTGCTGTTAAGGTAAAACTATTTTTTTGCCCAATTTGGAAATCCTTTCTAAACGACGCTGAGTGAACTTTCGCAGATGGACAAATCAGAAGAAAAACCGATGTCATTGACGTGTAGAGACTGTACAGAAACAGAGAGATAAATTTCGTCGAGCAAGTTATCTTGACCATAAAGGCGGCCAACTGATAATGCCTGTCTGGAGGACAGAATTTTGTTAATTGCATGTTCACGACAAAACATTGTGTGTAGTGCTATGAGCGCGCTTTATGTAAATAATTTTGGACAGCACGCAGCTTCTTGCCACGTAACCTAGGATCAAGCAAAATATCATTATGCCACGCTGTGTCGTAAGCTTTCCCTAAGTCGGCACGCGTCCTGCTTAAGCAAAAATGCATTTCTAACCTATGATTCAAAGGGTCTAAAGTTTTTACCTATACGGCCCGTCCAAAAAAACCACCTGAGTAGTGTAAAGTGATATATTCTTGGAGGTAACTAGATGCGTCTGTTTATCATTTTCTCCAAACCTTTGTCCTGACAGCTGCTAGTTGTGATTTACCGGAAGCTGCTGTTTGAAGGTACTTCTTTGCTTGTATCAGGTCTAAAAAACTGTTACTTCGTTCAATTGGGTTGTATAACATTCAGCTTCCTGAATTGCTTTGTTCAAAAGAATTGCTCTTTGTGTGTCTTTGTTTAAACTTTTCAGCATTTTCTGCGGTTTAATTCCCACTCCTGGGCTACTGTACCACACGCCGAAACTGCAGCATGCAGCTTGTGCTTTGTCAACAGGCAAATGTAGCTTCCCATCCATTTTTTGAAGAAGCTGTGTTCGCATTTTTTGTCTTGTCAGACCAGCTACGCATAATTAGCATATAAAAGGGCTCACCTTTCATTGTATCTCTGATTGCACAAATCGGCGGAGCGATGTTTGCGTTACGTTTTCAAATGCGCTAGTTTTGCTCCACACCTTGTCTGGGTCCGTTTAGTAGTTTAAACATGAAGCCCCTAGTAGTATTTTAGATGTCCCTTTTTGCTTCGCACGTTACTGCCTATCAGCCTTTGACCGACTAAAAATCTCTCAGATGCAGCTGGTTTTGGTAGAATACGCCTTGTTTTATTTGTTACGTGCACTTTACAATCGCCATCCTAGAGTGGCATCAGTGTGCTTGTTTTTCTACTCTAGGTTTGACACAAGGAAGACGGGACAGCTTGGAGTGTGTGTGGTGATAATTTTTTGCAGCTTGGTCAACGTCGAGTCAATGTATGTGTAGAACAGTTAGGAGCATTGCTCGCATGTTTTGTGATCGGCCACTTCTTCACGGAATATTGGGGCACAGTTCGTAATCGCTGGGCCTTTTATTGACCGTAGAGTAACTGCAAGGTGACCGTGGTTATATGGACTGGAAATAACAATCAACTCGTCTGGAGAGAGCGGCATGGTTGACACTATTTTCAAGTCGATTGCAGCTACGAAGTGCGTGCTTTGCTTCACGAGATTGCACGCTAATGTAAAACGAGAGGGAGTCCGAATAGGCCGGCAGTTTTTGTAATATTCGGCCCCAGGCATCAGCAAGCCCGAAGGGAAATTATGAGTATTCACAATGTTTGATAGTATAAATGGCTCCAGCAGTTCATTCACAAGTTTTTCAAATTGACAACTCAAAAGTTCATTATCAGGTAGGGTGTATAGTACGCACATTGTGGTTAGACTACTAAATGCAATAGCTCTTATAGCGAATTTGTCTGGATGTCCCTTATTATTTTATAACCTGCTACCAACCTCCACACAACCAGGCCTACATTGCCTGCGGAGTGAGTGCAATGGCCTCCGCCTTTAGTACAAACTCGGTTAAGGAAGTGATTGTGCTTCCGGTGTGAATGTGCTTGTCGCTGACATATTGCAGTAATATGTTGAAACCTTTTTGTATGTCGTCAACGCTTTTGACTGGCCCATGCAACGCCAAATGTATGCTTTGCACCGTATGCTTGTTTTGCTGGGTAGAGTTAGAGTGATGTGTTTCATTTCTGGTGGGTGCGCCACTTGTGCTTTGGTGCTGCAATCGTTGAGGGGAAGTGTATTTGGCGTAAAAGCGATTGGCGTTGCTGCATGTATCTGTGAGGCCGGTGAGACCGGCATCACGTTAACATCCTCGTCTATGCGTAACGCAATATCTGATGCTCTGGCTCCTTCAGCTGCACCTCTCCTGATTCTTGTCGCGTTTTCCGCGCGCTGCAGAAGTGTGCATTTGCCTGTAGGATGCTGAAGCAGATGCAGCGCCTTCGACTGTCATGCCCTTGGGGCTCTGAAGGCCAGGAGAACGGAGTGTAAAGCGAGGCATCCTCTCAAATCGTGTTCATCGACACCTCCGAAACTAGATACGGGGGGAGGGTCATTCTGGACCGCTAAGTGCTTTCATGACGGCAACTTTGTGTGCACAAAATGGGGACGAAACAAAAGAAATCAGGCGCCCCTACATCTAATGACGAGGATGGTTGAACGCGAAGCTTTCTCATGAATTATCATCGTAGTTTTGGCACTGTGTGGTGCAGGATTTTTGTCTGATTTTCCCTTCCATGCACCCCTCTCCAAATCTAAGCCACTACTAGCATGTCGAATAGGAGGAATCATATTCATGTCGATTTCATAAAGTTTAGGGCCCAGGTTTGCTTCCGACCACGGAAGTGTTTTTTCTTTCGCTTCACTTTTTTTTATGCTACAGATGCAGCCAGGGAGAACGCTAAAGCTGCGCTTTAAAAGACAGGAACAGCAGCGCAGACAAACAAGTGATTTTCGATTCCTAAAACACCAGATTTACACCGTGAGTGACAACCCTTGATCATCGTGCATGTGCAGATGTGTACATATTCCGTCACAATGCACAAACACACAAATAAATTACCAGCCAGGGGGAGCCGTTGTGTTTTCCGAACAATAGCCGTATTCAATCACTGCGATCAGGCTACCAGGAAGATAGCAGAAGCATGGCACTTGCCTTATATAAAGGGAGCATGCGGGAGTCATCTATCTGTCGCCCTATCGGAGAATGAAATTGAGATGTTAAACAATATCAGATACTATGTTGTGTTTTTGTCTTGTGTTTGCTTATTTTGACGGAATATACATCTTTGCGCATGCGCAATGATAAAAAGTTGTCACTGAGCGCATTAATGTTGTTGGTTGTGAGTAAAAATTAGTTCTTAGTCAGCGCTGGTATTCTTGACTTTTTTTGTTTTGTGCCCATTTAGTGCGTGCGACGTTACCGTCAGAAATGCTAATCGAATAGACCACGTTTTGTGTTATTGCAGCCAAAGCAGTCCTGTGGGTGGCGGGGTAAAACCATGTGAGCATCGCCGACTGGGTGGCCACGGAAGCCTTACTACGCTTCACCGCCTCACTAGCGAGCCACGTCATTGGAGCGTTTGGGAGCCGGTATTGAGCTTCGCTTACGAGTTCCTGATAGCATAGGTTTTAAGTTGCTTTCGATTGAATATTTGTTTCTCATTTTGATTTTTTGACAGAAGTAAGCACGCTCGAGTCAGTCACCGTTATAGCGCCTGAATCGGTGATGTTGCAAGCATTGGAAGGGGCATAGCCAAGGAGCCGACTACCACCGTTACAGGTTTCTCTCTTTCATTTATGTGGTGGCTACGGCTCGAGCATTGCACATGTTTCTTCGCACCGGCAGGTGTCACTACCGTTATAATTTCAGGCTACCTTTAACACTCGAAGTTTCATCGCGGTTGTGAAATGTAGACGCTTGTCTAGCAATGTTGAAAACCTACTTTAATCTGCTCTGTCGGGGTGCTACGATTAAATGTCAGGACGCTCGCCATCACGTTTAATTGTGATCCGCCTTACCGCTGCCAATCTTTCCTCGCACAAGCGATGAACATCGGTATCCGATTCATTTGGGAATTCAGTGTCTGTGGTTCAGTGTTCGGTGAACTGTTTCAGAGATTTGTAGGTCGCCTATGATTGATTTCGTCAGGGCATTACTAGACTTTTCCTTATTTAAAACTTCAGCCACTGTGTTTTCCCGTGCGAGTTCAGGTTGTTTTGTTGCTTTTCGCATCCCGGTCTTTTTGAAACATAAAATGAACGGGACGTATTTTCTGGTGGCTGCTTTTTCGGCAGATGGTATCACAAACAATTTGAGCAGCTGTCGGGGTTCATGAACACAAAGTTTGATGGAAGCTTAGAAACTGCATCGTGCTGAGCCCTCTTGACTCTATTATCTGGAGAATATGAATACGAGTGTAGAATACCGCCTTGGTTGAAACAAAGTAGTAGATTTTGAGTTCACCGAGTTTACCGTAATTCTCACGAAGGTCGCCAACTCCCTGCCTGGTAATCAAAGAGGGACAAACAGGTGGAGAAATATCGGTGAGAACTGGGCCATGGCGTCGACTGTCACGGTTCCAAGTTTCCCCGCTTCATCTTAAATCTTCTACTAACCATGGTTTGACACAGCTTAAGGTTGGGTACATGCACTACAATGGGTTTCCCCCTAAAGATAGAAATATTTATTAATGTGGCCCTCACGTGAGCACTTAATATCGAACGAAGCTCAATGTGGTAGGCATAATCATAAAACACAAAAAAGGTGACGTCGGTTATTCTGCCAGTTGAAATGTCACCTTGAAAGATTCACATAAGGCATGCACAAATGGCCAAAACAGCTGAAAATTGGCACGTAAGGTAATAACACACCCATTTCTTTTATGATTCTATGGGTAATTTTAGGTGAAGTGGCTTTAAACAACCTTTTTTTTCTAGGAGGTAATAAACAGGTGAACTATACTCAAGCTTTGGGTTCCTTCGTTTTTTATGATAACAAATAATCAGGGCGATGATGGCCCAGGAGGAAACCATGCACAGCACGGAATATGAACACATGAAAAACGCTGCATAACAGCATGATGATTATTATCTTGAGGTCGCGATGACCTTAAGGCTTAAAAAATACCCCCCTAAAATTTAATAGGTTTTCCGTAGTTCCGTTTGTGACAAATTGTGCATGTCCTACTTTGAGAAGGCCTCTTTGGCGATGCGCGGGAACACACGATTAAATACCACAATATTGTTTTACCAATTACAGCTGTCGCCCCATAAATATGACACACCGAAGTGTTATAGCCAAAGTGGTGTGATGGCTCACCGAGAAAGCGAAGTTGAAGTGTTTAACCTGCTTGGGACAAAAAAGTCTTCAATACAGCTCATAGTGTACAGTTTTATTAGATGGTCATTTTGAAGAGGAGCATGTAGCGTTTGAGACAGGAGACTAGTTGGAAATAATTTTAAAACGGCTAAAAAAAGAAAGAAGTCCTTACTGCCTCGGTCGTCGCAGGAGCAGCACTCCCTGTATCCATACTCGCGCTGTTGTTTACCGTTGGTGTACATGCAAAGAGAAACACAAGGTACAGTGAGAGGCATCGCTCGTTAGGGAATTTGGTATCACGTAAAAAACCTTCGCTGAGGGTGTTTGGGACTCAATATTCACCCATCGCACACTCAGGACTCTTAAGAAGAGTCCTGAGTGTGCGATGAGTACAGCTGAATGCAATAGCTGAGTACAGCTGAATGGAAAAGCATGGTGCATGGGTCGCCATAAGGTTGTCAACGCATACCGCGAATGTGCCCAGCCGACCAGCACACACTAGAAACAAAGTAAATGCGCACTATACGACCGAGCCTTTATCCACTTGTTGCCAAGCTTTACGAAGCCTGACCACGTGACCTAGGGCTGATTCCAATTTTATCGAGTTTGTTGAGATTTATTTTGTTACAGAGAGGGGTTTGAGAACAGCGTGCCCTACGTTGCTTCCATGTGGAAGGTCGGGCAGCCAAAGGTGAAACTCACGAATACATATCAGTTGTAACTTGTTTATTTCATTTTTCCTCTTATAAATCATTTCTAAGCTTGCATATCTCAGCCTGCGAGGTGCTCAAGTCATGTGACATCTTCCTCCCATTATGGCAAACTACCGGAATGGTGCGAATATCACAGCTTCGAATCCCCTACACACGCAGGAAGTGTGAAAAAGCAGCATTCATATCTTCTGCTGTTTTCCACTCATGTCGAAGGAGTTAAACTTCTCAGGGAATGCCACTTCTACCCTTGCAAGGATTTGTTTGTTTGATACTAAGTTTTTTGCAGTATTCTAATTTATAGCTGGCATTCATGCTTGCGGACAACGTAATGCCGCTTGCACGCGCCCACGAAGCACTAAAGAGAAAGGAGCACCGCCTCGCCGAAATTGTGTACGACGTGTACATATTTAGGTGTACGTGTACAATTGTGCACAATTGCATACCACTTCTTTTCCTAGAGAATGTGCTAACTTAGGTTGTTGTGGGTTGTTAGTATGAATGCGAATATCGTAATCTTGTGTTTATCAAACCGCACTATCGAGGAGTTCCCTTGGGCACGTGTTTTATCTGTGCACATATGTGCTTATGCGAAAGGAAAAACAGTTGCCAGTTATCGCGGTTGTGTCTCCAGATATTTCGTCTTGTCTCAAGCGCTACTTAACGGCGTGCGAACCACAAGCCCAACTGTCGATTCAACGGAGCTGCATTTATATTACATCGGACCCTTTTTTATGTTGTAATAATTATGATTTACAACCACATTTCCCTTGCCTCAATGATGGCCGTTTGTGAGTTGTAAACGAGGATGGCTTCTCAGCACTGGAGGTACGGCTTTTGTACCCGGCAGTTCAAGTTTTGTGCGGATTTATGGAGCCTTCCAGAAGATACTGCAGACGGTTATGCCTCATTTTGGGAGCGGAGGTAGGGAGGCAGGCAAGGCATTTCAAGGTCTGCCTGATTGTGACCTGCACTCAAATCTGACGAGACGGTCATTGCACGAGGCTCTTCTTCGACTGCCCATGCAAAAATGCCTTATTGGCGTCTATGGAAAAATATATGGTGAGCTATGGCTGCCCATGAGTCCCTATGATAACCCATAAAGGGGCATAAATTAGGCTATAGCAACCTATTGAAGTGTTTATGCATTCTGCACTAAAGGATGTAAACCATACAATTCTCTTTAGACTATTATAGAACAGCCTAGTGTGTTTCGTCTATAGAATAACAGCTATTCAGGTTACTGTAGCCAGCTAAAGAAATATGTATGGCTTTAGTTCTATTGAGCAGCCGCGACAAAGCTCTTTTGGCTGGCTATAGACAACTGTTTAGCTTTAACTCTACAGACTCAAAACCATTCAGCTGTGTTTAGCCAGCTATTGAAAAGAATTCGTCTTAAAGCTAAAGAAAGAAAGCCATAAAAGCTCATTAGGCTGGCTATAGGCCATTTTTAAGTTCTAACTCTACAGACTCAAAACCATTCAGCTGTCCTTTGCCAGCCATTGGAAACAATTCGTCATAAAGCTAAAGAGAGAAAGCCATAAAAGCTCATTTGGGTGAATATAGGCCGTAGTCTGCCTCTAAGTCTACATACTTGGAACCATTCATCTGTCCACTGCCAGCTATTGAATAGAATGGGCCCTAAAGCTAAAGACAGGCACCCATAAAGCTTCTGCGGCTGGCTACAGGACAATATATAACTGTAAACGTTTAGACATGTGACAATTAAGCAACATTTAGCCGGAATTAGGAAAGCGTTTGGCGCAGAAATTTCAGGCCTGCATCCATAAAAGTTTCCTTAGCTAACTACACAGTGACATAAGGCTCTAAGTCTCCAGCCGCTAATAAAAAATTGTTAGCCTATAAAGGTGTAATTGGGGAAACCATTAGATCCTATTTCGCTGGTTTCAATATGACTGATGACGCGTCTTTCATATAATCATAATTTGCCTAGCGACATCTAAACACAGATTGAATAACGATGATGAGGTTGATCGGCCGGTTATATGGAAGTATTAGTTCAATAAGGTTACGTACTTATTACACCAACAATATGACCCACCGTGAAGGCTCAGTGGCTAAAGCGTTGTGCTGTTGAGCACGAGGTCACGGGTTCGATTCCCGGCCCCGGCGGCCGCTTTTCTGATGGAGGCGAAAAGCAAAAACGCCCATGTGTACGAGATTTCGGCGCACGTTAAAGATTCCCAGGTGGTCAAAATTAATCCGGAGCCCTCCACTACGGCGCGCCTCATCTTCTGCGTTGCATCGGCGCGTTAAACCCTACAATCAATCAATTACACCAAGAATATAGAAAAAGTACAATAAAAGGCAGCTGAAGATTAACGCTCAAATTTGGATACTGCGCGTCGGCAAAGCTTGCAAGTGAACGTTGACCGAAAGACGTATAAGTTCGGAGAATTCTTGCTCTGCGGCCCTTCGCTGCCGCGGTCAAGTAAAAAAGCGGGATTCTCTCAAAACGGCCCTCTCAGCGTTGAAGCAGATTGGAAAGAACTTTAGCGGCCCACGGTACGTGCGAACGCCGTCAGAAATATGGTGGCACCTGCAAACAAACGCATTCCTTCTCCCGCAGAGCGCACTTCGAGATTAGTTATTGAGAAAGGGGGAGAGCGCCCCACGCCGGACCGAAGGGGGGCACGGAAAGGAAATTCTGGGAAGCGATGAAAACGTAAAAGAGATTACGACCGGCTAGCCGGTCGTAGAGGGGACACCCTTGCTTCCTGTTTTATTTTCAATTGTTTGTTTGGCATCCTGATTTTGGCGACGGGTACCGAATGACACGCCCGGGGAGGGTCGGCGTGCGTGCAGCACGCGTCGACGCTGTAGGCCATGCGAAGGAAAGTTTTCGTTGAAAAGAGGGTCAGGCGTGCCGCACTGTGTTAGTATTCGTGCGGGCAGCAATGATAGTGACAGACAATTTTCCCTGAGTACTGAGAACAGATATAGTTTTTTCGGAGGAAGGAAAGAAAACGTTAAGCGATGTTGTATTTACCAAATAAAATAATTACCAGCGAACAAGTTAGAAAAAGGTCGAAAGATGGGCACGTATCTCCGCACTATTGGCTAGCGCGATGGACCTGCTTATACCATGATGTACTCAGTCAGCCACATTTCGTCTCTTTGCTCATGTGCTCGGGCATGGCACGTGTTGCCTGATGCTGGAATTTTTTATTGGACCGCAATGTGTTCGTGTAGATTGTGTGACGCCAAGCAAATGTGCCGCTTTTCGCAGTCGTAAATTTCGGTGTTTACGGTGACAGTTACAAATAATTCAACATTAACATGAAGTCACGCGAAAATGGATACCTGCGGTACCGCGACAGGAATTTCATCGTACGCCAAACTCCAGGGTGAGTGATCTTACGAACTGAAGCGGCTGTATAGTGTGAGAAATGCAGGACTTTGTGTTCAAGAATACGTTTCCAAACCACCCTGCACCACATGGGCATTGCAACGTACACAGAAGTGAAGATTTGGCAGCGGTGATTAGACAAATATTATTATTTTTTCGCGAACTGAGAAAACTTACCAGCAACTAATTGAGAGGACTTGAAAAACGTTTTTATTATAGCATTGTGTGCGACCGTCTTCATTGTTTTATTAGGAGTTTTATTAAGAGCCACCGTACTTGCAGCTTTGTGCATTGAGTACTGAGTGAAATGAACGGCTTCTGAATGCTCTCTTTTCTGTGGACTATACCCAGCACCTGTAGGTGTATGTGGCAGGGTGGGCGTTCGCAAAAAATGTGCCGCGTAGTGTGGCTGTTGAGCGAATAACATAAGCGTGAGCCAGAGTGTTGGAACGCGTGTGCTGTGTTTTTCGATCGGCGCATGTGAACAACTGTTTACTGGCGGCGAAGGAGCGTAGATAGTAGCCCTTTATGTAATAAATGGGATAAATAAACCCCTTGGTTTTGCTTCCTTGTTTGCCTGGGTTTAGGCCTTTTGTGAATGAAAACTAGCGAAGTGTTTGCAATCGCTACCTTGCACTCCCCCTATATTGCTGAAGTGTTCATGGAGCATATATTACAGAATGCAGATAGGCAAACCGCCTAAGTGCCACAGGAGAAGTTCTAGAGATCCGAGAGGCTATATGCCGGCATGGCAGCGTGTTAATAATTTCTCAGCGGCTGCTGCTGCCTCTGTGTTTCAAGTAGTGGTGATTCTGTTCTGGCTGCAGGCAATGCAAAAATATCGTATGGTCGGCCATGAAAAACTGTTCTTATGGTTGTCTTTAGCTATTTGGCCCAATTATCTTTAGACGTTTCCATGGCTGTATTTAGCCATTCCTATGGACATTCCTTTGGGTGTCTTTAGCTTCTTCTATAGCCATAGCAATATCGAAAGAACAGCTGAAGAGAGCCATAGAACCGTATATAGAAGAAGCTAAAGACACCCATACGAATGTCGATAGGAATAGCTAAAGACAACCATACAACCGGCGATAGAAAAAGTTAAAGACACCCATAGGAATGTCGATACAAATATCTAAAGACATTCACAAAACCTGCCATAGAAGACGCTAAAGACACCGATAGGAATGCCGATACGAATAGCTAAAGACAGCCATAGAACCGGCTAGAGAAAAAAACTAATGACACCCATAGGAATGGCGATGCGAATCGCTAAAGACACCCATAGAAACGTTTAAAGGTTATTGGGCCAAATAGCTAAACACGACCATAAAAATATTTTCTATAGCCGACAATACAATATCTTTGTATGGGAGATGAAAGACATGAGAGAAGACAACAGGTTGGCTCTGGAACAACGCTCATCGCATATACCGCGGCCAGACAGGGCTAAGGCGGCTAAGGGTTGCGTCATCGTTCTGAAGGAACAGACACTACCAAACCACCACAAGTAGCTCTTGGGCCTGGCCCCGTAATACAGCGACGAACCAGCATTTGATCCAGTTGAGAAAATAACACTTACTAAGTGTATTTTTTGTTGTGTTCCAGAAGAAGACCATCTACAATTAATCGCGGAATGCGTCGATGTATTCTCCAGGACTCAAGGTGCCTGGCGCCAGCCCCAGCCGGCCCGAGAGTGTGTCGAGTTTGCTGTGAGTAACCGGTTGCACGTCATTACGTTGGATAAGTATGCTTGCTTTGTCATCATTCCTGATGGATTGGTTTCCGTGAAAACAATCTAGGCTGTTCGTAAGACCTTTCAGCCTATAGATGTGAAAGCCTCGAAAGTGAAGGAACGTGCTATTTCCCTGCGGAATACCAACAACCTGGAATGTCTTGCAGGTACTGCAAAGCAGGGAAAGGTTTAACACTGGAACTCTTATTCTCTGCTAAAACGCACAAACGCGATGTGCCGTTTTGCGCTATTGTTTTGGGGCTCGTGGCGGAGGGTGGTATCTAGGTAGGTGCAAAAACACCTGGACGCCTACGCTTTCACGATCCGTTCTTGACCCTCAACTCGGACAGCTTTGTATTATTTTTCAGTACGAACAACTTCGACACGTGCAAAGCGTTCACAGTCAATGCAGATGATGTACATTACACCATTCCTCACGATGAATGAATGAACAGGGGAAGAGGTACGTCACCGAGGAAAATAATAAAATTAAGTTTATGAACAGTTTCGGGTTTAAGATCAGCGGGTTCCTACAAATTCTGTCTTTATACTACAAGTAAGCCTTTGTAGCATGTAAGGGGGGCTTGCATCTGCACAAAAACCAGGATATGTATTAGTTCTAGGGTGGGTTCGGTCCTTAGCGATATTTTTCTCTGTGTTATCTACAGGCATATTCAGCAGAACCTGTGCTGGTTGGCTATCAAAACTGTGAGATAGGTTGACGATTTTCGTATCTTTGGGGACAACTGCAATGTATCTCCCCGAGTGGTTGATGAGCTGAAATTTCTAAAAGATCAGGGCCTTGCACTTCATTTCACTTGTGAGCTTCTGAAAGAAGGCCTGCTACAATTCCTGGATTTGCGTGAAATGCTTGAACCAGGACATGTCTGCTCAGAATATCGTCTTAGGTCTGCGAAACCGTTTCTAAATTTCAGTTAAGGGCACTACAAACTGTCAAAAAGTGAAATTGCCTTTTCGGTGTTAAGGTCAGTTGTTTGTAAGTCCTATGTGTATTAAACTGGGAACGGTTTCCAGGCACAGATCATCAGGCTTAACGCGTAAGCTTTGCCGGAACACGTTACGCGCAAAAGGACGCAGGAGCTGATAAAAGTGGTGATTTTAACGCGGAGTCTTGAAAGATGGTCTGCCGGCGCAAAACAAATGAAAACTGCTGTGATACCGTACATGCACCGTTTGTAGCATGCCCTGAATAATATTTCCGGACGATACGGAGTTACAGCGCTTTTCTCGGCAAGTTGGGGCAAAGGAAGTTGTCTGGACAGAAGTCCGGCAGTTGTTGCAACGTCAAGCATGCTTCTCCGTTCGTCCCGTAATACACAGGCATTGTTTACTTATTGCCATTGTCATGCGTTGACGTTTATATTGGCCGGTGAGACAGGTGCATCGATATACGACTCATGGAGAACCGGAGGTCACCCCAGAACAATCCTTATGCGCACATCACTCGGCAATAGGCGACCCACACCAATAAAAGCCAAGTTAAATGTAGTCAGCTGTTTGAGAACACCAGAATTTTGTGGGGGCACAATCACCAGTTCACGAGAGAGATAATGGAAGCATTGCATATTAGAAAAAACAATGGCAAGTGCGTCAGCCTTGCCTGTGTGGTGCTGCATGGAAAGAATTTTTTTCCCTATTGTTGTCGGTTGTTTCTAAAAATATGAATATCGTAGTCTTGTGTTTATCGAACCACACTATTGAGGGATTTCCCTTGAACACGTGTTTGTTCTGAGTAGATATTTGCGTTTACGGGTAATAAAATAAGTTCGGAGTTAGCGCCGTCGTGTGTATCTTGATCTTTCGTACTGTTTCAAGCACTACTTAGCGATGTGTAGAGGGTGTCTACAAAGAAAATTTAAGAAAGCTGTATTGCGAGAACTTGGGGGTTCACTAAGTTGAGAACATCTGAGGCACATGAGATGGGCAGATGACAGTTAATTGTTCAATAATTGGGAACAAAACGTTCGACTACAGTTTAGCAACAGTGTGCAGAAAGCTCGGTCAAAAAGTTGAAGGTATGATATAAAATAGTAAATGCAAGAGGAAACAGATATACAGAAAGCGCACCATTCGGGAAGGAAAATGATATGTTAGATGTGAAAGACTGGAACCATCCTGCAAAAGTTGCTTGCGGAGACTGTAGGCCCGATAACGAGTTGAGCCGCAGAAATTATATCGTCTGAATTAACGTCAGCGAGCACTCTGAAGTAATAAATGGTAGCCTATTATTCTCGCCTGAGAGCAGGTACGTAACAACGTGGAGGACGGGTGTTTACCGATCGCCAAAAACTTAAGAATCTACTATGTTACTGGAAGTACAACTTGGGTCGACGTAACAAGTATTGGAAAAAAGAACAACCCGACTAGCGCCTAAAGATGAAAATCAGCGTCGTCGAGTAGGTGGCTGTCCCGGGTGGAAAACAATCCAGCTCAAATTAAAAGGACTCTGCGACACTTATGGTTAATGCTTTCACTCATCTTTTTTTCGCGTCTTTAAGTTTTGACTGACAGCGAGGGAAAAATATTGCCACACAGCCAAAGACGACGCAGTGGTCTTCATGGAAAAGAAGTTCATTGGAGCGGACTTGTGCTCCCCTTACAACTCAAAGAGTACAGAGGCGGTCTCAAAGTATGCACAGGTGTCGAAGGAGCAGTCAAGAAAGTGACGTGCGCAGGCGAGCGTCGGCGAGTGGTATACCGCGGCGTCTGCTCTGAGGCTTTTATCTTTCGGCGGGAGTGTTTCTAGAACCGTCGATTTACATCCAGAATATTGTAGATCAAAGAAGATTATTCTAGACTAGTGACGTTAGGGCGAAACGCTCTCCTTTTAGGAATGAGATAACCCGTGTGGCATAAAAATAAGGAATGGAACGAGCGTTTCGCTTGGAACACAGATAACAGAGCCGGGCCTGGCCGGGAAGTAAAAACACAACATAAACAAACAAATTCAATCAATGGTTCACGGCAATATAGTCGCCAGCACGGAGCGGCCCTGCGTGATGACTCGTCACAGCGGATACGCCTTCCGTTTGTGCTTTTGGTTCGGAGGCTTTCTTTTTAAAGTGAATATCAAGGGCGTTCATTGCTGAAGTTGAAGAAAAGCCCGTCAATAGCCCCGACACCGCTTCAACAGCGTAATTGCAGCGGTCCCAGAATGCCACGACCTTGAAAGACAAACATTTTCTGAGAAAGTTTCTAGGTTATCTGATAGAAATACAGCCGTGATATTTGAGTGAGGTACTTTGTGACCCCCAATCTAAGCACTGAACGTGTTGGTTGAGTACGCTCTGCAGGCATTTATAATTTCGAAAAAGGTAAAAACAGTGGGCCAGGGGCCCTTTAAGACGCAAAATTGGAGGTTGGCAGGGCAGGTATTGTAGAGAATGGACACTCAATGACAATTTGTGTGCGAAAATGGCTAGTATGCTTACATTCACACCAATCTTTTCGAATTAACGCGGCACTGAATAAATATTATTTCATGTTTGGGTTCTGTAGATTTTTAATAATTCAAAACACGTTTAGGAACGCCTGAAAAAATTAACAAAATTGCCTATTTTTAGTCAGTCCGTTCTACACTTCTTTTTGTGTCTTTATGTGCAAAAGCCTTAGGTGATATACCGAGTAAAGGGGCCAACGGTGCACAATTAAGCATATTTATTTATTAGCAAAAGTTATTAAAATAATTTGTCAGTACCTCAAGGCGGAGATTTCGAGGTAGAAGAGTGCCCGAGAAATGTCAAGTGAAAATGTGTTATTTAGGTTTTTGATGCTGATATTATCGTACATTGTTTGCTTGGGCTGGCCTGGATCGAAATCAGTTTGACATCAGCTTCTGCTTTACAGGGCATTAGTTTGAGAGGAAAAGCTACTCATATCAAGCAAATATCACAACACGATTTGTATTAGGGGCCTTGCCCAACTTTTAAGTCATACGAGCATATGTTTTTGCGTAAAATTCTCAGTAAAATTTACAGATGAAATAGGGAAACTTAGATTGGGGAAAGTGTGCCGGGAAATCTCAGCCCAGGCACTTGAAACGGGTGAGGTGATTTTCGCGTTGGCTTCGGGGAGAGAAACGACCTCGTGGTAATGAATACATTAAATAGCGAACGAAAAAAGAAATGGAGATGGAAAGGCTGGATGGCTCACGCCTAGATGCGCAATTAAATTCATTATAACGGCGAAAACAGATATTGCGTAAGATGCGCATGTCCTTGGGAGAATGAAAACCAGGTAGCACAGATTGGTGAAAAGCAAAGCATTGGGAAGGTAAAAGGTGAACTAGTAAAGCAAAAGAAACGTAACTTGGGTATGAGTAACAATCAGAGCATTGAAAATTAGGGTAATGCGAGTACGAGTGTAACGTAGACGTTGGTAATGATAAATAACTAGGATACCTAATAAATGTAACGAAACTGTAGGAGTAGATGAACCAAAAATAAACCAGTAACCTGTCTCAGAAAATAAAAGAATCAATCACATACAGCAGAGATATGGTGCGGGAAGCTGCGTAGAATATGGTAAATTTCGCGGCGTTCTCAAAATAAATTTTCGCAAAATGGCGGACATTCACTAGTAAATTTAGAAAAAGTTTCATAAAGCACTAAAAAAGTGTGGAAGATTCATTGCAACCAAGCAGAAACACGCTATGATTACAATGCACGTACTGTGAAATGAGAAGTCCAGTGTAAAAAATGGAGTACCGTATGCTAAAAGCAACGAAAATTTCTTAAATATTGTTTTGCATCCGACTGTGATTTAAAAAACTGCCTTGAGCGAACTGTCCTGGCTGTACGGGCTCCAAGTAATACAAAAAGATGAAGGGGAAGAATAAAACCGGAAGGCTGTCGGTAATGACCAAGAGGAGCCGATTTAAGATAATATGGTGAAATAATTGTTGTAGAAAAGATCGAGGTGTCAGCTGCGAAACGTTTATTGCCCTAACGGTACCGAAAGAATAAAGATAATGGCGCAGTCAAGCAATAATTCAGGAAGTCTGCCGTGAGAGAGCTCTAACTTCAGACCAATTAGCTTACTTTCGGTTATCTAGCAGTTACTTAAAAATAATTCATACTGCCTATTCTGTACCAGTTGCTTACAAAAACAACAACTGTGGATATAGGGAGTGCAAACACACTTCGCAGCGTGAGAAACCGGCGAGTAGGGGCGAACCTCTTCGCTTGGCAACGAGGTTCGTGTTCACGTGTCACGTCATGCGTCACATGGAAACTCGGCTGTCCAATGGGGTGGCGGAGAGAACTGCGTGACGTCACCCCCCGAAGACAGAAGGGGCGAGGCTTACTCGTTCCAGAGGGACTCGATTTGAGACTGTGACGAGAGCACCAAAAGATACCGAACTCTTCCTTTAGACTAGAGCGACATCGGGCGCACATTTGGGGACTATCTGGAGGGCTTTTGTCCCCGAAACAATCGGAGACCTCAGGAAGGAGGCAGCATCAATGTGGTTTGGATAGTAACCCCTTCGAGGATTTCCTTTGGTTGACGTTGTGCCTTGCCTGCTTCCTATTTCCGCGCCGCATCCACGATAGCCGCGTGTGGGCGATTGTACTAGTGGCATTCCCGCCACACACCTACTCGAATAAGAAACACGTTTGACATTGAAGAGTGCATAGAGCAAGAAGGCTTTAGCAAATGTTCTTAAAATATATCAGATTCCTGCCCTGAACTAGGCATTTCGGAATTGCGGGGCGTATAAGAAACCTTTATATATGGCGTTTACCTATCTGAAAAAAAAAGCAATTGATTTATTGGCCATCAGGTTGGGGTGGAATCATTGAGCTGTTAGAGAATGGTTCGGATGTAAGTAAAGCGGTCCTCTCAAAAGGACGGCTTAAATTGTCGGTATCAGTAAGATTGTGACGTACGAGATATAACGCCATCAAACGCCATCAAACGTTTTTCACTAGACCCTAAAAAAATCTCTAGAAAACCTAATTGCGAAGCATGTACAACTGAGGTAAGGTTACAATATTTTAGCCGTTCGACATTTGCTGGTGATATTGCCCTAATGAGTCAGTCCTGGCAGCACTTACAGACACGTTTCAAGGGCCCTCCCTGGAGCGTCTTCTTTCGGTGTAAAAAGAACACAAGGAATATATTAGTAATGCAAACAAACATGCTGTAGGCCATTCTAAGCTGGATAATTAAATAAGAGCACAAGCAATGATTATAACCACATTGGGTTATTTTGTAATGTTTAGCGAAATAACTGGAAAGGACCTAGAGCAACCGTGGTCCGAAGATTGTTAGGGATGAGATACATTTCGCGGAAAATGTTAGAGCGGCAACCACTGGCAGGGGCGCTTTCTGTAATTATATTCCCCGCTAAGGCTGTAAGCGATCAACGTTAATAGAGAAAACTCGTGTGCAATCAGTGTTGTTACGGCAACAACATATAACGCGGCGACTTGAAGTCGATTCACCTTAAAAAAACTAAGGTCCACGCAACAAGTCATGCAAAAATGCCAGGGGTAACCGGAATATACCGATGGGAATTCGTCCACAAATTCTATTGGAAGAAGGTGTTACTGAAATAGGGCGAATGTAGTGGGGCTGGGTGGGGATGTATTGCAGAAGACAGATATATGGAACACTTGTTTGAGGGAACGGCTACCAATGGATACGAATAGAACAAGTAGAAGACCAAAGATTTAATAGAGAAGTAAAACAAAACAAACCAATACAGAGAGTGGACACTCCGCATTCACGACAGAAGTAGCTGACGTCTTAAGAGAATTTTACGTGTGAGGGTGCATGGAAACAATCTGATGGATAATAATACTATTATTATTATCATCACCATAAGCATGGATTCGACAATAGCACTTGCGAGCATAGAAGTCAAAGCAAGAGTACTTTATGCAAGGTTTAAGTGTCCTGTTTGTTTTGGTAAGTGACTACGAAACGCTAACAAAATCCATGTCTTGAATAGTTGCATACTTTTTATTTCTTATCTATAGACAATAATCGGCTTCAGTGCAATTACATCGATGTAAATTACCGCCATAATGAGGTACTTGCTGCAGTGGAACTAACTTACCCACTTCTTCGAATACACCACTGTTGCAAAAAACACGATGAAGAAAGGAGTCAGGAACCGCATGTGGCCTCCTCGCGGCGTCTTGCAAGGCAACTTAAGACTTGATGACTATCCCAAAAGTTCTACAAATGTTCCGTGGTTACGAAAGTAGCGCAAGTGCGATCAGATAGGTGACTGCATGCGGGGACTGCACGCTCTGTACAGAGCAGCTTCGACCTCCTTTATGCACTTGTGCTTTCCTCTCGAAGCATCAACAGTTTTTTACACGTGTGGATACACGTTTGACGTAGGCCAGGATTTGCCCAATGTGCACCCGCAAAGAAATGCATCAAAATTGTCATAGTGGTTGCGACCCGAAAACAATCGAACCGCCTAAGAGGTCGCTTTCAATGAACCGCTTTTGGCTGCAGCATTGTTCCCACGTGGGCATAGGTGGTGAATGGGCTTGGGCGCCCACATCATAGCCCTTGTTTTCGACGATATGGCTTTTTCGGTTGCATTGTACTTCACTACGCAACGACTTGCTTGCCCGTCGACAGAGCTACCTTTGGATTAGATTTGCTGAAAGCTTTCGCAAGAGCGTCTGGAGTGCCTGCCAAGACTCATGCCATCGTAAAGAGCGACGCAGGCAGAGGTACCGGAGGTAAAGCCGTGATCACAGACATCGCACTTTGAGAATAAATTCCTTGTGAATGAGTTCCTTGTGAGAATAAATGAGCTTGTGAATGGCGATGACCGCAGTTAAGTAAAATGTGGTTGCAGTCTGTTAGGGACGAAACGACAAAAACCTATTTAGTCTTGTGAAATGTTAATGAATATAAGTCCTGCTTTGTCAAAATATTATTAGTCACCATACACAACGTTTCCAGGGACGCCTAATCGCCAAAATGTGTAACAATTCGTTAGTTATGGTAATTCACAAAGCCAATTTTCTCAAATAATATTTTCTGGGCGTCTAGTCAGACGTCCTACACAAGCATAGCTCGAGCTTCTCCACGGGCATGCAGTTTGATGGTGAGTGGTAAACAAGAAGCGGACGCGGGCGCTAATTGATACAACTGCTATGTGGAGGCGGCAAGTAACCTAACGACCAATAATCGAACAATCAAACAATAAATAAAAATCCGCTTTTACGCACAATTCCAGCGTCATCTTTGCCATATAACTGTGCGAAAATTGGCTATGGCGGAAGCAATAATAAAAGTCAAGAAAAGATGTGTAGATTTGAGTCCCAGATTCAAACGCAGGGCCCGCGGAATGCGAACTTAACAGGCTTCTCCTAAACAATGTACCTAGTGAAACGAACGTAGGCTTTTGACTTCAATATGTGAATTAGCGATGTACCGAGGCCTAAATGAGCAACATCAGCCCACTTATTTTCAGAGTAGGTTTATTATAATAGAGAAGACGTTTACAGTAGCAGAGTATATGTATTCTAACGAGACAACAGGGTTAGGCAATAGCGAAAAAGCTGACGCAAGGGCAGATGACCAGGACAATGACAATGATGGGACACAATGGCACCACTGGAAGCTTAGAAGGTTATTGTAAGCCCGTTGATTGCATACATATCAAATCCGGTCAGGCTACATTTTTGTGGCGAGCTTTAGGGGGAAGGCAGACCTTGGCCTGCGGGGAAGAGGGCGCACGCAGGAAAGGGGGTTCAGTTGTTTTAGAGGTAGTCTTGAAAAAGGCTTCATTTAGAACTCGTGTAGACCAAGGCTACATTACAGGTGCTAGGCCGCTTTTAGTGGCATAAATGGCAATGTCGTAGACGATGTCGTATAGCCCTGATGTGGGGTCAATGAAAGTTGTGGTGTCGTAGTAAGTATAATAGGAATGTACAAAAGCGAGAAAATATGCGTAGTGGTAGGCGAGGTGATTGAGATTGGCTGTGATAGGGTGGTTGGAGGCCATGTGGGGGAAGCATGGTGTGGATAACACCATTTTGCAATTGCCTCTTGCATAGTACAGGTGTTGGTGAGAACTTGTTCAGCAATATTTCTTGTGGTGGGGTGAAGTTAGGGAAGGAGCTGAGGTGGCCTGTAGCTTTGATAGCCTTGAGGTGTAGCTGTTTTTGGATATTTGTATATACAGATTATGCCTGTGGGTGCGGGGGTGGGGTTGTCATCAAGGCAGTTAGGCCAGGGGTGGTCCAATAATGGCGGCGCCGTCTGCCATGAGGCTGTCTTGAGGAGGTCTTCCCAGGCCCCAACCTCAGATTCTTGGCTGCCTGGCGCGGCTTGTTCATGACCCGGGGTCCAGTCAATGTGGCCCTGACAGCCTTGTTCTTCTTAATGCCGCGATTTGATGAGTAATGTATTGAAGCGGAGGGTGAGTTGACCTTGGACGACAAAGTTCTTGAAGGGTCCAATGAAGGTCGTTATGATGCGAAGTTCTAGGCAGAATCAAGAGGCGGTAATCATGCTTGAAATAGTCAAGGGCGTCAATAATGGCGACTTGTTTGGCGTCCGTTGAAGTAATATTGGCTAAATGGAGGTGCTTGGTGCCCATTATAAAAAAATCGTCCGGGCGAACCCTGCTGTGCCTATATGGGGGCTGATGTAGAAATCGTAACTTCAAGTTCACCGGGTTTCTCATTTACGCAAGGCGTCGGCAACGCTGCTTTCGAAGATTGGGTGTCGTATGCGCGAAGGGTTCTGAGGGCACAGGTTGAGGTAAGAAGGGTTAGTGCAAGGGAGCTGTGAGGCTGGCTGACTGGGTAGGGAAATATGACCTCATTGAGCCCACGCAGTAAGGAGTACTTCTTAGTTGGTGAGTTGCTTTTTATGTTCCATTGATCCGCCTTTCCTGAGCGATGGCGTCGGTTGGTGGAAGGGCTTCTGCTTGTTTTAGGGTCGTAATGTTTGTACAACGGGTCGTGCCCCTTTCGGTGATGTTTACGTGTGGGTAGTAGGCCGACGTTCGGACGTGCGAATTCCTAGGGTATCGCAGAAGTGTACAAACAATTTGTTGGTGCAGTACGTCACGTTGTTGGTGATCAGCCTAGAAGGAAGTCCACACCTATGTCATACTGAAATCTTCAGGCAAACCCTCCCACGCTTTCCGAGATGTGAATATGAGTAATGAAATTCGCTCGACCCTTTTAGTGAAGTGGTCGGTAACAACAAAGGGAAACCGATTACCGTGACGGCTCCCAAGAAAAGGGTCACTATATCCGAAGCAACGACTTGAAATGAAACAGTGCATTCTACCGCGTTCATTGTTGCAAGGGGAAAACGACCACGTGGCTTAGCTTTCTGACAAACAGCGCATAGCGGGCGCAACGCTAACATCTTTATGCATTCCTAGCCGAGTCACTTTTTTGAACGGGCTCATCAATTGAGATAATTCCCGTACCACCCCGGCATAACGGGTTAAAAAACGCATTCAGTTTGTATGTTTCGTTTTTCAATCGAAAAAAATATAAACAAATAAAAAAATTACACGAGATATTAGACAGCTAATAAGATTATGTAAGCGCGGTAAAAAATCACACAAGGTCTTCAAATATTCTCGCGTCATTTGCCGCTCATTTTGTGTGTTTGCCAAATTTGACACCGAAATACTTGAGCGGTTAATAATATTTACATTATCGTGAATGAAGATTGTATTTCTTTCTATATTTTTTGACATCTCTGTATTTTTCATTGCTTGAGGTTTCGTGCCTGTGAGATGAATTTTTTGGACGTTAAAAGTCGTTCTCGGTTTTCTTTTGTGATGGGGCGGTCCTGTCAGTGGCGGCCGATGTCTGCTGGTAGCTTACTTTTATATTTGTTTAAATTTTAATACAAAACGTTTGAAACTAAAACGTAAGTCTACCGCTTGCAATATTAACGTGCGCGCTGTAATAAATTGTGAGGAATTTTTATTCGCCCAATCCATACCCCCTATTTGCTTCTTGTTGTCACTCAGCATTTGAGTGTTTTCTTACGGTAATATCGAGCTATATTTTGATACATTGTACTGTAATCGGCCAGTGTATTTTTCTGCGATATTTCGTTGCTTCCTTAGCCATTGCATCCGCTAGTTCGTGGCCAACAGTTCCACTGTGACCTCTGATGTAAGTTAACGTCATTTTGACCCGTGTTTCTATTTTGTTCAAACTTTCTTACATCATAACAATGTTAACGTTTTCGATATTTGGATTACTAATTGCTTTTAGGGTTGATAGGCTATCAATTAACAACCGTAGCTTCCCTTCTCTGTACCTTCGGTAAAGGTATTACAATTGCTTTTGAAATCGTGATTCCCTCTGCTCTTTAAAGTGCTCGTCTTTAAAGTGTCAACTCCGAAAAATTAGTTGAGTAAGATAGGTCAAAGTTTTCTTATCGGCTGCATGCTGATCCCATAAGTTATTGATTATTTGGTCTCCTGATAAAGCGCGGTTTTTTGAAGAAAAAAATTTTCGGGTTCAAAAAATTTGTTACATATTTCAATTTATTTTTCGGTCGTTAATTTTATTGGTGGGATATTTGGTGTGTTATTTGAATACAGGTTAAGTACTGCTTTTTCAAGAGGCTTGTTCATTAAAAATTTCCTTGCTTTTCTTATTGTTGCCTGTTCTTATAACAAACTGGAGCGACATAAATCTAAATTCCTTCTAAAGCTCGGACATACATTTTTATAGGTGTTTGCTGGTAAGATCCTCGTTTTATGCTGTAAATTTTCATAGACTCTTTTCTAGGTTGATTTATTTTCTTTCTATAGTTAATAGTTAAGTCAGGTCAGTTTTATTTCCATCGCAGTGATGGGGACAGCCTCGGAAAAAAGTGAACAACTTTCACGTGAGAAAACCCGAGCCCCCAGGGTACAAGGCATACACAATGGACACACCTCGCTCTCTTAGCGAAACACGCTTGTCGGACGGACGCTTCATGCACTCACTTGATATAACACAGTAAGGAAAAACACCATCTTTATCAAATAACACCTATACATTAGTTCAACACAACTTTGACACCTATGCATAATCTGAGTAAAAAAAATTCCAACACAATATAGAACAACGCACAACAGCAATCCATATGAAAACAAAATATGCATAAAAAGTGACATTTCGTACATAGTAAAATTGAAATAATATGGAAAATATCTCGTATTACGCGAACACGTAGTCCTTCTAGGGAAAACCCACTTGAAATCAATTGATTTGGCAGCCTTAGTAAAGCATACCGCATCATCTGCCGCCCATCCTCAGTACGGCCAAAGCGAAGATATCAAAATTGCTGATTTCGGATGGAGTAAGTCACGGCGTTTGGTTTAAGAGATAACATTTCTAAAAAAATTTCTTCCCAATTAGCACTGCATTCGTAATAATGCGTCGCCAGGCAAAATTGATATACATGATAAATAGGTAGGATTTTAAAACGCGTGACCAATTTCCTGGTGTTCGTAAGGTATGAAGCACTGCTTTCTTATGTAGCTGGTTTATATTATGTATGATTTGCCCCACACAAGGAAGCAATAATTCATATGGAATGCGAACAACGCGTTGTAAAATAACTGTGTTATAGACACGAAAAAAAAGCTATTTTTGGCGAGTGTTCTGACAGGCTTTGCTAATTGTGAGATGATCCCGGCTCATGTTCTTGTGAAAAAAAAGCGCCCAGTATTTTTACCATGTCTGCCACTTCTGTAATACTGTTATGCATTTTTATGCTACGGTCCAATGAAAGAACACTCAGTCCTACATAAAAAGACATAGCTTTCGTTTTGTTTTTCACTGTGTATAGGTAACGCATTGGCTGTGCTCTACAAGTTCGAAGTTTATAAAACGCCATTTTAGTTGAAGTTAGACATTGCATAATTGTACCTTGAATAAGAGGCCTGTGTCGCCGGTATATAAAATATGTAGTTTTCTGTTAATATATGTCATTTCATCGCCATACAGAAAAAACAATAACGCGCATAAAATGCTTCCTTGTGGAACTCTCTGGTTATTCCTCGAAGAGTAGGGACGTCCTTTCCTGTTGCTCCACATTGGAACCTGTATTCTAGATATAATATACTAAGAGCAGACGCGATGCCGCGATTGCCATATAGCTCTAATTTCTGAACGAGAGTCTGATGATTTAGGCAATCAAAAGCCTTCCAAAGCCCACAAATACGCCTACAAACAGTTTAGTTTCCAGTGCACCAAGAAATAATTTTTGTCTAAGTAGAGATGTTTCAGTGCACCATCTCAAACGAAAACCATATTGCGAAAGAGTTATTAGTTGGAGTTGTGTACAAAAGTTAACAAGTCTTTTATGAAATACTTTTTCCAACACTTTTGAAAAACGGGCACAATAAAAATAGGTCTATAGTTGGACATATTATTTTTACCGCCACTTTTAAAAAGCACTACAACACTGTTTAAAAATTCCACCAATTTACGTGGAAACGGCAATAGAACATGTACTGTTAGACAACATTACACCCAATTTGCAGTTGCAATGAAGAAACAGGAACTGTAGCGTACGACTAAAAATGTTCTATTTACGTAACAACATCCTATATGTGTTAGGAAAGACACCCGTTAACGAGAAATATCCGAATGTTTCTAGCGCACGTGTCGCACGCATTACGGCTGGTCAGAGGTGTCGATAAATTCTCGTATTTTATCGGCCTTTACCGTTCGGCGTATCCACATCGCCTCCTCACCCACGCGTGCAGCGCGGAATACGACACTTTATCGCGCTGCGCATGCGCGCTCATCGTCCCTCCGCTCCGATTCCCGCCGCCTCGAATCCGAGCGACGCCCACGCGATCTACGGTCTACGCCGCATCTGTGTTTTCTAGTAAGGAAGACTGCGTGTGCAACCTCGGCGTTGTATGGATTCTACGCTTCGGAGGACCTTGTTGCAAGGTGTTCACCATTCAATTATTCACGACTGAGTTTCACCTCATGACCGCGCTACCTGCCTCTTTTGCGTCAATGACGCGGTAAAAAATTAGCTCAAGCCTGACGTGCTTTCCTTTTTGAAAGGGCGGTTAGAACGTATTTACACCGAAGGCTCGAAGGCGGCCTTTTAGGGAAGCAAAGTAAGCGAGAGTGAGGTGCACTGTGGAGGTGAATGTACTGTGCTGGCATTTCCGTGTTGACATTTCGGGCACCTGATATCGTTCGACTGAATGCGTCGCGGGGGGCGAGCGAACTCTTATCTTCGGAGGGCAAGGGCTTTCCCTACCGCAGTGATTACGAGTTACAGAAAACGGCGGCGTCTTATGAACTGCGAGAAGTTACTAAAGCACCAAGCACGGAGTTGGTAATTCCGGTTCCACTGTCAGTGTAGTTCTTGGCTCGTGTATGAAGGTCGCATCATGTCAGGAGCTCGTCAGCTTTCTCACAAAGCTTTCCCTTCGTGCGGACGAAATAGCTTATCCGTCGCGGGGACAAACCAGCTTGTATAACATTGTTTTACGTGGGCAAAAAAACTGAAATTTAGTGTTTCGCAAGGTCATTTTCTTGTTTCCTTTGGGATTGCAATGGAAAAAAAGCTATGCGGCGGAAGCAGCCGCAATGCCTGACCAATCGTGATACGGCCCCCGGCACTTGCATCGCGTAATTTTCCGGACGCAGCCTCCGGCATGCCAGCCGCGCAGCCAGCTGGCAGTTGAAAACCGATCCCCCGGCGAAAGCGCTCTGGCGCGACGGGGAGTCGACATTTGAGCACCGAACGTTGCTCGCAGTCTAATTAAATGAATTATTTTTAAGTGCGAATGCACTTTATAAGCGACCCCAAACCATCCACCGCCGGCGGCGGCGGCGGCGGCGTCCGCAGTGCTCCTCTATATTTAAAAAAGAAACAGCATCCGGCGCCAGGTTTCGATCCGAGGACTTTGCGGCCGCAGCGCGACGCTCTACCGACCAAGCCACGGACGCGACGCTGATATCAGTGTTAGTAACGCGCCTTATATCTTTAACGCATTCAAACTACGTCGTCAGCGGCGTGCGTTGGCGACTCAGCGGCGTTATAGCGGCTTGATAACTGCGTGGTGTACACGTGATACTACAAACCCGATGGAAGAGATGGAAGAGAAGGCGGCGAGGCGGTGGGCTGCGGGGGCCGAGCGCAAGCGCCGCAAGCGGGCCGACAACCGTGCATTCGCACTTTCACATTCTCCCCCTCGGGGAAATGCGGGGGAATTTTGGCTTTCCTTAAGTGTATACCTTTTCTTCAAGTTCATCATCAGGGGCAAAATACGCTTGAAATGCTAATGCTTCCCACTTGAGAACCATCGAACGAAGGAGGCTCGTGCTGGTGATCAGGGAAATTTAGGAAGTACCCGCTCGCTTTTTCGGCCTTTGGTATTTGCGCGTCAGTGCGATAGCGCTGCACAGTTAACGCGGCATGGTGATGGAAATTTTCCGAGAGCG
The DNA here is from genome assembly GCF_048455015.1 of Haemaphysalis longicornis. Classification (NCBI taxonomy): domain Eukaryota; kingdom Metazoa; phylum Arthropoda; class Arachnida; order Ixodida; family Ixodidae; genus Haemaphysalis; species Haemaphysalis longicornis. The sequence goes on along the minus strand of NW_027526204.1, from coordinate 29,550,588 downwards.
GGAGGCGATCCGCTAGTGATACGAGATCGGTACTCCTGATGTAGACATTGCCGAAATGGATGGTATCGTTTCGCCGGGTGGCTATCGGCACGGCTGGCAGTATGGCCCATCAGCAGTTCTCGTGTATACCTTTGAAGTACCTTGCGAATGGACTCGCCATGGCGAAACCTGGAAGCGCAGCACGATATACCCTGAGCCGTTGTCAAACCCGCGTTCCGAGTATATTTTCTGGTACACTGCGAGAAGGCGGTACATTACAAAGTCAAATCACCACTTAACAAAGTTAGCAATGCATTTATCTTTTGTTGTGTTGGATTTGAGTTACACTTAAAAAGCGTAGTGTCTAAATTTACGTTGGGCATAGCCGAATCCAGCGTGGCTGCATCGATGGCGTATAGCTCCTTGGTGCAATGCAGGCAGGAACTTTCACTCCGGCTTCTTTTTTCCGTGTATTTTGTTCCAGGCTCCCATTTGAGTTAGCACTGGGGTTCTTTAGGTTGTAGATTTCAGTGATTGTATTTGTTAGTTTGGCTAGACTACATTAAGTTGAGTGAGGCTAGGTATCACCACTTGTATGCCCACAATGGTATCTTGTAGCCTTTTCTCTGTCATGGTGCTTAGTGTTACCGTGAGCAATATTATTCACATGTTCAGCATGTGGTATATATAACCCCTAAATAAAAGTCTGCTGCCTATGTTGATGCTTGCTTCGCAGCAAATTATTCTCAGTTATTTTGCTCTTATGAAAGCCAATGTCTTCTAACACGTGTACCTGGGATTTCATGGTGGACGCGTTTATGGACTTGTGATGTGGCATGCAACTTGCTGATGCTCATTTCACCTTCGAAATTTCTGATTTCTGAAATTGCTTCCTTACTGTAATACTTCTAATCTCAGCAATTAAGTTTACTTGGTGGTTTCTCATTTAATGCGTGTTACTGAGCACCTCTTATTCTTTTCCTAGTGCCATTGGTCTGGTAAACCCCCGCACGGGGCACCTTGAGTAATCTTGGTGACGGTACTGGCGATACCGCGGACCCCGAGCCCCCAACATAAACTGTAACCTACCGTGGTGATGTGTTTAAAGGTGAAGGGTAGAAGCCTCAAACGGTGGCCGTCGGAGCCCAGGTCAAGCTCCGGCGGATGGGCTCCCTGTCTGTTTACCAGGCAGGGAGCTCCGGGACCTCTCAGGCTATCAGGGTAAGGTTTGAGAAGAAAGTACCCCCGTCCCCTGCTTCTTTTACATGCCATATGGTAAATCGTAAATCCCCCCCCAAACACGATCGACCCCTGAAAAGGGGCCGCACCGAAGGTTCATTTCCGCCACTCCCAACCCACAGTCTTCCAAAGCCCGATAACTACCCCTGTTTTTTGGTGTTGGAATCCAGTGACCAAGAAAAGCCTCTTGCATCACAGTCCGTGTTCCTAATATCGAAATTTCTGGAGGGCATCATTGGTGACAAATATAAGGCCAAAAAACAAAGAACTGGAGAAATCCTGGTTGAAGTACACAACCAACAGCATGCAAAGGTCCTCCTTGAACAAACTCACATAGCCAATCTTGAAATCAGGGTGACACCCCACCGGAGCCTGAACAGTACTCAAGGTGTCATCTCTGAAGTAGACCTGATGAATGAGACAGATGCTGATCTGCTGGAGGGCCTGAGAAATCAGGGCGTGACAGCTGTGAGGCGCATAACTATGAGGAGGGATGACAAAGTAGTTTCGACCAAGCACATTATCCTTACTTTTGACCGGTCCACACTCCCAGAGTACGTCAATGCAGGTTTTGGTACATTGTAATGTCCGGCCCTACATTCCAAACCCGCGCCGCTGCTTTAAGTGCCAGCGGTTCGGGCACGGAACCAACTCCTGCCGTGGTCGTCTGACCTGCGCAAAATGCGCTCAGCATGATCATCCATCTGATAATTGTCCATCGTCAACCCTCACCTGCGCCAACTGCCAGGGACCCCATGCCGCCTACTCTCGAACGTGCGAGAAGTTTGAGCAGGAGAAGGCGATTATTAATGTGAAGGTAACTGAGAACATCACCTTCCCAGAGGCGCGAAAGAGGTTCGCCTCTTTCCCCCTGGGGAGGTACGCCGACGCGGCTCGCCGGGGGGCGGAGCGGCGTCTGGTTTCGGCGGGGACCCAGTACCGCGAGTCGGACTTGGTCCCGCCCCCGCCCCCCCCAGGGTTGCCCCAGGCAGCCCAACCAGCCTCTGCACCGCTCGCTCACCCAGCAGCGGCTGTGGTGGCAACAACATCTGTTGGGGATGCCGCTGCATCCACTGCTTCCTCTCCACCGGCCCAAAGCACATGCAAGGGCACGGAGATGGAGACGGAGGCAGTCGCAGCGACCCCCTCCGCCGCCTCACTGCCTTTGCTGTCTGTCGTGCTCCCCACGCCTTCGGCACTGGCAGCGCAGGCAAAGAACAGCCGAAAGGGTACCACGCCAAGGGGGCCCAGTCCGCTGGGCACCCCCTTGCTTCAGATGACGACATGGACGTCGAGCCCTTCCGGCTTTCATCGCAGCGGAAGGAACGGGCTGCGACGTCCAGGTCAGTAGAGAAGGTCAGAAAACCCCTCCCAAGAGTCCAAGCCCCGAAAGACCCTACATAAACATTCACACTCCAGTAGCTCTGAACACATAATGATGGGAAGAGAAAACATAGCTCAATGGAACTGCAGAGGCCTTCTGAATAATCTTGACGACGTTTATGAGATTCTGCATGCCAATCAGCCAAGTATAATGTGTGTCCAGGAAACACATCTGAATTCCAAACACACAAATTTCTTGAATAGTTACATGGTATACAGGAAAGGCAGGGATGGCTGCACACACTCTTCTGGCGGTGTTGCCATAATCGCCCGCAAATCCTTAGCATGCCACCCTGTCACCTTGAACACCTTCCTCGAGGCTGTAGCCGTCCGCACAATAATATGTAATAGATTGATAACTGTATGCTCCATATACATTCCTCCTGATGTTGCACTTACGAGCACCGACTTTGAGGCGCTGGTTGACCAGCTGCCCGAACCATACATACTTACAGGCGACCTTAATGCTCACAACTCTCTTTGGGGCTCTTCCAGAACGGATGCCCGAGGTCGCCTGATAGAGAAATTCATTACATCTTCTGGAGCATGCCTTTTCAACAATAAACAGCCTACATACCATAACATAGGACACAATACATACTCAAATCTTGACTTGGCTATTGGTCCGGCAATTCTCTTTCCATGTCTTGAGTGGGGAGTGGGCACTGACCCATATGGCAGTGACCACTTCCCCACTTCACTAACATATATAGGTAACGGCCCAAGCAGTTCTTCTTCCGATAATAGGTTCAATGAAGCGCGAGCTAACTGGAACACATTTACAGAGACATCGAAACTACACCACACATCCATAGGACACCTACACGTTGAAGAAGCTACCCAACTGCTCACGGCGCACATCCTCGACGCCGCCGAAAAGTCCATTCCCCACGCCTCTGGTGCCCCGCGCAACCAGCGGAGGCCGTGGTGGAATGAGGACTGCAGGCGGGCGCGAGAGGCCCAGAACAAGGCGTGGGGTGTCCTTCGTCGGTACCCCACGTCGGGTAACCTCATTTTGTTCAAACGGGCCAAGGCGTTAGGAAAACGTGTGCGCCGTGAGGCAAAACGAGAGAGTTGGCACACCTTCTTGACATCCATAAACTCTTACACAGACACACACAAAGTCTGGACACGAATACGAAAACTAAAAGGACAACAGACACACAGCCTTCCCCTGGTTAGTACAACAGGGGACACACTGGAAGCCCAGGCTAACACACTTGCACAACACTTAGAACACGTGTCCAGTTCAGCACACTACACAAACACTTTCATGAAACACAAAACATCTGTAGAAAAGAAGTCCCTGAGTGATCACAACAAGTCGCACACTTCTTACAATTGTCCTTTTTCAATTCATGAGCTGAAGGTTGCTCTCAGCACATGTAAGCCTTTAGCTCCAGGTGCAGACAAAATCACATACACCATGATACAACACCTACACCCAGACACTCTTGAAACACTCCTACATCTATACAACAACATATGGCTTTCGGGGCACATTCCTCGCTCATGGAGGGAGGCCATAGTGGTGGCTTTCTTGAAGGAAGGAAAGGACCCTTCATCTCCCGCCAGTTATCGTCCCATTGCCCTGACAAGCTGCCTGTGTAAGCTCTTTGAGAAGATGATAAACAAGAGACTCGTGTACTTCTTAGAGTACCATGGTCTTCTCGAGAGCTGCCAGGCAGGCTTCAGGGCGGGGCGGTCTACAAATGACCAACTTGTCGCTCTTGAGTCATACATAAAGGGCGCTTTCATTCATAAACAGTTTTGCACAACGGTGTTTTTTGACCTTGAGAAGGCATATGACACCGCCTGGCGCTACGGGATCCTCAGTGACCTGAAGTCATTTGGTGTCTCGGGGAACATGATGAACATTCTTGCTAGTTATTTGTCCGAAAGAACTTTTCGTGTGAGAGTTGGTAGCGCACTCTCAAGGGTTCATGTACAAGAAAACGGCGTTCCGCAAGGTGGAGTTTTAAGCTGCACTCTTTTCATAGTTAAAATGAACTCCCTTGGGAAGGCATTGCCACCTACAATTTCTTATTCCATGTATGGAGACGACGTCCAGGTATCTTTTAAATCATGCAATATGTCCATCTGTGAGCGTCAAGTCCAGCTAGCTGTCAAAAAACTTGCCAGCTGGGCCGACAAGAATGGGTTTCAACTTAATCCAGAAAAAAGCACCTGTGCTGTCTTCTCCAGGAAGCGTGGGATCCATCCGGACCCAGACATTACACTTAATGGCGCTTCGCTTCCTGTGAAGAAAGAACACAAGTTTTTAGGAGTGGTGTTGGATGAAAAACTTACATTCATACCTCACATTAAGCAATTGAAACATAAATGTCTAAATGCTCTCAACATTCTTAAAATCTGGTCCCACCAGTCTTATGGAACGGACAAGCAACTCCTCTTACGTATTTTCACAAGCCTAGTGGGGTCCCGATTGGACTATGGAAGCGTCATTTATGGGTATGCAACAAAAACGGCACTGAAAATGCTCGACCCAGTGCTGCATCTGGGTCTTCGCCTTGCATGTGGTGCTTTTCGCACTAGCCCAGTCGAGAGCCTCTACGCCGAGTGTGATAAATGGCCCCTATATCACCAGAGGATTTACATGGATTTGTTGTATGCCTCGAAAATCATGGCCCTGACTAACCACCCTTTTAATTCCACCATTAATAACACATCCTCACAACAACTGTTCTTAAATCGTCCATCCATCTCTCTGCCCTTTTCACTTAGGGTAAGAGAGGAAGCCTCTGAGCATGAGGTACCCTTTTTAGACATTCACAAGACATCCATCACTGATTTTATACCACCATGGAATCTGCGCCCTATGCTCTGTGACCTGTCTTTTACGCATCTTGATAAGAACAGGGCACCAAGAATGGCGATTCAGCAGCATTTCATGTATCTGCAGGATAAATACAGGGCTGCAGAGTTTTTCACTGATGCTTCCAAAACGTTCACTGCGGTGTCTTGTGCTGCTCATGGACCCAATTTTGAAGGAGGTAGAGCCATGAATGCAAAGACAAGTATTTTTTCGGCAGAAGCATATGGCATCTTTCTGGCTGGAAATCACATAGTTGAACGTAATATTCCTAAATCTATCATCTATACAGATTCGCTGAGCGTCGTCCGTGCGTTATCATCCGGAAAGTCATCGAAAAACCATGTAGTTAACCTTCTTTTGAAATCAATTATGCTGGCGTATTCTTCAAACCTTGAGGTGACTGTGTGTTGGGTGCCAGGCCACTCTGGCATCGGCGGAAATGAACTGGCGGATGAAATGGCCGCCAATGCTGCACTCCGAAACACAGTAAACATAACAACACTTCCTTACACAGACCTCAAGCCACACATAAGACAGCAACTCCGTAAAACGTGGCAAGCAGACTGGAGCAAACAGACAGACAACAAACTACACGTAATAAAACCACACATGGGACAATACACTACTGACTCACACAACAGGCACATTGAAGTTACCTTAGCTAGATTACGGATGGGCCATACACATGTGACGCACTCGCACCTGCTCACGGGTTCTCCAAGACCCCTGTGTAGCAGGTGTGGGGAGGGCCTATCCGTAGTCCACATACTCATACAATGCAACACACTTGACACAACACGACACAAACACTTCAGAGAACTGTACAGACAACATATTCCCCTACACCCATCGTTGTTTCTGGGTGACGATGCCATGGTTTCTGTGAAACGCGTGTTTAAGTATTTGTCAGACGTGAAGTTTTTAAACCACATTTCCTATCATGCATAATCAAATCTGGCCCTATACACCAGCCATCACCATTATCTTTATTGATCTTACTATGTCCAGTTTACACATTTTATAGCTACCTTTTGTGGTAATCACTTCTTTTCATTAAATAACTTCTCTGGCGCTCTTTGCCCTTGTCGGCCTTGCGCCATTAAACACAAACCATCATCATCATCATTGGTCTGGTAAACTTGGGATTTTGTTTCTTAAATGGTGTCATTGTGATACTTTTTTTTCTATTTTAGGGATCCCCGCATTTGTTCTGAAAAGGCTTGACAAAAAGAAAGTCGAACTACGTCTACCGTGATAAATGGCTTGAGCTAGCGAGCTCAAATACCCATTGTGTTACCCTGTATTCATACATTTATTTATTTTTTACTGCAGGCATCCACAAATGTTGATGAATGGATTGAAACTGCCCCTTGAATGCCTGTGGCACTTGCACTCATTGAGATAGTACATAATATATCATCATGTTTGTGCCTGGAACCCTTACTTATAAATACGGGTTCCAGGCAGAATATACAATCCATGCAACGGCACAACTGCACCATCTTCCTACTGCCAGTCACCCCTTGCACTTGTTTGGTTCAGTTCGGCATGGCTTGAGAAAACATATCTGGAATTGATTTTTGGAACCTCTATTTCATGGAATGCATTGTGAGCCACACACAATTGGTAGTAGAGAAAATTTGAGTGAGAGCCGAGAACGCACTTTGGGAAGGAGAAACAGCACTGCTGGAGGGGGGTTCTGAGATGGGTCGAGGGACCCTAGAACGTTCTAGTCGCACCTAGTATACGCTGCCGCATGCGCTCAGAGCTTCATTCGACATTACCACTGGTGACTACGCACCAAGCCCTAGTTACGGGCGGGGATGTCCGAGAAGTACACCACAATGGAAGGAGCTTGAGCAGCTTGATATGCTGCTCGTCGTAACTGCCGTCCTGAGGAAAGTGGCGATTGGTGCAGCTGCGGCAGCGGGCAGCAACATAAGAGATCGACAGCAGATCAACAAATGGCCCAACAAGAAGGCCCAAAAGAAGGTCTAACTAGTTCGATTATTAGGCTAGCTGCCTTTGCATTCGTTAAGACTACTAAGTATCCCCCATAATTTTTGGGCAAGTTGAGTCACCTCTATGAGTGCTAAAGTTGCGCTGGTTTTGGTAATCATTATCATCATCATTATCATCATCATCAGCCTATCTACGCCAACTGCAGGGCAAAGGCCTCTCCCATTATTCTACAATTACCTCGGTCCTGTGCCAACTGTGACCAATTTATCCCCGCAATCTCCTCTGCCCATCTAACTTTCGGCCGCCCCATGCAACGCTTGCCTTCTGTAGGAATCCACTCGGTTACCCTTAATGACCAGCGGTTATCTTGCCTTCGCATTACATGTCCTACCCACGTCCATTTCTTCTTCTTAATTTCTACTAATATGTCCTTAACACGTGTTTGTTCCCTGATCCACTCTGCTCTCTTCTTGTCCCTTAATGTTACACCTATCATGTTACGCTCCATTGCCCGCTGAGTCGTACTCAGTTTAAGTTGAACCCTCTTAATGACTCGTCAAAGGAGGAAATGCGGATGGATGCACAAACGAAGTTGTGCTGTTCTTGTTTGCGCAACTTACATGCCTAATAAAATGTAACTTTAAGCAAGGGTTAGCAGCTGGCTGAGTGTGAGTAGCCAGGAAGTTGTAATCCAAATGCATGGCATATGGTCATAGAAAATGTGCGAAATCGGTTTAGCGCGGTAGGAAGAGGGGGTAATTTGTGTTTATGTGACTCCGCTCCCCCTGAATAACTTTTCCAGTTTGAATAAGATCGTGTGTTTAGCTTAGGTTTTAATGAGTTTGAATATCAGTGTGCATTCTCTTCTGTGCAGACACTTTGCTGTGTACTTTGCTGTGTACTTGGGGGCTCTTGAAATCCAACGTACTGATACTTTCAAACAAAATACCTTCTAGACTTCTCTAAGAATGTATGCAGGTAATAGGGCTCATACCGCGAGGCTGAAAATGTGACACAGACACAGTGCTTATTCCCAGTGTCATCTCTAAGAAATGCAATATCATCTACCTTGTTCAAAAATATTGTGCAGAAAAACACGATATACTTATTATACTTTAAACCCATTACTCACCGCTGGTGTCGCGTGGCAAATTTTTCCCTCAATTATACTATGCTGATGAACTTCTACAATGCTCTGCAAGGTAAAGGCATGAAAAGTTTTGCCTCGAAAATGGTCTTATGCTGATTGATACTCCTAAATGCTTGCACTTATGCCTAGTATATAAAGTGTCCATTTCAGGTGCACAAAGGCCGCTAGGTAATTGAAGAATGTTTCGAATTAACTTGAGATTAAAAAAGTTTTGGCTTATGAGCTTGAGGTTGACACGTGGTCGACATTGAAATGAGGTTAAGGGTGGGTTGTGGCCTAGGCAAGGTCAAACTCAGTTGTACTCAACTGACCTAGAGGCGAGCTTGCAAGGTAAGCTCCAGAAATAGAGGCAAGGTAGATATGAGCTTGCGAGGCTACTGAAGAGAACTAATTTGCCTAAGGTGAAGTCAAAGGTAATGAGCTAAGTCGGTTGCCCATCTCGGGTAATGACATAAGCACTGCTTCATTTTTTAGCCACCAATGTTTTGCACTACTAAGCAGTAGTTAAGGATACGTGTTCAAGCACAGTATAGTTATCAACGCCCTTGCTATTTTTCGCAGTGATTAAAAAGTGCTTGTGGACTGCGAGATTCTAATTTACAACTTTGATTTTCAATTTTCAATTCTGCCTTCTTTCAAAAGCTTTGCTTTGTTGTTAGTTTTGTTTGTTAACACTTTCCTTCTCTAGTGACAAAACTTTAGGCGTTTGACTTCATTTCGGTTTCTTTTATTTGAAAAGCAGAACTGCATAGGTTATGCAGAAATCATGGTCCACAAAAAATCTTATCCTCATGTTTTGACGCAAAGAGTTATCAAGAACATTTGATTTCTATCACGTGCTATACGCCTCGAGCTTCGCGATCGCTGCGCCGCCTGCCGCCGCTTCTCCGCGGCGTTGACGGGATTTGCGCTATGTGACTGATAGGGGCTCGTGCAGTGTTTTGGTTTTATTTCGCTTCTTTTAGCCTTTCCGCGCCCTAAAAAAACTTGTTATGGTGACGACTTTAGGCAAAGAGTACGTTTAGGTCACTTAAAAAGTAGCTGCGTCTTCGTAGAGTACGCGATCGCCTGCAAGAGCTACCCGGGGACGCGGTTCTGCGCGCTTCGTCGCCGCTCTTCCGGGCGTCGGCGACGGCAGCAACATATCACCCATGTCACCTCCAAAACATCAGGCACAAATGAATTCTACTGACGCCTCGTTTAGACCTGATACTGGCACAATGAGAGGTTGGCTTCATTTTGCAGCGTGGACAACAAATGCGCCTTCATTTCGCATATATACGCCGCAGAAAAATATGTTTCGGGGATGTGATTACCCAATCCCGGACAACAACTTATGCTTTTTTTAAGAATATAAACCACGCGAAATTGTAAAGTATATTCCAAGCCTGTGCGTCGTTAAATAAGTGCCTACACACGCCATATAGCAAGAACCAAGGAAACGAAACCACAGAAAAATAAATGCTGTGCCAATGCGGAATTTAGAAACATAATAGCTCTAACGGAAATGAAAAAAAATACAGTGCAGCTTCTGGCATGCTAACGACGTTCGTCTAAACTTAAGCCAGGTAGGTTTCACTAGACCATATATACGCGAAATGCACTATTTCGCGAGAATTCGGTGGGGGGGAGGGCACGGAGGGGGACGTCGTGTACAAATGCGGAGCGGAATCAAGCAATGAACTTTTAGAAATCCCACACATAAATCTCGCGTTCACTTGCCCTTTGTTTCTCTACTTAAACGAAGAGCTGATCGTACGGCGGACGCATTTTTGGAAGTATACAGGGTAGGCTGTTCAACAAGCGATGAAATGTGTCGTTGGAAGAGTGTGGTATGTGATAAGGCTCTCTGATTTCAGTTTCTGGTTATTCTGCAGGCTCCCTGTGCCATATGACGATATTTCGAAGAAGCATTTAGTCGCGGACGCGGATTATATTGTAAGCCCGTCTCCGCGCTGCTCGCAGAGGATATATGTAGCAGATGAAGGTCTGCGGGCGCGCACCTCACGACAAGACGGCTCTGTCGTGTGCTGATCCCCGAGTATAATTATGCATTGTCCATCGTACTTGTGTTCAATATTCCCGAAATTAACACAGACTGGCTTGTAAATGGTGGTGATCAATATCTGAGGTATTATATTGGCAAACGGAACTGGTGTGCTGTCAGGTATGAGTGCTCCGCTGATTATGTAAGCGCACAAAACCGATTTAAATCGTAGTGTATAGCCGTAGCATGAACATCTGAGGAACCGGTGGTTACGGAGACACGGCTAGTAATTTCAGGTCAGTGTAACTACAATCGGCTCCATCATACGCCGGTTCCGCGACGCTGGCCTGTGACACACACCTGGCGCTTATACAGACCAAAAATACCACACTAAGATCGCGTCGGAAACATTTACACTCTCGTAAACACACTCCATTTGCGAACAGAGTGACTGCTCCACACAAACATGAATTTCAAATGCCCACAAACGGTAAATCTCAGTCGTGAACGTGCCGCAAAAGCAGCGGCGGCACTGGGGAGCGGGGCGCGGACTCCCGCGCCTGCTTTCGAAACGGGCCGCTAGGAGGATTTCAGTGGCGCCCCTACAGGCCGCGCTCGAGGCGTATAGCATACAAATGAGGAGTACACAAGTCGTTTCTACTTCCTTTTTAAATTTATTTCCTCCTTTTTCTTTCTTTCTTTTTTTTTCAGGTGGCAGCATCTTTGATTGCCCATGGACAGTTATTCTGTACCACTGATTTCCACCAGAGTTGCTGGATGGCGCTTCGAGCTCTCCGGCGCACGGCCGCCGGAAGTTCGAACGCTCGTCCCGGAAGTCGGGCCGTTCCAGCATAGCGCATGCTACGCATGGGCTGGTTTCGCACGCATTCCGCCAAAAATGCCTGCTTGTTGCGCCGTAAACTGCACAAGCAGACCACAGAAGTCGTCTGGGAAGACGTTCTACTTGGAAGTATTACAATATTCTGAACGACGTGCGTGATACGCAGCGAAACGCAAATGTCATATCAGTGTCGTTTTTAAGCTGGGGCTCTTGTTACGTAGATTCCCTCGCTCTAAGCCGGATTTATACCGGCGTTGGGTGGCAAACTTATACCCTATAGTTACACGGCGAAAGTAACCGCAGTTAAGTTTAACCGTGGTTACTAAACTTTAACCGCGGTTATCGCCAACTGCGGTTTTGGATGTTGCACGCGAAATTGCAAGTTTGGTAACCGCAGTCACTTGATTATGAGCGCAACAAAAATAAATTACCACACTTTTAACTTCACGATAAAAAAAAAAGAGAAGCAGTGTAGACAGAAAGAAATATCGTTAAAGCCTTCGCTTCTGACACAAACGCAACGCACTCGTGCGCGGCGAGAAGAGGGGCTTCCCCAACAGCTCGCAACCGGCTTGGTTTGCTTAGGTCTGTTCGGTGTTGGGAACTTTCATCTTAGCATCGCGGTAGATATTTGACCACCGCTATCTCTACAACTGCGAATTACAATCCATAGCACAATTGTTCACCGCACTAACATCCATTTTCTCGAATGCGGAAGTTCTTTTCCGCGATCAGATTGATTTCGAAGAGCGGCGATGCGATAAGCTGTTGCTGCCGTGGTCTGGGAAGGTTCGGGCCGCAAGCAGTGCCGTGCGGGCAGGCGCGCCGGCGTGTTTACAGGCACGGCCGACGCGCGCGCCGATCGTTTCCGTGTGCTGAAAACGCTTCAAGATTGCCTGATATATTCATTTCTGGCTGACGACGCGCGGAATTTACAAATTTAGCACGGCGTTAGTCGTAGTTGATCGGGCGGATCGGGAAACGAGCCGCTGCTGACGGGCAGTCGCGCTGATTGCGAGAGCGATGCAAAGAACGTAAGCGCGTCTTGGGGACAGCTTTTGGGCGCCCGCTATTTGAGAACATTTGTCTCTTCCGAACGCCAGGTGATTTTTTTTTCGCCTCCGCTGATGCGCCGCCACTTGCGTCCGAACTGAATTGTGCGATTTTGAGCACTGCGGCTGCAGAAAGTGCGGTTAGCGTGACCGAACTGAGGTGCGAAGCTCCGTTTGCTCTAACCATGGTTAGCGACGTAACCGCAGTTTCGTCTGTCGTGTAACGCAGCAAACTGCGGTTTTGTCTAACCGCGGTTCGCTTAACCGCGGTTCGCTTAACCGTGGTTAACTGTGCCCGTGTAACTAGCTCTCCATCCCCAGGCAGCAGGCTCTGCAGTGACCACTTTACTGACAACTGTTTTGACAGAACGGGCGCACGAACTCGGCTACAGCCTGTGGCCGTGCCCACGTTGTTTTCTTTCTAGCATAAATCCCTAGCATAAATTTCTAGCATAAATCCCGCATAGAGCTGCGTCGTCTCTCAAACCAAGACCAAAGTGACATTTTCGTTCTCCTTTGCAATTAAATTCTGCTTCATATTAACGTCGCATATTTCGGTATAGCATATGTTGCGATCTGAACGCAATGTGTATAGCCAGAATGCAATAAAGTGAGAACAAAATGCCAAAATCCGCCAATCGGGACGCTTATCAGCGGTTGAAAAGCATAGCAGACGCCCGACTTCCGGGACGAGCCGTTGAACTTCCGGTGGCCGTGCGCGCGCCCGGCCGCGACAGCGGCGAAGCGCCATCCAGCAACTAAGTGGAGATCAGTGTTCTGTACGTTGGAAAAGTTCTTCGAAGACGGGACTTTTCTTTGTGCCATGGAGTTGCTTTATGATGCCTGCTATCAGGGGCGTAGCAAGGAATCTTTTCTGGTGGGCGGTGACCCAAGATTGGACCGCGAAATGTGTAGGCAAGGTTTCCTGCGCGTTGTTTTTCAAACAAAGCTTGGCATAACTGACTTAAACATGCGATTGGTGTATGGTGAACGTTAAAAGTAAAGCCCAACTTAAGGAACTTACTGATGATTATGATGACCTAAATTCCCGTTCGCCGGTCTATCGTTAGGCCAGGGGTGATTCGTTCATCCGTAGAGCAGGCGGTTATGCGGGCACGCGCTCATGAGCTTGATCACTAGTGCCCGTGAGTGGCTCGCGGTCCCTGAAGTTTGTCAGGCGGAAGTGGAGGCCAACCCTTAGTGTTCCCTATCGATTCACGCTTTTAGATTTTTCTTTAGGAAAGGGACTAATAAGTGTTCTTATCAGCTATGACGTACAGTCGAGCATGATTTGAAGGCTTTCGCACCAGCATCGAGCGGCGAAACATGTCACCGACCTCGTACGCCGGTTGCACGTTTGGGCAAGAGTGACAAGAGTGCGAAATCTTGATTGATTTGTATGGTTCCTAAACGGAACCGTAGCCGTCTATGGTTTCATTTCGGAACCATGAAAATTAAGATTTCACACTCTGCTACCCCTTGTTGACTGTTTCATGCTACAACAATGGCCCGTAAGACTGACTTTCCACCCTTTTGGTTTCAAGCTTTACATTCGTTGTTATCAAGTGCAGACTTCGTTGCCTTTTATCTACGCCGACGATAACGAAACTGGCATGAAAGATTTGGTGTTCAGTCTGCTTCACTTGAACGAGTAGCTTTTCCGCGACACCCTTCGAATCGACTGCATTTTACTAGCGAAAAATAGACGCGGACGAAGAAGAAGTACACAGGACACTCGCTAGACTACAACTGAAATTTTACATAGCGTCCGTGAAACAAAGAAAGCTAACATATCACCACGACCTGGCCCTACACATCCCCACACACGCCAACCTATGTGTCACACATGCGCCCTCGTAGGTAGCATATCTCCTTATCTGTAAGAGTGATTGAAGGGGTGCTGACACAATTAACTCCTTCCCTGTAGATCTGAAATGCCTCGTTAATCTCGCGACTAGTTTGGTCACGTCCAGATCCTACAACACGTGTTTTATCGAACGCCGGCGTACAATCAGGGCACCGCCTGCAATGATCGGCCAGATGGCCTCCCGCCGCAAGCGACGAAACTGCTGCACGGTGCTCTCTCAGCCTGTCGTTTAAACACCGCCCCGTCTGTCCCACGTAGCATTTGCCACAGGACAGCGGAATGCGGTAGATGACACCTTCTTTGCAGGTTACAAACCTGGTGCATGTTTTTTGGTGCAAGCTAGGCGTGGCTTCTCGTTTACGGCGGGGCACATCCTCATCAGCTTGCCAGGCGCAGGGGCCAGCACTTCCACGCCGCATTTTTTCCCCACTTTTTTTAGGCGGTGCGTGAGCTGATGTACGTATGGCACGGCTACGCGTCGCAACCTCTCACGGTTGGCGTCTTCTTCCCTTAAAGGGCCCTTACCGGCTTTAACCTCCTTGAAGAGGCTTTCTGCGACCGAAGCCACCAACTCCAAAGGGAAGCCCGCTTGCGTCAGACGAGCCACTTGAGCTTGCACACTACCAGATACCTTGTGAGCGCACGACTTCTGGAGGGCACCGCGCAGGCAGTTCGCCGCTATGCCGTGCTTAACCACCTTGGAGTGGGCCGAAGCGTAATTCAAAATCTGCTTTTTTGAGCGCGGTTGGTACATCCAGCATATGTGCCACTCCGTAAAACAAAGCTTCACATCCAGAAACTGAATGGTTCCGTTCTCAGGTTCCTCAAAAGTGAACTTTAAGCCTTTTGAACACGTCCTAAACACATCTAAAACACTGTCAATCACTCCCCGTCTATCCTGAAGGCTGCCCACATCCACAAACACAATAAAATCATCAACATATCTGAAACACTTAACTATACTGTGGTTGAGGCGCGCTGCAATGCGTTTGTCACAAACCGCTAAAAAGACTTCGTAAAGTATTGGGGCAATGCAGGAACCAATACAGACACCTTCTTTCTGTACATAGTACTGGTCATTAAAAGCGACAAATCTGGAGTCAACCTTTGTCGCTTTTAATGACCAGTACTATGTACAGAAAGAAGGTGTCTGTATTGGTTCCTGCATTGCCCCAATACTTTGCGAAGTCTTTTTAGCAGTTTGTGACAAACGCATTGCAGCGCGCCTCAACCACAGTATAGTTAAGTGTTTCAGATATGTTGATGATTTTATTGTGTTTGTGGATGTGGGCAGCCTTCAGGATAGACGGGGAGTGATTGACAGTGTTTTAGATGTGTTTAGGACGTGTTCAAAAGGCTGAAAGTTCACTTTTGAGGAACCTGAGAACGGAACCATTCAGTTTCTGGATGTGAAGCTTTGTTTTACGGAGTGGCACATATGCTGGATGTACCAACCGCGCTCAAAAAAGCAGATTTTGAATTACGCTTCGGCCCACTCCAAGGTGGTTAAGCGCGGCATAGCGGCGAACTGCCTGCGCGGTGCCCTCCAGAAGTCGTGCGCTCACAAGGTATCTGGTAGTGTGCAAGCTCAAGTGGCTCGTCTGACGCAAGCGGGCTTCCCTTTGGAATTGGTGGCTTCGGTCGCAGAAAGCCTCTTCAAGGAGGTTAAAGCCGGTAAGGGCCCTTTAAGGGAAGAAGACGCCAACCGGGAGAGGTTGCGACGCGTAGCCGTGCCATACGTACATCAGCTCACGCACCGCCTCAAAAAAGTGGGGAAAAAATGCGGCGTGGAAGTGCTGGCCCCTGCGCCTGGCAAGCTGATGAGGATGTGCCCCGCCGTTAACGAGAAGCCACGTCAAGCTTGCACCAAAAAACATGGCACCAGGTTTGTAACCTGCAAAGAAGGTGTCATCTACCGCATTCCGCTGTCCTGTGGCAAATGCTACGTGGGACAGACGGGGCGGTGTTTAAACGACAGGCTGAGAGAGCACCGTGCAGCAGTTTCGTCGCTTGCGGCGGGAGGCCATCTGGCCGATCATTGCAGGCGGTGCCCTGATTGTACGCCGGCGTTCGATAAAACACGTGGTGTAGGATCTGGACGTGACCAAACTAGTCGCGAGATTAACCAGGCATTTCAGATCTACAGGGAAGGAGTTAATTGTGTCAGCACCCCTTCAATCACTCTTACAGATAAGGAGATATGCTACCTACGAGGGCGCATGTGTGACACATAGGTTGGCGTGTGTGGGGATGTGTAGGGCCAGGTCGTGGTGATATGTTATCTTTCTTTGTTTCACGGACGCTATGTAAGATTTCAGTTGTAGTCTAGCGAGTGTCCTGTGTACTTCTTCTTCGTCCGCGTCTATTTTTCGCTAGTAAAATGCAGTCAGATAACCAACTAGCCCAACTTTATGCCTTAACCCTTCGAATCGCACTGGACTTTACGTGCGGCACATTTGTATATCATGGCACTGAAGCTATCAAAAGTGCATCTTTGTCCTTAAGTAGTCGCATTTTTGTTATTTTTGTGCTAGTAAAATGAAATTTAAACTTACGCTTAGCGGAACACCTTATTGCACTCCTGTTGAATGTTGAGATTGTTGCACGTTTTCTAAATGTCATTCTATTTCTAGCCGTTAAATCGAACAGACACGGCTTCAGTAAAACTTCGGTTAAGCAAATACAGAATGATGATTATAACCAAGACGGAGGTCAAGAAAACAATGGAATAGTGCCGAAAAGAAAAACATCTGCAATAAAAAGAATTGTACATCTTTGTTGATGTGGAGGATATACAAGATGGGAAGAGCAATGCGTTTCATACAACCGAAATTATGAAACAGCAATAGTCAATATGTCCGTAGAAAAATATACATATCATGGATTGATAGTTGACTGAACAAAATACAGTGACATGCTCTGTTATGTTATTACACTTCGTACCAGTGTAAAGAAAAAATGACATGCTAAAGCCCAGACCACATGTATGCCTATATTAGGCTTTTTTTGTTGTTTTGCCATTTCCCAGCCGTGCTGTTCCGCAAACGAAACCGCAGGACTGCCTCGATTGGCTCGCGGCGGGTTCCCGGCACAGCTCGGTGCATCCGGCGCGAAACGCAGCCGGGCTGTATATGTTAAGATGTACAGCATCTGGAGTGGGCACAGGGATCAGATGTTGACGTAGCCCTTGTTTTCAACTTTATATGAAGAATGTCATTAAAACTGCAGGTTCCATGCCTGCAGGAGACTACAAGCGGTTCTTTAGGCAACTTGAACCACACCGGAGCCTGGCGTGAAAGATTTCGGGGGGCGCGGGCCTGGTGTGCCCCCCCCCCCCCCCGGCTACGCCCCTGGCTGCACACCTGCCTTCGTCCCTGCCTACTATTGCCTCAACATAAAATAGTGCAACATGGTGGCTGCAGTGCTTGCATTACTTCACTGGTAAGCATTTGAATGTGCATAACGTATTTTTGGTCAGAGTAGAACACCTGCTTATTAGTTCGATTTCCTTGTCGTGGCATTTGAGATGGATGTACAATAAGTTGACCTCACATAATGCAGCTCCCATGTTACCGAAGACTTGAGCGAGCATAATGTGCGTTGGGTAACTTAGGTCGACATCGCAACTGTAATGTTTTGTCATGCATTCATCTACAACTTTCGCACCGAGTTCTGATAATGTGTTCTAATAAAATAACGATAAAAACATAAAACTAGTCAGTGTTTTCCTGACTTCTTAGTATTGCGTGTTTGGTGCAGCAGACTTCTGGACAAAATGTATTCACATGGTCGTACTGTGTCAACAGTGCATGCACAGAATCTGCGACGAGATGCACATGGCAGTAGCAGAGTTTTCCTGAGGAATTTTTCAGATGTGAATATTTTGAGAACAGTGTGTGTGGGGTGGGAGGAGGGTCAGGAAGTTTAGTGATATCAAATTTTCATCACATAAATCGATGCAGTTTCCCCTACAAAAACTGCATGACTTAGTTTTATGATAGGTGGGTGGGGTGATGCACGACAGGGTGAAGCGGAGACACAGATCGTCGAAATGGTGATGGGGAACGACGTATCGACGCACGAAAATTGGTTGGGGACTCGGAAGTGGCAGGAGGAGAGGACCGCCGTGGCAGCGATGGGTAACCCCTCTGGCGGTAGGCGTAACGAAGGTTTGGTCGGTTATCCGTACGTGTCGTAGCCACGTCGCTCATCAAATAAACGCCTCCTACAGAACCGCGAAATGTGCCCGCGAATTCCGCAGTAGAAACACACCGGCCGGTTGAAAGAGGGCTGAGGGCGCTGCGGTCGCCATGCTGGATAGTAAGGCAGCGGCCAGGTACCGGGTTGACCGCTGCCACATAGCCAGGAACTGGTTGAGCGGGGACGCCTGCCATGGACAGAGGCGGCCTGCCAGCCACTTCGGAATAGGATGGCATGACTGGAGGAGGGGTATGATCGGCGGGAATTCTTCCGTGAGTAGACGCAGGAAGCTCCTCTCTAATGATCTCTCGCAGATTAGGTGTAGCCGAGTAGGGACTGGTAGAAGAAACGTGCACAGAGGTGCGGCCGTCAAGTTTTTCCCGAATCAGTTCGCGTATTAGAGCTCGGGGGTCCTTATCGCCGCTCTTCCGGGCCACGGTACGGTGCTGGAGACGGAGCGACTGAAGGTCGTCCAGGCGTTGGCACGTTGTCCTCACATCCGAAACGGTAGTCGGATTCTGAAGGGCCAGGGCATTAAAGGCGAACTGACGAATCCCTTTCAAGATGTGGCGCACGCGGTCAGCCTCCGACATGTCTTTGTTGACCTTTCGGCACAGGGCCACAACATCTTCAATGTACGACGTGTACGTCTCACAAGGATGTTGGAATCTTCCCTCCAGCTTCTTTTTCGCGATGTCTTAATAGGCCGAGGAAGAGCCAAAAATGTGGCGCAGCTGCGTGCTGAAATCGTTCCAGTTATCAATACGGTGCGCATTGTTCCGGAACCACGTTTTGGACACTTCGTCCAGGGAACACGAGACGTTCTGAAGCTTCGCGCGGTCGTCCAACCTGTTAAAGGCGCTGACGCGTTCGAAGGTATCAAGCCACTCGTCAACGTCCTCATTACGAAGGCCAACGAACATCGGTGGATCCCTCTGGCGGCTGGTGACGAAGTACGGTGGGATGGCGGCTTAGCCCGCCCCGCCGGTTCCGCTGCCGGTTCCACTGCCGGTACCACTACCGCTTCCGGTGCACGTTCCGCTGTCATAGGCATGGCGTCTCGCGGCAAGCGACGACCCGAACGGAGCTCGAGGGGTGCACTCAGAGATGGAGGACGAGGGGTCAGGACGTACGCTCCACCACTTGAGAGATGACGGTTGGCGTTGCCGTTTATTCCAACACTCGGGCCAAGGAAGAAGACCAAGCGGTGATGAATATTTACAGGTGATGATGATGCCGAGCCCGTCGGGGCTAGCACTGATGATAGTAGGTTATTAGGAAGAAGCGCCGGTAACATAACCCGAAGTACTGAGAGCGTAGTCACTGGGTCTCACAATACTATATTTTTTCTAGTACTGATGGTTTGTTTACACAACTCGTTTTCTATGATTTTTTTGACAACTTGACAGAAATTATGGCTCTGATATTTTTTTTCGGAACGGTGATGTATGAAAAAATGTTAAAAACTAGCCCTATTAGATAGGCCGCTAAATAATCTGCATTTGGTGTTTCTGTAACTAGTGCCTAACCAATTATAGCAGAAAAAAATGTTTTCTTGAACCCCTAAAATCAGTCCATTTCCCTACGGTCACTGAAGATTTGTCACAAAAGGCTGCTTTGTTTGAGAATACGATGTCAGAGCAAATTATAGTTCAGCGTGAGATATTGTTTCTGATTACACTTGTAGAAACATTTCTACTCCTGGATTACTAACTAGGCCATGTTGTGCTTTAACTCTTTCGTGACCGTAGGGAAATTGAGCGATTTTAGGGGTCCAAGAAAGCATCTTTTTCTGTTAAATATGGTTAGGCAGTAGTTACAGGAACGCCGAATGCAAAATATTTAACGGCCTATCCAATAGGGCTAGTTTTAAAAAAAATTTTTATACATCATAGTTGCGAAAAAAATATCAAAATCATAATTTTGATATTTTCCCCAATCTGTCCTACTGTTATTTTCCCCACTCCCTTTAGGGTTATATTCCCCAACACGACTTTGTGTCCGTGCGTAATAGGTTGCAGAAAGGGCAGGACCTGTTTGCGCCCTGTGGTACTATGGTATTAGCTGACTATAAATATAAACGGTATAAATGGTATAAATATATATATATATATATATATATATATATATATATATATATATATATATATATTAGAACGCGAGCTGCAGCATAATTAGGAACTGCGGAAAATCCCTTGTAATGGCTATGTGTCATCAGACATCGCCATGCTGCTGGCAGACAACCAGTCGCACGGTTCCGAACGAGGAGCCTGGCAGGCGTGCTGGGCCCGTGAGTTCCCTTTGTGCGCTCGGGTCCAACAGGCACGCCCTGCCGCGAGGACACTTCGGCTACAGTCTCTGCTTGATCGGAGTTGGGTTTCGCTAAGTATCGCTGTCTGATTTATTGGTTTACGTTTACGTACATCTGCGTGAACGCATAGTTTGCCATGTCTATTTTTCTCCCGGCCGGGGGTCTTCTCCCTAGTCGGCTAGTCTCTCGGTGCAGGACTTACCCCTGGATGGCTTCCTGAGTAATGGTGTGACGGCCGTTCCTGTGGCTATGGTCCGTGCGAATGGCGTAGCGATCCGGCTTCAAAATGTCCAAACTATTCAGAGGGACGTGCAAGGGGGCAAGTGAGCACTTCATGAACGTGAAGGAGGTGAGCCAATGTACCGCAGACGAATTCTCCTGTTGCCTTTGTGGAGGGTTTCACACCGCTGATTATTACAACTGCCCAGCCCGCTCTTCTGAAATCAGTATCCTTGAAGTTCTTGAAAAGCACAATTGCTCTCGCTAGGAGGCGGTAGCTATAGTTAAAGAGAGAACGCATGGATATGCAGGTACGGCTGCCCGCCAGGCACCATCCAACGAGCTTCCCTTGCAAAAGCGATAGCGCTTGCTCGCAAAGAAGTGCTACAGGAGGTTTCACGGAATATGGTTGCGTCTGTAACTGAGCAAGTGTCCAATCTTTTGGCAGCGCAAACACATCAAATCGCGCAGGCACTCTTTTTGCCCGTGGCTCCCTTCCGGCAGCAGGTTTGCGTGCAATCCTCATCCCCGCCTCCCAGGTATCAAGAGCCCCAGGATTCAATGGTTTTACATTGTGTTAATGAAGTTATTGTATGTTGTATCTTAACGTCTTTGTGGTGTTTTTTGTTGTTGTTTTTTATTCATTTGCTCTCACACCACTCCCCTCTGTAATGCCTTTGGCCCTGAGGGTATCTCAAATAAATAAATAAATAAATCGGTGCGAGCTGTCGATCTGGCAAGGGATCCTTCCTCAGTGAGCGCACTCCAGAATGTGACTTCGAAGGAGACAGTAGGCCCAAACTCTACTCCGAAGGCAACTGCCCAGGTTTCGGCACCTTCTATTTCTGTGACTTCGCAAGGTCAGGCTTCCTCTTCAGATCTCTGCCCATTAAATGAGTCCGAAATGAATCTTGACATTTCCACTGAGTCGCCAAGGCGTCCTGACGTTAAGCGAGCTACTCCATACACTTCGAAACAACAAACTTCTTCCCCAGAGTCGCTATCCAAGAAACCTGAAAAGGGCCAAGGTGACAATAAACTAAAAGAAAGCATCTTGATGGAAGCCATGGCTGCCATTCACTCTCCATAATGTCTATCCGAGTACTCCAGTGGAACTGCCGTTCTATAGTTGCGGCACTGACAGATCTTAAATGCCTTATAAATAATCACTGCTCAGATATTATTCTCCTTTAAGAATCGTGGCTGTCTAGAGGAAAAGCATTTACTTTACCCAATTTTCGTGTGTTTCGCTTAGATAGGAACACGCGAGGAGGTGGCTTACTTATTCTAATAGCTACAAAGATTTGCCACAAAGCCAAGCTGTCCTTCCAGTTTTTGTCACCGGTTAGTGAACTCATGGTGTTAGATATAAGTCTGCCAGGTTGCCTGCCCTTCTCTGTACTGAATGCCTATTTCCCCAAAGGAGTGTCCAACACCGAACCGCTGGATCTCGCCCTTTCCTCCTGTAATCAAAACGTCATAGTTGCCGGAGATTTTAATTCACACCATGTGAGCTGGGGCTTCAAGACCGACACTTCTGGATGGCCTTTATTAGATTGGACAGAGGAAATAATTTAGTATGTCTTAACTCAGGTAGTGCTACGTTTTTTCGGAATCAAACGCGCTCAGTGTTAGACTTAGCGTTCGTCAAGGGTGGGGTGGTTTATAGTTGGTGTACAGTAGATGGTCCTAGAAGTAGCGACCACGTTTCGATAATTTTTGATATTGCGGTTTCTCCAAGCACTCCTAACTGTGTGGTGCGGACATTGGTTAACTATGAACTCATGGGAAAAAGTTCAGTTCATCCCTTGCATCTCTGCGCAGTGATTTTATGGAGCTTAGGGCCCTAAACGTAACAGCATTCATGAAAAGTACACTAAAAATTCAGAGTTTGTTGTTTCGTCAACCAAGAGAGACGGTATAAGCCAGTGGTGGAATAATGATTGCACGAGAGATTATCGGCGCAGGAAAGCAGCGTGAAAAAAATTTATTCATAATCAGAGCCCCAATAATTGGACCAATTTCAAGTATTATTCTGCAATCTTTTGCCGAACCATCTCAACTGCTAAGCAAGACTGTTATTCGCAACGGTTCTCTCCGCTTCCCCAAACAAGAAACCGGCGTATTCATTTTGCTTTTTTGCGTACCCGCAAGAGGTTGACGACAGAAGCAATGCTGTATCCATTGTGGAAACGCCGGAAGAAAGCTCAGAGTCACTCAAAAAAGTCGCCCGGGCCTTGCAAACAAGGTTTACGGCTACTCTCCGGCCCATGATAATTGAAAATACCCCAGTTTTACACTTTACTCTGTCACGATGGAGGAAATGGCGGATATAGTTATGCGCCTCCCGCCAGCGTCCACGGGGCCCGATGGCATCTCGACTACAGCGATATAGCTTCTCTTTGAGAAATCTCCTCACGATCTATTAAACATTATCAACACGTCATTCGAGAAAGTATGGGTGCCCGAAGATTTGAAAATTGCAAAAATTGTACCACTACTAAAAAAACCCAGTCTTAGCCGTCTCCCGGACAACATTCGCCCAATTGTTTTGACCAGTAACTTAGTCAAATTGATCGAAAGAATTGTGTACGGCGGTTACTTCGATTCCTATCTAGGAAAAATTTACTGAGTGCACATCAGATTGGCTTCCGTCCAGACTGCTCCATTAAGTCCGCCCATGTGGACGTTGAGAGTCGTATCCAGTTTGCCCGTAGAAACAAACAAATCTGCGCGCTTGTCACACCGGGCATTGCAAAAGCATACGACAGTGTAGAATACAGCATTCATATAGCTAAACTTAAAGAATGCGGGATACCCAATTACATTATTTTATGGATTCAGCAGTTTTTATATGGCCGCAAGTTCTTTTGCTCGGAAAATGGTTTTAAGACTTCCACACTACATCAGGCAAGGGGCGTTCCTCAAGGGTCAGTGCGTTCTCCGGTTGTGTTTAACATACTGATGAGACCCATTCCTACCAGCAATGAAGTCTACGGTTACGTTTATGCGGACGATATAGCCTTTTTCGCAGCAGCACGGGACATACATGAGCTTTATCAGGCGTCACAAAATTATTTGGATTCTGTCGAAAGGTGGCTGCCAAGTCTGAATTTGTCGATTAACGTTGCCTAGTGCGCGGCCCTGGTATTCCCCATATCAGTGCCTGTTACCCTCTGCCTTAGATACCGGGTTGAGTTTATTCCGCAAGTGACAACTTTAAAATAATTGGGTATTGTTTATGAGAGTAAGCTTGATTGGCGGAATCATATAAAGCACATTACGACGAAGGGGGAACGGGCACTTGGCCTGTTGCGAAGAATTAGAAACCGAAATTTTCGGATGAGAAGAGACTCTTTATTATTCATTTACCGCGGGTACGTGCGCCCCATCTTACAATTTGGTTGTGCTCTCTTTTCAGGATCTCCAATGTACAAACTCAATCCGCTTATACTGCTAGAGCGACGTGCCCTGAGATTGTGTCTCGGCCTTCCTAAATACACAGCTAATAACATCCTGTACTTAGAGTCCCGGCTGCCTGCATTAGAGTCTCGGTTTAAGCTTTTAACTGCTCTGACGATGCCTAGGATTTTTGAATAGCCCCTCAGCAGAGATTTGTCGCTGATCGTGGATCGACCGGCTTTATTTTTTAACTGTTGGTGGCCCCACCAATACCGCCCTCAATGTGTGTATGCCCAGACATTACTTTCACCTCTTAAAATTAACATTCCGTCCGTTATGCAGATGTCCTGGGCTGCTCTCCCTGTTCGCCTAACCTTTAATAACATTTTTCCTAACAATGCGAAAAGGCTGCCTACACGTCTACTAACGGGTTTGTTGAACGACTATCTGTCTAGCTTGGATACATACGTGGTTGTAGCGACTGTTGCGTCTCAACTTGAGGTGAGAGCGGGTTTGGGGATTTTCAGTCCACAACTGAACTGGTCGCTTTCGATTCGACTGTCGGACTTCACCCCAATCTTCTACGCTGATTTTATGGCAATCGTCAAAGCATTAAAAAACGTACATCCCAGTTATTAAACGTCGTCATTGTGTCTGATTCATTGGCTGTTTGCTCCCCTTTGATATCCCGCAAAAATTCTGCTCTTCTTCGCACAGTTGGTTTTTTAGTTCTTTCCCACTTAAGAGACATCCGCTTGATATGGGTGCCTGGGCATAAGGGTTGATGGTTGAATGAAGAAGCAGACTCTTTAGCGGGGTCATCACATGACGGCCCTCCGTTCGACGTCTGTCCATTTCCCTCCATACTGGCCGGAGCACGGATCCGTCGGCACCAACATCTGGCGAGGAGGCAGGAGGATGCCATCACATTCCTCGATGATTACGCCCATTTGGCATATGCGTGGGACTCCCGATGTGGCGAATTTCGCCAATGCGAGGTTACTGTAACTAGCTTACGTTGTAGAGTTCCGCAGCTCAACTTTTATATGCACCGTGCTCGGCTCACCTCCTCTCGTCATTGGGCTCTTTGTTATGAACCAGAAACCCTAGAGCGTTTTTTCTTACATTGCCGCGGCTTCTTTTAAATAAGAAGAAAATACCTCGTGGAGCCAATTACCCGCCTTGGACTTACCCTTTCAATGCCGGTCTTACTGTCGTTTGGTGCCATTTCGCTTGGGTTTCCCAACAGGAATTTGGTTACAGCCGTCGACACCTACCTCTCA
The DNA here is from genome assembly GCF_048455015.1 of Haemaphysalis longicornis. Lineage (NCBI taxonomy): Eukaryota > Metazoa > Arthropoda > Arachnida > Ixodida > Ixodidae > Haemaphysalis > Haemaphysalis longicornis. The sequence continues at coordinate 29,524,877 of NW_027526204.1, read as the reverse complement.
GAGACTAGGCGCCTACCCTGTTAGCCGCTCTTCTTGTACACAGACGAAATAAGAGCCTATTGCAAATTCCCGCATAGCCTTTTCTTGAAAATTCCTGCATAGTGCACACTTTTCCTCCACAAATTCCAGTAGTTCTTGCGCAATTATTCTGACCAACAATGCCTTTTATTATTATTTTTTTCTCCAAAATGTAGTCTCCTAAATCGGGCACATTAGCCCCAATACATCTCCCGATCCTGGCCAATCTCCCAAGTGGGTATGCGCCACACAAACAAAGGACCAACAACAACAAGAACAAGAAAGTCGGTCCGCGCGGCTTTGGGTGTGATCGTTTGTCAGCTCTCTCTCTCTCTCTGGGGTTATGGACATCTATGACTATCTGTGTCTACCAGCAAATAAAGTCCTTTTCATTTTGGTGAAGGTGGCGGTTTTACAGCTACGCCCTCCAGCTACATCCGTCTCGGTTCCTGAAGCAATCCCCTCAAGGCTCAAGTATCGCGTCGGTCCGCGTCGGTCGGCGTCCTTGACCAAGCCCTGGAACTACGCAGCCGCACCATACCACGGCCATGCCTGGCGGTAACGACACGCCCCATGTGCCTCCGAGCCCAGCTATGATCTGCGCTGGCGCTCTTCGTGAACGTGAACCTGCCAAGGTTAACGGCAATGAGGAGCAAGACGTTGAGGAGTGGTTGGCGTCCTTTGAACGCGTGAGTACGCATAACAGATGGGATGACGCCATGAAATTCAATAACGTCAGCGTTTCTTTGACCGGTCTCGCCGGAGTGTGGTTCAATAACCACGGATCCGGCATAACTGCCTGGCCGGCCTTCAAGACGGAATTGCAGCTGTTGACCATTCCGATGTGCGGAAACTGCGCGCCGAACAACGTTTGCACGGCCGCGCCCAGCAGACAGGCGATATGTTCACGAGCTACATAGAGGATGTTTTGGAGTTCTGGAAGCATGTGAACCCATCTATGACAGAAACTAAGAAAATCAAGGACATCATGAATGGTACCGACGAGGGTGCCTTACAGATGCTCTTGGCGAGAGGCCCGGGTTCCATTGCTGAACTGGTAGACCTTTGCCAAAGTTACGACGAGCTTCGTACAAAGCGAGTGAGCATACGGCTCGCCTCTGTCCAAGACGACACCATAGCGAGTTTGGTCCATGACCTCGACAACTCTTCTATGCTTGGGCACTTCAAGAAGATAGTGCGGGAAGAAGTCGCCCGTCAGCTCTCCCTGCTACCGTACACACAGCAGCCTTCGTCTAACTTGGGGCCAGCACTCCGAAGCGTAATTCAAGAACAAGTTGCTGAGGCCATTCCGCCGACTCCCACTGTGCCTCCCCGTCATAACTTGAGCTTGCCACGCCGCTATCGTATGCCGAAAGCATCGCAAGGACCTCGGTGTGGATCGTTACGTACGCTGATGCCGGGGGTGTCTCCCCTCAGCGAGTCGCCTTGTGTTACCAACACACTGTACCGATGAGGCCACCACCCTTGCCTCGGCCTCCGCCCCAATCCAGCAGTGCCTGGCGAACGTGGGACAACCGTCACATCTGTTTCAATTGCCGTTATGCCGGTCACGTCACCCGATACTGCCACCGACGCCTGATGCCAACCAACGACGATACCGGGGCCGTTACTTATGGTGCTCGCAGCCGATTGCCACGCGAAGTTTCCTACGGGTACGACTTCATCACTGCACATTCTGATTCCCCACTTTCCCTAAACGTCACTCGTCCTCACCTCGTCCTCGGTCTCTTTCTCCCATGCGCCGCCGACCAACAGTTATCGAAGAGGAAAATGAGTTGACGCAGTTCAGGAGGCAAAAACTGCGTTACCAGCGAACTGTCCAAGGTCTCATTTTTCGCCCTCAAATGTTATAGACGTATTTGTGGAAGATCGACGTGCATTGGCATTAGTCGACACGGGCGCTACCGTTTCAGTTATTCATGCCGACCTTTTCCGTGTCCTTAGAAATATGACGACGCCGTTGGATGGCTTGGCGCTATGTACTGCAAACGCACAGCACGTCCATGCGTCTGCAGCGTGCACGGCGCAAGTGACCATTCAGGATGTTTTGTGCATTGTAGAGTTTATCGTGCTTCCTTCTTGTTCCCATGACCTCATATTGGGTTGGGAGTTTCTCGCTCGACACCACGCCGTCATCGATTGCGCGCGTGCGGAAGTTGAATTCGCACAAGGTTGCGAAGCGCACCATAATGAGACAACATCTGCTAAATTGGTCGTCAGCGAAGATGCAAACCTTTCTCCACACTGCACTGCCTTTGTGCCCCTGCGCAGTGCGTGCACTGCTGACACAACTGTGTTTTTTACGCCGTGCGACCTCTTCATCCGACGGAGACTCATTCCGCTGCCATCCGCACTATTAACGACCCATGCTTGTACGAGCCGTATGCTTGTTAGTAACTCGTCCTGAGATGAAATTTCGCTGCTGCAGGGTGAGACTATCGGCTGGATTGGGCCTGTCGAGCCGAGTGCTGTCATCAATGTGCCCTACAATACTCCCATTGTCACTCATGTCACAGAATTGAATGCTACATTCAATGCAGAGGTTTTACCATCTGACGTTTTCAATCAGGCTATCGATGGAAATCTCACCCGCACACAATGAGAATAACTGCTGGCACTACTACATCAGTTTCGCTTGTTTTTTACTGCTTTAACGCTCCGCTAAGTCGAATATCAACAGTCGTACACACGATAGACACTATCTCGCACCCGCCGCTACAACAAAAACGTTATCGGGTTTCCCACGGAGAACGACATACTATTGATGAAAACGTGGACGACATGCCTGAGCGACGCGTAATTAGACCCTCCAAGAGTCCCTGGGCGTCTCCCGTAGTCCTTGTGACCAAGAAGGATGGTTCGATACGCTTTTGCTTCGACTATCGACGCCTCAATGAGATAACCAGAAAAATATGTCTACCCTCTCCCGCGTATTGATGACACCCTGGACTGTTTGCAGGGTGCCGAATATTTTTCGTCGCTCGACTTGCGCTAGGGGCACTGGCAGGTACCTATGGCGAAGGCTGATCGGGCAAAGACGGCGTTCTTAACACCTGATGGCCTCTATGAGTTTAATGTCACGCCGTTCGGCCTTTGTAATGCGCCTGCCACTTGCGAGCGCACGATGGACAGCATTTTGCGCAAACTAAAATGAAAGCATCTTTGTGCTACGTTGAACGCATCGTCATTTTTTCTTCGCACTTCGAGACACACTTACGCCGCCTAGAACAAGTTTTGACTTGTCTTGCCGACGGAAAGCTGGAGCTCAACCTCAAGAAATCTCGCTTCGCCGCTCGGAAGCTCACTATTTTGGGCCACGTCGTTTCGAAAGTTGGAGTTCTACCTGACACGTCTAAGTTTAAAGCAGTTGCGGAGTTCCCGAAGCCGACATCTATGAAGGCCATCAGAAGCGTCCTCGGTCTCTATTCTTACCATAGGTCGGCGCACTCACTCGTGAGTACACTGATTTGTACTTATTTGTACTCAAACTCATGAGTGAGTATGATGAGGAGTGAGTGCACACTCAGATTAAAAGAGTGAGTAGGATGACGAATGAGTACAGCGGTAAGTACACTACTCGTGAGTACAGTACTGATGAGTACACTACTCATGAGTATGAGTACTCATTAGTACTGTATTCATGAGTATGAGTACTCATAAGTATGAGTACTCAAGAGTATGATTACTCATGAGTACACAGTACTCACGAGTACTACTCGTGAGTATACACTACGCATGACTATATACTCATGGATACTGTATTTTGGAGTGCTTGCACTTGTGAGTACAGCAGTGTGAAGAAGTTCTATCACGAACTTGAGTCTGGACGGGCGTCTACTAGTCGCAAACATTTGGCGGTGCCGCTGTGCAGCATAACTGTCAAGGATGGTAAAATAAGACATTGAAAACTGCGCCTCCCTCCTTTCCCTGTCCCTGTTTGGCGCTATTAGCATTTTTCGGCGGTCGCTCGCTTATGGGTCGCGGTGAAAAGAGAAAAACGAGAGGGTGAGATCCCGGCGGAAAGTGCAGCCGCAGCGACTCTGTTTCTAAGGCACGTGTTGATTTGCGCAGTTATTATTGTTCACAAATACGCGGCCTGGGAACATGTAGCTGCTTTGTTTCGCTTGCTCCGTTCAAGTTCCTTTAGGGGAGGCGGTGTAGGCTGCTAACAATGCAGACACTAAGTTTACCGAAGTCACCCTTTTTCGGTCTTCAGCAGCTTCTGTACACGCATGTCACTCTAAGTACTCGTTTCGTGAGCCCAACCGCTCATTTCAACAGTCGCAGGTGTGCATGGTGTCATTGACTGCATGGTTTGTGTCACCGAAATTGTCCCCACCATGCCGCTGTGGGCATTCAAGCGATAATTTGGCTGATGCACGTGCACCCATTATAGATTTATTATGCTCCCGTTTTGAAACTTTTGGCTGAGGTTCGGTAGGACTATGGCCTTGTGCAGCGCCATTTACAAGTGAGCATATAGCCCCACCGTGAAGGCGCGGTGGTGTAATTTTCCCCTGCATCGGAAATAAAGTATCGGAGTACACCGAAGCACGTTTGTGGGTTGTTAATCGTACACCATAATGCCCAGTTGAATTCGTGTGACGCCTTGTTCCGCCTAGCATAATTTGTCGAAGAGCTCTGGCACCTTGCCGCTGGAGGAGCGTTTTCCTTTCGAATGGTTTTGCTTTCTAATGGCAACCCGATGCGTCCTTTCTTGTTTATGCCACCTTGTTTGGTAGGACTGTGGCCAGTGGTTGTTTTTCCCCTACCTTCATCTCCTATTTACTGGCGGGGCCACCACCCCTCGCTAGCAACTACTGCCGAGTTTAAGCTCGCACTGTGGAAGGCCTCGTGAAGAGGCCGTTTTTATATGATGAACGGCAACCCCAGACGTTGGGGTTTTAGCTTAAGCTCGCGTATTGAAACGTCTCGTAAAACATGTTGCTTGCCAATAACGACACCACCGCACTTTGTGATCGATACCTGTCAGCTTCGTCAGCGCTTTTCGAGACAATAGCTGCAGATTTCTAGTGTGCAACCAACGCACCAACACGGCAATAAAGCGACGTTATTGCAAGCTATCACACCTCCGAAAAACGCGTCTGCAAACTTTGTTTTCGAGTTTACAAAGCACGGGAGAGCAGTTGGACAGCGCTGTAACGGCTACCAAGCACAGGCAGCAACTGGGCGCACTGCGGCCCCTACACTGCAAGCGGTACCCGCTCCAAGCGCGCTCCCACCCCCACCCCCCTCCAAACCCACCCACCCACACACACACACACACACACACTGTTTTGACTGCGCCATACCAGCGCAGTCACCACTGCTGCGACGTTGCCCTGCTCAGTCCGCTATCGAAACGCCGCAAAGTAGAGAAACGAAGTAGTCGATTTGACGGTGATTTCAAGCTGTATTCATGTACAACATATACAAGGCAGCAAGAGCGTTACATGGCTTGGACAAAGGCGATACCACTTCTCAACTGAGTGCCTCCGATGAGATGCACCCGCACAACCACTGCTTCCGGGCTGGTGTTGTATCCCCGGTGTTTTGTTGCAGCCGCGTGCAGTTCGAATCCCTCCAATCGGGACTTTGTCTGGCCGCAGTTTGAACCCGGCGGATGGAGGCGAAGAGGTTGTGTCAGCCGAGTCGCCACAACAGGGAAAGGAAAGGCGAATCAGCGGCGCCGTCTCGAGGCGCTACTTGCTGCGTGTCTGTCGGGGGTCGTTTTTCCCAGGCATAATTTTGTCCAGGGGTCGTGATGGGAAAGTGATAGTAGACTCGGTGGCGGCTTTCCCGCCAAGGTGCGGCCCGTCAGCCGGGGGTCGTTTGACATAAGCGCCAATCAACTCCGCCGTCGGCACGTCACCGGATGCAGCGAATTTGTGTCGGGCGCGCTGGCACAACACACACACGCATACAAAAATGAGTGGTTAAAGTCAGACCCGTGTGGGTTCTGCCCGGGCTTTTAACGTAAATAAACATCGCGACGCGTGGCGCCCGCCCTGTTCCTTTCACGCGGCGGGGTCTCCCTCTTGGGCTTCTCGCGCGCTAGCTGGTTTTTCTTGTTGTGTTTACCTCTTATATTTAGGTCTGGCAGCGGCGGCGAGGGGTACGGTTGCGCAGTGTTCGCAGCATGCAGAACAGTTGCGGCAGCGTCTCTTTGCAGCTAATTTTAAAGTAGATAGTCTTTATTTGGCTACTCGAGCGCGGCAAATTTTGGTCTGTCTGTCTGTCTGTCTTTCTGTCTGTCTGTCTGTCTGTCTGTCTGTCTGTCTGTCTGTCTGTCTGTCTGTCTGTCTGTCTGTCTGTCTGTCTGTCTGTCAGTGTCTGTCATCAGGATAATTTAATATTGCAACTTATACCCACCCTGCTGTATACATGGCAGCTTCCCGCCCCATAAGTTTTTCTTGGAGTACTTTTAGCGGCAGGTCACTCTGCAAAAATTCTTGCTAATACCGATGTAATTACAGTGGTCCTTCAAACTCTCTTGCATACTGAAACCTTGCGCTATCACTAGTTCGTACGCTGAGTGTGTGTTGCAGGCAGCCATAGCTGGGCTTAGAAATAATCGTCAGGGCAAGACTTTTTCACTCGCCTGCACAGTCCGTATCCGCATACTGCGCATACCTCGACGTTTGGGTCTTTTATACCGTGGTGATGGCTCTGTGCTTGTTTTCGTTACAACTCCTCCTCCGGAAATTTTTACCGTCTCCTCCTCCCGCGCAAAAGAACACCACCAAATAGAACACAAGACCACGTTAATTGTACAAGAAACACTTGTCGTTTTTCGGCTTCAACAATGTCATTTAATGGCAGTGTTCATGTTCTACAGGATGTCAGAGGAGTAATTTTGAAGTCATAGAAACAGTGCTTATTAATCAGTCACTCGGAAGGACTACTTGCCTAGCATGTGTTGCGAAGAGCTACCGAGGATGATGGAACATTGCATAATCCAACATTGCGTTAATCGTAACTGAGGCTATTGGTTGGATGCAGCCTATAAGGTCGACGGGACATCACGTCCTACTATTATTTATTCCCTGCAGCGTGCATCCAGGCTTGGTTTGACGTCACAAGACCGAAAAAAACTTAATTTCACTAACAATATATTTTGTACGCGATATTGAAATCAAATGAAAACAATGACATTCGGAGAAAGAAACAAGTGTTTACGAAAGTTGAGCGACACGATGTGCGTCGAGAGCGCTAAAATATTTGGCAACTTTGGTGCCCTGTTCAAGGCTACCGATGCTTAAATGATATTTACCATGATATTTACCACCTTGCATAATTGACCAAATTAGTAGAACCATAGCTGAATACGATCAAATGTTACTGCAGACTATGTACAAGGAAATACAGGTGATTAGAGATTGAGTAGAAGTGACTACCGTCAGTAAGCTCCGATGATTCGGAAAATTTCAGCGCACCGAGAAAGGATAACGGACGAGAAAAGCTGCCGCTGCAAAACACGCAGAAAACTGCAATTTAAGGCCGCGGCAGCGGTGAGGAGCCCCGATTCCCACAAGAGCACAACACGCACCAGACTCCTATGCTGCATTCCTGAGAAGACGAGGAAACGCCAGACACAGCACGAGTGCTTCCGTTCCGTTTCGCTCTTTCCAGTGTACGTACCTTCGCGTAGTCCGTCGCCCTACGACAGTGCACAGTGCAAAACGTTTTCTTCCCGTGTTCCTTTGTCCTGATGTGTATGTAATCTCGCTATTTTTAATTATTTTAACATCTAAAAAAATTGCGCCATCTTCCCATGGGGAATTATGAGGGGGATGCGAAGCATCATGGGAGTTCCGTGTAGGTTCCATTGTGTTGTCGTTATGTTGTTTCATTTATCGGAGCACAAATGGGAACGTAGTGTGAAACCCGGTAGGAACGAGTGTCTTCGGGCCTCTTTATTAAAAATGGCAGATTCTAGGCCCGATGGACCCCACGTCAACGGTGGTCGACCCACTGCTCACTTTAACGGAACGCTAGGTCCTATCGTCAACGATGATGATGATGGTTGCATTTTAATGGCGCAAGGCCAGCTGGGGCAAAGAGCGCAAAAACAGATGGGTAGCTACAACAGATTAAATGTGTATACTGAAATTGAATAGCAACAGAGGTAAAAACAAAGGCAATGGAGATGGCTGGTGTAGAGGGCCAGGTTGTGATTATGCATGATATGATATGAGTTTCAGAAATTGAACTTCTGATAGATACTTAAAAACACGTTTGACTGTAAACATTGGTTCATCGCCTAAGAAGTACGATGGGTGGAGTGGGATTTGTTGTCTGTAGATTTCCGGAAAGTGTTTGCGTCGTGTGGTGTGGAGTGCCTTGCATCTGATTAGTATGTGAACTACGGATAGGCCTTCTCCACACCTGCTGCACACGGGTCTCGGAGACCCAGTGAGCAAGTGTGAATGTGTTACATAAGTGTGGCCTATCCGTAGCCTGGCTAAGGCTACTTCCCTGTGTCTGTCTTGTTTATCTGTTATGTATCTACCTAGGTGTGGCTTTATAGTGTAGAGTTTGTTGTCTGTTTGTGTGTCCCATGTTTCCTGCCAAGATTTGCGCAAGGCTGTCCGTACCAGTGGCTTCAGGTCGAGGTAGGGAACACACGGTACATCTATGCTACTGCGGAGAGCAGCCACAGCGGCACCCTGGTCAGCAATTTCGTTCCCCCGAATGCCACTGTGACCTGGAACCCAGCAAACAATTATTTTTAGTTTGGCGTGATCAGCAAATGTTAGAGCTTTAATTAGATGCTGGAGCACAATGTTTTTCGTAGGTCTGAAGCAATGCAAGGCTGTTACCACACTTAGAGAGTCTGTAAAGATAATGGAGTGTTCTGTTCTGGTTTGTGTAATGTGTTGTACTGCTAGTAGGATACCATGCGCTTCTGCCGTAAAAATGCTGCTATTTCTGTGTAATGTCTTCGTACTGATAAAGTTGGGGCCATATGCAGCACATGCGACAGCCGAAGAAGACTTTGAAGCATCGGTGTAGAAGGCGGTGTGCGGGTGTTTGTGTTGTAACTGTAGGAAGTGCTGTAGTATAAGTTCTCTGGGCGCATTTCGTTTGTCGATGTGTTTGAAAGAAATATCACACGAAATTGCTGACCTCTCCCAAGGCGAAACGAGGTCAGCAATGGAAGACTTTATGCCCTCCTCAAATGAAATCCCTAGTTCCTCAGCGAGTTATCTCACTCGTATAGAGAAAGGAACGGGTATCGACGGCCGTGCTGCAAACAACGGATCGGATGAAATGTCGTTTATGACAAAGCTACATGGGTGATTTTTTACAGAAGTGGCCTTAATAGCATCCAGCAAGGAAGTGTAAGAACGCTGGTGTTCAAGGCTCCACCTATCATACTCTGCATACAGGCTTTCAATGGGACTCGTCCGGAACGCTCCAGATGCAAGACGGAGACCCAAGTGCAGGACTGGGTCCAACATTTTCAGAGCAGTTTTACAGGCGGACCCATAGACGACACTCCCGTAGTCCAACCGTGAGCCAATAAGGCTGGTAAAAACGCGGAGGAGTATTTGTTTGTCCGCTCCGTAGGAGCAATGCGAGAGGACCTTCAGGATATTCATGGTTTTCAGGCATTTCTGTTTCAGCTGTTTTATATGCGGAATGAATGTCAGTTTTTCATCAAATACCACGCCTAAAAATTTGTGTTTCTTTTTGAGAGGGATTGAGACACCTTTAAGCTTAATATCAGGATTAGCATGAATCCCTCGCCTCCTCGAAAATAGAAGAGAAGTACACTTTTCTGGATTCAGCTTAAATCCATTCCTGTCTGCCCAGTCAGCGACTTTGTTGACCCCAAGCTGGACTTGCCTCTCGCAAACCGACAGATTACAGGATTTGAAGGAGATTTGAACATCATCTACATAGAGAGAGTAAGAAATGGATGGTGGCAAGCCTTTTCCAAGAGACTTCATTTTTATAATAAACAGCGTGCAGCTCGAAACACCCCCTTGAGGCACACCGTTTTCCTGAACGTGAGCTCGAGAATATGTATTGCCCACTCTCACACGAAACGTTCTTTCTGACATGTAACTTGCAAGCGTATTCAACATGTTGCCTGACACACCAAAAGACTTAAGGTCGCTAAGAATTCCATAGCGCCATGCAGTATCATACGCTTTTTCAATATCGAAAAATACTGGCATACAATACTGTTTATGAATAAATGCATCTTTGATGTAGGATTCTAAGGCAACGAGTTGATCATTTGTAGATCGACCTGCCCTGAAGCCTGCCTGGCAGCTCTCGAGAAGTCCGTTGTACTCCAAAAAGTACACAAGCCTTCTGTTAATCATCTTCTCGAGAAGCTTACACAGGCAGCTTGTCAGGGCGATAGGGCGATAACTGGCGGAGGAGGATGGGTCCTTCCCCTCCTTCAGAAAAGCAATAACTATAGCCTCCCTCCAAGACCTCGGGATGTGCCCCGAGAGCCATATTTTGTTGTATAGGTGAAGGAGTGTAACAAGAGTGTCTGTGTGCAGGTGTTGTATTATTGTATATGTTATGTTGTCTGGGCCCGGAGCTGAAGGCTTACAGCCGCTCAGAGCAGCCCTTAGTTCATGAATCGAGAACTCGGAGTTATATGAAGTGGCTGATCTGTTGTTATCACATAATGGCTTCTTTTCAGCGGCCGTTTTATGTTTCAGGAAAGTGTTTGTGTAATGTGCGGAACTGGACACGTGTTGGAAATGTTGTGCGAGTGTGTTAGCCTGGTCTTCGAGCGTGTCTCCTGTTGGGCTAACCAGGGGCAGGCTGTGTGTCTGTTGCGCTTTAAGTTTCCGTATTCTTGTCCAGACTTTGTGGGTGTCAGTGTACGAGTTTATGGATGTGAGGAAGGCACGCCAACTCTCCCTCTTAGCCTCACGGCGCACGCGCTTCCCCCGGGCCTTCGCTCGTTTGAAAGATATCAGGTTATCTGAAGTAGGGTATCGACGAAGGATACCCCACGCCTTGTTCTGGGCCTCTCGTGCCTGCCTAGAGTCCTGGTTCCACCAGGGCCTCCTTTGGTTGCGTGGGGCACTGGAGACCTGGGGAATGGACTTTTCAGCGGCGTCAAGAATGTGCGCCGTGACCAGTTGGGTTGCTTCCTCTATGTGTAGGTGTGTTACTGATGTGTGGTGTAGTTTAGATGTTTCTGTGAATGTGTTCCAATTAGCTCTCACTTCATTGAACTTCTTGTGGGAAGCGGAACTGTTTCGGCCTATATATGACAGGGAGGTAGGGAAGTGGTCACTACCATACGGGTTGGTATCCACCTCCCATTCTAGGGAAGGGAAGAGAACTGCAAAGCCGATAGCTAAGTCTAGGTGTGAATAAGTGTTGTGTGCTATGTTATGGAATGTAGGCTGTTTCTTGTTAAATAGGCATGCTCCTGATGATGTTAAGAACCTTTCAATGAGGCGCCACCGCGCATCTGTTCGAGAAGAGCCCCAGAGTGAGTTGTGTGCATTCAGGACACCTAATAGTAGATATGGTTCAGGGAACTGATCTATCAAAGTTTCGAAATCAGAACTTGTTAGCCGATGATCAGGAGGGATGTATATGGAGCATATTGTTACTAGCCTGTGGAAGATTATCGTTCGGATGGCAACAGCCTCGATGTTAGTGCTCAGAATGACCGGATGACATGCTAAGGATTTTTGTGCGATTATAGCCACACCAACAGAAGAGGTTGGGCACCCAACTCTGTCCTTTCTGAAAACCAGATAATTGTTGAGGAAGTTGGCATGTTTTCTGTTTAAATGTGTTTCTTGTATGCACATGACACTTGTTTGGTTAGCATGCAGTAACTCGTATACATCATCAAGATTTTTAAGAAGGCCTCTACAGTTCCATTGGATGATATTTTGTCTTCCCATTCTAGCCATTTAAGAGCAACTGGAGTTGTGTATGAGTGTGTATTCATGTGTTATCTCTCGGGGCTTGTACTCTTGGGAGGGGCTTTTTGGGCCTGTCTGTTGGCTTGGACGTCAAAGGCCGTTCTTTGCGCTGCGATGCAGGCTGATACGGCCCGACGTCCATCTCATCTCCAGATGTCCTGGGTGTGCCCGACAGACTGGGCTCCCTGGACCTGGATGTAGCACCCTTTAGGGCGGTTTTTTCTTCAACCACCACTGCCGAGGGCGTAGTGGGCGCCACGCGCGGGACAGGTGGTGGGGCGAGATTTGGAGAGGGTGTGGTTTCCTCCGTGTCCATTTCCACAGGGCTCTCGGGTGTGCTCGAGACCTGTGAAGCAGGAACAGGAGCGACTACGCTCCCATCAGCATGAGTGGCCACCTCAACCACTGCCGGTCCAGCAAGTGGCGTGGTGACCGGGGCGGCTGCCACAGGCAGCCTCGTGGGGGGCGGAGGCGGGAGCAAGTCAGCTGAGCTGTATTGCGTCGCCGCCGAAACCAGGCGCCGCTCCGCCCCCCGGCGAGCAGCGTCGGCATACCTTCCGGAGCTGAAGAGTGCAAACCTCTTCCGGGCCTCCGGAAAGCTGATGTTTTCATTGACCTTCAATGTGATGATTTGTTGTTCTTGTTTGAATGTTTCACACGATCGTGAATATGCTGCGTGAGGTCCATGGCAGTTAGGGCAGGTGAAGTTGCTTGCGTCGCAGTTGTCTGTGAGATGGTCAGGTTGACCACACTTTGCACATTTTGGTCTCCCCCGGCAAGAGTTTGTACCGTGCCCATACCGCTGGCATTTGTAGCAGCGGCGTGGGTTTGGCACATACGGGCGCGTGGGACATCGCAAGTAACCTGCCGTCACGAATTCTGGTAGTGGGGTTCTGTCAAAGGTCAAAATTACGTGCTTTGTTTTAATCTATTTGCTATCTCGTCATATTGTGATGCGCCGGACTGCTGTGACCCCTTGGTCACGCAGTCCTTCAAGAATGTCGGTTTCGGTTTCGTTGATTAGATCGAGTTCGGAGATAACGCCTTGAGAAGAGTTTAAGGTTCTGTGAGGTGTGATCGTAATTTCTAGACCATCGATGTTAGTTTGTTGAAGGAGCTTATTGGCCTGCTCTTTGTGGCTGACTTCAATGAGCACATCACCAGAAGTAAGTTTTTTCGCCTTGTAGTTTTTTCCAGCAACACTTTCAAGAAACTTTGCAACAAGGAAGACTGATTTTCCACTTACAGGGGTTTCTTTGTCACGAGATTGCATAATGAGGAAGCGAGGAAAGATGTCATTGCTTCGGAGGTCAATGTTCAGAAGAGGTTTGGAAGTTACTTCGGTGCGGGCCCTTTTGAGGACCCGATTATTTGGTTTGGGGGGTTTAGATAATACCATAAACTATAGTATAAAAGCAGGGGACGGGGGGGCACCATACGTGGCGAATGATCACACACCAATGTTAAGGGAGTTTCCCAGGAAAAACGAGACGCACAGCGCACGAATTGCACAAGAGGTGACGAACGACATCCAACTTGGACGCGTGGAGCTCACCACTGCGAACGAAATGCAAAGCGCGCGGAACGCGACCAAGCCCGCACACACGCAGGATACCGCTATTTGCGACCTACTCTGCTCCCGGTGCTGTTATCCGGACTTGGCCAGCGATTGTCACAACCACAGAAATGAGCCTTGCCACAAGCAGCAAATACAGGTGAGCCCGCTTATAACGAACACCACGGGAAACCGAAATCACTTCGTTATATCCGCTTTTCGCTATATATGGACAGAAAATTTATGTATACCAATGGTAACGGGAAACGAAGATTTGTTCGTTATAGCCGCTATATCGTTAAAAACGGGTTCGCTATAAGTGGGCTATACTGTACTCCAGCGCACGCGAGTCAACCCTACCGAAACGTACAAGCTCTCCGGCACCCGCTGCTCTAATCCGAGTCCAGCAAATGAACGACATTACACTCGTGCAGGAAGGTCGGTCAGCGAGCAAAGACACGGCCAGCGCTTGCGGCCCGTCCTAGCCAGAACGTGCAAGATCACCGGCACCCGCTGCTCCGATCGAGACTCAGACTACAAACCCCGTTTCGTACAAGAAGAGGCAACCGCAAGCAAGCGGACTCGGGATGAACGAAACGCTTTCGAGCCTGCTTGTACGGGAGAGATAGCGATTTTAGAACAACAGGCGACTACACGAACCCGGCAAGAACGCCAACGAATGAGCCCGATCCACACGAAAGCACTGTGAAGCATTCATACCGATGATGTGACGCCTACGACGCCAAGGAATGCAGGCCGAACGGTCGAGACGAACTACGCCTGCTACCCCACCACAACGGTTTCACTTTTCAAGCAACCACGGCGAAAGCGTCAACACCACACCACAGCAAGGCAAACGAAAAGACAACCGGTTCCCGCACCATACGCAATGTACACCTCAATCGAAGCAACGTCCTCAACACGCGGAACTATGCCATCCGTGCACGCCGCAGCTTGACAGCGGACAAAACGGATGTCGATGCTCCCACATGCATCAAGCACGGAATGAGCTACAGGAACACGATCGCCGATGGAAGCGACGCCACTAACGCAACGCCGTAAACGATGTCAAGTTCAGGTCCGATGAGGTGAATACGAAGGCACGCACACATTAAAAAAAAGCCGATTTGATATTCAGCGAACACCATCGAGGCAAACGCCCTGTAATAAAGTTTCTAGTTCCCGGAACCACAGAAAACAAACGCCAGCATTGAGCAACTGCGAATAAGCAGATAGTAATCGGTATACGAACAGGCGTCAATCTACACGGACACTTAATTGTGCCTGGGGGTATGGAGTATTGAGTTGGGTATTCATGAGTAATAAAAATTGAGTACTCATGTCATGAATACAGATTGAGTACCCATGAGTACAGATTGAGTACTCATGAGTATAGATTGAATACTCATGAGTATAGAAGATTGAGTACTCGTGAGGACAGACTAAGTACTCATGATTACGGATTGAGTACTCATGAGTACAGATTGAGTACAAATACTCATGAGGACAAATGAGTTTGAGTACGAGTGAGTACGTTTTCAAAATAGTATGTGATGAGTGAGTATGAGTCATTTCAAGAAGCGACGAGTTTTTTGAGTCTGAGTTTGATTGGGTACAGCCTTAATGAAAAAAAATGTGATAGAGTTTGAGTGAGTTTTTTTTATGTTTTGCCGACCCATAATTTCTTACTTCAGGCGCTTCGTCCGAAACTTTGCGACCATCGTTGCACCATTGACGCAGCTTCTCTCTGGTACCTCTAAAGACCTCACTACGTGGTTCCCTGCTTGTGAAAACGCGTTTGTCACGTTGCGGAAGGTTCTTACGTAGCCACGTATCTTGCGACATTTTGACCCGATTGCCCCCACTGTGGTTCATACTGATACCAGCGGTGTTGATTTTTGGGGCTGTGCTTGCTCAGCGAAAATTGGGCTTTGACGAGTACGTTTTCGCCTACGCCAGCTGCATCCTTACCAAGGCTGAGTCAAACTACTCCGTCACGGAAAAAGAGTGGTCATAGTTTGGGCACTACATAAGTTCCCACCTCACTTGTACGGCCGCCCTTTCGAAGTCGTCACAGACTACGATGCGCAATGCTGGTTGTCCACACTAAAAGACCCGTCTGGAAGGCTAGCTCGCTGGGCTTTACGTCTACAAGAGTACAACATATACGTGTCTTATATCGATCGGGCCGCAGACATTGCGACGCTGATGCTTTATCCCATTCTCCCGTGTCACCAGAGACTCTCTGCATCCTACCTGACGACGCTGTTGTGTCGTCTCCTCTCTCTTTCACTCACATGCCTTCTGAACAACGCAAGGACCCATAGATTGCTTCGCTCATCTCCTTGCGCTCTGACGTTTCCGGTACTGAACGACCTCGGGCCCTGAGCAGACAAGCTATGCACTTCATGCTTCGTGACGGGTTGCTCTACCGGTGGAATTACCTCAAGAAAAGGCGAAAGTGGCTACTCGTAATTCCTCGGCACCTTTGCACCTACATTTGCGCTTCGCTTCATGCCTATCCAACGTGTGCCCACGCTGGCTTGTTAAAATCGTAGCACCATGTCCCTCTCCGCTATTACTGGCGCGGCATATACAGCTTTGTGCGGAAGTACGTTAGGTCATGCAATACATGCCAGCGTCACAAGTCTCCGCCTTCCAGCCCAGTGGGTCCACTGAAACCGCTTCCTTGCCCGGAGAAACTTTTCGACCATGTTGGTATAGACCTGTATAGACCTTTGCCCAACACAGACTCCGGCAACCGATGGGTTATCGTCGCCGTCGATCGCCTGACGTGGTATGCCAAAACTCCTGCTCTGCCTGCCGCCACAGTACGAGACGTCACCTCTTTCATCATACGGCGCGTCATTCTGTGGCATGGAGCGCGTCATGAGCTCTAAGCGACAACGGACGTGTTTTTCTGCCAGACGTTATTCGGGTACCCCTTGCTGAGTGCCGTGTTGTCCATCGCAGAAGTACAGCGTACCATCCGCAGACAAGCGGTCTCACTGAGCGCTTCGACCGCACCCTCGGCGACATGCTGTCGATGTACATCTCAGCTTATCACTACGACTGGGAGCTTGTGCTGCCCTACGTGACTTATGCGACAATACAATATAATACTTATGTGTACATTTAAGGCCACAACAGGTTTCTCGACCTTTTTCCTCCTGTATGGTCGCGAGCCCTCATGCACCCTTGATACGGTTATCCCCTACCGACCGGATCGCTCCGAGTGCTCCCCAGCTTCTGAAGCTGCCAAGGACGCGGAAGAATACCGCCAGCTTGCAAGTTCGTTTACGACTCAAGATCAGTTGCAGCAAAAATCTCGGCACGACGACACCGCTACCCACCCGACGTATTCTGCAGGATCTACGGTGTGGCTGTGGATTACCTCGACCACACCAGGATTGTGTAGCAAGCTTATTTCCCGGTTTGATGAACCCTACCGTGTCATCAAGCGAACGCCACCGGTGAACTACGTCATAGAGCCCATGATACGTTCCTCAGACCTCCGTCGCCGCGGGAGGAATACTGTTCATTTACAGTGTTTGAAGCCGTATTATGATCCCCTAGGGTCGTGTGTCCCGTGATGCACCAGGATGACGCTTTATTCCCCGGGGGGCAGTTGTAATGAAGTAACGCGGGCTGCATTAATTAGGAACTGCGGACAATCCCTTGTAATAGCTATGTGCCATCATACATCGCCAGGTTGCTGGCAGACAACCAGCCGCACGTGTGACTGAAGAAGCTCGGTCTTGTCGGCTCTCTCTCTCTGCAGTTCTGGACCTCTGTGACCATCTGTGTCTACCAGCAAACACACCCCCTTCCAGTGTATATACATATATACATAGAGGAAAACGCCCAGGGACCAAGGGAGGAGGCCGGTGTCTTGAAAAAGGCAATATATTCACATAATATACAGAGAACCGTTCAATGCACAGCTATCTTGTCGTCTCGCCTAGCCATCTTCGTTCTCTTCAGGGTACGTTCCGTTGAGCTGGCTGCCTGCTTCGTCCTTTTCTTCACTGAAAGATCCAACATTCTCCCGTCCGACCAGGACTCGCTTAAACGGGAATAACTACATCGATGAAAGTACGACGAGCCAATGTGGGGCAATACTGTATGTCTGTGTCATGGGGAGATTATAAGCGGTCAATCTTCCGTTCGTGTCCAACCGGTTTTCGAAGTCCTTTTTTTCTGATCTTTGGCCTTCTCTTTATTCGGGACTTCGCCTTCCTTTTGGCTTTCGACCTGTGTTTCTTCATGATGACCTCTCCAGTAGTTGAGTCATAGGCATATTTTCCGGCATAGTTTCGTGTGCGCTCGGACTTTGGAGATAGGCGCTTCATCCAGGTCTTGTGTTTCTGCTTGACAACTCGGTTTGAAACTTGAATATTAACGTCTTGTGCTCTGTGAGTGTCGTGGCAACACTTATTCCTCCCCATTTTTTGATTTCCATACATGTTTGGAGGCTTGGTTGATATTCCATGTCCTCAAGCTGGCAGCGATACCCCTCGATGATCTTTTTCTAGGAGGCGATATGTAGCCTTTTCCCGTGAGCATCAGATTAACGTGAAGCTGCTAGGTCGCCGTTGAGTGGTCAGTAGGTTTATGGGCAGTGTACGTAACCAGTCTGTTTCGTCTGGCGGTGGCCTCGTGGTTGGGTAGCTGGTCCATTTTTGTTGTCTCTGCCATAGCTGAGAGCACATCCTGGGTTGTGCGTGCAGCTTCCTTTGATATAGCCAATGATTTGTTGCTTGTATCGGTGAGTATTGTGCGTTGAATCATGCCGTGCACAGTCTCGCCAAGGCAGCACATGTCGCAAAAACGATCAGACGTGCCTCTTAGGGACGACTCTGTATTGTCCGGTGCAGTTTTCCTAACCTTTCCGCGGTGTTCACCGTCGTCAAGACGTACATTTCCTCTCTTGTGGAAGTCAAGTTGCATGCCGCCCGAAGAAGACATCATGGCCGCATGCCGACGTGAAGAGGAAAGTTCAAGCCCTTCTGTCGTGGGTTCCTCCCTCAACGGTGACTCTTGCTGAAGCCAGCTCCTCATCCAGGGAGGTTTGTTCTGATGCAGCTGGATCTGGCATAGATGGCGTAAGCTTTTCAGGGTATCCGTTCTGGTCTTCATGTGGTGTTTCCGGAATTTTGGTAATTTGAGGTTTGAGCGAAAGATGCACAGTTGCCTGGCGTTCTTCAAGCGCTGTCTCAGTCGAGTTGCAATTCATAAAGGCGCATGTCGTCGGGGCTGGTGATGTAGCCAAGCTTGAACGTTTGGAGGGTTGGCAACAGACAATCCGAATTCCAACCAATGTCATTGAAGTCGTTGGCTTCATGTGGTTTCCGGTCACCTCCTCAGGTTCAATACTCTCGCTTGTTAGACTCAATTGATATTTTGGTACGTGTTGCCTTATGTCTTGTGTTTCGAGGTGTGGCTCCAGAGGGAGAAGTGCTTTTCGTCCGTGAAGTCTTCGTCGAAGTAAGCCAACGCTTCTGTGTGCTTCTTTGACCGACTCTAGAGCGTGGTCATGTTGGCCGTCGACTGCGGTTCCGTAAGCAAGGGCATCCAGCTTCTCGCTGATTGCAGCAAGTCGATCGCCACAGTGCTGGAGCCTCGCCATAGAAACAGCGGCCTCAACGTCTTTTGCTTCCTCAAGAGTGGGCGTCAATTCAGCGATAAGCTTCTGATTGAAGTCGAGGAGGCTTCTCTGAGCAGTCTGCTGCCGGTCGGCCTCGACACCTCCTCTTCGCTTCGGGGTGAGCAATGCGGTCGAAGAGTAGATTTCCGCTCCATGGCTCACCTCGTCGTGTCGCTTGACGTCCCGGGTTTCGGCACCATGTGGAAAACGTCCAGGGAGGCAAGAGAGGAGGCCGTCGTCGGAGAAAAGCACATATATTTACATTATTTACAGAGAACCGTCTATAAATCTCCTATCCCGTCGCCGCGCGTGGTCGTCTTAGTCTTCATCTCTGGGGCTGTTGCGCGCGCTGCATGCATCGTCCTCATCGTCGTCGAAAATTCCAACATATATATATATATATATATATATATATATATATATATATATATATATATATATATATATATATATATATATATATATATATATATATAATAAGAATGCCAAGAAAGTGCTGCAAACTTTTCACCCCCGGAGGCGGTGGGTACTGAAGAATTGCTGCAGCTTGTCAGGATTAGGCTAAAGGGTGCCCACTGTCGACTGCAAATTCCAACAGGCCAATCTTATCACTAGCCAGATAAATCTTCCTGGGGTGCACCGGTAGCTCTGTAGCACGAATGCGCTCCAACACGGTGCGCAAACACCCAGTCACATCATCAAAATACCAAAGGAAAAAAAAAGAAAAAAAAACCGTAAAGTTGCTGAAGATAAGGTCGATACGCGTTCCCCGGATGGTTGTGGGCTGCTTGTAATCGCGGCCCGCTGAGCCTCGCCAACGCACGCCGCCGCCGACGAAGATAAAACTTCGAAGTCGCATGTAGCGTGCTCGTCTCGTGTTGGCCCAGGAAGCCACCGGCGACACTGTCGCTCCACGAGACCTTAAAGGGTAAGACACCACTGGGCGTTCAGCAAGCCGAGCATGCGCAGTGGGGGTGTGGACGCCACACGGCGGAGGGAGGGACATAGCCCCGACCATGAGATGGTTCGCATCTTAAAGTTAGGAAATATGGCTTTCCAGATATACCAATATAGCGCCATTACTTGACTTTCCCGAGAGTATTTATCAATTATATGTTTCTGGTTCATATTTTAGTGCTCGCATTTCTTTTCTCCATAACTGCACATAATCGTCATCACAGTTCGAGCTTTTGCTTCACCCGAGCGCCCCAATAAACGGTCGTCGCCGCCAATCCTCTCAAGTGGTGAAAGGTGCATTTCGGTACAGTAAAGCACCTCGGCAGCTGCCCTCCTTGAGCTCTGCTCGGGGCAGCCGCTAATGCAGAAGACTGGAGCTGTGGCGCTGGAAACTGAGTAAGCCACGGCTCCACCATCCCCACAAGCGTCGTCACCATCATCTACATTTAAGCGTTGCTGGACACTGGGGCAAGTATTCCGATTATTCACGCGGACCGGTGTAAGACTCCAAAAAAAATGAGAACACATTATTGTGGTCCCTTCTCCTATTCGACTGTTATTTTTTACAAAAATGCAGCCGCGCACCGCGCCTAAACCCATCGGTCAACTATTGTTCGTCGCTACTCATAGCGAGTGTCTGCTTCAGAACGAAAGGTCACAGAAGGAAAATTTTCGATAAGTTGGAACGCAACGTCATTCAGCCCTTATAGAGCCCGTCATCTTCCCAAGATGAACTGGATGAGAAGAAGGCTGACATCGTCCACTTTTGTGTCGACTATTCTGACATCCACAAGATTACCCGCTAGGATGTGCACCCTGTGCCCCGATTAGACGGCGACCTAGACTGCCTGCAGAGACACGAATCCTTTTCGAGCCTTGAGTTGGGTTCCGGCTATTGGCACATTTCTATGCATGACTCGGACAAAAAAAAAGACAGCGTATCCCACCCACGGCAGCCACTTTTTTGGTAGAAGCTACAAGCAAAAATGCCGGTATGTTCAAGATTTCGGCGCACATTAAATATCCCCAGGTCGTCAAAATTATTCCGAAGCCCTCCACTACGGCGCGCCTCATCGCCTGTGTAGCGTCGGCGCGTTAAACCCTACAACCAGTAAAATACAGTGTTTACCTTTCCCGACCGTCTATATGAGTGAGGGTGATGTTATGGCGTCCTGACTGTGCAACGCTCCGGCAAAGATTCAACGGATGAGGGACTGGGTACTTTAAGAGCTCAAATAAAGGACGTGTTTCTTCTAGCTTGACGACATTGTTACATTCTCCTCGACGTTTCGCGTACATATCTAGCACCTAGATGAAGTACAGCGTGCATTTGTTTAGCCTAACTCAAAAAATGTCATTTTGCCAGAAAGGCAGTTAAAGGAGCCATGAAGAGAAAACAAAAGTTTGTTTTATTCGAAAGATTAGGTGTTTCATAGTACCCCAAGCGCTTTCCCGGAAGCAAATGATGCTTTATTCACTGAGAAATAAGGCAATTTAAGCCAAAATTTTAAATCTCCCGCTAAAATTGCACATTTGGTGACGTGAGCAATGGTGTCACACGGGCCGGTCCATGAAACAGATACTTAGTATGTCGACTCCATATAGCACCCACACGCGGGAGTCGACCGAGACGGCGGCCATTTTAAAAATGCTAGTAAAACCTAGTGCACCCGCAGCCCTAGTCATGGAATCGCCTGATCCGGAGAACAAAACTCTCGCCGAGGAGCTCGGGCTTGCATTTAACAACCTCACACCACTTGAACGCTTAACGCTTCTAAGTGCACGAGCGGCAAGAGTTGTGGGATACGCGGTGGACGGGAAAGCGACCATTCCGCGATAGCCACAACAGACGAACGCCCTGCCGTCGGCACCGCTGCCTCGTCAGCGCCGTCGCCACGGACGAATACAGACTGGTACGTATGTGCCGTATTTTTATTACGGTTAATAATAGTTCAACTTCAGTAGCAGTATCGCTTATGCCAGTTGGCCGGTGTCGTGTATGGAAAGCCGTTCGCGCGAGCTCTCTGCTTCGACCAGAAAGATACGAGCGTCAATGCGCGGTGTTTACGGCATTTTTCCTCCAAGGTCAGAGCGCCTCGAACCCGAAAATTCGTCTGCGCGACGGCGAGATGTCGAGCTCGGCCAGGCGGTTGTTTCGTACGCATTGGCGCACACGCTTGCGTGTTCGTTCGGAACTTCAACCGTTTACTCCACCGTTCTTTGTCATAAAAAGAATGTGCAGTATGTTTCACGGGCATTTAGCTCGTTATGCAAACTGTAAGCCCTGCCTAACATGCGTTTGCTTTTGCCGGCCTCCGCCAATCGCAGAGCTTAGCCCATGTGACGGCATAGGTTCTGTTGCGGGAAATGAGCTGGTGGGTCGCATGACCATTCCCGTTTTTCCTAATTATGTAGCTTATTTGAGCGAAGTTTGCGTTATAAGTGGTGTCGTTATGGTTCTAACGAGGCAATCTTTCGAATGAACCAAACTTGTGTTTTCTCTTCATGGCTCCTTTAAGGAACAGGGTCGCATTGTAAGGACAGACTTCATACTACTCGACCATAAAAAGATTGCTGCTGGTTTCGTCTTTCATGTTCCTCTGACACAAAATGATTTTCGTCCTTTCCTGGGGTTCACTTTGTATTTTCGCCGCTTTGTATGTAACTTTGCCACAATTGCTTCTCCTCTCAACAAACTTCTACAGGCTGGTACGCGTTATGATTGGCCTGATGAGCCCCAAAACACATTTTAGTCCTTGAAAGTCACCCTCACGTTTAAACCAGAACTTTGCCGCTTTGATGAGAGAAAACCCACCATCCTCCATACCACGCAAGTGGCCATGGCATTGGCGGTGTTCTTCTAAGAGATCACCAGCTTCGGGAGCAGATGGTCGCATACCGTAGTCGTTTATTAACACCCATAGATAAGAATTACACCATAATAGAACAGAAATGCCTTGGCACCGTTTGGGCTGTTAAAACATTTTGCCCGTTCCTTCATGGTCGTCACTTTACTGCGGTGACAGATCACTATGAGTTCTACTGATTATCTTCTCTGAAAAAAGTTGAAGGTGACATCTACGCTTAGGCCTTAAGATGTACGACGCAATAGATTTACTTCGGCGTCGAGGGAGCGTTTTACTGCGAAAGAGTGTATGTCTTACCCCAGTTTTTATTCCGGTGAAGCCGATTTTGTCCGTGGTGCTCCAGGGTCGCTATCGCCATCGCGAAAGAGGGGTGGCCACTGCCGACCCCCCTTTCACAACGGTTATCACAATGGTTATTCCCCTCGCTGCCACCGATGCTCCTTTCACAGTCGGCTGACAGCGGCAGTAGCACCGCTATCAGATGGTTGCGGAGAATCAACAGCAGCGCAAATGGCTCGAAAAACGCCCGAAAGCCGCCGCCAGCGTCACTGCCACCGCCACTGCCGCCGCTGAGAATGTACCCTCGGCTGTTGCCGCGTCAAATGCCACCTCGACCACTAGCTTCGGGTTCCTGCCGGTTGAAAGCAACTTGCACCATTTGAAAGCCGGCGCCAGCCCATAATTCTCGAGCTTGAAAGCCATTCCGAGATACATTGTCGTGTCGGCGGCCCTTGGTGACCAGGTCGTCATAGTTCTTCTGGCGGAAGTATAAAAATAGATCTTAGTCTGGCAGGAGGAGTCTTTCTGCCTCCTCCGGTGTGTTTCACGACTACTTATGCCCCCATCCCAGGTTTTCCATTTAAGCGTGCGCAGGTTGGGGGTAGAGGGAGGGGTATGCACTCACAGCAGGGTTAATGCCGCTACCAATGACTTACCCGTTGTGGTGGCGGGAAATTTGAATGCTGGAGTCTCATGGCTCAATGGGCCCTGTCAGCTTTCCTCCGCAATCGAGCGGTTTGGTTCTGGGTCGGCGTGTTGCACAGACAATAAAATGGCTACGGCTGGGCAGAGAAAGGAACACCCAAGGTGTGTCCGCTAGAATAAAGGTCGACGCCTTCGAGGTATTAATTTCTCTGTGGGATGGACGCATGCCTTTCGCTTGGAGAAACATGAGTGGAAACTGCAGAAGTGCCAGCCTTAGTAAAAGCGTGAATGGACGCGAAAACAAGGAAAAGCCACTGCCGCAGCCATTTTCGGCCCAAGTTCAATCTGGTCGAGTAGCTGCGATTCCCTCCCGGATGAACAGTGACTGCCTAGCTTGGAGCGCCGAGGTGGGTCAATATTGCTTGTTCAGCTTGAAGGGCTTTCAGAGCGACATGTTGGACATTGTATTTCACGTCTCACCACCCACTAAGGACCGGTTGCTGACTTATGCGTGCCAGGTGGGAGCGGAGGGAGGGGGAGTCGAGGGGGGGTGCACGGGCGGGCACGCGCCGCTATAGGTTTCATGCCCTTACCGATGACGTGCCGGTTGTGTGGGCGTGAGGTTTGAACGCGGCCCCCAATGCGACCAGCCCAATACGAACGGGTTTGTGTCCTCAGCGGTACAGTGGATTTGGTTGGCGTGTTACACGAACAGTAAAATGCCTACGACGCGGGAAAGAAAAACTATCTCCACGTTTGCCCGCTGAGCCACGGCCGCTCGATGGAAACTAGGTCCGGCCTGCTCATTCACGCGCCGGCAATGGGCGGCGGCGTGAGAGCGGAGTTGTCATTTGCCGCCGCTACTTTCGGCGGGGGCGCCACGCATCGGTGACAGCTCCCGCGGCGGTCGCTTCGGGGCGCCTACGGAATACCGACGGTTATCGTTCCTTTAAACGTCGTTCACTCGCGTTCTAACACACGTATCAGGGAAATAATAATACCACAATTTACGGCAAAGATATGTCTTCAATGCCTAAGAATTTCATCAGTTTGATAGCTCTAATTCTTGTTCATGGTTTAAAAAGACGAGTACGATGCGGCCGCTCCCGCAACCCAGTTCCCGCCATGTTCGGGAATATGACTGTACAACATGTTGCATCGCTAATTCGGTTTAAACACTGCCGCCCGTTTGTGCTGGAATATAAAACTCTATTACTGCTGCCATTCACCTTGCTAATTGAAGGACAATTTTAAAACGGCCATGTTTTAACTTTGCCAAACACAGGCTCAGCAGCCCCATCTCGTGTTTGAATTCAGGCACGTTAATTTTACTCCGAGCCAAATGTCCCGAAATGCCGTGAAATTGTAGGTCACATTTATTAGTAAACCGGTTATTTACTCGTTAAACAGGGACGTAAAATCCTTAGATGCACTGCGTACCTGATTTCTTTGCGTGAGAGAACACCTGTGTACTATCGGTATTGTGTTTGTGATTTGCTTTCTTCTTTCCATATTTCGTTTGAATCGTGGTTTGATTTCGCGTGTGCGGTCGAGTTTTCCGTATGTGTGAAATCTGATGTGGGAAGTCTGATAGGCCGCTTGGGTGGATATTCATAGTTTTAGTAAAAACTGCTTGGCAGTAAGAATTTCTGTATTTTTGCGTGATTCTATGTTGTCTAGCATTTACGCTGCTTGTCGTTTTTTTTAATGAACAACACAGAATTAGCTCAGCTTCCAGTTTTAATAATCTGTACATGTTAACTCAAGGAGGGTGGAACCGGAATTAACGCGGGCAAGCAACACGGTTGGAAGGATTAATGCGGCTTGCAGCATCGCGCGTCGGCGACGGGCGAGGGCTTGGAAGCGAAGTGTACGGTTGGTGGGGTGCCACGTATCGGCACAGACTCCGGTTTGGGTGCGAAAAGCAGCAGCGGTGGGAGTGTTGAAGTTCGCGTGAGCGCTTTGAGCTTTTCGTTTTGTAGAATTTCATGCACCGAGCGTGTAATATAGCGTACTAGTGTGCTCCTTGCTATGAAATGCTCAAGGCGTGTGCTCAAGGCGTGTGCGTCGGCATCTCAAGTACGCAATCAATGGCAAGTGAGCACAATGGTTGCAGAAAATGAAACGATCGAACGTTCAATTTTGGGCCTAACTGTGAATGAAGAAAGAGATCAACCGCACTTACCGACAGAGGCAGACCCAATCCTGTACGCTCTCACGGACATGCAATCATGCGGCCAACGTAATTTTGAGACTCGAGAATACCAGACTTCGTTCGATCTGACAGGCTTTTTCGATAACACCAGGAGAAATGCCGCCGCCTTAAAATGAAAGCAAACAGCTAGACTAAACCGAAAACTACAAAAACTGCAAGAACGCTGCGACGAATTCCGCGAACAAGTGAAGAAGTTCGAGGAGGATCGCGCCGTTCAGGCAGCTTGACACAGCGGACAAATTTGTAAGCTCCTTTCAAACACCGTATTCCCGCACCTCGCAGACTGTCCGCTGATGTGGTGCGCCAGCAACAGGGACCCGTACCACTGTTACGAGCTGTGCGAAATGTTCTTGAAAGAGCTATTGAGGCCGCTAGCTCTTTGGAGAATGTACTGCAGCTTTCGCGAAAACATTTCTTGCCAAAGGTTTTCCGCTTGTAACACGACTGCCGCGGAAACCGTATATAGGTTAAGATGACTTACATATTTTCTGACATACCCAATAAATCCCATTTTAAATGTTGTATTATATTTACCTTTTTATGTTCCAGCGATTTAATACAGTTTAATTTAACTTCCAGCTGTATATTACGTTGTGCGACTAGTGTAAATCAAAAAACAACTACCGCCGTTTTACACAATTCCAACTGCATCCTGTACTCATTTCCGTGTTTTGGTTCCCATGTGAATAGTGTTCTTGTTGCAATAAATCAGTTCATAGTTGCGTTCGCTTTGTCCACTTCATTCCCGTGTCCTTCATCATTTTGTGTACCCTGTAACCTAACGCACAGTGTAACAATATTTCCAAAGCAAATGAACCAATGGACCCTAAAACGTATTAAGATTAGTCCAGTTTTCTTTGAAAACGCAGTTAAAGCAAGGTGTGAAAATAGTCATTCACATTTCTCAAACGCGCATTGAGAAATGGCCGTGTACGACACAGCGTGAAACGTTTATGTGATTTTCACGTACGCGCAGGTTATAAGCTGTTACGTAATAAACATAAATGCGGTTGCTCAGACTAGCTTGCCACGCCAAATATTATTCCTGAAAGCTTTGGGAAAGTGTTTAGAAAGAAATCCGCTTATTGCGCTTGACGTTAGCAATGCGCCACCTGCAAACGTCGCATGCGGTGCGCTAAAAGGAAAACAAATGCAGCGCTGAGCCTACTTCGGAAATACTAGTTAGTCCCTGACGCCTATATTCTGAGTTTCCGCGTCACGTATCACCGCATTTTGTAATAAATTATGAAGATGCTGACTTCGGCCGTCGGTGCAGTCATGAACAACTTACACCACATTGAAACCGTGACCACGGCCGGCAGCCGCCGCTCTTCTTTCACCGATGATTAGCACTACGACTGACGCTGCGGCGGAAAGGGAAACTAACGCCGTCACCGGCGGAGAGCCGCGTTCGGCAGGCCGGACCTAGTTTCCATCGAGCGGCCGTGGCTGAGCTAACGCTCGGGATTTCATTCAGATAATTGGCTAGGAAGTATGCTGAGTCGTTAATTACAGACATGTTTTGTTTCGTGCACTCCGTGGAGGGCGTGCAGCTTGCAGGTCATTCGTTTTCAGAAAGTGGAAGAGCACTAATTTTTGATTGGAGTTTGTGCGTTTTCCATTTATGCTTTCTAACAAGTGCAGTTCAAGGACGAGACCTAGTGTAGCAGGAACAATTTTTAAATCTCGGCGGTACACGGAAGCCACATACCATGTACGCTTTCATGGCTTAGGATGTGGTGGGAACTGGGACGTAGGTCTTAGGAATTAGGACTGGGACTTAGGAGCTGGTAAGGCACTATAACCAATCAATCACGATGCTAGAGAACAAGCACCTTGAAACGCTAACACTGCCCCCTCCTTCCTCAAACTGACCAACGCTGTGTTGGTCAGTTTGAGGAAGGAGGGGACAGTGTTAGCGTTTCATGGTGCCTATTCTCTAGCGTCGTGATCGATTGCTTATAGTGTCTAAGCCACCGGCGCTATACAGGTGATGTGGCGCACCGTAGCGGAGGGCTCCGGATTAATTTTGACCACTTGGGGATTTTTCATGTGTGCCGAAATCTTGAACACACTGGCGTTTTCGCTTTTCCCCTCCATCAGTAAAGCGGCCGCCGCGGCCGGAAATCCAACCTGCGTCTTTTGCTCAGCAGCACAACGCCATAGCCACTGGGTCACTACGGAAGATCTCTGGGGTCATGGCCCGGCTGAACGTTTTGCGTTTTTTTGACGCAGACACACTCGGAGAGACATTTGTTGCGAGAGATTTACTTGAAAATTGGAAACAGCGAGTAAACAGAAGGTAGTCCCCAATGGCAGAACCGAAGCCCCAGGTTTCCAGGTTCAGCTGTCGCTGATGTTGAGGTGACAAACTGGCTAGAAGAGCCTCGTATTTGTTGATGTGTGTGTAATAAGCAAAATTTGACTTGTTCACCCCATAATTACCCTTCACTATGACTAGGTTTCATTATGACAGTGGGTGCTTACCCGTATTTAGCGCTGTTTGAGGTAAATCTGCAAGTTTCCTATTTAATATTTTCGCTAATATTGACTTGCGAATATACGGGTTGGTTTGTATCCTGCGCAGAGTTTGTGATTCATAGCCTTATAGATCCCTTTGTAGTGGTGTTCCTAAGGGCAAGATCAGGAGACTATTTCAATATTTTTTGGGGAGGGGACTGTGAAAGGATTTGTCAGAAAGAAGCACGATGTTCGAGTTTACGTTGATCTTCGTCGGCTGCGTCGGTCTCTTGCCGACATTTTTTTACGGATGGTGATGTGATGTGAATTTTTTTTACGGTGAGTTTAAGAATCCTCGTCAAGCGCTTAGGTACTTGCCGACATTTTTTTACGGATGGTGATGTGATGTGAATTTTGTTTTACGGTGAGTTTAAGAATCCTCGTCAAGCGCTTAGGTACTATGCCAGCAGCCAAGACACTAACGGCCTTCTGAACCTATGGAAGCATGTTTAAGCATCGATTTGGTAGTTTGACTACGCGGATCAGAGAAAGCTGTTCCGCGTTTCGGTTCCTGAGTGTAGGAGGCTAGTTTAAGCCACAGCGATTGCCATGGTAGTCCAGTACGAAAATGTTTTGTCTTCGTCTCCTTGGGAATGTTCCGGCGTCGGCGTAGACTGTTGTCTTAGTTGTGGAGCTTTGCTAGGAGGAATTTAATCCTATCTCTTTGTGTATGTTATGGTTTATGTTTTTTGGTAGTATGAGGGTTTTTACAGAGAGCCTCTGGATAGGTTACATATCCATTACGGCGTCCAGACGTTTTCTTTCTGGGAGGGGGGGGGGGGGGGCGGAGCGCGGCATATATTTCATAGTATGACGGGGCGACATTTTTTCCCGAGAGGCTCGTTTTGAGCTACGAGAGTGGCCTGAATCATACATTTAAATTTATTATAAGACAAAACTGAGAGCCTGTGCGGCGACCATGAAAATTGAGAGGCAGGGCTGCCCTGTATTCGGTTGCAATAATGGTGCTTATTTGACCGACTTTGTGCGGGTAAGTTTTTGCCACGGCAGGCCCACCGGTATCCGTTTCAGGATCAGTGTCTACATAAGTTTTGTCGTTTCCTCTTTTATTACTGGTCTTCGCTAGCATTAGTGTTTTACAATGGGGGCGAAATGTTAAAATATTTCCTCGGTTCTGGCCACTGCATCATCGCTGCCGCTTCTCTTTGGGGTGAGGCCCATGATTCTTACGTGACTATTTTGCGAGATCACATGCTGACCTATATTTAGGTTTTGTAAATTGTCCACGTGACGGCTTCCACCGTTTGCCGGAAATAGCTTGCTCGCGCTTGCAAATCCCCAACAAAATAAAAAAAAATGTTTAAAAGTTTTAAAATTTGGACCCGTATACGGGGTTCTATTTCTTATTGCGACACATTTTATTTGGGTTCTGGTTCCGGCGTGGTTTCACCTGCGCTTTAGCGAACCTGGCGTTCATATTTTGTAACCTTTTGTATGTAGGTGACACATCATTAGCTAGCGCCGTAATTAGCGTCGTCTGGAAATCCACTTTAGTGGTGGCGTAAGTTGCGAGCAGAGCTGGTGACCGTGTCTGCCAAGAAACCGAGAATTGAGCTAAATACGCTATCGCTTTAAAACTTGTCTGGGCGCCTCTTCTGCTGGGTTCTCCGCCTCCAGCAGTACGACTTTTCTGTGACAAAAAACTGGGAAGAAGCATATGGACACAGGCGCAGTGTCTCGTTGTCCACTGCATCTGCTGCTGTAACAGAGCCCACAGACGACACCCTTGCTGGCACTACGCACCCCACTACCACCAATGGATAAGCTAATGTGCGACGAGCAGACTCGTAGTTCCGTCGCATCATTGACTACCCTGCTGATCATGTGCAACCTCCGAACAGCCGTGCGCGTCGTCAACTGGACCAGTTCGAGTCACGGCAAGCTGCGCTTTACCGCCGAAATTACAACCCTAATGGCAGCAAATGCACTCCCGTTGTGTCTCGCACACTTCGGTTCCGCGCTCTCGAGGAGTATCAAGATGCGGCAACCACGGGCACCTTGTAGTCGCAAAAACATACCAGCGAATACGTAGCCGCTACTTCTGGCCCGGCATCTCAACAAATTGGCCAAATAAATGCGTTTGCTGCTGCACCTCTTGCCAGCACCGCAAAGCTTGCGTCCTCCTTCTACGGGATTCCTCTAGCCTGTGCTTTGTGTGTCGGCACCCTTCGATACCATAGGTGCTGACCTGTACGCAATCTGGATGCCGCTAGATTGTGGCACCCGTACATTATCTGTCCAGATATGCTGAAACAGCGCCCATTCGAGTTGGCACGGCTGCTGAAGTTGCAGACATCAGCTTGAGCAACATTATTTTGCGCCATGGAGTACCGCGCGTGCTTCTGAGCAACCATAGTCGAAATTTTCGGGCACCATAATGGACGATATTCTGAGTGTGTCAAACGTGGTGCGCAAAACAACGCCGATTTATCATCTCCAGGCGAATGGTATAACTGAACGTTTTCATCGAATCCTTTCCTACATGCTTTCTATGTACATAAGCCGTGATCACTGGAACCTGGACATCGTCCTTCTCTTTAATACTTGTACTTATAACACTGCAGTACCAAAGACAACTGGTTTCTCGCCATTCTTTCTTGTTTTCGGCCCTTCGCCATCTGTTGCCTTCGACTCACATTTATCCTACGCCCCCATTTCTACTGGCGTACGGTCTCATGAACAGTCCATATTGCGCCTCGCATACTCCCGGCAACTGGCACAATGTCGCGCTGAAAACCAACAGCACGTCCACGTGACCCGTTACGACCACACGCCTCCCTCTGCTCGATTCCGCCCAGGAGATGAGATGCTCTTGCGCATCTCTGTACGTGTTCCCGGTCTCTGCTAGACGTTTCTCCACCGGTTTGTTGGCCCATACGTAATCCTGGAAGACGTCTGTCCAACTGATTATCATGTCACGCCAGTAATACCCCCCAGACCGTTGTCAGCCTCATGCATCACGGTTGAAGCCTTTCAGACGCCGCACCACTCACTAACCCCGACCAGCCGCCGCTTCCGCATGCGTATGGGAAATTTTGAGCCCTTTTGACCACGCTGCCAGCGTTTCCAACCTAATACAAGAACTTTCTCACCATTCCACATTATCATCTGTACGGATTCTTAAGACTCCTTTCTCCAGCATCGCCTATACATAATGATAATCACCGTTCTGGCTGTTCATCCGCCAGAGTGCCTCAATAAACTGTCGTCCCAACCGTTCGCTCTCAATAATTTTCAACGAAGATGTGTGGGAGCTGTACCTATGACAGGAAAACCAAAAATGTTATTGTTCAGGGTGGAAAAACGGCGCCATAGAATATCTGTTCCATTGTCCCTTAAAACTGCTGCAATAATGACAATACATTGGTGTAATTCAGCAAGCGTACCGGTGACATTGACGTTCAACTCTTGCTTGCTCGAGCGTCGCATAAAGCGAAACAGGCATGAAAAAATATGCTTCAAATCTTCAAATGCTGATTGAAATAGTGCTTTATATTGCCTGTCTGGCGAAAAAAAATTACCACACAATAAAAATGAAAATAATAAATGCAAGAGGTGACAATCTATTAAGAAATAACATGTTAATACATGGGAACCGTAAAGTATAACTGGCAATTTTCTCATATGCAATGATATATGAGAATTGAATTGCATTGAAGTAATGATGTCCCAGCGCTATCAAACACGCTTCCATACGTTTGCAGAGCGTTTCTCGAAGGTGTTCAGCATCCAAGCAGACTTCTGACGAAAAATGTATTTTTGGAGCCCGTCGGCAGTGTGAATTTTAGGGCGTAAGAAAATGCAGCTGCGCAGTGATGTTTCACAGTTGACTCTTGGATTAGGAGGTATCGGCTAATAAATGCTTGTTCGGTGCTCAACCGTTGCGTTGAAAATAGACTTCTATTTTATTATGCTTCTAGAAACGAGGATGCAACTGCGCAGGTTTGAAGAAATCAGCTCGGAGAGCACGCGGGACGCAGCCTAAAAATCACTGTGATAACTGCAGAAACAATAGCAAACTACCACGACCTTGAGACTTTTAAAAATTGTTCCTCTTGTCAGTAACAATGAGCGTCACATCTAACTGCTGCTAGGTATTCTTTTTCGATAGTTGGCTGAACTATCACTGGCTGTCTAGGTTGAAATTCATGAATTTAGAGCAGGAAATGTTGCCCGGTAACATGAAAAATGGTTTAAAACTGCAGTGAAACGGGAAACATGAGGCTAAACAGTGTGCACAAAGGCGGCGATTTTAATTTCGTGCATTGAGGCAGTAACGCCAAAGTAGCTATTTATAGGGAATATAGAACAGAGTAATATCCCTCCATAACGTCGAATTTATGCGTATATGTTAACGTGGTGCGGTAGGAGCGCAAGGAACAAAGTGGGTATTCACCGAAAATCTGGTCCCAACTGATGACGTCGATAAAGGCTAGCCATGTTTGTAAGAGAGGGAGAGAAACAGCTTTATTAACTCCTGTGGTTTAGTGGGACATTTTGGCCGCCGGTGTAAGTCTGGCGGCGATCGTAGAGGAATTTGAGATCCGCTTTTGTAGTTATTTGTTTTAGGTCTGGTAGTTTTGTGTGCTTTATGTAGTTTTTTCCCTTGAATACCTAGCTCATGTGAAGCTGGCTGTGCTCAGGAAACGTCTTTACGCAGCAGGGGCGTGGTCTCAGGATTGTTGTGAAGTGTAAGGTGGTGTGCCTGCATCTGCTTGCCCTTCAGATTAGCCATGCGGTAGTCCCAGTCCAGCTGGGCCCAGCGAAGTCGTCCATCGCGGGCGATGAAGAAGTGATCACCGACCGCCGAAAGGGCATGCGTAAAGAGAAGCCAGAGTCATGGTGTCGATGTTGTTGGCAGCTATACACATTAAGGACGTAATATAGCAGAGTGCTGAGGTTTGGGGGAGTATTTTAAGAAAGCCGTTCTCCATGGCGACGTCGGCACATTTGGAGTTGGTAATGAGTACTGTTGGTTGTTGGTAGAGTTGGTTATGAGCAAGGAACTGTGCTTGGGTGGTCACGTAAAGCGTATGAGGGACAACAGGTGGACCATGCGTTTAACAGAGTGGCTGCTAACAGACCACAAACGCAGAAAGGGTCGGGCGGGAACTCGATAAAGCGATGAGATACGAAAAATTGGGACGAAAGCATGAACTAAGCCAGCACTCCATAGGCGTGGCTGGAAATCTTTGGGAGAGGCTCTTGTGGTGCAGTAAACAGCACCAGGCTTATAATGGTGATGCTGGTAAATCAGTAATGTTCCCGGAATCCAGGTACACAATTGCGTCCAGGCAGGTGGACGGGCGGTTGGTTTCGTGTAGCGCAAGGATGGTAGGGTGGCATGGCAGGATTGGTGGCCCTTCTTGCGGAGAAACCACGTTCACTTCCGGAGCCAGCATACAAAACTGGCACGCTATGATATGAAGCCACCAGAGAAGGTTGTTCTCGAGGGATGGAGGTAGTAGAGGGGATGACTGGGGTTACAGCTGTGGTAGAAGTGTTTAGTTGCGTACAGCTAAACACGTCCACCACAAGTTTCAGTGAGGAGCCCCCGCGAAGGACTTAACAGTGGCTAAAAAGGGTTGGGTAGCACACTGTAAACACAAACTAGCAGGAAATGGAGTTTTAATCAAGTAATGTGCCCTGAAAATTACCTATAGCAAAAAATGTACTCCCCCCTAGGCATGATCTAAAAAGTGGATAAACCTCAATGGTAGTACCGTTGACCATTCATGTAGCAAAAGAGAGGATTTAGAACGACTTAACACCATTTGTGAGATGGCGTTTGGTTCCTTGTAAACTACCACGTCCACAATAAACTCGCCATCAGAGGTAATCATCTCAAGCGGGCGGTCGCCATGATAGTCTTGTGTTGTTTCCGTGTATCAGCACTTCAACCGTGGCCTAATGCTAATTAGAACGAGTAAGCAGGACGCGATGGTCGCATACAGCTACAAAACCGATACCGTACGACGTATACCCGTATAGATGCTTCAACCAGCGCGATCACAGGCAGAGAGCGCGGCCGTGTTGTCTCAATCTGTTTATTTTGGCGATAGGTGTTGTCAAACTCTGCTGCTAACGAAGAGACAGTTCTCGCCGTTGCAAACAATTGCAATGTTCATCTGCTTCGCTTGCTTGCGCATACATAGACGATTTAAATTCTCGTGCCAGCGCGCCAACGCACCTGACTGCAGCGACTCAACTTGCCCTGGCGCCACGACTGGCTGCCCGGATGTAAACAACCTCTGTGTTATCAACGCAGCGCGGCCGGGGACTCGGTGCGGCCGGAGCTTCAAGCCTGGCCTTGGGCCGTTGTTTTTTCTTATTTGTGAAGGACTAGTAGTGCTATTTGGTGGAAAGATGTTCATGTGCCCCTGTCAAACGAGGAACGGCCGCAAACAGCATTTGGATACTGCGACAGCTGTGGACAGCTCGCTGGTGTGGTCTGTCATAAGTCGATGCTACCCGGGTACCCGTGCCGCTAACAGCACGTACACGCACGGGCAAAGAAAAAAGCGCACACTCGTATTATTTTACTTGTTTGTGGGTTTTGGGGTATGCATTCGCATTCTTTTGTAGGCCGGTTTGTAACAGGGCATTCGAGATAAAATTGTTTGTCGCGCGCGGCGTCGTTTCAAAGCAACGTGACGGTTACTTCGTGCTGGCGAAAATCAGCGCAGTCAGACGCAAGCGGGAAGGAAGGTAGAGAGATCCGGAAAGAGGGCGCTAATATATAAAAGAAATCGTAATGCAAGACGAGAAATCGAACGCAACCCGCCTGCGTTTCTCCGAACTTTAGGACAGAGCCGCACACGGGTACGTTGTCACAAACTCGAGCGTACGACGTCTAAAAGTACCGTACGTTTTTTTCATTTTTCAACGTGACCTGAGCCACTTATCTTCTCATTGCCGCGCATGCAGACCTGATTGTGTCCCTGTGTTTGAGCGCACAGCCATTCTTTTCCGACACAAGAACCAGCAAACGTGAGAAATTGTAGAAGCCAGCCACATCAGAAAAGCTGGTTCCGAATGTATCAGTCATCCCTCTATCACCCTGCTTAATCGAGAAGTCGCATATTTAGACGCACATTGAGCGCTATTTCGGTGCCTCTTCTGGGCATGCGTGTTGGGGGTGGGAGGGGGGTCTTAATCCATGTATGATGCGGTTATCTTTGCTGATTTTTCGCCTTTCATGCGCCTCAAAGTTCGTTTTGTGGTTTTGTTGTTACGGTCTTTTAGTATTTTCGGCTGAGTGCGCCGAGAACTGTGACGCATTGGGGGCGCGGAAATTGGGCGCTTGAGCATTTAAAGCTTTGAATTGTGCAATAATAAACTAGTTGCGAGTCTGCGCTTGTGCCGTCTTCATGTGTTCTTGTCCTCGTTAATTTGCGCGCAGTTTGTTTTTCGAGATGCATCATTACCAACTCGCCCAACTCTCAACCCTTTTACAGATCCTATACTCCGTAAAAATGAGTTGTCTGTCCTTTTAGGTACGGCAAAATCTCGCGCAGCGCATCAGTCTGCCAGGGGGCCATATCCTAATGTCAAGGCACACACTATGAAAGCAGCTTGCACTTAATGCGTCACATTGTCTGCTGATAAGCATTTTAGCTTCGCCCCTCTCATCATCATTCACTTCGTAGAGATGGCGGTATTTTCTTTCATAGCTTGTTGTCACTACAGTAATTAATAGCAGAATCAGTCCTACAAATCACAGAAACGGTTCGTTTCACGTTGAAAATAGTCACAGTAACAAACTTTGCACCACACGGAGGAACAATCGGTTGCAGTGATGAGGCATAAGGGTAATTTGTTGTTAAAGGGTCATTGAAGGCAACCAGAAAGTTGGTTTCAAACGGTAGGCGGAGCTCCGAATAGCCATTTTAGCATTGATTTAGTGCCAAGATGCCTCAAGTGCTGAGAAGTCGCTGTTCAAATGCTCATCAAACGTGACGCAAACACGACTGCAGTCGCTGTTTGCATGAGGATAACCAGAAGCAAGTGAAGAAGCGGTGATTAATAGCAGTATACAAGCAACTGAATACAGCATTTCCACGTACCAAGCAGTTTGGTCGGTTTCGGTCAAATCGCTCATGCTTCTCCAAACTCCCCTGTCATTTGCCGTTCGAGATCACTAAGCAAAATGTTTCTCCATTGGACCCGTGATCAGTATTTACGCTTCACTGAAGAAAAACATTGGCCTTTTAAGGCCCCGCAATTGTTGGAGTCCAACGATTTTCTCGTGCGTAGCTCGCATGCTCCCTTGGAAAGCGGTACTGCCACCCCAAATATGTACGCGTAGCACCACCCAGCGGCAGCCAAGAAAGAAGTTGCGCGCGTCAGGCCATTTAAGCCCTTCCGGTGAAACCGTAT
This sequence comes from Haemaphysalis longicornis, assembly GCF_048455015.1. Classification (NCBI taxonomy): domain Eukaryota; kingdom Metazoa; phylum Arthropoda; class Arachnida; order Ixodida; family Ixodidae; genus Haemaphysalis; species Haemaphysalis longicornis. The sequence continues at coordinate 29,487,832 of NW_027526204.1, read as the reverse complement.
TTTTGCTAGTTTCAAACTTATTTTAAAAAAAAGCCAGGTGTAAGAGTGGTATAATAGTGTTCTCCGTGAGCTAGTCTATCAACCTAGAGAGACTTGCATTTTAACATTTTAACTTCACTGTCATTTAAAGTTGTGCTCGAGTATATTGTGCGGAAGTAGTATCTTTTTTATTGCTGCAAAAGCCACGATGGTTTATGTACTGGCACCTGGTTTTATGAAGCCTTTGCATTCCTAATTTAAGTACTGAAATTCGCAGGGAACTTGGCCTAACAATTTTATTACTGTACCGAATTATTAAGCTCATTAAACCATAGTGTCTGTTTTGAATTTTACATGTGGGGCATTTTCTTTTTCTTTTTTGCTTTTTCAGGAAGATGTTCCTTTGACTCCCTGCCTATATTCCGTGAACGAGGAAGTTAGCCTCCACATCGATGGCCAGAGTGTCTTGACTGCATCATCTTTACTGGGAGGACTGTGTAGTCTGTTTGTATCGTTCTGGGTTTTCAACATTCAATATCCCAAGAAGGCACACAGACCTCTAACGTTTGTGGAACATGCCTTTTTGGACCTTGCCAGCACCAAACCACGTGTGAAGGATTTCGAACTAATTAACTTTTGTCGCATCAGTATTCCTCACTAATATTTTATTTATTTTCAATCCTATAATCATTGAATAGTAGTCTAAAAGAATTTCGTATTATGTTTCTGACTTTTTCTTTCTTCTTTTTTTACTGAACAGGGCGTATTTGATGGGCCCTTCTGTATGCTCATAATACAGCTATCTTTTAGTGAAGCAATAATATTAACGAACTAATTTAACTTGAAACAATTATCTAAATAATGTTGGCAACAGGTTCTAAATGAATCAACTAAAAATTATCCGAAAAACACGAATTACATGGCTTTTTCTTCTCACTCTAAAGAAGCTATCACAATACCACCCATTCTGTACTATAACCCTGCAATTAACCCCTCAGACTCGGTCACTTTTCTTGGTGCATTTGTGTCTTTATCAAAACGCACTGGTATTTTCCGCAGCATATTTCTCGTTCTTTATATTACTCATTTATCCATAGCCATCTCATTGCTGTCTGTCTCCTACATCATTTATCTCTTGTGCCTTTACCATCTACAAAATGCTCGTTACCTTTCAATATCAAATCGTTGCACAGCTCTCGCTCATTTCACCACCAATTGAAAAATTTTTTGTTGTTGTAAACCACTGAAACCATTTTTTTCACTTTGTGTGCTGAGTACTGATGCGTACTGATAAGTACTCACGCGTTTTCAATCCTCTAGTATTATATAATGACGTCACGTACCATGCCGTTGTGTTTGTGCCTATATGTTTTTCGCATATTTCCAGTTCTTGTAGTAATATTGTTTCTACAGTTTGTTCAACTAGGACACAGCTCGCTCATTTCACCACCAACTGAAATTTTTTTGTTGTTGTTGTAAACCACTGCAACCATTTTTTTCACTTTGTGTACTGAGTACTGATGCGTACTGATAAGTAAGTTCTGATAAGTACTGACGCGTTCTCGGTCCGCTAGTATTATATAATGATTTCACTTACGATGGGGTTGTGTTTGCGCCTATCTTTGTTTTTCGCGTATTTCCAGTTCTTGTAGTAATATTAATTCAACGGTTTGTGCAACTAGCATTGTATTGCTGTCTTCCATTCCTAACTGGCGTGTTATTTAGCAATTTACCATTTGTGCTTTCTTATAGGAGGTTGCCCTAAGTTTTTATTTCGGAACCTCCTTGTGTACACCATGTACCATGTAAACTTGTATGCGAAAGTTCGTTTGAAATAAACCTGAAACCGAGAAAAACCGTGTGAAATCAGTACTCCCGCAGGGAACTTGAAACTCTCCCTTGTGGCCTTGAAAAAAACCCTTTCGGAAGGCCTACAGAACCGCCCCAACTTTCGCAAAACTTCATTCAAAAGAAATATATGCTTCCCTTGAACCTCCTAAATACTCCAATCGTGAGGCCTACAAAACGTAAACCTCCATGCAAAAGAAGTAAAGGCTTCCCTTGAACCTCCTAAAAACGCCCCTAAAATAACGTAAGTACTTCCCAAGGGAGCCATAATAGGCTCCTATTCAACCGCCTAAAAAGTCCATAAACATCACTTAAAACGCCTTCAGGAAGTAAACAATACTCCATTTTCATCTCCTTAAATTCTTCCAAACATTTCTTAACACTCCCTAACTACCTCCTTTCTATCACCAAAAACGCCCTGTTTTGAGGAGGTACACAAAACCTCCCTGTTTCATGTAGTAAAAAAACTCCCACAAGGAGGATCACTAGAGGACAGGCGAAAAAGAACCTCTAGGGAGTATATGGGAGGAAAAAAAATTTAGAGTGCATGAATGTATTTGTACAATACGTTCTCGGGGGCAGTTAGGCGATCCTTCCTGGAGCTATCAGGTTGACAGGAAGCGTTTCCACTTGCTTGGGCGGGATGGACAGCAGGGTTATTGTCGAGAGGTGTAGAACGCATTTGTGTGCCGATTTAAAACGGTACCCAATTCCAGCTACTGCTATACTTAGAGCTTTATGGACAGGGTAGGGTACTCACCCTCTTTTCAAGGAGGGCGAGATGACGGCTTGCTTATTTGGGTAAAAAAGTTGCAAGCCTGCAGATTGGCACGCTGTAAGTCATCTTCACCTTGCTGCTGTTGGGAAGAAAGGCTTTATCAAGCAGGCCATGCGGCCACACGCACTCGAAAAACTACATCTTGGCTATGAAGCGCGCTCGTGGAATTCCGCAGATTAGTAGAGATGAAACGGACTAAATATATCATTAACGCTTAATCGTGCACACGCGCTAGTGATTTTGCTTCGCGCATACATCACGAAACAAAAAACTTGTTGTATCTGCTTAGAAATCTGTAACTAAATTTGCACGTTCATGAGGCAGCAATAAGAGTCCACACGCACCATCATTTCTTTTGACGGCCGCTGAAAGAGCCACTCGGTTGTTTATTAACATAAAAAAGCACCCTGAGCAAAGTCGTGACGGCTCAGGTGCCAGTTCGAACCTCCGCGACTGAAATGAACACACCGACTCATGCGTTCTTACTTGTCCTTCTCCTGCCGGTCGTTCAACTGATAGGCCTTGGACAATTTTTCAAGAACAAACCATGTACATTTCCCGGAGGGTCGTAGTTGGACACGATGAAGATCTTGTTTCTATATTTGGCAATGCCTGAGCCCAAGTACCGGCTTGATTTCCATATAAGCTGCGTGAAGTGACCGCTGGCATACTGGAAGGCATTTGTCCACCTGTGGAGCTTGATTTCGTCGTACCAGCCATCCACGGCTCTCCTTCCTGCGAGGAGAGAGGGCAAGGGCAGTTAACCACGTTAGAAACCTGGGATCGATTGGTGATGGAGTTTCGCGTGGTGGCTGAGTGAGAACGAAGTGCGCGTGCACGTGCAAGTCGTGAACGTCTTTCGTGCACGTGCAGCTGCCTCGCATAGGGCGCAGAACTGAAACACTCTGGTAGTACTTTCTGGCGCGCATGAGCGGTAGGTACTGAATGAAATGCTGACGAAACTAAACACACATACACACATTTTGTCTAGAGGTGAGAACGTGGCATTCTAGCTTTGTATGTTTGCAATACGAGCATGAAATCTGAAAAAATAGGAGTAGCAAAGGCGCTTTCTAGAGCGACCAGATAACGGTACACGCGCTTCGCCTAATTACGTTTTCAGCATCTGTCGCGCGAGAGAAAAGTGCGTGGCCGCCGCGACCAGATATTCAAAGGGCAGCCCAGCAATAAATTGTGGCTGACATCATTGTGTCCATTGGATGCCGCCACCCTCTCCTTCGCCTTCACGACTACAAAGCTCGTTAGTCCGCGTCAGGTTTCCTTGTGACGGCATTTTGTCGCTCATCTGCGCCCGTAACAATGGGCAGTTTCGGCTTCTGTATATATATTTCTTCTTGCGTATGGGGTACCTCTTAAACATGCAATGCCATCTCGCCGCATCTTCACAACATAATCCTTTGTGTCCTATTCTTCTGGTCAAACTCCAGGAAGACTTTCCTTACTTTACGTTCTCTGTTTGAAATAGTCCTTGAAAAGGCTTTTAATAAAATTTTAGGGGCAAATAAAATTGACAGACAAGTTGTCCATTCCAAAGGTGCGCGCGCTCTTTTTGCGTGTCTAACGATGATCACAAAATGGCTTAAACGACATAATGGGAGCCCAGCTATGGCTAACCGCAATGCACGTATTGGGTGAACTAATTCACAAGTTGAAGGCGGAGTAATGAAGACGGCGTGTGCGCTGCGATACTTACCGTGTACATGGTAGTCCGGGTCGGCGCTAGAACCATAGAAGAGGTTCTCGCCATACTTCTTATTGCGACTCCTGTGCACCATTTGTCCTATCTTGGCCAGATAGAAGGCATAGGCTTGAGCGTAGCGACATAGCTGCGGAAAGTGGAAAAAAGGCAGGGATTAGTTCTGCGTTGCCAACGCCGCCTGTATAACATTGCCTGAACTGTCGGCTACCTTCAAGTTGGGACAGTAGGGACGTGTGAGCCGTGTCCGCCAGCGACCGCCGTATACCAACAATCAGCGGCGAAACTACGTACCCTAGGGGCACTAAATCATGCAGCTGTAAGGCTGCCACCCTGCAAACGCTGTGCGAATCCTATAGATTGTTTTGTATAGTTTGCGTGAATCATCGCTACCCGGCGGACACAACTCAAGCTGGCTGAAGCGATAGGCAGTGAGCTCTCTGGCCAGGAGTCAATTAACTCGCCTTACTTCAGGTATGCTCCTAACATTTCCGATATTTACAAATCACCCGAAAGACGCTAATAAGACGTACAATTATAGGGTAAGGATGATACAAAATGTTCTGCCTCGTAATCGTAACATGGCGAACAGCATTACGCCCTACCAGTTCACACCATGGCTCATATCTACCTTATATATTACACTGCGCTTCGCATCCAAAATACGCCCAGCCCATAAGGATCAGGGCAGTCCTATTCTTATCTTATTGAGGAGTCCTCGTGGTAACCCCTTATCTTCTTTCTGACTCCCTCCTAGCCTTGGAAGGGACTAGAAATCCCTGCCGAAGCTAACATGCATTTTTCGCGGCTAGAAGTCCAAGCTAAAAGTCCAGGGACTAAGGGAGTATTTTTGAATACTATAGTATTCAAAATTGTAAGCGGCGACAAAATGACTCCTTTTTTAATTCTTCGCACTACTCAAGACACTGGTTCCTAGCCGTAGTAAGGGTCTGAACACCACCGCGTTTCGCCTCCTATTCATCTTACGTGTTCTTGAGGGGGATAGTTAGCGCTTTCTTTATTTAGCCACATTTCCAAAAAAAAGTGGATTTCGCTATTACACACCGCGACTCCTGATATGCATGGTTGCCGGAATATGCTGCTCCTACAATCAAACGTCGTTGTAACTGAGTTGAGTTGGAGGGAGCCACAATTATTTCGTTATATCCATTATTTCGTTGCATTAACTATAATAGTTCATGACAATGTATGCTCAGTTCCATGTACACCTATATGCATTGAAACAGGAAAATCGCCTTGCGGCCCACTGTACTGCTGCGCGACCACGCATGCGTAGGAAATTGAATAGAAGACCAACATTTTGCTTGCCAAATGCGCGCACTGCCTAGTTTATTTCCCGCTAGACATAGCTGAAAAAAAGTACGGTATGCTTCGTTATTGTTGACATCGCAAGCGAAAGGCACTTTTCAGCGGTGGACACCACGTTATACCGTTTTCGCCGTCCCCATGGTCCCCGAAAAAACGACTGGAAGGTCAACCGGATCGAGTGCGTGCTACGACACTGGCACGTAAGACGCGTGGGCATGGTAGACCACGGCATCTTTGTCGTCGTTCGCGCCAGTTTCTTCGGTCAAATCGGCGACAATACCACGTCGACATCGACGTTGAGAGAGCCATGCTCCTTGCTCGCCCCTGCTGAGCGAGCGAGGAGGATGGCTCGCTCGGCCGCTCGTGCTTTAAAAAAGTGGCTGCGAACGAGTGTGGAACTCGTTCTCCGCTTCATCGCGCATTACGCCGGGATCGCACGCCCCCTGAAAGCCGTTCACAAAAGAGTATGTCCCTCAAACATTGGGCCACACACAATAAGAGACATTCTGTAGTCTTATCGCCATCCTTACGACCCCACCCATATTAGGACACTTCGATCGAATGGTCACCACTGAACTATGCACCCACGCTAGCGACAAGGGTGCTGGCCGTGTCCTCGCCCAGCAATAAGCAGACCAGAGTTGTGTGATAACTTATGCAGTGGCATTCAGTCGCCGTTCGAGCGGAATTACTTCATAACCTAACGGCAATGCTTTGCACTTTCTTGGGCTATCGGTGAATTCCGCCCGTATCTAAATGATCGACACTGACCAAAATTTTTTGTGTTGCTTTCATTCGTAAGATATTATCTGTGCCGGCATGGGCGATGGGCTTTAGGGCTACAACAATGTGATTTTCCCCTGACTTACAAGACTGGCCTCCTACACCACGACACCGACATCATTTCGAGTAATCCTGTGGATCCTCCAGACCTGAGCATGGATAGTTGTGGTCAGTGTGTCTTTTTTCTTTCCTACCTTCCCAAGACTGCCGATGAACGACGTCGTAACGTCTCGCGGCGTGTCATCATCAATCGCATCTGCTCCGTAGCATCTAACATTTCCTTACGTGCTTGCACGATTCAAGATGGCGTCCTCTGCCGTCATAACTTCCGCGTGGATGATTCTAACTTGCTTCTCGTCGTACCCCGCACCGCCACCAGGATGTTAACAAATGGGTACGCAAGACCTGCTGGTGGTAGTGATTGGTGATGTAGGTGATGATGATCGCAATCGATCGCGCCACCTTGCACAGCACTGGCCCGTTGTCCTTTCCGGGCGTAGCATTACCACACCTGGTAACAATATAGACGGGTAACAACAATGAAAAAAAGGGCATGCCCGTTTTCACACTTGCAGGGATTCTTCCTCTTGAACCAAGCATTCAAGTCACCGTGTGCCGGCTGCTAGCACCATCTATCAGTGGACGTCAGAAATGGACTGGTAGTTAAAAGGAGCAGGGCAGTTGTAATGCGTACAACAAAAAAGTAGCCGTGATACCGCTCGACGCGATCGTAAAATGGACAGGCATCGGGTGAGTGGTCAGTCGACCACCATAGAGAGATCACGACAGCAACCAAACAGCCTTTTGTCCCGCCGTGTCATGAGATCACTGCTGCTCCTGTGCCCTTGGGTCTGGTTTTGTTCGTCTGCCCCACTTTATGCTATTTTCTTTATTACCACTGCTTAAGTAAACATCTTGTGTCCTTTCGCAGCGCTTCTGTGCAGTAATATTTGGACCGGTCGGTTGCCTGAGCCCTTTAGGTAGGGAGGACTACCTGCACACTTTAGTAATTGCACATGCTTCTTGTTGTTTCGCCCCACATCTTTGAAGTATTTTAGTGTCCATCTATTTATTGCAAAAGTGACAGCGTAAATGAAAAAAAGAAAGCATGCGTTCTACAGTGGCTCCTCTGACTTGTCTAAGCATGTAACGCAAGCTTTTTGCACATCAAAAGAGGCATGGTTTTAAGGTAGCAAGCACTATGGACGTTAGTCACGTGACAATGTTTGCAGTACGCCGTTGTTAAACTTGGTAATTTGGCTGTCAGAAAGATAAAAGAACGTCGTTGAGGACTTGGCGGCATCGGCTGTTCCAATTGATGACGGAGCAGACTGGCGTAGTCATTTCGTAGATTCAAACATGCTGTATTGTGTTCCTTGCGCCCACGTGACTTAATGTCACCAGCTCTCACCTTTTACCACTACCGCTCTCCCAGTGGCTATGAAGCGCGGCAATGCTTCCAGCCGACGTTCTTGTTTCACCCTCGTCAACGATGAAATGAAATCGTTCCGTTCTCTAACGAGATGTGTTCCCGCCACGTCAGTCGTACGGAAATGAACACAACAAAAAATGCGCACGCGCAGAAGGGAGCCACTCGGAATTCTGGTTCCTCAGTAGCACCAACGTATCCCTTCGAATAAACTTGCTGTAATAATAGAAAATTAGTCTTTGATTTGGTGGTCTGACAGATAATATGTAAGAGAGTGGAAAGTCGAGCAACTAGTGGGATGGGCCATATTAAAATATGGCCGATATTAAAAATGACAGCGCACAATTCGACTGGGACGAGAAAACAAGAAGTACGACAAGCTAGTACTCGCAACGGTTGTTTTATTGAACATGCCAAAAGTATAAATACCCAAGTACTCAACCTACATACACTACCTGGATCACTTTTAAGTGCGAATGCACTTTATAAGCGACCCCAAACCTTCCACCGTCGGCGGCGGCGGTGGCGGCGTCCGCAGTCCTCCTCTCCCTAGCAACGGCGTGGAGCGGAGAGGAGCGTCGGTAGCAACGGCGCGGTGACGTCACTTCACCACGTGACCGCGCTCGCTCCGCCTCCTCGCCGTGGCTACGCGGGTGCGCGCCGCTCCCCGCACCGCTCCTCGCGCCGTGACGTCATGGTATGACGTCACAGCGCGCCTACTCTCCCCAGCAGCTGCCGCGCGCCTCTCTCTCCACCGTGACATCACACTCTCTCCTCTCCCCCTCGCTCGGCTGCAGCTGCCGTGCGCCGCTGTCCCTCTCCCCTTGCGCTCGCCTCCTCTCTCAGCCACCTGGCTCGGCGCGCTCGGCGCGGCGTACCCCCCTATATATGCAGCGATAAACTGCCAGACCTCCGTGGGTCGGCTCGCGCGCGCTCACGGGCGAATGCCATCGGATTTTAACTTTACTCCCCCTCATAGCATCACCCCGTGCATTCGCACTTAACCATGTTCAGCCTCGGGGAAATGCTTGGGAGTTTTTTTTTCGGCGCACTCGGCCGCACACACGGAAAACACATTGTGCGCTGTCGGTTTTAGGTTCGCGACATTATTTACCATCAGGAGGAATTAACCCTTTTGTTTGGCAAATGATTCCACCCATTGTCAGCCGTATGACAACAGACTGGACAGGTTCCAAGTGTGTCGGCTCCCTTAAAAGACTAGTGCCGCCAAAGCTTTTCTCACCTGCTCACTGTGCTGCAGAGGTGGCACACCGTGCTTGCTCCTGTATTTGTTGGTAACTCGCAAAACTTGCCTCTGAAGCTTGCGCATGGCCTTGGTGAATTTGCCGTTAAAGTCTGTTGGCTCGATCCCTCTGATAACCTGCGTGTCGGTGAGAAAGAGCGTATAAAGAAAAAAACGCTGCACAAAAGTTCATTCCATGGAGGTACAAGTATGGTGCGGTTACTCGGCGTTTGGTGCATAAGAACCTGAAGCAGAATATGCAAGTATTGTGGCGATGTTAATCGGGGCTTTAAAGAGTACACTTCCGTCAAGGTTTACCGAGCCACTGTGTACGATGGCCATATAGGACCTTCCTACGACATTCTGTAGCAGTGTGCGTATTTTTCGTCTCCGCACACTCTGGCAGCGTGTTTCTAAACGTTTCGCTGCCACGTGCTCCCACGTGATGTGTGTGATGTCATTTCGCGCGTTATTCTATTCCACAACTGCAAAAAGGAGCTGGAAGTACGGCTTTTGCAGCTGAAAGGTAGGTTTATGACTACTGGGGACGGTGACTTGGGTTATAGACCGCGCAGGCCTAACCATTTTTAAATTTTTTATTGCGAAAACGCTTTTTATGAACTTTTCCTCGCGTGGTTTTGTATTCTTTAGGCCAGTATATAATATTGCGCCGCTTGCGACCACGTTTAAACACCCTTCCGCTTCACGCACGATGATATCACCCTTGCCGAGTTTGGGTGCCGGCCATTAGGAAGGTTGGAGATATGGATGGTCTCTTTGCCCCTCTTCTTCCTTGCCCATCTAGAATTACCTTTCTGCGAACGGCCTTGTTGTTCACGTGATGAGCTTGTGCATCTCTAGCTTTTGCCGAGGCAATATTGGGAAGATTGTGAGGGAAAGCTCAGTAATGTGCAGTAACCGCTGAGAGCAGGCTTCCGGTTTCGGGCACATGTTACAGGTGTCACACAAGCAGAAAAAGAGCTGCCGAACACTGCCATTACTGCGATTGAGAGGCTTTGTAGAATGGGTCATTTAAAGGCCACTAATGTACCAAGCTGTGGGGAGAAGCAGGGAAGAGAATACGTTCAATGCGGGAGGGGTGTTATCTTTCCCACATTTCCTACAGTTTCAAGGTGGCATGTCAGGGAGAGCGGAAGATAATTCAACTACTGGTGACGGGAACGTGATAACAATATAACAGACGCTTTTGACCAGAATGCGGGGTGACTAGAATGCGCAGATTTGCGCACTGATTTGCACAGTTTTAATGCGAGCATTTCTTAGACTCGCCTCTTCCTGCGTCGGACGGCGTCCACAGCTCCGCGCCCGCAGCAGGTGCGCGCATGCGTCGTAGTCAGCCCGTTCGCTCGTCACCCCCGGAACGCTCCGTCGCGGTCTCGGCCACGGCCGGGCTGGAGGAGCGGCGGGCGCGCACTTTCAATGAAAGTGCGTGCTCGCCGCTCCTCCAGTCCGGCCGTGTCTCGGCGTAACAGGTGCGTGATAGCAGCGCGGTGGGGCGTAGAAGAGCGCGCGCTGCTTGCGCATGCGCGCTCTCCCCCCCGTACCGCTCTCCCTCTACTGCGCGCGCTGCAAATATAAAGCCGCTAGCGGTCGCTCGTGCTTCAGTCACTGCGTTGCTCCTTCCTTCCTTGGTTGACGCTCGCTCCCACGTTTACTCGTGTCTGCTACTCCAGCATCACGGAAGAAGCGATGGAAGCAACACTGCCTTCAACCAGTACTGAGGCCCCAATGCTCTGCATTTACTCGTGTTCCCCTCGCGGGAAGGCGCGGGAATGTTTTTTTAACAGCATGGCATGGCTTCGCTAAACGACCCATGGGCGTTTTAATAGGCACTAAATGGCAAAATTCAGAGAAATAAGTACAAGCGCTGAGAGCATCTATGCTTGCCCCTCTTCCAGTGCAACTGTTTTAATCTATGTAACTGCCTCTTGCTCTGTTTACGCAATGATAAAATGGCGGGTAAAGCTCCCAAAGAGGGCTGCGTCTTGAAAAACTGGTCTACTCTACGCCAAGCGTTATTTCAAACCAGAACCGAAAATATGACAGGGTGCCACTTTCGTTTTGTTTCATTAGAACAAATGGTAACATACGTAATTTTTAAGATCGTCCATTGAAAGTTGCAAGCCTGTCAAAATTACAATATTATGACTTCTCTCAAGCGGAGGTCCAAAGTTTTTATAGAAATCGCGATGTTTTAGTTGGTGTTTCATTTGTTTCTCAACGAACACCCCGCACGGGGCACCTTGAGTAATCTTGGTGACGGTATTGGCGACACCGCGGACCCCGAGCCCCCAAACATAAGCTGGAACCAACCGTGGCGATGTGTTTTGAGGTGAAGGGTAGAAACCTAAAACGGTGGCCGTCGGAGCCCAGGTCAAGCTCCGGCAGATGGGCTCCCTGTCTGCTTACCAGGCAGGGATCTCGGGACCTCTCTCGGCATCAGGGTAACCCGAGCGAACAACGTACCCCGCCGCCTGCTTTTATACTAAGCTATATGGTATTGTCTTCAAGCCCCCGCCCCCCCACCAAAACGTGATCGGTCACTAAAAAGGGGCCCGCAGAAGTATCTTTTCCCCCATTGTCATCATTAACCTTTCCTGAACCGGATAACTACTCTATTTCTTGTCATGGAATCCCTCAATCCCACCCACCCCCTTGCAACGCAGTCAGTCTTCCTTATGGCAAAATGTCTTAAAGCCATAATAGGAAAGTCGTATAAGGCCAAAACACAAAGCACTGGTGAAGTCCTCATCGAGGTAAGCGACAAGCAGCAGTCCACAAAGCTTGTAGATGGAACTAGACTGGCTGATCTGGAAGTCAGGATTACACCCCATCGCAGCCACGACATCTCGCAGAGTGTGATATCGGAGTCAGATCTGCGGAACGAAACGGAAGCGGATCTCGTTGCAGGATTGAAGGGTCAGGGCTTCACTGCCGTGAGACGCATCACCATCCGCAGAGTCGACAAGGAGATTCCCGCCAAGCACATCATCTTTACTTTTGACCACGGAGTACTTCCGCAACATATAAGTGCAGGCTTTATCCGGTGCTCCATCTGTCCCTACATACCGAACCCACGGCGCTGTTTCAAGTACCAGTGGTTCGAGCACGGTACAAACTCTTGCTGTGGCTGAAGGACCCGTGCAAATGCGCTGCACAGGATCATCCGAGGGACAATTGTTCATCTAGCACCCTCACTTGTGTGAACTGCGGGGGGCTGCATGCAGCGTACTCCTGTAAATGTGAAAAATTTCAACTGCAGAAAAATATAATAAACATCAAGGTAACTGAGAACATCTTCCCAGAGGTGCGAAAGGCGTTCGCCTCTTTCTCTCTGGGGAACCACACCGACACAGCTCACCGGAGGGCAGTGCCGCGCCTGGTTTCCACGGGAACCCAGTTCAGCGAGTCTGACCTGGTCCCGCCCCGGCCCCTTCCCCACCCGGTTGTCTCAGGCAGCCCAGCCCGTCACCACACTGCTTGCTGAGGCAGCAGCGGTGTGGTGACACACACACACACACACACACACACACACACACACACACACACACACACACACACACACACACACACACACACACACACACACACACACACACACACACACACACACGCACACGCACACGCACACGTGCACGCGCGCGCACGCACACACACACACGAACACGCACGCACGCACGCATGCACGCACGCACACACACACGACCACACACACACACACGCCCGCACGCACGCACGCACGCACGCGCACGCGCACGCCCGCACGCACGCACGCACACGCACGCATGCACACACACACGCACGCACACACGCTCACACGCACACAAGCATACACACACACCCACGCACGCACACGCATACGCCCACGCACACGCACACACAGACACGCACATGCACACGCGCACGCACGCACGCACGCACACACACTCCATTCATTCCTAAATGTAAATATTGGGAACACTAAACATCATTCAATGGAACTGCAGAGGCCTTATCAACAATCTAGATGATATGTACGAGAAACTTCATTCACATCAACGTAGTCTCGTGTGTCTTCAGGAAACACACCGTAATAGTAAACATACTACCTGCTTGAATAGCTACTTGATATTTCGAAAAGACTGGCACAGTTGCACTTATTCTTCAGGTGGTGTGGCCATAGTAGCCCGAAAATCCTTAGCGTGTTGCACCATCCGCCTAAACACCATGCTACAAGCTGTCACCATTAGAACAATAATTTATAATAAGTTAATAACGGTATGCTCCCTCTACATCAATCTTAATTACCAACTATCGTACACTAATTTTGAGGTCCTGATAGATAAAAAACCTGAATCATACTTAGTCTTAGGCGTCCTCAATGCACATAATTCACTCTGGGGCGCTACCCGCACGGATGTCCGAGGTCGCCTCTTTAAAAAATTCCTCACATCATCGGAGCGTGCCTTTTAACAAACACCAAGCTACATATAACACAGGACAAAACCGTTTCTCACATGTTGACTTGGCTGTTGGCTCTGCAGTCCTTTTTCCATTGTTTGAGTGGCACGTGGACAGAAACTTATATAGTAATGAGCACTTTCTCAACAAATTGGAATAAATAGGCAAATGCACAAACACTTGCCCTACTCATAAATATGTTCATTTAGGGAAGCGCGAACGGGAGTACATTCACAGAAACATCTAAACTACACTACACATCCATAAAACACCTGCAGGTAGAAGAGGAGACCCAACTGCGCATGGCGCACATCCTCGACGCCAGCGACAATTCTATTCCCCAGGCCTCCGGTGCTCCACGCAACCCAAGGAGGCCCTGGTGGAATGAGGACTGCGGGAGAGCGCGAGTGGCCCAGAACAAGGCGTGGGGTATCCTCCTTCGGTACCCCCCCATCCAAACAGCTTGATCATTTGAAAGGGCAAAGGCACTTGGTAAGCGTGTGAGCCATGAAGCAAAACGAGAGAGTTGGCGCACCTTCCTTACATTCATTAAATCATACACAGACACACTCAAGGTATGGAAAGAAACACGCAACCTAAAGGACAACACACATAGCCTGCCTCTGGTCAGCACAACAGGGGACACGCTCGAAGATCAGACTAACACACTCGCACAACACTTTCAACACGTGTCCAGCTCTGCACATTAAACAACCGCTTTCCTGAAACATAAAACCACTTGTGAAAAGAAGTTCCTTCGTGACAATAACAAGTGAAAATGCGGTTACAATTCTAAATTTACACTGTTCGAGTTGAAGCTCGTTATGCAGATACAATTGCACACACCATGATACAACACCTACATCCAGACACTCTTGAAACAGTACTGCACCTACACAACGACATATGGCTTTCGGGGCACATTCCAGCGTCTTGGAGGAAGGCCATAGTTGTGGCTTTTCTGAAGGAGGGTGTTTCCCCTACTTCAGAAAAGCCACAACTATGGCTTTCCTGAAGGAGGGGAAAGACCCCCCCCCCTACTGCTGCCAGCTCTAGACCCATAGCCAGCACAAGCTGACTGTGCAAGCTTCTCGAGAAGATGATAAAGACGAGACTCGTGTACTTCTTAAAGTACAACGGTCTTTTCAAGAGCTGCCCGGCAGGCTTTAGGGTGGGACTACCTAACAACGATCAACTGGTTGAATCAGAGTCGTATATCAAAGATGCATTCCTCCACAAGCGATATTGTATGGCGGAATTTGATCTGGAAAAAGCGTTCGATGCCGCGTGGCACTACGGAATCCTATGTGACCTGAAGCCCGTTGTCATGTCGGGTAACATGCTAAACATGCTTGCCAGCTACATGTCTGAAAGACCCTTTCGTGTTAGAGTTAGAAGTGCACTCTCAAGCGTTCATTTGCAGGAAAATGGCATGCCGCAAGGCGGAGTTTTGAGTTGCGCTTTGTTTATTGTAAAAATTTACACCATCTTCCCGTGAGGGGAACCATGGGGTAGATGCGACGCATCGGGGGTTGCCGTTGCGTTTTCGTTATGTTAGCGATGTCAGCGTGTGGATTGCTGTTGTTGTGTACTCTATTTACGCAGCATGTTCACCCCCGATGCGTCGCATCTACCCCATGGTTCTCCTCCCGGGAAGATGGTGTAAATTTTTTAACCGAGCGCAAGCTGCGCGCTAACGCACAGCTGGCACGGCGACGGGAGCGAGCGCAGCCGAGCGCAAGCTGCGACTGACCGCGCTGACGCACAGATGGCGCTGCGGTGAGAGCGGCGGAGCGCGCAGCTGCCGTGGCGAGGAGAATGGGGGGGATGCGGACTACGCCGCGACAACGACGCGGGACAAGGCGAGTTAAAGAGATGCGTTTCATCTAAAATGAATTTATTCAGAAAAGCATTGCCACCATCGATTTCCTGCTCAATCTATGTAGGCGACGTTCAATCCTCCCTTAAGAGTGTTAACCGGTCTATCTGCGAGCGCCAAGTACAGCTTGGTGTTACAAGCAAGCTGTCTGGGCAGATAGCAACGGTTTTAAATTTAATCCAAGAAAGTGTACAGCCGGTAAAATGCTTGTCTATAACACAGCGTTCATACTCTCAACCCTATCCTGCCCCGCCGGAGCGGGAATTGAATAAAACTACTGCGGAAGTCTGAAGTCTTAGCCCTTCGCTTTTGCCTCCGACATGTTTGGAACGAGTATGTTTCGGTAGTTTTCCGACGTAGCTGGTTGAAGTTAAACTCGCTGTTATAGACAAGCGTTTTACCGGCAGAACTTGTGTTATGTTTTCGAAAAGGCGTGGCATTCGGCCGAACGAGAAAACAAACTCATTGGTGTCTCAATCCCAGTCAGAAATGAACACAAGTTTTTAGGTGTAGTCCTTGACAAAAAGCTAACATTCATCCCACATATCAAGTAACGTAGACATAAATGCTTAAAGGCAATGACTACACACAAGGTTCTCTCCCCCCCTTCAGATGGTGTTGAGAAACTTTTTTACCGGTTTTACTAGCCTGATCGGTTCACGATTGGACTATAGAAGTGTTGTTTATGGGTCAGCAAGTAAAACATCCCTTAAAATGCTGGACCCAGTGCTTCATTTGGGCTCCAGCTCGCATGTGGCACCTTCCGCACTAGCCCGGTCAAAAGCCTCTAAGGGGAACCTACAACGTCAGCGAGCATACACAGATCTCTTTCATGCTTTTAAAATCTCATCCATACCTTACCATCCTTTTAAATCAGTTTTTAGTATACATCCATGACTGAACTCCTGCTGAATCGACCATTCTTCTCTGCGCCCAACTCTTACAAAGTTAGGGAGGAAGCGTCAGAGCTTGCTGCCTCCTTTCTAGATACCATCTAAACTTTTGTAACAGATTTTATAACACCATAGCATCTCCACACTGTATCATGCAAGACATCTTTCACCCATATAGATAAAAACTGAGCTCCCAGATGTGCAATTCTGCAGTACTTGTGGTATTTGCAGCAGAAGTGTCATTGTTCTGACATTTATACGCACGCATATAAAACTGCCACCTTTGTGTCCTGCGCTCCAGGTGGACCTGGCCTTAATGTCACTAAAACACTGAATAATAATACAAATATCTTTAAGGCAGAGGCTTATGGTGTACTTCTTGTTGTTTATCATATTGTCACGAAGCCAAGCACGACGCAGTTGTCTTGCAGGAGAAACAAGTTTATTGGAGCGAACTTGTGCTCCCCTAACAGCTCAAAAGAATACAGAGGCGGCGAAGCAGCGGTCAACAAAGTGACTTGCGCCAGCGAGCGTCGCAGGATCGAATGCCCCGGCATCTGCTCTGCAGGCTTTTTATCTTTCGGCGCGCGTGGTTATGGAACCGTCGATTCGCATCGAGAACATTGTAGATGCAAGAAGATTATTCCGGGATGTTCACGTTAGATCTGAATGCTCTCCCTATCAGAACAGATAACACATGCGGCACAGAAAGAATGGAACACGCGCTTCCCTTGGCACGGAGATAACACAGACCGGCGCAGCCGGGCGGTAAAAGCAAAACACAAATAAACAAACCCAATGCATGGTTCGCGGCAATGTTGCCGCGAACCATGTACGGGTTTGTTTATTTATTGTTTGTTTTTAATGCCCGCCCGCACCCGGCCCTGTTATCTGTGTCCCATGCGAAGCGCGTGTTCCATTCTGTATTTTTATGCCGCACGGGCTATCTTATTCAGATAAGCACATTGTTTCACCTTAAAGTCGCTAGCCCAGAATAATCTTCTGTGATCTACAATGTTCTGGATGTGAATAGACGGTTCCAGAAGCACTCGCGCCGAAAGATAAAAGCCTGCAGAGCAGACGCCGCGGAATTCGGTTCGACGACACTCGCCTGCGCAAGTCACTTTGTTGACCACTGCTTCGCCGCCTCTGTATTCTTTTTGAGTTGCTAGGGAACCACATGTTCGCTGCAATAAACTTGTTTCTCCTGCAAGACAACTGCGTCGTCCTTGGCTTTGTGACATCTGGTAGAGGTGCTGGGTACATGAACCCTACGCCCTCGTCAAGCCGACAAGCAAGTCCCACTAGTGCCAGCCGCCGACAACAAGGTCTTAAACCGCAGTTTGGACTGCTTCCGGATAAAGTGAAGAAAGAAGACGTCGTGACCACCACCATGATCACCGCACGCACCATGACCATCGCTCCCAGTCTTGTCCTCGTTCTTCAGCAACCCAGGGAGCCGGCCTCAATTCATGGGTCACCTTCGTAGGACCCCGAAGACTGGTTGGAGCAAGTTGAACGGGTCAGGCTGTTCAATCGATAAGACGACGCGGAGACACTGAGGCAAGTGTTCTTCTACCTTGAGGACTCAGCACGGATCTGGTTCGAAAACCATGAGAGCTCCCTAGAGTCTTGGAACGATTTCCGAACGCACTTTTTAACGACGTTTACCACCCTAGTGCGAAAATAGCGGGCCAAAGTCTTGCTGCAGACGCCGACACAACACCCTAACCAAAATGTTGTTGTGTTCGTCGAAGAGATGAAGAGGCTTTTCCAACGTGCTGACCCGTGCATGGAGGAAGAAAAGAAGTTACGCTTTTTAATACGCGGTGTGAATGAGGAATTATGTGCTGGATTTGTCTGCAACCCGCCGAAAACCGTCGCCGAATTTTTAACTGAAGCCAGCACAATTGAGAAGGCTCTTGAAATGCGTAATAAGCAGTATGACCGCAACTCTGTTGGCGCGGCCAATGCGAACTACGTCGACAGCATGCCGATTTTGGTAGACAGCGTATGTGAGACTATCCGCGCAATAGTGAGGGAGGAGCCGCGGAATCTTCTCCCCACGCCGCCACAGCCGCAGGTCGCTTCCCTTACCGATGTGAATAGCGAAGTGCAGCAAGCACTGGGAACCTCAACGACGTCAGCGGTGCAACCGCCCGCCTCAAGGAACACCGAGGTGTGGTGAACCCCCAATAATCGACCGCTGTGCTACCACTGCGGAGAGGTTGAACACATCTACCGTCGCTGCCCCTACAAGAGGCTCGGTTTACGAGGCTTCTCCGTCGACGCACCACACCCCCGACCCGGCCACACTACCTGTCCAACACCAACTGAGGACCAGCCCGATTCAACCGTTCACCGTCGCCCTACCCGTACCAGTCGCCACACCACCCCAGCACTGCTGACGTCTCCAGTGGAAGGTACCCCGGCCCACGCGAGGGAAACTAAAAGCAGCAACTTGGACAGGGTCGCGGAAAAATGAAAACCCTCCAACGGCGCAGCGGCTGGCTGAAGACTATGATTCCCGACATGCCCTCAGCTCGACGACCCGATCTAACCCTGACGTGACTTCCGAACACGACGACAGCAAAACAGCGGGACGCGTACCCGACACGACCGAACCTGCCGCTGAGAATACGACGAAGATGACGACGCACAGTGCCGGACCGTCAACACGTACAAGCAGAGATACTACGCCACGACGCAGCCGGAACTCGGGGACGGCGGCGTCCGACGTTCAGCTCTCTATCGACGGCTTTGATTTAGTCGCTATCATAGACACGGGACCCAACTACTCAGTAATGAGCAGGCCATTTGCGTCTAAGCTGAAGAAAGTTTTGATCAGATGGGACGGTCCGCAGATACGCACAGCAGGCGGCCACCTCGTGATGCCAAGTGGAACGTGCACATCGCGCGTCACCATAGACGGCACAACGTACCCTGCGAGGTTCGTCGCTCTGCCTAACTGCTCCCAGGACTTAACTCTTGGAATAGATTTTTGATAGACAACGGTGCAATAAGCGATCTGCAGACCAAGTCAATAACGTTTCCCCGTATCCCTCCATGACGCTGGAACCGCACCCCGAACGTCGTGCTCCTGTACGGATTGCCGATAATCATGTCACCCTGCCACACCGCGGAAGCTTGATGATCGCAGTCTACTGTGAAGATGCTGCTCCTGACGTCGACGCTATCGTAGACAGTGATCAAAGGTTGCTTAGCGACCGTGGTGTCTCTGTCGCAAGATGCATTGCGCGCTTCAGAGAACACCAATCCCACGTTTTGGTTACTAATTTCTCCGAGCAGTACGAGCATTTAAACAAGGGCGCGGCAATCGCATTCCTCAAACAAACGCAAGAAGCAAGTGACGTGATCGCGGTCGCCGACTTTGAACGCACACCCGAAGATACCTTCAAGCTCCCGCAGCCCTTCGACGTGAATCCGGCGCTACCGCAAGAACAACGGAACAAATAAATGGCTTTGCTGCGTCGCTATAGCGAATGGTTTTCGTCGAGCGCAAAACTACGTCAGACACCTCCAGCGAAGCACCGAATAATACCCGAAGATGGAAACCGACCTACCCGACAGTCACCGTACCGCGTCTCTTCTCACAAGCGGGAAGCCATCAGGACTCAAGTCGACGACGTGCTCAGCGACGATATTATTTATTTATTTATTTATTAATACTGTCAACCCTCGCTTGAGGGTCATAACAGGGAGGGAGTACAAATGTGAGTACAACAGAAAACCAAAACAAAACAATAACAACGGGAATAACAAAGCATACGAACAAATAACAACAGGAAAACCAAATTGGCAGTAGTTCAACCCAGGGCAAAATAACCATCAACTTCTCTTTCAAAAGTTTGTACATCGGTACTATTAACAACATGGTGGGGTAAACGATTCCATTGTTCTATAGCATCCGGAAAAAATGACCATCGAAAGATGTTAGTGCGAGTGTTGAAAGGTGTAATGGGGGCATCATGATTCAATCTGGCACTACGTTTTCCAGGAAGGCGTATGTACTCGTCTGTAGGTATTTTTAATATCCCTTGCATTATACGAAATAGCCATCGGCGCTCGTACTAATAGAAAAGACGGCACATTAAGACTTGGCGTTGACTATCGGCGACTTAACAAAATCACCAAAAAGGACGTGCACCCCTGCCACGAATCGACGACGCCCTCGACAACCCCTCCCATGCGGAGTACGTCTCATCGATGGACCCGAAGACCGGCTACTGGCAAATCGAAGTGGACGGGAGAGACCGAGAGAACGAGAGAAGACCGCATTTATAACCCCGGACGGCCGATACGAGTTTAAGGTGATGCCGTTTGGGCTGTGCACAGCACAAGCGACGTTTCAAAGAGTCATAGTCAATGTGCTAGCTGGCCTTAAGTGACACACCTGCCTCGTATACCTCGACGACGCTGTGGTATTCGCCCGCACTTTCGACGAACAACTTGCCAGGTTGGAGTCTCTACTCGAGGCCATTCGTACGTCGGGATTAAGGCTGAAGCCTGAAAAGTGCCGGTTTCAGGTGGGAAAACAACCACGAGAAAGTGTTCGGCAGGCTGTGAAAACACCTGCAAAGCCCGCCCGTGCTCGCTCATTTCGACGAAAACGCGAAACAGAAATGCGCACGGACGCCAGTGATATAGGCTTGGGTGCCGTACTTGTCCAAAAGCAAAGCGATTGCGAAAACGTAGTCGCCTATGCCAGCGGTGGGTTGCGAGTTGAGCGTCCATTGTGGCTGTGGAAGGCACCATGTGAATTCGTGTTCCTTGGTGTCGCCGGGCACCTACCGGTAAAATAGGTACAAGCGACTCCCCGGCCTGGCGCTCGGCCCTAGTGTGGGACTACAACGCTTGGGAAGTTCACCGGGCTTGCACGGGAAATCGCCCCTATGGAAAGGGGTGACTGCAAAAATGATGCCGGTGCCGGCCGCTACAACCTCCAACGCCCAGACGCCGAGTACCAACCAGGGGATCATGTGTGCGTTTGGACTCCCAACCGATGACGCGGACTCAGTGAGAAACTTTTGCGACTGGATTTCGGACCCTACCAGATTCTATGACGTGTTGGCTGATTAACCCATGAAGTGATCCCCAATGGGGATTCCGGCACCACGACTACGCACGCGACCCGAAGTCGTTCACGTGGTTCGCCTCAATTCGTACTTCGCAAGATGGCGGACGTTTTTGTTGTTTTGTTGTTGCTGCTTGTTCGGACTGTCGTTTTATTTTAGCATCGGGTCGATGCACTCTTAGAGGGGTAATGCCGCGAACTATGTACGGGTTTGTTTATTTATTGTTTGTTTTTAATGTCCGGCCGCGCCCGGCTCTGTTATCCGTGTCCCATGCGAAGCGCGTGTTCCATTCTGCATTTTAATGCCGCATGGGCTATCTCATTCAGATAAGCAGACTGTTTCGCCCTAACGTCGCTAGCCCACAATACTCTTCTGTGATCTACAATGTTCTGGATGTGAATAGACGGTTCCAGAAACACTCGAGCCGAAATATAAAAGCCTGCAGAGCAGACGCCGCGGCATTTGGTTCGATGACAATTGCCTGCGCAAGTCACTTTGTTGACCGCTGCTTCGCCGCCTCTGTCTTCTTTTTGAGTTGCTAGGGGAGCACACGTTCGCTCCAATAAACTTGTTTCTCCTGCAAGACAGCTGCGTCGTCCTTGGTTTCGTGACAATATACTTCAAAGCCCCATCCGACAATCCATTATCTATACGGATTCCCTCTGTGTTGTGCGGGCGTTTCCGTGAACAAAATCTTCGAAAAACCACGTTGTCAATCTGATCATCGAGGGTATTAGGTCTGTATACGTCCACAAATTTCAACTGGTCCGTGAACAAAGCAGCGGATCGAATGTCTGCTGCAGCTACACTCTTGAATACAGTAGACATAACCACATTACCCTACACCGACGTGAAGCCACACATCAGACAACAACTTCGCAGATCGTGGCGAAGTGAACAAACAGACAAGTTACATGTAATAACACCACACTTGGCACTACGCAGCACCGACACATGCAATGGATACACAGAGGTCGCCTTGGCTAGATTACGGATAGGGCACACTCATGCAAAGCACTCGCACCTTCTCACTGGATCTCCAAGACCTCTGTGCAGCAGGTGCGGAAAGGCCAAATTTGCGATCCACATCCTGATACAATGCAAAGGACTTCACAGAACACGACGGAAACACGTCCCACAACTGTACAGACCACGCATCACGTTACACCCAGATTGTTTTTCTCTCTGACAATCCCATATTTTCTGTCGAGTGCGTTTTTAAATATTTAGAAGAAGCGAAATTTTTAAACCTGATTTTATACCATGCATAATCACAACCTGGCTTTCTGCACCAGCCATCCTCACCATCTTTTACTAATTCTAATTTCATCTTTAGATCTTCATCTCTCACAATAACCACTGTTTTGGCGCTCTTTTCCGCAGTTGGTCTGCGCCATTACCATACAACCATCATCATCATCAACTCATCGATGAGCAGCGAAAAAAAACTAAGCTGACATGACTGCAACAATTCAGATGCTGGTAAAATCACTCATTGGAACCACAGATGACTCTTTGTGCTGACTAATTTAAACCTAGCGCATACCAATGCCCTAAAAAAAACAAACTGAGGGGTTCTATTCCTTTGATAACTTCGAAAGATCAAAATTCGGTACTCACCCCTTCATGATAGAAGTAATCATCCTTCTTTCCGCCGCCTTCTTCTTTTTGTCTTTTTCCACCTCCTTCTTCGCCGCCGCCACTCTCTTGGCCTTTTCCACCACCTTCGCCTCCCCCACTGGGAGGACTGCCAGGCCTCGGAACATTTTTCAAGAAGCGACCCATCACGTTTCCTGGTGGGTCGTAGTTGGTGACAACGAAGATTTTACCCTTATATTTGGCTATGCCTGAGCCAATTTTTGTGCACTTCCTCCAAACGACTTGTGTGAAGTGGCCACACCCAGGCTGGAATGTATTTCCCCAGTGGTACATCTTGATTTCGTCGTACCAGGCATCTACGACTTGTTTTCCTGTGCAAAGAGCATGCCGAGACAGAAATTTACGTTGCCGAATTAGCGCACGTATGGTGTATACGTGAATAATTCAGTTGTGCTGTGCAGCATAACTCGTTACGCGTTTTGCATTCAGAGACCTGCTGAACATCGTTGATACATGTGCAGAAGCGTCGGCGTGTTCACAAAACCAAAGCATGCGTGGGTGATAAATTTCGCTGTTTTGGCGGTGAAAGCTAATGAGCTGGCGGTATTCAGTACCCGCATATTTATTATTTGTACGTTTCGGTTTTCAAGATAAGAGATAGACAATGAGTGAGGAACATCATCCTTATACAGCCTGGATAGGCAATCTTGTTCCTTAACTGTTATGGTAGAGACGACGTGACGATACCCTTTACAGCAGAGCTGCATTTGTCTTTCTTCCATAGTTTTTCAATGTTCGTTCGCTCCGTGAAGAGTCAAAGCGAGCCAGTGAGGCATGCGCCGACACCTGACATCGCAAGAGGAAAGCCTTAAAGTCGGCAAGTAGCACCTACGCCTTCCGGTTAAATGGCGGAAAACGGTGTTCACTGTAAAGAGGGTACTATGCTTGAGCGTGACCACAATATTTTTCAAGCTTCGCGCCCCGACACCACGAGTAAAAATGCTGCAAGATATTTTAAAAATTCCTTAAAAATAAAAAAAGCCGTGTTGGTTGGCATAAATTACCACGAACGTGGTGCTTTACCACGAAAGACGCCGTGACGACGTCGCTTACAGCAGAGGTGCATTTTCCTTTCATCCACACATTTTAAATTTCGCGCCCACCATTAAGAGGCAAAGCAAGCCAGTGAGGCATGTGCCGACACCTGGAGTCGCAAGAGGAAAGCCTTAAAGTCGGCGGCAAGTAGCAACGACGCCTTGAATTAAAATGGCGAAAAACATTGTTCATTGTAAAAAGGGGAGTTTGCTTGACGATGACCACAATATTTTGAAGCGCCGCCGCCCAGCCAGTACGAACAAAATTGTTGCAAAATATTTTATAAAGGCCATAAAAGTAAAAGAATGGCAGCAGCAATTTACCTTCAGCATGGCTCGTGGGGTCGGAGCTCCAGGAATAGAAGAGGTTCTCCCCGTACTTCTTATTACGACTCCTGTGCTTCATAACTCCTTGCCGAGCCAAAGAGTAGGCATATGCTTGGGCGTAGCGAGAGAGCTGCGAAAAGGGGAACGGGAGCAAAGATTAATGACATTCAGCACTTCCTCTGCACATGTCGATCCCCTAACTCCCCTAACCTTGGCTCATTTCCCCCTAAACATTCACCGAGGCCCTAAGGCCAATCGGTCAAACTGCGACAGAAAATTGTGTTGTTGCTAAGACCAGATGAATTCGCCTAATCTCTGTTAAGTGTACCTATTTAAAATGATGGGGAAAGGGTCCATTATTTGATGCTTATAATTAGATATAAAGTTTGCACCATCACAGGATGACGAATATTTCAATCAGGGTGCCTTGGTGATAACGTTTCTTTTGCGGCTGGAAAAAGACGAGACCTCTGAGTTTCACAGAAGAGCCGTCAGCACTGTATTCGCCACTGAGAGACAGGCTTGAATTATGTGCAGTGTTATGTTGCTTTTAAAAACAACACTCTCCCGGGTAATCTTAAGAGATTTTGTAAGTGTTTTTGTTGTTGTAGAGAAGGGGTGGCGGCCCGTGACGTATTTGTTTGGCGTTAAGATCTGTAAAATACCTACTTATTTGTGTTGAGAATTTCCGACAATATGACGGCATGGACTACCGGAAGAACTCCTCTAAATTTCGCACAACTTGGCTGTGGTGTTCCGTTCAGAACCTGTCCCCGTATTCTGTGTGCGTAGCGCAAGTGCAAAGCCCACAGATTTGGTTTTTAATCTTGTGGACCTGCTATGCTTGGTTTCCTCAAAAAGATTTTTTTTCCGTTAGTGCATACCAACCTTTCTTTTAGAGTTTACCGATTTTTTTTTAAATGGTTTTCTCGATCTTTAGATATGAGACAGAGAAAATGTACGCATCTTTACGAAAAATTGCCGCAGCTGCTTTCTCTAGCTTCTACGCAATTTCCTGCCATTACGGTGTGGCTGGGGATCCAGAAAGGTGTGACCAGTAGCTCGAAAGATTATGCTGAGATAACAGTATTTAAGGGCGAGTTTAAAACCAAATTCATATGAGAATTCGTTAAAGACAGAGGCTTCCTTACGCGGAAAGATTGTTTGTATACAACCGAGCAAAATTTTTGGTTGAACTTTGTGCTCTAGAGAAATCGCAATACCATGACCTTCAGCTGTGCAAACTCTCGCGTTAGGGTTGAGTATTTTTGAAACCACCCGCCGCGGTGGCTCAGGGGCTAAGGCGTTGCGCTGCTGAGCACGAGGTCGCGGGTTCGATTCCCGGCCGCGGCGGCCGCTTTTCTGATGGAGGCGTAAAGCAAAAACGCCCGTGTGTACGAGATTTCGGCCCACGTTAAAGATCCCCAGGTGGTCAAAATTAATCCGGAGCCCTCCACTACGGCGCGCCTCATCGCCTTCGTTGCGTCGGCGCGTTAAACCCCACAATCAATCAGTATTTTTGAAAAATAATCCTTAGGTCCACGGGCACCATGTGATCCTCGCGCCTATTTACAACTCTGCGGCAAATAAAGGCACACGAAGCTTCGTCACTTTTTTTCTCGGTCTATGTTTGCTTATAAGAAGGTGCATACTACGGGCGGTCGCTTCCAAGGGGGGAAAGCATTACTGAAAGGTTTGTCGTGGGTGTGTCACAAGAAATGTTCATATTATATGCTCGAGCGTTTACTGATGTTGCATAAGGCCGTAGAAAAGAATGTGGCTTTAGTAACACTAACAGTGTATGGGTCCGCTGTGATCGTGTTGTCATTTTTTGGTTGGCACCAGCGACAATGCTCCGACTAAGACTAAATGCTGGAGAAATCACTGAACCTTCCTGCTATTGCGTAATGCTTGCGCATTACACTATGAAGAATTTGTTGCAATGCAGTGTCTAAAATAGAACCACAGAAAAGAAAGCCGTGGGATGCCTTTTAACCTATGCTAGTTGGTACATTTTCTGGCGGAAAGCAGCACGAACGCTCTAACAAAACGGAAGACAGGAAAAAAAGACAGCGGCGTTTCCCGCCTGTTCTTATCGTCCGTCTTGTGCCAAACCTAGAGCTGCTTTTCGCCAGAAAGATACCCGTGAAAGCACATAGTCCAAGAAAATCTGGCAGGAATATGCTCTGGGGAAAGTAAAAAAACCCACTGTATTGCATTGCGTAAAAGTCTAAGCTATCATAGTTCGGCTGTAACTATTTTTGGCGTTCGTTTGTAAGGAGGAAAGAACACTAGTCGTACTCTTGCTGAACACAAAAGGCGTTGTTAAATACGCATTCCAGAGTAAACTGAACTGTTCGGAGGGCATACAACTTTAACAGAAGCTTCCTAGCACAGTATGACTAACTGAAGCTTTTGCTGAGCACGTCAATTTCTGCACATTTTCTGCACTTTATGAGTTGCTTTCAGAATTTTCTACGGCCCAGCTTATGTATGTGGTGAAATATTTATGTGGTGAAATAGTGCCATGGCTGCAATTCTAACGACATTCTAAATCGTGAGGCTGAAGATAAATGTAATACGTGTAAAAATCATAGCCATGTGTACACCTAAAGATAAAAGGGAGCGATGTGAACACTGCGTTACGATTGTTGACATAGATGAACGTAAGCAGTAGGCCAGCCGAAGAATTGAAAGAACGTGGTTAAGTACTGCGAGATGCCGGCCGGTATAAGTTAATTTCCCCTAATGGCTGAGTAGATACCTGGGGACTTTAGTTAAATTTATGTCCGTATGCCCAGTTAGTAGCCAGGTGCATTTGTGGTTCTGGAACATCCCTTATTTCATATTTGATGCTAGTGGGAGCTGTAAAAGAAACAAAAAAATATATTGCCTTTTCTTTCCTTTTACGCAAGATATTTAGAGTTAGGATTGGTTTTGAAGCATTTCTGTGACTTCTTGCTACTGAATGTGGTAAATCGCGGTCGGATGACCACACGCAGGTGGTGTTGCTAGCGTGCCGACGGCTTAAAGGCACCTTTCGCGCCGAAAGTTTTCCCACCTTCTCACTGTTTTCTACCGGTGGTACACCATGCAACTTCCTCCACTTGTTGTGTCGTCTCAAAACTTCTCTTTGAAGCTTCAGCATGGCGCTGGTGAATTTTCCGTTGAAGTCTTCTGGCTCGTTGTCTCCGCTGATAACCTGCGTGTAGTGGAGAAAGATGGGGGAATAGAAAAAGGCAGCCATAAAGAATGCACCATGTAAATATAAGCTAATGATGCAGTCCACCACAGTGCATAAATATCATCGTTCTTCTGCAGTACATATTTTGGTAGTGGCTGTCGCTGCTGTATTGGGATAGCACACTTGCATCTGGTTTGCACTGTTTATCGACCTGTTAACTCCATGCGCTATTCGGAAACGCTTGGTATCGGTCTAGTAGGTTGGAAATCGTTCTCAAGAATTCGCTGGGTATAACACACAGGTGGACCCGCCGCGGTGGCTCAGGGGCTAAGGCGTTGCGCTGCTGAGCACGAGGTCGCGGGTTCGATTACCGGCCGCGGCGGCGGCTTTTCTGATGAAGGCCAAAAGCAAAAACGCCCATGTGTACGAGATTTCGGCGCACGTTAAAGATCCCCAGGTGGTCAAAATTAATCCGGAGCCCTCCACTACGGCGCGCCTGATCGCCTGCGCTGCGTCGGCGCGTTAAACCCTACAATCAACACACAGGCGGACGGGAATGAACACACACTTGATGTAAAGATTGCGCACTGAAAACTGTTTGTTAAAAATGAAGTGACAAAATACATATTCAGGAAGGGAAAAGGAAAAGATTAAGAAATATCGACAATGCCAAAGGAGAGGCAGCGAATTGGTCTGAAAGATCATTCCTATGGCACGTGCTTTATTCCCAGCAATTGGGGTAGAAATTGTATGTAAAATTTTAAGTCCGTGTTTGTGCTTTACTCAGCGGAGCCCTAGGAACAATATTGTGAGCTTTATTATTACAGCATTGTGGTTTGTCGGAAATCACTGCTTAAGGATTCCTATCGTGGCGTACCTTCATTTGCAAACCCTTTTAACACTACAAAAATCCGAGGCAATGTTTCTTTCCATACTCAGGCCTGGCACGCCAGTCGTACAAGGAAAAGCAGCACAGTAGCTGCAATCGTACACCGCACAGCTCGGTGTTAGTACGCATGCGCGAGATCGGGAGCTGTGCCAACAAGCTGACGGTTGATTCCTTTTTGGTCACGCGTTGCGCCGGAAAAGAGGGAGTAGCCTGTGTGTAAAACCACTGCCACTAGCCCGGTGTACATGGACTCGGCGAAGGAGGGCACGGAAGAAACAAGTAGGGTTTTTTCATTCAACCTACCCAGTCATAAACGGACAGCTGCAGTCAAAGGGCTATCTACGTGAGTCTGTTCAACCTGCAAGCAGAACCCGGGACCGCACCTTCTCCCCCTTCACCTCAACTGTCCCGATAGAGCTCTTATAAACTCTGGAGGTTTCAGGAAAGCTGAACTCGACATTTGACTCGACTGTATCGACAGTCGAGTGAAATTGCTGTACTATATGTCAAGCGTTACTTCAAAACAGAACCGAAAATACGACAGGACGCGACCATTGTTTTGTTCCATGAAGGATGAATGGTAAGATACGGAATTTACAATATCAAAAACTGACAGCTTCAAGCCTGTCAGCATCATAGTAATATATGACACGTCTCAAAGGAGGTCCAGAGTTTTATAGAAATGACAATGTTTTTAGTTGGTTTGCCGTTTGTTTCTCGCCGCAGGTATCAATATGAACAACTAACTAAATAGCAGCGAAATATGACTTACCTAAGATGACTGCAACTATCCGAATTCTAGTAAGATCACTTATTGAGACAAAGGATGAATCTTCCCACCAAATAATTTGAACTGAGCACGTAGCAATGCACCAAAACAAAAGAACTGATACGTTCTATCGGGTTGAGAACACGGATAGATCCAAATTCGGTACTCACCCCACCATGATACAAGTAATCATCCTTCCTTCCACCGCCTTCTTCTTCTTTTTGTCCTTTTCCGCCTCCTTCTTCTTCGCCGCCGCCACCTTCTTGGCCTTTTCCACCACCTTCGTCTCCCCCACTGGGAGGACTGCCGGGCCTCGGAACGTTTTTCAAGAAGCGGCCCATCACGTTTCCTGGTGGGGCGTAGTTGGTGACCACGAAGATCTTGCCCTTATATTTCGCTATGCCTGAGCCAATTTTTGTGCACTTCCTCCACACGACTTGTGTGAAGTGGCCACACCCAGGCTGGAATGTATTTCCCCAGTGGTACATCTTGATTTCGTCGTACCAGGCATCTACGACTTGTTTTCCTGCGCAAGGAGCATGCAGAGACCGAATGCACGGTGGGTACATGGCGTCGCGAGTTTGCACACGTACGGTATAGAAGTAAAAGGTTTAGTTTCGCAGTGCATCATGGGCAACCAGGTTTTCCTTCGCTGGGCTGCCGAACATCGATCAACAATCGATAAGAGAAAGGTAATCGATAAGGTAATCGATAAGGTAATCGATAAGAGAAAGACTAGCAAAGAGAGTTTTTAGTCGAAGTGTCCCATGGTAGGCAGAGGCTATCTGCGCTTCTGTAGCTTAAAATGTCAGCATGAAAGGTTTCGGATGCGAGTGGTGATCAGTGTGAGCTGGGAAGTGTCAGTGTCAGGGTATCAAAATGTATATTCTGTGATGTGTAGGGCGGGTTGAACAGCTTTGCTCTTTTCAAAGAGAGAGAGATAGGGAGAGGAAGAGAACACAGACGGTTTTGGTTCAGAAAGAAATATTTGTGTTTTAGAAAAATGGGGTAAAGACATGGCAGGGAGCTCAAAGGTGGAACCTCAGTTCACAGCAACAGATGCACCAGCTCCTTCTGTTGCCCTCTAAATCAGCTCGCGCTCATGTGGAGCTAAGGAGCTGGTACATCTTCCCCTCATGTTTGGAAGAAGTGGAATATGTTGTGTTTGAGTGTTTCTCCCCTGGCCATACCCTTGGACATTGCAAGATTGCGTGAAAGACAGTAGATATTTCCCATATTTTAGCAGAGTTTTGAGCTTACATGTGATGTTCCCACTAAACACCCTAACGCTCATCGATTTTAAGATACTTGTTTCGATTTTTCGTCCACACAGTTTGTGATTATTCGGCATTGATCCCTCGTAGTAGCATGGGAAAAGACTGTGTTCCTAGGCATGAGATGAGGTTTCATTCTTCACTTTTTTCGAGGAGGACAGTGTGGTAGTCGTAATCACAAGGACCGTGGTATGTGAGTTTGCGTGCCTCTTGCATAGTGTGTCGTTCTCTTCCAGACCATTTGGATCCGGGTGGCCAGGTGACGGTGCTATCTCTCTCCAATATAGGTAAGAATGTATTACAGAAGCGCGTAGGTGTTCTGCCTCTAGACCCCTGTATAACATCCTTTGAGCGCTTGCAATAATATTACGCTCCTATTTAGAACTTCCGCTATTCGAATGGCCAAGAGGATGGCTCCAGCTTCCACTTCTTTGTTTCTGCATGTTGGAAGGCCATGCCGTCACAGAGGTTGTCACAGTAGTAAACTACGACATTTGGGGCCTCGTGGTTTTGTACATCCCGGAGTGGGTGTATACTGTGTTCTCATGATATTGGAACTTTGCCCAAGTGAACTTGATCCTGCCATATCGTCTCTTCTTGTGTAGGACTGAATCCGAATTTTTGGTAGACAAGAGTTTTATGCGAGGTTGCTGGATTGGTGGCATGTCCATCATGGCGTGCAGTAGTTTCTTTTCAAAGGGCCGTGCCTGTTATTCCTTTCCTGTTGGGGGTGGATCTTTGGGGGTGCCGGTTTCTTTGAAAGAGGGTATGATGGTCCCTCCAGATTTCGGGTTTACATCCGCTTTCTTGGTGCTAGGAGTGTGGTTTCTTGAAATGTTTGAAATGCGTTAGGTAGACAGAAGTTGAGGACATCTTCATCGTTGGTATCACCAACATCCTATTTAAGACGACTGCAGCGTGAAGGCCTCTCTCAATCACCTTCACTGGGTGTTATCCTCGCTTCCCGAGTCCATTCTTTGTTGCGACGGTTGTTATTTAATTCCTCCGTCGAGTAAATGGCCGTCTGTGTAGACCCGTCTATGCTTGTCCAGTCTGTTACCCTGTTGGTGCACCCTTTTTAATTCGTCCCAAGGATGGTGTTTCACTTTCTTTGGTGCGGGTAATTGTGGTACGTCTGTGCAATATTCTGGTCATAATCAGTGGTTGCATGAGTGTTATTTCTTTTCTCTTCTTCTTGCTCTTTTCTCGGGTTAAACCTTTCCTTTGTGGGCAATTGGTCAGATTTTCTGTTTTTGGTGGTTGGGAGTTTAGAACTGCCGCTTGTCTTTGTAGCCCCGCCAGGCCTTCTTAAGTAGCTTGTCTCTGGGAGGATGTTCGTACTTATTTTAGGTTGATTTTAACTAGGCCGAGTGGCGCCATCTGTCGTTTTCTAAACCCAGCTTGTAGCCGAGACAGAACCGTAGGAATATTGAAAAGTATTTTGAAAACCTGTGGTTACGCGCTGCATAGCGCGCTTCATTTTAATTATTTTCTGCCTTGAATTTATATGCCTTCCTTGATTTCTGAGACCCCGTGTTAATCCTTTGTACCCTGTTTCAGTTAGGTCTGCAACACAGATTGTAGGTGGGCCGGTTGGTACATAAACAAACTTTAATAAACAAACGACAATAAACTTCAGTTGTTAGTCAGTTCCGTGTTTGTGTGATCCTCCTATCGTCTTGGTCTTGCGCTGTTTGTAACTCAGTTAGTTAGGTCACCCACTTTTGGTGCCAGCGCAAGTCTCGAGGGAAAACACACAGCGGTGGCTCAGGGGGTAAGGCGTTGCGCTGATGAGCCCAAGGACGTTTGTTCAATTCCCGGCTGCGGCGGCCATTTTTCTGATGGAAGCAGAAAACAAATACGCCAGTGTGTTGAGATTTCGTCGCACGTTAAAGATCCCAAAGTGGTCTAACTTCTTCCAGAGACTCCTATGATGGCGTGCATCGTAGCCCAATTGTAACTTCGGGGCATGAATCGCCGAAAATGTATATCATTGATCTTCCAGTGGGAACACGCCTTGGTGTGATGGCTTAAGTTGCGGGCCGATTATTCCAGGCATGATACCACCGACTGGGCATAGAACAAACTTCACTGCTCAGGCACGGCTTCTGGTGTAAACGCGCGTCCTTTTATTTCCTATCCGATGTTGTATGATTGTTCTCCTTTCCAAACTTCTGTTGCCATATCGCCACATCACAGACTGAGCGGACAGCTCGAGTCTTGCTGCCTCAGTCGTATTTTCCGGGTGGCAGCGGTGACGCATTTCCGTGGACGCCTGATGAGCACGGCTGATAGCGAATGGCTGGGAGGAGCCTAATAACGCTATCGCGTTAATAACTGTGGAACACCATCCTCGTAGAGCCTGGATAGGCAATCTTGTTGCCTAACTTTTTTGGCAAAGACGCCACGACGACGCCCTTTACAGCAGAGGTGCATTTTCCTTTCATCCACACATTTTAAATTTTGCGCCCACCATTAAGAGGCAAAGCAAGCCAGTGAGGCATGTGCCGACACCTGGAGTCGCAAGAGAAAAGCCTTAAAGTCGACGGCAAGTAGCAACGATGCCTTTAAGTAAAATGGTGAAAAACATTGTTCATTGCAAAAAGGGGAATTTGCTGGACGATGACCACAATATTTGGATGTGCTGCCGCTCAGCCAGCACAAATAAAAGTGTTGGAAAATATTCTATTAAGGCCATAAAAGTAAAGGAATGGCAGCAACAATTTACCATGAACATGGCTCGTGGGGTCGGAGCTCCAGGAATAGAAGAGGTTCTCCCCGTACTTCTTATTACGTCTCCTGTGCTTCATGACTCCTTGCCGAGCCAAGGAGTAGGCATATGCTTGAGCGTAGCGAGAGAGCTGGAAAAGTGGAAAGGAAGGAAAGATTTGTTAGGCGTAGACCCTTATCTGCACAGTAGCACTCTCCCCCTAAACGTCTGTCATTCTGCTCTTAATACTGACTATTCCGTTGCTTTGGCCCAAAGGCCACTCGCCTAAAGGGCGTCATGAGAAAGTGTGCTCTGTCTAAGATTAGCTGAATGCGCCAATATGTTGCGGAATGTATTCATTAAAAATAATGTTGTTTAGGGACAGTAATATTCTGTTCATAATTAGATATAAAAGCTCGCAGAGTAACAAAATAACTGAGAGTTCTATCAGGGTGTCTCGATGAGAACGTTTGTTTTCTGCCTCTGACTTTCACAGAAGAACCCTCAGTACTGTATTCGCCCCTATGGGGCAAGCTGAAGTTGTGTGCAGTATGACACTGGGTTTAAAATTCACGCGTATTGGAGTAGTCTGAAATGTCATGTAAGAGTTCTTCATTCGAAGTGTGCCGATTGGTGTCGTATGTGTTTGGCGTATAGATCGGCAAAATGCCTTCGGCTTCGTTTTTACAGTTTTGTGCAGTATGACGGCATGAACTACGGGGAGATCTCCCTGACATGTGGCATAACATGGCTGGGATGTTGGTTTACAGCGTATCCGTTAACTTACGATGTATTCCTGTCCGTGTGAGGTACAGCCAGGAACATCTGTGGTTCTGGAACATTCGTGAGTTCTTATTTGAAGTAAGTTGAAAGTGTAGAGGCAAAAAAATATTGCCTTTTCGTATACATTTAGAAGTGATTGGGAAGTATTTTTTTAAAGTTAACAAAGGCTTCTTGTTTGAAGTCTAGTTGGTATATTCTTATATTCAATATTTACGTGGGCTGCATTTTTGGACGAGGGACGGGACAGTGAACAGACGAACCAAACAATAATGCGTAAACAAGCAACTCCGCTTGTTGCTATTTTGCGCACCATCGTTTGGTTCGTCTTTTCACTGTACCGTGCCTCGCCAAAATATGCAGTGCACATTATTATTGAATTCATTTCTTTGCCTTCTTGGCCTTGGTCGTGGGTAAGTGTGATAAAAGGAACACACACCGGTGAACCTTATAGCGTGTCGAGGCCTTTAGGCACCTTTCCCGCCCAAACGTTTCTCACCTCCTCATCGTTTTCTACCGGCGGTACACCGTGCAACTTCCTCCACTTGTTGTGTTGTTTTAAAACTTGTCTTTGAAGCTTGAGCATGGCTTTGGTGAATTTTCCCTTGAAGTCCTCTGGTTCGTCGTCTCCGCTGATAACCTGCGTGTCGTTGAGAAGAGCGGGAAAAAAGAAAGAGCTACACTAAAGATCGTGACACATAAATATAAGAAGTTTACTTTTACAGTCCTCTTCAAGACATAAGGATGCATCATTGTTCTTCTGCAGTACATTCTTTAGGAGTGGCTTTCAGTGTTTTGGGAGAGCGCTGTTGCATCAGGTTTCCCAAGGTTTTCCGACCCGTTAAATCCGTGCGCTATTGGGGAACGATTGGTGTAAGGCTAGTTGGGTAAACATTGTTTGTAGGGTTACGCTCGGTATAACACACTGACGGACTGGAAAGAACACGTACTCTGGACGTACAAATTCCGTACTGACAACTGCTTTGTATAAAGGAAGTGACAATACACACAAAAACAAAAAAGAAAACGGTAATAAAAAGTTAAAGCCGTTCCAGCCACTGTGAAAGATGTCGGAAGTGCAGAGCAGTGATTCGCCATAATGGGCTGTGGCGCCACCATCCGCTCATTCTTAACACCCATCGCGCTCTTCGGCACCCTCTCTCCGATTGATGATTGTAGGGTTTAACGCGCCAACGCAACGCAGGCGATGAGGCGCGCCGTAGTGGAGGGCTCCGGATTAATTTTGACCACCTGGGGATCTTTAACGTGCGCCGAAATCTCGTACACACGGGCGTTTTTGCTTTTCGCCTCCATCAGAAAAGCGGCCGCCGCGGCCGGGAATCGAACCCGCGACCGGCACCCTCTCTCATTCCTCTCCTGATGAATTCAACGGAGGTTCGTCCAACACATTTTAAATTACCCGCCTTCGAAGGGATCGTCCCTACTCCCCCCGCCCCCCTCCCGGCCTGAAACTGCGCCAGCGGGAGTTTCGTTCTTTTTGTGCTTTCTTTTCCTCCTGCACGAGCCGGCGTTGCACTGCCACTTTTCTTCGCTTAGTATCAGAAAAACGAACCCAACGAGCGTTACTAACGAAATGAACGCGGGCCCTGGCGGTAAATGACGTACCTGTTGCCTGAAATGTACCTGCTAAAGAATGGGGACATGTATGACGAGCACCAGTGGTTCACGAGTTTCGAACGCTAATAATTATATAAACCGCTTGGCTTTCGAAGCCTCTGGGTTACGGCGCGACGCCAGTCGCTACGGCGGAACGCCGTGTGGCTCTACTTTGGTCGAGCGACCCACCTAAGATGGCAAGGCGAGCCCATAAATTGCTCTGCACTTAAGAATTACAACCTTGAATAAGGAACCTTCTGCGCCAATAAAATTCAAATTTATCATCTTGAATAAGGAAAGAACAGGCGATTGATGGGTCTGAAAGCAAGAGCGCCCTTGCGTACGACATTCCGGCGCACGTAAAAGATCCCGAGGCGGTCAAAATTAATCCCGAGCCCTCCAGTGCGGCGCGCCTCATCGGCGGCGCGGTGTCGGCACGTTAAACCCTACAATTGGTTCTGAAAGATCATTCCGGTTGCAGGTGCTGCATTCACAGCGATTGGTCGTATCATTGTACGCCTTCTTTCCGGTCAGTCATTGCGTTATACCAAGCGCAACCCTAAAAGCACTACTTGAAGCTTTATTATCGTAACGTTTAGTCGTTGCAGTTTGTCAGGCAGCTCTGCTGCTGAAGAATTCGTTGTACGCCATACTTCCCATTTATTTATTTTTGGAGTGATCGAGGCCAATAATCTTGTACGGGTAGGAAAAATAATGAACACCAGTATTCTGTCAAAAACAAGTAAATGGTCAAAACGAACTACGCCAGCACAAAGAGGAGACGAGACTTAATGTAATAAAAACACGGAATAGAAACAGCATAAAAAGAGAAGAGAATAAATCCGGAAAACGTAGTAACACCGCAAAACACAAAAAACCACAACAGAGTAAACCAAGTTACCATGCGAGAAAAACGGAAGAATAGCGTGTTAAGACTACAATAAATGAAACTACTAGCGCAACTGTATTTTATACTACTCACAAAACGAGCGCTCAAATTATTTCGAAAAATCTTTGGCATTCGCAACGTTTGGTGTCAACTCGTTGCTGCGGTGCTTCACTGAGTGCCTTCGTGAACATCGCAACCCGTTCAAGGGCACGCCCGCGTAGTAACTTTCCGCGCATTGCTCTAAACATGGTTGTCACCCCAAGTGCTGAGTTTGCACTCAAAGACGCGCGCACGACAGAGATTTCAGAAGCCTTCTTCACAAAAAACAATTCTGACACGTGCATTAGTTTGCTTTCTGTGTCGTTGCTGGATAGGAACGTTGCTTATCTGGAAAGCACTTGAGCTTCCGTTTTCTGTGTGGGGGTGAGTGTGTTGGGCGCGTATTCCGCGTCACGGGTGTAGTTAGTGGGCACGATGAAATCTTCATGTGTTTTTCTGATTCTTCGCTATATTTTCTACGCTATATATCTTGACTTAGTATATTTAACTGTATTGAATTTATGTAGTCATGCTTTAGACAAACATACTGAGTGCCGTGCATTATTGTGGTCTGTGCGGGGATCGGTGCATTGTCAGGCATTCAGTCGCCTTTTCACCACCCCTTTCCATTCAACCACTGGATAAGTGATGTATGTTTGAAACCGTAATGAATAAACCTTGAACCTTGATTCTCAACAGATCTTCAGTTGCTAGTTACAGCTCGTCTTGCGTCCTCCTCTCGCCCCGTTAAGTTTGCGCTGTTCAGTCATTGCGTCCTCCTCTCGCCCCGTTAAGTTTGCGCGGTTCAGATGATTCTATGCCACGGAGGGGAAAGCGGTAGGGGTATAGGACGTTGCAGCCAGTGGCCATCACCGCTGTACATGAAGGCATGCTTGCTGAGCACGGCTGGGCGATTCACCGGTGCCAGGTATTTTTCTATTTAACACTACTGCAATACTCTATAGAGCCGCCCGTCGCACGTGTAGGCACCAGATGAACAAAACAGGAATCATGGGCACGGCGGTATGCCTGGAAGGTTTGGGGGCCATTAGCTCTTACGATACAGTTAACCAAGGGGATTTAACCTTCCGTGCAGATATTTTCCTTTTAGCTTTGGTGGGGGTGTTGTTAGTAGAATGTACATGTCTAGGGGAAATATTT
This sequence comes from Haemaphysalis longicornis, assembly GCF_048455015.1. Taxonomy (NCBI): domain Eukaryota; kingdom Metazoa; phylum Arthropoda; class Arachnida; order Ixodida; family Ixodidae; genus Haemaphysalis; species Haemaphysalis longicornis. The sequence continues at coordinate 29,450,065 of NW_027526204.1, read as the reverse complement.
GTTAGTACGTTAGCAATATGTGTCTCTATTGCGGCTTGACACATGTAGCTAGAAGAGAACGTGGCCATTTTTCAGCAGAGATGGCAATGATGTGGGCGAAGTTAGCTACACTACTAAAATTGCCGGTGCTACCAGAAATTTGACGCCATTCAAGAAAGTGCGTGCTGAGGAGAAAGGCCGAGGAAAAATCTTTCGGCATGTCTAGAAAAAATGTGACGCTGAAGAATGCTACACTCTACCCAAATTCACTGTTGGTTGAGTTCTATTGGTAGAATATTATTGATATCAATATAACTCCTAAACGAGTGATTGCGATTGTCGTGGCCAATCTGAACATCAAAACTTTACAGTTTGAAAAAATGGCTCACCGTTGCAAAACAAAAAACCACACTGAGTTGGGCAGCGATCAGACTTGACGTATTCGAGTGGAGAAACCTCATGAAGCGGCAAAGCCTGAAAGCGTCGCCTTCGTTAGCATTGTGCAGCTTGGTGTGTGTGATCAGGAATAGATATATCGTAATCTCAGACCAGGCCAACCGCCTAAATAATGATGGTTTTTTTTGCGACTTTTATCACAGGCGTTTGTGAAAGCCTTTTTCAAAATGTTAAGGGAAAGGAGAAACCAGCGGGAACCAGGCGGAAACGTAACAAAACGCACGCTATACCATATTTGCATCGCATTTCCTACTATGGTATGAAGGTTGCGGCAAGACATACGCGAAAGCGCTTTTTTCTGCCCTGTACAAGGTTAAAAAAATATGTCTTATGTAAAAAAAAACCCACGCTAGGGGCCCAAAGAAGCGTGCCACCCATTTCAACGATAGCACATATAACGTGGTTTTCAAAATATCTCTCAATCGCGGTTAGTTCTATACTGGAGAGAGGGTGCGTTGCTTCAAAGAGCGGGAAAAAGACACAAATTTACCGTACGCAGCAATTAACGTTGTAACGTGAGTGAACATTGTAAAAGGTACGCGTGTAAGCCATTACTGGAAAATACAAAGTTTCCGCTGCCAGCCCGAAATAAAACTGACAGAGAGCTTATAGAATTAACCAAGGATTAACAAAGGATTAACATATAGGATTAACAAAGCGAATGACAAATGCATAAGCAAGCTTCTTCATAAAGAGGTCAACATCTTTGACGGGTTCCTCTAAACATGAAACGTGTTGAACAGATGCATTTTTGGCCGTCCGTATCGTCGTATCTTAGAAAATGTATTGGATTGTTACTTAAATCATTTTGCATGTGCGCTCAAAAAATAACAAGTTGGTTGTCCACGCCCGTTTGTGTCCTACGTCTTTTGTAATGATTCGTCCCGTTTTATACATGCTGGTACGATATTTTATGACTTAACCGAAACGCAAGAAAAGGCTTGTCATACCATTCTTGCACCGTATTTCGCACTGTCTTAAGGAGGCTGCGGCAACATACAGGGAGAAGGTCCTGTTTTTTGCCCTGTGCAAGTTAACAAAAATATGCCCTATGTTGTAAAAAAGAAACCCGAGCTGGGTGCCGGAATAAGCATTCAACCCATTTAACCAATTGATTGCGTAACGTCGTTTACGAAGCACCTCTGAATTGACGTTATAGAAGAAACTGTGTGCAACTACAAAGGACGAGGAAAAATCTTTCGGCATGTTAAGAAAAAATCTGACGCTGAAGGGGGCTACACATTACACAAATTAGCCTTCTGTGGTGCTCTATTGATGTAGTACTATTGATACCAGTGGAACTGCTTAACGACCGACTGCCGTGAGCAATCAGATCATCAAAACATCGCCGTATGAAACAATGGACAGCACTTGAGCTTCAGCTTTCTGTGTGGGGGTGAGTGCGCTTGGCGTGTGGTGTGCGTCACGGCTGGGGATAGTGCGCTGGTTCAACTCTATATATTTCGGACTTCCGAAAAACTTTTATAAAGAGGTCACAATAAACTGAACTGTACTGAACTAAGTTGCTAGTTACCGTTCGTGAAGCGTCCTTCTCTCGCCCCGTTCAGTTTACACTGTTCAGTCATAATGGATGATTCCAGGCCACGTTGGGCATGTGGTAAGTGGTATAGGACGTTGCAGCCAGTGGCCTGGCATTGTACTGGGGAGAGCACACTTGCGTGGAGGTTGAAGCGGTGTATTACATGCAGCCACCATCGATGACATTGTTATTGCAGTTGTCGGTAATCTTCGGGGTTAACGCGTTGCTAGGAAGGCGTATTTTAATTCCCTACTTCCTTAACTCGACGCAGATTCGAGGTAAATATATCAGTGTCACGACTGGTCCGCCCTGTCAGTCACTATGGGAAGAATACCAGCGTAGTACCTGCAATCTCGCGGTTAGAGCCTCAGGATTTATCACCAAACAGAATTCCTAGAACTCTTCTGAGCAGAAGCTGTTGTGCTCTTCTGTTTAAAGCAATGCCATGTGTAGGATATAACGCATTTATACGAATGTCGTATTTGCGAAACAGAAGCGATTGAGTCGGAAGCCGACGACTTAGGAGAAAAACGGGAGCTCCAGAGGAGGAGGATGCATCAAAATTCAAAGGACTTCTCCTTTGAATTTTGATGCGCCTTGAAGTTGTATGCGCACCAGTGAAGGGACACTCTTAGTCACGTCCCGGATGGCGTGCTATTTATATGCGGTAGACAGTCTTAATACCGTGATATAAGAGGCCCTGATAGACTTCTTTTTCATAACAAAATCTCAGGTCGTTGCAGCACGCTTATATGCTGTGCTAACGGCCCGTGTCACGGCTATAAACTAGCAGACAGCCTGACGCAAGGAAATAAAAACAAAAAGGGGGCTATCGTAAAGCTCCGAGCGTTATGTGTGGCTTCCGGCGCATGCGCGTATTCCTCCTCACACAATGGCCCGCGAGCTTCCTTTGCGGTGGCCGATGACGCACGCCCGACGATGGGGCGGAAGCCAAAAAAACATTTAAAAAAATCTTGCGCGCACATGCGCAGTAGGAGTGGAAAAAACGTCGCGCGCGGCGAGTTGTGGTCCAGTGATTTTTGGCTATCGCGCACATGCGCAGTATGGAGGAATTTCAGCGCGAACAAGTTGCTGTCCCGCGCTTTGACTCTTGCTCTGTGTAGTTCATACTCAGTTCCGGGCGTTCACACTATCTAGACCACGTTCGCTTCCGCTGACATCAAATGTGTGCTTCGAGGTCGGTGTAACAGTGGAAAAAACTGTGAATGCGATTGGTTTTTTAGGGCCACCAGGAACGCAAGCCAAGCAGCGGCGCCTTGTCAAGACGGCGGGTATGTCTATTGCGGGCATAGCCCGGTTGAACACGAATGGATAGGTAAGTCCCTGGATTTCTTGTTTTTTTTTTTTTTCGAGCGGTGACGGGGGCGCAGACTGGAAGAATTAGTGTTTGCAGACAACTAGTAAGGGCCACGAAATTATGCCTTTTTCGTCGTCGTAAGAAGCCCGCGCCAAAACCGTTCTCTGATACCCGGGGTCGTACGGTAAATTTTACGTGCTTTATAGAGAGGATCCGGTTTCCCAGTGCGGCGGCCGTTTTGGGATCCAGGCGAAAAATTAAAACGCTTGCACATGTGAGGTACTTCCGTTGCCGTAATGAGTACCGTGGTGCCATAAAGAAATTGCATTTTTACACGCATTTCATTTTGCAGGTCAAGGCACTAAAACCCAGTTTGAATTTGGTAATTTTCTATATTCCATGGCCACTGCTTGTCAATTTCGGTAGGCGTAGGAAAAAGGTAGGTAACTTTTTTAGTAACTAGGTTTTCGCGTCGTCGTTTCGGCCAGGGACTTTTCTGGCACGTTGAGTAGCCTGGATGCTGTGGTATTTGTAAACTTCATTACGGTGCTTTTAAGTGGTAAAGTTTTCACATGAAGGAACATTCGTGAGTAACACCAGCCCCCATCTGGTTGTGTTCGCCACGGCTGTGGTCTGTCTGGAGAGTCAACTTGCCGTTTGCAGAAACATGATGGCATTGGCAGTTCAAACGCGGCGCGTCACCGGCGTGGAGGTTGTTTGAAGCGGTGGCTTCTAATATTGTTACAGATGCGCTAGCTGTAGCTCGGTGCGCGCAGTTTACGTATGCTTTAGAAAAAGATATTGCGAGCAATTTTGTTCAATCTTTCAAAATATGTTCTGCGATATACTATCGCTGAAAAATTGTTTCATAAAAAGAAAGTATGGCACATTACCCTCCGCATGTAGCAGCGAACATAGTTTCTTTACGACGTCGAATTGACGTGTCGGCGTCAAATAAAACGTGGCAACGTTTTCTCGCAAGACTTTGCACTGAAAGAGGGATCCGCATTCCTATGCATGTGAAGAAAACGTCCATTTAGAGAGCGTTTGAATCTACAAGCAGTAAGAAAGAATAATTGCCTAAACTACAGCGATGCGCTTGCCTGATTTATGATATTTTCACAAATCTGCTGAGGCGTTGATGACATTTCTGCTGCGCCCCTTCAGGCTATACTGTTGCACCGCCGATAAACAACGCTACCATTTTATACCTGGTCACTTTTTCACCTGCCGTTTTTTTTTTCTTCACGCAGTGCCAACACAACATATTGCTACCCGTGACTCAACGTATTTTAAATGTTTACAACGCTGTTTCTATTCCAGTGCGACGAAATTCCAGAAGCAGCAGCTTCCGGGCCAAATATTGCTTGGGGCAATTATATGAAGGCCATCTACATCATCGGAAGTAGTTTACCTGGACCACACTTGAAGCCCAGAGAAAGTACTTTTTCGTTGTTTGATAATATATTTCTTATGAAAGAACGTTTTGCTGGGCGTGTTGGTTGAGGTCTACAAACATACTGAGTGGCGCAAATCCACAACACACAACCTGTCGTGCCTGTCCGTGTCTTCCTGTAGCGCCTGTAGCGATGTAGCCTGTAGCGTCTGTCCGTGTCTTCTTTCTTGTGTGCTGTGTATTTGCGCCACTCAGTATGTTTTTACTACATTAAGGACATGAGATACCCGTCAGCTTTAGGCTAAACGTTGGGCGTTATACAGTCAGTAGCCTGCAACAAAGATGAGTTTCTCCCTGTTTCGTAAGCAGAAAACTGCTAAAAATTCCATAAATCAAAACAAGTTTATCTTGACGGGTCTCTATTTGCTCTTCCACAAAAAATATTTTCGTTTGTGCGTTGCATAAGGGCAATCTGCTAATAATAGTATTTGTTATTTTAGTATAAGTATTTTGTGTTTATATTTGTATTTTCGATGTCTAATAAAAAGAAAACATCGTTCCTTCGACATGGTGTCATTTATGTAATTTTCATCTCACACTTGTGCATGCTCATGAATTCGAGAATGACAAAATATCTAACATTTACATACCCTACTCAGTTCTCTGTTCGTGTCCCAAGCTTGTATAAGCAGGCTATCGCATCGTGAACCGGATAGGTTTAAGGTATTCAGGTACTTCCTTTACAGCTTTGCTTGCAACATGACATTAGGTATATAGGGAGTTTTTTATTTTGTGGTATGTGCATTGAGGCCTGATAAATCAGGTTGCAAAACACTGCGACATTGTAAAGGTAAAACCTCACTGCATGAAGGTCGTGAAGATGTTCCAGAAGTGCACAAATTACAAATGTGTTAGTGCGATTGCAGCCAATGCAACACATTTATTGGTGGTATTGTTTTATGCGGTCTAAAGTTCCGATGCGGAATGGTGTGTTCATGCCCAAGGCTAGGGTTTTCGTGAACGGCCTTGAAAATGTTGAAAATGCTGAAGGCAATCTTCCGCTTCCGGGTACAATAATATAACTCGCTAATAACAGAAGCGCGAATGAAACGAGGCCACTTAAAAAATTGCAAATATTCAGAGAATTGTCTACTAATGCGCAGCATGTTTATGCCGCTTCCATTGAGTGTGAGTCTTTTAGAGCCAATTGTCTTGATTTTTCCAATTCCCGTCCGTCCACTTATCTCCATTTACCCTATTTATAACGATCACAGGTATTACTTGCGCCGAATCTACATTTTTTTTTGTAAATGAAGGGCGTTACACGGCTCACCATTTTTTGTATTTTTATATTTACCTTGTTTTGTCGTTTTTCAAAATTCTGTTCGAGCAATTATCTCCATCTACGCTATGATAACGAGTTCAAGTGGAATTTCTCCAAACTCTGCATTATTGTGGAAATGCAGGGCGCTATACGGTTCGCCATTTTCCGTAATTTTTAAATATTTTTCTTAATTTTTAGTTTCTGAAAATTTCATTTGACCAATGATGTTCATTTACGATGTTATGACGATTAAAGGTGGTTCTTCCGCGAAACCTTCATTTTTCTGGAAATGCAGGGCGTTATAGGGTTCGCCATTTTCCGTCAACTTTTTATATTTTTCTCATTTTTAGTTTCTCAAACTTTTGTTTGACTAATGATCTTCATTTACGATGTTATACCGATTAAACGTGGTACTTCTGTGAAACCTGCATTTTTCTGGAAATGCTGGGCGTTACAAGTTACACTGCCGAGCGCTTATGTGGTCTGCTCCAGAAAACGCTACGATTTTCTTTGTGCAATCGCGATCCATTAAAAAAAAAACGCAGTATCTAGAGCAGTGTTGTGGAGTTACCACTCCGGAATTGGAATTATTCCGGATTCATTCCACCTTTCCGAGGTGCCGGAATGGAATGGGAATGGAATGAGGACAGTGACTGTAGGAATAGAATGGGAATGGAATTAAGCGCATTTTCCCGGAATGGTATGGGAATAGAATGGTGATTTTTAGACGACGACGTCAACGTCCCTGGCGCCGTCAGGCTAGTTAATTAGTCTGTGTCGACGACTGCGTCGGTACATCTCAAATGGAGCACCAGCGACGAAAACGAGAACGTATACCCGGCATCTCGAGTAACCTAATGCACGCAGCCTGCTGGTGCTGGTGCTGGTGCACGCAGCTGGTGCAACTGAACTTCGAACAGCGCAAGCGCGTTTGGCCGCAGGGCCGGTGACGATGTTAGGTCGGCTCTTCGTGCTGTGGCAGGCTTTTTGAGGCATAGACTGGCCGTGGCGCCGATGGCAGACCGGCGTGTCAGTTGTACGCGCCATGTGTCCAGGCCATCAGGCGAAGAATATGATCGAGAAGCAGGAGGGGGAGAATACGAACGGCACGCATCCGAAGCCGTGGTGTTTCTCACAGAAAGCTGATGCTTCGAAATCTCGGAGCTGGCAACTTAACCCGTTCGTGCATGAAACATAAAACAACGAGTCTGCTTGGCGTTCTCCTCCCACCCTCCGTGCCCGGCGCAGAATGAATAGCGTTGTAACTTGTAAGCCGACCTGGTAGGAATCTCCCCGGAATTCGGCGCCAACCTGTGGACCCACATGCCCGTCTGTTGCAGCGGGGCCCCGGGGCTCCAGCAAATAAAACCCAAGGCAGTAAAAATAAAATTGTGGGTGTGGGATTTGCCTGCACGGCACTCACCATAGGCATAACAAGCGAGCTTCGGATGTGTTACGGAGATTTCTACCTCCACACTGGGGTACGGTGGCGGGAAGCTGTGATATACAATTGTATGAGATATTAAATACGACAATGCAGAAGACACGGCTGCCAATGGGCGTTTGTTTCTAACAGCTCTGCCTCCAGCAGCGCCCTCGTTTGCGAGTGCTTTGACAGCTCTCTGCAGTGTGACACCGTGCTTTGCTTCGATCCGAAAGGGCGGCCTTCTCCTCCAGTTGTTCCAAACTGGTTCGTGGTTTGGTTGCTGTGGTTCTGGGCATGGGGCCTTTGCGCCCGGAGTACAAACGTGCCTGATTACTGAAGCCTTAGTCGTCGGCATGAAATTTGCAGCATCACCACTATTCAGGTAGGCAGGCCTCATTTCAAAATTTTGTTCAGGTCCTCGTGCATATTGTAGGCGCATTCACGAAAACAAACTGCCTGATCACAGTTCTTTATTTCGCCACGGCTCTCGTCATGATATGGTTCTGTCACTTTAAAATAGGGGGTCATAAATATTTCACTGTATTCAACAGATTGGGCTGAGGTAGTGCCAGGGCAATAAACAAGCGAATTGGAGGTCAACGTGGAAGCGGTGGTGACTTTCCTACGGTGAATGCAAACCTGTTAACCGTTTTCCGTGACGCTGCTTTCCAGGATCTCGCGTTGGTACAGTAGCATTAGTGCTCAATGCTGTAAATTCACTTGAAATCATTCAAGTAAGCATTTAGAAATCGTGTACATGTGAGAACGCTCCGCGCTACATTCGTGAGAGTTATCCACACCGTACTAATTACGCTGGTATCACGGTACGCAAAGTAGATAGCACGATAGAACGCGACAGGCTGTGCAACGAAACGGACATCAACGTAATAGCTGCTTCACCTCGCGTCGCGCAGGAACAAACCGTAAAACAAGCTAACATGCAAGCACCAAAATGAGTGGCGGGATCCAGCTACTTATTCTGTAAAAATTGGCAGTGTCACACCGCCCCCTTTTAGAACGAAAGCTTTCTTAGTCGGACCAATGGCATTCTGTAAAAAAAATATTACATTTCCACATATACCGGTTGCTATACCGTAAAGCTCTGCTGACTGACATCTCTGGACGCACGGTGCGTACGTGAAACCGGGGACCGCAAAAAAGGCTTCCTATCTCTCTCTCTGAAACGGGGTTCCATTGTGTCATTAAGGTTACTTAAAAATAGCGAAAAAAGAACAGTTCTGAAAAAGACTTCACACGCGTCGACCCTGAAGACGAAGTGCAATAGTATATTTTTATCCCGTAAACCACGTAACCGTGTACATTTAGATCGTTCGTAGATGCGTTACTTGTGCGTGAGAAATCGTCGCATGGGTTCGTTGTTCGCTTGCGACTTGGGAGTTTGAATGCTTGGCGATAGTTTGGATGCACTTTCAGCGAAATTTGGATGAACTTTTAGCTTTCGCACTTTTCGCTACTTTCGTTAGGAAGGGATGGTAAATGTTAGCATTAGAAGGGTACTTGTTTTCACGAGATATGCAACCAAGCTGCTACCATCTCCCATATCGGTGACAAGTGGCACATTTTGCATACTTTTGCAGTCTTCAACGGGTATGATAACGTCAGAGTCATGTTGCGTTCCTTGATAGCTCGATAGAGAACCTGAGGCAGTTTTTACGTTGATGAATTAAAGGAATGGAATTGACCTGCCCGTCCATTCCAGGAATGGGAATGGGCTAAGTTCTGTAATTAGGAGGAATTGAAAGGAATGGAATTACGACAAGGTCTAATTCCTCGGAATGGAATTGGAATGGAATGGGGATGCCCATTCCGCAACACTAATCTAGAGGGCCGTCCGACGGCTCTTTACCTGGGCGTTGGAGCGCCGTCAACGCAGCAATTCTGCAGGCGTCACGACACAATGTTATATAGAGTGAGTGATTTAATATTGGTTCATTACATTACCAGACAGGATATTTACTACCACCCCCCTATTACAAAAATAAAGGTCAAGGCATGTAACTGCACCATCAGAAGAGATACGACGAGCAGAAAAAATTCAGTACACCATTTCATGCTTGGTATACTTTCCACTCGTGACGAGACAGCTCTCATGTTCCGCATGACAGTGCGCTTTACGTGCTAGTTATTTGCAAGCATTGTCATAGGGGCCACATTAAGCCCATGTCCAAGAATACTTGTGGTAACAAGGCAGAAGAACTGTCATCAATTCCGTTTGCATCGTTGGAATAAATCCCAGCACTGCGCATCATACTGTTGGAAGGGCACACAGCATGAAAAAAGGTTACCGCTCGTACCAATGCACATAAATTCCCGCAAACCGTAGTATTTTGTCTCTTTGTTAGAGCGATTCGAAAACGGTGGTCTAGAGAAAGCCATTCACCGCCGAATGTGTTATTTAAGACTCCTGCTTGACGTGCAATAGCATGCAGAATACTGACAAGCCCATCTTTGCACTCCCCAACAGCCCGTGGGTCGTGGCGCAGTGGTTATGATATCTGTCTCTTGATGTGTTGTAGTAGACCCAGGTTTGATTCACCGTAGGGTTAAGTGTATGGGCTTATGTGTACTTTGTGTGTCTTGCATGATGTAACATATGTTAGAGCATTCGTGACAGAGTGCGGGCGTTGGCCTGACAACGCGAGCGAAAAAAAAACCGGATGAAATGATTCTGTTCGAGTGGCATTTTTCTTTTTTTTGGTGAAAAGCAACAAGGCCGCTTATTTGAGGGGCCGTATGATTTGGGGGCCGCTTCGTAAGGGGGAATCGATTAGCATAACGGGCCGCGTAGAACAATTACGGACAGCGGCCTCCCGAACACACGGCCCGGGGTTTAGGTGGCCTGTAGTTAGGCAGCCCTCAAGAGGGCCGCTTAAACCCTGGGCTGCGTGTTAGGCGGGCTGCTTGCGCTCGAGGCCGCCTGAACCGCCGCTTTATAAGCTGCTTTAAATTGACGCAGCAGCCCGCCTGCATGCGGGTCGGATCACCAGGAGTTGACGAAGAGTGTAGGAATGCTTGAAGACAAGGGTGAGGTGGAAGCGCAGGAAACTCTACACATGCGCCTCAAGGTCAAGGGGACGAACCCAATAAATACACTAGAGAGAAAAGCCCCAAAACGCGACTACTTCCAACATTCCGGGAGAAAAGCATTCTAGTTATTCGTAAAGCTTGAGCTACCGATTCCCTGTGCAGCAAAGCAAGTGCTGTGCATGGGGTAAACAATACTCTGAAGCGGAGCGGACAAGGCATGCCTAAGATGCTTGAGAGAGAAAGAGAGAGAGAGAGAGAGAGAGAGAAAGAGAGAGAGAGAGAGAGAGAGAGAGAGAGAGAGAGAGAGAGAGAGAGAGAGAGAGAGAGAGAGAGAGAGAGAGAGAGTAAACGTTTATTAATACAACCCATGTACGGGTCCGCGCTCTTGGGTTGAGATCAAACGACCTCCCCCCTGATGGTGAGGAGGGGCTGAAGGAGAGTTGTCCACGAAGAGGTCGTCTTGCCGAGGTGGGCAACCCAGGCCTCCCAGAAGTAAATGTGATGGGGTAGTGAGTGACGTTGCGGTGTGCGGGCTCTGGGACAGGTCCAGTAAGTGTGGGTGAGCGTGGGTATGGAGCCGCACACGTGGCAATACGGTCTGCTTGGATTATTTTGTATTTAATGCAGAATGTAGTCGTTTGGCAGGGAGTGTGTTTGTTCTTGTTTTAGGAGTGTCGTGTACTTCCTCAGAAGAGAATCAACTGGTCTGGGGATTTCTCTGCGGGCTATTCGGAGTGTCTTCATTTACGCTGTTCGTTCTTGACGGCGGTCTTTCGTGTCCTCTGCCGGGAGGTAGGTCTCGGGCCAGGCCCGGGATGTGTCGGAACACCAGGCCGTTGAGGCTTTATCGTGTACGCGAGGATTGCCCAAGAAAGAAGAATGTCGTGGGGTCCATTCCAAAGTGATTGAGATACCAGGATGGCGCTGTTCATACTCAACTAGCGCAGGTCGTATATGTGGAGGCAGTTCATTGGGAATAAAAGCCCGCAGGTCTGCTTGTGAGTCAGAGCGAATAAAAAGGCTCTTTCATTGGTGGTCATGCTGAGTAATGGCATGCGTTATGGCCAGTATTTCTGCTGTCGCCACAGAATGGACGTCGTGGTGATGATTAACGACTGCCTTGCCAGGAGAATCTATGCTTGCAGTGACTACTTTGCGAGCGGTAACGCTGGCGTCGGCATGGTAAGAAAGTGAATCGGTGGGTTGCTGTATGCGGGTGCGTGCTCCTCGTCGTGCGGCGTCCTCTTCGGGGTTCATATGCTTAGGTATGGGTCTTACCTTGATGAATGGGATGGCATGCCATGGTGGTGTGGTGAGTGGTATGGCGAGTAGGTTGGCAGTGTTGGATCCCATAAGCTGCAGCAAGGCATGACCTTGTTTAGATGTTGTAAGACGATGAGACTGTGCTTCTTGGTGCATGATGAGTTGGTCAATTAATATGTTGGATATGGCGGTGGCTTCAACAAGAGTGCTTGCAGCATAGCTGGGGACTCCGAGTGTGATGCGGGTTTGTGCCTCTCAAGAGATTGTTGATTTGGTGCAATTGATGTTCCGTGACACACATGTATGGAAGCCCGTACATGATCCTGGTATATACAGGGGCTTCTGTATTGCGCCTGAGTTCTGCTTCCTTCACGTCATCGACAGTGTAACCCGTATTGTGTAAGGGAAGGATCACTGTGATTTCTTTGTGTAAGCGTCCGCTACTGTGGTTTCACGTCGTTGCCGGCATTGCCGAGCGAACGACGGGGACACTGAAGGTAGAAGGATAACGGACGAGGAAAGTGCGGTGAATGCGTGAGGGGCAGGGCAGGATGCCTAGGCGGCGCGAGACGCTCCCACGCGATGCAGCAGCTACGTAGACGGGCCCACGCGGCTACGGTACAACGGAGACAACGAAGGTGACATCGAATAGGAAACAAGAAACAAGTAGGATTTTTTCATTCCACCTACCCAGTTATAAAAAGACCGGTTCAGTCGAAGAGCTCCCGACGTGAGTCCGTTCAACCCGCGAGCAGAACATGGGCCCACGCCTTCGCTCCCTTCACCTCGACTGTTTCGATAGAGCTCTTTTAAACGCTAGAGGGTTGCGGAAAGCCGAACGTGCCATTTGACTCGACTCTCTTTGACGCGTCTATGTGTATGGGGCGACTGTGTCGGAAGCCGATGGGTTGAGATAAGAACGTGACCATCGTATGTGCCGGGCGCCTGGAGATGAAAAGGAGGAGCCCCAGGAAAGCGGAAGAGGGGAAAAAAGGCGCAGCACGCAGCACGTACGGCGGTCAAAGTGGGCGACTCTAAAGAATAAAGCACGAGGAAAAGCACAGGATTGTGCCACGATTAGTCACCGCGTCTGTACCAGCTTGCGGACGATCCGTAATTCATTCGGGTTGCGTGTACAGATTATCAGTCTTCTGCCGCCAGTTCATGCCGGGTGCTCGGGGAACTGCGACCCGCCCCGATGGCTCAGTGGCTAAGGCGTTGGGCTGCTGAGCACGAGGTCACGGGTTCGATTCCCGGCCGCGGCGGCAACTTTTGTGATGAAGGCGAATGCAAGAACGCCCGTGTTAGCGAGATTTCGGCGCAGGTTAAAAATTCCCAGGTGGTCAAAATTAACCCGGAGCCCCTCATCGCCTGCGTTGCGTCGGCGCATTAAACAATACAATCAATGAAAATCAGGGAACTGCGAAACGGCCTCCACCTCGATGCCTGCTATGCTCCCATTTGGCGCGTACCTCATCTTCGGAAACCAAGGTCTTTAGACGGCCTGTGTCGTTTCTCAACGACCACTTGCGCGGTGTACGACTGCCAGACGGCAGCGCCATGCAGCTTGGTCTTAGTTAATTCCACGGAGCAAGAATACATATGAGGCGAAACGGCCCATTGCGACAAGCACGGGCGGCCGACCAGATAATGTCACAACGATAACCAAGGTCGACTGCAAAGCTTGGTAGTTGCTACGGCGAAGTAGAGGGTAGCGGCACCTGATGGACGAAGTGATAGCGGCCGCACTTGTTCCGCAACTGAGAAGTGGAATACCAATTGTGGCGGCGGCGCAATTTCTTCACCCACGGCAGGTGCCGCTAGCTTAACGTATGACGAGCGCTTGTGACATTATCGGGCGGCGCGGGGAAGCATAGTTTCGCCTCCTATCTTGTTCTTGCTCCGTGGTTCATTGCAAGGGGCTATCTGGACCATCGGGCATTGCGGCTATAGCAGTTTGCGGACCGTCCGCAATTTATTTTTGTTTTTTGTCAAGGTAAGAAAACAACACGGAAAATGTGTGCGCCCTGATGATACATTTTTGCTGATGCTTCAGTGCCCATGATTTCGCTGTTTTTTGTGCAAGGCTGAAATTGTACTGAGGAAGGTATTGCTACTCTGTGGCAATGTTGTTACAGTGTGTTACAGTTACAGTTACAATATTGAAACGGACTGGAGCCCTGATCTGAAGCAGATTGCAAAAATGATACACTTTATGCGGTGGATGTGAAACAGGTTAAGGAGAAGCGACTGTCAGATATCTAGAAGAAGCTAGGTCCTTCTATGGGCTCGAAATAAAGGTAAATGCCTTACCGGAAGAGTTGCCTTCTACCGTAGAAACAATTACTGATTGATTTGATTGATTGAAGGGTTTAGCGCACCGACGCAACGCAGGCGATGAGGCGTGCCGTATTGGAGGGCTACGGATTACTTTTGACCAGCTGGGGATATTTAACCTGGGCCGAAATCTCGTACACACGTGTGCTTTTGGTTTTCGCCACTTCAAGAAAAGAGGCCGTCGAGGACGGGAATCGAACCCGCGACCTCATGCTCAGCAGCACAACGCCCTTAGCCACTGAGCGACAGTGGTGGGTAAAAACGATTACTGTTCTGCAAACTAAAATTGAGCAGATAGAAAACCACAGTCAGCAATCCAATTTAGTAGCTTACGTTCTTCCCGAGACGGTAAGTGAAAGCTGTGAAACACTTGAAAACGCCGTAAAGAAAGACATACTATGTGCCATCATGGAGCTCGAACCTGTAAGCATCGTGAGTATACATCGTAAAGGTAGACCTGCAAATGGCAAAGTGAGGCCAGTGGTTGTCAAGTCGCTTGGTTGGTGAGACAACTCTAAAAGACTAAAAAATGATACAAAGCTAAAACAAAGAGTTGGCTATCCGTGGAGACTTTTACCTAAAGTACCTGATATTAGAAAAAGCTTTGGGCAAGCACGAAAGCAAACCCAGACTATAAAGAAAAAGGAAATTGGGCTGTTAAAGACCTGTACATAGGTAATCAAGCATGCGTCTGGGGCAGTGAGTGGGGGAAAAATACCGGTTAAAAAAAACGTCAAAACCAACAATCTTCTAATAATCAGAGGGTATGCCCAGTCACTGACCAAGGTGTAAGATAATATTTCACTGTTTTTTCAAGGGTTAATTTACGAAAAAGAAGTGTTCCCGTGTTTGCAAGAAACGCCGAAAAGAAAAAAAATCTTCCTATTGGTTAGCGTGAATTCCCGAAGCGTCGTTAACAAGAATGAACTGATGAAAATTGCTTTGCATCAATACAATCCTCATGAAGTTGTTGTGTCCTAGACGCGGTTGGTCCCCAAAATAGCTGGCGGTGACATATTTCTCTCATTATAAAGTGTTCAAGAAAGAGCTATAAGGAGTGGGGAAATAGCCGTTCTTGGAAAAGGCACAATAAGGGTTACCGTAAGCGATATTACCTCTGAACTAGCGTACGTATGCATCAGACTGTCTTGCTGGATCCCTAGCTTCATTTTACAAGCTGTGTACAGGCCCGCTGAGGCTTCCTTTGAATGTATGGCAAAAATAGGGAAGCATATGTCCAAATTTCGCGAAAAGAAAACTTTATTACCTGGCGATTTCAACCTTCCCAGCGTTTTACGACAGGACCCTTGTACAAAAAACAGACGGCGATTATGTTGGATGGAATGCTTACACAAAACCTAATGCAAGTTGTGCCTAAGCCAAATCGTTAGAATGGGTCCTTTTGTTTCAAGGGGCAGATTTGATATTCCACATCTGCTATTTTTATGCAGTGAACACGAGAAGTGCACTGTTTCTGTAGAAGAGGCCCTGTCCGATCCCAACTTGGATAATTTTTCTGTTCTCGTTGTGAAATCGCCGATGTTTGAAAATCCCCTGTTCGTTGATTTAAAGAATATTCAACATCAAATGACGTATCTATAATAGACTACACAGAATTCTATCATCCTTGGGTGTCCTTGATGCGGACGATGTCGGCACAAGATCCACGCGATTAAAAAATTTTGTCGTTATTGCATAGACACCTTTATTCCGA
Source organism: Haemaphysalis longicornis (assembly GCF_048455015.1). Classification (NCBI taxonomy): domain Eukaryota; kingdom Metazoa; phylum Arthropoda; class Arachnida; order Ixodida; family Ixodidae; genus Haemaphysalis; species Haemaphysalis longicornis. The sequence continues at coordinate 29,434,264 of NW_027526204.1, read as the reverse complement.
ATAAACATCAGAAAAGGCACACACACTGCTTCGATTCCTCGCGTTATTAATCATTTCAAGCGGAGAAAAAAGCGATCAAGAAATACGCATGCACAGCATTGTGATCTTTCCCTCCTCAACGACAGAATTCCGCTTGCCGTATGCTCCTCCAATGACTGTTCCCATAGGACACTGTTTTCCAACTTAATAAAAAATTACCAGAGCAAATTTTGGATCTACATTGCCGATAAAAAGAAGCCCTTGACGGAAATCGCAATTGATGGAGACATTGCTGCTGATCAGAAAGCAACGGCTGAATATTTCAATACTTACTTTCAAGGTGTTTTCTGCTTAGAGTGCACATGTACCAACGACACAGCGTTCGACTCACATGAAGTATCAGTTGTGTGTTATTCTGGTCTATTGTACATCATTTCAAATACTTATTCCAAAAAAATCCCGTGGGCCTGATGATTTGCCAAATATGTAACGAAAAGGTAAGTTGAGCATGTCGTAAATTTCCTCGTGTGAAATTTTGTGTTTCATTTTTGTTGGCATAGTTACCAGGTGACTGGAGGGCCATTTGTATTAATTCCTTGTTCAAAGGTGACCGTCTGTCTCCCCAAAATTTCAATTTCTTTAACCTTCACCTACTGTAAAGTCATTGAACAAAGAATTGCCACCCAAATTGTAAATTTTTTGGATCAACATTTCATTTTGGCACACTTATATCCTGAGTTCAGAGAGAGATATTGAACAGCGACGCTATTGGTTACACTAATTCACTCATTTGCACTTAATCACGATAACAATAAGCAAACTGACAATCTTCTAATATGCCAGTAAAGCATTTGACAGAGCACCCCACTAGAAATCGATCTTAACACTTCAGCGTGTTGGCCTTCGAGATATCCTGGTGAGATAAATTTCAGAATATCTAAATAACTGTGTCCAGCTTGTTGCGATAAATAAATACCGCTAGCAGTTTCTTCATTATGTTGATTAGTGATGACTGCTAATGGTGTTGCCTATGTATCGCTGTGAAGAGGTGTCATCTTACCAAAGAAACTAATGCATGTTGTATACTCTTCGTTTAATTCTAGCGCAGCTCTTAGGACAGGGTAGAAATAAATTTGGTCTGTTACAGGTGGTAGCTGTCCAAGGCAATCTCCCGCTCTCGGATTTTCTTCCACCAGCGTTATCGCCTTTTTTCATAGCCTCCACAGCGTTGAATTTTACTCCCTCTGTGCGAGCCTTAAATCTTAGCGCTTCATAAAGCCGAATAGTTCAATCATACAGCTTTGAACGGAGACACACTCCAACACTACTGGCCGCACAGTTTCTGTTTCTTTTCCGCAGACCATGCATACACGGTCACTTCGTGTATAGTTCCCCACAAAGCTCTTATTTCGCAACCAACCTTCTCCAGCCCTAAAAAAGCAAAGCACTGACTTTGGAAATATTGTATATATTTTCTTTTTTTTGTGACCAATTTTTCTTCCCTGTAAATGTCTAAAGACGTTCCATTCTTTTTCTCCGTTTATTTGTGTGTACCTGCCTTGCGGCTTTTTTGGTTACCTTGGCTGTCTTTGATTCTCCACTTTTCTTCCCATATTTCATTGTAAGCCTTCTAGTCCTCCTTAGCCACTGCGTGTCCACTGGTTTCATGTATAGTACATACAAACTTTACCTGCCCATTTACGTAGATCCATAGCTCTCCCCCTCCCCTCAAAACACATTTCACTTCGAGACATTTGCGCTTCTCTCATCAGGTGTACCCAAAGTTGTGTCCTAGGGCCATTACTTTTCCATCTGTACATAAAGAATATTGGGAATATCATCACCCTCATTTTACATATGAGACTGTTAGAAGATGATTGTGTTTTGTTTCGTAATTATGACTCTTTTCATGATCAAAATGAAGGTAACAAAAATTTTTCCAATGCACACAATTGTTGTACTGACTGGGGAATGATCCTCTACGTACAAAAAAGTGTCTGCATGTGGTTGACATGCAAAAAGTCTCGTAGACTATGTTTATCAAATAGGGCCTTCATCACCGAGAGAGGTCACTAGCTACAAATATTTGGGTATAACCATAACTAGGAAGTTTCTTGATACCTACACTTAGAAAACATATGCTCAGCTGCCGCCCACAAACTCGTCGTTTTAAGACATGAACTTTGGAACGGCCATCCAAATGTAAAGCTTCTAAGTGATTTTTAGGGGGTGAGGCCTAAATTAGAAAGCGCAAGCATCGCATGGGACCATCACACTACGCTTAACATTGATAAAATTGAGCCGGTTCAAAATAAATCAGTTCGCTTTATATACTCCCAATGCTTACCATCTTGTTTACCCTGTGCCATAATGACTACAAATGACATCCACCCCTTCCGTTCATTTCCTTCTTTTGCTGCTGAACAATACACTGGCCATTGATCCGTCATTGTATTTCTCTTTGCTATCAACTAGGCACACCCGATATTACCATCCCCATTTTTACTCGATATTTTGCGAGAACCGATGCCATTATGTAGTCTTTCTTTCGAGGGAGAGTGTCTGATAGGAAGAAATATGTGAAGCCCATTTATTGTGAATTACGTAGAAAGAAGTATATTATGTATTGTTCAGGTTATTCCCCGTGTTTTTTACTTGATGCGCCCTTCCTGCACGCACCAGTTCTGGTCTGCACCACTTATGGTCCATAGCGAAGATGATGCCAACTACGGACGTGTGCCGATTCAAAACAGCGCTTTGGCTACGTAGACACTCTGGAAATACCGATTCCACGGTCAATGGCGATTCACCTAATGTTTCATTGTAATGTTTCATTATAATAATAGCTATTATACTATAATATAATATAAAGTTTTATTACAATATAATATACTGCAACATAATCTCTCGCTGCAATTGCGTGCCAAAAGCCGTAAAACAGAAGGAGAGTAAAGTTGATTCGCGCAACAGCTTTTTACAGCCACAACATATCAATAGCGAGCTGTAGTATATTTTCTATTGATATGTCCAGTCATAACTGGTTAGGAGTACGACTGCATCCCAAGATGTACAAGATAATAATGCCTGACACGGTGACTGGCTTGTTACAATTACAGTATTTTTGACATCGCAGAAATTAGTGTTTCTCATAAAATGCGTAGAGCGTAGAGACGCCCTGCTTTTATGTGTAAAGTGTTAAAGTAATCTTGATCTCTCATCAGATACTGTAGACGTGACGAAATCAGCGCACTTGAATTGTTTCTGAAATTTTCTACGGCCGGTTTTTTCTGGTTTTGCCTGAAATACGTGACTGCTGTTTATTTTTTGGACTTTATGCCTTGCTTTGAATTGGAGTGTGGACGCCAAACGTTCTCTGGGTCAAAAAATTTCCCTTTCGGTGTGAATGAACAACACGTAGCCAAAAGCAAATTTTCAGCGGACTGAGGCAGCTCAGGCGCATCGTTTGCATTTCCACTTGAGGAAATACGTTCCGCGTAGATATAATGGTTTTAAAGGCCCTCTAAGTAAACTACTTATTCGTACGTACATAGAACTAGGCTTTGAGAGAAGTTCTCTGTAGTAACAACAAACTTGTTATTTTTTACTTTAAAAATGTCACGCTTGGCTACCGCGTACCGTGTATGTGATGTCCAGAAACGATAGCCCGCTCAATAAAACTGAGGACAGCTGTTGTCTTCGCTTACCTCAGACGCACAGCCTGGACACCATGGGACACGTTGTGCATATACACCAAAAAAGTGGCGGAAACAGGCCTCACTATTTTAGGTGCGGAGTACCTCAGGACCACGCAATGTCCATCCGCGTCCGTGCGCAGAGCATTTACAATCGCAAAATCGCACAGGCACCGGCAGGATCCTAGCGTGTGTCTGGTAGACCAGACAGCATTAGTGTCAGTTGTCTTACCCACTGGGTTACAAACGTGAGTTATTACCCGAGTGTAAAACAGCTTACTCCCTCGCCTGTAACGGGTCGGAGTACCTTAGGACCTCCCAATGTCCGTCCGCGTCAATCCAAGCTTACACCACCATCAAGCAAAAATCAGTGCGGAAATTAGCTAAAAGGATACAAGAACCCTCCAAAACACTCGAAAAAAATGACAAACACAACCCAGCAATAAGAAAACGCGCAAAAACAACGGCGGAGTCAGGTTGTGATGAAGTTGTAATACACAGTGACTGCATTGAACTACGCTAGATGACGATACGTGTAAACACGAGCTGGCGCCGGGGTGCACCGCGTATATAGGTGGGTTCGGGAAATCACACACCCTCTTCCCGTCATGGAGGAAACGAAGTAAGAAGCGTCACGCTTCTTCTCAATATCTACGAAGACAACGAACTTACCCGAATAGGAAAGAGCGGCAAGCGGAGGCAAAGCGACTAAAATCGAATGACGGTCGGGGGGCAAATCGGATGTCACTCGGGGAGCAACTTGGATGTCCTTTTGAGCCCCCATACTCCGCACCCTAGGTATCATTCTCGGAGTGGAGATGCTGCCACTTTTGGTCTCAAGGGCACTGTAAAAATGCTCGGTAGCTTCCACAGTGAAGATAAGAAATTCCAATGCGCGGGTGATTAGGTCATCCAAACGCACCTCCTACATGTCTTTTTGGTTCTTGATGAAAAGGTGACCCTTAGTTTTCCAAAGTAACCGTTCTATTGCTTGCCCCGGCTTGCTTTCTTACACTTTCAGTAACCAAGTTACGCGCGCCCTTTCAGCATTTTCAGCCCTACGGTTTTTATTTTGGGAAAGAATTGCTTTCGTAATAGTTTTTCTCAGAACAGCACTTAAAGAATTGCTTTCGTAATAGTTTTTCTCAGAACAGCACTTAGGAAGCTTAGAAATGAAAAATTCAGCTTATAGTGCAAGTACCTATAGAGTTGCACGCATGAGAATGTATTATGTCAGGAAGTATTTCAAAGTTTTTCTTTCCAATAAAAACAAAAGTTTTTCTTGTTTTTTGAAGCAACGATACCCTGAGCACACAGGATGAACATCGGTGTAGTGAAAGTAGTCATAGATTTACAAACAGTTCGACAAGCCGGCATTTTAGTTTCCTCACCCGTCTTGTCTTCACGTCTTCTCTCTGATCTAGCTTCGGTTTCATAGAATTCTTTTATGTGAAAAAAGAAGAATGGCAATGTATAGCACCAGAAGCGTCCCTCAAGGACGCTTTCCAGGAAAACAAGCCGTTTTTGTTTCGTTCTCAAGTCGCTAGCAGATATTTTGCATGGTGTGGTCAATTGACCACATCAACAAAGCTGCGTGTGTTGTCAAAATTAGTGCCCCCGCATAACGACCCTGATATTTTTTTCTGCGCGCTGCATGCAAGCCACAGACGTTGCTGTAGGCAACGGAGCCGCCTACAGTGCAAGCGGAGAGCGAGAAGGTATAGCACTGGGCAATTCGTCAGGTTCACCGGCAGGCTAAGAAAATAAATTTGGGCTTGTGTGTGCCGAAATCATAAAGTGCCTCTAAATGCCTTTGCTAGAACAACGTATATAAAAAAATCCTGCTCTTGAGCACTCAAAGAAATAAGGAGTGTGTGAAACGGCCCCTAATTATCCTTGAAAATATGCCGCATATCATAGCCGCAGATTTATGCGCTGCTTTGCTCGCTTTTAACAGCATCGCGTACATTCGGTCAGCCGGTCTGTGGCTGTCCTAAAGGACATTATATGGTAAAATAGAGATAAATCAGTATACGCGCTGACTGCGCTTATGCTTTCACCTCTTTCAGAGCACCTGTGTTTTAATCCATTTACCTGCATCTTGCTTTGCTAACACACTGATAAAAGGGTGGATAAAGCTATCACTGTAGTTTTTGTCTTAAAAAACTGGTCTACTCTATGTTAAGCCTTACTTGAAAACAGAACCGAAAATACGACAGGACGTGACCATTGTTTTGTTCCATGAAGGATAAATTGTAAGGTACGGAATTTACAATATCAAACTCTGACAGCTTCAAGCCTCCCAACATCATAGTAATGTATGACGTGTCTCAAGGGAAGCTCCAAAATGTTTATAGAAATGACAATGTTTTTAGTTGGTGTCCCATTTGGTTTTCGCCACGATTATCAACATGTACAACTCACTAAATAGCAGGGAAAAATAACTTAACTGAGATGACTGCAACTATCGCAATTCTAGTAAGATCACTTATTTGGACGAAGGATGACTCTTCCCACAGAATAATTTGAACTGAGCACGTAGCAATGCACCAAACGAAAAGAACTGATACGTTCTATCGCGTTGAGAGCATCGATAGATCCAAATTTGGCACTCACCCCACCATGATACAAGTAATCATCCTTCCTTCCACCACCTTCTTCTTCTTTTTGTTCTTTTCCGCCTCCTTCTTCTTCGCCGCCGCCACCCTCTTGGCCTTTTCCACCACCTTCGTCTCCCCCACTCGGGGGACTGCCGGGCCTCGGAACATTTTTCAAGAAGTGACCCATCACGTTTCCTGGTGGGGCGTAGTTGGTGACCACGAAGATTTTGCCCTTATACTGGGCAATGCCTGAGCCAATTTTTGTGCACTTCCTCCAGACGACTTGTGTGAAGTGGCCACACCCAGGCTGGAACGTATTTCCCCAGTGGTACATCTTGATTTCGTCGTACCAGGCATCTACGACTTGTTTTCCTGCGCAAGGATATATATGCAGAGACCTAAGGCACGGTGGGTACATTGCGTCGCGAGTTTGCACAAGTATAGTGTAGAAGTGAGTGGTTTAGTTTCGCTATGTGGAATGGGCAACGAGGGTTGCCTTTGCTCGGCTGCCGAACATCGTTCATACATGTACAGAAGCGTCGCCGTCGGCATAAAACTGAAACACGCACGGCTGATACATTATGGATTATTCTGGCGGCAATCGCTGATAAAGAGGGGGGGGGGCACTACTACCCCCATATTTGAACATTTTGTTTTGAATTTGTACCTCTGGATTTTCGAAATAGGAGGCAGATAGAAAGTTGCAGAGACATCTACGTTTGTATCCTGACATGTAAGGCGCGATAGCGATACTTGGGCTCTCACGGTGTGCGTGCGCACGGAGTGTCTGCATTTCGATTTTATGCTGCACAAGCGCGGAAGGTTATCGATAAGAGAAAGACTAACTAAGAGAGTTTTTAGTCGAAGTTTCCCAGGGTATACAGAGGCTATCTGCGCTTCTGTAGCTTAAAATGTGAACGTGAAAGGTTTTGGATGTGAGTGGTGGTCAATGTGAGCGAGGAGGAGTCAGTGTCCGGGTATCAACATGTATATTCTGTGATGTGTAGGGTGGTCTTAACCATTTTTCTCTTTTCAAAGAGAGAGAGAGAGAGAGAGAGAGATAAGAAGAGGAAGAGACGACAGACGATTTTTGTTCAGAAATAAATATTTGTATTTTAGGAAAATGAGGTAAAAATTGCATCCACCTCCCCTCGCGGGAACCCCTGTGTAGATGCGACGCATAGGGGGTTCCGTTGTTGTTTCCGTTACGTTGATTCTCCCATCGCTTGAAACGTGCCGTAAACCCCCTGCCACGGCTATGAAGCAACGTGGCGCGGCTATGACCGGAACACAATTTAAAACAATCCACTTTATTCCAATCCAAATCCAATCCAATCCAATCCAAGCCAAGCCAAGCCAAGCCAAGCCAATCGAATCCAATCCAATGATCCTCGCGAGAGAGTGTTCGCTATTGGAGAGGAGAGGGGGTGATCGGCGGAGAGCGCAGCTCGCGCGGCAAGGAGAATGGGGGAAGGGTGTGGACGGACAACAACAATCCGTATGGAGGGACAAGGCGAGTGAATGCGATGCACTCGCATCTAAAAGATGGAAGGGAGCTTAAAGGTAGAAGCTGAGTTCATGGCAAGAGATACAGCAGCTCTTTCCGTTGCCCTCTCAATAAGCTGGCGCTCATCTTGAGGTAACGAGCTAGTGTACCTGTCTCCCATGTCTCAAAGAAGTGGAATATGTTGTGTGTGAGTTGTTTTCCTCTGGCCATACTCTTGGACAATGCAAATTTGCGTGGAAGAGAGTAGATATTTCCCATATTTTAGCAGAGTTTTGAGTTAATGTGTGATGTTCCCACCGAACACCTTAACGCACATCGATTTTCAGATATTTGTTTCGGTTTTTCGTCCACAGAGTTTCTGATTCTTCAGCATTGAGACCTCGTTGTAGCAAGTGGAAAGACTGTGTTCCTTGGGATTGGATGAGGATTCGTTCTTAACTTTTTTCGAGGAGGGCAGTGTAGTAGTCGTAGTCACAAGGAGCGGGTTATGTGAGTTCGCGTGCCTCTTGCATAGTGTGTCGTTCTCTTCCAGACCATTTGGATTCGGGTGCCCAAGTGACGGTGCTATCTCTCCGCAATATAGGTGCGAATATATTACCGAAGAGTATAGGTATTCTGCCTCCACACCCCTGTATAACGTCCTTTGAGCGCTTGCATTATTATTACGCTCCTATTTAAGACTTCCGCTATTCGAATTGCCAAGAGGATGTCTCCGAATTCCACTTTGTTCCTGTATGTTGGAAGGTAATGCAGTCACAAAAATTGTCAGAGTAGCAAACTGCGACATTTGGGGCCTCCTGCTTTCGTACATCCCGGAGTGGGTGTATACTGTGTTCTCATGATATTGGAACTTTCCCCGAGTGAACTTGATCCTGCTATATCGTCTCTTTTTGTGTAGGATGGAGTCTGAATTTTTGGTAGAGAATTTCATGCGAGGTTGTTGGATGGCTGCCATGTCTATCATGGCGTGCAGTAGTTTCTTTTCGAAGGGGCGTGCCGGTCTTTCCTTTTCTGTTTGGGGGTGGCTGTTTAGGGGTGCCGGTTTCTTTTCAAAGAGGGTATGAAGGCCCCTCCCGATTCCGGTTTTACATCCGCTTTCTTGGTGGTAGGAGTGCGGTTTCTTGGAATGCTTGAAATGCGTTATGAAGACAGAAGTTGAGGACATCTTCATCGTTGGTATCACCAACATCCTATTTAAGACGACTGCAGCATGAAGACCTCTCCCAATCACCTTCACTGGCTGTTGCCTTGTTCTTCCCGACTCCATTCTTTGCTCCGACGGTTGGTATTTCATTCCTCCATCGACTTAATGGCCGTCTGTGTAGACCCGTCTATGCATGTCCAGTCTGTTATCCTTTCGGTGCACCCTTTGGTAATTCGTCCCACGGCCAAAATTTTCATGTCCAGGACTCCCCTATATGTGGTCCTAACGATGGTGTTTCACTTTTTTGGTGCGGGTAATTTCTGGTACGGCTATGCAATATTCTGGTCATTATCAGTGGTTGCATGAGTCTTATCGTTTCTTTTCTCTTCTTCTTGCCCTTCTCTAGGGTTCAACGTTTCGTTTGTGGGCAATTTTGTTAAGGAATTTCTGTTTTTGGCATTTGGGAGTGTTTGAAACTGCCGCTTGTCTTTATAGTCCCGCCGGGCCTTCTTAAGTCGCTGTTCCCTGAGAGGATGTTCTTACGTATTTTAGGGTGATTTTTAACTAGGCCGAGTGGCGCAATCTGTCGGTTACCAACTCAAGCTTGCAGCTGAGACAGAACCATGGAAATATTGAAAAGTATTTTGGAAACGTGTGGTTAGGCGCTATATAGTTGGCTTCATTTTAGTTATTTTCTGCCATTAATCTATATGCCTTCCTTGATTTCTGAGACCCCGGCGTTAATCCTTTACACCCTGTTTTAGTTAGGTCACCCACTGTTGGTGCCAGCATAAGTCTCGACGGAAAGCACACAGCGGTGGCTCAGTGAGTAAGGCGTTGCGCTGCTGAGCCCAAGGACGTTGGTTGAATTCTCGGCTGCGGCGGCCGTTTTTCTGATGGAAGCAGAAAACAAATACGCCAGTGCGTTCAGATTTCCGCGCACGTTAAAGATCCCAAAGTGGTCTAACTTCTTCCAGAGACTCCTCCGCCGGCGTGCATTGCAGGCCGCGTATAGCTTCGGGGCATGAATCACCGAAAAATTTATATCTTTGATCTTGCCGTGGGAACACGCCTTGCTGTGATGGCGTAAGTTGCGGGCATGGCTTGAGACCGATTATTCCAGGCATGATACCACCCACTAGGCATAGGACTTTACTGCGCAGGCGCGGCTGCTGGTGTGAACGCGCGTCCTTTTCTTTCGTGTCCGACGTTGTATCATTGTTCTTTTTTCCAAACTTCTGTTGCCATATCGCCACACAACGCCGCCTGTATTACCATTGCCTGACGCGTCGCGCGCTTTTCAATGGGAAGGGTAGGGACTCTTAGTTCAGGCACTAATCCGCTATGTGGCGCGTGCCGGCGGACATCTCGCCTAACGTCACTGCTCACGAATCGCGAACGCTGCACCCACTTCTACGACGTGTGTCTGCCAGCTTGCCTGTTGGGCTTCAAGGGCCGTTTCGCTCACATCTTAGCCGCGACGGGGCGCTAGTTCTGTGGCGCACTGGGGATCTCGTTCAACGTGTCGCTCGCTTCATACTTGCTGCATGTTCCAAAGATAAAGACGGAGGCGGACCAAAATAGTGTAAGAACGTACTGATTGTCGGGTAGACATATAGCTAACAGAAAAACGATATTTTCGGATGGGGCAGCTATTATTTTACTGATATTTTTCTTTCTAGAGTATTTAGAGGAGAAAACATTGCGTACACGTTTTTTTTGTTCAGGCGCTCACTTCTACGATTACTTTCCAATAATATCACGTGCTTGTAAACTTCAGAAAATTATAGGAAGCAAAAGGATAAGCAGCTGGGATCCCGCCACGCTGTCCGGGCGCTTCTACAGTACAGTCCTCAATTTTAGAAGTGCGTACCAGTGCGGAGTGCGAACAGTGGGGTCAAAACAATACCTAAATGCGGAGCGGATAGAGGTGGGATGCCCCACTCAGAAAATTTCAGGGCCTGTGATCCGAGTAGATAGGCGCGCAAAGCCGGCATCAGCCTGCGGCAGCGCAAGGGATTTTGCTTCGTGACAAAGAAAGTTTTATCAGTGACAGACCAAGACAGACAGGCATGGTGAAAAACAAGAAGGCGTAAGAGCGCCGCCTCGGGAACGCTAAACAAACTTTCCACTATTTTGCATAGTTTCCGAGAAGCGGCGCTGGCTGGCGGACACGAAAGCGCGCTGGAAGGCTACGGAGCGGGGAAGGGTAGGAGAGAGCAACAGGAGAGTGGCTGTTTGGCCATTTTTCGCTCACGCGTTAGGCAATGTTTATACAGGCGGCGTTGTCGCCACATCACAGACTGAGCGGAGACCTCGAGTCTTGCTGCCTCAGTCGTAGCTTCCGGGTGGCAGCGGTGACGCATTTCCGTGGACGCCTGAGGAGCACTGCTGATAGCGAATGGCTGGGAGCCACGGGGGAATCGAAAAAGTAGCCTAATAACGCTATCGCGTTAATAACTGTGGAACACCATCCTCGTACAGCCTGGATAGGCAATCTTATTGCTTAACTATTTTGGCAAAGACGCCGCGACGACGCCCTTTACAGCCGAGGTGCTTTTTCCTTTCATACACACATTTTTGAGTACGCGCCCACCATGAAGAGACAAAGCGAGATAGTGAAGCATGTGCCGACACCTGGAGTCGCAAGAGGAAAGCCTTAAATTCGGCGGCAGGTAGTAACGATGCCTTGAAGTTAAAATAGCGGAAAACAGTGCTCATTGTAAAGAGGGGAGTATGCTTGAGGATGCGCACAACATTTTGATGTATCGGAGCCCAGACAGCACGAATAAAATTGCGGCAAAATATTTTAAAAATGCCATAAAAGTAAAAGAATGGCAGTACAAATTTACCTTTTACGTGGTGCTTGGGGTCGGTGCTCCAGGAATAGAAGAGATTCTCCCCGTACTTCTTATTACGACTCCTATGCTTCATGACTCCTTGCCGAGCCAAGGAGTAGGCATATGCTTGAGCGTAACGAGAGAGCTGGAAAAGTGGAAAGGAAGGAAAGATTTGTTACGCGTAGAACTTTATCTGCACAGTAGAGCTCGGTCCCTAAACTTCTGTCATTCTGCTCTTAATACTGACTATTCCGTTGCTTTGGCTCATGGCCACTCGCCCAAAGGGCGTCAAAAGAAAGTGTGCTCTAAGATTAGCTAAATGCGCCATAATGTCGTGGAATATATTCATTCGAAATAATGTTGTTTAGGGACAGTAATATTCTGCTCATAATTAGATATAAAAGCTCGCAGCGTAACAAAACCACTGAGTGTTTTATCAGGGTGCCTCGATGAGAACGTTTTTTTTTTTGCTGTGGAGAGAAGTACTAGGCCGCTGAGTTTCACAAAAGAACCCTCAGTACTGTATTCGCCCCTATGGGGCCCGCTGAAGTTGTGTGCAGTATTACATTGGGTTTAAAAGTCATGCCTACTGGAGTAGTCTGGAATGTCTTGTAAGAGTTCTTCATTCGAAGTTCGCCGATTGGTGCGCATGTGTTAGGCGCATAGATCGGCAAAATGCCTTCTCCTTCATGTTTACAGTTTTGTGCAATAAGACGGCATGAACTAACGAAAGATCTCATTGAAATGTGGCATAACATGGCTGGGATGTTTCGTTTAGAAAGTATCCGTTAACATACCGTGTATTCCTGTCTGTGTGAGGTACAACCATGAACATTTGTGGTTCTGGAACATTCGTGAGTTCTTATTAGAAGTAAGTTTGAAGTGTAAAGGAAAAAAGATATATTGCCTTTCTTTTTTGTCAGACAGATATATACATTTAGGAGTGATTGGGAAGCATTTTTTTGAAGTTAACAAAGGCTTCTTGTTTAAGGTCTAGTTGATATATTCTTAGAATCAATATTTACGAGCGCTGCATATTTGGACGAGGGACGGAACAGTGAACAGACGAACCAAACGATGATACGCAAACAAGCAACTATGGTAGTTGCTAGGTTGCGACCATCGTTTGGTTTGTCTTTTCACTGTCCCGCCCGTCGTCCAAAGACGCAGCGCACGTAGATATTGAATCCATTTCATTGACTTCATGTCCTTGGTCGTGGTAATTGTGGTCAAAGGAACACACTCGGGTGAACCTTCTAGCGTGTCGAGGCCTTTAGGCACTTTTCCCACCCAAACTTTTCTCACCTCCTCATCGTTTTCTACCGGAGGTACACCGTGCAACTTCCTCCACTTGTTGTGTCGTCTCAAAACTTGTCTTTGAAGCTTGAGCATGGCTTTGGTAAATTTTCCCTTGAAGTCCTCTGGTTCGTCGTCTCCGCTGATAACCTGCGTATCGTGGAGAAGAGGGGGAAAAAGAAAGAAGCTACACTAAAGATCGTGACGCATAAATATAAGAAGTTTACTTTTACAGCCCTCTTCAGGACATAAGGATGCATCATTGTTCTTCTGCAGTACATTCTTTAGGAGTGGCTTTCAGTGTATTGGGAGAGCACGGTTGCATCAGTTTCCCCAAGGTTTTCTGACCCGTTAAATCCGTGCGCTATTGGGGAACGCTTGGTGTAAGCCTAGTTGGTCGAACATCGGTTGTAGGGTTACGCTCGGTATAAAACAATGACGGACTGGAAAGAACACGTACTCTTGACGCAAAGATTCCGTACTGAGAATTTCTTAGTATAAACAAAGTGACAACACAAGTACAAACAACCAAGAAAAGGATAATGAAAAATTAAAGCCGTTTCAGTCAATGTGTAAGCTGTCGGAACTGCAGAGCAGTTATTCGCAATAATGGGCTGTGTCGCTGTTACCCGCTCATTCTTAACACCCATCACGCTCTTCGGCGCCCTCTCTAATTTCTCTAATGATGAATTCAACGGAGGTTTGTCCAACGCATTTCTAATTTCCCGCCTTTGAAATGCTCGCCCCTCTCCCCGCCCCCCTCCCGGCCAGAACTTGCGCTAGCGGGAGTTCCGTTCCTTGTGTGCTTTCTTTTCCTCCCGCACGTGCCGGCGTTGCACTGCCACGCTTTTCGCTTAATATCTGAAAAACAAACCCAACCAGCGTTCCTAACCAAATGAACGTGGGTGCTGGCGGTAAATTATTTTGCCTGAAATGTACCTACAGTTTTCTTTGCGCTAAACAACGCGGTCATGTATGGCAAGGGCCAGCGGTTCACGGGTTTCGAACGCTTGTAAATATATAAACAGTTTGGCTTTCGAAGCCTCTGGGTTACTGCGCGGAGAGAGTCGCTACGACGGAACGCCTTGTGGTTCTCCTTTGGTCCAGCGACCGAGATACGACGGCAAGGCGAGGCCTTAAAGTGCTCTGGACTTAAAAATTACAACCTTGAATAAGGAAAGAGCAGGGGATTGATGGGTCTGAAAGCGAAAAAAGCCCGTGTGTACGAGATTTCGGCGCACGTAGAAAGATCCCCAGGTGGTCAAAACTAATCCGGAGCCCTCCATTACGACGCGCCTCATCGCATGGGCTGCGTCGGCGCGTTAAAACCAACAATCGGGTCTGAAAGACCATTCCGGTGGCCCGTGCTGCATTCACAGCGATTGGTCCAAACATTGTACGCGTCCTTTCCGGTCCGTCATTGCGTTATACCAAGGGCAACCCTAAAAGCACTACTTGGAGCTTTATTATCGTAACGTTTAGTCCTTGCGGTTTGTCAGGCAGCTGTGCTGCTGAAGGATTCCTGGTACGCCGTACTTACGATTTATTTATTCATTCATTTATTTATTCATTTTTTGAGTGTTCGAGGCCAATTGTCTGGCACAGGCATGAGGGGCACTGCAGTTTATGAGTTGAATAATGAACTTCTGTATTCTGTCAAAAACAAGTAAACGGTGAAAACGAACTACGCTAGCCCGAAGAGGAGACGTAATGTAATAGAAAACATGGAATAGAAACAGGACAAGAACGGAAAATAGTAAAAGCCGCAAAGCTTATTAAGACCGCAAAACACAAAAATCACCACAGGGTAAACCAAGGAACCATGCAAGAAAAACAGAAGAAGAGTACTGCGTAAAACGCAATAGAGTGATAAGACTACAAAAATGAAACTACCAGCACAACTGGAGCCTATACTACTCACAAAGCAAGCGTTACAACAATTTCGAAAAATCTTTTGCATTCGCAACATTTCCTGGCAACTCTTTGGGGCGGTGCTTAACTGAGTACCTGCGTGAACATCGCAACGCGTTAAAGGTCACGCCAGCGTAGTACCTTTCGGCGCATTGCTCTAAACATGGTTGTCACCCCAAGTGCTCATTTTGCACAAAAAGACGCGGTCACGAAGAAGATTTCAGAAGCGTTTTTATACAAAAATTCTGACACGTGCATTAGTTTGTTTTCTGTGTCGTTGCTGGATAGGGAAGTTGCTTATCTGGAAAGCACTTGAGCTTGCGTTTTCAGTGTGGGGGTGAGTGTGTTGGGCGCGTGGATTACGTCACGGATGTGGTTAGTGCGCAAGCTGAATTCTTGATATGGTTTTATGATTTTCAATAAAACTTCAGTTGTTAGCTACCACTCGTGTTGCTTCGTCCTCTCGCCCCGTTAAGTTTGCGCTGTTCAGTCATAATGGATGATTCTAGGCAACGGAGGTCGAAGAAGTAAGTCGCATAGGACGTTGCAGCCAGAGGTCATCTCCGCGGTCCATGACGGCATGCTCGCTGAAGCACGGCTCGACGAGACACTGGCGCCAGATATTCCTCAATTTTACATTATTACGATATTCTATAGAGCCGCCCGCCGCAGATCTAGGCACGAACTGAACAAAAAAGCAAACTGGGGCGTGGGAGGCATGCTGGGAAGGTTTGCGGGCCCCTAGCTCTCACGATCGAGTTCACCAAGGGAACTTGACCGTCAGAGCAGTTTATTTTACTTTCAGCTTTGTTCGTGGCGTTGTGTGTACAGGGGCCCCAAAAAGTAAAAGGAGCATACGGTGGAGATATTGAGAGGATTTCTCCACCGTGTGGCTGGCCAGCAACCTCTCAATGAGTTTTCAGGAAAGTGGTTCTAAAATAAAATCGGGGCACACACACTTTGTTTATGCTGGCGGCCGCATAAAATAGAAAATATTCCAAATTCCCGAAGCCATGCTCCGTTTAGTTTTTTGGGGCACCTTTAAAATGTACATGTATCGGCTAAATATTTGTTAGTACGTTAGCAATGTGTGTCCCTATTGAGGCTGGACACATTTACTAGACAAGAACGTGGAAATTTTTCACCACAGGTGGCAATGACACGGGCGAAGTTAGCTACAGTACTAGAATTGCCGATGCCACAAGGAATTTGACGCCATTGAAAGAAGTGTGTGCTGAGAAGAAAGGCCGAGCAAACATTTTTCGGCATGTGTAGGAAACATTTGACGTTAAGAATGCTACACAGTACACATATTCACTGTTGGTTGAGTTCAATTGGTATATTATTGTTGATATCAATATAACTCCTAAACGACCGATGGCCGTGGCCAATCAGAACATCAAAACATTACAGTTTGAAAAAATTGTTCACCCTTGCAAAGCGAGAAACCACATTGAATTGGGCAGTGATCGGACTTGACATATTTGAGTGGAGAAACCGTATGAAGCGACAAAGCCTGAAGGCGTCGCCTTCATTAGCAGGGGGGGTTAGTGTGTTGGGTGTTCGGTGTGTGTGATCAGGAATAGATATATCGTGAGCTCAGATCAGGCCAGGCGCCTAAATAATGCTGTTTTTTGCGACTTTTGCCACAAACGTTTGCGAAAGCCATTTGCAAAATGTTAAGGGAAAGGAGAAACCAGCGAAAACCCGGCGGAAACGTCACAAAACGCACGTCGTACCTTATTTGCACAGGGTTTCCCACTATGTTGTGAAGGTTGCGGCAAGATGTAAGGCGAACGCGCTGTTTTCTGCCCTGTGCAAGGTGGCAAACATATGCCCTATGTTGAAAAAAAAACACCCACGCTGAGTGCACAAAGAAGCATGGCACCCGTTTCACCGATTCTATACGTAACATGGCTAAGGAAATATATCTGAATTGACGCTATAGACCAAACTGTGTGACTCTAAAGCCGAAGAAAAATCTTTCTGCGTCTCTACAAAAAAATCTGACGCTGATGAAGGCTACACCCTACCGAAATTAGCTGTCTTTGGATCTCTATTTATGTAGTACTATTGATTCCAGTGTAACTCCTAAACCACCGACTGCCATGACCAATCACAAAATCAAAATTTCTCTGAACAGCGCAAAGGGACGAGGACGAGGTGTTGACGGGACACACCGCATAAGTTCCTCTGCAGTCGTTGCTCATCTTAAAGACAACAGCAACAGTAGCCTTTCGGCCTGTTCGGTGGACATAAAGGACCTGTATTACTCTATTCTTAACAAATAGCTGCTCTTTTGTGTAGAAGCATGCATTGATTTTTACGGGGCCACTTTGTTTCAGAATATTTCAGGCAAAGGGATTGATAAGTTTTTAGAGTTGCTTGCCCTGTACCTCCGCTCTACATTCTCTACTTCGGAGGGCAACATATACCTTCAGAAGAAAGGCATCCGTATAGGCTCTTGCCTGGCTCCTGTACTCAGTGACCTGTACTCAGTGACGAGTGACCAGTGGCCTCCCTTGACTGGGTTGTCGCCGCTCGCCTGCCCCAATGTAAAATAGTTAAGATGTTCAGGTACATCGATGACTACCTGCTGCGCACTGAAACCACAAAATAACGCTTGGAAAGTGCCGTTTCGGACATTTTGACCGTATTTCAGTGTTCTTTCCAACCGCTTTCTGTAACATATGAAACCATGACTGATGACAGGATTAAAGCCCTGTATCTTCGACGTCCTTTTTACGATGACCATACCTGCTAAGCTGATGAGCCTGGTTGTGTGAAGCCCATACTCCCGTATCATTCTGCCATACTAAATTGGTAAAGCGTGGGATCATGGAGCTGTGTGTCTCGAATGCACTTAACAAATCTTGCAGTCACCTAATGCAAGCCAGCCTCCATGGACACGCGGCTGGGTTGATTACCACCCGCTATCCGCTACAATTAAACTTCGGTAGCTGAGAATGTTCTGAATCAGGTGAGGGATGAACGACTCAGGCCAGGTGCTCCAAAAGATGGAGACAACAAAAAATTACTACTATCCCACACATTCACACGCTTTCGCCCAATCTGAAGACTGGAAAACGCGCTAAAGTCAACGTCCTATTCGCCGCTCTAAGAAGCTATCCAGGCATTGCAACAAAGCTAATGAGGGTTGCGTCAAGTCTGATACGTATAGCACCAAACATCGCACGCCATTCGTGGCCCTCTCGGATGGCGTGGTTTATTCAATACGGCTGAACCAGTGCAACAAAAGGTACATCGGACAGACACGATGATGTGTGAAAGACAGATTTCGCTAGCATGGCCATAACGTGGAAAAGGGAGATAACAGACATCTAGGCGCACATTGTAAGGATTGTGGGTCTTATCCTGACCTCAGAAAATGCTCCATAATTTATAAAGGTAACAATCAAACCACATGGGAGATCGTTGAAGCGTGCCAGAGATATTATAACAAAGACACGTGTGTCAGCTACCCTTCGGTGTTGTTTACCAGCAAAAAAAGTGCCTTTTTAATGTGGTGGCAGCACATCAGCTGCAGGGACGGCTTGAAACATCTATGTGTTTCTTTCTACTTTCCTCTTTCTCTGATTTGTTGCAACAGGTTTATGTATTTAGTAATTTTGTGCAGTAAAAATTTGTTGTCAGTCTGCGCTGTGTCCCGTCTACACCTCTTCCTCGTCCCGTTATGCTGTTCCGAGAATGCTGTACCCACACGCCCAAGCTTATACCTTAATCAAAAGTTCACCGTCTGGAAATGAGGGACAGCACTTGAGCTTCAGTTTTCTGTGTAGGGATGAGGGGCGCGTGGTCTACGTCATGGCTGGGGTTAGTGCGCTGGCTCAACTCTTTATATGTTTCTCTCAGTTCCAACAGAAGTTTTATAAACAGGTTACAATAAATGGAATTCAACCTAACTAAGCTGCTAGCTACCGCTTGTGTAGCTCTCTCGGCCCGCTCTGTTTACGCTGCTCAGTCATAATGGATGATTCTAGGCCACGCACGGGATGCGTAATTAAGTGGTATAGAACGTTGCAGCCAGTGGCTTGGCATTGTATTGTGGAGAGCACACTTGCGTGGAGATTGATCGGTGTATTACATCCAGCCATCATTGATGGCATTGCTATTGCAGTTTCGCTAAGCTTCGGTGTTAGAGCGTTGTTAGGACGGCGTATTTCACTTCTTTCCTTACCTCGACGCAGATTCGTGGCAAATATTTAGTGTCACGGCTTGTCTGGCCGGTCAATCACTAGGAAGGGTACCAGCGTAGGACCTCGGATGTCGCGCTTACAGCCTCGGGATTTATCACGAAATGACATTCCTAGAACTCTGCTGAGCACAAATTGATGGGCGCTTTCGTTGAGACCAATGCAATGTGTAGGATGTAACGCCTGGTGCGAATTTCGAGTTTGAGAAACAGAAGCGATGAATTCGGAAGCCGACGAGTTAAAAAAAGAAACTGGGGCTCCAGAGGAGGGAGAGGCATCAAAATTCAAAAGACTCCTCTTTTGAATTTTGATGCATTTTGAATTTTCATGCGCACCAGTCAAGGTACGGATGGGTGACGGCAAGGATGAGTGCGAAGAGGATGAAACTCTACACAGCCCTCTCAAGTTCAAGGGGACGAACCAACTAAATACACTAGAGAGAAAAGCACAGACAGGCGTTTTCTTCCAAACTTCCGAGAGAAACCCACTGGAGTTATTCATAAAACTGAAACTACCGATTACTCGTACCGCAAAGCAAGTGCCTTGGATGGCGTAACAATACCGTGAAGCGGAGGGGAATGGCATGCCCAAGATGCTTGAGCGTAACCCGTGTTATGTAAGGGTAGTATCACTATGAGTTTTTTGTGTGCAGCACTTAGGCGTCAGCTACTGTGGTTTCACGGCATTGCCGTGATTCGCAACCGAGCGAACGACGGGGACATTGTAGGCAGAAGAAAAGCGGATGAGGAAAGTGTGGCGAATGTGTGAGGAGGAGGGCGGGATGCCCCGGCGGCGCGAGATGCTCCCAGGCGGCGCCAAAGTTACGTAGATGCTCCCACGCGGCTACGGGGTAACCGAGAGAACCAAGACGGCATTCAATACGTGCCCGCAGGAAAGGGAGGGTCAAAGTACGGAGAAAGTGTGAGACGAGGGCAGTATGCAGAGGCCGCGACACAGAAGCACAGCACATGCTCCGTGCTACACATACATGGATCCGTGGTCGTGGCCCTCAATGCGTAGCTTATCCGAACCATGTGACATTTGTGCGGGATTTTCAAACACGATTTACAACAACCTTCACGCCGGCGGCGATGCGCTGCTAGATAACGGCAGAGTAGCGCGCGCCGGTGCGCGGTCGCTGATCCCGCGATCACTTCTTGAGACGCGGCAGCTATGCGCCGTGACCGAGAATACTGGAGTTCGCGCTGCGCACAAATTTCTCATTTTGGAGTACCGTAATCGTCAGTAATTTTTTGGGGCTATGCTTCTATTGACCTATACATAGTGTACGAGTGTAGGGCAACAGCTTATTGAACTTTTGCTTTAATCAATGAGCAGCTCAGGAAGATGCACATACCTAAATAGGCTCAGTTTCTTACCACAGCAAGCACTTAGCGTGGCAAACCTAGCCATGTTGTTAACGTGCAACTTTCTGTCGGGAATTGGTGCAATAAAAATACTGTGTGCAAATATGCAGGTTGGGTAAGGAATGTATTGGCACCTATGTAAAAATACAATGAGAGTATCACTCCGCCACACCCTACTGCGTTCTCCTCTTGCTTGAATTAAATATACACAAACTCCTTTCAGTAAGCAAAATAAAGGGGTCTGGTAAGCATTAAAAGATTTTCTAAATACGTACAGTACACTCCCCTTATTATGCCGAATTTTCGCTGGTACCGAACAGGGTGGGAAAATGTATTGGCTTTGTGCAAAGTTAATGAAATAAATCACCTAAAGCTACCAGCTGGAAAGTATTCGTGTGTAAATAAGAGCTCCCACAGTGATCATCTAAGTTGATAATTTTAGGCAGCCAACTTAACAATCAGGAGTGGGATTCAGGCGACCAGAGGGAAATAAAAATGAAAAGAAACTCTCCGTGTGAAGTACGGCTGTCTTGAAAAGGTCTATCCTTCGCGAATGCGCATGAATTAAAGGGGTCCTTTAGGCGACTTTGGAGCATGCTAGCGACTATTGGATGCTAGCATGGAGTCTGTGCCGAATATTTTTTACTTAGCGGCTGTTGGTTTATTTATTTATTATTTTTAAACAGCAAGAAGACACCGAGGAGTTTTAAACTCAGTAGGTGAATTGGCGTCAATCTTCACTGCTCGCTCATTTCCACCACGGTGCCAAACATTACCCACACACTTGTTGAATCAGGATTGTCCGAGAGAAGTTTTTCTCAAACTGTGCTAAATATATCTAGGCAGTCTTGTCAATATACGTTTACATATGTGTATTACATACGTTACAGATGTGCTATACGTTAAAGGCCAACTGAACTCCAAATTTCGACTTCTTGAAAACCCTATTTCCGTATAGTCTGCTTAAAAAGAAAGCAACATGCAAAATACAACAGCTGAAATACGCACGTGGACGCCGCAAGCGGCCAGCAAAAATCGGCGATTTTGAAACCGAAACCGAGGAGAGCGCGGCCATTGCAGTGACGTTGCAGCCGTCCAGCGAGCGGCCGGACGGTCACCAGTTCGGGAGAATGTCTGCGCGCAAGCTCTACGCGCGCACGGGGCAGCAGAGCTCGACCGGTTCTCCCGCTGCGTGGCTGGCCAGAGGAAAAAGCCACCGTCGGCTGGAACGTCACAGGCGCCTCATGGCTGTTTACGCGATCCGCCGGCAGGTGCAGAGTGGTCTGCGGCGGAGCCTTTTTAAACGCTTCTGACTGATTAACGAGGCGTTTCACGGGGCTACCACTTGTGTCTCAGCTTATTTGGGGGTACTTACTACGCATTAAAAACAAATTTGGCCGAAGTGAAATTTGAGTGCAGTTGGCCTTTAAGTTCATCCTACGCTGCTATGCATTGAAGATGTATTTGGAAGCACCTGTGAATGTAGCTGATTTTTCCGACGGAGCTTGTGATAAACCGAACTTCGGATGAAATAAACACCAGTTCACGGTTTCTTCGTGGTGGTTATAATGGCCGCATAGTGTGGTAAAAACTGCGAAACATAAGGGGGACTGAAGTGTGGCAGGGAGGCGGGCCTTACAGTTGGAGCGGCGTAAACATGCGATACAAAAAGCCAAATGGGCTCATTTTATTTGAGCTCAAAGACAGGAAAAAGAAAAAAAACAGGGAACGAATGTTCTGATTCAAGAGTTAGCTTCTTGGTGTTTACAAAGGCACACTTGGATAGCTGCTGAAGTCGTGCCTGTCCCATTTGGGCGGCAACTTCATGCTTAATATTGATTAATTGATTGTAGGGTTTAACGCGCCGACGCAATGCCGGCGCGGCCGGGAACCGAACCCGGGACCTCGTGCTCAGCAGCGCAACGCCTTAGCCACTGAGACACCACGGCGGGTCATGCTTAATATTCGACAATCTCAGTGTAGCCGTTGGGACGGAACAGAAAACACCGGAGGGAAACGGGAGTGTGCTGATAAAGGCAAGCGCACCGACAGAATGTGCCAGCAGCAAGTAAAACTGGCTCGCATGCCAAAGCCTGACAGCTAGTAGTTAGACAACAGGGTCGACTGAAATTTAAGTGCGTGGTGCAAACTACGCGTTTCCTTGTAAAAGGAAGGGATGAATGCTGATTGCCGTTACAATAAGACAAGAGAAATATCACAGCCCCACGATGCCAGCAAACGACGAACATTGCAAGTATTTTCCTCATTTTCGGAGTAAAGGTTCTTGCTGACTTTTATCTTATTTTGGGAACGGGCACATTTTATTGCTTTTCATTTATGCTGCGTGTTCTTATAATTTGATAAAGGAAGGTCTTCATCGCCTTGGATTTTACTTTTCCAGTGTTGTCGTATGGAGCTCTGTGTCGTCTATAGCTATCAAACAATAACATAAACGTTGCCAATCACAGCGTTCTTGTTGCTGTTTCGGGGTACGTGAAGAGGCCCGTCCTGTAAACAACCCCGTCATTTGGCGTGCGAAATCTTACAGGGAGAAGCGGTGATGACGCCGACACGGCTCCTTTCATTACTTACATTTCAAATAAAAAAACAGGTTATGTGTGACTGCTGATGACAACGTATGAGATGTTTAGCACGATGGAATTATGTTCAGATATATCAAGAGTGTTTTTGCATTTGTGGTATCCTTCACTGATAACCTGAAGACTACGGACCAAAGCTGTGTGCGTGCCGCAAAGAGTTTGCGTGGTCACAACCGGAGTCTTTTGAGGTAAGTGATAAATCGCAGTTTCGACAAACAGTTTGTAGACTTAAGTTATCCATCAATTAGAAATAGGGAATTCTGCAGCCAAAATGCTTCGACCAACATTGCGCACCAGTTCCATCACAACCTGGGACGAAGTGAAATGTCTGCTGCCGGTCCTCGAAAAATGCATGTTCACTCGCATTGTGGAGCATGATTTGCGTGTCTCGTCCATGTGGTGAATTGTTTGCAAGTTAGCTTAAACGTTTTAGCGTTATGATTAGAAAATGGGCCAGCAGGCAGTCTAACCGTTTATTATAAAATTTATCAAATTTTCAAATGGTAGCCGATCCTGTCGAAACCTAACGTTTGCAAACGGAATAACATAATGCACATTATTGTGTAAGTATTAAAGAGCGTACCTTAAATTACTGAAACAAACTGTCCTCTACATCTAAGTCAAGAACAAGTGTGTATGTAGTTTAATTTTGACACCACAGTATTACTGCGGGTCATTTCGGCTGTGAAATACGTTCTTCCTCATTCAACGATAACAATGGTGTTTTAGGATATCTGGTCAAACACTACATAATTTAAACTTATAGTACGCACGCGCAGTTGGCCGATGCCATTGGCCGGTAACAGTCCCCAAAATATAACAGCATTGCAAGTAATAAAATAGGCGAAGAGAACTTCCACGGCAAGGTTGACGACTGTCTGAACCAGCGAACAACAACAGAGCACACCGGTGCTCAAACGAAAAAGAATTAGAGGGCGCTGGAATATTAGAACACTTTGCAGTATCAGAACGCCCAAGGGGCAAAATTTTGTACTCACCCCTTTATGATACTGGTAACCGTCTTCCTCGAGGCCACCTTTGGTGCCACCACTTTCTCCACTTCCCGGTGGTTTGGCGCCTTCCTCTTCACTGCCTCCACCCTTGCCTTTCTTACGTCTGGGGCGTTTGGTACCTTCCTCTTCACTACCTTCGCCTCTAACTTTCTTAGATTTGCGGCGTTTCGCACCTTCCTCTTCACTACCTTCGCCCCTACGTTTGTTAGATTTGCGGCGTTTGGCAGCTTCCTCTTCACTACCTTCGCCTCTACCTTTCTTAGATTTACGGCGTTTTGAACCTTCCTCCTCACTGCCCTCACCTCTACCTTTCTTAGATTTGCGGCGTTTGGTATCTTCCTCCTCACTCACCTCGCCTCTACCTTTCTTAGATTTGCGGCGTTTGGTATCTTCCTCCTCACTGCCGCCGCCTTTAGCTTTCTTAGGTCTGCGGCGTTTTCTTCCTTCCTCTTCACTGGCATCAGTCCTGCCTTTTTTTGGTCTGCGAGCTTTGGCACCTTCCTCTTGACTGCCGCCATCGGGAACTTTCTTAGGTCGGCGGCGTTTGCTGTCCTCTTCCAATTCGCCACCTCCACCTTTATCATCTTCACCTCGTCCACCCTTTTTAAGGCCTCGGCTGCCTCCGCCTCCTTCCTCTTCGCCACCACCTCCACCTTCACCACCCTTCTCCGCCTTCTGGATCTCTTTCTTGGTCACGGTCCATTTGTTGTTGGGAGCTGCGATGAAAAACGTTCCATTAGCTTTATAATACCAAACGTGTTGCGGAAAGACTAACTTTTAAAGGGCTGCTTTTCTGCCCATTCTTAAATTATGCCAGTCAAGTGAAGTCACGATCTAATCAGGCTATTACAATGTCTCCACAAAATACTTATTTGTAACATACGATTGTCACGAGAGAATCTTAGAGGGGTTCTGTGTTTGTATGCCTTTAAACTTGGTATTTTCATCGTATGGTAAATAAGCTCGTTTTTCATCGAGCATCCCAGCCAAAAATTGTTACCCCTTTGCTAGATTAAACGTTATTTCTTTCTCTCTTTCAAATGAATGTTTTTCCCTATAGTCGTATGCCTTGTTATTGTAAAACCAACACAGCTCATTTTGTGTTACGAAACTCAACGTATTTTTGATTGCCTAATTTATACAGCGTTTTTTTTTGTAAAGCAAGCCGACCTACCTCCGCAGATGGTCAAATCACAAGGCTCAATATTATATCATTGACATTGATACCATTGACAGCTTCAGTACAGAAGAAAACAAGCGGAATGTTTTCGTAGAATCTACATTGAAAATGAAGGCGAGTAACTGAGAATGCTTCCTTGGGGAACCGAATTTTGTTGATTGCGTGTTCATGATGAAAAATTGCGCAGTGTTACTGTGAGTGCGCTTTTTGTGGAATAATTTTGGGCAGTACACAGCGCCTTGGCACTGAACCTACAGAAGTAGGATCAAGCAAATTATCATAACGCCATGCTGTGTCGTAGGCTTTCTCTAGTCAAAAGATAGAGACATACAGTGCTCCTTATCAAAAATACACTTGCAACCTGGGATTCGAAGGCAGCGAGGATTATTACCTATACGGCCCGTCCAAAAAACAACCTGAGTACTGTAAAGTAATATATCCTTGAAGGTACTCGAGGCGCTTTTTTATCATTTTCTCTAAACCCTTGGCCTGACAGCTGGTAGTTGTGATTGGCCTGCAGCTAATGTTTCAAGACAATTCTTTACTTGTGTAAGGTCTAAAATGGCTGTTACCTCGTTAAAGTATGTATAACATCCAGCTTCCTGTACTGCGTTGTGAAAACGTATTGCTCTTAATACGTTTCACCATTTTGTGCGGTATAATTTCCACCGCTGCGCAAATGTACCACAGGCCGAAAGTGCAGCATACAGTCGGCTGTAGGTTTGGGTGAGTTGGTAATCAACACTGTAGTTCGATTGCGCAGTCTCCGTTCCCTTTTTTGAGCAATTGAAGTACAGTATGCAACAGACAGCTCGCCTGTTATCAATTAGGAGTTTTATCTTCCTATTGAGCTTGTCTAAAGACTCAGACGTTCGGTAAAGTTTTTTTGTATAATCTGATCTGCTATGCATAATTACTACCAGAACTAAAAGGTTCAAACTGTTGCGCGGGAGCGTCAGGCTGATTTTCAATTGAGCGCCTTTGCTGATCTTCTGGACTTTACCTTTCGCATACTAAAGGCCTTAAGGTTCTGACTGGTTAGGTAACCTGTTTCTTGTTTTGGTTTTTAGGTGCTTTTTAAAATCGCCATACTAGAATTTGTTGGGTGTGCTTATACTGAAGGTTTGGAGCATGGAATACTGGTGTGCTTCGATTGCGTGTGGTGGAAATTTCTGCAGCTTGTTGAATTTACAGTTCAATGCATGTGCAGGGCAATTATGTAAATTTTTTGCCTCTTGCATTAAGCCGCTTCTTAACGAAACGTTGGTGCACAGTGCGGAATTTCTAGTTTTTACTGATTGTAGAATAACCAGAAAATTATCTCTGCCCATTGAAATGAAGATTACATCTACTGGACAAGATACAGGAGAATGTTTGGCGCTATTACAAAGTCGGTTGCGTGATATGTGGCGTGTGATGAGCTGAAGTAGGTTGCATGTTCGTGTAATTGTAGAGCGACCCGAAGAGGCCTAGAGCTGTTCTGTTATTAGGCCCCTGGCGTCAGCAAACACAACGGTGGAAGGCAATGATGATTCTTCAAGTTTCCTGCTAGTCTAACTGGTTGCGGCCGTTCATCAACACGTTTTTCAAATTCAGAAGTGAGAAGTTTACGATCAGGTAGGGTGTATTGTGCGCATATTGTGGTTAGCCTACTAACTATAATAGTGCCGATAGCTACCACCCTACATTTCTATGACTATTTCGTGACCTGCTGCCAACCTGTAGACTCAATGGCGTAGATTGTCTAAGGAGTGGGTGCACTGGTATCAGTGCCTACTAAAGCGACTTACTCATTTAAGGAAGTGTGTGTGGTTATGATATGAATGTACTTATTGTTTATATAATTTCCATTTTATTTTATTTATAAATTCTCTAAGCCTTGGCCACGATCTTGCAGTAAGTAGAGAAACATTGCCGGGTACACGCTTGGGGACGAAAAGTACACCGTGGACCATCAAATGAAAGAGAGAACGCTACAAATCATTCATCTTTTACTAAAAACATGCTAAAAAGGGTAGACAACCAAGAAAGGTCTTAATTGCGGAGTTTAGGGGACACAAGCTACCGGGTGACTGATGGGAAAAACCATTTATAATACCCTACGATCCCTTCCAACACAAAGGGTGCAACAGAACATTTGTGGACGCAACATGGCATGGGGTAAGGTGGCAACATGGCAAAAAAAGATAAAAAAAAGGGAAAATGAGAGTGATCTACGCGCATGCTATTCTATCTCCTGTAGTTGTGGCACAAAACATGATGGTAACCATGTAACAGTTGGTAACACTTTTACTTTTACAGAAATGAAGTGAACCACAATTCTTCTTTCTCAGCAAATGTGTCAGTCAATGTGTGACAACGAATAACGGTGTTGAATTCTGAGTTTTAATGCACAACGGAAAAAAAGAACACTTGAACGTATTGGTAAGACTGGTGAATGGGCCTATAAGTTTGTTGTGATTCGTATATGTCCAGTGCCTATGCGGAGGTTTAATGTAATTTTTGGTTAAAACTCCGTCATACGAAATGCCCGTCGCCTTCACAGCAGCAGCACAACGGCATGAGGACAACGTTTGAACCTGGGCACAAATGCGGAATGGTGTTACCCTTACGTGTTTAGAATATTTCCAGCAAATAAAACGAAGGGCACTATGCAGAAATTTTCTAATTTGTCCATAAGGTACGGTTGATGCGGGTTCCAAACATTGCTCTAGTGTTCGGGGATGGGCCTTAGAAGAGTTCTGTGAGCTGATAATTTGACTTGAAGTGATTCTGCCGACAATTGTGAAATTTCAACAGAGGAAGCACAATTGTCTGAACGCCTTATTGCCCGTGTTGTCAATATGAATCTCCTAGTTAAAAACATGTGTCATTGTTAGGAATAAATATTTCATAGAATTCATTCGTGACCCGTCGGAGCCAATAAAAGCCTAGTTTCATTCGCGAGGTTTCTTTTCGGCGTTGTGCTCATATTGTTTGTTTTTTTACGCTAATTTTCATTTCAGAAGTGTCACACTAAGGAGCTATACTGCGGAGTGAGGAAGTTAGCTGTAACCGGTTCGCAATATGATGCACAATAGAATAAATAACACAGCCGGTGGCAAGGCGCCACGGTAACTTCATAGCAACGTAGTCAGCCGCGTCATAACTATAGACCTGACCTTTAAGCAATATGTAAATGTTTTGCATGAATCCGTTGTTGTAACTTGTATTAGAACGTCACGCTGAACTGTCACGTGATTCGAATGAGACACGCAAGAAAGAGGACGATGAGGAAGATACATACGTGCAGCACGCAGCGCGTGCAGTGCGTTTTGCTTCGTCTTTTAGAAAAGAACTCGACGTTTGCTGAGATGAATGCCGGGTTTTGCGTCTCTTTTATTTGACGCCACTAAAAGCCGGGGAGCGATTTTACCACATCCGTATGAAGCCTCTTTGACACATGAGGATGAACTTCGGGAAATGAAACGCTGTAAGCAATACTTTATTGTGCCTATAAGGGCCTAGTTTAAGATTGGTGTCCATACGGCCTTTTTAGCTTCTAAAAATGCTTTTCACGGTTATATACTCTTTGGGGCGCTTTTTGCGCCCATGTTCCTCTAAAACTGTTTTAGCTTTGGAAGCCCGCTACTCGGCATTTTTCCCACGCTGTTTGCGAGGACAATTCACCTGTCGTGCCTAACATGACAAGACGCGGAAACACGGGCTGCAACCGGCAGCACCTCTAAGTTACCCTGAGCTACTAAATTATTCCTTCAAGGAACTGTGCGCATTGACACCCCATCCAACTTCATGCGACGGCTTTTGGCTGAGGTTTTCATGTATGTTATTCTGTCACGCTGTGTTCGGGTACCAAGGAAGAACATTTTCGCCGACATGCCTGTGTATTGCTAGCGCAATAAAAATGAAGAGTAAAAGGCGATGAATGTGACACAAGGACCATGTGCTGCTCAAGGCCACTGATGCTGACCAAGGAGAATTACGTGAGCATCTGACGCATGGAAATTTCAAAGTGACGCCAGAAAGACATGCACAGCCACATGCCTATAATGTGGGGATCACCTGCCGTCAAGACACAGCACGTGTAGCACGAATGAAGAACGACAGAAAGGGGTTATAAAACGAGCACCTAACTGCTTCTTGAATCTGGTCGCCACAACCATCCTGTGCCTTGTCGGGTAACCTTCACGATCGTTCGCAATCTAGCTCCAAGTATTACCTGAACATACTCTGACGTTCTGTCTAATGTGGTTAATTGGTATAAATAGCATAGCTATTGGGTGGTGTTATTCCCAGCAGTATTTTTTGGCATCCAGTTCTGTAGGACAGGCGGATTCATTTTTTTACCCCTATAGTAATTGCACTTTACTGTGCTATCCATGGGATTTATCGGGTTTGTGGGATTATATCCTTGGGTTTGATCAGTGTGGTCGTCAAGGATCAGTTACCGATTCTGGCTGTTCTACCAGAGCCTGCTGGTGCCTCCTGGAAGCAAGGCTGCAAAGCTTTTACAACAAATTTCGGCTGCGTGTCTGCTCCTTTCGGTGCAGACGTCGACGAAAGACGGTCGTTTTTATCTTCGTTTGCCAAATAAAGGCAACCCTTCGCTTTCCCGGTCAACTCTCCTACTGTTCCTCTGCCGTCGCACTCCTCCCAAGGTAAACACGGCGCAGGTTTGTTCAAGCAAATTTAAATTTACCGCGTTACACTGCACCCGGATGTGTGCCTCGACGCCAGCACTATCGTACGGCGGAGACAGGCGCGAATCGAGGTGCCCTACCTGAACTTTTATAGAACCCCGTTTCCCTTCTCCCTCGTGCATTCAAAGCGTAACGTGGAACCTACCTAGTGGAACCTTTTGTAACTGTTGCCATTTTAATTCTTAAAACGCCGCCAGAAGCTATATAGGCGCATGCGACAGCAGGCCACGGAGGGAATTTTTTTGTCTTCAGTGAATTTAGAACTTGCTATTGCGAAAATCAAGCATGCATGATCGTTTTATAAAGAAACTCTGCAAATATCACTTATGTATTGGCAAGTATAAACATTGTTGGCAAGTATAAACATTGGCACTGGACATAAACGTGCACATTTGGCTCTGGGCATATAAACCTATTGTGCAGCGTCTGTTTCACTGTTTCCGGATAACTGAATCGAGTCTGAGACAGACAGACAGACAGACATACAAACCGACCAAAATGTCTGCGTTTAAGCAGCCCAAGAAAGTCTATCGTCTTTAAAACTTCTGGGGTGTTCACAGATGTGCAGTAGACAACAGCGTCCTAGCCCACGCTGTACTTGAGCCTAGATGGCACAGTCGCGTGCTTATTTCACATTCTGACCAGAAATCATTCAGCAGCGGGAAGCATAGGCACCACTCTAAATCAGAATGACGAGCGTATTTTGTATGAACGGGACAGGCCCGCCGCTATCACTAAAGCACCGGTTGCTAATTTTTAATATGTCTTGGATATTATACATACAGCTTTTGGATACCGTGTGCTAAAGAACTTTGAAATATTTTGAGTGTCAATCATTGATATTCCAGCGGCTCATATAATTGCGCGTTCCACAGTACAAGCACGCTCCGCCAACGTCCGTGGATGTTGAGTTCATTTTGTGCATGCAAATCTAAACTGAAACTATACGCCGTAAAACACTGTCACGAGCGGTTTTTTGTGGAGCTATTTTCGCTGCGAAATACCCAAATTGCATCCAAATCTGCTAAAATTACCAGTTTTGTAAGGCGGAATTTCACAAAGAAAATGAAAATACTTTCCCATAGCACAAGATTTGTCCGCTATTTGAATTGCGAGTGAACATTTTGTCGTAAAACCTACCGCTTCAGGAAATACAAATTTGGCCTATGTATGCCTAGAGTTCTTAATGCCTTTATGTGCCTAAACGACACCTTAGAGTGCCTATGGTAGGGCCAAAAACCTCGATTTTTCGTGCCGAACTTCCAGTCTCTATAACATACACAAGAAAAAGCCAGAGACGCCTTACGAAACCCTGCAGGGCACCTTAGAAAACTTCAAAATGTTCACATTCTCTTTGTTGAGGCATATGTACTGACTGCGATGGGTTAAGTACGTTGTTGCTCAGGATAATAATTGAGCATTTAGGCCAATTGTAGTCAGTATTTCAATAATTTTCTGTGCGGGATATGGCGAAGGGCTTCTGAGAAATCAATAACTATTGTGTTCACGTGGAGTTTGTAATAATTACTTTTGATGAAATAACATTGAAACATAATATTAAAAAAATGTTTTTCATGTGTAGTAAAGGTTCGCAATGGGACTATAAAAGTTGAAATTTGTGCTTTCTGCCCTTACATTAGTGTGATGTGTCTTGTTTCTGGCTTGCAACTTGTGGTGTGGTGACCTAACCATTGAGGGGTGCTGCATTTTGGCGTAAAAGCGATTGGCGCTCTTCTTTTACGTGTTAGGCCGGTGAGACCGGCAGCACTTCAACATCTTCGTCGGCGGGCAAAGCAGTCTGGGATGGGTATGGCTTCTACGGCTGCACTAATAGTGGTGCTTGTCGCGTTTGCCGCGCTTACAGAAGGCTGCAGTTGCTTTGTGGCTGCTGAAGCAGACACAGTGACTTCGAGATTCTTGCCCTTTGGTCTCAGAATCCCAGCAGATGCCTGTTACATTGACACCTCAGTACTTGCACACCTGGAGGAACAACGTTATTGGAAGCTAAAGGCGGTCCTGTTATCGGCTCGGCGAAGGCCATGTCGTGACTGCAGACTGAGTGACCAGAAAAACCTCGATGCGCCTCGTCGCTCTCAGCGGCAAACCGTTTCACAGTAGCGTCCAGGAGCAAGGAATGAGTATTGCTTACACGGTGCTTGATAGGATACATTTTGAGTTCACTTAAAGTTGAGTATTTGTTTGAAAGTTTGGAGCTTTCGACAGCAGTCAGAGTACACATGGTAGATGCAGTTGCAGCTTCACCACCTGAATCGGGTGATGTTGAAAATATTGGAAGGTGCCTATCCAGAGCACCGGCTCCCATCGTTCCGTGTGGCTGTCACTCTAAAGCTTTTATTCATGGTTGGCTACATCTAGCGTCGCTCAATAAAGGCTTTTAGAGTATCGGCACTCTTTTCTCTCATTGTTATGTGCCCCCAGAATTTTAATTTCGGGTCGGCACCACGTGATATTTTTTTACATATGGGCGCAGAGATTTTTTTTCTGGACGCCTCTCCTTTCTCTCTGTCTCTGCTACACGGATGCTAGAACAGATGGCGGCACTCTGCCCGTCACAACCAACGGCGGGTCCTTTGGGAGAGATCGCAACACGGCAAGCCAGAAACAAAATGGCCCCCAGAAGCTTCCGGGTGCAGGAAGTGGCGGTACTCTTATGCGCAGCTTATTTAGGTACGTTAGTTACAGCTTAAGTGGGATCAC
This sequence comes from Haemaphysalis longicornis, assembly GCF_048455015.1. Taxonomy (NCBI): domain Eukaryota; kingdom Metazoa; phylum Arthropoda; class Arachnida; order Ixodida; family Ixodidae; genus Haemaphysalis; species Haemaphysalis longicornis. The sequence goes on along the minus strand of NW_027526204.1, from coordinate 29,401,503 downwards.
TTCGAGTGCGTGGTGGTCATGGCGTGCGTGAGCACACTGCACGCTTCTTCGCCTCGTCGGGTGTCACTATGATGGCGATTTGAGGCTCCCTTTGGCATTTGAAATTTAGCCGTGTATTTGGAATGTAGACTCTTGTCTGACAAGGAACATAACTTGGTTTATTCGGATTTGGCAGGGTGCTACAATAAAACGTCGGAAGGCTTTGCCGCCACATTTTATTGTGAAACGCCTCACCACCGTCACTCTTTATCTTGTAAGCTTTGAAGGCCTGTATCTGCTTGATTTTAGAAAACAGTTTTCTAGCGGAAGGCCTTGCGATGGTTCAATGTTCGCTGAATCGCTACAGCGATTTTTAGGTCGCCTATGGTCGCTTGCATTAGGACATTACTAGACTGTTATTGCTCGAAATTTTACGGTACGTGTCTTCCGATCCGAGCTCACTTTTTTAGTACCTTTCCGAACACTCTTTGTTTATTAAATTTGTAATAAAAAGGACGTATTTGCTGGTTTTAGAATTTCGTTTTCGAAATAATTTATCATAAAAATGTGAAAGTTGTCATAGTTCATAATCACAACGTTTCACGGGGGCTTCCAAATTGCATCGTTGTGAGCACTTTTCAACCTCGATCGCTCAAAGGAAATGATTTAGAGTGTATAATATATGTAGAATAAAGCAGGGCAGTATTGCTTGAATCCACGGACCTTACTCTAAAGCTCACAAACTTTTGAGACTTTCTCCGTGGTATTCAAGCAGTGACCAACATGTAGACAAAAATCGGTGAGAGCTGGGCCAGGGCGCTGACTGCCGTCATTCCAGGTTTCCCTCTTTCACCTTAAAGCTTCTATGTGTGGTTGGTCACAGCGCAGTTAAGGGTACATCCTGGGAAGAAGCACGAAAAAAAAAAAAACGACCACCTAGAAAAGAACACAAAGGGCAGGAAGCGCGCCGTCCTTTGTGTTCTTTTCTGCGTGTTCGTCTTTTTGGCGCTTCTTCTGAGGATGTTGCAGCAACTGGCCAAACTTTTGATCGTATTAAACCACATTTCTAGGTAAGGATACCTGGAATAGGGCGTATAGCCCCTTGCAGCAACAAATATTGCTTAACGTTCTCCTTTAGGGGGCCGCCGAATGTGTGACGAACCTCCATTTGCTAGGTCATAACCATAATTAGTACGAAAAAATGGCGTTCGCGAATTGTATTTAGTCCTAAAAGATACTTATAAATTGCTTACACAATTAAAAAAAACAGCTGGAAATGGCACCCCATGTAATGAGTGACCTATTTTTGCAGGATTCTGCAAATAATTTTATGTGTAGTAGCCTAAACAACCCTTTTTTTCTTGGAGGTAATAAACAGTTGAACATCAGTTGAGTTTAGGGTTAGTTGGTTTTCCATGGAAACATGAACACCCAGGGTATACAACACGTCGACGGAGAAGACAACTACACACGGCACGGGATGTGAACATATTAAAAACGCTGCATGGTACACATAATGATTGTTATTTTTAAGTGGTCAGGAGCCTAAGGCTGAAATAAATAGCCACCTCACCTAATATAGGATTTCCCGTAGTTTTTACTTTGGACAAATTGTGTGTATCCCATGCCCGGAAGACCGTTTTCGGGACGTGCCCGAAAAGGGGAATAAATGCCGTACAAGTTGTTTTACGAATGACAGCTGTAGGCCTAAAGCTTATAAACGCCGAAATTTTATAGTTAAATTGGCATGAGGGCTTACAGAGAAATTGAATTGGCAGTGTTAGTGCCTGTTTCAGACAGAAATGCTTCAATACTGATCATGCACTACTGTGCCAGTATTCGGTCTTTTTAGTTGAACACTTGGTATTCGAATATGTAGTGATGAAACTAGAAGACAAGTCGTGAAGGATTTCAAAATGGTTAAAAAAATAAAAAAGTCCTTACTCCCGGGGTCTTCGCAGGAGCAGCACTCTCTGTATCCGTACTCGCGCTGTTGTTTACCGTAGTTGTACATGTAAAGAGAAACACAAAATACAGTGAGAGGCATAACTCGCTAAGAGAACTTTGAATCGCGTGAAAACCTTTACCTCATAGCGAACTCACAACTCTTACATAACGAGTACTTGTCATCGTATAAGGAGGAACATCCGTAAAAAGTTTGTAACATCGCATGCGCATCCAAAGGTGCTACGCATGTGTTGCCACAGGTTCGTGAAAACAAGCCACGTATGTACGCCAGCCACTACCCATATTAGAGCACAGAGGACAGGGAGAGTCGTCGACCGAGCCAAATCCAGATTCTCCCAAGATTTACTAGACATCTGCACTAAAGGCTGATTCGATGTTCATTCGTCCTAGACAGATGTTTGAGCGGAGGGCATTAGAGCAACCTGAACTACGTTTTTGTAGGGACTGGAGAAGACCGGAAGTTTACACGGTCGGAGTTGTGTCAGTGGCAATTGGTAATAATTTTGATGCATCTTTATCTTGAATTTATAATGATGCGAGGACCTAAGGTCATATGACATGTGCCTCCTAGTACGGAAAACAACCAGAATGCAGCGACGATTACGGCTTCGAATCACCTACACACGCAGGGGTTGTAAAGTGGGTTTGCAAAGCACAGTTTTACATCTTCTGCTGTATCACGCACGTGGTGAGGGTTCCAAACTTGTCATAGCATTGCATCTCAGCGCTTGGAAGGGTTTCTGTTTGTTCGGTACTGATTTTTGATGCATCATAAATTATAGCCACGTATTTGTGCTTGCAGACCGCATCTTGCACACGCCTAAGGAGCACAGAAAGGAAGGGAGAATTATTTCGCCGATGTTGCGTACAACATGTCTAGAAAGATAATTTACATAGCTTGATTGGAAAAACTAGCGAATTCAAGTGAATTGAGAACGTCTGAGCCGATGGCACTCGCTTCTTCTATAATTCGAACCAAAATGTCCTGAGTATGGTTTCAGAAGAGTACTCAGAAGACTCGATCGAAGAATTGAGGCTGTGATATTGACTAGGAATGCAGGCGGGAATAAATATACCGAAAGCGGCCCTTGTGCCTTAACAAGTAAATTTTAGAAATCCAGGATTTAGACAACCTTGCAAAAGTTGCTAGCGGAGATTCTAAGCACGATGATGAATTGATATAGTAGAGATTTTTACGATTGGGTTGCTGCCGGCTAGCCATCTGAATTATAAACAGTAGCCCACAAGTCTCGCTCTGAGATTTTTAGGCAAGTCTAGAACTAGAGACCTAGGTCTAGGTCTAGGTTTCGAGACCCAGACCTAAAGACCTAGATAAGACAAGCGTTACTGGGCGCGGCAAAAAGTTACATGGCCAGATGAGACGAAGAAGTTTGCGGGGATAAATTGGTCACAGCTCGCACAGGACCGGGGTAATTGGAGAATAATGGGAGAGGCCTTTGCCCTGCAGTGGGCTTAAATAGGCAGGTGATGATGATGACAAGTCTCGCTAGGCGAAAGGTACGTAACAAGGCGCAGGACCCAGCACCCAGCAGACCCAGCAGGCCGAAACCTAAGTACTTCCTAACTAACACTAAATAAGGTTTGAGGTCGACCTAAGGCGTTCTGGAACGAGATAGATTAGATTCCTGCCTCATTGATTTAGCGTCATTAGCATCATTGGTTTTTTTTTTCAAATTCAAATTGAAATTTAGTGAAAAAATACAAGAGCATGTTAATTTTTGGGGTATTTTACAGGAGGAGGTCCTAAGGTTTCCGAACCGCAGGCAGGACCTCCTAAGCCAAATGTTGTGGAGGTACGTTTTCAGCACAACACAACCATAAGTGTTGCATACGTCATACAAATATTATCAAACGTTGTTTAACAATGATATTTTGTAAAAAATACAACATATTGCGGGAGAAATTGGAAGGAATTGACAACAGAACAACCAGAAAAAAATTTCACACAAGAAAAATATTTCTGGGAGTTAGGAGTGAGTAGCTAAGAACATCTTCAATTTTATTTTCAAGGGTTGAAGTGACCTAACTGCCTTTATTTGCAGTTGTACGTCATTCCAAAACGATACAGCAGAAAAAAACTAGACTCAACTTGCCATGATTAGTTCATACCTTCGGCAAGAACAAGTTCTGACAGGAGGAAAATCTAGTGAAGTTACGGTTGTTTAGCAGGTGGCAAGGAAAAATGTCAAAAGCCAGGATGCTCTGCAGCACTTTAAAACACAGAACTCCAGTGCTATACAAATAGATCTTGGGCAGAAGTAATGTATTCAGTTGAGTAAAAATAGGAAGACATGGGGACATTTTTGGAGAAAATGTAATTATATGAATTGCTTGTTTTAGAAGTTTTTCTAATGATGGCAGGTGATTTTTATACGATTGACCCAGGGATGTGATAGAATAGTGGAAGTGGCAATGAATAAATGAATAATATAAACCTAGTAGTGTTTTCATATTGAAGTACAGTCTAGCCCATCGGTTTCATCGCTGTTGCGCCTTTACCAGGCGCTCTTTATTGGCTATTTGCAATACAGTGCCCCTATACTGTGTAAATTTCGGCGATCGTCATTACGCGTGCTTCAAAGTGCACAGGCACAAGCCCTACGAATCTGTTTGGGGTTGCCTCGGTGCACATCAACACGTGGAACGATCGCAGAAGCGCGAGTCTGCCCAATTCAAGTCTACCTCGCGCAAGAACCTCTTCGTGTGCACCTCCGACATGTGACAAGACATGAGTGCCATCCACTGTCGAGTGTCTTCAGAGAACGGCCGAATTCAAACTACTCCCGAAGTATTTCGGCGCAGCAACATTTGATTCCCTTCAGATTTGCAGTCGCCAAAATATCAGAAGTGCCTCTATGGGTTGTACCTGATCTACAGGTGCGGCTGTCGATTCCTGGAATCGGAAAAAAATCCCACATGGCGTCTTCGGTCTTAAGACAACTTTCACTATTTTACATCAGTGAAATGTACGGAGAGGCAACGCATGTTTTTGTTGACGGCTCGGTCACGGCGTCTTCGTCGGCAGCGGCAGTGGTTATGCCTGGGAAGGACCTGACCCAACGTTTCAAGATTGGTTACAGGACGTCGCCTACCGCAGCAGAACTGGTCGGTTTACGCGAAGCGCTCCGCATCATTTCTTGTGAAAGGCCACAGCAGTGGATTATTTTTTGTGACTGCAAACCAGCGCTGCAGGTACTAAGGTACCCAATGAAGCGAGGCGCGTACGATCAGCTGACCACTGATGTCGCTATCCTGTTTAAAGAGTTGAATGAAAAGGGCCACACGGTGGGGTTTCAGTGGATACCAAGTCACTGTGGCATCGCTGGAAATGAGCTGGCGGATGCAGAAGCACAGCAGGCACACCACAATGGAACTCTCCTGTCTATACCGATCACAAGGCAGGATGCTAACGCGATAGTCTATGGAGCACGGAAACAAGCTGCAGCCTTTCATTCGTCGGACCCGCAGAATCGACATGAACGCCTACACAAGCTCGATCCAGAGCGGAAGTTCTGGGTCAGTCACGCTCCTCGTCTTCGCCGAAGTCAAGAGACATTGCTACACAGGCTGCGTCTTGGAGTAGCATTGACTCGGAAGTATCTTCACAGAATCGGACGAGAGGACAGCCCAGACTGCCTTCTGTGTGGTTTTCCTGAGACTATCGAACATTTGCTTAGTGCTTGTCCAATGTACTCCAGTGAGCGAATGAACCTTGACACAGCTTTACTACGCTTGGACACTCGCCCTCTGTCCGAACAAAATATTTTGGGCACGTGGGCTGACAACAGGAAGCAAAGCCTAGCCATTAAAGCCCTGCTTACATTTCTTGGTGACTCTTTTTTAGATTCTCGCCTCTAGGTTGCGACAAAAATTGAACAGACTGCGAAAGAATGTCTGAGCAGTTTTTTTTTTTCGTGGATGATAGTTATGTCCTAAAAAGTGAACTGTAGTCATCTGATTCAGGGCCCCGTTGTACGTGAGACGTTTATTGGTTTTACTGCTTGTACATAGTTCATTTTTTGCTTTCAGTGCCATTTCCCATACCTTCCATATTCATTCCTTTCTCTTTCTGTCCTCAGTACCCTCCCCCCAGAGGGAAGTAGCAGGCCCAAGATCAATTTCTCAGGCCGACCTCTTCTCCTTTTCAATAAAAAATTACTCTCTCTCTCTCTCTCTCTTTTTGCAAATGGAGAAAATATGGCATTGGAACCTTAGGTGAGTGTCTGCAATAACATCTAAACAGGGTGTTTGGTTCCGCAGTGGGATGGGATTGTGACCTATATGAATGCAAGGATTTATTTGCATTTTTTTATTCGGTGAGCGAAATACCATGAGGGATGATTTGCACGAGTCAATAGGCACCAATGTTCAAGGGAGCATAATTCGATTTGCAAATTAGCAATTAATATCTCTGCATCAAGATTGCCTGAAAAAATTGTATCGTCGGCGTATAGAATGAATATCGAGCGCATGAGGCACTGCAGTAAGTCATTCACGTAAGTAAGGAATAAAGGCGGCCCCAAAACAGAGCCGTGGGGGACACCTTTGGTGAAGGAGAGGACGAGAAAGAGCCATTCACGCAAACGATTTGCCGGCTTTCAGACAAGAAGCTTTTGAACAATTGAAGTGGCGATCCAGCAATTCCGTATACTCAAGTTTAGTGAAGAAGATGTCGTGATCAATGCGGTCGCATGCTTTAGATAAGTCAACAAATACCGAGCCGGCGTAATTTCCCTTGTCAATGAATAATTTAATGCTATCGACAAAGCATGCCAATGTTTCATCTGTTGAAAGGCGAGGTTGAAATCCGAATTGACTGTGGGTTAGTATATTAAATTTTTTGTAGTAGTTAAACGGCCTTCTTTCGATTAACTTTTCAAGAACTTTGACGAGAAATGGAAGGACTGAAATCGGTCGATAATTTTTTATTTGGTTTAGATCCCCTTTTTTGAAGGCCAAAACAACTTTAACCAATTCAAAAACGCTTGGAAAGACACTGGTTTTAAAGATAAGTTTTGGAGAATGAATGGACAAATCAATTGAATGTGTTTCCCCTTAATTTTATCTAGCCCAGGAGCAGTAGGTTTTAGCCCTGAAAAAACGGCATAAATTTACGCAGGATTGGTAACAATAAGAAAGAATGATTGTGGCTGGCGAGCGAATGTGGGCGTGTACACCAAAGAAGAAGGGTCAGAATATTCTGTGGAAAAATATTGATTAAAACAGTTCGCGATATCACGCGGTGCTGTGCCGAGCGAGTAGTTCATTATAATGGACGTGACGGAGTCAAGTTGATGTTGCGTGTTAAGGAATTCCTGAATTAACTGCCATTTTCTTTTTGTATTGCTTCCGTTGTCCCGAATTTGGTTTTCATAATAGCTTCGCTGGGCGTGTTTAGGATAACCAGGGTGGAAAGCACTTCAGCTCAAATTAAGACGAAAAATTGAAGTCGGGTTTGACAGGTATTGTGTGAAATGCACACCCGGTGACAACTCGGGGGTGAAAGTTGCTAATTAATTTGCATTCATACTAATGCTCCGGAATATTGTGACTGTATTGACATTCATAATAATAATATTGAGATATTATTGACTAATATTATTATAATATTATCATTATTGTTGACATGTTATTGACTAATATTGACATTCATTTTGACATTTATACTAATGCACCAGATATATTTTGACCACCGGGTCAAACTTAATCCGTAGCCCTACTATACTGCGCGCCTTGTCACTTGCGTGGCGTCTTTGCGTTAAAAACTACAATAAATAAAATCATTTTTCTTCCTGACGTCTAAGCACAAATTATGCTTGCATGGCTTAATATTTTAAAGAAGCCTCTATTGCGAGTCATCTAAATAGAACTTGTTTGATACGGGCAGTTTTCAAATTTGTGCAATGCTTAGCGTGTGCTTAGTTTATGCACAATTTGATGTAGCTCTGTCCAAGCAAAAAATGTGTGAAAATGCCACAAGAAGGAATTGAAGTGCCACATTTTCTTCGAACATTTTTTGGCCTGAAGATCTCCATCTTGCGCAAATGCGAAAATCTTTTGTTACATTTGTTAATAAATATTGTTAAAGGCCAACTGCACTCAAATATCACCTCGACCAAATTTATTTTTGATGCGTAGTAAGTACCCACAAATCAGCTTGGCCACAACTGGTATCCCGTGAAACGCCTCGTTAATCAGTCAGAAGCGTTTAAAAACGCTCCGCCGCAGACCACGCTGCACCTGCTCGCGAATCGCGTAAACAGCCACGACGCGCCTGCGACGTTCTAGCCGACGGGGGGCTTCGTCCTCTGGCCATCCACGCAGCTGGAGAACCGACTGAGCTCTGCTTCTCCGTGCGCGCGCAGAGCTTGCGCGCAGATTTTCTCCCGAGCTGGTGACCGTCCCGCAGCTCGCTGGACGTCTGAAACGTCACTGCAAAGGCCGCGCTGTCCTGAGTTTAGGTTTCAAAATCGCCGATTTTTGCTGGCCGCGTGCAGCGTCCGCACGCGTATTTCAGCTGTTGTATTTTGCATGTTGCTTTCTTTTAAAGCAGACTATACGAAAATAGGGTTTTAAAGAGGTCAAAATTTTGAGTGCAGTTGGTCTTTAAATGTGCACCGCTGGCCCCTGAAATCGCTATAGCAGGTAGTGCTTTCGCAAGCAAAAAATATAAAAGGGTATAAATAAAAAGATGGAATGCTTCAAATTTCCTGGCGTTCCTTCAATAATTTTCAATTAATAAGAGTCTGGGACACCCAAGCATTCCGTCTTTGCTAAAGCATTACCATGAATGTAAATCAATTAGCCCCTCTCACGCCAGGGTTGTCACCAGGTATGCATTTCTAACGATGCCTGCCCAACCCAACTTCAATCACTCGACGTATTTTGAGCTCAAAGGTTTTTCACGCCAGTTAGCTCCCCGAAAGACTGGACAGGACAGAATGTCTAAGACACAACATGTATGCGGACCTTCTCACACAGTGAGTAAATCGTGGCAGCGTTGGGCATATCGAGAACACTCTTCAGAATGCCATGGAGAAATATCGAACGCTACTTAGAGCCGCTATGTCTGAAATGTTCGGCTAAAAAGTCTCAGGCGCTTTTCCTTGTCTCCCAAAATAACAGGAGGATAGGCACAAATAAATACCACATACGACTGAAAACCGGTGCAAGCTTATACCCGCCCATGGCAAGATCAGAGTCCTCGGGCTATACGTTCAGGACTCCGGTAGAAATATTGAGACCATCCGCAAGCTAGACAACGCCGTCACACGAATGTGCAGAATTTTAAAGCGCATATCCACCAAGCACGGGCGGAGGAAGGAGACTAACGTACTCAGGCTCTTTCAAGCCCCCTTCGTGAACCTCACCAAGGTAAAAAAAGTAAGGTGGACATCATAATTAGAAAGGGCCTTAAATGTGCGCTAGGTCTTCCTCAAAACACCTCGACGGCAAAAATAATTACTGTGGGTGTATCTAACACTCTCGACGAACTCACTGAGGTGGCCAGTGCGTCGCAACAACAGCTGCTGAGCAGCACGACAGGTCGGAGAATATCAGAGCTTCTGGGATACCAGACAGGAGAAATAGTCAAAGATAGTATAGAACTGCCCCAGCCGTTCAGGGAAAAACGTACAGTGTCACCCCTACCAAGAAACATGAGCCCGACGCATCACGAGGCTAGACGTAGCAGTAGCGCCAAAGACCTGCAAATTAGATATGGGGACATCACTGACGGCTTGTACACAAAAGCAGCGGAATATCACACGAAAAGAGCTTTCGCGGCATTGGTGGTTACGGAGTAAGGGGTCCCTGTCTCGTGTTGCACGGTACTGAGAAAAGACGTAACAGAGGCCGACAAATCAGCCATTCCTCTGGTGATGACTCAAGCAGCAACGAAAACGGTAGTGCGCAACTCAAAGTCCGCCATCAGAAACTTCGAATCAGGAAGGATCTCCAGTGTCACATGCAGGATCCTCGCGAACACGAAGGCGCCAATCGACGAGGCAACCTTAGTGTGGGCACGAACTCATCCGGGTATCCTAAAGAATGAAAGCCACATGTGACCGCCGGAGGTCTTACAGTCAGGACGATCGCCGCTGCCACCGAGACAGAGTCGGTTCCTGCGTACGCGGAGCCTGTCCCGAGTGCAGTCCACGGGCTAGGAAACTTCCACGAAATAGTACAATACTATCGACTAGCATGGAAAGTACTACCACCTGCTCATCCACAGCTTAGTTGGAAAGAGGAGGTATACTGGAGAAGGTTACAGATGGGGGTCTTCCCAAATCCTGTATTGTACATAAATGGCACCGGAAATTATTCAATTTCAAATGCGAAAAGTTTCTGGGCATAGCGGATCTCATCCACAAGGTCCGGTCTTGTCCATCCTACGAAGAACCTCACAGAAAGTCGGCATCCACGGAGGCCCTGCTACTCAGCCAAGCCTGCAGCACTCACAGAAGTGTCATCGGTCTCTCCTTAGACGCCTCTGATTCTCAAAGGATTCTGGATGACTGACGTATGGGCACACCCTTCTGTGCTCTTGACTGGTGTTAATAAATTTTCTCCTCCTCCTTGACCATCCGGCGATCTGTAACGTGCACCAAAATCTCGTACACAAGGGCATTTTTGCTTTTCGTCTCCATCAGAAAACCGGCAGCCGTTGCGGGGAATCGTATTCCTGTCCTCGTCCGAAATAAAATTCAATATGGGCATAGGAACACCTAGTTAACTATTGCTTGAGACAGGACGAAAGCAGACAAGACACATGCGACGGCACACAAACACAGATTGGAAAACGTGTGGTGGGAAATCTCAGACAAGGCACTTGATTTGGGCAAGGTAATACTGGCGTTGGCTTCGAGTTCGTGGACAGAAATAACCTCATGATAACGAATCCACTCACTAGCGAACAAAAACAGCTTAACGAAGACGAATAGGCCGAAACCGTCGGACGTAGATGCGCAAAGGACTTCATTCGAATGACACAAACAGATTTTGTGTAAGCTGTGAATGTCCATGGGCAAATGTAAACCAGGTGCCACAGGATGGTGAAAACCAGAGAACCGTTACCTCTGTCAAAAGCAAAATTAAGTACTAAGCAAACAAGTTAGTTTTATATGAATAAAACTAATTTCAAAAGAATTCAAGGCAGTTTCTTGCGAAGGAACTCACAGTCTTACGTGAGAGAAGCCCAGATGCTGGTAATGATAGCTTAACTAGGAGACATATTAAATTCCCCGTAACTGTAGGAGGAGGTGAACGGAAAACGAATCCGGGAAACTATTTGAGTTGACAAAGCAAGTAATCGAGTAACGCAGAACTTTGGCAGTAGAAACTGCGAAGAATCTTTTCGCAGGGAATTTTAGCAAGATTGCGGATATTCACGTATACAAGAAGGCAAACCTTAAAGAAACACAAAAAACTGAGGGTTATTGAAATAAACCAAGCGGAAACGTGCCATAATTAGCGAATAATGCATTCATATTGAAACGAGGCAAGGGATGTAACGAATAGTGAACGATATGTCGAAAAATCTCTTAAACGTTTTCACAAGTTCGAATACGACTCTGATTTATAAAACGTCGTAAACAAGCTGTGCTCGTTTTATGGATTCCAACCAATAAAAAGATTAAAAGAAGAGCAAGACAAAACGCCACGAAAGAAGTTTTATGGATTCCAACCAATAAAAAGATTTAAAAAATAGCAAGAAAAAACGCCACGAAAGGAGTTAAAAACAGCCAAGCTGTTGGTGACAGCAAGAAAGGAGCCCATCGAAGATACTATGGTGAAGTCACTGTTGTAGAAAGTCGCGGTATGAGCCACGAATAGTTTATGGCCATAACGATGCCGCAAGAATAAAAAAGAAAAGCAAGCCAGATATTATTTACGAAGCCTGACGTCGGAGATCTCAAAATTACAGACCTGCTAGCCTACTTTCGGTCATCTTCCACTTGTTTACAAAAATTATACCTACTCTATATTTTATACCCGTTCACAAAACCATCAATAGTGGAAAAAAAAGTAATCGGGGAACTCCGCTTGCGGGCGTGAGCACCTGGCGAGGAGGCGCTGTCTTGTTCGCTTGGCAAGACGGTGTGGAATTGTGAGTTTCGTTTATTTCAAAAGCATCTATTTGGCGTCCGTTTCAGTCGTGACGCAGTTGCTCTTGCCGGAATCTTAAAAATGAATCTGCTGCGTCCCATTCGTTCGTCTGCGTTCAGCGAATGAGCAATGTCTCAAAATAGACATTTAGAAATGACAATAAATGTACAAAAGGAAAAATTCCGTGCCAGGTTTGTGTTGGCGTATCACGTCACTGGTCACGTGAAATCTCGGTTGTCCAATTGAGTGGTTGGGGGAGATGCGTGACGTCACCCCCATGAGACAGAACGGGCGGGGCGAGCTCGTGCCGCTCGGAGTCGGTTTGAAGAATGGCGCTGGAGCAGCAGCAAAGGAGACCGAACTCTTTTCTTCTAGACTCGACCAACGTCACCCACCCGTTTGCTGACGAGCTAAATGGCTACCGGAGGCGAACAAACGAGAGACCATTCGAAGAAGGGACGGCTGGGGTAACCACCCTAATAATAACCCCTTATTAAAAAGCTTAGGATCTTGTCCTGCCCACATCCCATTTTGACGCCGTGGCCACTGCAGCAACGTGTTAAATGTTGTCCCAGTGTGACCAATGCCACACACATTATCGATTACGTGACACGTTTTACATTGAACAATTCATGAATCAAGCAGGGTTTAGCAAAGGTCCTAAAATTTATCACGGTTTCTTAATAAACGAGGTAAATCGAAAATACGGTATATTACAAACCATTGTATATGTCGTTCATATATGACCAATGAAGCATTTTGACTAACTTGGTCATCACCGTGGCGGTGGAGGCGCTGACCTGTCGTGGAATATCTGACCTACGTAACACTCTTCGCGACATATACCAAGAATGTATGGCTACGATTCTCCGTCATACGATGATTAAAATTCCCTTAATGAGTAAGAATGTCGGGCAGAGAGACAGAAAGTCAGCGAAATTCTTTACACCAGCTTTCAAAGAAATGCTTCTACAACTAATTGCGAAATAAACAGAATAAGTAAATGGAGAAAAGTTTACCCCCTTTGAGACAAGGCGATGATATTGTCTTGTTGAGTCTTTCCTGCCAGAACTTCGAGAATACGTTTGAAGGGCTATAGTGAGTGAGCTCAGGTTTTTTTCGCAGTAACAAATAAACCCAAAGAAAGCAATGGTAATGGAAAGAAACGCTCAGAGTAAGGCCCTAGTAAAGTAGTAAAGAAATACTACCAAATGTAATGGTTATAAAAATCTTCGGCAAAGTGATAGTGACTAACCAAACATTTTAAAAAGGCCTAGTTTAACTCCGTTGAGAAAGTTGTTACACTGCTGAGATAAATATATAAAAAATATAAGGCGGGAAATAAAACCGCTGGACTGCTTTCTGTTACGGTTATGATCTTTCTGGCAGTAACCTGCTTGTGTCATTAGAAAAACAGCATCATACAACCCGTGTTTGGTTACCACAATAACATATGAGGATTAGATAAAGTTCAAGTAAACCCTTGGAAAAAAACCCAAAAGAAAGAAATGAAAAGTGAAATGGTCGAGATAACCAGAAAATACCAATGTGGATTAGGAAGCAAATACGGTTGGAAGGCTTGAACTTGAAACAAGGCAAGTATACTGGCCTTGGGTGGCCGGTGCAATGCAAAGACGGAAAACAGGTGTAGCATCTGTGTACCTTACAGCTACCAACAAACTGTGAACCTAAAATGGGAAGATGAAGGCCTGTATGAAAAAGAGAGAAACAATATTGAGCAAAATGATGGGCTCCTAGGACACGCGATCAAAGTGATAGAAAATCTTTGTGGATGCCTTCATCCCGGAAGGAATACAAGCAGGCTGATGATGATGATGATTAGCAAAATGAAAATCAGGCGCTGAACAGCGAGGTCTTCGGTAAAGCAGAACCAGGACTAGAAGCCAAATCCAGAGTTCTTTTTCTGATTTTTAACCACAATGTTTATTTTTGCTGAAAACTAAACGCTAGCATTAGTATCTTGAATTGCTGCATGCTTCCTATTTTTTACCTGCAAACATTCATCTGTTTCAGTGCACTGACATCGATGTAAATTAGAATGCATAATAAAGAAGACGGCGGCCACAAGAGAAAAAAAACAACAATGCCGTTTCGGCCCCTCGAACGTGTGAACAAGGCTTCCGTTCGAGGGGACGAAACGTCGTTGTTTTATTTTGTGTTGTTGTTGCGTCTTCTTTACTATGTATTCTACTGTTATTTCCGACCAGACGGGTGTCCGTCAAAGCCTCAATTTCATCGCTGGAAATTGCCGCGCATAATCGCTACTTGCTGCAGTTTCTTTAACTTACCCACTTTTTAGAGTACACCACCCCGGCGAAAAACAAGACGAAGAAAGGAGTCAGGAACCGCATGTGGCCTCCTCGCGGTGTCTTGGTAGGCGACCCAGGATTTGCCGCCTCTCTAGAACGTACTTACGAACGTAGCGTAAGTGCGATCAGATAGGTGATTGCATTCGGGGACAGAGCAGCCTCAGTACAGCCTTCCTCGACGCATAAAGCATTTTGTAAACCTAAAGATACACGTTTGACGTAGGCCAGGATCTCAACAGTGCGATTTTTTTTATTGCATCCCTAAAAACAATAGAATATCTCAATAGGACGCTTTCAATGAGATTTACTTGGCAGTTGCATTGTTCTAGCGTGTCCCTTAGGTGGCGAGCGGGCTTGGGCGCCCCTATGATATCACTGTTTTGGACGATATTGTTTTAGTTGCCTTGTACTTCGCTGTGCCTGCACTTGCATTCTCTTCAAGAAAAAGCTGTTCATCTTTGTGTTAGGTCTGAACAAATTTCCTGGAAAAGGACCTGGAGTGCCCGCCACGACACATGCTGTCTGAGAAAACTGACGCAGGCGCCGGTAGCGTACGTAAAACGAGAAACGCACGTGACATAAGAATAGGTTCCCCAGCATGGTGGCAACAAGCTCGTGAATCGCCATGAACGCAAAGTAAAATGCGGTGTCCTGTGGTGCGGGGCGAGGCGTCAAAAACAGGTCTAGCAGCATGACGTGTTCAACAGTAGCACCGTTCGTGTGTTAAAAATAACGCTTGACGTCCTTGTGCATCGTAGTACAGAACACCTAATCGCCAAAATTCGCTTCAAGTGCTCCTTTTGGTAATTTATAAAACAATTTTTCTCGAAATACCAATATCTTATCACTGGAAAAGCGCTATTAAAAAACAAAGAAGTAAGTTACACAAGGTGATGCTTTAATAGGAAGTGAATTTTAATTTCAAAAACGAACATACACACATAAGGACAAAACACGTTGATAGCATGAATACATTTGAAACAATACATTTCAATGAAGGAAACATCAGTAGCAGACAGCCGCAAAAAATCGCAAGGCACGTGTGGTGAATACTAAGGGAAACACAATCAAACTCCATTCAAAACGCAAACTCGACATTCTTGCGTGTCTTGCTTCGTCTTCGGTTTCGGATAGCCCATTCGCAATCAGGAAGGTGTGCCAACACGCCCAACTGGCAGCTCTTCTAAGTACGAATACTTGTCGGGCGTTCAGGTCAGACCTGCTGATGCACAGCAGCCGCCGCGCTGAGGGCGTGGAGCCTTTTGATTGCGACTGCGACGCATGTTGGACGGAAGGGCATGTTGGAATTGACGCTGGAGGGGAGTCTACGCTCATGGATTCAGCTACCAGGTGCGGCAGGGAAGTAATGAGACGATAATTCATCCAACAATTAAACACGCTGTCGACAAACGACTCTCGGAAACGAAAATCCAGGGTCGGCGTGACCAAGTGATGATGATAATGTTTGAAATTTTATCGTGGAAGGCCGAATGAGGTTAAAGAGCGCCAAAAGATGGTTAGTTCATTCGAGTGACATGAATATAAAAGCAAACCATTTCAGTAAAAATAAACGAAGTAAAACTGAAGGTAATGAAGATGAGTCATGTAAAGGGCCAGGTTCTCATGGGCATGGTAAGAAATGAGATGTGAAAATTTGACAGCAGCGAAAAACTTAAAAACACGCTTTATGGACAAACATGGGCTCGTCGGCTAAAAAAGGATGATGGGTATACTGGGATGCGTTGTCTGTATAGTTGTGGGAAGTGTTTTCGTCGTGTTGTGTCAAGTGCCTTGCATTACGGATAGAGCCTCTCCACACCCGCTACACATGGGTCGTGGCGATCCAGCGTGCAAGTGGGAGGGTCACTTGCTTGGGGCCTATCCGTAACCTTTCTAAGGTGACTTCCGTGCGTCTGTTGTGTCAGTCAGGTGTGTATCGTCCCAAGTGTGGCTTTATTACATGTAGTTTGTTGTTTGACTGTTCACTCCAGTGTGTATGCCATGTTTTACGCAGGTGTTGTCTGATGAGTGTCTTTAGGTCAGTGTAGGGTACTGTTGCTTAGTCTAGAGTGTTTCTCAGTGCAGCTGCTGCGGCCGTTTCATCAGCCAACTCATTGCCAGCGATCCTAGCGTGGCCTAGAACCCAGCAGATGGTCAAATGCAGATTAGAGGCATGCGCTGTCATCAAAGATTTAAAAACTAGATTGACAACTTAATTGTTGATAGAACTTTCGGATGATTTTTTACGCACGACGCTAAGTGAATCTTTGAAAATGCTATACTTAGCGATAATATGTTCGATAACGTGATTTAAAACCAGAAATATACCATATAATTTCACATATGAGTTCACATTGATGCTTTTAGAAGCACTGAAGTTGGGAAGCTGTGCAGCACAACACACCGCAATGGACGCTTTCGACGCATCACTAAAAAATTCTGGCGCCCCATATTTCTCTTGACGATACATGAGATGCTGCAAAATGGCAGTCTTAGGTACCGTGTTTTTCTTCACTTGAGGTAAAGACAAATCACATAATACATGGCGCAGATGCCACGGGGAAAGAATCAATGACAGATGTTTTCAAGGTGTCTAAAAATGAGACAGAAAGTTCAGAAGCCTCCTTCCTCTCCATGAATGAGAAAGGCGCAGGAATGATGGACGATTTAAAAAGAGTTGAGGGGTAGATGTATCGTTAATTATACATTTATAATGATGGTGAGGCCTTGATGTAATTTTAAAAGCATACAATAAATCAACACACTTGCGCAGGTACCATCAGCATCATTTGTCGCACTCCACGTACTGACTTTGCACGGGACTAGTACCAAAAGCACCAGGCGCAAGCCGAAGGCCCAAGTGCTGCACTGAGTCGAGCATTTTTAAAGCTGTTTTCCTTCCTGAACGATATAAAACGCTACCATAGTCCAACAACGAGCCGACCAGGCTGGTAAATAGCCGCAGCAGAAGTTGTTTCTTAGCAGCATACGAATGATGCGGCTGGACCTTGAGAATCTTCACTGTTTTAAGACATTTTGTTTTATTTTATTGCTTCTTATGCGGGATAAAGAAAAGTTTTTCATCGAGAACTATACCTAGAAACTTGTGTTCTTTCTTGACCGGAATCGAGACACCATTCAGTTTGATGTCTGGACCTGGCGTGAACCAACGTCTTTTGGAGAACACAACACAAGTGCTCTTAACTGGGTTCAGCTTAAAGCCGTTTTTATCAGCCCACCCAGCTAAAATGTTGAGACCAAGCTGGAATTTCCGTTCGGAAATTGACAGATAGCACGATGTAAAACATATTTCAACATCATCTACACACATTGTGCAGGAAAAAACTACGCCCACCTCCCCTCGCGGGAACCTTGGTGTGATGCGACGCTGAAGGGGGTTCCATTGTTCGTTTCCGTTGAGTCGATTACTCGAATTGCCGGGTAATGCGAGAGAGAGAGAGAGAGAGAGCAAGCGTAGTGTGTACGACTGTCGACTGAGAGACCGGCCGCAGCGGGGCACTCCGCTTATATGCGGAGCGCGCCTGAAGGAGAGGAGACCGCGGAGAAAGAGGGCGCTGCACATGCGCACAGCGCGCTTGCGCCGCGCGCAGCGCCGCGCACTGGCGGAGTGAGAGAGCGGGCCGCATCGCGCGCGCCACAGATGTTGGGGGAGAGGGCGCGCTATCGCGGCGAGAGGAGAGGGGGTGAGCGGAGGAGAGACGCAGCCAGTGGACGCAGCTGTGCGGATGGGGACAACGACGACGCAGGAAGGACAGGGCCGCCGGCAAGAGATGCTCCTCTCAGCGTCGCATCTAATAGTTTGTGGCAACACTTTTTGAAGTGAGTTAATCTTGACTATGCGCAATGTGCAGCTTTTGATGAAGTGCCGGTGGATCAGGAAGAAGAGGAGACCGAGCGCGCAGCTGCAACGTTTGCGAGCAGAAAATCCAATCGGGCCCGGGACCAGTGGACGCCTGTGACGCGCTGGGCTGGAGAGGGCGGCCCTGTGATCGTGTTCGGGCGAGAACCTGGGTCGCAACTACTGCTGGGACCGTGAGCCGTCCGCCGCTGATCACGACAACTCGTGGGCTGGCCGTGCCTGAAGCTGGTGACGCGCTGGGCGATATAGCGAGTGTCCGGATTCACCTGGAGGTGGAACCCTCCGCACACACCCGCTGCTACGCCATCGAGCCGTGATTTATCGCTGAGGTTGACGATGCCTTCCCGACGTCCCGTGCCTGGATGGGACGTGGACTAGAGCCGGTTATCGAGCCAGCCGCGCCGTGACGTCCCAGTTGACCCCGCACGCTTCGGGACTTCAACACCCCGAGGGGCTGCGACAAAACCCCGTAGGACGTTACTTTTTCTTTATTGCGGACATTTTCCCGTTAGCCTCTTGCCTTTTTAAATGCTTATATCTGTAGTCACGCGTCCTTGCTACCATGTCCTATCTTCTGCTTCTTCTTGCGTCATGCATAAAGCAACGTTTACTCGCGCACGCACTGTCCACTGACTCGTGAGACCTGCGTCGAGACGTACGACATTTTGTCAGAACGTGCGGAGCCAGTCGGCATGATATACAGAAAAGAAAGACGGGATCTTGGGGCACCAGCAGGAGCCATGCCAACTTGATGTACCCAAGACAAAGACGTCTCAGACCCAGAAGCGTTCAAAAGCAAAACGACATAGCGCATGTGCAACGAGGCATTTACGAATTCGATGGTCCGACGACTAGACTGTGAACCCGCGTTCAACAAGGTAACCGCTTGCCTGGCTACCGGTCGACGAACCTAGAAGGCTTAAACGCGACCCGAAGGCTGAACTTCTGCGAAGACGTGAGAGGGGAAGACAAAACTTTCTCAGCACAATCAAGTGCGTCTTCTCTAACGCGCCTACCAGACCGCAAACGACAACGACCGCCTCGCGGTGAAATTATCGTCCACCCCAGAGTCATCGATAGCCAGTCAGAGGTTCCCCCGCAGGAAACTAATGGCTAATACAAGGGCACCAACAATCCAGGGTCCTCGGTTTAATCCCCTCTCTTTTGTACATAGTGTGTGCTATTCAATGGTTTTTAACGCGTAATTGTGGTCCTATCTTTGTTTTAGTGTATTTTTCTATACACTTCGTGCGTGTGCTGTGCGGGTGAAGTGTGCCGATATGACTGACTGTGCTCTTCTGGACGGTGCGCAAAAACGTTTCCGTCGGTACAGCGAACTTCTACAAACTCCACCGTGCCTTTTTAACTCTTGGAATAGTTGTTGCTCCCCAACAGCTTTCTTAGATCCGGGGTCATTGTGATGGAGTGCCGGTGGACGAGGAAGAAGAGGAGACCGAGCGCGCAGCTGCAACGAGTGGGAGCAGAAAATTAAATCGGGCAGGTGATCAGTGTACGCCTGTGACGCGCTGGGCTGTAGAGCGCGGCCGTGTGATCGTGTTCGGCTGAGAACCTGGGTCGCAACCGCTGCTGGGTGCGTGAGCCGTCCGCCGCTGATCACGACAACTCGTGGGCTCGCCGTGCCTAGAGCTGGTGATGCGCTGGGCGAGATAGCGCGGGTCCGGATTCACCTGGAGGTGGAACCCTCCGCCCACACCCGCTGCTACGCCATCAAGCCGTGACTTATCGGTGAGGTTTACGATGCCTGCCCGACGTCCCGTGCCTGGATGCGACGTGGCCTAGAGCCGGCCATCGAGCCAGCCGCACCATGACGTTCCCATTGACCCCGCATGCGTAGGGACTTCAACACCCCGAGGGGCAGCGACAAAACCCCATAGGACGTTTCTTTTCTTTATTGCGGACATTTTCCCGTTAGCCTCTTGGCTTTTTTTTAATTCTTACATCTGTACTCTGGCGTCCTTGCTTCCGTGCCCTATTTCTGCTTTTTCTTGCGTCATGCATAAAGCAATATTTACTCACGCACGCCCTGGCCACTGACTCATGACTTTCACGCCAATCCTGTGCCCATTCGTTACACAGCTCAAAACGCCGCTTTGTGACACGCCATTTTTCTGCACAAAAACATTTGAAAGGGCAGTGCCCAACCTTAAACGGAAGGTTCGTTGCGCCATGTAGCTAGAAAGAGTGTGCATTCATCGAAACACCTAATGCTTTTAGGTCGCTAAGGATCCCGCATCTCCAAGCGGTGTCGTAGGTTTTCTCGAGATCAAAAAAAGACCGTTGCGCAAAACAGTTTATGGATGAAAGCATCCTTGATGTACGAATCAAGGGCGACGAGTTGGTGATTTGTTGGTCACCCTGCCCTGAAGCCTGCCTGGCAGCTCTTGAGAAGACCATTGTACTCTAAAAAGTACACAAGTCTCCTGTTGAACATCTTACCGAGAAGCTTGCTGAGGCAGCTTGTGAGGGCGATGGGTCGATAACTGGCGGGAGAAGAAGGGTCTTTTCTCCTCCTTCAGAAAAGCCACAACTAAGGCCTCCTTCCAAGACGCTGGAATGTGCCCCTAAAGCCATATTTTGTCCACAATAAAACAGCGCAGGGACGAGGACGGAAGAAGTGACAAACTAGAAGTGACAAAATAGTTTGCCACTTCTTTTGTGTTCACCCCTGTGCTGTTTTAGTGGTGGTGGTGGTGGAGAAATATTTATTCAAGCGAAAGAGGTTCGCGCTTGAAAGCGGGAGAAGCCCTTAGTCCAGGGCCCCTGCGGCGGCTGACGTTCTGCGTGCCCGGTCCACCAACTGTCGCTAGTCCTCAGGATCCGAACTGCACAGCGCGGCCTCCCACTGCTCGGGGGTGGGGTTGCGAATAATGGGTGCAAGCTCACGTGGTGGGGTACAGTGTTGGATGTTCGCTGCAGTGTGGGCATGTTGGAGGATACATTGTGGGGTGGGGGTGGGGGTGGGGGTATGTGTTTGTCTATAGTTGCCGCCAGGCTACAGCCTCGTCTCGGGTGAGCTTCTGGTGCGGTGGTGGGTAGGCACATCTGGCAAGGCAGTGGGGTTGTAGAAGTGCACGGTACTGCTGCTGGATAGGCTCTGGGTCGCGGAGCGACTGTTGCGGTGCTCGGAAGGTGCATGCACGGGCTGTAGCGTGCGCTCTCTCATTTCCGTCAAGCCCTGCGTGACCTGGCGTCCATAGTAGTATAGTTGGGTTTAGGGTATCCTTGTGCTCTTTCAGTAGTCGGAGAGCGCATATTGAGATCGGACCGTTGCCGTACTTTCTGCATGCCTGCTGGCAGTCTCTAATTATATGAAGTGGTCTATTCGAAGTTGGAGACGTCATCGCTAGTGCGATGGCCGTTTCTTCGGATTAACGATGTTTTTTTGTTTTTACGGTCGCAGTACGAACGACATCGCCCGAGCCGTCAATGACCCCAACTGCTGTGGCTGGATGGGACGCGTAGTGGGCCGTGTACGTGAAGTGCACATACGGTTGGTCAGAGTACTTCCCTTGTAGGAATTGTACCCGTGCTTGTCTGCGCTGTGCGTGATGCTCAGGATGCATGTTTCGCGGGAGCGGACAACTTTGATGAGCGTGCGGATGTCCTGAGGAACAGTTTCCGTACGAGGGTGACAGGCGTCCGCTATCGGTTAGCCTAGCTGCCTCAGCGCCGTACGACCTGTCGAAGTTTGTCTGAGCCGCTCTAGTTGGCTGACAAGGTGGGTATCAGTGATCTCCCGCACCTTGTTGTGCACCCCGAGCGCTTCCAACTTGCTAGTGGCAGTGCCAGGAGGGAAGCCTAGCGCTTGCTTGTACCCTTCCGCAGGAGTATGTCAAGTTGGTCCAATTCCCGAGGTTACAGCGGGAGGTAAGGCGTAGAGTACACCACGAAGCTGACAACAAGTGCTTGCACCAACTTGATGATATCTTCCTCTTGGAAACCCAGGTGACGGTTTGTGACTCGACTTGCCATGCGCATGATTTGCAAGGCAGTGTGTGTGGTTGAGGCGCTGGAAGGTTAGCGTTCCTCCTCCGTCCTGCTGGATATAAAGTCCCATTATGCGGATGGTTGGGACTATGAGGGTGTCACTACCTTGGAGCTTTGTTTGTATTCTGGTGGGTTCCAGGGCCTTGCCACGTGGCTTGTGCCTCAAAATGATGAGCTCGGACTTCTCCGGGGAGCATTCAAGGCCATGCAAACTGGCGTACTGTTGAACTGCGTCAGCAGCTTGCTGGAGCGCATCCTGGATGTTGCCTAATGACCCACCAGTAGTCCAAATCGTAATATCATCTGCGTAGAGCGCATGTTTAATCCGCTGGATGGTGTTAAGTTGTTGTGGGAGCGTCATCATAGCTACATTAAACAATGTTCGAGAAAGCACCGCTCCTTGTGGCGTTCCTTTCTTGGGCATGGTCTGAAGGGCCGTTCGAAGTGGTCCGATGCCCACAGCCGCCGTGCGATGCGTGAGGAATGCCTCGATGTACTGAGGCATTCGTTTTCCACAGTTAGTGTCACTTAAGTTTTCGAGGATGGCGTCGTGGCTCACATTAGCGAACGCTCCTTTTAAACCGAGAGCGAGGATAGCCCTGCTGGAGTGAGGAGAAAGGTGCGCCAAGACGTCTTCCTTTAGTTGAAGGAGGATTTCTTGAGTTGATAGGTGGGGCCGGAAGCCAAACATTGTGTGCGGATAAATGTATTGGGCTTCTATGTACGGTTTTAGGCGGGCCAGGATCATACGCTCAAAAAGCGTCCCTACGCACGACGTTAGCGATATGGGGCGCAATGTGTCCAGCTTCGTAGGTTTGCCTGGCTACGGAATGAGCAACATTTCAGCATGTTTTCATTGAGCGGGTATTGTGCCCCGTTCCCAGTGCTCATTGAAGCACCCCGTTAAGGCTTGGATGCTGGTGTCATTGAGGTTTCTGAGTACCTTGTTAGTGACCTTGTCTTTGCCCGGAGTGGTGTTGTGGGTCAGGGCTTGAAGTGCCTGCCACACCTCCTGTGTCGTTATTGGTTTGTCCAGCTCCAGGTAGGGACTGCCAGTATACGCACGAGGAGGCGCGGAAGGTAAAGGCGTGTCAATGTACTTGTCTTTAAGCGTATCCAGCGCTCGTCCCTGCCAGGATGAGAGTGCAGCAAGCGCTGGATTGCTTTCTGACTCTCCAGCTTACTCTGCGCGGGGTCCAGCAAGTGGAGGACAAGCTTCCATGTATTTGCCGTTCCCAGAGTACCCTGTAAGCGCTCGCAAAGCTGACGCCAGTTTTGTCTCGTGAGCTCGGCCGCGTACTCCGCTGCTTGCCGCGATATCTCTGCTATTCTGTATTTTAGCTTTCTGTTATGTTTCTGTCTCTTCCATCTTTGTTGGAGGCCTTTTCGTGCTTTCCAGAGATGTAGGAGGTGGGAGTCCACTGCAGGCGCTTCCGTCGTGAGAGCGATGTCTTTAGAGTGTTTGTTTACATCGTGTTGGAGGTCCACGATCTATGGCTCAAGTGAGCTTATGACGTTTGGGTCGCTTTGCGCTCTGTGCTTGCGAAAGGTGGTCCAGTCTGTCATTTTCGTGGAGTTGAGGATTCCACGTAAAGGAGCGGTCGGGATGATAGCCTGAACATTATAGTGATCACTGCCCAGAGACTCTTCCAGATTTTGCCACTCTGCTTGTGGAACGTTTTTGATCAGTGTTAGGTCAGGGCTAGTATCCCTTGTGATGCTGTTCCCGATACGAGTTGGATGTGTTGGGTCAGTTAGGACTGTTAGACGGTGGTGCTGTTGCTGAATGGTAGTGTGGAGCTTGTTGCCCTTTGGCGTGGAGTACTTGTAGCCCCACACCGGGTGCGCCGCATTGAAGTCTCCTACTACTACCAAGCCATTTCTTCCCGCCGCGCTTTCTGCTTTCATTATTAAGTATTCGAAGGTATCACGGCGATGGTTTGGCGGGCTGTACATGTTTAACACAAATACACTCGGTTGGTCCCTGGTATGAGGTACGACTTTCATGAGTGCATGCTCAATGCTGCAGCCATCAATTTGATGTTGTACGATAGTGATGGTTCGTGACGTGAGGGTGGCTACCCTAGGCGAAAGGTTCCCGGAGAGGTGTGTAACATAGCCTGCCATGTGTGGTGTACATTCTGCCTCCTGTAGTGCTATCATATCAGGTTTTGTGGTAGCATTGCTTATGTACTGCATTAGCGCACCTTGTTTCGTCGAGTAGCTCCAGCAATTCCACTGCCAAGGCGTGAGGGGTTTTGTCTGTCGGTTTGGGGCCCAGCGATCCTGCTGCGAAAGAGAGGTGGCGGGGTTTAGGGTGGGTCGTGCGTATGGCTTTTCGCGCTTGTCATTGCGCACTGGGGTAGAGGTCGGCGTCGTAATATGCATGTTCTGCATCCTTTCCACCGTCGTGCTTAACTTAATAAGGGTTTCCTGGATGGGCAACATGTTCTGCTGTATGAGGGCTTGATTTTCGTGTAATAAAGTTATCTGCACTTGCGTATCGATGTCTGATGACGGGGTTTTAATTGGCTGCTCAGGTATAAGCCCGCTGTCTTGTTCTTTAGCATGGAGCGCTTTTCTCAGTTTCTTATCTGCATTCCTGAGCTCCGCGTTTTCAGCTCGAAGTGCTTTGACCTCAGCTAGTACTTTATGGAGTAGAAGTGCGGTGTCAGGAGAAGTGTGTCTTGTGTCACTACTTGAGTGGGCATAATTTCGAGCAGTGGGAGGCCGCGCTACACGCGCCGCCCAGTTCACCTTGGTGGCATCCTTGGGCTTGCTCATCCGCACTGTGGGCAGCGGTTGGTTTCTGGATTTGGGCAGACATCTGCTCGGTTCCCTACGCGCAGGCATATTGTACAGACCTGTTGCGTCGACCGGTACGGGAGGCAGCGTGTTTCAACCACGGTGTCGAACCGGAACCGGAACCGAACCGAAAACCGGAACCGAACCCGAATTTTTGCCCGGAACCGGAACTGAACCGGAACCGTATTTTTTTCGCCATTTTGGAACTGAACCCGAACCGGAACGAATTGAAGGAACCGTTCCGAACCGGTTCCGGGGCCTCAAAACTGTGATTTCTAGTTTTCCATCCCGGTACCCTGCCTTGCATCCGAAGATATTTTTACCATTCGCCAGCCGGCACCACGCAATATTTTGCATAGTCTGCAGTTCCCAAGGCCCATAAGGTTCTCATCTTATTATTACCCTAAATTTAATGTAAAGTCCTTATACACTATTAGTTTGCTTTAGGTATTGCCCATCTCCCCAAATTATCTTTTTGCATTTACAATAACTTAAGTTAGAACGCATATTCCGTGGCAACATATCATGGGGTATTCTTTATGGTTTCTATCTGCAGTGTGTTTAAAATCATGTGAAGTTTTCATGTTGTTAATTCGAATGCATCCGTGTCCGGTTGCGAAGGCCTTCAGGGACACCATCAACAATAAACCCGTATCTTCCACTTATTTTAGTTTCAGTGGGCACTTATAAAAACAGCGCTGAGACACAAACATTCACAGTTCTCTACGTCACCATCACTTTTTCTTGTACAGTGCCGTTGTGTCCTTTGGTTACTGCCCTAGGAGAACATGAGAATTGAAAAAAAAATCGGGGCCTTCTCATTTTCACTTTTAAATAAATCCAATGCATGGATTTAAGTCGATTAACGCGGATTAGCGGGTAGACTAGGGTGGTTTAGTGAGATGAGTGAATGAACTAATGTGAATTAGTGGGACTGCGGTGTTGATTAATATGGATTAGAGGAATTAGCGAGTCAGTTAAGGCGGATTAGATGGTTGGACCAAACATGATAGATTTGGGGTCCTTGACATTTGTAAATTTTGCAGCGTTCTCTTTCTCGACCAATCAGGAAATTTAGTTACACACAAAATAGCCGGAAAGTTATGTGTCGGCCACCTGAATGCTATAAAAGGCCTTTTTTATGCACGTATTACGCTCTTATGTTATTTGTCGCGTAAGATTTACATCTCGCACTGAAGTTAAATGCCTTATATTCACCAAAAGGTTCTCAAAATGTGTATATATATGAGGTAAGACTAGGGAGCAACTAAACTGAAAGAAAAAAAAAGGAACGATCAACTGGTTTGATGCGAAAGACACCCGATAGCATTCTCTGATACCTTCTCTTTCTTCGTGCTACCGTTCTTCAGCCTTCCACAGGTGTAGCATCTCAACCCCCGAATACAGCCCCTTCCAAACTGAGGAAGAGGCGCTAGCACGTGCGCTTAGCCAAAGGGCCGCCAAAAGTCTCATAACAGACTCTTATCAGGCGTGGCGAAACTTTGCCAACAGTCCATTGCATATTAGAACACTTCGAATGAACAAGCAGATACCACCAACGAGACCAGCCAGGATTGTATGGGCACCAGCTCATACTGGCATTGCCGGCAGACAAGATCACCAACCTCGTGGCTGGACATTTGACCCGCTTAGCCAGCGCTGACGAAGCCGAGCCCGAGCGCATGCATCCTGTATACATACCAGGAAATTAATGAGCACTATAGGCTCTCCCGTAGAACGTATTCCTTCCCGCACAAATCGCTAGCGAATAACCAGGAAAGAATATTCCGTGCACTGCGGATTAACACCTTCCCACACATCACCAGTCTTCACCTCTTTGACGGGACACAATTCTCTCCATTTTGTCGCTTCTGTGGGGAGCCTGGGAACCTCATACACACAGTAGGTGGCTGCGACAAGTCCACCCTAGATCCACCCAACCTACACGTTTCCATAGAGACTTGGGAGAAAGCCTTGGCCAGCTCCGGCCTGGAAGATCAGTTTCTCTTGATGGAAACGACTGTCGACTCTACCCCTTGAATGAGGACGCCTCTCTGAAACTTTTCCCCGATTAGTTTAAAGTTCATTTTCCCTCTCTCTACGAGGGATAAATACTGCTGCTTGTGACTTCACTCAGCTATTATCTTTCGTAGAGCCGAACCGCTCTCACCTGTCGCTTAAGTGCCATTTAGCAAGTTCCTATCTCCGGTGGTTCCCTATCCAATGCCGTCCTGTACAAGGCGTCCAATGAGTCATTAAAGCCGTTCTTTCTTTCTAACTGGTACGTTAGCCTATGAAAGATGAGCAGAAGGAAATCGCTTTAAACGCCACCAGCCACGCTTGACAGTCGGAGGTTGACGCCGACACGGGACTGTTTTCGACTTCTAGCAGTGCTAATGATTTCGTGTTAAAGCTAAAGCGCCGTTGAAACAAGAGTACATGAAAAGCGTAGCAGACCAATCAATTTATTTAAATGCATAATTATTTGCCCTTATTGTGCGAAAACAGGGGTGCATGCGCGCGTGCGTGCCTAGACATTTGGTTGAACCAAAAAATATGTTGGGCGCTTAGGCTCTCCTACCCGCCAAAAAGACTGCCCGCTCGCCAGTAAACTACCTGCCTGCCTGGCTGCCTGCCAGGCAGGCGATTCCTGCGAGGATGCGTGATTTCGGGACGAGGGACGGCCCGCCACGAGACGCCCGGGCGGAGGGGGGAGGCGGCGGAGACGCAAAGTACTCTACCATAGCGACACTACAGGGTACTAAAACATTTCTGCAGAAATTCAAACAATTATCTACTAATGCGTAGCATTCTTATGCCGCTTGTCCTCAGTGTGAGTTTCTACAGCCAATTTTTTTGGTTTTTATAAATCCTGTCCGACCAATTGTATCAATTGACGCTGCTATAATTACAAATGGAATATTCGCGAAATCTTCATTATTGTGGAAATGCAGTCAGTTATACGGTTTCCCATTTTCCTTAATTGCTTAACATTTTCTTATTTAATAGTTTTTCAAAATTTCGTTCGACCAATTATTTCTATTTGCGCTATTATAACGATTACATTTTTAACTCGCGAAATCTGCCTTATTGTGGAAATGCAGGGTGTTACACGGTTCGCCAGTTTCCGCAATTATTTTACATGTTTTTTATTTCTTACATTTATAAATTTTGTTCGACTAATTATCTCCATTTACCCTATATAACGATTGCAGGTGGAAATTTCCCGAAATCCTCATTATTGTGGAAATGCAGGGGTGT
The DNA here is from genome assembly GCF_048455015.1 of Haemaphysalis longicornis. NCBI lineage: Eukaryota > Metazoa > Arthropoda > Arachnida > Ixodida > Ixodidae > Haemaphysalis > Haemaphysalis longicornis. The sequence continues at coordinate 29,373,144 of NW_027526204.1, read as the reverse complement.
CACACGGTTTGCCAGTTTCGGTGATTACTTTTTTTATTTTTTAGTTTTTCAGAAATTTTGTGCGACCAGTTATCTTCATTTGCGCTATTATAGCGATTGCAGGTGGAACTCCCGCGAAATCGGTATTTTTGTGGAAATGAAGGGGGTTACACGGTCCTGGCTGTGGGCAAAGAATGGTACGCATGTGGAAAAACGAGTGGTCCGCTTAGTAGGACGGGGCAATAGGCAGTCTGCAGGGAGGCTGCCCATTATCGGAAGATTCTGGCGAAGATGCACCGAGGGGGAGGCGTGGGAGGCACCCGTGTGCTGCCCACTGGTCAGGAGGCTACCTGTTTGCCGTCCAGAAGACTGTGGCGAGAACGCATTATTTGAAGACGATGTGCAACCGGTCACTTGTCGGCGAAGGGAGTGGATCACATGGCTGCACAGCGGCTACGTAAAGCCATGCGTTAAAACGCAGCCCTTAGGCACCCGCTCCTGTGGTTTCGCGTAGTCCCTCAGCGTCGGACTCGTTGTAACCGAGAGAACCAAGACGCCACCGAAGATAGAGATAGCAGGAAAACGGAGGTTGCAAGTATGACGAAAGTGTAAGGGGGAGGGCGTAATTCCGTGACCGTGCGAGACGTGCTTCACAGTGGCGACCCCTTACGAGATAACGACAGAGTATGCCGCGCGCCGTCGTGCATTAGCTGATGACGCGATCACTGCCTGAGGCACAGCATCTATGCTCCGTCGCCGAGAAGACTACAGTTCACGCTGCACTCAAATTTCGCATTAGCGAGTGTCATAATCGTCCGTCATTTTCTTCCTCAAGAAAACAACTGCGGGGTATGAAACTCCAGTGTTATGATCCAAGAAGAAATTAAATTAAATTGTAAAAATGAAAGAAACTAAATCAATAAAAATAAACTTGCGGCCATAAAAAGCAGGGATTTCAAATTCATACAAATACGCAGTCTTATGTGTCCGAGCGAATTTTTTATTTCGCTTCAGTTAATGTTGTAATCGTAGACGTACTATAGAAAACATTTTGCAGTACATTTTACAGTAAAGGAACTCTTGAACACTTTAGATCAACGCTCTCGCCCTTATGTTCGCATCTGGAAGCACTGCAAAAGTTATAGCTATTGCCAGCACAGAGGAGCAGTGCGGGATTTGCTCGCCCCAGCAGATACGCCTTCCGTTTCTGCTTCGCTTTTGTGGTTTCATTTTAATGTCGCAACTTAAGGAAAGCCGGCAAATAGCCGCTACATCGCTGTAATGACGTCATTCCAGCGGTAAAAGAACGCCAAGACTGGGGAAGAGAGAAAAATATTTCAAGCAAGTTTGAAAGGTATCTGATGGGGACAGAGCAGTACTTTTTGTTTGAGGGACTTTCCGACTCCCTGATCTAAGTTCTGGATGTGTTGGTTGACTACTTTCTGCAAGGATTCAAGATTTTGAACAAAGTTGAAAAAAGTGTTGCAGGGTTGCTTATTTTTGGCCAAAACAAAACATCTGCACAAGTAAACCTACATTATGGCTTCGTTTTTCACAAGGAAACCTGACAAGAAAACAAAAACCGAACACAAAAAAGACAGTAACCATACAGTTCGTACTTCTGCTTTCACGTTCAGCGTGTAGAGGCAAAAAACATTTATTGCACACCGAAACAACAAAAAATGAAAAGAGTGAAGATGGAGGACAATCTAGTGCGACTGTTGTTCAACTACCGGAGAACTCCACAGAAGGCCCTCGCCCGTTCCTCCCGCGAGAGTGGCGTGCGTGGTCGGCCGACGGCCGCCACGGACGAACGGCGTTCCCCCGACAGCAGGCACTCAAACATCCCCCTCGCGAGGGGCACGATCAAATGCAGAGCATTTCCGCGGGGGGCGCGCCTGCAAGTCGTATGGATTACGTATTGGTTGTTGTTGTAATTGTTGTCTTCCAGCGTAGACATTGTCGATGAAGTCGCTGGTGAAACGTGAAACGTGCCGTGAACCCCCTGCCGCGGCTATGACGCAACGTGGAGTGGCTATGACGCAACGTGGCGTGGCTATGACGCAACACAATCCAAAATAATCCACTTTAATCCAATCCAAATCCAAACCAATCCAAGCCAAGCCAATCCAAGCCAATCCAATCGATTCCAATCCAATCTAATGCCCCTCGCGAGAGAGTGTTATAGCGCCAAAATCGCGAACCACCACACGAACGCGTGATGTTGACGTCACGATCACGCCACAGACGTTAGCGACCGGAGCACGCGCGAACGACATATGTGGTTTAAGCGCGAACCGACCGCGGCGAGAGAGCGCGATGCGAGCGCCCCCACCTGTTCTTGCGCGCGAACCGACTGTTGATCAGCGCGAACCCAACGCGGCGAGAGAGGGTGTTGCGCACGTCCCCACCTGTTGTGCGCCCGACCCGAACGCGGCGAGAGAGGGCGTTGCGAGCGGAGAGAAGGCGAGGAGGACACGGGGGAGAGGGCGCACCTGAGGCCGACGGTTGAATGAGTCAAGGATATAAGGCGTGTTCGTAACTTTCCATTCTGCGTCGGCTTTGTGGTGCAGTGGGTAGAGTACCGTGTACCTTGTGTTACGCCCGCAGAGTCGTTGGTTCGAAACCTGGCGCCGGTAAGTATTATTTTTTTATATAGTGTAGGGGGAGCGATGCGGACTACGGACGCCAACGCGGGTGACATCGTGAGTTACTCAAATGCTCTGCATTTAAAATTAATAGAAAAAGAAAATTCCCCCGCATTTCCCCGAGGGGGAGAATGTGAAAGTGCGAATGCACGGTTGTCGGCCCGCTTGCGGCGCTTGCGCTCGGCCCCCGCAGCCCACCGCCTCGCCGCCTTCTCTTCCATCTCTTCCATCGGGTTTGTAGTATCACGTGTACACCACGCAGTTATCAAGCCGCTATAACGCCGCTGAGTCGCCAACGCACGCCGCTGACGACGTAGTTTGAATGCGTTAAACATATAAGGCGCGTTACTAACACTGATATCAGCGTCGCGTCCGTGGCTTAGTCGGTAGAGCGTCGCGCTGCGGCCGCAAAGTTCTCGGATCGAAACCTGGCGCCGAATGCTGTTTTTTTTATATAGAGAGGAGGACTGCGGACGCCGCCACCGCCGCCGACGCCGCCGCCGCCGCCGCCGCCGGCGGTGGAAGGTTTGGGGTCGCTTATAAAGTGCATTCGCACTTAAAAAACGCCTGCTTTTTTTTCTCCGAACCCGTTCGAACCCGTTTGAACCGGTTCGAACCGGTTCGAACCGGAACGGAATGGTGCGCCGGAACTGAACCCGAACCGAACCCGAAAGGCTTGAACCCGAACCCGAACCGAACCCGAAAAAATTCCGGTTCGACACCCTGGTTTCAACACCGTAGTAGTAGACGTCGTGCAGCACATGTGTCCCCTCGAAGGTGATAACCGCTGTCTGTTTTTGACCGAGCATCCGCGCATACAGGATACTGTTGTTCGGGGCTCGGAGGTGGGCTTGGAGCTCCGCGGGCTCAGTACCAGGCTCGATACCATAAATCACGCCCTTCAGCGAGTAGTCCTGTGCTGCTACGTAAGCGAACACGGCGTGCTCCTTGCCGGCGAGCTTGATGTGCGTGAGTTTCCGAAGTATATCGGCCATCTCGGCATGCGGTGTGCTGATAACTGCTACATTCTGGGTGAGGTTGGTGCGCACGAGGAGGCGATTTTCGGCAGAGCTCGGGTGGTTGTTGCAGGTGAGAGCAATCCCTTAAGCTACGTGGTGGGGTTTCCACAGACTGAGTTTCAGTCCCTCGCGTGGTCGCAGAACCACTTTGTAATCCTGCCGCGGAAGTGGGGTTGGTCTTCTTCGCTTTTAATACGGTTTAGAGTTGGGAGAAGTCGGGCTTGAAACGCCACCGTGGCCTTCCGGTACCAGTACACGCTTTGATTTGGGGTAGTACACCAAAAACCACCCACAATCTTGCTGTGGGGTGTCCTGCGGGTTTTCCATTCCTTCGCAGTTCATTGCGGAGTTAAAAACTGCCAACTAAAGCCAGCGCAGAGCTTTCATACGTGCCTGCGATTTTCAGCACGGGCTCGATCAGTGCACGCGCGAGTGGGTGCTGTGTTCAGTCGTAGGGTGGCAGTCCTCGCTTCAGAATTTCACACGGTCATAAAGTAGCGAGAGGTCCACTCTCCGACCTGTGTGTGGGCTTGTTCGATGCCGCTCGTCGAGAGGAATCGGTTGGTGCAAACTAATTCATTGTGTGAATTATGTGTACCAAACTAGCCCAACGTTAAGCCTTACTAAGTCATATTTTGTTGTATAGGTATAGGAGTGTTTCAAGAGTGTCAGGTGTAGGTGTTGTATCATGGTGTATGTAATCTTATCCGCGCCTGGAGCTGATGGTTTACATGTGCTCAGGGCAGCTCTTAATTCATAGAGTGTAAATTCAGAATTGTAACCGGATTTCGTCCTGTTATTGTCATGTAGGAACTTTTTTTCACAAGCGGTTGTAGCAGCATCAACGCAGTGAGCCCCGGCACCAACTGAGCGTTTCGACAAGGTGCGCGTAGACATTTTGGGTCCCTGGCCTCCTTCAAAAGGCAACACATACCTACTAACTTGCGTGGATCGGCTCACGAATTGGCTCGAGGCGTTCCCTCTTCCCGACATCCGTAGTGAAACCATCGCCAAAGCCTTCGTTGCCGGCTGGGTTTCCCGCTATGGTGTCCTATCAACTATTACCACCGACCGAGGTCGCCAGTTCGAGTCGGCACTCTTCAAGAACCTTCTGACTCTTCTTGGCACTTCCCGCATTCGGACCACAGCGTACCACCCTATTGCCAACGGGCTTGTTGAGCGTTTTCACCGCTCCCTCAAGACTGCACTCAAATCACAACCGGACGCTACCTCCCTTCCATTGCTTCTGCTGAGTCTTCGGGCTACTTTGAAGCAAGATCTACACTGCACGCCCGCAGAGATGGTCTTTCGTGCGTCGCTCCGCCTGCCGGCAGAGTTTTTCACTGATTCCGAATCATCACCGTGCCCTGATCCCACCGACTACCTGACCAAACTACGAGGTTCGTTTCGCTCACTTCGTGCGCCCGCACCACGCTGTCAACAGCGTGCGGATGCCCATGTTTCCAGCGAGCTGACAACGTCCCCCTACGTTTTTGTCCGTTGTGACGACGTCCGCAAACCATGTCAGTGCCCGTATGACGGACCCTACAGCGTCATCCACCGCGCTGATAAGCATTTATCCGTGGATTTGGATGGCAGACAGAACACTATTTCTGTTGATCGCCTCAAACAAGTTCATTGAAGAGCCGCTCTCTACACAACCGGAAGAATCCCCACTACTAAGTGCGGATCACCCTTCCCAGCCACCCCAGCCGCAACAGACAACAAAAGCAAAACGACGACCTCCAAAAGTATCCTTCCGGCTTACCCCACGGCTCCGCCACTAGAGGGGGGCCTCCTGTAGCAGCATCAACGCAGCGAAGACGACGAAGCACCACTCTGGGGCTCACTGCGCGAGCCTCGTGGCGCGAGGAGTCAATGCTCCCTACAACTCGGAGCGTTCGGCCAGGCATACTTGCCGCTGGCCCCTCAGCTGCTGACGTGTTCGTAATATATGTGTTCTTCTGTGGCCCGACGTTTTTATTTCCTCGTGTTGCCACACGGTTTTATATTTCAAGAAAGTGTTTGTGTAGTGTGCAGAGATGGAAACGTGTTGCAAGTGTTGTGCACGTTTGTTAGCCTGATTATCGAGCGTGTCCCCTGTTGTTCTGAGCAGGGGTAGGCTGTGTGATGCTGTCTTTAAAGTTTGCGTTTTCTTCACCATACCTTGTGTATGTCTGTGTATAAGTTAATGGCTGTAAGGAAGGTGCACCAACTTTGCCTCACGGCGCACACGCTTCCCAAGTGCTTTTGCTCGTTTAAAAGAGATGAGGTTCTCCGATGCGGGCTACCGACGAAAGACACCCACGCCTTGTTCTGGGCTTCTCGCGCCCGCCTACAGTCCTCATTGCACCACGGCCTCCTCTGAGTGCACAGGGCACCAGAAGCGTGCGGTATGAACTTTCCGGCGGCATCGAGGATGTGCGCCGTGATTAGTTGGGCTGCGTCCTCCACGTGTAGGTGTTTTATAGACGTGTGGTGTAGTTCAGATGTTTCTGTGAATGTACTCCAGTTTGCTTTTGAGTCAATAAACCTGTTGTGCGAAGATGGACAGCTTGAGGCTTTACCTATATACGTTAGTGAAGTGGGGAAGTGGTGACTACCTAATGCGTCCGTGCCCACATCCATCTCAAGACATAGAAAGACATATGTAGAATGAATAGCCAAGTCAAGATGTGAGTATGTATTGTGCCCTAAGTTATGGTATATAGGCTGTTTTTTGTTGAAAAGGCATGCTGCAGAGGATGAAACAAACTTCTCTATCAGGCAACCTGGGACATTCGTTCGGGAGTTGTGTGCATTAGGGTTGCCTGTGAGGTTAAACGGTTCGGGTAGGTGGTAAACCATTGCCTCGAAATCAGAGCTCAGAAGTGCAAAATTAGCAAAGATGTAAATGGAGCATCCCGTTACGTACCTATTAAATATTATCGTGTGGACTGCTACAGCCTCAAGGACAGTGTTTATAGAGAGAAGGTGGCAGGGAAGTTACTTGCAGGCGACAATGGCCACACCACCCGAAGAGTGTGTGTAGCCAACCCTGTCCTTTCCTAATACCATGTACTTATTGAAGAAATTTGTTTATTTGAAATTGAGGTGAGTTTTTTGGAGACGCGTGACACTTGGCTGATTGGGGTGCAGCATCTCATGCACATGGGCAAGATTTTTAAGGAGGCCTCTGCAGTTATATTAGATGATGTTTTCTGTTCCAATTATTTGCATTTAAGGATGACTGGAGTGTTTGTGCGTGTTTATGTGTTTTTCTTGCGGGGCTTCTACTCTCGGAATTGTCTTTTTAGGCCTTTCTGGTGGCTTGGACGTCGGAGACCGCTCCTCGCGCTGCGTTGCAGGCAGGAACGGCCCGACATCCATCTCGTCGTCAGATGTCAGAGGGGTGGCCGACCGACCGGGCCCCCTGGACTTGGACCTCCTTAGGGGGCCCTTCGTTTGAGCCACCCCCGGCGAGGGCATCGGGTCGCCAGAGGTGGCACGGGCGGTGCGGTGGTGGCGGGAGCCGATGCGGGGCCCCCGGTGTCCATCCCATCGGCACCCTCCAGCGTGATGGATGACGGGGAGGCACAGGCGGGAGCGGCGTCGTTCCCGAAGGAGACGGTAGGCACTCCAGCCGCTGCTGCCTCAGCAATCTGTGTGGTGACGGGTCGGGCAGCCTTAGGCAACCCAGGGGAGGGGGCGGAACAAAGTCTAACACCCGGTACTGAGTTCCTGTGGAAATCAGACGCCGTTCCGCTCCCATCCCCGGCGAGCTAGAAAAGGCTGGAAAAGCCCTGGAAAAGGCTGCTTGAGATCCCTGGCAGTTTACACAAGAGAAGGTTGTGGAGTTTGCGTTCTCTGCCGGGTGGCCTTGTGCTGCTTATTTAGTGCATGTCATTATGCCGCTGCGGGAGTTTGGGCCGTGCCCGAACCACGGAAACTTGAAGCAGCGGTGTGGGTTCGGCATGTAGGTTCGGACTGGACATCTCATGAAGCCTGCATTGACCGACTCGGGAAGGGTTGAGCGGTCTGATGTCAAGATTATGTGTTTGCTCGGTATTACTTGGTCATTTCGACGTACGGTGATCCGGCTCACAGCATTCACACCATGGTCATGACGGTCCTCGAGGAGATCCGTTTCGGTCTCATTCATTACATCCTGTTCAGATATTACACCATGGCAGCTATTAAGACTGCGATAGGGTGTAATCTTGATGTCAACATCGACGATGTGCATTTGTGTGAGGAGGTTAGCAGACTGCTGTTTGTTCTCTACCTCAATCAGGACTTCTTCCATTCTCAGTTTTTTAGCCTCCTAATACTTGCTAACAAGGCTTTCAAGGTACTTGGAAATTAGGGATGCCATAATCACCAGAAGTTATCGGGCTTTGGGAGCAAAATCAAAAGCAAAGGAGGAAAAAATACTTCGGCGCGGATTCTTTTTTGGGACCCAGAACGTTTGGGGGGGGTTAGAAAATACCATACATCATACTAGTATATAAACAGGGGACAGGGTAATTTTTTCGGTCGGGTTACCCTGATACCGATAGAGGTGCCGGAGCTTCCTGCCTGGTAGAAAGGCAGGGAGCCCATCCGCTGGAGCTTGACCATGACTCCCACGATCCCAGTTTGTGGTTTTTTTACCCTTCACCTTACAGCGCATCGCCACGGTTGGTTCCAGCTTATGTTTGGGGGCTCGGGGTTCGCGGTTTCGCCGATACCGTCACCAAGATACTTCAAGGTGCCCCGTGCGGGGGGCGTGACCAAGTAACGGCAGCAGAAAATGGGCATGGGGCAAAGGAAATAAACTAAAGAAAAAGCTGGGTTAATTTAGGTTGTGGACCTTCACTTGGTACTCACCGAATGCGAGATCAACAGGCTTCTCCCGACCATTGTGAAATTGTGGTCTTAGATGCATAAAATGTATAGTGAATTCGTTCGGGCTTTCGAATTGGTTGGGGACGTATACTGAGGCTTATGCCAATATCATGAGAAAGCCTATTGCATAAGTAGCGAACCATATGGTAACTCTAGACAGAAGTGAGAAGGAAGTGACGCAAACTGAAAGATAATCATGGCGGTGGCATCGAGGGGACGCATTGGCCCTGCTAGAGCCTCAGATGAATACTTTGGGAACACTGATTCGACAAGTATCAAAGCTCGCTTACGTAGCTATCGGTTATATATAGGACTAACAAGAGAGATTGTTCAAAAATATGTTATTCTAACAGAGAGAAAGAACGTTGTAGTGTGACAAAGATTTTGACGGTTATAACGACATACAGTATCGACCCACTGTAGGTATGTCTGAAGCTTGCATTGACTACTAAAGATGAACGCGAACGATGACGCCTATCGCTTAGCGATTTGTCTAATTTTAGTACACTAATGTGCAATGAAAAACATGTCGATGATAGCCTTAAACAGATGAAGCCATCATTTTTCGTTGGTGCAGATGGAATTGCAGCAGCACTCATGAAGGCTTACGGTAACATTTTTTGTGTCTCTCCATTCCGTCCTTATTATTGAGGAAGCTCCATTTATAATAACTGTTTACTTCTCGGCAAATTTCCTCGTGCATTGAAGATCGCTCAAATTTTTCCAATATTTAGGTCTGTTGATAAGTCAGCAGTTACTAACTATCGCTCAATCTCACTCCTTTGTGTCGCCTCAAAACTCTTTGAGCCAGTTGTGCAGAAAGTTCTCCCTGCCTGCGACAGGAACGTTTGATACCAAATAAGCACGGCATTTTCTCGGGTCGATCAACGGTTACAAATCTTGCAAGCTTTACGACACAGGTTTCGGCTGCAGCTTGTGAAAACGACCAGTTAGAAGTGATTTATTTTGCCCTCAGTAAGACATTTGATGTGGTGAACCATCAATTATTAATTAACATGCTAACTGCGTCCAGTGTACACGCAACCCTTGTTGCCTTGTTGTACAAATATATCCTTGACCGGTCCTTTTACCTAGATGTAATCACCGCATCCTATTCGGAAAACTCGCTTCATATGGCATAGTAGGACCTCCTTTACAGCTTCTTCGTAATTACCTATTAAATAGAGTATTAGTAGTTAGTGTATCTGGTGCGATCTCAGCCAAAAAAACAAATAACGTCGGCGTACCGCAAGGGTCCATATTGGGGCCTTTACTGTTTCTAGAGTTCATAAACGACCTTCCTACCTGTCTTTCCACCTCCACAGAATGTCTAATGTAGGCTGATGATACCACTATCTATACTTCGCATAAATCTATACAGACACTGACGACCCAATTAACTCGCGATCTCTCTTGTGTAAACAACTGGTGCCATAAAAACAAATTAGTAATCAATCCGTCGAAAACACAAAATGTGGTCTTCAGTTCTCGGAACCAAGCAAATAACCCGCAACTGTTACACATTGACATGCACCCTACCTTTCCTTGCAATGAATGCACATTCCTTGGAGTCCAGCTTGACAACCTCCTAAAATTCAATGTCCATACCACCGCACTGAAAAGAGAGATGGCATGTGGCATAAGAGTACTTGTTAAAGCCCGCTACTACTTTCGCCAGCATACCCTGCTTACACTCTACAATGCTTTCTTTCACAGCCATCTCAGATATTGCATCGAAGCTTGGGGCCAGACATACCAAGTTCATTTAGATCCAATAAGACATATCCAGAACCAAGCACTCGTAGCCCATATAATGCCCATGTCACACCTCTGTACAAACAACTTGTTCAATAACCAAAACCTCCTGTATATAATAGGTAGACAATATCTGTCTAACAATAATAACACCCGATTTTCGGAACGAAATAATTTCATACTCCCAAAAATAAGGACCAACTATGGAAAGTACACTTTAGAATTTGCCGCGATTAAACAGGGGAACAACTTGGCGTTCACTATCAAAACTTCCAGATTTCTGAACTCATTTAGGCGCTTGCTGCGTTCTTCACTTCACCCATTATAAAACGTCATGTTCCTCACACCTTACGATATTCTCGACCTTACAAATTTGTGTGTATGTTTATGTGGCCATGCAATTGAAATCATTTCTATTACCTGACTAAAATACATAATATCCGATTCTATAGATAATACACTATACATGGGTACATATAGATAAATACATTTTTTGTATGTGTGCATAACTAATTGTGTGCTTACATGTGTATTTGGGTTCTCACAAATATTAAGCTGTTAGATTCCATTACATGTTTTTCGCCCACTCTTAGCATTTCTTCACTCCTGTTTGTTTCTAGCATACTACCATTGCCTCAACAGTCATGGCTTAGTATTTTGTTTATCAATTGTGTAATCCTTATGAATTTATTTTTGTTCAGCGACTGCACCTATTGTTCATCTTGTTATTAATCATCAGGGGTCCCGACTGCCGTGTTCTTCACTATGGGACCCCTGCCTGTATACTGACCTTATGTTATTTACTATGTTTGTCTAATAAAATGAAACTGAAACTGAAAACTGAAACTGAACAAAAAGTCTGGTGTTTACATTGAACAAGCGGTTTACCTCAAGGTTCCGAGTTGGGTCCACTATGGTTTTTTATCTTTATCAACAAAATGTCAACAGCCCTAACAAAATCTTCATTTCTGTTCGGATTATACCAAACTATTTAGGCACATTAGCGTTGTTCAGGACTAATCTGATTTGCAGAGAGATGTGTCGGAATCATCGGTCTGGTGCATCAAAAACTGTCTAATTTTGAACCCCGCTGAAACAAACGTTATTACGTACAGCCGGAAAACCTATCTCCTACTGTTTCCCTATAGTATTGAGGAAGCTCTTTTGCCCAGAGTTGAGCAGATAAGGGTCGTCTGGGTGGTCTTCGGCAGCACACTCGCTTTTTCTCCTCATATTAGGCTCATCCCGCGGCGAGCGTTTCGCAGTCTTTGAGATGTGCGTCGGATTTCAAAGGACTTTTCTTCTCCCCATGAATTTTTTATGCTATATCATGCAATATGTATACCGCAGTTATAATATGGTTCTGTTGCCTGAAACGGCATCTCCAAATTCAGTAGGGAATTATTAGAACGTGTGCAGAAGACATTTTTATCCATATTTAAGCACCGGCATCACATTCACAGTCCGGGTCCTGATATTGACCTACTTATAGTTCCTTCTATCCTTTCCTTAAACTGCAGACATATGCGTGTAGGCCTCGAGGCCTCTACATTTCTACACAGTTAAGTGTTCCACAAAGGCCCACCGGGTCGCATTGCCCGTTCTTGTCCGCTGTGGGCAACTCACTTCACTCTTCTGTGCGCAGAATGCAGAATTCTTACAACGTCTTCTTTGAACGCCACGACATCTTTTAAAGTTCCTTTAAAATTTACCGCACTGAACTGTTCAACACAGCATATTAAATATCTATGATATCTCAGTCGTTCTTTTTTCTCGATATCGGAAATTTGGTTCCCCGCAGTGCTGTTTAACCAACTGATAGTTGCCTAATTTTGAGACTGTTTCCTGTGATTTGTTTGTCTTATCATTTGTCTATATACTCTTGCCATTGTTGTTGTTGTTTTTCCTTCAATCTTGGTTGCTATGCTTGTTGAGTGGTCTTCACAACAAGCGGTGCCTCAAAGGCGTCTTATTATATTTTTTTACTTGTACGCACCTTAACTCCGCCTGTGGTTTTTGTTCATGTTATTTTCACTACTTCAATTTGTGTGTCGTTTCGCTTGTTTCTTGCAACATGTTTCTAGATTTTTTATCTAACTATCCGTGTGCCAGCACTAAGGCCTTCAGCTGTTCCTGGCACGTAAATGAACATGATTCATCATCATCATTATTATTATTATCTGTCGTGTATTCCCTGTTTTCAAGTCCGGCCCAAAAACCGACCCCATGAACTATAGGCCAGTGTCGCTTCTTTGTTCTGCCTCTAAAATATTCGAGTTATCTCTTCATACGGTCTTGTCTTTCTCACTTAAACACGTCCTCATTCCTAATCAACATGGCTTCATGCGTGGTCGCTCAACTTCCACAAACCTCGCATGCTTCATGGAGCAGGCTGTCCCAGCAGTCTTTGGTAGAAACCAGCTTGATGCGGTCTACTGTGACATGAGCAAGGCCTTTGATGTAGTCAACCGCTCGTTATTGCTTGCCAAGCTCATTCTGTTAGATGTTCACGCTTCTTTAGTGGGTCTTATACGTTGCTATCTCCAGGATTGATATTGCTATGTAAGTGAAATGGTCAAACATCATTTAGGTACAAAGCAACCAGTGGTGTACCCCAGGGCTGCGTTCTGGGCCCCCTTCTTTTTTCCATTTTCATTAACGATGTTGCTTCTGCCATTCAAAATTCTTCTTTTTTGTTGTATGCTGATGATATGAAAATCTTCAGAGAAGTGCGTAATGTTCAGGACTGCAATTCTCTTCAGGCTGATATCGTGTTATTCCATCGTTGGTGCACCAAAAACGACTTAATTTTGAACCCCTCAAAAACGAAAGTTGTTTCCTATAGTAGGAAAACTCAACAGCTGCAACACTGCTATAAAATAGCAAGCACTGCACTGCCGAGGGTTACCGAAATTCGGGACTTGGGAGTACTATTTGATTCTTCTCTGACTTTCTCTTCCCACGTTACACAAATTACCGGACGCTCTCTTCGATGTCTGGGGGCTGTTTGCAGGTATTCTAGAGAGTTTAAAAGTCATCTTCCTTTCTTAAAGTTGTATTCGGCTCTCTGCTTACCTCTTCTCGAATACGGTTCTGTTGTTTGGAATGGAACTTGCAAGTCCTATAGTGACCGCATCGAAAGGGTTCAAAATAAGTTCCTTTCTATCTTTAGGCACCGTTTCCGTCATGTACAGGAAGACGGAAACGGCAGCATGTCTTGTCTCAAAAGTATTCCTTCCCTTTGGTGTCGACGAATGAGAGCTGACATTATCTTTCTTTATAAACTTCTTCATGGTGATATTTTCTGTGATGACTTGGTTGCACTTATCAATGTCAACTTGCCGAACAAACTTTTCCGAAGATATCGAACTTTCAGAACAGATGCTTTAGGTAGACGACGCTCGTCCATCTGCAGAATACAATGTGCATATAATGAATATTCCGATCGTCTTGATATATTCCAGAGCTCTTTGTCTTTGTTCTCTAATGAATTGAAAACTGTTGTAGCTTAAGTGCCTTTATGTCATTTATATGCCGTATTTCTGTTCCGTATTTATTTTATGCAAATCATCATCTTGCTTGTTTGTTTTTCACTTTGCCTGATTTTGTGTTGCTTGAATTTCTGTCGGTTTAAGTGTCAGTGCTTGTAACGCTGAACTTCGTTTTTCCATTTTAAAACTTCCTAACATTTTGTTACAAAACCTTTGTTTTATGTGTATAATCTATCTCCGTCATGTTCATTGAGTATTTGCTTGTGTATTTTCAATTTTTCACGTGCGTTCAACGTTTTTACTGGCCGGGTGTCATGGCTTCTAACACTAGGCTTCCTTTTTTTTGCTGTTTTGCTTTCTGGGTCTCTGTAACTATTTTTACCTTATTGTTTCTTTCATATATATGGTTTTCTGTGTTGTGTTGTCTTGATTTTAGTTTGTTTTATGAATGCTGGTATATGGTGTACCAGTACGAAGACCCTAGGGTTGTTCCTGGGCACCAAAAATAAAGGTTGATTGATTGATTGATTGATTATTATTCTATTAATATTACCCAGCATCGCTAAGGTGGTGTTGGCGATTGTGCAGTCCTGCGATATGCTTTCAAGCGTTGAGATTATGCTGGGCTGTATCACTTTTATCCATATGCCTAATGGTCTAGTGTTTTTGATGTCGATGATGTTGACGAATAGGCTCGACGTTTTGCCGAAATTGTCAGCAGTGGCATGGAAAAGTACAACCCTTGTTATAAGCCTGTTCATTGCAAATTTCCCCACTGGTTCTCTAAAGAACTTCGAAGTTCGCTTAAACTTAAGGACAGCGCCCACACAAAGGCCAAGCGTTCTGGGCTTGACAAGTGGAAAGCGGAGTTTAGGCGGTATGGCTTACTTTGTAAAAGCCTCTAGCGGCATGATCGCAGTTCTCTATTGAGTCGTTGGAGGCTGCTGCGTCTCAGAAACCGGCTGACATTTGGAGGTATGTACGCGGCCGTTCTAAGGCGTCTAAAGAACACATTAGCCTGCTTAATTCCGATGGTGAACATGTTGAAGATGTTGCCACCAGCTTTTCTCAGTACTCTTAATCTGTGTTTCAGCTGCTAGATATTAATGACAAACGCCTATGCTTTAATGATGTATCTAATTTTATTACACTTATGTTCGATGAAAAACTTGTCAATGATAGCCTTAAACGGATGAAATCATCATTTTCCTGTGGTGTAGATGGAATTCCAGCAGCTCTCATGAAGGCTTACGGTAACATTTTTGTGCCTGTCTTAACTTCCACGTATGATAAGTGTTTTCTTTTTAGCAAATTTCCTCGTGCAGCTCGAATTTTTGTAATATTTAAGTCTGGTGATAAGTCAGCACTCTCATTCCTTTGTGTAGCCTCAAAACTCTTTGAGTCAGCTCTGCACAAAGTTCTTGCTGCCTGCGTAAAGAACATTCTGATAATGATGTGTCAACAGTGTCAACAAAATCGTCAATTCTTCTGTGTGCTGATGGTGTCAAACTATTTAGGCAGATTAGCGGTGTTCAGGACTGCTGTGCCTTGCAGAGGGATGTGTCAGAATTATCTGTCTAGGGCAGCAAAATATGTCTAATTTTAAATCCCCCTGAAACAAAGCTTGTCACGTACAGCTGGAAAACCCACCGTTTACTGTTTTTCTACAGTATTGATAGAGCTCCTCAGCAAAGGTTTGAGGAGATTAGGGACCTCGTTTTCGACAGTACCCTCTCTTTATCCCCTGATATTAGGCTCCTCACCCGGCGATCTCTCCGAAGTCTTGGAAATGTGTGTAGGATTACAAAGGAATTCTCTTCTCTAGGTCCATTTCTAATGTTATAAAATGCAATATGTATCCCTCAGTTAGAATATGCTTCTGTTGCCTGGAACGGCATCTCTGCCTGTGTTGTTTGTGTATGTTATTTTCACTACTTTAATTTGTGTGTCTTGTCGCTTGTTTCTTGCAACATGTTTCTTGATTTTTCATATGACTATCCGTCTGATCTGTTTTCTGTATTCAGAAAAATAAACTTCAAACTTCAAATCATGTAGTGAATAATAGAACGTGTGCAGAAGAAGTTTTTATCCATATTTAAGCACCGTCATCACAATCACAGTTTTCATCCTGATTCTGACTTACCCATAGTTCCATCCCTTCCTTGAACTGCAGACGTATGCGTTCCGATCTAACATTTCTTTACAAAAATGTTCATAATGACATTTCTTGCGCAGACCTGCTTAACTGTTTAGAGTTTAGCGTTCCACAAAGGCACACCAGATCGCATTACCCGTTGTTGACCGCTGCGCGAAACTCCAATCATTCTCCTATGCTCAGAATACAGAATTGTTACAACGGCTTCTTTGAACGCCTTGACATCGTTCTAAATTCTTTTGCAATTTACCAACTGCGCTGTTGAATACAGTATGTTAAACATGTGTGGTATCTCTGTCGTTCGTTTTTTTAATGCTGGAATTTGATTTCTCTGCGGTACTGTTTAACCAACTAATAGGTGGCTATTTTGGAAACTGTTTACTGTGATTTGTTTGTCTTATCTCCTCTATACTCCTGTCATCGTTTTTGTCGTTTTACTGTCAAAATTTGTTGCTCTGCTCGTTGTGTGGTATTTAAAACAAGCGGAGCCACAAAAGGCATCCTTTTCTTTTTTTCCCGGTACCCGGGCTCCGCCTGTGCTTTATTTCTGTCATTTTCACAACCTCAATTTGTGTGTGTCTTGTCGCTCGCTTGTTTGTTTATTGGGATATGTTACTTGTACTTTGTTTTTATTTGACTGTCCGTGCACCAGAACTCAGGCCTCTGGATGTTCCTGGTCACGGAAGTAACCATGAGTATTTATTGAATAATTTAATATTATTAATATTATTGTTATTATTATTATTATTATTGGAAACAGAAATTTCTTCGTTGCGGTGAGTGCAACAGGCGTGCTCACGCAAAGTGCATAACGTTGCCGGACGAGGACCTACATTCTATTAAGTCAGGCGCGCGTCGTTTTGTGTGCAATGCCTGCAAGTCTGCCTCGTCGCCGTGTGTCCTGGCTAGCCCTAACGACGACTACGGCGGCGTTGCTTCGGCAGCGACCCTTTCGTCGAGCCCTCCCCGCACAGCCCCCGCCACCCAACCTGTTGACCTTGCGGCCGAGCTGCTGTCCCTGCGCGCCCTTCTCGTGGACGCCCTGGAAGGAATTTCCTTCCTCTCCGATCAGGTTGCCAAGTTGGGAGAGGACAATGAGCGGCTGCGCCGGGACAACGCGGCAAAGGCTGAAGCTCACGCCGATGTCGTGAAGACCCTGCGGCAGGAGGTGCGTGCACTGCGCACAGATTTGACTCGGTTGAGGGGCGACCCTCCTTCCCCCTCTCGGCTAGCCGAGTTCCCGCCGCTTCCAACCGCGTCGTCCGCGGAAACAATACCCCCCACTCCGCTGTCGCAGAGCGCTTCGCCTGCCGCTGCGCCTCTCTCGGCCGATCCCAGCTCGAAGGTGGTTTTTCGAAATCCCATCGCCTGGACCATCCACCCCTGCACCTACCCCTGCAGCAACGCACTCCCAAGAACTCCGTACCGCGTCCCCTGCCTATTCGCGTATCTGAGGGATCTGGTCTTGTGGCTGTCAGCCGTCGCAAGCCCCCAAAAGCTGTGTTTGTAACAAAACTGGTTCCGTCTACAACTTCAGCTCAAGTTTTCGAGCACCTGTCCGGTGTGGGGGCCGCCCCGATTCTGTGCAAACGGTTAAAAACGAGGCATGACTCTTACGCCTCTTTCTACGTCGCTGTGGACGACGCGTGTTTTGAGCGGCTCAAAGACCCTGCGCTGTGGCCTCGGCACTGTCTTTTCAAGCCCTTCCGTGGTGAATTGCATGAAAAAATGATTCATGCAGAGCAGCAACGACTTCATGATGATGGCAGGTAATAGTAGCTTTGATTGCTTTTATCAGAACGTCCCTGGACTTCGCACAAAGTCAGCTGAATTCTTCTCAAGTGTCGTTTCTTCTTCCTGGCCTATAATTATTCTGACAGAAACTTGGTTGTGCCCGGACATAAGTTCTAATACCTTGTTCCCTCCGCATTACCAAGTTTTCGGGCATGACCGTTACCCGTTGCACGATAAACAACGGGGCGGTGGTGTGCTTATTGCCCTACATGACTCCATCAAGTGTAAACGCCACCTTGACCTTGAATTAGAGAGTGAGTGTATTTGGTTAGAGGTGTTTTGTGATCGGGGTGAACGGCTCTTAGTGTGTACATACTACATTTCCCCCGAGACATATGCAAGTGAGTTCAGAAATATTCTTAACACAATCGAAACTACCCGCCGCGGTGGCTCAGTGGCTAAGGCGTTGCGCTGCTGAGCACGAGGTCGCGGGTTCGATTCCCGGCCGCGGCGGCCGCTTTTCTGATGGAGGCGAAAAGCAAAAACGCCCGTGTGTACGAGACTTCGGCGCACGATAAAGATCCCCAGGTGGTCAAAATTAATCTGAAGCCCTCCACTACGGCGCGCCTCATCGCCTGCGTTGCGTCGGCGCGTTAAACCCTACAATCAATCAATCAATCAACAATCGAAACTACAGTAATATCTCTCAGTGATCACCATTTCCTTGTCCCTGGGGACTTTAACGCACCGGGAATTTCTTGGGAGACTCAGCGGGTCAGTCAGGCGTCTCATCCAATATCTCCGAAGTGTGACTTTCTATTTGATTTTATTTCCTTTACTTCCTTGCAGCAGTGCAACCTCATTAGGAGTTCATGTGGGAACGTCTTAGATTTGTGTCTGACTAGCTTGGAAGCTGTTGACGTCTCGCGCAGTAATACTAACCTTGTAAAACCAGACAAGTTTCATCCGTCATTACTTATTCGCTGCTGAGCACGATGTCGCGGGTTCGATTCCCGGCCGCGGCGGTCGCTTTTCTGATGGAGGTGAAAAGCAAAAACGCCCGTGTGTTCGAGATTTCGGCGCACGTTAAAGATCCCCAGGTGGTCAAAATTAATCCGGAGCCCTCCACTACGGCGCGCCTCATCGCCTGCGGTGCGTCGGCGCGTTAAACCCTACAATCAATCAATCATTACATATTTCATTGCATAACGTATTTCTCCTTCATTACAGTCCCCCTGTTTGCACACCAGGAAGCAGTAGTTACGACTTTGCTCGTGGTGACTACATTGGTTTATTTCACTTTCTTAGTAACACTGATTGGTCACCAATAGCTAACCTCAACGACGTTGATGAACAGACCGATTTTTTTACTGAAGTTGTTCACGATGGCTTGAGGAGCTTTGTTCCCCGAAAATTTGAAAAGAAAGGCAATTTTCCGCGTTGGTTTTCTGCCGAGGTATAGCTTTCTGTCCCACAAATGCCCGTGTGAATGAATACGAGTTACATAAAGATCTCACTGAATTTTTTCGGAGAATGAGACAAAGTGTGTTTTTTTTTGGAAAAGCCGGACCAACCTGAAATAACGAACGCACCCTCCACCCTCCTAGCACTTGGACTCCAGATATAGATCAATCTCCAGAATTAAATGTGTACTTAAAATCAGTATCAAGAGAAATATTGACAATTAAGCGATCAAACAAGCGAAAGAACCTAACTCCGTCGGAAGAAGTCACCCTGAATAGCCTATCAGCCAGAACCGACATAGTCATAAAGCCAGCCGACAAAGCTGGTAGCGTAGTTGTTTTACCTATGGGAAAATACAAAGATGAAGCTTATTGGCAACTCAATAATCCTTGCCACAGTCATAAAGCCAACAAGCAAAGATGGTAGCGTAGTTGCTTTACCTATGGCAAAATACAAAGATGAAGCTTATAGGCAGCTCAATAACCCTTGCCACTAAAAGCCCTTAGATAACAATCCGAGCCAGGAGTACAGCCTAAAAACCCTTAAGAGCCTCACAGATCTGCGATCTAGAGAACTAATAAAGCCCACTGCCTTAAATTTAATGAAACTGAATAATAAGCATGCAGGACGTTTTTACCTCCTCCCAAAAGTCCACAAAGTCCGCTTAGAATTATGGTTCACTGCCGACATTCCTGGCAGACCTATAGTTTCGAATAACAATACCGCAACCGAAGCGTTATCTCTGTTTCTGAATCATTACCAACCCGACATTCTGGCTCTTCTTCCTACATTCGTTCAGGACACCCCCCTCCCCCCTTCCTCCGCATAATAGAAGAGAGAAATAAGGTTGGGCGCCTACCCAGTGAACCCTCCTTGTTACTCTTGACGTTGCCGCATTGTATACAAGCATCTCTTTTGTAGAAGGAATCGAAGCTATTTTAAAAGCTTTATCAGAGAACCCGCACCAACATGCGGCAGAAGGGTACATAACTTTGTTAAAACTAGTTTTACTTCTCAATTATCGTGAATTTGACTCGTCTCACTTTTTGCAAGTTTTTTGAACCAGCATCGATACTCCATTCGCGCCGACCTATGCCAATATTTTCATGGTGCAACTTGAAGCCACCCTATTAAGCTCTTTTCCACATAAACCACAGGTTTACCTCCACTACATAGACGACATCTTCATGAATTGGAACATGGTCGCGCGAATCTAGAAACGTTTATATCTCATCTCAATTCTTCGCATCCGACTATTAAATTCTTTTTCCAGTATTCTGAAAAGGAAGTGAGCTTCGTGGGTACTACCTTCATTCTAGACAACGGTAAACTTAAAACCATGCGTTTTAAAAACCACCAGACAGGCAGCAGCACCTACATTATAAAAGCCATCACCCGAGGCACTGCAAGCAAGGGATCTTTGTAGGACGAGCCACCAGGCTTAGAAGAGTATGTAGTGATGACAATCACTACGTAAATCATCTAGATGAACTCAAGTCCACCTTTATGAACAGGAACAACCCCAAAAGCTCGCACGATCAGGCGTACAAACGTGCATCTAATCTCAAAAGGGATGACGTGCTCAACAAACCGCGAGAGAACGAAAGCGCCAGGCCGCCTGCCCTAATAACTAAATTTTCAACGTCCTCCCAAACGTAAACAATATACTGCGGAAATACTACACCATTTTAGCCAGTAACGACCGACTTACAAAGACGTTACCGGAAGCACCAGGGGTTACCTACCGGAGAAACAGGAATTTAAAAGATATTTCAGTTCATGCTAAAACAGGGCCTCCAAAGCAACCAGTCGTAACCAGCTTCTTCTGTCTAAGATGCAAGACTTGCAGACACCTGAATACAGCCCGCATTGTAAACAGCACAGCCAGTAATCATGTCCACAAGATTAATTCAAGTTCTACGTGCACTTCACCCAACATTGTGTGTATGTTGGAATGCTCAATGTGCCACAAACAGTATATAGCCGAAACGAGTCAACCTATGAGCCTACGTCTTACCGGTCACCGGGTTGATACTCTTAGCAAATCCTCCATAGCTGTAGAGCAGCATTTCAACCAACCAGGCCCCAATTTTGATGCCCTTAAGTTGTATATATTTCAGTCAAAATTTAAGTCTCCTAGGTACAGGAAATACCGAGAATCCTATTTATTTAACAAATTCAACTCCATGGTTCCTGCTGGAATTATTGCATCTAGGGGCAACTTGGAATCCTTGTAATATTCACAGGGAATAGAGCATTAGGCATTGTCTTGCATATACCTCATTCAAAGACCATGACCCCTCCCACTGCCCCTTACCTGGTCACCTAATTCCTTTTGTTTTCATTCCTTAGCTTCCTGTTTAGTACGCACCCGCATCCCTCCAACATTTTCCTTTGGAATTCTATGTTATTTTATTTTTGCTCCGCTTTGTCTTGTGCCCCGTACGTCGCTCTAACTTTACACAAGCCACCTCGATATGCTGGGTACATTTTATATGCGCAAGGAGGGAACACAAGAGGAACAAAACCACTGTACGAACGCTACTTCGCCTTACTTCGTCTCGATAAGACAACGTTCGATTGGGGCAATGAAAGTTTTTTTGTGCCGCTTCGAAGAAATGAAAATGTGGTTTTGAAGAGTTTAAGGGAATTCTTTGAAACGGGAAACTTTCTAAAGAACTAAATTATGGTTTAGAAAACCGAAGAGAGCCGAGTAATAGAAAATTGCGCTGGTCAATCGCTTAACTGCCAACGTCATTTGATGTGTTGAAGAAAAGTGCAGCGTCAGTAGCACAGTCCTTTTGTGAGGAGCACCTACCTCCATTCGGATTGACAAAAAACAACGCTTTTAGACTTTTAGAAGAGTTTTCTGACCTGGGTAAGGTGTTTATTGGAACGAATGCGTTCATTGCATTAGTTTCTCTAGATCTAGAGAAAGTATTCGACGTAAAAGGTCAATCAAAGGAGTAATTATGTTACAGCGTCTTGGGAACGTATTTATTTTATTTTTTTTATTTACACAATACTGTCAATTCCCCATGGGGATTATTACAGGGGTGAGCATCACTGTCACAACTTTTGACGTTTGAAACAAAAAATATCAGAATAATAAAGAACACATAATCACTGAACACAGCAGTACGGCATAGTACAATCATACATAGTTTTTGTACCACAACCAAGTATGAGTTAACCAACAAAGAAACAGAGGTCGAGAAGAAAACAGGCATAGAAAAGAAGAAAACACAGAGCGGATACTATTGTCAAGGAACCGTAGAAACAATAATTATATGCAGACAAGTGCTTTGGTATGACAATTGGAAACAGGAAAGGCTGCGCGAAGAAAAACAGGTAATCACTGTACTTGCTAACTGGGTTAGAATAGATCAGTACCTTCAATTAGTTTCATAAATTTCTCTAATGTTGGCTGCTGTGTAATGACTGCATCCAGTGTGTTCTATTCTCGCATTGCGCGTGGAAAGAACGAATAAGAAAAAGTATTGTTACTAAATGAGTATTCTTCGAGTTCCCATGCATGCCTTCGCCTCGTCGGTCTGGTGTCTCGAAAGTTCAAGTAAGGATCTGGGTTTATGCGGAATGATCTGTGTTAAAGTAGATAAAGAAATTTTAGCCGGAAAACTTTTGCACGACTATCAAGGGTGGCTAGACCAGCACGGTGTAATAGAGCAGTAGGTGAGTCATTGCGCCCGTATCTGTTGAAGATAAAGCGCACTGCTTTCCGCTGAACCCTTTCCAGTATAGCGATATTGTTCGCAGTATGAGGAAACCACACAATGCTGGCATATTCTAAGACCGGGCGGACAAATGTGACGTAAGCAAGAAGCTTAGTTTCATATGTGGCGAAAGACAGGGCCCGTTTGATAAAAAATACTTTGCTGATCGCTTTTTTGGACACTTGACGCACGTGCTCTGTCCCACTGAGATCAAACGCAATTGTGATACCAAGGTATTTGTATTGACTAACTCTTCGAAGCGGCACATTATTAAAATGGTATTGAAATTAAAATTAGACACCTTGTTTGTAATGGACATAAATACGGTTTTGTCAATGTTTATAGTCATTTGCCAATCAGCGCACCACTGAGCTATTTTGTTTAATGAATTATTTAACTTCTCCTGATCATCGTGATGACGTATTTCATTGTAGAGCATGGAGTCGTCTGCAAAGAGTCTGAGTTTAACGTCTGCGTAGCTAGTTATGTCATTTATATATAATAGGAACAAAACTGGAGCTAGTACAGACCCCTGCGGGACGCCTGATAACACCGGAGCTAGGTCTGAAGTGCGATTGCCATACTGTACGTATTGGTGACGGTCAGTTAAGTAATTAGTTATCCACTGGAAAATGGGGCCATCGCCTAACAAGTAATTAAGTTTAAGTAGTAGTTTAGTGTGTGAGACGCGGTCGAATGCCTTCGAGAAATCAAGAAAAATTACATCAGTTTGAATGCGTTCATTTATGCCGAGAGAGAGGTCGTGAAGTGTTGCGACGAGCTGTGTAACTGTTGATAGTCCTGATCTAAAGCCTGCTGGTTGGAATGCAGAATGTTGTTTGATTCAATAAAACTAATTAGGAATTTTAACACTATATGTTCAAGAATTTTGCTACTAGTGCAGGTGATCGAAATAGGCCTAAAATTAGAAGGACTAGCTGCATTACCTGATTTAAATATTGGAGTAATTTTGGCAGTTTTCCAATTAGCTGGAATGCAGCCGTCTGCGAATGATTTGGAGTATATCAGATAGATATTTACTGACTGCTGCTGCATATCGTTTAAGGAAACCATTTGGAATTCCGTCTGGACCGCTACTTTTCTTTTCATTGATGCCTAGAAGCATCGACAGAATGTCAGCCTCTGATAAAGAAGGCGTGCCGAACAATTGGATATCCTGATTATATAAAGAAGCATTGATGTTCGCAGTGCCATTATCGACTGTAAAAACCGAACGAAAGTAACAGTTGAAATCGTCTGCTCTTGCTTGGTCTTGACCGTCTGGTGAAGGTCGATTAGGCATTTTTGTGTTCATATGCTGCCAGAATTTGTGAAGGGAGTTTTTAATAAACTCATTGATTGATTGATTTTAGGGTTTAACGCGCCGACGCAACGCAGGCTATGAGGCGCGCCGTAGTGAAGGGCTCCGGGTTAATTTTGACCACCTGGGGATCTTTAACGTGCGCCGAAATCTCGTACACACGGGCGTTTTTGCTTTTCGCCTCCATCAGAAAAGCGGCCGCCGCGGCCGAGAATCAAACCCGCGACCTCGTGCTCAGCAGCGCAACGCCTTAGCCACTGAGCCACCGCGGCGGGTTAATAATAAACTCATTCAATGTAGACCCACAGAACGTCTGTTTCGCGTTTCGCACCTGGTCCTTAAGTGATCTAGTAAGTGAGTTTAGTATAGAACGGTAGCCTGGGACATTCCGGTTTTTGTTAGTTTTTCGCAACCTCTTGATTTTGCGTTTAGTATAAATTATTTCACGTGTGATCCACGGACTGTGTTTTTGAGTTGATTTGAATACCATTGGAACAAAGTTCCGCATACAATGCATGACATGGAATTTGAATTTCAGCCAGACCGCATCAATACTAGAGCAAGCATCAGTACAGAGGTCATAAAATTCAGTGTACTCGTGTACAAGGTACGTCATTATAGCCGCATCATTGGCCTTGTTAAATGCGGGTATTTCTCTTAGTTGGCCACGTAATTTCGGTGGGCTAATGAAAGGCAATGTGCATAATACCATTTTGTGATCGGATAACCCATCAAGTACGTCTACTCGAGATTCCTTTGTGGGAAGGCTGTTACTTACAAAAACAAGGTCCAAGATTGAGGATGACGTTACCTGTACCCGAGTTGGGACTGAAACAATCTGCTCGAGATTGGAGCCAAATATGTGATCCAAATAGGATGCTTCGAGGTTTAGTTTCAGGTACAAGAGAACAGCAGTCAATGTCAGGAAGATTAAAGTCACCGGCTAGTACAATCAAGCCCCCGTGCACATGCGAATGCATGTAATCAAAAAGAGACTCAAGATATGTACAATCGGCATTGGGGGGCTGGTAGAACACGCCCACTTTAGCGATCGTGTGTTGAAAGTGCACATTGCACCACAAAGCTTCAGAATTTTTAACGTCTGGCATAGTTGAAAAGTGGATACCTTCCTTGATACCTTCCTTATGTTTCGCAGGACATTTTTAGATTTTTACCCCATCGTTCTCACAGTGGCCACAACGTGTAAAACTGCCGTAGCGGTATGAAGACCCCAAAAATAATCTTGGGGGGGAGGGAGCTAAAATAGAGCACTTGGCTCTGTACCCTCATATATTGACATTATGTACTCAACCGTGCTCTCCTAAAGTCAGTGGTGCTTCATTATGCCGATGACAGCGCCTTAGGTTTTAAGGTAACTAACTGGGTCAATCGTGCAAACGTTTGCCAAAGTGGCATTTGCCAGGTTATTAATTTTTCTTACAAAACACTACTTTGTAACATTTGAAATATTGAAGTCGCCATGCGTTGGGAACCCACACAGAGTGGTTCCAATGAATGTGCCGTTATTTACGTACATTGAAATGCATAATCAAAATCTAGGTCCTTTGCGCTTAAGCATGTATAAAAATGTATGGCCTTTTTTTACAGACACCTCATTTTGAATAATGAAATATGTATGTGTTTATGTGAAAAATAGGGGCAATGTGGGCTATGATTTATCTTGAAGAAGAAAAATCACAATAATAACTTTAATCACGCTAATATACAGTTTAGCGGAAAGTATTTGGAATCATAAAAATCGTGGTACGGTTGCTGCCTAGATAAAAACACAATAAATGAACACAATAAAAAACTAGAGGCACTAAAGACACTGCTTAGGCTGATACAGAGGAGAAGTATTCTTGCTTAGGGTTCCTTCAGGCGGGTTAGCAGCCTCAGTATGGGGTTTTACTGGATATCATTTTTTGACAAGAAAAAGCCAACAGTACTAAAAACACAAACATTCATTTCCCCCAGTGCACCGTGGCCAAGTAAAGAAAACGAAGCATCGATTAACCTAAATTTTTATTACTCTGCAGTGTGATGTAATCCCACAAAAGGAAAATAAAAAAAAACATAAAGAATACCTGGTAATTGCTAAAACAGCAGACAATGAATTGTAGGTAATTATGTTTTCTTGGTGTTGATTTGTTCTTGCCCTTTACGTTTTGTTGCAAAGTCATATGATTTTGCTCTTTATGTTGTTTTGCGAAACAGAATGCTGCTATATATATACTTTCTAAGCTCCGAAGAATTGCGTTGTCAGAATTTCGAGCGATTCCGTTCAAAAATCTTTGGTCGGAGCCCCAATGACTTGCCGTTTTTTTTGTTTTAACACGCAAGTGTTTTGTTCCTGGACACACCAAGATTTGACTGACGTCATATCCGTCACGAAACTGACGCCAGTACAAAGAAGCAAGCCGCCTGTAAATGATACACTCCCCCACACAGTGTCTTCTTGCGAGGAAGCAACGTTTAGTACTAAAGAGTGCGTTATACTAATGAATGTTCGTTTTCGGGTTAGATATTTTAACACTAAAGTGTTTATCCCGGGATACCCGAACATTTCACTGACAACATATACCTAGCGGAAATGACGCCGGTACACATTTGCTGAAGCGATTCACCAGCAGGGCGTCGCTCACCAAGCACACCCACAAGACAGCCGCCGACCCCCAAATCATGCTCAGCTGCAGATTTTGCTACAAATTTACTTTTCGTGTTTACCGATTGCTATGGCACAGGAATCAACCACAGTTTCCCTTTCTTACCAAACTCTCTTGGTGTGAGTGTGTGTGTGTGTGTGTGTGTGTGTGTGTGTATTAGTGTTTTTTATTAATATTATCTTCGACAATATCTCTCCTTTGCTTCTCCTATCTGCCTTTGCGATATCCCCTGCTCTCTCATCCGACACCAGCTGGCGTTCCGGTGCCCTCCCCTAGGTGTGACAGTTTTGAGAAAGAAAGAGGGCACCGACAAAGTAAGGAAAAAGAAAAAAAAACATAAAAGACGTTTCAGCTCTCGCACGGGAGCCTTGTTCGCAATAAATTTATGGGCGACAAAAACAGCTTTAAGCAGGCTTAAAAACATGACGTAGGCAGCGTGCATACATTGGGTGCAAGGTTCCGATGTTGCGATTAAGGTTGCTAGGCGCTGTCTGTATTATTAGAGATTCTAAATTTAATCTTGCGTCCGAATTCTTCTCCATAGTAATGATGCGTGCATTTTACCAGTTTATCTCGTGGCCCGTAGCTATGCATGTTTGGCGAGAGCATTCGACGCCACATTTTTCGTTTTCACATCATACTAGTGCTGTTTTAGGCGCTTTTGAAAGACTTCCCTCCGGGAAGTCTTTCTGTACAAAGCTTATTCTTTACGTGGGTCGGTGTGTGTCGCAGCTTCTTCGATGGCACTTGTGCCCCGTGCACATTATAGTTGCTCAGAACACGAGCCGGAGCTTCGCTTGAGCCAGGGACGTAAGGAATGAAAGCTGATTTGTTTTTACTGGCACTGGGCGTAGTCCAAAAAGCTATCTTTCTTTCCATGAATGAAACAAAGGCGTCAGGGTAGCTGCAGCCCGAGAGGTCCTAACGAACACTCCTAATGTCGTTCGCCACGTCTTCTGGTCTTGTGTCAAGAGTATGGCTTCGTAGGATCAGAGAAGACACCACAGAGCGCTTGTGTGAGGCGGGCTGATCAATTTGAAGTGGAGGTAACGAGCAGTGTGGCTGCTCTTCTGGTATACGTCAAATTCTAGGTCCAGTCCAGCGTGTTCAACAAGTACAGACCGCAACAGCCTTGTCTATAACACTCGAGCGGCGTGCCGCGGGCTGCACCAGCGACGCCTATTGGTGGCAGCGGTGCGGCATCGGGTTCGAGATAGCGTGCATGTGCGCGTGCGCGGCCACCCTGACATGATCAGCTTGTCTTTGTCGGCGGTTTTGGTCTTCGCTGTTACAGAGGATGCTTTGGCCGCCGGGAGTGCTGTCGGCTGCACCGCTCGTGAGGCACGCAGAGTGGGCGCTTCTCAGCGCGCGTCGCTGCTGCGTCACTGTTCCTTTCGCCCGTCTGCGCTCGGAAGAAACTGCCGTGTCATGGTTCTGCCAAACTGCTGCGTGTAATGGCGCATTGTGGGCTGTGAACTTATGCGCCGGTTCGGTAGTTGGTCGATGGCGGTGGCGGTTGCATTTCCTAGAGCGGCTTTTATCGTTCCAGTGGTCATGCTTTGCGGTCAATCGGCGCAATGAACGGGGAGTGAGCGGAGAGTCGTGCGGGATGATGTTGCATATCTCGCATAGAGGGAAAAGAGCTGTTGGAGCAGACGTCGTTATATTGATAACTTTATTGTATGATAAAATGGATCAATGTGATCAGTGTAACTTAGCTAAAGAGAAAGTTTATGTGTTTAATCATTCCGTCAACCTTCACAGCCCTAGAGCAAAAACAGCCAGTCATAAGGCGTCGTATAAAAAAGCCCCTGGATGCCTCCACCGAATTAGAGGAAGTTAGAGCAAATCAGAGAAAGATTTAGAATTAGGCGATGATACTGCAAATTGAGGAGGATGAAAAAAGCGAATTAAGAATATTACTAGTGAATTAAGAGACATCAAAGTTAAATAATCTGAACAAAAGGGAATTAGGAAGACACGGGAAAGAACAAGAATGAATGCGAGTTAAAACGGGTAAAATTAGGTGGATTTCTGAATGAATCAAGGTAACTTCGAGTTAATAAAGAATAATCAAACTTAACTGGCAGATTCCAAGTTGTGCTAAGATGAAACCAAACGTATAAGAAAGGAATACGAATCGAAATAAATTGTGAGTATTCAACGCAACTCACAGTGAATAAAGTAGGGAATTAAGTTAGATAAAATAAATTAACCTGAACCAAACTAAATTCAGATGCACCGAAGTGAATTACGAAGACAAAGCAGATGGAGAGGAATCAATGTGAAGTAAGCGGAATCAGCGTCAAATGAATTGAATCTAAGTAAATTAAGGTGGCTCACTGAGTGGATTAACGTGTATCACAGCGAATACTCACAATTTATTTCGCTTCGTATTCCTTTCTTACACGTTTGGTTTCATCTTAGCACAACTTGGAATCTGCCAGTTAAGTTTGATTATTCTTTATTAACTCGAATTCACCTTGATTCATTCAGAAATCCACCTAATTTTACCCGTTTTTAACTCGCATTTATTCTTGTTCTTTCCCGTGTCTTCTTAATTCCCTTTTGTTCAGATTATTTAACTTTGATGTCTCTTAATTCACTAGTAATATTCTTAATTCGCTTTTTTCATCCTCCTCAATTAGCAGTATCATCGCCTAATTCAAAATCTTTTTCTGATTCGCTCTAACTTCCTCTAATTCGCTGGAGGCATCCAGGGGCTTTTTTATACGACGCCTTATGACTGGCAGTTTTCGCTCTAGGGCTGTGAAGGTTGACGGAATGATTAGACACATAAACTTTCTCTTTAGCTAAGTTACACTGATCACAATGATCCATTTTATCATACAATAAAGTTATCAATATAATGATGTCTGCTCCAACAGTTCTTTTCCCTCTATGCGAGATATGCAACATCACCCCGCACGACTCTCCGCTCACTCCCCGTTCATTGCGCCCATTGACCTCAAAGCATGACCACTGGAACGATAAAAGCCGCTCTAGGAAATGCAACCGTCGCCGCCATCGACCAACTACCGAATCGGCGCATAAGTTCACAGCCCACAATGCGCCATTACACGCAGCAGTTTGGCAGAACCATGACACGGCAGTTTCTTCCGAGCGCAGACGGGCGAAAGGAACAGTGACGCAGCAGCGACGCGCGCTGAGAAGCGCCCACTCTGCGTGCCTCACGAGCGCTGCAGCCGACAGCGCTCCCGGCGGCCAAAGCATCCTCTGTAACAGCGAAGGCCAATACCGCCGACAAAGACAAGCTGATCATGTCAGGGTGGCCGCGCACGCGCACATGCACGCTATCTCGAACCCGATGCCGCACCGCTGCCACCAATAGGCGTCGCCGGTGCAGCTCGCGGCAGGCCGCTCGAGTGTTATAGACAAGGCTGTTGCGGTCTGTACACCTAAAAAGGGCCGTTGTCCATTTATCTCCTCTTTATTCGTGAACTGTATAGCTGCATTCATGCAGTTGAAGTGCTGTGTAAACTGAGGTAGCACGTCTCTACGCATGATACAAAACCAGTCGTCTACATGATGAAGGAATACCTTAGGCGCAGGAACAAAGAAGGCCAGTGGACAGCATTTCAGTGACTCCATTGTCACGTTCGCAGCAGTCACAAAAACCGACGCACCCATCGCTGTACCCCGAACTTGGTGGTGGGGTACTTGTCTAAACGCAAAATGAGTGTTCGTTAGGTACAACTGTAAAAGTCTGGCCAGGTTGGGCAATTCAATTGGGCACCTCCACGGTAGCGAAGGGCCCTGGCGAAGAGCATTTTGGAACATCTTCACAGCTAATTCAGTAGGTACGCAGGTAAACAAGGAAAGTATAAGCGACACATTACGTCTGCCGGTGAACCTTCCTTTTCTTTTTCTTGGAAATAAATAAATAAATAAATTATAATTAATTAATTAATTCATTGTATTTTTGTGTGTTCCCATCAACTTAATAGAAGGGAGCTAGCATCGACTGCTTAGGCAGGCCAGGAAATAAATCGGTCTATAAAGAGAAGTAAAGCTTAACTGGTATCTCAATCTTCACTCTGCGAATGAGCATCTGCTTTAGTAATAACCCTATCTGAAACATGCTTGCACCATGCTATCACAAAGAATAAATACTACCTTCAGCACCTTTCACTGTGATGGAATATACTGCGGTGGTGGCGATGCACTTCTCGCAGGAAGGAAATAATATTAGCACATTCTTAGAAGGTGCAATTCTTTCTATGAAATTTTGTTCAAGTAACATCACCCCAATAAGTTTGGTTCACAGAGGGATTTCCTCTCATATACATCGAATTTGCACAAAACCTTTACCGTTATTACATAAAACTTTCGGTGAATAATTGCCCAGATACAACCTCCTCTTTATTAGGAAAATATAGCGCAAACTGCGCTTCTCATGCATTTCTTTACTCATCTGTAGTTAACGCGTTGGCACAATTTTAGCACAATGTTGTGCACACTGCTATTAGGTGTTTCACTTAGCAATTAAAAAAAATTCCAAAACATTTGGCGTTATTTGGTTCCAGAGTCCATTGCGACAGGAAAACATGCAGTATGCAAAGAAAGTTTTATGGACTTCATTCCATCTCCCCATTCTGATATATCTCCTGGAATTACCGGCCAGAATTTTCTTATCAACAGCAGAATTGTGAGAAATCGCCTCAGGTTTCTTAAAAGAGGTAACTTTCGTCTTTTTTTCTCAAAGGCAGCGCTTTTCGCGACTGGCTTTTAGAGGGGTAAATTGGCGCAGCCATAGACAGCAAGTTGGCTACTACCGAAAACTCTTACCAGCCCTATTATAAATGTATCCCAGCATTCTCAATTTAATTGTACATTACCGCGTCTCGTTATTTTACCTACGTTCTCCATGTTAGCAAATCAGCGCCAATGCTTTTTGTGGGTCGTTACGATCTTGGACCTTTATATCTTTACTCATTATAACTGCGCATTATTAAACGGAAAGGATTGCCCCAAGTCATGAAGGACACATATTAGGTGTCATTGCCATCGATACGTAACTGTTCTTACGAGTGTTTGTATTTGGGAGTGGTGGTGAGTGTTGTGGTCGGAATAATGCTGACCGCTTCCGCATTTCTCCTCTCCTACAGGATTCTAAGATATCGTCTTCGCGCAACCAAACGCATACACAAAAATTCTTAAAACTATATTGTGAGGACCTTATTTATTATCCGTCCTATGTAGCCGATCAATGTCAACCTGTGCTATAGTTCATTGTTGGAGGAAGGTGAAGGTTCTGTAATTCCTTGTATCTCGCAGTCGTTCCTGATCCGCTAGTTATTTAATTTCATTACCTTGCGCCGTATGTAACTTATTATTTATTTATTTACAAGTACTGCTGGCCAGAGGCCAAAGCCCGAGGGGCATGATAATACAGTTATCGTAAATAACATCTCAATACAACATTAACAAAAAAAAACGAAGAAAATAAAAAGCGGAAAGCGGAACATTTTTATACAGAAGCAACGAAAGGAAAGAGTGGGGAGGGAAACGCGGAAAAGTTGCATTAGTTAGAAAAACAATTTAGAATTCCGGCGTAAGTAAGCTTAGGAGAGTGTAAACTGCTTGTAGGCAAACTGTTCCACTCCTCAACTGTACGAGGAAAAAAACGAAAATTTGAAGAAGTTAGTACGACCAGCATACTGTGTAAAGGAGCCATGAAGAGAAAATACAACTTCGTTTAATTCGAAAGAACTAGGATTCAGTATCTCACTCAGCTCCATTACAGCCACAAAAGATGTTTTTTAACGAAAAAAAAGCAAGAAGTATTTAAAAACTTTCACAATTTGCGCCACAGTGACGTCTCATCAGCAAGAATGGCGTCATACGGGCCAACAATAAAACATACTTTTAATTGCGTTAACTGCACGTTAGCATTCAAGTGAGGCGATCAAATGGAACTAGAGGCCCCTTTTCAGACGTCCAGTCATGTGTCGTCGCGACAGGTCAGTTAGGCGGCCGCCAATCGCACAAACAAGGTTCTTTGACGTCATAGAAAAGTTGCGGGAAATTGGCTAGGGGGTCGCGACTGCACCACACGTTTTCTTTAATATATTCGTTATTTTTTCGAAGAGTGCGATGATGTTGATATCATCGTTATCGGGACTAAGCAGTCTTTCTAATACACCCAACTTGTATTTTGTCTTAATGGCACCTTTAAAGAAAGTCTGTGGGAATGCCGGGATTGACTATTTCTGAGTGGTGTGAGGTAGGGGTCAGGGGTCAGAGCAAGCTTGCGGTTTTAAAGGGCGTTAAAAAGTTTAGGCTCAAGAACCTGCATCTTGACTGCAAAGTTGGGATACCATTTGAAAGCATCACATTAGTGACAGAATTACAAGTCATAGAGAGAATAAATGAAATGAACTGCCCTCCGCTGAATTTTTTCTAAAGCATCAATGTTAGTTTTAGTATAACGATCTCAAGCAATGCATGCATATTCTAATTTCGGGAGTATCAATGATTCCTAAGATAAGTGTTTAGCTTTTGTAGGAGCGTCTGTTAGCTTGTGCCTTAGCATGCATAATTTGCGGATATCTGCGAGGAAACTTGTTTAATGTGGGAATTCCAACTTACAGTATTTGTTAGAGTGACACCAAAATGCTTGTATTCCTTAGCTTCATGAAGAGGTTGGTTAGAGAGAGAGTGTATTCAGTTAGTGTTGGCTTATAAGTGTTAGTGGCATGGAGCAGAACTGATTTATCCAAGTTTAGGTTCAGCCCCCATTAGCTGCATCATAGACATATATTGTTTACATTGAACTGTTGTCATGCGAAGAATTCGCAAGGACAAAAACAAACGCCGGTTGAAGAAGACGACGAAAAGAAACTACGAAGCAGACGACACACGCAAGTTGCTCCGCCAAGTTGATTGACACCAGCTACGGCTCCGAGTGCTCGCGACCATGGCACGAGCGCGCGCCGGCCACCAGCCAATCGGGAGCGGCCAGCGACAGCGACCGGCGGGCAGAGGCGATCCCGAGAGGAAGACGAGGAAAAAGAGAGGCTGAAGTGTGTAGCGTAATCGGGCTGCGCGGTGGTCGGGCGACCGGACCTGTGTCGTGCCCCATGAGGTCCTCCACCACGACAACCTTCAAGACATCTCCACAACCAAGTCGTCGCGCCGGGCATCGATGACGACAGCGGCGCTTCCAGAGAGCTGCGTTCCCCGCGACGGTGATGGGATCTCGGAGCGCGCTGTACTACCGCGGCCACGACACACTACCTGGTCATTTGACGGCTACTTCGACCGGTATCAGTAATCACTACGTACTGTGTTTTATTCCTTAGCTCCCGGACTGTGACTCTTCCACTATTTGAACTAATTGCCGTTTTCTATACCGCATACTCGCAGCCACGTATTGCATTTTCGTTTGTACCTGTTCATTTTGTGCATTTTGTGTACTTTAGGGTTATACAAATATAGTTTCGTTTAAAGAGTTTCTTCTCTAATTTATTATTGTCCATCGAACCTGACAACTGTAGAGCTGCTTGATCATCAGCATGTGCTATCGAGTTAAACAGAATACAATCATCCGCCAAACGACGAACATTACGACGTGGGTTTACACAATCTACTACGTCGTTAGAGTAGATCAAAAATAGCAGGGGACCGAGTACACTGCCCCGTGGAACAACTTCAGTAACCGGCAGAAGAATGGAATTTTGATCATTAATGCAGACAAACTGGGAGTGATCAGGCAAGTATTTCGAAATACAGGCTAATAGAATATTCGGAAGTCCAATAATCTGTAATTTAACCAGAGGTTTATTCATTGAGCAATTTATTGAGCATGAGTACATATTTATTTCATTTATTTATTTATTTTAGTACCTTAAGGGCCCGTGATGGGCATTACATATGGGGGGAAGAGGTTAAAAACAAACACAACACTATTTCACCGCTGAACGAGGCGTGTTATACAGAGTACATCCATCATTGATTGTTCTTCCTCATGCCTTTTTTGTTTAACATGGCATGTATGAACGCAAACAAGTTAGTACTGCAACAGGGTTATGTATAAGGTGCTAGCAAGAGCAACCCGTAAGATCAAAATCAAACGCAGTCAAATAGCAAAGCATACATACAATAAAGTCAAACATTTCTAAACTTTGTGCACATTACAGGATTACACTATAGACAACTTCAACTGCAAAAAATGCACATTTTAAAACACCTTTTCAACAGAGCCGTGAGTAAGGCTTACTGGTCAATATTTTGGGTGATAAATGAATGCAGCGCGGTTTGAAAGGAAGATAATTCTGTCAGATGAACAAGACTTGCCGGGAGCTAGTTCAATTCCTGTACTGATAAAGCAAGGGGGGAGTTCTGGTATTTTTGGGTTCTAGCAAAAATCGCCTGTACTTTGTGCGCATGATCAGTTCGGAGGGAAATGTGATGAGCCGACAAAATATTCGATGACCTGCAAGATGACTCCGAGTAGTAAAGGGAGTGAAAAAACGACAAGCGCGAAAATGACCTTCGGGTATCTAGATTAGGCAGATCAAGAGAACGTTTCAAAGCAGGTACGCTTATATTAAAAGAGTAGGAACGCAGGATAAATCTTGCACCTTTGTTCTGCACAGCTTCAAGGGAGTTCATAAAGGACGCTTGGTGTGGATGCCAGATAAGACAAGCATATTCTAGTGTGGATCCTAATTATGAAATGTACCCATGCAGTTTGGTATTGCTGTTCGCTTGAAAAAGGCGGCGTTTAAGAAATCCAAGTTTTTTAAGGGCCTTGTTAGTGATGTATTCAATGTGAGTGCTCCAGCTCAGATCGGAAAAATGTACCAAGATATTTAAATGAGGAGACCTTCGATTCGACCATTGCCAACAAAATACTGATTGAAAGGAGTATCTAAGAGGGTAGAAAAAGTCATGTGTTTGGTTTTTGATACGTTGATTTCCATTTGCCATCTAATGGACCATTCGATTAATTTGGCCAAATTATCCTGTAGGCTAATGGCGTCATCAATGTTATTTATCTGCTTTTAAAGAACGCAGTCATCCGCAAAGAGACGCAAAGAGGAGTTATTACGGGATGCTATATCGTTATTACAGATTATAAACAGAAGGTGACCCAACAGTGACCCCTGTGGGACACCCGACGTAACACAGCAGCTGCTGGATATGCACTGATTAATGTTTACTGATTGAGAATGGTTTGTCAAAAATTCTTTTATCCAGTGAGTAGTTTTGTTATTGAGTTGCAACTGCTGAACTTTAAATATTAATCGGTTGTGAGGCACGCGATCAAAGTCTTTAGAAAACTCTATGAATATTGCGTCTGTGTAATGGGACATGTGGATGGATTTGTGAAGGTCAGTTACCAATTCAAACAGTTGGGTTTGACATGATCGCTTATGCCTGAATCCATGTTGTTTTTTTAATAGTAAAATATTTGCATTTAAATGCACCATGACGTGGGTGAATATAATATGTTCGAGTATCTTGCAGCAAACTGAAGTTAGGGAAATAGGTCGGAAATTGTTTGGATTAGTATTATCCCCTCCTTCAGGTACAGGTTTCACATGCGCGTTTTTCAAATCATCTGGAATACTACTTGTGTATAATGATTGTTGAAAAATGGGTGATGATAGAGCAGCCGATGTGTGAGCAGTCATTTTCAGGAGTTTTGTGCTAAAGCCATCTGGCCCCGGATTAGTGCTGAGGGGAAGACGGTCAATTGCTTTCACCACACCATTTCCGGATATTGTTATCGGGTCACTAGTATTAGGGATAACAAGGGATTGAAGAGGTACCAGAGTATTGAAGGGGAGTTGGTCTGTAAACACGCCAATGAAGTGCTCGTTAAACAGCTCTGAAGAAGCTGCTAGAGACAGAGCGCCCCCACTTTCGTCAGGAAGGGTAGGTACTGCCTCATTTTCCTTCAGATTGACAGCACGCCAGAATTTTTTGGGATTACATTTTAACATATTAGGGAGAATGTTGTTGCAATTGTGGTGTTTAACTCTTTTGACAGTTTCCTTCAAAGTAGCAGACAGCAATTTATACTTTTCCCAATCAGTGGTGGAATTGGTTCCAGCAGACTTTCGGTATGCTCTTTTCTTTTTGTTTAAACTTGTCTTAACGGCCCTTGTAAACCAAGGCGCATTGGTTTCTGATTTCATATTCATTTTTGGTATGCACGTGTTTTCTATTTTTTCAGTTTATCTCGAAACATTATCCAGTTTTGGTTAGTTGTGCGCGTGGAAAAGGAATCTTGATATGGAGCAGTAAAATCACTGAGCCCCGGCACGGGGCACCTTGAGTATTCATGGTCACGGTACTGGCGATACCGCGGAGCCCGAGCCCCCCAATATAACTGTGACCTACCGTGGTGATGTGTTTTTAAGGTGAAGGGTGGCCGTCTCAAACGGTGGCCGTCGGAGCCCAGGTCAAGCTCCGGCGGATGGGCTCCCTGTCTGTTTACCAGGCAGGGAGCTCCGGGACCTCTCTCGGTATCAGGGTAACCCCAGCGAAGGAAGTACCCCCGTCCCCTGCTTTTTCCTATGCCAATGGTAAACCGAAAAACCCCCTCCAAACCTGATCGGACCCTGAAAAGTGTCCGCACCGAAGAATCTTTTCCACCTCTTCCTGCCATCAACTCCCCGAAACCCGACAACTACCCACGTTTTTTCATAGTTAAATCTGTTGACAAATCTAAGCTTCTTTCTTCACAATCCGTATTCCTTGTATTGAAATTTCTTGAAGCCATCCTTGGCAAGAGGTACAATGCTAAAAAACTAAGAACCGGTGAATTCTTAGTTGAGGTCAACACGCAGCAGCAAGCCACACCTCTCATGAGCCACACCCGCATGGAAGACCTTGATATCAGAGTCACACCCCACCGCAGCCTCAACAGCTCCCAGGGTGTGATATCTGAGTCAGATCTCCTTACTGAGACAGAGACTGATCTGCTCGAAGGCCTAAAAGACCAAGGCGTGACAGCAGTAAGGCGAATCGTCATTAGGAGAGATAACAAAGAAATAGCCACCAAACATCTGATTCTGACTTTCGATCGCTGCACACTGCCCGAGCATGTCAACGCAGGTTTCATCCGTTGTTCTGTCCGGGCGTACACCCCGAATCCGCGGCGCTGTTTCAAGTGCCACAGGTTCGGGCATGGTACCAACTCCTGTCGCGGCAGAACAACATGTGCCAAATGCGCCCAGCATGATCATCTCTCCGACAACTGCACTGCAACCAACTTCACCTGCCCGAATTGCCAGGGTCCACACGCAGCATACTCTCGCGCTTGTGAAAAGTTTTATCTTGAGAAGAAAATCATTAACGTTAAGGTAACCGAGAACATCACCTTCCCAGAGGCGCGAAACAGGTTCGCCTCCTTCCCGCTGGGGTGGTACGCCGACGCGGCTCGCCGGGGGCAGAGCGGCGTCTGGTGTGCACAGGGACCCAGTTCAGCGAGTCTGACCTGGTCCCTCCGCGCCCCCCCCCCCCCTGGGGTGCCTCAGGCAGCCCAATCCGTGGCCACGCCGCTTGCTGAGGCTGCAGCGGTTGTGGTGACAACCTCTTCTGTAGAGACCGGTGCCGCTCCCGCATCTGCCTCCCCGTCCTCCAGTGCGTTGGAGGGTGCCGACCGGATGGACACCGGGGGCTCCGCATCGGCTCCTACCACCACCGCCCCTCCCGTGCCACCTCTGGTGCCCCGAACGCCCTCGGCGGTGGCGGCTCAAACGAAGGGCTCCCGAAAGGGGGCCAAGTCCGGGGGGCCTGGTCCGCTGGGCACCCTTCTGGCATCCGACGAAGAGATGGATGTCAAGCCGTTCCTGCCTGCTACGCAGCGCAAGGAGCGGCCTCCGATTTCCAAGCCGACAGAAAAGCCTAAAAATCCTAGAATAACAGCCCCGAAAGATGACACATGAACAAACACACACACACTCCAGCTATTCTTAAATTTAAATATTGGGAACAGAAAACATCATCCAATGGAACTGCAGAGTCTTCCTTAAAAATCTTGACGATGTGTATAAGATTCTGCATGCCAGTCAGCTAAGTATCTTGTGTCTCCAGGAAACCCACCTTAATTCTAAACAAACGAATTTTTAAATAGGTACTTGGTATTCAGAAAGGACAGGGTTGGCTGCAACACTCTTCAGGAGGTGTGGCAATTGTCGCCCGGAAATCCTTAGCCTGCCACCCTGTCACTCTCAACACTGTTCTCGAGGATGTAGCAATCCGTACGATAATATTTAATAGGTTGATAACGGTATGCTCCATTTACATCTCTCCTGATTTTGCACTTCTGAGCTCTGATTTCGAGGCGCTGGTTGACCAGCTTCCCGAACCATACATACTAACAGGCGACCTTAATGCGCATAACTCTCTTTGGGGCTCCTCCAGAACGGATGCCCGAGGTCGCCTGATAGAGAAGTTTCTTACATCTTCAGGAGCATGCCTTTTTAACAAAAAAACAGCCTACATACCATAACTTCGGACATAATACGTACTCACATCTCGACTTGGCTATTGGTTCTGCAATTCTCTTTCCATGTCTTGAGTGGGGCGTGGGCACGGACCCATATGGTAGTCACCACTTCTCCACATCTCTAACATACATAGGTAAAGGCCCATGCAGTCCATCTTCCCATAACAGGATTAATGAATCAAAAGCAAACTGGAGTACATTCACAGAAACATCTAAACTACACCACACAACCATAAAACACCTACACGTGGAGGAAGCAGCCCAACACGTCACGGCGCACATCCTCGACGCCGTCGAAAAGTCCATTCCCCAGGCCTCCACTGGGTCCCGCACCCCAAGGAGGCCCTGGTGGAACGAGGACTGCAGGCGGGCGCAAGAGGCCCAGAACAAGGCGTGGGGTGTCCTTCGCCGGTACCCCACGTCAGATAACGTCATTTCTTTTAAACGGGCAAAGGCTCTTGGGAAGCGAGTGCGTCGTGAGGCGAAAAGGGAGAGTTGGCGCACCTTCCTCACTTCCATCAAACTCACACACTGACATACACAAAGTCTGGACACGAATACGAAAAATAAAAAGACGACAGACACACAGCCTGCCCCTGGTTAGTACAACAGGGGACACACTGGAAGACCAGGCTAACACACTTGCACAACACTTCGAACACGTGTCCAGTTCAGCACACTACACAAACACTTTCATGAAACACAAAACATCTGTAGAAAAGAAGTCCCTGTGTGATAACAACAAGTCGCACACTTCTTACAATTCTCCTTTTTGAATTCATGAGCAGAAGGTTGCTCTGAGCACATGTAAGCCTTCAGCTCCAGGTGCAGACAAAATCACATACACCATGATACAACACCTACACCCAGACACTCTTAAAACACTCCTACATCTATACAA
Organism: Haemaphysalis longicornis; assembly: GCF_048455015.1. Taxonomy (NCBI): domain Eukaryota; kingdom Metazoa; phylum Arthropoda; class Arachnida; order Ixodida; family Ixodidae; genus Haemaphysalis; species Haemaphysalis longicornis. Next base: position 29,332,924 of record NW_027526204.1, on the reverse strand, counting down.
CAACATATGGCTTTCGGCGCACATTCCTCGCTCTTGGAGGGAGGCCATAGTAGTGGCGTTCCTGAAGGAAGGAAAGGACCCTTCCTCTCCGGCTAGCTATCGGCCCATCGCCCTCACAAGCTGCCTGTGCAAGCTCCTCGAGACGACGCTAAACAGGAGACTCGTGTACTTTCTTGAGTACAATGGTCTTCTCGAGAGCTGCAAGGCAGGCTTCAGGGCGGGGCGGTCCACCAACGACCAACTCGTCGCGCTCGAGTCCTATATAAAGGAAGCTTTCATTCACAAACAGTTTTGCACAACGGTGTTTTTTGACCTTGAGAAGGTCTATGACACCGCTTGGCGTTACGGTATTCTCAGTGACCTAAAGTCTTTCGGTGTTTCAGGCCATATGCTCAACACCCTTGCTAGTTATTTGTCCGAAAGAACGTTTCGCGTGAGAGTAGGTGGCGCACTCTCGAGAGTTCACGTGCAAGAAAACGGCGTTCCGCAAGGTGGAGTGCTAAGCTGCACTCTGTTCATAGTTAAGATGAACTCCCTTGGGAAGGCATTAGCACCTAGAATTTCTGATTCAATGTATGTAGACGACATTCATGTATCTTTTAAGTCATGTAATATGTCCATCTTTGAGCGTCAAGTCCAGCTCGGTGTCAAAAAACTTGCCAGCTTGGCAGACAAGAACGGTTTTAAACTTAACCCAGAAAAAAGCACCTGTGTTGTCTTCTCCAGGAGACGTGGGATCCATCCGAACCCACACATTATCCTTAATGGCTTATCGATTCCTTTGAGGAAGGAACACAAGTTTTTAGGTGTGGTGTTGGATGAAAGGCTTACGTTCATCCCTCACATTAAACAATTGAAACATACATGTCTAAAGGCTCTCACCATTCTTAAAATCTTGTCCCACCAGTCTTATGGAACGGATAAGCAACTCCTGTTACGTATTTTCACAAGCCTAGTGGGGTCTAGATTGGACTATGGGATCTTGTGTATGGGTCAGCCACTAAAACAGCACTTAAAATGCTCTACCCAGTGCTTCACTTGGGGCTTCGCCTCTCTTGTGGCGCATTCCGTACGAGCCCTGTAGAGAGTCTTTACGCAGAGTGTGACAAATGGTGCTTATCACACCAGCGAACCTATGTTGACTTGCTATGTGCCTCTAAAATTTCATCAATGGACAACCATCCTTTTAAACCGGTTTTTAATGATACATCCACATCAAAGCTCTTTTTAAATCGCCCATCCATTCCTGTTCCCTTCTCGCTCAGAGTAAGGGACGAGGTCACTCTTGATGAGGTCTCCTTTGTAGACAGATTCAAGTAATCTATCACCGATCTTGTAGCACCATGGCATCTTCGTCCTGTTGCATGTGACTTGTCTTTCTTAAAATACAATAAGGACAGGACACCAAAAAGTGGGATTTTGCAGCATTTCATGTATGTGCAGGATAAATACAAGGCTGGAGAGTTTTTCAGCGATGCGTCGAAAACGTTCACTTGAGTGTCTTGTGCGGCGCATGGGCCGAATTTTGAAGCATATAGAAAAATGAATGTCAAGACAAGTATTTTTACGGCAGAAGCATATGTCATTTTTCTTCTTCTAAGTCACATAGTTGAACATCATATTCCTAAATCCATCATCTATACAGATTCGCTGAGTGTCGTCCGTACATTGTCATCCGGAGAGTCCTCGAAAAACCATGTAGTTAACCTTGTCTTGAAATCATTTGTGCTGGCATATTCTTCAAACCTTGAGGTGACTGTGTGTTGGGTGCCAGGCCACTCTGGCATCAGCGGAAATGAACTGGCGGATGAAATGGCCGCCAATGCTGCACTCCGAAACACAGTAGACATAACAACACTACCTTGCACAGACCTCAAGCCACACATAAGACAACACTTGCGCAGAACATGGCAAACACACTGGGACGAACAGACAGACAACAAACTACATGTAATAAAGCCACACTTGGGATGGTACACATCTGACTCACATAGCAGACACACGGAAGTCGCCTTGGGTAGGCTGCGGATAGGGCACACCCATGCAACGCACTTGTATCTGCTGACGGGATCTTCTAGACCCCAGTGCAGCAGGCGCAGAGAGGACCTATCCGTAGTGCACATACTAATCACATGCAAGGCACTTCACAAAACACGTCACAAACACTTCAGAAAACTCTACAGAAAACATATTCCCCTACATCCATCAATTTTTCTAGGTGACGATGCAATGGTTTCCGTGAAACGCGTGTTTGAGTATTTGTCAGACGTCAAGTTTTTAAACCTGATTTCTTATCACGCATAATCAAAACCGGCCTTATACACCAGCCATGCTCATTCTCGTTTTGTGATTTTACTTTTGTTTTTGCTTACTTTACTTAGTGTTTGGGGTTTCACCCCTCATATATGACTATTGTTTTGGCGCTCTTTGCCCCAGTTAGGCTTGCGCCATAAACATCCAACCATCATCATCATCAAAATCACTGAGCATGCGGTTCATTTTTGTCGGTGTCTGCCTTTGCGAAGTTCAGAATGTGTTTGTTAGTTTTCGTTTTATCAGAAGAGGGAAATGACCCAAGGAAATGTACAAAATGATGATCGCTGATTTTTTCTACAACTCGGGCACTGGCGCTACTTGGGGTATTCATGAAAACTAAGTCTAGTATGTGCGGACCACGCGTTCGTTCATGCACCAGCTGGGAAAGATGACATGGACTTAATGTGTGCGCGGAACGAGCGCATTCGCTTCCACTGGAATGGGTGACCGGTGTCTCCCAAGAAATTGTCTGGAAATTAAAGTCCCAAGAAAGGATTAAACTACACTGGGGAAATTTGTCGAATATGTGTTCGAGTGAGTTATGCAGGTGGTCCACAAACTCGAGGGAACTGTTTGGGGGCCGGTAACATGCACCAATTACACGAGTGAAGCGACCAAAGCACATTTTTACCCAAAGAAGCTCAAGGGGACTGTCACAAGCTACGATGGATGGTTGGAAAGCTTTTTTCACAGCGACCATCACACCGCCTCCTCGAGAAACGTTCCTATCCTTGCGGAATACTGTAAAGTCATCAGAGAAACCGAGCTCGTAGCTTGCTATGTCATTTCTAAGCCAAGTTTCTTTGCCGATTACCACATCCGCAGATCACGTCTGGGCCATAGCATGAACACAATCAAGTTTTTGGAATATGCTACGAAAATTCGCCATCAGCAGAGGAGCTTTGGGCGTGGTCGCAGGATATCGTGTTTTGGGCACACGACGTCGTTCTGAAGCTGGCTGGACCTGGGGACTGTTGTTTATTTGCACGACTAGGCCAGAAGCTGAATTGAATTGGTACGTCATGCCGTTTAAATGAAGCATGTTATAACGAACTGTGTACCGTTCGTTTTTCTTGGAGTGGCTTTTAGCAAACTCGCGAAGCTTTTTCCAAGCAAATTGAACTTTTGGGATGACGTCCTCTTCCAGCGACAGTTTAGGCGAAATATCTTTGAGCTTAGGGCCTTTATCATGAGCCTCCATTTTGGATTTGAAGTCTAGAAATTTAACTATGGTTGGGCGATGAAAGTTTGGTCGTGGGTGGCCGACGCGATGAGCGTGCTCAATATTGCCAACTTGCAGGTTCAGTTTAGTGGAAAAGAAATCGTGGACGATTTGTTCTGTAACTGCGCAGTCTTCCTTCTGTTGTTCAGTTATACCCTTTACCAGCAGGTTATTCTTTCGCATGCGATTGTTGAGGTGATCGACCACGTCGACAAGTTCCTCGCTTGAGAAGAAGTAAATTCTTCTACACTTCCACTAACGGTATTGACGGCGTCCTTCATTTGGGGCACACTTTTTAGGCTGTTCCCGATAGCACAAACACGATAATTTATGCCTGTAATATCTTTCCTGAGTTCGTTAAGTGTAGAAATAGTGGTGCTATTGTACTGTGCTGTCGTTGCTATGAAATCCTTCAGCGTGCTCATGACATCCTCGACCTTCGACGGGCCTGGGTTCAACTCAACGTCTACTGAGCATAGCAACATCAGAAAAATAAACATACAAAGAAGGACCAGGGATGGTCTCGGGAAAAACGCGCCAATCAAGGCAGAACCAGTGGAAGCGCGTTCATCATAGCTGAGCACAAGATCCCGGCTAGCGACAAAAGTGTCGATGCGGGCAGGGTAAGAGCACAAATCAATACCCATAATGGCAGGAGGAGGATCACTGGCCGCAGACACAAAACAAAAATACACACTCGAAAAAATGAGGCGCATACCTACGACAGGCAGGCGGCACAAGTTAGCATCTGTCACTCGTGGCCGTGAATCCCAGTTAGGCGGTGATGCTCCGTTCTTTATGTAGGGCCGGAGGGTGCTGTATCAACCGGTGACGTCTCGCGATGCTCCGCCCAGATATTGCAGGGACGCCGATGTATCAAGAGATGCCGCTTTGTGCTGATTGTCGAGTCCCCGGCAGCAGGCAAGCCAGGCCACGGGAGCACAGGGCAAAAGGCGTCAACCTACGACAGGCAGGCGGCACAAGTTAGCATCTGTCACTCTTTGCCGTGAATCCCAGCACACTCCCTCTCATATGCACACTCTCCCTCAATGGCATAGTTACTGATTACGTTTACAAATTAGTTCTGAGGATCAGAATATACTTGGTAAAAATGAGGCGCTATACTGAGGTGATCAAATCGCTTCTGGAATAACTTTAATGATATCTGGCCAGTGATATAAGCGCAACCCCGCCATAACTCGCTGTATCATTAGAAAAATGCTGCCATCTTGACGTCACAAAAGAAATGTATTTTAAATTTTAATGCCATCGTTTTATTTATATATAACGGGAAACATTTTTCAAACTAGCCTTATTTATTCTGAGTATGACTCTGTACTTATAAAGCATGCTGAATCTCTGCAAGAGTGTGCGAGTTTCACGATACACACATAAAGTATTTTGATTTGTTGGCGTAGCAAATACTCACTTCGAAATACATTCCGCCGCCGTAATGTCCTGCAAAAATGTTTAATATTACAAGGCATTTATTGTCACTTTCATGGTCATTATCGCGACAGAACGACTGGAATACAGGTGCACCATGCTAGAAGAAGACGATGTAGTTTATTTTGAGTTTTAAATAGGCGCCAAACGGCGGAAAGGAAGACGAGAGGCCTTGGAACACCTGACGCAGGCCAACCCTCCCATAAAGAATGCCACAAAATAAAGTCGCAGATATACAAAATACAATACAAACAGAAAACAACATAACAAATTGGAATCCGAAGTGTGCACATATAAGGGTTAAAACTTTAATGCAAAAGAGAACAGGGCGAACTTTGCCTTCATTAAAATTTAAAGAAACGGTACAAGTCAAAGCGAGCAACGATTTCAAGACAATTTCTCAACTTGGTTATTTCATTGGTTTGTCTTCAAAAGGAGAAATTATTTAAGAGCCGTTTTGACTTTGTTATTTCATAGCGTTCCGTGAGAAAAATAGAGTGTGAGTTTAGAGTGTGTTGTATTCTCGATGCTGAAGTCTGAAATTATAATTGGTGCGAGCTTTAAAACACTGATTGCGTGGACACAAATATTATAAATGGCGTGTATGTCTCTTCAAATTCTCCTTCGCGTTTTTATTTGATTTTAGCTGTTGAGCTCATTTTCTTTTGTAAATTTGTTGTATCGTGAGCAAGCAATGTTAGTAAAAAAACTCTCTAGTGGTCTCATTATAGAGCCGGTTGTGAACAACACGGATTGCACTCTTTTGTAGGGTAACCAATTTTGTTTGGTTGGCAATTATAGTCGGACCGCAGTCGAGTAATGCGTAATGCAAGTGAGAATAAACAAGTGAAAAGTACATTTGAAGTATTGTCTTAACCGGTAAAAAACTGCATATTTATTTATATTACCAACTGAACGGGAAACTTCGCCAGATATGTAATGTACGTTTTGTGTCAAAAGTACAGTCTGGTTAAAAATTACCCCATTAAATTTTACAGATGTGGCGCGAGTTTTTTGTGGGCCTGTTTTCTACGCTAAAGATGACGAAGTTCGTATTAGTGACGTTCAGTTCAAGCGGCTTGGAGCTAAGCCAACTGCCAAGCTTCCAGGGGCAAACATTGGCTTTGTTCTCAATTACCGTGCGATTTTCGCAAGAAAAACAATACGTTTGTGTGATCAGCAGAGATTGCAATAAACAGAGCAGCACAAACACACAGAAGGATACAGAGAAACACCATCATGCCATTTTTTTTTGCAGTGTCCCCCAAGACTTGCACAATTCCACATACACGGCGTAACCGCTTAAAGGGACACTGAAGTGAATTTGTCAAGCTCCCGTTTTTGCTTGCACTGCATAGACTGGCTCAAATTAGCACACTTTTCATCGTTTATTCGGTTGACAAATCGGTAATTATTTTACAAAGCGCGAAAGAAGAAAAACTACCATGCGCGGTTTGCGGCGGCCGCACCAACTAAAGCTGTGACGTTAGGAGGAGCCGCACCGTGATTGGACGATGCCCAAGGTGAGCAACCAAACAAGTTTCGGTTTCCGTTTCGGTTCTGTAAAACACAACCGTTGGCGTTGTTGGATGGGCATTCTCAATAACTCAGTATTCATCGTACCGCGCTTCTGCCATGTTGTCAGCTGTAAAAATGCATAAAGATAAGCCTCCTAGGACGGATTGGAATCGTAGCATTCACTAGCCGAAACCTACGCAGTGCATGAACGCCCTCCGCGTACCCGCAGACGCCCAAATGTCATGCGCTTTTCCCCCATATTTGGAGCTTGCCTCCCTCATGCCTGTTTCGTAAAAAGCGTGTTCGCACCAGGCCAAGGGTCTGTTCATTCTGGCCTGTGCCCACTGCCTGCAAGTAGTCGGTGCTTATGGCAACAGCACGCCAACGAGAACTCGCTAGCGCGCCAGTGTCAGCCTGCGCGCGTTTTGTGAACTAATTCGTGGAGCCATGAACGTTGCGGCCCAAAAAAAGGTGAACTCAATATAGAAAACATCGGCTGAAAACGAAAAAGGTAACTTACAAAAAAAGCACGTACCAGCGGGGATTCGAACTCGTGACTTGCAAAATACTTGCGGTGGCACACCTAGCAACCGAGACCGCTCGGCCACGAAGCGGGCTCGGCTGGCACCGGTAATATAGGGTATATATTGTACAACCAGTTTACACTTTTCTTTAGTTTTGACATTTCAAGCAGCTTAGGTGACTATTTGTTGTATTGCGCTCGTGCAGTAAGCGTCGCCCGAGTTTCCACAATAGCTCACGTCTAGCAATTGCATTTCGTAGACGGAAAAGCGTTCGCAGATGTGTAGTCGTGCTGCTGACCGCTGTGCTTGTTCGCCCAGCGCAAAAAAGTGCTACCCGCACCCTAGTTTTAAGCTGTCCGGTAAACATATCAGTTGATTTTATTTCCTTAGTACCTATATTGACTTCGCTGACTCTTCTCCCGCCTTCAAGAGGCCTTATATTTTCCTACTGGCATACCAGTCAGCGACCAGCGCTTGTGTGAAGCGACCTTGACTTGGAGCTAGATACAGTGTACAAACTAACAAGTAAAGAAAGGCAAATTCTACCATTCACAAACTTGTCCTGGCTTCGTTTCAACTGAGCGAACGAATTGCGACGACCCGTCGGCGGCCGGCGGACGAAAGGCTGGGCCGACTGACTCTGAAGGCCGGGGAGCCGTGCAGTAGCGCGGCCAATTGCCAGCTTATCCCCTCCTGACGTCACACGAAAACGCCGCAGAAAATGGGCGAGCGTAAAGAGAGGAGGACAGCATTTTCGAATTAATTTTTCTACTAAATAAAATCGCGTAAACGCGCCCAGGGTGGTCGAAACATGGCCTGGGGACTCCGGACTACAATTTGCGCAAGTAATCCCGCAATGTTTACATATCACTTCAGTGTCCCTTTAATGTTAGAGCCAAGGACTGCTAACACCAATAGTGCCGATGTCTTTGGTGCGAACACCAGCGACGGTGTGCTAGTCAACATGTCCTACACCATCTCCGGAATGTCCGAAAGGGATGTCCACCCTTTCGTGAACCGGCACTTTTCACTGCTGCGGCAAAGACGACCCACAGCGTTGGTTGAAGACACCAACCTCATTGTTAAGTTCGCGAAGCAAGGCAAGGAGAATCGGTTCCTGAATTTTGTTTTCGACTATTTGCAACCACCTGCTACAGAGACCACAATCAGACAAAGACGGTGTACAGATTATTAAGGATTACTACTATCAATACTTAAAGAAGAAATGATTGAACACCACTGTGAGCAAGTGTAGTGCTTTCCACCAGCTTCGTTGAACATCCACTTCGAATGGCGTATCGACTTCCCGAAGAGAAATTTCTAATTTTTTTTCCGTGTTCCGCTCCGAAGAATAAAAACAACCTAAAGTGGATGAACTCCCGCTCTACACTCTTAATCTGGTTCCAGGTAAGATCCACTTAGTAACTGGAACTTTTTTGCAAAAACGTTGAAGTTATATATTTGGAACCGTGTTCCACATATCCTGAAACTTAAGTGGAACAGTGCACCACATATTTTTCCTACTAAATTATGTGGATGAGTGTTCCAGATAAAAGTATGCGGATCACTATTCCAAATAAAAGGATAGTTTAGTTACTGGAACATTGATCCATGTAAAATGATCATGGAATTTATTCGGTGCACCGTTTCAGGTACCTTCAGACCAGCTGTTTATATAAAACGGTGTTCCATAGACATTGGGAAGCTGTCTATGAGACTCCACTTTTCCAATATTTCTGCTTTCCTGTCGGTATACAACGAGGTCGTATGCAGGCTGGAGGATGCATTGGTATCACCAGGAAACCGCAAGCACCATTTTAACGCAGCCTTTATATATGACCCGCAGTGATACCAACAATTGGAAAGCACAAACCACCGCAACAGTGTCGTCCCTGACAGTTCCCAACAGTTGCCTATCGGAACACAGTTCTTTATAAATATTGGTCTGAGGCACCTACAGTGGCGCACAGTCTTTGGCTTCACCCGCAGAATCCTGTTCTCGGTTTTAGCTGCATGTAAAAGAAAAATATACTTGCATTAAAATACACATGAAACCAACTATCATCACTCATACACTGCTTTTAAATATACTATACAACTTTATTGGTTGTAAATATGCATACATTCCAGATATGGATAGCTGTCTATTTTAAATTGCCCAGAAAATGACCAACGTACAAGGAATAAATGCTATAACGATAACACTAGCCTCAAAGTGGCATTTTCACATATTCACCTTTACTCAAAAACATGGGTAATAAATATGGTTTGAGGGGCAACAGCGTCAGAAATAGACTTGTGCGTCTACCGCGGCACTGAGACAGACATTATACAACAGTGAGCATCAAATATGCTGCATTATCAGATAAAACAAGGTAACTCAATGGCGGAAGTACCCATTGCGCTTGCCATACCATGTGTACGCATAACTGGGAAAATGCAGTTTGCTATTAAATTGTAAGGAAAGGCCTCAAAACAAGCCATACTCGGTTGTATTATCACAAGCCTACAACAGTGCAGTGAAAGAGCTTAGGAAAAGAAGGCTCGAGCCAACATCAACGATAAAACATTTCGACACGAGGTCAGATGTGGCAGTATGCCACAAATTAAAACATGAATATTAAAGATAGTACACTTTCCTGACACCAGACGTAAGTGTAACATCAAGTTATTTGTAGCCAAAACAGACTTTATGAGCGTCCTGAAAAGGCCTTTGACTTAAGGCACGTTACTTGGCCAAACAATTTGTAATTTAAAATAATTCATCCAAAGAAATCTCATAAAAAAGCCAGCGTGAATCTTATATAACTTGCAAACCAGCAGCTGGGAGCCTTTTACACATATTAAAATTTAACAAGCAGACTAATTTTATACACGTAATCAATTCAAGCGGGAACAAGTCAGACATCCTTAAGAACCAAACAAGCCAGCGTTGAAAAATACAGATGACGAGTTTTATAAAGCAGACCTGAAGTATTTTTTCCAGCTTCAACATTTTACCTGAGGTGAAATTCACAGTCGCGTGCTATAAAAACCCTCCCGTCTTGCTGTCAGTGTAATTGTGACCAAAGCCCTGCTTCTTCCAAGCAAGAAATGCAACTTTGTTCAAAGAAGAAAACTTCTTCAAGCCAAATACGCACATTTTACTCTTCTAGGGCATGGGTGTCAGCTCACATACAGTACTAAAATTTATCAATGAAGGCGGAAGTCGTCTGCCTGAATACGCACTGTTACTTTTGCAGCCGCAGCAGCACTGCCATGAAAAAAATCTCATGAGCTACACTTGAATAATAAGGACGTTAAAATTCGGTGCCAATAACTACATTAACACTCACTATAGATTAAAAGGCAGCCTGCGCATTGTGCCAATGATAAAAAATCGTAAAGCAAGGCACGACTTCAGTGTTCAGTTGACATAAAACTTGGATGTCCCAATAACTTAAACCTCTTCATCAGACCTGACCCCTACATGCCTTTCACCTGACCACCTTCATGGCTTTCAAAAGATACTGTCAACCTCTACCAATAATTTAAAATGCCAAGTAGAGCTGACCACTTCAATTATTTCAACAGACTCCAACTTAAGTGACACCACGCCACTGTCAAATTTCCCATGCTGTCCAAGAACTCCCTGGAAAAGTCCGAAAAACTCTCCAAAGGCACATATCCATAAGAACATGATAACACCATGTAAAAGATGACATGCGGCGAGGAGGATGACCACATCCTGAAGTGACAATGCAGGCGGCGAATCCGTGATGTGTTTCTTGAGGACAATATTGATGCCGCCGTTCCCTTCTCTCAGAATAACCGGCCATCGAGAAGACTTACTGTTCACCACATGTAACTTTAAGGAAACAAGAAAATTTTGTTACATGGTTGCTTTAAATGAGTTGCTTAGGCCCTTTCATAACACAGTAATTGATTTAAAATCAGTGATTTCTTGGGTTTTTTCTGGGAGTGCTGCTAAAGGTGAAAGTGCGCTACACAATATCTGAACAATCAATGAAATTGCTCTGATTCTGGAAAGTATCCCACTTTGCTGCCTGGGTATCCTGAATATAAGGTTTTTATCCTTGAGAGGTTTAGTTTATCAATGAAATAATATTATTTGAAAGGTTATTATATTATTAGTATAATAACCTTTCTGCATTATATTTTGCACACCTTCTCACAGCAAAAATGTTCTCTGTACTGTATAATCTGCACCCTAGAATGCTGTAGTGAGGCTGTCTTAAGATAACTTACAGCTAAACGATGTTTCTATCACAAAGAAATAAATGGTCAGTCATAAGAAATCATAAACGTCGCACTGTGGCAGAAATTTTTTATGGAGTTATTTCCACCTAAATTGTTTCCCTCTCCATATGCATTACCTCCAGTGTGGCGTAGTGGTATGAGCCAGAAGTTGAGCTGAGTAATGCTGAACTAGGCTGTTGAACAATTTTTTTATAAATCACAACTATAGCGCATTTTATTGCAGACGTCACATTCAGTGTTCTAAACAATTCCCTTCAAAAACAATTACCCCTTATTTAGCCACCTATCAAAATCAAATGCAAGCATTACTCATGCTACACCTGTATTTGGGAGTATTAATGGTACTACGGGAGTATTAAAAGCGGGAAATTTAAATCTTCAGTTGCAACCGTATTGTTGCAGCAGCAACCACGTTTGGCGTGTCCGCGGTGCTGGCATATCACAGCAACACCTCTGAAGGTGTAAAAGCTAAACATTAACAAAACCTAATTACAAAATAGAGGTCTTCTTTACCACTGTTCGAGAATCCGTAGTAGGCGGAATGTGAACGCAATGGCCAATATTGCTGTTCACAATAACTTCTAAACAGTGAGATTTTATTAGAATGAACACTCCCAACATTGAGTCCCGCAAAAACAAAATGCCAGCTTACCCAACCAAAATTAGGATCTGGGTGTTTCTGCCAGGCCCGTCTCAAAGTGCACTTCCAGGAAAGTTTTGCCAACGTGTTCCGAAAAGCTCCTACTGCACCTTGAACCACAGGCCAAGTTGTCACTGAAAAGAAGTTTCAAACCATTATTTATAAAGCAACTACCTAAAAGCGCACCATGAAAGACCCAAAAATGGCAGTGCGTAATTACTTGTAGAATGCAATGATTTCATCCTGTGCAAGAGCTTAAATGTTCTGCCTTGTGATCATACACTTCCAAGAAGGGGTCCAAATACAATTAAAATGGCCATATGCATTCCTTGTTCCCTAGTTTTAAGTCTATGTTCACCCTATTGCCTAGAAAATAAATTCATGCCTTGCTTTACCCAGAGAGCACGACAAAATATTGAACAATGTCTGATTCGTTCCGTGAACCTTGAATGTTTTTTACACCGCAAGACCTGGTAATCTTTCCTTGCTAAAAATTTTGAGATATAAAAATATTTTAACATACTTCAGGCTCACCTGTCCTTGGTCTATGCAAACTAGTGAATATCTGCACAATTTGCACGACTGAAAAGTACTCTTTGTGGCTTATGAGCTCCACAGGGCATTCATAATCCGCCACACTCTCCCCGACGACCCTTCAGCATGCCGAAGATGTCTTCAGCCATAGTGAATGGCACAGCCATGGCTTCGCAGGTTCATGTAAGGAATAGAAAAAAAAGTGTTTTCATTTATATTTTGCAGATGAACAAAAACATTCAGCCATACACTGTTTCTGAACAGGTCAAAGAAAATAAATACAGAACGTAGCAAGCTGCTTTCAAGGAATAACAGAAATGAATTAATGTTTGGTGCACATCGTAATGCAACAACTTCGCACCTAAGCGTTTTGAAAATTATTCCGGCTCTAGAACAAGCTGCCACTGACATTGATAGAATAAAATTGCAGGAATGAATTATTTTGACACTTACTTTGTGATGTTAGAACTTCTAATAGTCAACACGTGAGCCTTATAGGTAATTATTCTGAGGTCTCAGGTTGCCACTGACATTGACAGCATAGAAGCGGCACCACACTTTCTGCGTGTTTCCACCTGCCTTCCCCTACACAAAAGGGACGTTTTGTACTGCTAAGACAACCACGTTCCCGTGCATTTCACTACACGTCACGGAGCCAACTAAAGTTGACCTGTGTAAAGAAAACATTTCAATTCATCGGAGGCATTAGAAGAAACATGGAACAACACTTGACACCACAGATAAAGGTAAGCAGTGCTGCCGCTAACGCCTTGGACGCACATCAACATTAGGCGGAATGGCGTGATCGCACAGTAAATATATGGTTCTTAGCCAACCAAACACAACGCAATTAACGAAAGTTTGAAAATAATAAGTCTAAAGACAGTTTGCTCTGACAAACAGGTTGTTCAGTGCGTGCGCGCGAGACAATAGCCAGCGACTAACCCGAGAAGATTCAGTACGCTGACAGGTACAGCAACCGTCAATATACAACTAAGCAACACCACACCGTAAGGGGACATGCAGACTCGAGAAATGCGCGCAGCAGCAACTTTCTAAATAGCACTAGCCAGCGTACGCAGTCAGAAATGTCAAGCCGACTCCGACCCACAAACACGCAAGCTTGAGTGAATAACGGCAGCAAACGTTTCTTGAACACGAACAACAGGCAGCGGAGCGGCATGTTTATCGGACGCAGTGATGAACAAGCCAATGAACAACAACCGTTACAAGAACATAAATAAGCAGCACTGACCTTTTTTGAGCCTCCTGGCAAAACTACATTTCGTCGAACAGCAAATACAGCCCGAGGATATGAAGAAATCCGCAGTTTCACACCACAACCAAACAAACTGCTAACGGCTCCCGCCACTCCGACTGACAATGCCTCTAGTACATCAGGCGCATAACGCGAGCAATCGAGAAAACCGCTGTAGAATGCCACTTGTGGCGCTGCATGCAGAAGAACGTAAAACTAGCGGAGTAAACGTAAAAAAGCGGAGTAAGAGAAAGGGGCGATGCTGTCGTTTAAATGTTTGACGCAGTCCTGTTTTTCACTTATCGTCGTTGTACCCGTTGCCGTCCCACTATACCATGCATCCACGCAAACGACGCAGCCTTGCAGCGGCTGCCAACGCATGCGTACGGCATGCCGCACTGAAGTGGCGGTCGTTTCGCAATGGTTTCGGCTTTTCCTTCATCCGTGGGTTGGGCGATGCACGCCGTGGCCAGTGACCAGTCCGCGGAAGAGATCACAAACTCGGCACCCTTGATCGCTTTTATTTGCTTCGGGAAATGGGAATACGCCTCTAAGCGGACGTCTACGCGGCTCTGAGGCTGGAACAAAGAGCTCAGATATTAGCCAATTTAACACAGTTGGGCTAGAGTTGTTTCTCACCGCGGGCCGTAAGCCCGTGCGATATGTGTGCATAAACTTTCATGACAGCTTTACTTCGCTGTTTGCTGTGAAAACAAAACGACGCTGCTTTATTGACTGCGTTCTCTTAACAAGCCTCTCCAATACCAATAAAATATACAGCGACGCTCTTTGATACCCACGTTATAGAAAACTACTTCCGTATAGTGAATCCAGTCCGACTTTGCTAATTAGCGAGTAATAATACATCTGCCCGTTTTCGAGCAGTTTTTCTTCCTGAACCCCCATAGTGCAGGAAAACAGCCACGGGGGGACCAGCAGGAGAAGGCAGGACATTCGGTGAACTTGAATTACTATGACAAGTACAACATTAGGGTAACACTGCGGATTTTCCTGATACTGCATTGCATAATTTAAAAAAATAATACTATTTCAGTATTATTATATAGAATGTAATTCAAATGCCTCGTGGTAGATTTAGATTTAGCCGGTATTTCTCAAAGTTTTCGTTTTCTAGGCTTTCGTGTTTGCTTGTGGAAATTAATAGCCGGGACGAGAAGAAATACACAAACGAACTTCTAAGCATATAACTGCAGGCATAGCATGATGTGTGCGGTGTAAAATGTGTAACGCAGTCGGTTAACATTATGTATGTACCCCGTCACAACACAAGTAACGTGGACTAAGTACCCATTCTACCGCAGGATGTAGCCATTTATGCATTCCCAAGAAGCAGTTAAAATTGTGCGCCTAGTACACCACAGCGACATGATGACTGAGCGTTGAACAAAAACTGCCGTTTCTGCGAAGCTTTGTAAACCAAATGCATAACACGTAATAGCCTCAACAAGTATGTCGTTATGAAGGTGCTCACAAAAGCACCACGAATTCTTCAACACTATAGCAGTTATGGCTTCACGCGAATGGCAGATGGGTAAAGGGAAGACGTTTAGTCCTTCTCAAATTCAAGTCACTGGTGATTTTGTACTTCACGCCTCAAATTAGAAAAATGCGACGTTCACGAAAGCGGTTTGAGTGCCGCAGAACACCTGAAAATGGGTTCCCGCAATTTTTTCTTTTATATATGATATCCTTCTCTCGACATTTTCAGTGCTTTCTACGGTATTGGCAAAGAAGTGGGATTTCGTTTTCTATCAAAAGACATCGCTAAAACAACACCTTAGCCGTATTATGAAAGTTAACTGCTGCAAGGCAGTTTCATAGATTTCGGGTAAGTTCATTAAATTTTATATGCGGTGCGCGCGCATATTAAACGCGCAAGTGCATCTTCGGTCAAGAAGGACCAAATATATATGTGGTTCATTGTTCCAGTTGATGCATGAAAGAGTGCATACTTCACTGCAGTGCACGAGTTATGTGGAACAAGACACGAGCAAAAAATATACAAACGCACTCTCTACAACCGTTTACTGGAACATAAGTGGAGCAGTAATCAGAACCGCCGACACCGCATGACCCCATTTTTTCGGTTCCAGATAAAAACCACAAACATAAAGGAAACAAGTTGACGGTTCCAGATAAGATCCACCCATCCGCCTCGTCCCAGTTATTTTTTCGTTCGGATCCACATAAAATATGTGGATCGCCCTTTTTAACTGGAACTTATAGTGTAGCGTACAGCGAATGCCTGCTCAGGGTGGTAGGGATTTTAATGAGGCACAAAAGAACAGCGACAGCCAAGGGTCTAACCTAAAGCTCGAGAGCCGAGGGACCGGGGCCAGCGCGCGCGATCCGAAGACGAAGATTCTGTTTCTTCTGCCTCGTCGTCGACCGTTGCGTGTGCCCTTTCTTATACACCACGTGACATTTACCTCCCCCCAGGGGAAGCATCGTCCCGATGCTCGGGTGAAAGTGTGGTGAAACAGCGATTCAGTATGGGCGTGTCACGTTCTTGCGAAGTAAGGCCTCATGCGGACGATGTGGACTACTTCCGACCCTCGTTGGCGACGCCGGGATGGAACACCGTCTTCCGGAATCGGAATAACTTCGTACGTGACGTCAATCAGTTGTTTCTGAACTCTGTAGGGTACAAAATAGCGCTTCAGAAGTTTTTCTCTTAGCCCTCGACGTCGAATGGGGGTCCACACCCATACATAGTCGCCAGGCTCGAAGGAAACGTACCTGTGACGAGCGTTGTAAAGAGAGGAATCCTGCACCTGCTGTTCTCTGATGCAATACCGAGAGAGCTGCCGCGCCTCTTCGGCACGCTGGGCGATCGCTTGCGCAGTCTCGTCGGCGTTTCCGTGGTCGTGTGGGAGCATGGCATCCAGCATCGTTGTTGCCTTGCGTCCGTACAGGAGAGCGAATGGCGTCATGCCCGTAGTTTCTTGCCCGGCGGTGTTGTAGGCAAACGTCACGTATGCGAGAATTGCGTCCCAATTTTTGTGTTCCAAGTCGACGTACATGCTTAGCATGTCTGCAATGGTTTTGTTCAAGGGTTCGGTCAGGCCGTTCGTCTGTGTGTGGTAGGCCGTAGATATTCGGTGTGAAGTGCCGGTGAGATCCATGATGGCGCGTACCAACGCCGAGTTGAATGCGGTTCCCCTGTCCGTGATCAAAATTTCTGGTGCTCCATGGCGCAGAACAATGTTGTCCATGTAGAATTGAGCCACGTCGAGCGCAGTGCAACGCTGAAGAGCTTTTGTTTCGGCGTATCTGGTAAGGTAATCGGTCGCGACGATTATCCACTTATTTCCCGAAGAGGAGGTTGGGAACGGGCTCAAAAAGTCGATGCCGATCTGTTGGAAACGTGTTTTCGGTATTTGTACAGGTTGCAGTAAACCAGCTGGGCGTCCAGGCGGTGTTTTCCGTCGCTGACATTCGCGGCAGGTGCGAATGTAGTGTTTCACTGTCGCAGGAAGCTTGGGCCAGTAGTAGTTCTGCTTGATTCGGGAAGTTGTACGCGCATAACCAAGGTGACCCGCAGTCGGATCGTCATGACAGGCCTGTAGTATGTCGCGGCGAAGACATGCAGGGACAACTAAAAGGTAGGCTCTGCCATTTGGAACAAAGTTGCGTTTGTAAAGGATGTTGTTGATTGATTGATTGATTGATTGATTGAATGTTTATTAGCAAAAGAACTTTAGACCGCGTGCGAAGAGCTTGGGCTACCGTGTAGAGCGGCCTTCCAAAAAGTCCACAAGTGCTGACAGCTCGGTGTCTTGCCTCTGTTGTTTACACAACGTTTGGGCGTCGATTGCTCCCAGAAAAGCCGTGTTGTCTTCATCTTCAGGGCCGGGGCGCTCGACCAGGGCTCGGGACAAACAGTCTGCATCAGAATGATGTTTTCGTGACTTATAGACTACCGTCAGATCAAGCTGCTGAAGTCGCAGGCTCCAGCGGGCTAGGCGACCAGTGGGGTTTTTTAAATTGGTCAACCAACAAAGTGAGTGGTGGTCGCTCACTACCTTGAAGGGACGGCCGTAAAGGTACGGGCGGAATTTCAAGACCGCCCATACAACAGCCAGACATTACTTCTCAGTGGCGGAATAGTTGGTCTCCGCACGGGACAATGTCCTGCTTGCATAAGCAACAACTCTTTCAGCACCGTCTTGCCATTGGGTAAGGACGGCGCCTAGACCTACGTTACTGGCATCAGTATGAATGGTGGTCGCAGCGTCTTCATCAAAATGGGTGAGGACAGGTGGCTCTTGCAAAGCCGGCGCAGGTCCTCGAAAGAATCGTGCTGCTCATTGTTCCATACGAAGGCGACGTCGTTACGGGTAAGGCAGGTAAGTGGAGCCGCTATTGTGTGCGAAATTTTCTATGAAGCGCCGGTAATAAGAACACAGGCCTAGAAATCGCCGCAGGGCCCTTTTGTCCTTGGGCGTCGGGCAATTGGAGATAGCGGCTACCTTTTGAGGGTCGGGTGTGACGCCGGCGTTGCTGACAACGTGGCCGAGGAAACGGAGCTTTTCATAACCAAAATGGCACTTTTCTGCTTTCAAGGTAAGACCGGCGGCTCGTACGGCACGAAAGACTGAAGATAGTCGTTTCACGTGTTCTTCAAATGTTGACGAGAAAACGATAACATCATCCAGGTACACGAGGCATGTCTGCCACTTGAGGCCGGACAAGACAGTGTCCATCATTCTCTGGAATGTTACCGGCGCCCAACACAAACCAAAGGGCGGGACCTTAAACTCGAAAAGACCATCCGGTGTTATGAAGGCGGTCTTCTCGCGGTCGCGCTCATCTACCTCGATCTGCCAATACCCGTTCTTTAAATCCATGGAAGAAAAGTAACGGGCGTGGCGAACCCGGTCTAGAGAGTCGTCCATTCGGGGCAACGGATAGACGTCTTTGTTGGTCACTCGGTTTAGCTGCCCGTAATCCACGCAAAACCGTAAAGTGCCATCCTTCTTTTAAATGCGAATGCATTTCTTAGTCGAGCCATGTCAGGCGGCGTGCGGCGTCCACGCGCCCGCAGGTGTTATCTCTCCGCTCTCACCCTCTCTCCCATGGCAACAGCTGCGAGCGCGCGCGCTCCTCCTCTCCCCTAGCAACCGGAGCAGGTGGTGCGGGTGGATCAGCGGCGAGTGAGTGGAGAGGAGGAGCGCGCTCGGGCGTGTGAGGGCGCTCGCATAGCGGGAGCTCGCCGGAGCTCCCGTGTGTGTGGGAGAGTGTAGGCGAGGGTAGGCGCGGTGCTTCGGTGCTTCTTCTCTCGACGCTCGCCCCACTCTCCCGTTCGCTCGGTCGCAAGTATATATAAATGGAATGTCTGCCGGCAACGGTACCTCTGGCAAGAAGTGTAATACAATCCAGTTCGAGCATTACACCTCTCGCTGGAGGTGACGTCACTGTAGTGGCTTCAACGTCATCTTCAACCGGAGGAGAAGAAGAAGCGGAAGACAAGGCTGCGAAGCGAAGAGCGCGTGATGCCGAACGCAAGCGCTTGAAGCGAGCTGCCGACGCCGAACTCCGTGCTTGGGAAGCCGCTGCGAAATGCCAACGCCGAGCCGAAGACCCGGAAATACGTGTTCGACATGTGCATTCGCATTTCCTCACGATTCCCTTCGGAGAGGTGGGGTGAATTTTTTTTAACCAAAACGACGGGCGACGCCCACGTACTTCGAGAGGGCTGAATGACATCGTCTTGTAACATTTGTTCCACTTGGCTACGCATTGCTTCACGTTCCTTGGTAGACACGCGATAAGGGTTTTGGCGAAGAGGTCTTACTGCGTCATTAGGGATGATATGATGCTTCATGAGTGGCGTCTGTCGGACCACAGATGTCGCAGAGAAGCAATCCATAAACTTCATGAGCAGTTGGCGGAGTTCTTGATGCTGCGTGAACGGCAAGTTGGGCGTCATTTTAAACTCGGGTATGCCACGATGAAAGCTTCCGGTTGCGTTGTTTCACCCGCAGTGTGGAATCTACAATTTGTATCGCACCTAGATGATCAATAACATACTCTTTCTTGAAATATAGTTTTCAAGAAACATTGGATATTCAAAGGAGCAGCTCCGACCACATTCTCTTCAAAACGACCACGACAAAATTTTTAATTGGTGTTTATGGTCAATAAGGACTGATTCAATAATGTTTATGGACAATATTGACCATACACATACCGAATCGCCTTACGGTATTTTTGGTTTGCATAAAAGTATTAGGCATCGACTCGATGCAGTCAAGTGTACCACTGCGACCTGCCGATGCCTTCACACGGGGCTGCTGGCACTGCACTGACTGATGACGTGATAACCGAGTGGGAATACTACATTCCTGGGCATGGACCACAACAAGAATACATTTAGTCCAGCCCTCCGGTAGTGATATGCAGTGCATGTGTCTTAGGAGTCCGCCGTAATATAGAGAACCTTGTGTTCTAGCGCCTTGGCCACGAAGCGGTACGAGCGCGTCATCACGGTCAATCACGCAATCGCACAATCACGGCTAAGGCGTTGCGCTGCTGAGCATAAGGTCGCGGGTTCGATTACCGGCTGCGGCGGCTGCTTTTCTGCTGGAGGCGAAAAGCAAAAACGCCCGTGTGTACGAGATTATGGCGCACGTTGAAGATCTCCAGGTGGTCAAAATTAATCCGGAACCCTCCACTACGCCGCGCCTCATCGCCTGCGATGCGTCGGCCCGTAAAACCCTACAATCAATCAATCAATCAATCAATCAATCAATCAATCAATCAATCAATCAATCAATCAATCAATCAATCAATCAATCAATCAATCAATCAATCAATCAATCAATCAATCAATCAATCAATGAATCAATCAATCAATCAATCAATCAATCAATCAATCAATCAATCAATCAATCAATGAATCAATCAATCAATCAATCAATCAATCAATCAATCAATATTTCAATAAATCAGTCAATCAATGAATAGTCCCAGCACACCACACTTATATCGACCGTATCGTGCGTTCCTTCTGGAATTGGACACGCAAAGCCGCAATTGTGAGGCACATATGATTTGATTACTTTTTTTGCGGCCTATAATTTCTATAAGGCGCTTAAGAAGCCCCTGTACACTTTGTGTCACCTATCTGTTAACACATTTTATAGCTCTACCTTAGCGAGCTCGTTGCAATATCATGAGGTATCATGGCTACAGTTAGAAGGACGTTAGAAGAATCTAGGGTGTCACTGACAGTAATCAGTACACCACCACCAGACCGAACATCCCGGTCTGGTGGTTACATATCAAAAATCAAGTTAGATATCTAGGTAGGTCTCGCTCGGGCGGTCAAGGCAAGTGGTGCATTTCTGTGCGCCAACAGGTTGTGGAGGTATTCCAATTTCAGCGACGCTACCAGTGTCACCCTAGTCCGTCCTATTCCTACTCGGGTATGGTAGCGGCATTTTTGACGTAGATCTGCACTTGTTTGCAGTTTTTTTCCCTTCGTAACGTATAATCCGGTTGTGGGGCAGAATCTTCGCGCCTGCCTAGCGAACAATTTATTTTTCTTATATGAAGCTCAGCTGGATCGGCCGGTTAGGCGTTTGGTTACTACAGGTTGTTTACATCCCTCTTCGACGAGTGCTCAAGTGGCTGCGCGATGCAGAGTAAGGGTTCTTTTAGTCTATTAAGTGCGAATGCACTTCTTAAGCGAGCCTGAAGCGTCCGCCACCGTCCGCATAGCAACAGCTGCGGGTGCGCGCGCTCCTCGTCTTCCTTGGCAACGGGGGGAAATGGGCGCGCGCTGCCTGGCCGCTGACATGGCACATACCCACGTGGGGGATTGGCCAGGAATCTCCTCGTCTTCCTTGGCAACGGGGGAGATGGGCGCGCGCTGCCTGGCCGCTGACATGGCAGATACCCACGTGGGAGATTGGCCACGAATCGGGCTTGAGAAGGGCTAATGCACCCGCTTAAAGGAGTACTGACACAAAATTTCAAAGCTGAGATCCGCTCTAGCAATCAAGTACAACGACAACACAAATAGGTGTCTGTGCATGGCACATACCCACGTGGGGGATTGGCCAAGAATCGGGCGTGAGAAGGGCTAATGCACCCGCTTAAAGGAGTACTGACACGAAATTTCAAAGCTGAGATCCGCTCTAGCAATCAAATACAACGACAACACAAATAGGTGTCTGTGCATGGCACATACCCACGTGGGGGATTGGCCAAGAATCGGGCGTGAGAAGGGCTAATGCACCCGCTTAAAGGAGTACTGACACGAAATTTCAAAGCTGAGATCCGCTCTAGCAATCAAGTACAACGACGACACAAATAGGTGTCTGTGAATAAATGCATCTTTCTTTCTTTGTAGTTGTGTGTGTGTGTGTGATTTTTCTTTCGCGAACATTACCGAACCGCGCAAATTTAACTCGTGCATTCGCACTTTCACATTCTTCCCCTCGGGGAAATGCGGGGAATTTTTTTAACTGTGCAAACGCTCCGCCGGGTGAATTACTGCGTTTTTCGGTGATTTTGCAGGGGTGGCTACGCCGAATACGGCTACGGTAAAGTAACAGTGGTGCTGAAACTCATTTCAGTGTTTTAACGCAAAGCTTTCTACCTGTATAAGCCAACGGGTTCGTAGTGGCATGCGCAGTAAGAACCTCCAAACACGGCTGCGGACGGGGAAGGCGGTTTTCACTCACGGAGCACACTGTAGATGGCGCGGCGAATTTACCCAATATTCCTCCGCGCTCACACCGGCGGGCGCATCGGCGCAACCAGGCTTTGTCGTCTGCTTTAGGGATAGTTGTTTCGAGACTTTTTAGGCACAGCTTCGCGTCTATTCCGCACTTCTTTCGCACGGATTGATTAAATTTTCGAGAGCACCTCCAGGGTAACCCGCACCCGACGGAATGAAGTGGTCGAACGGCAAAGATACTTTTAAGGTTGGTTTGTAGGGCAAGGAAACAAAATGTGGAGACCGTATACAGACATCGGCCGCGAACCAAACGGTACCTTTTGGCACTGCTTTCCCCAAATGGGACTGCGGTGGTAAATACCAATTCATTTGCGTTTTAACAGGTATTACAAAAGGCGAAAGGAGCAACTGGTTGTGGTAAAAAGAGGTTATAAAAGTTCCCCCAGCTTTCTCGCAATGACGAACTGACTAAAGTAACCCGCATTAATAGCTTTCAATGGGAATCACTAAGGTCATATGCAGAACTGTTTCGGTGTCTGCGCTTGCGTCGCGCGGTGGCGTAATCACGAGCTACAACTTTACAATGGCTAGGTTCCGCTGTCTCACCCTTCGAAAGACGCTCCTCTTTGTTTTATTTCTGCGGACGCACGGCGGGACTACGGCCCGCCGTGCCCGCCGCTCTATATCGTGTCCGCCGCTCTATATCGGCTCTGGCCGACTCTGCTGCGTTCGGTACTGCGCCGCGTCCAATCCGAGATAACGGCTGGGAGAATCTTTGGTTTCACTTTTTGTAGTTGCACGTGTGGGAATTCGTGTCGTCGCATGGGAAACTGTTGTGGGTGTGGAGGATCCAAGAGGGAAGGGAGACCCAGACACTCGTTCTCCACTTGAGCGAGGCAGTGGGCGCAGCTTCGTCATCATCTTTACACCAGCTAGCGCCCTCTGCCTGCACTCATATCATATATTTACTACACCCTGTCATGATTAAGGCGGCAAAGATGACGTGTCATTGTAGAGAATGGAAATTTCCCGCGAAGAGGGCGGACGAATGACGAGGTGACGCGATGGAGGCACGTGGAGAAATAACCAATGTGGTGGTAACCCGTGCGGCGGACACGGGCACAGCGAATGCGAGAGTGCCGCAATGGCCGGGCAAAGGCTATTTAATCCCGGGGCACAGGCCGGGAGAGAGAGAGAGAGATCAGAAGAACGCCACAGCAGGAAGGTCAGGTGGCACGAGTCCGAGGAACAAGCCGGGGGTACGAGGCCACGCCATCGACCAGAGCCACGTCAGCCTGGGCCGGAGTGGACCGACGTGGCATCGGCTCCCACTTCCGCATCGTACCACCAACCTGCGCTTTCGTGGCCCCAGCGGCGACGGTCGGGCGCCTGCGTACAGCGAGCACGCACCGTCAACTAACGCCGTGGTGGTCCCCACGCGGCGACGTTCCCGGAGCTCCCGGTGCTACCTGCTACCAAGGCGACGGCCCGGAGGCCAGGGGCTGCTTCCAGCTACGAGGGCTACCACTAGGAGTAGCTGAACAGCGGTCCACTGGGTGACTACCACGCACAACTACGTTGGTACCACCACCACCGGCACCGCGGCAGCGGACAACGACGACCACCAGCGTGTCACGGCCACGCTACGGTTACGACACGTCAGCGCCGGAGACAGCGGTAGGCCCGTGCGCTAGTGACTTGGGTATTATATGACTCTTGCTGTTAAGATGGCTAACATGGACGTTGTATAGAGAGGAACTAGGACTGGTTGCGTTATTAGGGACTTCATTATAGTGACTTTCGGTTTGGTTTGGTGACTGTTCTAGGTTTTTGTTAGGGATTAGTATTTAGGAATTTCTTTGGTTGAGTTCTTTGTTTGCTTTGTTGTTTATTTTGCTTAGGGGGTTGTAGTTGTGTATAATAAATATGTGCTGTGGTAAACGTGACAACAATTCTCCCGTGTCCATTCTTCTGAGCTGGTCGAGACGTGCCACAAAACGTGACACATGACACCCCCCCCTCCAGGAAGGCAAAGACTGGCCTTCAAGCTGAGCCTTCGTATGTGGCGCCGAAGTGTATTTCTAGTCATCAGGAGGAAATAAATGTGGGCGGACTGTTCGCATCGGTGGTTCTTGGAGATGTGACTCGCCTGTGATGTCGCGTCCCCCAGTTGTTCTCATGTTCCCTGTGCAGCGGGGCCGCCCGCTTCACACCGTTGGTCTTGGGGTAACCGCTGGGGTGCTAAAATAGTTCGATTAGTTGAGGTGGCTCGATGTGATTCTTGATAACGAGCAAGTTCCAGAAGGTGCACTGCTTGGTCGGTGGGCAAGAAGACTGTAGCTGTGACATACAAAAGGCGGCATGCAGAATTCTTGGTGGCGGGCTGGCTGCCATTCCACGTTCTTGCGTTGCGATGCGCCAGTGACGGTAGGTTCTGGGCGTGTGGAATTAGATATTTCCCCTGGAGAGCCCAGATTCGGGACCGCGGTGCCTCCGAGAACTCCAAAATGAATGGCGGAATCGCTTTTGGTTAGCTACTGCAGACCTGCTGCCTGCACGGAGGGATAGGGTGGCTGGGAACCAAACCATGATTCTGCTGGTGTTGCCCTAAATTGTTTAGGTGCTGCTTCAATTGGAAGGTTTTCTGCTACTTGGAGTGTTCGTCGCAGTACTCTAGCAGGATTATCTCTGCCGGCGACAGAGACACAATCCTTGGAGGCACACGAAGCGTCTTCTGTAGTTTCCCCATTTTGACGTCAGGGGCTGCTTCACTTTCCGGTTCGGAGGCCCCTCGCGAGCTTGTTCGTGTTTAGGTTCAGCCATACGCAACCAAAGTGGTGGCACCGCTTCCGCAAGATTATCAAAGTGGGGAATTTCAGGGCATTCGGTGGGTGGCACAGTGCTGTGGTCGGCAAGGAAGACGCCCATGTCAGTAAAATCATTCTGGACGGACACCGGAACGTCTAGAGGATCTGCTACTTTGTCAGTCACTGGTTCCATAGGCCGAGAGCTGCTGCAGGCGGCGTTGCGAATACAGTTATCAATCAGCGTAGTCATTGCCATACGAGCATCAGCTTCATTTGTATCGCGGATGGTGGCGTCTCGCTGCTCTGGGGGCGACTCGGCTGGAACCGTCGGGAGAGTGACAAAGTGGGTGCTTTGCGGCGCGTTGGGAACACCAATGAGCTCTCGATTGTAACTCACCCAGGTGGTTCGGGCGTACCCACCGGCGGCTGAATTCATTGTGGCTTTGCCAACCGGGTGGAGCAGCACGCGCGTTTGATATGAGTGCATTTTGTTATCGAAGTGCTGCCATACGGCAAGGTCTACCTTCAGCTTGTCGCCAGTCAGGTTTCCTTGAATTGCAGCGTCGTGGCCCCGTATTTAGATCGGCATGTTGTGGAAGTGGTAAATGTTGGCGGTCAGATCGGTCATGTGCGGAGCCTGGTCCTCGGGAAGGGCGTCCATTGCCGTAATGAGGCCCGTGATTTTCTCTCGCAGGAGCATGCGGCGTAGCTTCAGGCGTTCCAATGGAGAAGGTGGCGTAGCAAAACGAGGGTCGGCTTGGGCACGAGCCATGATTGGCAGCTGCCGAGGGCAAGGCCTCTTGGATCAAGTAGCGCGAAGGTTCCAGGCCTCAGGAGCCTCGCATCTGCTCGCCGCCAAAGACTGTTCCGCTCGAGCCTCGAATCCCGGGTTTCACGGCACCAGCGTGTGCAGGATCCAAAAGGGAAGGATGACCCAGACACCCGTTCTTGTAAGACGATGGAACACACTGTGAGCGAGCCAGTGGGAGCAGCTTCGTCTTCCTTTTCACCCCAGCGAGCGCTCTCTGCCTGCCCCCATTTTATTTATTTACAACAGTGGGTGTCGCTTACACCTTTGCTTTCCAACCACCTTTACAGCGTGTATTGGAGTCATTTTTTCTAGTGCGCTTTCAGCCCCGCCTTGTGGTCAGGAGACGTTTGTTCTTCCCGGGCGCTCTCGAAGCATCTCTCGGCGTCTGCAAATTAGTGAGGAGGACATTGCGGCATCACCATCGGCCATACGTCGGCAGGCTTACTCACGAGTGCACTCACCCTTTCCCCTGGGCTATTATTCTGGAGCGAGTAGTGAGTCAGCTTCGCCATCTTTTTGTACTGGAGAGTCTGAGTGCGAGTGAGTGCCACACCCAGGTGCAGTGAGCCCGCTCAGCACTCCCGGCGAGCCCCACTCACCACATTTTAGCACGACAGCAACTTGCTTGGAGCCCCGCTCACCCCTCGCGCTACTCGGGCCATTTGCGGGGCTTACCGCGGTGGGCGCCACTATTGCGCTTCTACTTGCTATTGGCTATTTGTCGGAGGATCCACTCGCTGTGATGGTTGGTTTTGGCGGGATTGCGTTTATCTTCGGAATATGCTGTTACTCAGCTCCTGCTATGGTGTACCCTGGAATTTATTCTCTGGAGGCGTGGGGATTTATGAATATGATTTGTATGGCCTTACGACACCGTAATGCAGTAATACTCTTCGGTCTCGAGACTCATGGAGGGTCTGCAGCACACACTTGCGTGCGAGGGTAGACGACGAGTGGTGCGCGCAAGCGCGAGTGAGTGCAAGTGGTGATGGCGAATGCTGACTGTGAGTGAGTGAGAGTGGTGACAGCCAGTGATGAGCTTGAGAGGGAGTGGGTGCGAGGGGTGGAGGGCGCGAATTGAGCGTGAGTGCAAGTGGCGAGGGCTACTGGTAAGCTTGAGTGTGAGTGAGTGCGTGAGGAAAAATATATTTTTCTGTGTGAGTGTGAGTGAGTGGAGCTAAGTATCGCCGAGTTATGCCCTTGGCCTACTCAATCGCATGAGTACGGCCTAAATTGCTGCGTGAGTTTACGTGAGGTTGTGCTCTCATGCATACGCCTGTCATCGAATTCTTAATTCTAACCAATTCCTCCGATGGGAGTATTAAAATGTCCTTTGAAAAAAATGTTCCTCTGTTTCGTGCTGTACGATTATTATTCCGGCAAATGACGTGCCTGCATTGCTTCGAAGTTTTTCAGGTACAAGTAAGAGCTATGTTGAGACGCAAAGTGAAAAGAACAATACGCATGTTTTTATCCTGCCGCATTTAACCGGCCAGCTATCTAGAATACCGCGTAAAAAGGGAGCGTCCACATCAACCACAACCAAACAACCTATGCAGGTTTTGGTTTCGGGGAAGCCGCACAATTTAGAGAGCACCCAAGAGAAAAGAATGAACAAATAAAGAACCTTCAAGATGCCTTTGTAGATCGGAAGTCCACATAATTTTTTGGTACATTTCTGTCTTTCTTAGAGGAAGTTAACGCACTAAGACAAGAAATGTTACTGCGCAGCTTCCAACAAAAGTATTTCCCTGTCGTAGTTGTTTAGTTAGCGGTAGAGACACGGGCCGCGTCCCTCTGAACTTCTTCACGAAGGCAAAAAATATCGCGGGAAAGGGGGCTGTAGCCACCATGGCTACACATGTGCCCCTGATCTGTCCAAAACAATAATATACAAGGGTAATGCTGCGGTTGAAGGTCAGTGGGAGAGGGCTTCATCCTGCAGTTGACCTGAGTAGGTCCACTGTTGCCGCTTCTGACGAGGATCAATGCTGATATAGAAAATTTAGTGGGGTTTCTCAATTGTAAGCACACCGCCTCTTGTTTGAATTTTCCAGTGCTATAGGTGGAAAGAGGTGTTCAACTAAGAAGCGAACCAAAAATGCCTGTATGTTGAAACTTTTCTTTGATCAAAATACGAGGTTCAAAACTGAGATATTGCGTTAAATTGAAAGCCTCAAGCGCCCCACAGGGTCAAAAAGGAGCGTTCTCTGTACAGTTAATGACCACCACTTTAAACCCTAAAAACACAAGTAAACGTCTCTATTTTGAGCCAAATTGCTTCGTCATCATCAACATCTCATCGTGGCGATTATCTTTTTCTCATCCTGTGATGGGCGAGGTCCTGCCCTGATGATATTCAGGCGTTTCTACCACGACTTCGCTGAGTCCGGTGTCTTCTCTCAAATTTTTCAGTTCATTCCTTCATTGAATCGTTGGTGTTCCTTTCTTTCGTACACCATTTCCTGCAATCCATTCAATTCAACTGAATGTCACGTACTGTCCATCATCCGCAATACTGTCCATCATCTGCAACTGTGCAACCCAGTGGCGTTCCTGCTAACCTTGCACCCGGGGCCCCAGCAAATGTGTCACCCCCTCTTATACATAATGTCACCAATAATCAGAACAAATCAGCACAATTGCCACTATTTCATTTGATATTAAAATAATGCCCTGTATTTTATTACCTTTATTTTACTCATTTTATTTTCCTTTATTTTATTTATTTTATTTTGTTTTATTTAATGATTTCAATTTGCTTTGTTTCCTTTGGTGTATTTTATTTTCCTGAAATTTTCTAAATTAGGTTTACCCACCAATTTTTAATGTTAAAATAAAGTGTTCAAAAAACAAAAGACGTACCCTTTTTGCTTAAAAATTAACTAATACTTTGCAGGTTTTACTTAAAGGGTGGGCTTTGGAATACGAGCGTTCCATAGAGTTAACCACGATGCAGAACTTTTGGGGATATTTTGGCAATAATGAAGGAAGACTGATGCTAAAGTAAGGGTGATTTGCTTCGTGTAATGTTTTTTTTCATGAATACTTTTATTTTTGTCTCTGAAGCATCGAGGCTTGTGGAGAACCTGAATAGTTACCCTTACAGAGAAGCCGTTTGTTTTGGTTTTTAAAGCGCTAATTATTGCATTAAACCAATGCGGGGGTAATTAAAATAATCTTTTCGGGAATATACAACAACTGCTTTAAACATGTACCAGTTTTCGTCAACCGAACGATTTTCAAAACTTTTCCTACATTTATTTATGAATGGGGTTGTCAGTAGCAGCAAAAGTGGCTTTTCCATAGTCACAAATTCTTTTTGGTTTGTTAGACGAATGATGAGATGGCACATTCAGCGGGACAAATGCAACACAAACAATACAGAGATCGCTAATGTCAGGCATGTGGCTAATATTTGAAACAATGTCTGGGGCACTTTGTATTAGGTCGAACATACAGATGAAGATGTCCAGTTTAGCTGGGTAGTCACTTGTGTTAAGTAAAAGCAGGCGCATAATGATCCGAACGTAGAGGATGCCGATAGCATTGTCAGAGTCGTAGAGGATTTTCAGGTAATGTGGGAGAAAGTAAAACTGGCAAAAACAAACATGGCACGATTGGGAAATTTTAGAATAAAATACATACAGTGCGTCGAGCAGGGGATGGTGCCAAATAGCAGCAAAAAATATTATTCGGATAGCTTGCAGTTATGCGAAATGAAACAAGATCAAGCTTTGCAAAGCGATTCATTTGGAGACATTCCAAAATTTTGGCCACATCGTTTAGAACGCCACCTGAATGTCTCTTCTCTTTTTTTAAGTTAGGGCAATGCGTACAGTTATATTAACTCTTTTTACGTAATAAGATATTCTTTGACACCGTGAAAACTGAAGCGTGACTGTTTTGTTTTGTTCTGCCTTCACTTCAGTGATTAGCAAACAAAAATACTTGGTGGTAATGGTTGGTCTTCGTTGGAGTGGAAACTTGCGGAAAACTAGTGGAGCATTACTATTGCTTTTACGTTGTAAAAAGATTCGTTTCACTCAACTGTAGTCGTATAGGGGGATAATAAGGCGAATATAAAAAAATTTGGGAATTAGGGGTACCTTGTAGCCTAAATATATTCGGTGCAAATTTAAAATCTTTCAGACGCCTGCTACAGAGCAAACAACACTTTATCGAATTGGAATTTGAGGGGTCTTAAGCGGATGTCTCATTCAAGGGACCGTGTTATCCTGCCGATATCATACAGTGTTGAAATTCTTACGTGTGTGGAACTCGGGACGTATTTTGGTTGTTTGTGTGTTTCTGCTTCCAGATGCCAGGCTTTTTTCCAGTAGCGAGCTGCACATGCACGAGCCGCTGGTCCGCTATTCTTGGCAGTAGCCTCGGGCGAAATAAACACAAGGGTGCCCCGTCAGCTTGCTGCTTGGGGACCAGCGGTTATGCTTCCTAGGGCTGCACGTCTTTATTTTCTCTTTTCAGGAGTTCGCAGAGTTCGTACGTGCACACAAGAAGGCTTTCGAAGGAAAGGGGCAAAAATGTTTGAGGCTGACCACGCTGCGAGCGCTGTGCTACCAGTGAGGGAGAAACGAAAATGAAAAACAGTGAAGAAAAAAGGCTGCCTAGGTCAACGCAAATTAGTCACGCGAGCGTGCGCCTGTTAGTGTGACATTCATGTGAAAGGCATGGGTGACTTTGGGTGCGGGAGGGATTGCAGGACCAGGATATTTTGTGCACGGTTTCCCCGAAAGCCAAACGTTTCTTTGGGCGTGCCAATTACTGCCAGTTTAGGTTCACCGTGGCTGCTGCTGAAAGGACCGATACTGGAAAAATGTCCATTGCAATTGAAAAACGAAATTTTCCACTTACCCTGAACCGGGGGCCGAAATAGCATTTACTCTCCCTCTCTCTCCTCGAGAACGCTTTCCTGAGAGAATGGGGAGAGGGGTGTCTACGCGTGCAGGTAAAGCACCGATGCTACAGTCCACAAGTTTCCCCGTATACATCTTTGTCAGGTCTCACGGAGGGCAGAGGACAGCAACCCAAAAAATGTTGGAAACGCGTGTGTCTTCCTTTCTTAGATTCGAGAGGAGACTCACCTTCGTCGTGCCTACATGCGCAATGGAATGCAGACACGCCCAGCATCAGACGCACTGCGTTACCGTGAAGTTTTGGGATTCGAGTGAATTCTTGCGACAAGGAAAGCCCAGCTGGGGTGGCTGCTTTTCAGATGAAGGCCGAAAGCTAAACGCCAGTGAGTCGAAATTTCGGCGCAGCAAAGCGCCGCCGGGGACACGCATCTTTTTGACACGCATGATTTTGGGATAGTGAATAAAACGGTTTGTGAAAAATTGGGTAGATAGAGCTTGTATAGGAATAAAAGCCGCGTTCCCAGAGTACTACCAGAGTACTGTACGCCCAAGCCAGACGTGCGAGGTTTCAGCGGTGGAACAATAGTGTACCTAGCACGCTCTGCAATGACATCATAACGCGTCAGAGGTGAACGTTAGAACTGACATTCTGGAATGCTCTTTTTTCCTTGAACTGTAACCAGTGGAACCAGCTACCACGTTCAAACATTGCAAGCCTTGATGCCATCCGACAAATTGTGTTCTGATAATAATTTTATGTACACATTGATGTTATGCCCCTCCTGCCTGGGCCCTTAAGTCGGCCTGAAGTATGCAAAAGAAATAAATAAATGAATAAAACGTGGCGGCAAAAAGTAAAACAGGCACACTCTAGGCACGTAGCCTAGAGTCCAGAATTCTACGGTACCTGTGACGAAAATTGACGGAAGCCTGCTTGTCAAATTAATCGTGGCAAAATACGAGTTCGATTGTATGGATGAACACTTATAACATGAATGTCAGGAGGTGATGTTGGTTATTCTAGTTTGCGATGCACTGCCCGCGGCTGGCTACCCAGGCCCTCTTCCCCAGTTCTTGCAGTGTCGCAGAATTTCTGCTCCTCGGACTCTCAGAATACCAAAAGAGGAAGAAACGAAACAGTTGAAAGAGACGCAGACAAAATGTACGTATTACGAAGTGTGATGTGTATCGCCAGGAGTGGCCATAATATGTTCGCCTTCAGAGCATGTAGAGACTTAGGTGTCCAAGAGAATTTTCACTGGCGCCTGTGATCGTGTTTGATGGTCGCCTTGGCCGTTGTCGTGGAGTGAACAAGTGTCGTTTTGTCTTTAGCATACCTCTGGTGACATCAGTGCTGACTTTGAATAAAGTCACAGGGAATGGAATATAAAAGAAACCGTCCTAAAATCGCATTTTTGTTCTGGTCAGAGCACGTCATTTTTGCTGGACCTCTTTTTGCTTTCTGTACGTCGAAGTCTCTCCTCTCAAAATAAGAAAAGAGACCGTAGTGTCGTCAGTCCGTGCAATCTTCGCGGAAACTGTGCAAAAAGCATACAATGCCGCGATTGTGCTGCTTGCGGTCGCCCCCGGCTGAGTCCGGCAAACCACGTTCGCGTGCCAGATACATAGAGGCCTTGTGCTTTTCTTCGTTGTTCATAGCAATTCTTTCTTTTCTTAGCAAGTCGAATATACCTATCATGTCGAGATGAACGAGAGATTTTGTCAGCAGCAAAACCAGAGACACAACAAAGTGATGCGGGGAAGATGAAGTAGTCATGCGCAAACTTGTTTACACAGACCTGCCACTAAAGGAAGGGCCGAGCATTATGTTGGCCACTTCCTTTCTGTTTTTCGAAGGCACAGGGCGAAACGTGTGTACTGCTCCCTCGGACTCCTTGAAACACAAAAGCTACCGAGTGTTTTGGGCTGCAACAAAAGCGCAGTAAGCAGTCAAGCTAGGCAATTCGGAATAGCGACCGAACGTTCCAAACAGTCCACACTGACTATATGGGCTCGGCTTGGGTAACCGCAGGTACCGATGTAGACAACGGCAGCACCCCTGCTACGATCGAAAATTATGCCAATCTACCCATCAAGGTTCTTCTCTTTCCATCCCATCCGCGGCCGTCTGTTAGTTTGTAGTATTAACGCTATCAGTTAGGTTTAAGCCGTTTGCGACATTGCGTACATAATTATTGCCCATAAACTATTCAAATTCATAAAAGAGTCCTACACAAAACTTTTTTATAAGGAAAGTGCAGTATTGGGCGAGTTGGTTATCCATCATTACTAAACAGCGCAACAAAAACACGGACTTTAGCTGAGGTACACAGGACGAGCTCGTCCTGTGTACCTCAGCGAAAGTCCGTGTTTTTGTTGGGCTGTTTAGTAATGAGGGCTTTTTTATAAAATCCCGGTGATGTAAAGACCGCTTTACTGCGGAATAATAGGACTCCGCACACTTTTGGCACCGGTCTGATGATCCAGCACAACCGTCCGTCTCCCAAAAATCCCTGGTTCTAGAAGGATTGCTTTTTGATGATATAAGTTGTCTTCTTTTATTTCGCAAATGCAATATTTCTGGAAATGCAAGCATCCTACCGGGAAGGCAATTTCGAAATTCCTTAGAGCATATTTGTCGTGTGAGTGCAGATAAGAGATCTGCAAAATTGATTGATTGATTGATTGATTGATTGATTGATTGATTGATTGATTGATTGATTGATTGATTGATTGATTGATTGATTGTGGGGTTTAACGCACCGAGGCAACACAGGCGATGAGGCGCGCCGTAGTGGAGGGCTCCGGAATAATTTTGACCACCTGGGGACGTTTAACGCGGGCCGAAATCTCACATAGACGGGCGTTTTTGTTTTTTCCCCCCCTTAGAAAAGCGGCGCCAGCGCCGGGAATCGAACCCGCGACCTCGTGCTCAGCAGCGCAAGGACTTAGCCACTCAACCACCGCGGTGGGTAGATCTGCGAAATGCCCTTTGTGCACGGCCGCTCCAACGAAGCACATCGTTGTGTGGACGAACGCCTGCGGGCAAGTGGTGAAATGTATAAAATTGATTCCGCAGGCTGTGTCTCTAATCTTTTCAATGGGCCGCAATTGGAAATCTTCCAAACGAGTGCGACGCCCCGCGTTGAAGTTCCAGATGCTGCGACGATGTTGCGATTTGCTACAGCTTTAGTGTTGACGCGGACTGTACTCCAGTGACGGATGCTGCACTGCTGGAAGGGTGTAGAGGTTCTTCGCGCACCCCCGCAACATAAGAGTGTATTTTGAGCAGTCCGACTTTATTTCTCAGAAAACTAAATTTACACCCACCAATTCGCTCCTAGTTTCCTGCAACCAAGACAATGTGGGAGGGTATATACGACACCGTAGTAGAAGTCTGTGAGAGAAGGAATACCGCCTCGCAGGTTCTTTTTTCAGATATTCAGTGGCGACTGGGACTAGCAACAGTGCCAATAACTAGACGAGGGCACATGGCAATGACACATAGAAACAAACTGTTAACACGCACACATCGAATTACACAGGATTACAACCGAAAGCAAATCACACAGAAAATTAACTGACACATACATAACCCTACGGCGTACTAAACCTAAGCAAGTACAAAGAGAGGTCACCACTAAAGGTTCAGGGCGATGAAGTGTTGCCCGGAGGGCATCGTGGGTTCTGGGGACGATGCGAGAAAAGGCGTCGCAGGGCTGCGATGATGTCGCGCGTGCCGGAACGTTGTTGAGGAAGACGCACCGTTGTCCTCGTATACAACGGTCTGCTCGGAAGCCGCTCACGATCGGGCGCCCTTTAGCAGTTGCAGCAGGAGACCTCTCTCGAGCTCGGGCCCCGAAAACATGACAAGCTTCGGGTCTTCCACCGGACGTTGCGCTCCTCGAAGCAACTCCCTTCGCTCCTCCCGGTGTTCTCGTCCGTTCCAGCCTGGTCTCTCCAGCTCCTTGCTTATGGCCGCCTCTTATTGCCCCACGTCAGCCCCTCGTGTGGCTTGCCACGTCTTTCTTCTTGGCGCAACCACACTAAGGGCAATCCCCGCCGGCCGTATTCGCACCACGAGCACTGCGTGCGTATGCCACCGCCACGCTGTCGTGAGCGTTGTCGTCAAGAGGGGCACCTCACCTCCCAAAGTCGTAAGACAGAACATAGAACTCAGGCGATCTGCGTACCCAGAACCATAGGTCGGCGTACTCACTCGTGAGTACACTCATTTGTACTCATTTGTACTCAAACTCACGAGTGAGTACGATGATGAGTGATCACATACCCAGAAAAAAACAGTGAGTATGATGACGAGTGAGTACAGGGGTAAGTCCACTACTCGTGAGTACAGTACTCATGAGTACACTACTCATGAGTGTGAGTACTCATGAGTGCAGTATTCATGAGTATGAGTACTCATGAGTTTGAGTACTAATGAGTATGAGTACTCATGAGTACACAGTACTCATGAGTACACAGTACTCATGAGTATACAGTACTCATGAGTACACAGCACTCATGAGTACAATACTCATGAATACTGTGTACTCATGAGTACTGTGTATTCATGAGTACAATACTCATGAATACTGTGTACTCATGAGTACTGTGTATTCATGAGTATATGCACTCCTGAGTACAGTAGTGCAAACAAGTTTTATCACGAGCTCGAGTCTGGACACGCGTGTACGAGTCTCAAGCATTTAGCAGTGCCGCTGTGCACCTTAACTGTCAAGCATGGTAAAATTACACAACGAAAACTGCACCTCCCTCCTTTCCCGGTCCCTGTTTGGCGCTGTAAGCGTTTTTCGGCGGTCGCTCGCAAAGGGGTCACGGTGAAGGGGGAAAAAGGAGGGGGTGAGGGCCCGGCGGGAAACGCGGCCGAAGTTGCTCTTCTCTGATGGGACTTGTTGACTGCCGCAGTTATTTTTGTTGACGCGGCCTCTGAACGCGTGGCGGCTTCATTGCGCTTGCTCCCTTCCAATTGTTTTAGGGGAGAGGCGGTGGAGGCTGCTAACAACGCACGAACTAGGCGTACTGAAGTCCCTCTTTTTCAGTCTTCAGAAGTTTCCGTAGACGCATGCCACGCTGTGTAGTCGTTTCGTGAGCCGAACCGCTCATTTCAACAGTCGCAGTTAATTTACGTAACTCGCGTCAAACCGACTGCGTTGTTTGTAACGTTAGCTGTGCGTATTCAAGCGACAGTTTAGCTGATGTACGTGCGCCCATATGGTTTTATTAGGTTCCCGTTTTGAAACATTTTTCTCAGGTTCTCTAGTAATATGGTCTCGTGTAGTGCCATTTAAAAGTGTGCATATAGCCCTACCGTGCACGACGGCGTGCAGGCGCGGCGGTGGAATTTGCCCCAGCAATGGAAATAAAATATCCGAGTACACCTAAGCACGTTTGTGAGTTGTGAATCGGATATCATAATATCCAGTTCAACGCGTGGGGCGCCTTGTTTAGCCTCGCATATTTTGTCGAAGAGCTCTGTCATCTTGCCGCTGGATGAGCGTTTTGCTTTCGAATGGCTTTACTTTCGAGTGGAAACCCGATTCGCCGCTTCTCGTTTATGCCACCGTGTAATGAAGGCGCTGACGATGATGGTGAATTTCGGTGGTTGTTATTCCCCTACCTTCACTACGGTTTACAGGCGCGGCGACCACCCCTGGCTAGCAACTATACCGCGGAGTTTAAGCTCGCACTGTGAGTGGCCTCGTGAAGGAATTGTTTTGAATTGATGAACGCCAATGCCAGACGCCGGGATTGTCGCTTAAGCTCCCATCTTGGAACGTCTCGTAAAACATGTGGATTGCTTTTAACGACGTCACCGCACTTTTTGATCGATCGCTGTCAGCTTCATCCGCGTTGCTCGAGATAAGAGCTGCAGATTTCCACTGTGCAACCAACCCACCAACACGGCAATACAGCGACGGCAGTGCAAGTTATCACGCCTCCGAAAAACGCGTCTACAAACTTTGTTCTTGAGTACACAAAGCACGGCAGAGCAGTTCTACGCTGCTGTAACGGCTGCCAAGTACCGGCAGCAACTGGGTGCACTGCGACCCTCGACGGCGACCGATACCCTCTCCACCCCCCCCCCCCGAACACACACACACACACACACTGTTGGGACTGGGCCATTCTGGCTCAGTCACCACTGTTCGATTCACTTCACTTTATTTCCTTAAAGTCCCCACAGGGGGTGTTACATAAGGGGCGCGTTGTACAACATAGATACAAAAGCCACAGGTTAACAATACAGATGCATAGATGTTGCGACGTTGCCCTGCTCAGTCCGCCATCGACGCGGCGCAGAGGAGAGCGATGAAGTTGTCGAGCCGACGGTGATTTTAAGCTGCATTCATATACAATATATACAAAGGTAGCAAGAGCGTTACATGGCTCGCACAAAGGCACTTCTCAACTCAGTGCCTCTGATGAAATGCCGCCGCACAGCCGCTGCTTCAGGGCTGGTTTTATACCCCCGGGGTTCCGCCGCAGCCGCGTGCAGTTCGAATCTTTCCAATCAGGACTATCACTGGCCGCAGTTTGAATCCGGCGAATGCAGGCGAAGTGATTGCTCAGCCGAGCCACGAATGGGAAAGGAGAGGCGACTCAGCGGCGCCGTCTCCAGAGTCTACTCGTCGCTGCGTGTCTTTTGCGGGCCGGTCGTCCCAAGCATGATTTGGTGCGGCTGTCTCGATGGGAAAAGGAGAGTAGACTCGGCGGCGCCGTGTGCCTCCAGTTGCGGCACGTCTGCCGCGGGCTGGCTGACCGAGGCGCGAATCGGGCCCACCGTCGGCGCGTCGCCAGGTGCAGCAAATTTGTGTCGGGCGCTTTGGTTAACCGCACACACACGCATAGAAAAATTAGTAAGATGAGACCCGTGTGGGTTTTGGCCTAGCTGTTAACGGAAATAGACACAACGACGCGTAGTGCCCGTCCTGTCCCTTTTTCGTGGCGGGACCTCCCCTTTGGCTTTTCGCGCGCTAGCCGGTTTTCGTCTTTCTGTTTATCTCTTACTTTGCGGGCTGGCGGCGGTTGCGAGGGGTACGGTTGCGCAATGTTCGCAGTATTCGGAACAGCGGCGGCAGCGTCTCTTTCCAGATGGTTTTAAAGACGATAGTCTTTCTTTGGCCACTTGAGCGCGACAATGTTGGCCTGTTAGTCTGTCTGTCTGTGTCCGTCATAAAGATAATTCATTATTGCAACTTAATATCACGCCCCGCTGTACACATGGGAGCTACTGGGGTCGCCGTTAAGTAGCTTCACGTGCTGCATAATGCGCCCTCTCTACAACTGGCCAACTGCCCCGCGATTCAAAACGCGAGTGCGTAGGTCCCGTTTCGCTCACTCCTGTGTACGTGCCTTCGCGCAGTGGGAAGCCCTACGACAATGCACCGTGTAAGACGTTTTCTTCTCGGGCTCCTCTGTCCTGATGTATAAGTAATCTCAGTATTTCTAATTAGTTAAAAATTTTATTTTTTTCTGTTTAGCCTTTCATTCGAGCCACGACCTAGCTAAGATGTTGCAGTCGACAGCATCATGATTTAAGGCCACGGGAAGACGAACGGACGAACAACCTGGACGGACCGCACCACGACTACGAGAGTGCAGCACGCAGACATAGGGCACCGATGCACTCCACGCCAGCGGTGGTCGACACAGTGCTGACTTCAACGGAACGCTACGTCCTATGCTCTACGAAGAAACAGCAGTTCGTGAGCGCACTACGATTACGAAGGCTACCCTGCTCTGGCCGTAAGGACGACATCATCTTGCGTCTTCTAGAGGACAACGAAGAACGTCGCCATCTCTCCAAACGAACGAATGTGCGAACGCTACTTCAGGCTGCCTCCGACAACAAACGGCAGATGACCCTGCAAGCGGCGCTGTTTGAGAGCAGAAGGCTGCGTGATGAACGAGAAAGTTTTCTGAGACAACTGGCGAGAGTCGGCCGCACGTTTTCCCCGGTACCTGGACTGCACGAGATCTGAGCACAGGCAGAATGCACGACGGCACGCACATGAACGAGACGACGCATGCAAAATTGTGATTGCGTGCTCACCGGACCTTTCCCAGGTAATCGCCACGATTACGGAGACGCATCGAAGGTCAGTGCATTTCTGGCGAGATCATGAACACACGTTGCACTGCTACATCGCCCACGAGCTACATCGCCCACGCGCAGGTCATTCCAGCAACGAGCAACGAGACGCGCAACGTACGCAGCGCGCACGAGCCAGAAGGCACCACGCTCCTGGCACCCGCTCTTCCGCTACAGACGTACACGAACGGAACGCTGAGAGCACGGAACGCAACGGAGCCGGTACGTACATTTTCCGCATGTGCTGTCCCGGCGCGGGTCCACGCAACCAACGACATCGCATCCGGATTGGTGGATATGGCCACGACAAGCGAGCAAGACGCACGGCGCCCGAAATGCACCATACGTGGCGAACGACCGCACCCCAATTATAGGGGAGTTTCATAGATAAAACGAGACGCACAGCGCACGAAACGCACCAGAAGTGACGAACGACACCCAACTTGAACCAGTGGAGCTGACCACGGAGAACGAAATGCACAACGCACGGAACGCCACGAAGCCGCAGCACACACGGAGGAAACTGCTGTTCGTGACATCCTTCGCTCCCGCTGCAGGTGCTATCCGGACTTGGCCAGTGAATGTTACAACCGCAGAAATCACCTGGCCACAAGCAACAAAAGACCCAGCGCACGCGGTTTAACCCTACGGGAAAGTACGAGCTCTCCGACACCCGCTGCTCCCGCCCGAGTCCAGCGGACGAACGACATGACACTCGTGCAAGTAGGTCCGTCAACGTGCAAAGACGGCCAGCGCACGCGGCATGTCCGAGCCAGAATTAACAAGATCACCGGCCCCCGCGCTCCGATCGAGACTCACACGGCAAACACCATTTCGTACAAGAGGACGCAACCGCGAGCAAGCGGACTCGCGATAAACGGATCCTGCTTGTATGGGAGAGATATCGATTAAAGCATTCTCGAAACAACGGGCAAAAGACGAGGTCTTGAGCGACGACACAGACACGGCAAGAACGGCAACGAATGATCCCGATCCAGACGAAGCATCGAATGCCCTGACGATGAAGTCAGGCTTGCGACGCCGAGGAATGTGGGACCGAACGGACGGCACGAACTACGCCCGCTTCCCCACCACAACGGTTTCACTTCCGAAACAACCACGGCGACTGCGAGCACGGAGCCGCAACGACTTTGACCGATCAGCCATGCCACCCTACGAAAACGCCCCGCTACCGCACATTAAACGAAAAGCCAAACGGCTCCCGCACCATACGCAACGCATGCGTCAATTCAAGCAACGTCCTCAACGCGCCGAACTATGCCATCCCTACACAGCGCAGCTCGCCACCGGACAAACCAGACGACTACGCCCCCACATGCATCAAGCACGCGACGAGCTACACGAACACAATCGCCGACGGAAGCGGCTCAACCAACGCAACGCCGTAAACACTGTCAAGTTCAGGTCTGACGAAGTGAATCCCACGGCACACACACAATAAAATCAAGCAGATTTTAAATTCACCGAAACTCAACGAGACGAACACCCTCTTAACGAAGTTTCTAGTATCTGGAACAACAAAAAACAAACGCCAGCATCGAGCATCTGTGAACAAGCGGACAGTGATCTGGATACGAACGGACGTCAATCTACGCGAACGCTTCATTGTGCCTGGGGGCAGGCGCATTTCTGATTCAGAGCACGATTAGGATACGTATCAGCGCGCCCAGAAACGAAAACGGACGACAAAAGCTGCACCCCAAGACACGCAAAAAAACGCAGTTTACGGCCACGGCCGCACCGACAAGCCCCGAGCTCTCCTGAGCCCGACCCGGCCTGAGAACAAGACGAGACGCCAGGCGCAACGCGAGTGCTTACGTTCCGTTTCGCTTTCTCACATGTACAGTGTACTTGCCTTCGGACAGTAAGTCGCCCAACGACAGTGCACCGCGTCAGACGGTTCTTCCTCTGTCCTGATTTATATTTAACCTGTGTTTTTCTAATCAATTAAACAATTTATTTTTTCTACTTAGTCTTTCATTCGAGCTACGACCTAGCTAACAGTGCGGATAAGTTGATTATTCGTGAGTAATACAAATTCAGTACTCATGAGTACTGATTGAGTACTCATGAGTGCAGAATGAGTAGTAATCATGAGTGCAGAATGAGTAGTACTCGTGAGTGCAGAATGAGTAGTACTCGCGAGTGCAGAATGAGTAGTACTCATGAGTAGTACTCATGAGCAGTAGTACTCATTGAGTACTCATGAGTACAGAGTGAGTACTCATGAGTACAGATTCAGTACTCATGAGTACAGATTGAGTACGAATACTCGTGAGGACAAATGAGTTTGAGTACAAGTGAGTAGGATTACAAATGAGTATTTGATGAGTGAGTACGAGTGATTTTGTGAACAGACGAACTTTTTGAGTCTGAGTTTGATTGAGTACAGCGCAAATGAAAAAAAATGTGATTGAGTTTGAGTGAGTTCTTTCTGTTTTGCCGACCTATGCCCAGAACAGTGCAGTTTTTTCACCCGGAGCTTAGTCCAACGAGCCCATGGGGCACTTTATCGTAGACCTGAAATCTGTCGTGCCGACGCGTATTTCGGCACATTCATGGAAGAAGCGTTGCGGGAACGACCATTTGCTGAACTCCGGAGAGACTGAATGTGTTTCCGTCTTCTTGCCCCGCAGTATGATGAAGGCATTTGAGACAAAGCATGCAAGCTAGAAACAGCGATCGAGTCCGCCAACACAGACACCAAATAGATGCCACACACCGCAAGATTCACCGCAGGCTAAAACCGGTGGCCTATGAGGAAGTCTAGATCCACGTCGGTAATAGCTACCATATGCGCGGAAGAAAGCACACGCCAGGGAGTTGTTCTTTTGTAAGTAGCAGTTGCTTTAAATAAGCAAGGTTTGGAATTGGCGGGATTGTTTCTGAATAACGAATTCCACGCCGCATTGACGAGGATTCCCAAAAAAGTTTTGCTTCCAAACTGTTGCGGCGGTTAAATGGTGGTGAAAGAGGAACATCGCACGGACCTAGGTCAGCGGCCACGGTGTGCGAGCTGTGCCGTTTGCATACCTTCATTGCGCAGAGCATACTTGAATTTCCATAGTCACCACCCGAGCAGTGCGTTTCATTCGCCCACCAATGGGATAGACACTGTAAAGCTACCGAGAGCAAGTGTTGCGTTTAAAATGACTGAGCAAGGTTTTGGTATTACTTTCCAGACCTGACTTTTAGCCATAAATAAATAAGAAATAAAATCAAAATCGAGTGTACGTTCCAGCACCACGAATATTGACTGCGCTGCGCAGGTCCGTGTACACTGCGGGGTGCGCCGTTATGAGTTGCAGTTGCTCAATGCAAGTCTGTTGGAGTGGGCTTCGATGACAACGCTCCTTGGCGGAAACTGCCCTGCTACAACGTACACCCCTCAGACGATTGATTGTGGTAAGGTGTTGTGCTGCTGAGCCCAAGTACGTGGGTTCGATGCGAGCCACAGTGGGAGCTGTTCTGATGAAGAAGGCCCGTGTGCGGAGATCTTAGGGCAAGTAAAGATAGCCAGGGGGTAAATCTTAATCTTGAGCCATTCACTACGGCGCCCCTCATCCTACGGCCGATTCACACGACGGACGACAGCCCGGATTCGTACTGCGGAATGAGCACCGTGTGATGAGACGCCCTCTTATGTGACTTTATCGAACAGCACGCGGATGACACGTGTTGAGATGCCAGGTCTATTTTAAGTTCGGGATTCTGGCTGATAAACACAGCAATATGGTTCTCTTTTAGACCTCACAAGCCCAGATTGCCAAGCAACCATGCGTTTCCGCACGGAGCGGAGGCGCATGAGGAAAAAAAAGGTAAGGAGGCCGCACCACTGGAGAAGCGCGAAGCCTGGTAACAAGAAATAAAATCGAAGTCAGACTAGACGTCAGTGGGCCAAGTCACCCCACTCGACGTCACCGGTAAAAGCGTTTCCTTCTCGTCCTCCTACTCCCACCGCATGTGAGAGCACCAGCTCCAATTCAACAAACGCGGGCGTGAAGCAACACCAGAACAGAGTATCATGTGTCAATTGCATGATCATATCGTAGGCCGACTCCGGCGGCTAGGGAAAGGGAAGCTGCGAAGGAGCGCCGTCGACAAGGATGGGTTTGCGAAGGCTGGTTGCAAGACGTCATTCCGGGTCGTAGTTATTTTAGCAAGAATGTGTTTTGTTTAGGGATACACGAGGGTTTCACTGACATTATATCCGTCACGGAAATGACGCCAGTGCAACGAAACAAGGTGCCCGTAAAGGATGCACCGCTACACACAGGGTCTTCTAGTGGGGAACCATACTTAGGGTTATTCGTATTCGGGCTTTATGTTTTAACTCGAAAGTGTTTTACACCGGGACACATCAAGATTTCACTGACGTCATATCCGTCCCGAAAATGACGCGAGTACACCTTTGGCGAAGCGACCGCGCCTGAAGGACGTCGCTCACCCAACACACCAACAAGACAGCCACCGAGCCAGCAATCATGCTCAGATGCAGATTTCGCTGCGCATTTCACTTTCGTGTTTTACCGATTGTTAGGACCGAGGAATCAACCACATATTTTTCTAATGTGTAGACGCATAGGTATCGCAACGATGCTTCGTTTGTTGAAGTTTTAATCTTTTATGCTTCCAGGCGCCTTACCCGCGGGGCACGTACTTGTTTCGGCATGGTTGCACAGCGCCGCGGTATTTTCGTGTGTGCGTCGCACAGCCGTAAACAGGTGCAATTACGTGTCTAGATAGTTTAATTAC
The DNA here is from genome assembly GCF_048455015.1 of Haemaphysalis longicornis. NCBI lineage: Eukaryota > Metazoa > Arthropoda > Arachnida > Ixodida > Ixodidae > Haemaphysalis > Haemaphysalis longicornis. The sequence goes on along the minus strand of NW_027526204.1, from coordinate 29,289,109 downwards.
AGAAATCCGTCACGGCGCGTGACCCGTTCTGGTTACTGCCCCGTTACGGCGTGCGAAACACTGTCAGCCAAGGGTTGCTGCTTGTGGTCCTTGTATGCCGAGAGGGCACCTGTTTTATTGATTTGCCGCCATGTTCTATTTATTGATTTTTTTTATTTTTGATTTTTTGATTTGTGTACTTTTGGTTTTGAAAGGGGGTTTATTGGTAGCGAAGCGCAGTCACAGAAACGGGCAGTCCAGGCTATTTCGGGCAGACTAGTCTTCTGCTTCTTCTGTCTCGCGGCCGCTGCTGGCGATCATTCGTGAACCAGCCATACGGGCGGGTTGGCCAGTGGTTGCACCAGTTTCTCATTACAATTACCCCCCCGGAGAAGAGAGGGTCATCCTGGCTGTTGCGTCATGGCGCCGAAGAAACGATCGGTTCGTGGTAAGGCTTCAAACGCTGCACGTGCACGGTTTCACGACCACGCCTTCGGAGGTCCGATGAAGGGGTCGTAGGCTCTACAACGTAATTGACTGGGGAAACCCGTTCAATGACGCGGTAAGGCCCGTGATATTTCGACAGTAGCTTGCTGGATAGTCCCGGTGTAGTAGAGGGCACCCAAAGCCACACCAGGGAGCCAGGTAAATAGGTGGGGTCTGCAGCAACGTCATCATGGCGATATTTTTGCCTCCACTGTTCTTCGGCAGTGAAACGTCGCGCCAGTTGTCGGCAGTCTTCCGCGCGTTTCGTGGCATCACAAAGGGGCGTACCCTCTGAAGGATCGGCTCGGTAGGGTAGGATGGTGTCCAGAGTGCACGAGGGCTCACGTCCGTAGAGCAGAAAATAGGGAGAGAAACCCGTTGTAGCTTGGGTGGCGGTATTATATGCGTAGGTGACATAGGGTAGTACGAGGTCCCAGTTCTGGTGATCGTCGGCGACGTACTTGGCGAGCATATCCCCTAGTGTGCGATTGAAGCGTTCTGTCAAGCCGTTTGTTTGTGGGTGATAGGCAGTAGTTGTGCGATGCACGACGCGGCATGCCTTGAGCAGTGCTTCAACAACTTGGGACAAGAACACGCGTCCGCGATCACTAAGGAGCTCGCGAGGCGCTCCATGTCGCAAAATGAAGTGACTGAGAATAAAAGAAGCGACGTCTCCTGCTGCAGCCGTTGGCAATGCAGCAGTCTCGGCATAGCGCGTCAGGTGGTCGATACCGACAATAATCCACCGGTTACCAGTGGGCGTACAGGGCAGAGGTCCATAGAGGTCAATACCAACTCGGTCGAAGGGTTTCGCTGGGCATGGTAACGGTTGTAAGGGACCGACTGAAGTAGCGGGAGGAGACTTGTGGCGCTGGCACGTGGCACATGACTGGACGTACTTCCTAACGAAGTTGTACATGCCACGCCAGTAATAGCGCAAACAAACCCGATGGTACGTCTTCAAGACACCCGCGTGACCGCAGGTTGGGTCGGCGTGAAGGGAAGCACAAATGTCGGCACGGCGATGGCGCGGGATAACAAGAAGCCATTTGCGTCCTTCATCGAGGTAGTTACGGCGGTAAAGAAGGCCGTCGCGCAGTGCGAAGTGGGAAGCTTGTCTGCGAAGGGCACGGGATCCTTGGTGTGGGAACGGTCCAGAGAGGACGAAAATAATGGAAGAGATCCATGGATCCTTGCGTTGCTCAGTGCATAAATCTCCCAAGGAGAGAGCAGAAAGAATGCTGTCCTGAGTCAAAACACAGGAAACCTCAGGAGGAAGCGGCGATCGGGACAGAGCGTCAGCGTCTTGATGTTTACGGCCCGACCGATAAATGACGCGTATGTCGAACTCTTGAAGCCGAAGAGCCCATCGCCCGAGGCGCCCGCATGGATCTTTTAAGGAGGACAGCCAACAGAGCGCATGGTGGTCCGTGACGACGTCGAAAGGTCGGCCGTACAAATAGGGTCGAAACTTTCCCAGCGCCCATACAATGGCCAGACATTCCTTTTCCGTCACGGAGTAGTTGAATTCCGCCTTTGTCAACGTGCGACTCGCATATGCGACAACGTACTCGCTAAACCCAGGTTTCCGTTGTGCCAGCACTGCGCCGAGGCCAACTCCACTGGCGTCAGTGTGGATCTCCGTGGGAGCGCCCGGATCGAAGTGCCGAAGGATAGGCGGTGAAGTGAGGAGGCGCCGCAAGGTCGTAAATGCGTCATCGCACGCTGGCGACCAGGCCGATAGATCACCGACGCCGTCAGCGAGAAGCCGTGTAAGCGGGGATATGATCGACGCGAAGTTTCGTACGAAGCGGCGGAAGTAAGAGCAGAGGCCGATGAAACTCCGTAAAGCCTTCATAGTTGTCGGCTTCGGGAATTCGGCCACAGCACGCAACTTGCTCTTGTCCGGGAGTATTCCATCCTTAGACACGACGTGACCCAAAATGGTGAGCTGACGCGCGGCAAAGTGGCACTTTTTAGGGTTGAGTTGTAGCTGGGCGTTGGTGATACAGGTAAGTACTTGCTGGAGACGTGCAAGGTGCGTTCCAAAGTCAGGGGAAAACACAACGATATCGTCTAGATAGCACAGGCACGTCTTCCACTTCAAACCTCGCAGCACACCGTCCATCATTCGCTCGAAGGTGGCAGGGGCATTACAGAGCCCGAACGGCATGACCTGACCTTGAATTCAAAGAGGCCATCCGGGGTTACAAAGGCCGTTTTCGGGCGATCAGCATCCGCTACAGGCACCTGCCAGTATCCAGAGCGTAAGTCCAGGGACGAAAAGAATTCAGCTCCTTGTAAGCAATCGAGGGCATCATCAATGCGTGGTAGAGGATAGACGTCCTTGCGCGTAATGCCGTTTAGGCGCCGATAGTCCACACAAAATCTAATCGAGCCGTCCTTCTTCTTTACGAGAACAACGGGGGAGGCCCATGGGCTGTTCGATGAGCGAATGATGTCCCGTTGGAGCATGTCACGTACTTGCGCATCGATCACCTGACGCTCGCTAGGAGACACCCTATACGGTCGCTGCCGCAGCGGCGCATGCGATCCAGTGTCGATGGAATGGGTGACGATAGAGCTACGGCCAAGCGAGGGTTGTGCGCAGTCGAACGACGAACGGAAACGGCACAGGAGTTCCAGAAGTTGACATTTCTGCGCGGGTTCGAGAGCGTGATCGATTGAAGCATGAAACACGTCGTTGGAAAGCTGTGTCGTCGTCGAGGGGGTAAGAGCGGAAATGTCATGATCAGGCGTATTGTCTGGGACGTCAACGACCCGACAGGAATCCACGAGCTCGACAGTGCCAAGGCATTCTCCCCGTAGCAAGGAGCACGGGCTTGCGGACGGGTTGGTAACAATCATGCCAGTTTCGCCAGAATGAATTTTCAGCACGGCGAAAGGCAGCGGTATGCACCTGCGGCGGAGGAAGACCTCGGATGGCGTGAAAATGGCAGTTGCATCCCCAAAAGAAGTACAACATAGCGGCACTACAACGGCGGACTGGAGAGGAATGGTCGTGTCTGCGGCTGCGACCAGTTTAGCGGCGGATGACGCAGAATTATCGTCATAGGCGTCGTCTGGTAGGACAGAAAATTCAACTTCGGCACGCGCACAGTCAATAAGGGCGTTGTGCCGAGACAAAAAGTCCCATCCCAGAATGACGTCATGAGAGCAGTTGGGAAGCACGATGAATTCAATGACGTACACTACGCCCTGGACGGAAACGCGAGCCGTACATGCAGCCAAGGCATGAACGGGTTGGGAGTCGGCGGTTCGTAAGGATAGTCCAGAGAGAGGCGTCATAACTTTACGAATTTTGCGGCAGAGATCGGCTCGAATCACGGAAACTGCGGCTCCGGTATCGACCAGCGCAGCAGTCGCGACACCTTCGACTGACACGTCAATAACATTTGCGGGAGACAGTGGAGGGCTTGGACTTTTTGACGGCAACGCAGTTCTTGCCTCCGGAACTGCGGCTGTCAGTTTTCCTCTGTGGCAGGAGTGGAACGACGACGCATCGGCGAAAGCGAGCGGCGGCGCGGGGACTGAGAACGACGGTCGGCGAAAGGCTGGCGGTCTGAAGCCGAGGGCGCGTACGAGTCCGAAGCGGTTTGGGGCAGCGTCGGGGGGGAACCGTATGTGGGTCCGTAATATGGATAGCGGCATTCCGGTGGAGGACCGTTGGCAGGCAGTACGCGGCGGCGACAGTAACGTGCGACATGTCCTGGGTAGTGACACGAAAAGCAAATCGGCCGGTTGTCCGGAGTACGCCAGGGATTCATAGATTGAGTTGGAACCCGCGCCTGAGGAAGAGGTCTTGGTGGAGCCGGGAGTCGGAACGGCGTTCTCGTCTGCGCAAGCCGTCCCGCGACGTCGGCGAAAGTAATCGGAGCAGCCACGGGAGTCTGCTGGCTAAAAGAAGGCAGCACTTCCGCCACCTGTTTTTGAGCTACATGCCGAAGAGTAGTCTGAGGAACAGGGCCCAGCTCCGGAATAGTATTTGAAGCGGCATGGCAAAGTTGTCGAGCAACCTCTTCGCGGACAATCTCTTTTATACGGACCAACACAGATGGATCGTCGAGGTCAACGGCTAAACTCGCAAGCGGCTCATTTTGGGCGAGTGGACGCCGAGTGAAGGCCCTTTGCTTGCGCAGCTCGTCATAACTTTGGCAGAGTCTGATGACGTCGCTAACGGTCCGGGGATCCTTGGAAAGCAGCATCTGAAATGCGTCGTCGTCGATACCTTTAAGGATATGTTTTACCCTCTCAGTTTCCAACATGCTGGGGTCGACGCGCTTGCAAAGGTCTACTACATCTTCTATGTAGCTCGTGAAGTCTTCTCCAGTTTTCTGAGCCCGTACTCGTAAACGCTGTTCTGCTTGAAGCTTGCGCACTTCGGGTCGCCCGAAAGCTTTCATAAACCTTTCCTTGAACTCGGCCCAGGTACTCACCTCTCGACGATGGTTATTGAACCAAAGTTCGGCGAGATGCGTAAAAGAGAAGCCCACGTTGTTTAATTTTATGGCGTCGTCCCACTTGTTGTGCGTGCTGATGCGCTCAAAGGTAGAAAGCCAGTCTTCCACGTCACGGTCGTCTAGCCCGCTAAACGAAGCGGGGTCCCGCGGGCGTATGGTTCCAGGGCAAGACAATCGGTGGCACCTGGCCCGCCGGAGTAGGCTGATGGACTGGTTCGTGGGACATTGCGGTGGGCAGCCGCCGGTTGCGAAGCTCCAGGGTTTACGATGGACCCGCACACTCCACCAATTGAAAGGGGGTTTATTGGTAGCGAAGCGCAGTCACAGAAACGGGCAGTCCAGGCTATGTCGGGCAGACTAGTCTTCTGCTTCTTCTGTCTCGCGGCCGCTGCTGGCGATCATTCGTGAACCAGCCATACGGGCGGGTTGGCCAGTGGTTGCACCAATTTCTCATTACAGTTTATTTATTTATTTATTCATTTATTACGCATTGCACTCCCACCTAAGGGCCCGGGCAGGAGGGGCATACCATTAAAGGTGTATATAACAACAGATATTCAAACACAATTTGTTGGGTGGCAATAAGGCTTGCAATGTTTGAGGGCTGTAGCTGGTTCCACTGCATTATGGTTAATGAAAAAAAGAGTATTTCAAGGGGTTAGATCTGACATTCACCACTGAAGCGCTATGATGTCATTCCAGTGCGTACTAGGCACATCTGTGTTCCAATGCTGGAAACTCGCCGACCTGTCCTGGGCGTACAGCAATCTTGTCGCACACTGCAGAACCGGGTTTCTTTCCAACACAAACTCCTTCTACCCAATGTTTTTGCAAACCATTTGACTAACTCTCCCAAAATCATTTCAAATCATTTAATTCACTCTCTCAAAATCTCTCAACAATCATTTTTCATACGCACATCGCGAGACGGGAATGACCTACCTGCTGCCGTTGCTACCATCATTGACCAATCTCGTTTCAAGCACGCCATTGAAGAAGTGCCCCCATAACTAGTGTACCCACTCTGTTGCTGTCGCTACGTTGTTGTAACCCTCCACTCTAGTACTGTATCCTACCCACCCCTTATATAGAAGAGCCGACATAATTACTGTACATCGTCTGTTGCCGTTACCATGTCGTTACCCTTCTTTTAAGTGCCGTGTCATGCCCACCCCTGATGTAATGTCCCGATGGGACCTTTGAGGAATCAATAAATCAATAAATCAAAATCATTCCACACGCAGGCTTTGCCTATGTGGTATTGAAGGTAGCGCCATTTTACAAATCTCAGCAATGTTCTTACACAACCTATTGATAAGAAAAGAGCACTCTAGAATCAAAAAGAAACTTGTGCAAAAGAAAACATATCTCGCACACAGCAAAGAAAATAGGCCTGGGAAGTTGATGTACTACGGATGATGGACCGCTTCCGGACTTTGGTTGAAGGGAATGGTTTGCAAGGAATGGTGAATGAAACGAATGGTGAGCGGAGAGGAGGAAGACCAATGATTCACGGCTTCGGGTGAACTAGGACAATATGGGGAAAACAGGCGAATCAGTCAACTGGCGACAGAAATGACTGAACGACCTCGTCCTTCATTGGATGAGGAAAACATCATGGCGCGACGAGGATGTTGACGATGATGAAGCAATTTGGCTCTAATTGCGCCATCTGAGGGTGTTTATGGTTTAAAATGGTGGTCATGAAATGTACAGCAACGCTGCTTTTTGAGCTTCGGCGGCGCTTGAGGCTTCATATAAAATGATCTTTTATATTTTTGAGCGCCGTATTTTGACAAAAGGCAAACGTTTCAACACACCGCAATTTTAGGTGGGTGGACTTTATTTTTAAACACCTCATTCTACCTATAGCATTGGAAAATCCAAACAAGAGGCGGTGTGCTTACAACTGTGACAGGGCAGTAAACTGTCCAACTGAGGACTATTCTACCATTTTGAAGTTTTAGATAAATCAGACACATGTGTGCGTATGTTGGCCGAGCCCCCTTCCCCGCAATATTTTCCACCGTCGGGGTAGAGGTGAAATGTACGCGGCCGGTATGACCACCTCTAATCAAACTGCGGCAGAGAAATACTTTTGTTCTAAGCTGCCCAGTAACATAACTCGTCTTAGTGCGTTAACCTCCTTTAGAAAGACATAAATACACAAAATAGCTAGGCCTTCTTAACTGCAAAGGCACTCAGAAGAATATTTACTTTCAATCTTTTTTCTCAGGTTCTCTTTACATTGTGCGGCTCCCCCGACACAAAAAACTGCATAGGTTTTTCGTTGTTGTTGATGATTGTGCAGGGCCCTTTTATATGCGGCATTCTGGATCCCTGATGGGTTGAACGAAACAGGATAAAAAATTCCTATTGTTCGTTTCACCTTGTGTCACAACATAGCTCCTACTTGTAGTTAAAAAATTGAGAAACAATGCAGGTGCGTCAGTTGTAAGCATAATACTCCTACAACACGAAACAGAGGAATAATATCTTGAAAGAAAAAGTTTGAAATGCAATAGTAGGAATTGGTTAGAACTCAGAATTCGATGACAGGCGTATCCATGAGCACACAACCTCACGCAGATTCACGCAGCAATTTTGCCGCTACCAATGCGAGTGAGGAGGCTGAGAGTAATAGCGCAATGTCCTCTTCAGAAACCTGCCAACGCCGGGAGTCGCCCAGGACCATCCGGATACAAGATAAGTCTCGTGATCACAAGGCGGCTCTGGAAGCACGCTAAAAGAACACTCAAAGCAGTTGTGACACGACTGGTATTTTATGTCTCCCACACATGTCGCGAACAATTCTCCTACACATACAGTTAACAGCAAATATAGCGGCCTCTACAGAGATGTTTTGTTTTCTCACAGTAAAGGATAATTAATTAATTGATTTGCCATTTATTGCAAGCCCCTCTTCTCAAGCGAACGGCATCTGGCAATGGGTAACAATATCACGTAACAAGTTTTGCATGTGTCTGAGCATTCAGAACAAGTATATGTAGCAATTTTGGTCGTTTCCATTCATTAGATTGTGCACCGTTTATGAAATATTTCCCAGCCCGAACGCCTCATCAGCATTTCTGATGGAGTCCAAAACACAAAACGGCCATGTGGCCCTATTTAGGAGCGGATTACGCATCCCAAGGCGTTAAAAATTAATCCGGAGCCCTCCTATACGGCGTGCCTCACAGCCCGGGTGTTGATACGGAGCGTTTAACCCTACAATAAATCAAAATGAATCGGCTCAGCGGCGAAGACCGAAAGGTGGCCTTGCTGAATAAAACTGGCCCGCAAAAACTGACGACCGTAATAGGGTTCGATGCGCATTATTCACATATATCTTTGAGCGTGCCGCATATAGGAGACAAAAAGGCCGAGCAAAAAAGGTCGCCATTGATAGAAGTCTCCAAGGTAGCTTCACGATACATCGTCTTGTTTTTTTTTTTGTTGTCTTGAAAGCACATCGGTAAGGCTACTCGTCTTTCTTGCTGTACTGTGCCGAGGGGGAATGATCGATCATTCAAGCAAATTTTAACTCGGTCGTTTTTTAGCGTGGCAGCAAAAAGATGAAGATAGCAGAAAAGGTTGTGATGATTCATGTTGAGTGATTTACGTGGTTTTGTATAAAATAGAGTGCGACATTGGTCCTGAGCCATAGGAGAGTGCAGGCGAGCAGCAATGTATTGAAGGTAGGCTCCGAAAATTGTAGAGAATAAAATATTTGCTCCTCGGTGGGTTGGTCTAGCCACGACCGATATACGTCTTGTCACTCGTGACAGGAATAGAAATAAGCGTGCTCGTGCGAGCGAACGAGTGCGGTTTACACCCATAGCTCTAAAACTGATTTCGCATCTCACTACGCCAAAACACAAAATGCGTTTTTCAGTAAAACGTTACACTGAAATTCCCATACGGCCATTGACGCGTCGCAAGGGTGCGTTGTGGAGCAGGTTATCATATTTTTCCTAGCTAAGTACGGTGCTCTGAGGACTGATCCCGAGCGGTGTTCGTTCTGCTAAAAATTGATGCGAAACGTCATAGGGCTCAAAATTGCTCAACTACGTTAACTGCAGACGTGTTTGTTCTGAGGAGTCACGCGACTGAACTTTTGTACTTGATCAAGTGTCCTGGACCACACACTGGTAATCACGGACGCCAGAATTTAACGAATGAGGATAATGAGACAGCGCGGTATACGTGTATGCCGTATCTGGCATTTTTCAGCACAGCTTGTTTGAAGAAACACTGCAACTCTGTGAGACAACACGTCTAATACGGACATTCTCCCGAACAAATACACACTTGTAATTAAGACAAGAGCCGAAAAATTTGCCTAAAAGCTTGTCGAATGAAGTTATGAGTGGGGCGAGGTCGAACCAGGTCGGCGCTGATAAAAGAACACAAATTTCGGAAACCTCCGTCTGTATCAGCCGCAACTCGGCTGATAAGAAGGTCAGTCCGACACGCTGGCGTCGTGAACAGCAACTGAGTAGTGGTTTATTCATGAGCGCTTATATAGGTACATCGGGCGCGCTCTGCGCACCACACCGCGCATCACATGTTGACTCCGACATTATACGGCAAGATACATCTTCCCAACTTTTTTTTTTTTTTTTTACAGAATTATTTGACAAGAATTAGTGCTCCCGGATCACTTCTACAGTTAAGATATTTGTTGGAAGTTGCCACCGTATGCCAAGCGTCTTGGTTGAGTTGTGGCCCGCGTCGACCTTCTTGGGGCTGGCGATGCTCTGGGTGAAGTTTCGCGAACAGGTTCGTGTGATGGGGCGCATTCGGCATCGCTGTCATCGCTGTAGCTCGTGCTCGAGAAGTACTCAGGTGTTGGCCGCAGGTGTTGGCGGTTTCGCCTCAGTGTTGTACCATTCTCTGTTGCAACTTGGTACGACCTAGGTGCAACTTCACCCAATACCTTGCCCCTTTGAGACCACACCTGGCCACGGATGCGAACCAGCTGTTCTGGTTGAAGCGGTTGCAGTGTACGTCCAGTCGTCCGCTGGCGGTGCTTCTTGACCGGTGAACGTAGTGGGGGATTGAAGTCGGGAAGCCGTGCCCGCAGGCGCCGGCCCTGCAGCAGTTCCCCTGGCGAACGTCCGTCTGTTAAGGGGGAAGAGCGATACGCGAGTAAACCTAGCCAGAAATCTCCACGTGCGTTTCTTGTCTTTTTTAGGAGTCTCTTGGTAATTTGCACACCTTTTTCCGCCAGCCCATTGGACCGTGGAAACTCAGGGCTCGAAGTTACATGTTTAAAATCGTACCGTTTGGCGAAGGTGGCGAAGTGGTGGCTTGAAAACTGGGGGCCGTTATCTGTGCATACTTCGACAGGGATTCCGAATCTCGCGAAAATGGCTCCCAGCTTGTCGGTGACCGTGGCTGCCGATGAGTCTTCAAGTTTTTCGACCTCTGGAAAATTGGAGTATGCGTCAAATACGGCAAGGTACGTGCCACCCGCGTAATGAAACAGGTCCACGCCTACTCGGTACCAGGGGTTATCAGGGGTTGGTCGCGGTAAGAGAGGCTCGCTCGGCTGCTTGTATGCATAAGTTGCGCAAACTGAGCACTTTCGTACGACATCTTCAATCTCGGAGTTCATTCCAGGCCAAAAAACTAAACGCCGCGCTCTAGCCTTGCACTTGTTAACGCCGAGGTGGCCTTCGTGAATGCGTCGAAGTGTTTCTGGTCGTAGCTTCTTTGGAACGACCACCTTGCATCCTTTGAGCAAAATTCCGTCTACCACTGAAAGTTCGGAAGCGAAAGGTTTCAGTTCTCCTTCGACGTTTTTGTTTGATGATATACTGTTTACAAAAGCTCGAAGTTGTGGGTCATTATGCGTTTCTTCCGCAAAACGTTTTTTTGTGGCTTCACTTACAAGGGATGACAGGACGCCGACAGCGTGAACTTGAACGTCACTGTACCCAGCCGAGTCTTCCGAATCAGCAAGCACCGCCCTTGATAGCATATCAGCAAGCACCAATTCTTTGCCTGGAACAAACTGCAACACGTAATCATAAATTAGGAGACGGAGAAAAAATCGTTGCAGCCTTGGTGGCATGTCACCAATGTCTTTAGACGAGATTGCTATCAATGGCTTATGATCTGTATCAATGGAAATCTTTCGCCCATAGACAAACTGATGAAACTTTTCACAGCCATATGCAATCCCCATGGCTTCTTTTTCGATTTGCGAGTAACGCCTTTCGGTTTCGGTCATTGCTCGGGATACGTACGCGATTGGACGCCAGCCGATATCATGACGCTGAAGTAGAGCAGCTCCCAGGCCTTCTTTCGAGGCATCTGACGTTATTTTTGTTTCTTTTGTAGGGTCAAAAAACGCTAACAGCGGGGCCGTTCGTAGCGCTTCACAAATCGTAGCCCATTCTTGAGCGTGGTTTTCTGTCCATTCGAACACTGCGTCCTTCCGTATCAGTCTGCGAAGGAGCTTTGTTCGATCAGCCAGTGTTGGCAGGTATTTGCCAAAATATTTGATGACACCGAGCATGCGCTGGACTGCCAGTTTATCCTTCGGCACCGGAATTTTTTGCAAGCACCCGACCAGTTGTGGACTGGGGCGAATTCCAGTTTCGCTGATCAAGTCTCCCAGGAAAGCAATTTCCTGTACGCCGAACGTGCATTTTTCCGAGTTGAAAGTTAAGCCCGCTTGTTGTGCTGCGCAAAGAGCGGCCTTCAAGCGCTCGTCATGCTCCTGCTTAGATGAGCTCCACACCAAAATGTCTATGTAGACCCGTACTCCTGGCAAGGGGTCGAAAATCTCGCTCAGCGTTTTTTGGAATACTTCCGGCGCGGACGAAATTCCAAATGGAAGTCGGAGGAAGCGGTAGCGACCGAAAGGAGTTGCGAAGGTACATATTTTTGATGTTGCCTCGTCCAGTGGTATCTGGTGAAATCCCGCGTTCGCGTCCAGACGGCTAAAAAACTTCGCACCGGAAAGCTCTGCCTCAATATCTTCGCGTTGCGGCATCTGATAATGTTCACGCTTTAAGCAGGCGTTTACATTTCGCGGATCCATGCATACTCTGAGGCTGCCATCTTTTTTCCTGACGATAACGAGAGGGCTTACCCAGTCAGTGGGCTCATCCACCTTGCAGATGATGCTTGCCTTTTCCATACGCTGCAGTTCTTTCCGCAGTGGTTCCTGTAGTGCCAACGGCACGCGACGAGCCAGCTGCACCACTGGAACGGAATCGTCGCGAAGAACCATCCGGTACTCTCGCTGCACGCAGCCGGTGCCCTCAAAAAGATGGGCGAACTCCTGCACCACGGTAGCGGAATTACCATAAGCGGCGTCGTTTGCCGCCACGGAGTCAACAGTTCGCGACACAAGTCCTAGCAACTCAGCTGTCTGCAGTCCGAGTATAGCCTGGCTTCGCTTCACTACGAAGAAGTGTGCGACGCACCGACGGCTCCCGAGTTTGACCACTTGTGTTGTGACGCCGCACTGCTTAATCACGTTACCGCTGTACGACCGCAGGACAGAACAGCTTGGCTTAAGGGGTGGCTTGGTGCGGAACCTTTTATACACCGATAACGGCAATAGATTGGCTTGGGATCCTGTGTCCACCTTCAACGCCACTTCTTGCTCCGCAACGTAGGCGTTTACAACCCAGTCTTTCGCTTTCTGAATGCCGCAAACGCTCACATCCAAGATGTTGAAGCCTTCGTCGTCACGTTGCACTTCACCGACTTGTTGTTTGCAGCAAATTGCAAAGTGGTTTCTTCCTTGACAAGAGCGGCAAATTTTCCCGAAGGCGGGGCACTTCCTTGGCTCGTGCCTCCTGTTGCACTTGAAGCACTGGAACGTGGTCTTCAAACTTTGGCTCGAGCGTTGCTGCCTCGCTGTAGTTGCATCAACTTTTTCGTCGCTCTCTTTCCACGCTTCGCTCTGTTTGCTTGCCGTCTCGGCGGCCTTGCAGAAATGCTCTGCCTTTTCCAAGGTCAGGTCTTTCTCCCTCAACATCTTCTCACGCAACTTCCTGTTGTTCGTACCGAAGACTATCTGGTCGCGAATCATGGAATCGAAGAGTTGGCCAAAGTTGCAAAACTTTGCTTGCTTCCGTAGGTCCCTGAGGAATTGTTCCGCCGGTTCATCCTCTTCCTGCGTCCTTGTCCTGAAAACGTATCTCTCGTAAACTTCGTTTTGCTGGCCTGCACAGTACTCCTCGAACTTCGCTATCACAGTCTGGTAGTCCTCCTTATTTTCACCTTCAGCAAACGTGAAGTTGTTGAAAACGTCTAAAGCATCGTCTCCGGCGACGGTCAGGAGCGTGGCAGTTTTCGCAGCTTCAGTCAGTGGCTTTGCTGGCGCAGTGGCGTGCAAGTACAGCTCAAGTTTTTGCTTGAATAGCGCCCAGTTCTTCTGAACATTACCGGTTAGTCGTAGGTGATCCGGCGGTTTCAGCGGTTCCATGACTGCGTCGTGGCTGCGCGCCCCACTTCTGGCACCATGTATCAGCCGCAACTTGGCTGATAAGAAGGTCAGTCCGACACGCTGGCGTCGTGAACAGCAACTGAGTAGTGGTTTATTCATGAGTGCTTATATAGGTACATCGGGCGCGCTCTGCGCACCACACCGCGCATCACATGTTGACTCGGACATGATACGGCACGATACACCGTCGACCTTCACTGCGACAGCGCATCCTTGCGAATCAAGATTTCCGCAAATGAAATCTTGTTATGAGTTCACAACTTTAGTACTCAGTGGCTTCATAGAATGCCACTATAGCTTTTACTGCGCGTTGGTGATTGAAACTTCCTTCGCCGGCGGCAGTCCTCTAACTTCTGGCATATCATCTGTGAAGCGATATATACATTTTCGTAGCCATAACTGTGCATTATCGCCAAATAAAAATAAACGCAACGATTTGGAGCCCAGCGTCTACATGAGATTTCTGCTTGACTTTAATCTTGTACTTTCTGCGCAGTATCTTGTGGGGTTATGCACAGAAACCCTTTCTTCTGGCAACCTGAGTCATTGAATAGGCTTTTTGCTATTTCAGCACATTTTCGTGCGCGCACTACAAAACATGTGAGTTGCTCAAAAAGGCTTGACAATCAATCATGGGCGTTCGGCAAACTTCTAAAACAAAGTATAAATAGGATTACCGAGAACGTTTGAAGATGACGAAGAGAGATATTAGTCGACTATATCCAGACTTCGTGGGAAATATCGCGTAAAGACAATTGTCGTATTCCGCCACTGCTACGTAAATAAATTCAAGTTTACAGCATTGTTCTGCTCCAAGCACTATCTGCTAGTCTTTTTTACTGCTGAACAAGTTGTAATTCAGCCAGAGGTTCTAGTGTCATGGGTGACCATGGGTGATGGCTACGTTTTTTCCAACAGTGGCTGTAAGAGGTCAGTTTCTATCAGAAAAACGTGTTGCTTCAGATAGGCTAAACGTTTTGAGTTTGCTCAACAATGTTGACAATAAAGAATATCGCCACCAAATAAGTATGTTTGAAAATGGCTTAGCTTATACTTACTTCCCAAGTTTGAAGGTATAACAACCAAAAAAGAAACTTATACATTGAACACAGGCACCCAACGATGCTGTCAAAGGATCCCAAATCTCCCATCTGTGGTTCTCGTTCAACAACTGCGTTAACTTTGACCGGGCTATTGAGCAGAGGGACCGGCAGACAGACAGGCAGACGGACAATAAGTAGTTGAGGCAAAAGACAGGCGCCACCGAAGTGTAACCAGTTTATACTCAATGGTAAAATAACTGATTCACCCAAAAGCCATGTAGAGTTTTTGACCATCCCAGGGTGGAGATAATACAAAGAAGAAGTCTACTCCGCGACCCAGAGATACGAGTACGGGCCATGGGAGACTCCCTTGATTTCCCCTGGGATGGAGTGGAAAGGGCTGGGTTGAAAGGAAAGTAAAGAAAAACAAGGTCATGTGTTATAAGATTTCAAAATGAAATGGTGGTAGCTAGGTTGTATTCTGATCCATAGATGTCTGACCGCTTTTCAGACCCCATCTCTCACCTACCTCATGGATGTCATCAGAGTTGGCCCATTCAGGAATTTTCCGGGCCGTGCAACGGGGTTGCCGCTCGCCCACAGATTCTTCGTGCTTGGCTTCAACCGTGAGAGACTGAAGTAATTTGAAGTAATTTACCATCACTTCAAATATTTAGGTTATTAAAGAGCATTGAAATGTTTTTGAGTGTCCTTATGAAAGCGCCGCCTTCGGGGTGAACCGGTGCACTGACCGTCAGCTACAGTTTGACAAAGCGTGTTCCTGAGCAATTTATTAAAATCGAAAACACATACACACAATGCCAAGGCCCAACAATCAGGCAGGTGTGACCGTCGCAGATGCGTACGGCGGTACATGAGGACAACCTCCCCCGTTTCTTCTGTTCTTTTTTTCCCTTTTCTTCAACCCCCCTCTCCTAATAAGTTGCACTTCTTTATCTAGAATACTCAGTGATGGTTGACTGATACAAGCCGAACTTCTAATCCTGATATGGAAGGCTTCAACAATTTCCCTGGTAGCACGGGGTCTGTGTTTAAAAAGCACTTGCGTGTCTGTGAAGCATGGCTCACAACCGCAGTCTCAATAGTGCAGCGCCAGGTATGTGTAGGGCCTTCCTTTCAAGGAGGATTGATGCGCCCTCAAGCGTACATTGAGACAGCGGCTGGTCTGGCCGACGTACACCCGAGCACAGGACATAGCAACGCAGTAAACAACAATGGTCACACACCGAACAAACTGGAGCTGGTGTTAATTCAAACAACCACGTGTGGAAACACTGTCACGGGAATCAAGGCTGTTGTTCACCATGCTGCATAAGCTACCTAGCTTATTACTGGCAGAGAAAACCACCTTAACCCTGAATCTGTCAGCTGTGTTCTTAAGTCGTCGACACGACAGCGCCTGTGCATACGGTATGACCGCCAATTTTACTCTGGTCGGTGTCTGTTATGTGATGCGCGAACCCTTTCAATTGCTTTACAAGACGCTATTATCCCCCTGGAGCACGGAGAGAGGAAAGCCAGCGTTCTTCAGCCGAACTATTTGCGCATTCAAGCGTTGTTGCCCCAAACGATAAGAGGACTTGTTAACTACGTATTTGAGGCACGTGTGGGCTATCTCATTCTTTAATAGCTTCGAATGAAAAGAAGCGATGTTTAAGAGCGGCTTGATAGAATGGGATGCCTACATCCAGCATGTATGAGGCCGCGAGAAACGGAGCTTGAGGTAAAAAAATTCAAGTGGCCGTCAACGGGAACCTCGGCCATGAACTTCAAACCTTCAGCTTTCGGCTTGATGGCCTCGAGAAGAGCACATTTGAGGGACTTATTTGTACGTTGTAGCCTAGGACCCAAAAATCGGCCACATAACAAAAAAGCTTAGTGGCAATGCCCTGTAAACCAAACTGCAAATTACAGTCAATTTTACCCAGAAAACCGCTGCTCAGGACTGGAGCAACCTTAGAACCAATGCACACTCCCGCCTTTTGTACGTAGACCTTATCTTGGAACCCCACAACAGTACTCCGAAGCTATAAGCTGAGCAGCTCCAAAAACGCCACCACGGGGATCCCAGTACAATTCTCAAAGGCCAGCTCATCATTGCCGTCTGTAATGCAATCTTTAGTACGTCGCATCAGCGCATCATGAGGCAGGGAATAAAAGAGGTCCTCAGCGTCTACCCTAATTCCCGAAACGTTCAAGTAATCAACAGAGGAAATATACTCCACTACCGCCTCATGGATGTTCACCAACTAGCTCGACTCTCACTTTTGTTTTGTTCCTGAGCGATTTCATTCATACTTGAAGAAAAAAGGCAACGTGGCGTATTTTGTTAACACTAGTGGACGCAGAAAAGATAAGATGGATTCAGGCGCCCTTATCTGCAGTATCTTGTCTTCGTCGAGGTACGTTTGGTTTCTTTTTTTTTTGTAAACTACATCTTTCGCATCAGCGCATTACCCGCTGAGTGAAACGTTTCCTCGAATACTGCATGACCAACGGTACGTACAATCACGCCCTGCCTGCTCTTTCACCAAACACGAAGTTACAACGGCTCAAGGCTACCACAGAACACAAAAGATTTCGGCTAAATCGTAGCTCGTAGTCGTGTTAATGCATAGTGAAGAAAGCCAATCCCAAAAACAGGCTTGGCAATCCAACTGTCATGCAAAGCTGCAGTCAGAAGCTATGGTTTTCCGTAACCTCCACGATGACAGGAATTCCCAGGTGCAGTTTCCTCTGTAGTGCACTTACTAAGAAACTGCATGCTTTGCACAAGGCGCTTCGGCGTGCGTACTACAGAAGGGGAAAGTCAACCTAGATAGCTAGGATAACACAACAACCCAAAGGTAGACACAAAAGTTAGATATTTTGCTTTACCTCTGTGTATTTTGAGCAGTCCGACTTTATTTCTCAGAAAACTAAATCTACACCCACCAATTTGCTCTTAGTTTCCTGCAACCAAGACAATGTGGGAGGGTATATACGACACCGTAGTAGAAGTCTGTGAGGGAAGAAGGAATACCGCCTCGGAGGTTCTTTTTTCAGATTTTCAGTGGCGACTGCGACTAGCAAGAGTGTCAATATATTCTCACGAAGCCACGGACGACGCAGTTGTTTTGGAAAAGAAACAAGTTTATTGGAGCGAACTTGTGCTCCCCTAACAACTCAAAAGAATACAGAGGCGGCGAAGCAGCGGTCAAAAAAGTGACGTGCGTCGGCGAACGTCGCAGAATCGAATGCCCCGGCGTCTGCTCTGCAGGCTTTTTATCTTTCGGCGCGCGTGGTTCTCGAACCGTCGATTCGCATCGACAACATTGTAGATCCAAGAAAATTATTCCGGGCTGTTCACGTTAGATCGGAATGCTCTCCCTATCAGGACAGATACCACATGCCGCCCAGAAAGAAAGAATGGAACACACGCTTCCCTTGGCATAGAGATAACACAGACCGGCGCAGCCGGGTGGTAAAAGCAAAACACAAATAAACAAACCCAATGCATGGTTCGCGGCATTCTCCCCCCTCTGTGAGTGCATCGACCCGATGCTAACATAAGTGACAGTTCAAACAAATAACAATAAAAGTTCGTCATCGTCCGTAGAAAGGTTTTAAGCGAACCACGTGGACGACTTAAGGGCCGCGTGTGTCGTCGTGATGTGGCGGAGTCACCATCAAAGATCACGTCGTAGGTAAGTTGGCACACGTCGTAGAATCTTGTAGGGTCCGAAATACCGTCGGAGAAGTTTCTTACTCAGTCCGCGTCGTCGGATGGGAGTCCAAACCCACACACGATCCCCTGGGTGGTACTCGGCGGCTCGGCGTCGGAGGTTGTAGCGGCCGGCATCCACAAGTTGCTGGTCCGTTATACGAACTCGAGCGAGCTGGCGGGCCTCCTCCCCAAGCAGAAGGTATCCTTGGACGCGGCGTTGAGGTCGTCGTCTTCTATGTGCGGCAGCATGGCGTCAAGCCTTGTAGTTGGCCGTCTTCCGTAGACGAGCTCAAATGGTGTCATCTGGGTAGTTTCTTGAATAGCCGTGTTGTACGCAAACGTGACATACGGGAGCACTTCGTCCCAAGTATTATGTTCAACGTCGACGTACATGGACAGCATATCCGCAATCGTCTTGTTCAAACGTTCCGTCAGTCCGTTCGTTTGGTGGTGGTACGCCGTCGTTCTTCGGTGATCCGTGTTGCTGTAGCGTAAGATTCTTTGCATGAGCTCCACAGTAAAGGCCACAGTAAAGGACGTCAGGGGCTCCATGCCACAGCACAGCTTGTCTTATGAAAAACTTGGCGACTTCTTGTGCAGTCCCCCTCGGAAGAGCGGCGGTCTCCGTGTAGCGCGTCATGTAGTCTGTTGCTACGACAATCCACTTGTTCTCGGATCATGACGTAGGGAACAGGCCCAGAAGGTCCATTCCAATCTGTTGGAAGGGCCTTGATGGCACGGCGATCGGCTGCAGAAGTCCGGCAGGTCTCGTCGGTGGCGCTTTTCGTTGCTGACAGTCAGGGCTGCTCCGGACGTAGTGGGTGCCGTCGGATGTAAGGCTGGGCCAGATGTAATTCGCCTTGATTTTTCCAATTGTGCGGGCTGTGCCGAGGTGTCTGGAAGACGGGTATTCGTGGCACGCTTCCAGAATTTTGTCACAAAGATCTGCCGGATCACAAGAAGGTAATTCATTCCTGTTCGGGGCTGAAATTCTTCGTTACGATGACGGAGTTTCTCAGGCTGAATGCTGGTAAGCTGCGTTTGAAGGTCCTAGGTACGGCGACGTTGCATCCCTCGAGGTAGTCGATTATGACGCGTAAGTCAGGGTCGGCACGCTGCTGGGCGGCTAGGTCACTCGCCGTCACGATTCCAAAAAACGCGCTGTCTTCATCAGAGTCTTGTGCTGGTGGGTCGACGGGGGCGCGGGACAGGAAGTCGGCGTCGGAGTGTTTCCTGTTGGATTTATAAACGACTGTAACGTCGAACTCCTGCAGGCGCAAGCTTCACCGCCCAAGACGGCCAGAGGGGTCCTTCAAATTGGCGAGCTAACACAGCGCGTGGTGGTCTGTCACAACCTTGAATGGTCTTCCATACACGTATGGGCGAAAATTTGAAATCGCCCATATAATTGCCAGGCACTCTTTCTCAGAGGCAGAGTGGTTTTTCTCCTCCTTCGACAGACCACGGCTGGCATAGGCGATTACCTTTTCGCACCCGCTTTGTTTTTGGACGAGGACGGCACCCAAGCCTATATCACTGGCGTCCGTGTATATTTCCTTTTCGGCGTTTTCGTCGAAATGAGCGAGCACAGGCGGGCTTTGCAGGCGTTTTTGCAGCTCGCAGAATGCTTTTTCTTGGTCGTTGTCCCAGCTGAAAGGGGTGCTATCTTCCGTCAAGTGCCTGAGCGGCTCTGCAATGCGTGCGAAGTTTGGGACGAAGCGCCGGTAGTATGCGCACAGTCCGAGAAATCTTCGCACGCCCTTCTTGTCTTTCGGCCTTGGGAAGTTCGCAACGGCTGTTTGCTGGGTCAGGTAGGACTTCCTCGGCGTTGACGACGTGGCCCAAGAACTTGAGTTCCTCGTAGGCGAAACGGCACTTTTCAGGCTTCAGCATTAACCCTAACGTACGAATGGCCATCGAGTACAGACTCCAACCTTGCGAGGTGTTCTTCGAAAGTCCGGGCGAATACGACAACGTCGTCGAGGTATACGAGGCAGCTGTGCCACTTCAGGCCAGCTAGCACCGTGTCCATGACTCGTTGAAACGTTGCTGGCGCCGTGCACAGCCCGAAAGGCATCACCTTGAACTCAAATAGGCCACCCGGGGTTATAAATGCAGTCTTCTCTCGGTCTCTCTCGTCCACTTCAATTTGCCAGTAGCCGGTCTTCAGATCCATCGATGAGAAGTACTTCGCATGGCAGAGGTGGTCGAGGGCGTCGTCGATTCGTGGCAGGGGGTACATGTCCTTTTTGGTGATTTTGTTCAGTCGCCGGTAGTCAACGCAGCACCTTAATGTGCCGTCGTTTTTCTTCACGAGTATGACTGGCGCAGCTAACGGACTTTTCGATGGCTGTATTATGTCGTCGCTGAGCATGTCGTCGATTTGAGTTCGGATGGCTTCCCGCTCGTGTGAAGAGACGCGGTACGGTGACTGCCGGGTAGGTCGGGCTCCATCTTCGGTTATAATTCGGTGCTTCGCTAGGGGTGTCTGACGTCATTTTGAGTTTGCCGAAAAAGACTTGCTGTAGCGACGGAGCAAATCCAGTAATCTGTTCCGATTTTCTTGCGGCAGCTCCGCGTTCCCGTCGAAATGTTGCGGCGGCTTGGAAGCACCTGCGCGTGCGCATTCAAAGTTAGCGACCGCGATCACTTGACTTGCTTCTTGCGTTTCTTCGAGGAACGCAATTGCAGCACCGTTGTTTAGATACAGGTACTCCTCGGTGAAATTGGTGACCAAAACATGGAATTTGCATTGCTTAAAGCGCGCAATGCCTCTTGCGATGGAGACACCGCAGTTGAGAAGCAACCTTTGGTCACCCTCTACGATAGCGTCGATGTTAGGAGCAGCATCCTCACAGTAGACGGCAATTATCAAGCTTGCGCGGGGTGGCAGAGTGACGTGATCGTCGGAGATCCTTACAGCAGCACGGTGATCGGGGTTCAGTGGCGGTGTCGTGGAGTGATCAGAGGAAAAAGTTATCGACTTTGTCTGGAGATCAATTATTGCGCCGTTGTCCGCCAAAAGGTCCATTCCGAGTATAACGCCGCGGGAGCAGTTAGGTAAAATTACGAACGCAGCAGGGTACGTGATGCCGTCTATGGTGACGCGGGATGTGCACGTTCCACTTGGCGAAACGAGATGGGCTCCTGCTGTGCGTATATGCGGAGCGTCCTATCTTGTCGTAACTTTGTTCAGCTTAGACGCGAATAACCCGCTCATCACCGAGTAGTCGGCTCCCGTGTCGATGAGGGCGACTACGTCAAAGCCATCGGTGGACAACTGGACGTCGGACGCTGCCTTCCTCGAGTTCCGGGTGCGTCGGGGCGTGGCATCTCGGCTTGTGCGTGTTGACGGTCGGGTACTGTGCGTCATCGTTGTCGCCGTCTCAACGGTCGGTACGGGCCAGTCAAGGACGCGTCGCGCCGTGTGGTTGTCGTCGTGTTCAGGAGTCACGTCAGGGTTAGGTCGGGTCGTTGGGATGAGGGCATGTCGTAAGTCACAGTCTTCGGTGTATCGTTGCGTCGTTGCGTTTTAGTTTTTCCGCCGTTGTGCAACTTCACCTCCAGAAGTTGCCGCCTTTAGTTCCCCCGCGTGGGCTGGGGGACCTTCCACGAGCGACGTCAGCACTGCTACGGCGGTCCGGCGACTGGTACGGGTAGGGTGACGGCGAACGGTTGAAACGGGCTGGTCCACGGCTGGTGTTGGACAGGTATTCTTCAATGTCAGATGGGCGCTGGCCGCGTTGGGGGCGTGGTGCGTCGACGGAGAATCCACGAAGTCCGAGTCTCTTGTATGGGCAGCGATGGTAGATGTGGTCGGCCTCTCCGCAGTGGTAGCACAGAGGACGATTATCCGGTGTTCCCCATGCGTCAGTCTTCCTCGGCGTCTGGTTTCGTACTACAGGGGGTCGGGCGGGCGACAGTGGGCGGCCGTATGGCAGGGCGTCTTTACGACGTGTTGTAGCAGGGCATTGTAGATGAACAGCCGCGTAGTAGGTCATAGTGTCTGGCTCGTGGGGTGTTTCGGACGGCATAGAAGTTCCCAAAGCCTGCTGTACTTCTTCCCGTATCACGTCAGTCTGGGAAGCAACTTCAGGGTGTGGCGTTGTCGTCGGGAAAAGTTTCCGCAGTTCCTCCATCACCACTGCACGGATGGTGTCGCGTAGTGAGTCGGAGTTAATAGCGCCGGCACCAATCGTCTCCGAAACCAGCACATTGATGGGGCGGTCGTACTGCCTCGTTCGGATTTCGAGCGTCTTCTCCATCGCGGCGGCCTCAGACGCGAATTGGGACACGGTCTTGAGGGAGTTGCAGACAAGGCACGCGAAGAGCTCTTGCTGTGCACCTCTCATCAAAAACCGTAGTTTTTTTCTTCCGTCATTTCAGGGTCCGCACGGCAAAAAAGTCGCTTTATCTCCTCGGCGAAGATCATGACCCCTTCGTTGGGGTGCTGCGTTCGAGTTTCCAGCAAAAGCGCAGCGCGCTCTTTTCTCACAACGGTAGTGAAGGTCTTAAGGAACTCCCTTTTGAACTGAGACCAGTCGGTCAAAGAACTGCCATGGTTCTCGAACGAAGTTCGAGCAGCATCTTCTAAGTACCAAAAGACACGCCGGAGAGTTTCTTCGTCGTCCCACCTGTTGAAGATGCGGACGCGCTCCACCTTCTCCAACCATTCTTCAGGGTCTTCAGCGGGGGCTCCCCGGAGCGATGGCGGTTCCCGGGGCTGCTGCACGACGATTGGCGACGTTGTTTCTTGCACCATGGTGTTCGTTGCAGCGTTCCTTCTCTTGGGCCCTTCTGGCAAGAGACCGAACTCGGGTAGCAATCCTTGCAGTCGGCGGCTTTCTCTGGTTGGGCTGGCTTGGCGGCTTCCAGATGTCGTAGAGAGCATAAAGGGTGGGTACCCAGTACCTTCACCAGATGTCACGAAGCCAGGGACGACGCAGCTGTTTTGGAAAAGAAACAAGTTTATTGGAGCGAACTTGTGCGCCCATAACAACTCAAAAGAATACAGAGGCGGCGAAGCAGCGGTCAACAAAGTGACGTGCGTCGGCGAACGTCGCAGAATCGAATGCCCCGGCTTCTGCTCTGCAGGCTTTTTATCTTTCGGCGCGCGTGGTTCTCGAACCGTCGATTCGCATCGACAACATTGTAGATCCAAGAAAATTATTCCGGGCTGTTCACGTTAGATCGGAATGCTCTCCCTATCAGGACAGATACCACAAGCCGCCCAGAAAGAAAGAATGGAACACACGCTTCCCTTGGCGTAGAGGTAACACACACTGGCGCAGCCGGGTGGTAAAAGCAAAACACAAATAAACAAACCAATGCATGGTTCGCGGCAGTAAGGACGAGGGCGCATGGCAATGGCACAGAGAAAGAGAAATTCTTAACGCGGCACACATCAAAATACCCACGATTACAACCCAAAGCAAATCACGCCTAAATGTTAACTGACACATACCTAACGCTACGGCATACTAAAGCTAACAAAGTACAAAGAAAAGTCCCCACTAAAGGTTCAGGACGATGAAGCGTTGACCGGAGGGCATCGTGGGTTTTGGTGACGATGCGAGAAAAGGCGTCGCAGGGCTGAGATGATGTCGCGTGTGCCGGAACGTTGACGAGGAAGACGCACCGTTGAACTCGTATGCAACGGTCTGCTCGGCACCCCCTCATGATCGGGCGCCCTGTAGCAGTGGCAGCAGGATACCCCTCTCTAGCTCGGGCCCCAAAAAATTGACAAGCTTCGAGTCTTCCACCGGACGTTGCGCTCCTCGAACCAACTCCCTTCGCTCCTCCCGGCGTTCTCGTCCGTTCCAGCCTGGTCTCCCCAGATCCCTGCTTATGGCCACCTCTTATTGGCCCACGTCAGCCCCTCGTGTCGCTTGCCACTTCTTTCTTCTTGACGCAACCACACTAAGGGCAATCTCCGCTGGCCCCATTCACGGCACGAGCGCTGCGTGGGTATGCTACCGCCACGTTGTCGTGATCGTCGTCGTCACAAGGTGAGCCTCGCCTCACAAAGGCGTAAGACAGAAAATGGACCTCAGGTGGTCTGCGTACCCGCAACAGTCCAGTTTTTACACGTGGAGCTTAGTCCAACGAGCCCATAGGGCAATTTATTGTGTACGTTAGTCTATTTCGGGAGGAGGTGTCTTTTACTTGGAGTGAAACTTTCGCTAAGCAGATGAGGTGATTCATTTCAATTGTATGCTGTCTTTTGCTCGCCGTTGTACAATCAGCTTGTGTTATTTCGGTTGTTACTGTTCGATTTTGCTTTGTACAAACCTGTACTCCGTGTTTTCTTTGATTGTGTGTTTCCTCCCCACTGTAATGCCAACATTGGCGCTGTGGGTATCATGATCAATCAATAAATAAATAAATCTGAAATCTATCGTGCCGAGGCGTATTTCGGCACATTCATGGAAGACGCGTTGGGGGAACGACTATTTGCTGAACTCCGGAGAGACTGAAGATGTTTCCGTCTCCTTGCCCCTCAGTATGATGAGGGCATTTGAGACAATTAATGCAAGCTAGCAACAGCGATCGAGTCCGCAAACACAGACATAAAATAGATGCCCCACACCACAAGATTCACCGCAGGCTAAAAGCGGTGGCCTATGAGAAAGTCTAGATCCACGTCGGTAATAGCTGCCATATATGTAGAAGAAAGCACACCCCAGGGAGTTCTTCTTTTGTATGTACCAGTTGCTTTGAATAAGCAAGGTTTCGGAATGCCGGGATATTTTCTGAATAAAGAATTCCACGCCGACTGACCAGGATTCTCAAAAAAAGTTTTGCTTCTGAACTGTTCCGGCGGATACATGCTATGGAAACAGGAACATCGCCCGGACCTAGGTCAACGGCCATGGCGTGCAAGCTGTGCCGTTTGCATACCTTCATTGCGGCAGACTATATTTGAATTTCCACTGTCACAAGCCCAAAAGTGCGTTTCAGTCGCCCGCCAATGGGATAGACACTGTAAAGCAACCGAGGGCAAGTGTTGCGTTGAAAATGCTTGGGCAAGGTTTCGGTATTAACTTTCCACACCTGGCTTATAAGAAATACAATCAAAATGTAGTGTACATTGCACCAACACCAATATTGACTGCGCTGCGCAGGACCGTGTACACTGCGGGGTGCGCCGTTATGAGTTGCAGTTGCTGATAGCAAGTCTGTTGGAGTTGGCTTCGATGACAATGCTTCTTGGCGGAAACTTCATTGCTACAACGTACACCCCTCCGACGATTCATTGTGGTAAGCTGTTGTGCTGCTGAGCGCAAGGAAGTGGGTTCGATCCGAGCCACGGTGGGAGCTGGTTTGATGGAGAAGGGCCGTTTGTGGAGATCTTAGGGCGAGTTAAAGATCGCCAGGTGGTAAACCTTAATCTTGGGCCTTTCAATACGGCGCCCCTCATCCTCAGGCCGATTCACACGACGGACGACACCAGTGATTCGTACTGCGGAATGCGCACCGCGTGATGAGACGTCGCCCATATGTGACATTAGCGAACAGCACGCGAATGACACGGGCTGAGATGCCAGGCCTATTTTTAGTTCGGGATTCTTGCCGATGAACACAGCCATATGCTTCTCTTTTGGACCTCACAAGCCCAGATTGCCAAGCAACCATGCGTTTCCGCACGGAGGCGCATGAGGGAAAAAAGGTAACGAGGCAGCGCCACTGGAGAAGCGCGAAGCCTGGTGACAAGAAATAAAATCGAAGTCAGACTAAACGTCAGTGGGCCAAGTGGCCCCACTCGACATCAGCGGTCAAAGTGTTTGCCCTTACTCTTCCAACTCCCACCGCATGAGAGAGCGCCAGCTCCAATTGAACGAACGCGGGCGTGAAGCAACACCAGAACAGAGTATCATGTGTCACATGCATGATCATATCGTAGGGTGACTCCGGCGGCTCGGGAAACGGAAGCTGTGAAGGAGCACCGTCGACGGAGGTGGGTTTGCGAAGGCTGGTTTCATGACATCATGCTGTATCGTTATTATTTTAACAAGAATGTGTTTTGTTTCAGGATACACGAGGGTTTCACTGACGTTATATCCGTCATGGAAATGACGCCAGTGCAACGAAGCAAGCTGCTTGTAAAGGATGCACCCCTGCGCGCAGGGTCTTCTAGTGGGGAACCATACTTACGGTTATTCGTATTCGGGCTTTATGTTTTAACTCGAAAGTGTTTTATGCCGGTATACATGAAGATTTCAATGACGTCATATGCGCCCCCAAAATGAGGCCAGTAGACCTTTGGCCAAGCGACCCGCCTGGAGGACGTCGCTCACCAAGCACACCAACAAGACAGCCACCGAGCCAGCAATCATGCTCAGATGCAGATTTCGCTGCGGATTTCACTTTCGTGTTTTACCGATTCCTAGGACCGAGAAACCAACCACACTTTGTTTCCTAATTCGTAGACGCATAGATATCGCAACTATGCTTCGTTTGTTGACGTTTATCTTTTATGCTTTCAGGCAGATTACTCGCGGGGTACGTAATTGTTTCGGCATGGTTTCACAGTGGTACGGTATTTGCGAGTGCGGGTTGCGCAGCAGTAAGCAGGTGCAATAACCTGTCTAGATAGTTTAAGTTACAGAACTCCGTCACGGCGCGTGACCCGTTCTGGTTACTGCCTCGTTACGGCGTGCGAAACACGGTCAGCCTGGAGTTGCTGCTTGTGGCCCTTGCATGCCGAGAGTCACCTGTTTTATTCATTTGCAGCCAAGTTTTATTTATTGATTGATTTTTTATTTGTTTATATATTAATTTGTTTACTTGTTGTTTTTATGTAATTATTTATTTTTTACGCATTGCAGTCGCACTTAAGGGCCCAGGCCGGAGGGGCATACCATTAAAGGTGTACATAAAACAATTCCACCATCTTCCCGTGGGGAACCCTGATGAGGATGCGAAGCATGCTGGCGGTTCCGTGTGGTTCCATTGTGTTGCTGTTATGTTGAGTGATCTGGTGTTTACTAGCGCCAGAGGGAATTCTGCATCCGGGTCCACACCGGTTGCAAAGGCACGCAAGTACTGTTGTGTTAAGGTGAGTAGGTGGTGGTTCTCGAGGCACCGAAACTCGTCCATCATTTTCTTGTCGATGTTTTTGTCTGTGTGGTAGTCTCGGTAGTAGATATCGGTAGTCTCCGTCAGCGTTGGTGAGGTAAAGGTTGTTGACATTGGTGCACCGGCTGAGAGCAATGTACATCCCCCCTCTTCGCAGCTTTGTCTTCACCTTGTTCTTCTTCGGCGGTTCCCTCACGGGAACAGGACTACGGTGGTTGAACGCGAAGCTATCTCGTGATCAATTTTTGGTTGGCCAATCTCTAGGGGCATCCTGCCACAAGAATTATCAGAGGTGCTGCGGACGGGGCGAGATCAACGTACACGCCCTCCTCTTCGGAGCTTGGTATTCTTCTCCATCTTCATCGTTCCCCTACAGGAAGATGACGACGGTGGTTGAACGCGAAGCTATCTCGTAATGGATTCTTTGGTTGGCCAATTCCTAAGGGTGTCCTGCCACAATCAGCATCAGAGGCGCTGCGGATGGGGCTGGTTGAGTTGCAAGGCGCGTGGTGCTTCCCGCCTCAGCTTCCCACGGGAAATTCAACATCCTCCTCTAAAGTTTTGAGTTCGTCGTTAACATTGATGTTCAGCTTCGCGTGCCTTCCTTGTATCAGTAGCTTCTTGACGTAGTTTGAATGTGTCAAGGACATAAGGCGCGTACGTAGCACTTGCTCCTGTCCCGGTTTCGTAGTGTAGTGGGAAGAGCACCGCGCATTTCCCGTTGCGGCGAGAGAGTCGTGGGATCAAACGGGGCGCCGCTAACAATTTCTTTTTTTATAGTGTAGGGGGAGAGGTGCAGACAATGGTCGGACGCCGGACATAGCCCCGAGCAAGAGATGCTTTGCATCTAATAGATATCAGAACGTAATTTGTTGGATGGCATCAAGGCTTGCAATGTTTGACGGTGGCAGTTGGTTCCACTGCTTTATGGTTAATAAAAAAAATAGTATTTCAAGAGGTTAGATCTGACGTTCACCACTGACGCGCTATGATGTGAGTCCAGAACGTACTAGGCATGCTCGTGTTCCACCACTGGAAACTCGCCGCTCTGTCTTGGGCGTACAGCACTCTGGTCGCACTCTGGAGAACCGGGTTTGATTACAATACAAACTCCTTCTAACCTATTTTTTACAAACCACAATTCACTCTCTCAAAAATCATTCCGCATGCAGAATTTGCGTATGTGGTATTGAATGTGGTGTCATTTTACAAATCTCAGCAATGTTCATACCCATCTTATTGATAAGAAAAGACCACTCTATAATCACAAAGAAACTTGTGCAAAAGAAAATCTATCTTACACACAGCAAAAAAAATAGCGCTGGGAAGTTGATGTACTGCGGATGATAAACCACTTGCGAACTTCGGTTGAAGTGAATCGTTTGCAAGGAATGGTCAATGAAACAAATGGTGATTGAAGAGGAGGAAGACCAACGATCCGCTGCACGGGTGAACTATGCCAATTTGGGTACAAAAACGGGACTCAGTAAACCGGCGATAGAAAGCCCTGAACGACCTCGTCCTTCATTGGATGCGGGAAATATCATGGCGCAACGACGATGTTGACGATGATGAAGCAATTTAGCTCTAATTGAGCCATTTGCGGGTGTTTTTATGGTTTAGAGTGGTGGTAATAAAATGTACGGCAACGCTTCTTTTTGAGCCTTCGCTGCGCTTGAGGCTTCGTAAAAATGATCTTTTGTAGTTTTGAGCGCTGTATTTTGACCAGAGGCAAACGTTTCAACACACCGGAATTTTAGGTTGCTGGGCTTTATATTTAAACATCTCAATCTACCTATAGCATTGGAAAATCCAAACAAGAGGCGTTGTGCGTACAATAGTGACAAGGGGAGAAAAATGTCCAAATGAGGACTATTCTACCATTTTGAAGTTTTAGATAAATCAGACACATGTGTACGTACGTTGGCCGAGCGCCTTCCCCGCAATATTTACCACTATCGGGGTAGAAGTTAAAGGTACACGGCCGGTATCACTACCTTTAATCAAACTACGGCAGAGAAATACTTTTGTTCTAAGCTGCTCAGTAACATTACTCGTCTTAGTGCGCTAACCTCCTCTAGAAAGACATATATGCACAAAATAACTAGGCCTTCTTAACTACCAAGGCATACAGAAGGATGTTTATTTTTCAATGTTTTTTCTCAGCTTCTCTTTACATTGTGCGGCTCCACCGACAAAAAAACTGCATAGGTTTCTGGTTGTTGTTGATGATTGTGCAGGGCCCTTTTATATGCGGCATTATGGAAAGCTGATGGGTTGAATGAGACAGGATCAGAAAATTCCTATTGTTCGTTCCACCTTGTGTCACAGCATAGCTCTTACTTGTAGCTAAAAAAATGAGAAACAATGCAGGTGTGTCAGTTGTAAACATAATATTCGTACAACACGAAACAGAGAAGGAGAAGGAATGCCTTTTTTATAAGAGGGGTATAAACGCCCCGTTGGGGAAGGAAAGGGACATAAAGGAAGGGAGGGAATAATCGAAAAAAGAACAATCTTCAAGTTTCAATCACCTGAAATGGTGGATAGCATTTTAAAGTCCATGAACATATAGTTCGCAAAAGCCATGAAGAAATAGGTGCTACGATTTTTATAGGTGTCGGTCCAGGTTATTACACCAGCTTGTAATCCCCCACTGGTTAATGTGTATTCAATAACTTTCTCAAGCACTGAGGGGTCCTCTCGAACGCGTTGCAGGTGCGCTTCTTCATCCCCGGGTGGGGAACCGAGGTCCAATAGTGGCTTGCGACCGGTCTACAATTTCTCACACTGCCATATAAAATGGTACAGGTTAGGGATACGCTTCTCTTCACAATACTGGCAGCGATGGATGTGCGAGCTGGCTCCGTGGGTCCATTTATGTAGTACATGAGGGGTTAGGGCCGTGTTAGCGTACATCGTATTAGCTATAACCTTGCCCAAGCGTGTGAGCGTCTTGAGCGGGCCCAGTACACCCACCGGGGTGGTATAATGAAGCCTCTTGCGACTCTCTGGCTTGAATTTCCGCAGGTGAAGTCGCCAGTCTGGTCGTGGTAGGTGTTGCGATGGGGCACTGGAAACCACTGGAGGTGTGGCAAGTCTCTACCGGGCGACGGTATGAGCCGCGTGGTTGCCATGTGCCCCAGGTGTGTGTCAGGGGACCAGACGATGCGGATGGCGATGCCTTCCAGTTGAAGGTCTCGGATGGCATGTAGTATATTCGTGGGCGTATAATTAGGTGAAAAATGTTTGGTTCAATTGTTTAAGGGCGACGTGAGAATCCGTAATGATGCGAAATTTTCGGGATGAGAGTGAGTCACAATGATCGCGGATGGAATGGACAGCCCCCAGGACACCCATAAGTTCAGCTTCTCCAGCCAGGCCATATGTATTGGAGATCTTACGGGAACCATTTAGCAAGGGGGCGTCCGAAGATGTGCATGCAATCGCAGCGTCATTGCCGCGCCCGGCGGCGTCCGCAAATATGTCGACTTCGTTCGCCATCTTGTCGTTCTGGATAGTGCGAACGTATAACTCGCGTGCTCTCACCTGCCGCCGAGGTATAGGGCGACGCCGAGGGATGACAATCGCAGGGCGCTCCCAGGGCGGGAGGGACAATGGGTAAGAAGTGGGGTCGAATTTACTGTTCATATAGTCCCATGAGCCGATAGCCTTGCCTCGGGGGGACTGCTCAAGATGTTTCTTAAGACGTAGCTTGAGGGTATGAGGGTATCAAGGTTGGGAAGGTATCGATGAGGGTATCAAGGTTGGGAAGGGATACAATTTTGTGAAGAATCTATACCGGGGGTGAATTGAGGACGGCCACTAATTGTACGGAGAAGGTGCCGATTTAATATATGAAGATCCTTTACGTGAACTGAGCAAAGATTATATACTGAAAAGCCGTAAGTGAGTCGCCCGTGGGCAATTTCACGGCCAAGCATTGCACAAGCCTTCTGACGGGCACCACCAAACTTATTGGAGAGCCGGAGGATGCCGTGCAAGGTGTTGCGCCAAGTGGCTTTCAGATTAAGGATCCATTTACGGGGGCTATGGCAACTGCTAATGGGAAGGTCGAGGAGACGAATGGTGCCGTTATGAGAATCCAGCTGCGTATCCCCGATCTGGATGGAAATGATTTGATCTGAATTTGTGCGATGTTTGCCGTCAACGCTGAGTAGCTCTGTTTTAGTGGGTGATAGCCGTAGATGAAGCTGGGAAAGGGAGCGTTCAAGGCTCAATAGGGCAGCCTGCAGTTCCGTTTGCATGAGTAATGTCTTGAAAGAAAAAGTTTCAATTCCCATAGTAGGAATTGGTTAGAACTCAGAATTCGCTGACAGGCGTACCCATAAGCACACAAAGATCCACGCAGCAATTTAGGCGCTACCCATGCGATTGAGGAGGCTGAGAGTAATGGAGCAATGTCCTCTTCAGAAACCTGCCAACGCCGGGAGTCATCTAGGACAATCTGGATACAAGATAGGTCTCGTGATCACAAGGCGGCCCTGTAAGCACGCTAAAAGAACACTCAAAGGAGTTGTGACACGAGCTGTGCCCCAAACATGTTGCGAACACTTCTCCTACACATATAGTAACAGCAAATATAGCAGTCTCCACAAAGGTGCTTTTTTCACAGTAAAGGGTAAAATAATATATGTTGGAACATTTTTCATGAACTTTTAAATAATTGATCTGCCATTCGTTGCAAGCCCCTGTTCTGCAGCGAACGGAATCTGTCAATGGGCAACAATATCCCGTAACAAGTTTTGCATGTTTCTGAGAATTCAGAACAAGTATATGTAGCAATTTTGGTCTTTTCCATTCATTAGATTGTGCACAGTCTAGGAAATACTTCCCAGCCCGAACGCCTCATCAGCATTTCTGATGGAGGCCAAAACACAAAACGGCCGTGTGGCCCAATGTAGGAGCGCATTAGGCATCCCCAGGTGTTAAAAATTAATCCAGAGCCCTCCCATACGGCGTGCCTCACAGCCCGGGTGTTGATACGGAGCGTTTAACCCTACAATCAACCAAAGTGAATTGGCTCATCGGCGAAGACCGAAAGCTGGGCTTGCAGAATAAAATTGGCCCGAAAAACTGACGACCGTAATACGGTTCGATACGCATTATTTACAAAGATCTTTGAGTGTGCCGCAAAAAAGGTCGCCATCGATAGAAGTCTCTAAGGTAGCGTCACGTTACATCGTCTTGTTTTTTTTTTGTTGTTGTTGTTGTTGTCTTGAAAGCACATCGCTAAGGCTACTCGCCTTTTTTGCTCTACTGTGAAGAGCGGGAATGATCGATCGTTCAAGCAAATTTTAACTCAGCCGTTTTTCTGCGCGGCAGCAAAAAGATGAACATAGCAGAAAAGGTTGTGATGATTCATGTTGAGTGAATCACGTGTTTTTTATAAAATAAGTGCGACATTGGTCCCGAGCCATGGGAGAGTACAGGCGAGCAGCAATGTATTGCAGTTAGGCTCCAAAAATAGTAGTAAATGAAATATTTGCTCCTCGGGCGATAGGTCTAGCTACGACATATATACGTCTCGTCACTGTCGACGGGAAGAAAAATAAGCGGGCTGGTGCGAGCGAACGATGTGCAATTTACACCCTTGGCTCTAAAACTGATTTTGCATCTCACGACGCCAAAACACAAAATGCGTTTTTCAGGAAAACGTTACACTGACATATCTATACGACCATTCGTGCGTCGCGAGGGTGCGTTGTAGAGTAGGTTAACATAATTCTCCTAGCTAAGTACGGTGCTGTGACGACTGATCCCGAGCGGTGTTCACTCTGTTAAAAATTTATGCGAAACACCATAGGGCTCAAAATAGTTCAAGTAAGTTAACTGCAGACTTGTGTTTGTTCTGAGGAGTCACGGGACTGAACTTTGGTACTTGATCAAGCGTCCTGGGCTATACACTGGTCATCACGGACGACAGACTTTAACGAATCAGGATAATGAGACAGCGCCATATACGTGTATGTGGTAGCTGTCATTTTTCAGCACAACTTTTTTGGAGAAACACCGGAAATCTGTGAGACACCACATCTAACGCGGACGTTCTATTCGAACAAATACACTCTTGTAATTGAGACAAGGGCCGAAAAATTAGCCTAAAAGCTTGTCGAATGAAGATATCAGTGGGTCGAGGTCGAACCAGGTCGGCGCTGATAAAAGAACACAACTCTCGGAAACCTCCGTCGACCTTCACTACGACAGCCCATCCGTCCGCGTCATGATTTCCGCAAATGAAAACTTGTTATGAGTTCACAACATTAGTACTCAG
The DNA here is from genome assembly GCF_048455015.1 of Haemaphysalis longicornis. Lineage (NCBI taxonomy): Eukaryota > Metazoa > Arthropoda > Arachnida > Ixodida > Ixodidae > Haemaphysalis > Haemaphysalis longicornis. Next base: position 29,255,547 of record NW_027526204.1, on the reverse strand, counting down.
TGGCTTCATGCAAGGCCACTATAGCTTTCACTGCGGATCGGTGATTGAGACTTCCTTCGCCGGCAGCAGTCCTCTACCTTCTGGTATATCGCCTGTGAAGTGCTATATACATTTATCGTAGCCGGAGCTATGTATGATGGCCAAATAAAAATAAACGCAACGATTTGGAGCCCAGGATCTACATGAAATTTCTGCTTGCCTCTAATCTTGTATTTTCTGCGCAAATTCTTGTCGGGTTATGCACAGAAACCCTTTCTTCTGGCAACGTGAGTCATCGAAAAGGCTTTTTGCTGTTTCAGCACATTTTCGTGCGTGCACTACAAAACATGTGAGTTGCTCAAAAAGCCTTGACAATCAATCATGGGTGTTCGGCAAACTTCTAAAACAAAATATGAATAGGATTACCTAAACCCTTGAAGATGACGAAGAATGAAATTATTTGACTATATCTAGACTTCGTGGGAAATGTCGCTTAAAGACAATTGTCGTGTTCCGTCACAGCCACGTAAATAAGTTTACGTTTACAGCATTCTTCTGCTCCACGAACCATCTGCTAGTCTTTTTTACTGCTGAACGCGTTGTAATTCCACCATGGGTTCTAGTGTCACGGGTTACCTTGGGTGACGGCGTACGTTTTTTCCTACAGTGGCTGTAAGAGGTCATTTGCTTTCTGAAAAACGTAGTGCTTCAGATAGGCTTAACGTTTTGAGTTTGCTCAACAATGTTGACAAATATGAATATCGCCACCAAATAAGTATCTTTAGAAATGGCTTAGGTTGTAAATACTTCCGAAGTTTGAAGTTATAAAAACCAAAAAAGAAACATATACATTGAACGCAGCACCCAACGATGTTGCCAAAGGATCCCAAATCTCCCATCTGCGGTTCTCGTTCAACAACTGCGTTAACTTTGACCGGGCGTCTGATTAGAGGGACAGGCAGGCAGACAGACAGGCAGACGGACATTGAGTAGTTGAGGCAAAAGACCGGCGCCACCGACGTGTAACCAGTTTATACTCAATTGTAAAATAAATGAGTTTGCGAAAAGCCATGTGGAGGTTTGACCACGCGATGGTGGAGATAATATAAAGAGGAAACCTACTCCGCGAACCACAGATACGAGCACGCACCAGGGGAGGCTCCCTTGATCTCCCCTAGGACGGAGTGGAAAGAGTTGGGTTCAAAGGAAAGCAAAGAAAAACAAGGGCATATGTTAAAAGATTTCGGAATAAAATGGTGGCAGCGATGTTTTATTCTGATCTATAGACGTCTGACCACTTTTCAGGCCCCATCTCTTACCTCATGGATGTCATCAGACTTTGCCCATTCAGAGATTTTCCGGCAACTCTCACCCATGGATTCTCCTTTCTGGGCTCAAACCGTCGGAAACTGAATTAGTTGGAAGTAATTTAAGATTACTCCAAATAATAAGGTGTGTAAAGAGCATGGAAATGTTTCGAGCGTGCTTATGAAAACATCGCCTTCGCGGTAAACCGGTGCACGGACCGTCAGCTACAGTTTGACAAAACGTGTTCCTGAGCGATTTAGTAAAACCGAAAACATATACACACAATGCCAAGGCCCAACAAATCAGGCATGTGTGACCGTCGCACATACGTACGGCAGTACATGAGGACAACGGCCCCCTTTCCTTCTCTTCTTTTTCTTTCCCTCTTCTACCCCCCTTCTTAAGAAGTTGCCCTTCTTTATCTAGAATACTCAGTAACGGGTGACTTATACAATCCAAACTCCTAATCCGGACATGGAAGGCTTCAAGAATTTCTCTGGTAGCACGATCTCTGTGTTTAACAAGCACTTGAGTGTCTCTGAAGCATGGCTTACAATCTTAGTCTGAACAGAGCAGCGCCAGGTGTGTGTAGGGCCTTTCTTTCAAAGAGGAATGATGCTTCCTCACGCATATATTCAGACAGCTGCCGGTCTGGCCGACGTACACCCGGAAAAAGAAATAGGAATGCAGTACACAACATTGGCCACACACCGAACAAACTGGTGTCGGTGTTTAATTAAACAATCATGTGTGGCAAGAGAGAGAAACAGAGAGAAACAACTTTCACTGAGCCCATTTCAGGTGACGCCCGCAGGCGTCAGACCGGGTGGAACCCTATTCACGAGTCCCATATTAGTCCAATAGCTCCTGGCCCCTCGACGCGAGCTCTTGCTACGTCATCAGGTCGGGGCTGGACATTAAGATCTCCCATCGCTCGGGTAGGGGGGGAACTGGAGGGAATTTAGGGGATTCTTGAGCTGAGTACACTCCGTCAGTATGTGCGGCAGGGTGCCTTCAGTTTTTTTGCAGAACGGGCAGATGGGGTCTTGTTCTGCCGGGAACATGTTGTTCAATAAAGCTGGATGCGCCAGTGGCCTCGCTTGTGCGCGGCGCACTATTGTTTGTTGCTTGCGGTCGAGTTGCTGGTGCGGCACGGGAAGCATGCACCTGGCGCTCCTGTACAACCCGGTAATCGTGCGGTAGCTCGTAACTGTGTGCGGTAGCTGCGACTCGTCCTCGGCCCGGTCTGCTAGTTCGCGGGTGTAGTGGTCGGCGAGGGTGTTGCCTTCCACTGTCAAGTGTGCCGGAACCCACACGTGCTCTACGTCTCGTCCCGGTGGGCTGCGCTTTGAGAGAATTGCTAGGGCCGCGTGGGAGAAGATCCCCTTGCGGTAGTTGCCGTAAGCCGTCTTGGAATCTGCGACGATCGTCTGCACGTCTCCGTGCGTCAGGGCGAGAGGTGGTTATGGCCACCTCTTCTGCTTGGCTGGCGTCTGTCGCCCGTAGCGACGCGCTGGTCAACAGCTTGTCCAAGGTCGTGACGGTGGCCACTGCTTTGCTTCAGCGCTGGGGAAGTGAAGCGTCCACGTAGAGGATCCGGGGTCTGCTTCCAGCTGTCGGGCGAGTGCCTGTGCCCGCGCGGCACGCCTCTCGTCGTTCCTGCCTGCCTGCATATTGCGCGGCAGGGGCTTGGTCTTGACCGCTTCCCTCTATGGCGGAGTTAGAGGGTGCTTGGGTATCTGTGTTTTGATGGGCCAACCTTTCTTCCGGAGGACTGCTCGGCCGTGCTCAGCCTGGCTCAGTCGCACTCTCTAGTTAGACCGATGAGCCTCTATGAGCTCATCTACCGTAATATGTACCCGCATGTCCAGCAGCTCCTGCGTAGAGGAGTACTGGGGCAGGCCCATAGCCCTCTTGGCTTTCCTTACGATCGTGTCTAGCGTGTTCCTGTTCGCCTTCGTTAGCTGGAGATACGGGGCCGAGTAGGTGATGCAAGACACGATGAACGCTCTGACCAGGCGGAAGGAGTCGTCTTCTGTAAGTCCTCTGTTCTGGTACGCAACGCGTCAGATCATTTAAGTGACCTGTTTGGAGGCCATCTTGATCTTAGCAATGGCCGCTGCCGCCTTGCCGTCTCGTTGTAACAAGAGACCGGGGATGCGCAGCTGCTGCTTGGGCTTGATGTCTACGCCGTCGATGGTAACAACCGCATTCGGCTCGGCATCGTTCTTGCGTCTTCTGGGCTGCACGATGAGGAGCTCCGACTTCTGGGGTGCGCAGCACAACCCGCCGGTCTTGGCGTATTCGTGGACGGTCGTTGCCGCCCTCTGCAGGACCTCCTCCATCCAGGCTTCGGATCCCGCTCGACTTGTCCACACCGTGATGTCGTCGGCGTAGAACGCGTGGTCCACGCCGTCGATCTGTTTGAGTAGATTTGGTAGCGGGAGGAGGGCCAGGTTGAATAGCAGGGGCGACAGGACGGAAGCCTGTGGGTTGTCGCAGTCTCCCAGTTCTATCGGGTCCGACTACTCTCCTCCAATCTTTATGACCGCCATGCGCTTGATCAGGAAATTTTTAACGTAGCCGAAGGTGCGTTGGCCACATCCCGTCTTCTTGAGGTTACTGAGAACGCTCACGTGGGACAAGTTGTCAAATGCCCCCTTTAAGTCGAGGGCCAGTATCCCGCGCGACGAACTGCGAGTGGCTTTCTTCATCACGACCTCCTGCAGTTGCACCAGCACGCCATGCGTGCCGAGGTGCTACCGGAAGTCGTACATCGTTTCGGGCATTTGGTTGGTCTTTTCTCGGTAGGTTTGGAGTCTACGGAGCACCATGCGCTCCAATACCTTCCCTTGGCACGACGTGAGTTAGATGGGTCGAATGTTCTCGATTGTGAGGGCTTTGGCTGGCTTGGGGATGAACCGCACTTGCGCCTCTTTCCATTCCATTGGCAGCAGCGAGGTCTCCCAGGTCCTGTTGATGTGGCCCGGGAGCCTCTTGGCGGCCCCGTCACTCATATTGCCGAGCAACGTGTAAGTGATCGTGTCTCTGCCAGGAGCACTGCGTCTGTTGCTATCATCGATGGCATTCCAGAGTTCCGCCAGGGTGAACGGCTCGTCGAGTTTGTCGTTCGCCGGGCCGTCGTATGTCTCGGGGATCTGGAACTTACCCCTGTCGGTCTTGAGGTAACGCGCCGTCAGGTCTGCGACGAGCTTGCGGCCATCTCCGCATGAGTCGAAGAAACGAATGAGCGGGTAATATGCCGCAGCGAAAAATGAAGTTGACGAAAGAAAAATACCAAACGTACATTAAGGAAGAGAAGATACGACAGATACTGGCGCCTGAATGCGAACTGCCTTGACATCGTCCACTCCTGTTTAGCGCATCACGCCACGTTTTCTTTTTTCAAGTATGAACCAACTAACTCAGGAACAAGTTTTGTTTAACTATAGCTGGCGGTCGGTGCACCGGTTCAGGGCGAAGGCGACGTTTTCATAGGCACGCTTATAAACATTTCCATGCTCTTCAAACAACCTATTATTTGAAGTTATGAAAATTAGCAAAATAGGTCTCTACTTAGTTTCCCACAAAATATTGTAACGTGGTGGCATAATAGATTATCCTTTCCCGTGACCATATTAACATTGTAGTAAATTACCATCTTGGCCTCCAGAATAGCAGGTGCGACCGTTCTCGCAACGATACCCTTTACATGCTTGTTCCTTACTTTTAGAACAGACTGTCTCATTTTCCAGTTGCATAATAACACCATCCTTTGCGTCTTTGTTGTACTGTTGTCCGATATACGGCCAGTAAAACGTTTCAATCCAGAACAATGACGAAAATAAGCCGGGCGTATGGTTTAATGGCGGTTCATGACGACGCAGACAGCCCTGATATGAGCCGCATAGACGCTAGAACCAGCTTCCTCCCTTGTAAATACAGTAACAAACACTACGCTGCAAAGTAAACTTTATCCACCGGCCCTGGTGATGATAATAATGATGTGAGTGGTGGTGGTGATGGTCATGATGATACTGATGTCCTTGAAGTGCTTGAAAAATACCTGCACGGGGGGATTGAACGTGGATAGAGTGCTGACAATGCCCCATGTCGGAGCTTATAAGTTACATATTGAAACCCTCCTTATTTTTTCTTTCTCTCCCTCTTTCTCTGTGCCCCTTTGTTCTGAACTATCCCCTTGCATTCCCCCTCTCCCCTTCCGCGCGGAGTGGGCTCTGTGCTGGTAAACTCCCAAGTCAGTTCAAAATATCCCCATTCAACTTATTTTTCACTTTCTATTTCAATAAAGCACTCACTCCCCGGAATTCTCCTTCTCGGGCGCTGCTCTCGCTCACTGTTCCAAGCTGGCGCGGGTGCCAGCACAAGTGTCGCAACATGTCGCGCCACAATAGGAGCCAATCCACATTCCCGCTCCCACAAAACCACATCGCATGAGTGGGTGATGGCTTTCGTCGAACAGTTCACTCTCTATCACGGCATGGGTAGACCACGCGTGGCTCGCTCCACGGAAAAGCTTGCCGTATTTGACGATCGAAAATGTTCCCGATAATCGCAGAAAAATTTTCTACCATATTATCTACCAAATATTCGCATTTGAGTAAAGCTGAGCAAAAAAAAAACAGGTTTCTATTTGCTCGAGCGGTAGCTTTCAATTTTAATTTTTTTCATTGCATTTTGATTTTGGGAGAATTTGTTTTAGTGTTCAATTTTCATCATTGCTTTTTGAATTCGGTAGCTCTTGTTTTCAATAAGTTCAAGCTTCGCGTGCACCCTTGTTTCCGAAGGGCAGGGCTGATGCGTTTTTTTTACGTGGTGACTTTTCAGCAATCGTCCATATTATGCTTTGCATCCGTCAGCACTAGGCAGAAAGGAAAGGTTCGAAGTGCAGCCCACTCTGAACAACTTTTCCCGCTAGTGAGCCTCGCTGGTTTCCTCTAAAAGTGGTATTGCGACTGGAAAATCCAGCAGCCTCTGAAATTCACGGTGAATGTGAATGATTCGCGCATGCGTTGCATGCATTCGCACGTCGCGCATGAGAAGGCGAAGTGAGACATGCCGCCGTACTAGAAAAATCACGCATGCACCCCTCTGTCTAGCAACGACGATGGTTGAACGAGGAGGTTTCTTGTGATGGATTTCTTGGTTGGCTAATCCCATACTGCGAGTATGTGCTACTCTGGAGGTTAGCACTACTTGTCTATAGTAACCACTGTAACTCTCTAATGTGCACTTTGTAAGTCTAACGTTAAGTTTGAGGTGCACGGCGTTAATTGGTACGTGCTGCTTGGCATCCGCTTACCATGTCGCAATGGCGCAAACGGATAGACTCTGGCTTCATAACGCGAGGGAGCAAGGTTTCATTCCTACCACGGGAAGCGCAGTTTTCTTTCACTTCACGAATGATCATTCATCATCAGCTTCAGAAACAGTTGGTTTTCCTGCAGGCTGCATTGGCGTACAACCACATGAGCGAGGACGCAAAAGCTTCGCTTTAAAAGGGTGTGACGGCAGCCTAAGTTCTACCTTTTCAAAGGCGATAAACTCTTTTGTGGCTTTTTGCACACGAAAATTTTAATTTGTCTGTCTCTCCGTCTGTCTGTAGGGGGGGTGGAGTGTATCCGACAGTCGTTCTGCACGTGCCCCCACTTCGCACCTGCAGGCTGAGAAATTAGGGTTTCGGATGCAGCGAGCGGTTGACCAGGTACCACTCTCGGGGTATTCAACGCCCAAGGGGAGCTTGCAGCCGCTCCTCGGTACTTCGAGAACATGTTTTGTCCAGGCGAACGATGCCTGATGCAGAGGCTGGGCCGGGCGCGTATGTGCGTTCCCTAGTCAGCACATCCAGCCGGTACCTGAGCTCGCTTATGGGGGTTATATCACAGCATAAACGTACCCAAAGCATACAAAACCACCCGAACTGAAATAAATAACAGCCAAAACGGACCTGCAATGGTTGAAAACCACAATGTAGAAAAATATTGAACAGAATTAAATAGCCGAAACCAACCTTAAAGGGTAAAACCAGCAAAAACGTACAAGAAGCAGTCGGTGAAACTGACCAAAACGCAACGACAAAACAAAAAATCCCATTTAAAATGCATACAGATGCCATACATAAAATTTTTGTGTGATAACAAATGGTAATCTTCAAATATGACAAACACTTGAAACAGAACAAAAACCGATAACGGGATTTGAACCCGGGTTAGGATGCTTGCTTCGCAGGAGAGGAACTACTGCACTACGAGACCGAGCGGTTCTTAGCGATTAAATTGAGGGCCACATGCACGTGGACATAGCTTCAAACATTCCCCTAGATGGCGCTATGCGTCACCTGGCTTCTCTGACTAGGAAACGCCTATATGCGGGCCGGGCAGCCTAGTTGGCCTCAGAGGTTAGATCTTGGAATTAGACCAAAGTGCCATGAAAACTTCCTGTGAAAAATAGAGAAAGCCGCAACCCTGCCACACGTGGAAAGCGCGCATGGATGCTGACGGGGAGGTTCCTGGTCACAGCGAATCAGGTCCTACGTGTGGGCATCATAATGGCCTCGCCCTGAACTGACACTCGAGGAAGCAGTGGTTGGTCTAGGAAGCGTGGTCCGTATATTTTCGGTAATTGAAAAAAGAGTGAATTAGTACAGTGACCGTGGAAACTGTCCTTGCTGAGCACCGGGTATTAGGGCTGGACTGACCTCCTCCGCTGGGGTTCCCGCAATTAGCCTGAAGACTGAAGACTCTTGCTCCTGTGAACGAAAGAGTTGGCTAGACGAGGGCATAAAACAGGTCGCACAATGAGACCGACGGGATACTCTACAACGCACTGATTTCACCAGACCAATTAAGGGTACCCGGAGGCCGCCAAAGGCAGGATTATCCAAGTACCCGAATCTATCAAAAACTCCCTCGACAAATTGTTAGTATCGCTAATCAGGGCATGCCGGAGGAACGGGCTGCGGATCCGGCTGCTGGGAAGTAGCTAGTGCTGCCACCCCGCTAGGGTTTCTTAGTCTCCGATTGTTGGAGCACAGCAAGCGTCAACCCCGTAGTAGCGTCAACCCTGTAGTGAGCGTCAACCCCGTAGTAGGGCCCGGAAAACTCCTGAATTGGCAAAGTCTGATGACATCCCTGAGGTGTGAGATGTGGCCTGAAAAGCGGTCAGACATCTCTGGATGAGAATAAAAACTCGCTGCCACCATTCCATTCCCAACTCGCTAAACACATGCCCTTGTTTTTCTGTATTTTCCTTTCAACCCAACCCTTTCCGCTCCGTCCCAGGGGAGATCAAGGGAGTCTTCCATGGCCCGTACTCGTATCTGTGGGTCGCGGAGTAGGCTTTCCCTTTGTATTATCTCCACCTTTGAATGGTCAAATTTTCAGTTAGCTTTAGGCCAACTCATTTATTTTATAATTGGACATAAACTGGTTATACATCGGTGGTGCCGGTCTTTTGCCTCAACAACTCAATGTCCGTCTGCCTGTTGTCTTGTTGTCTGCCAGTCCCTATATTCAGCCGCCCGGTCAAAGTTAACGCAGTTGTTGAATGAGTACCGCAGATTGGACTTTTGGGATCCTTTGACAACATTGTTTGGTCCCCGTGTACTATGTATGTATTTCTTTTTTGGTTGCTATTACTTCAACCTTTGGACGCATGTAAAAGCTAAGACATTTCTAAACCTACTAACTTGGTGGGATTATTCATACTTTTAAACATTGTTGAGCAAAATCAAAACATTCAGCCTATTCGAAGCAAAACATTTTTCTGTTCGCAGATGACCTCTTACAGTCACTGTAGAAAAAAAAAGGACGCCATCGCCAATGGTCACCCGCGTCACTAGAGCCGCTGGCGGCAGCACAACACGTTCAGCAGTAAAAAAGACTCCAGTAGATGGCGCGGTGAGCAGTGGGATGCTGTAAACTTGAATTCACTTACGTAGCAGTGGCGGAATACGTCAATTGTGTTAGCGACATTTCCCACGAAATCTAGAGACAGTCGACTACTTTCTTTTTTCGTCATCTGCAAAGGTTCTCGGTAATCCTATTCGCATTTTGCTTGTAGAAGTTTGCCGAGCACGGATGATTGATTGTCAAGCCTTTTTGAGCAACTCACATCTTTCCTATTGTGTGCACGAAATAGGGCTAAAATAGCAGAAAACTATTTCAATGACTCAGGTTGCGCGAAGAGGGGGTTTCTGTGAATCACCCCACCACTTTTTGCACAGAAAATATGAGGTTAGAGGCAAGCAGAAATTTTGTTTCGATACTGAGCTCCAAATTGCGGCCTTTATTTCTATTTGGCGATCATCCACAGCTCCCGCTACGATACATGAATATGGTGCTTCACAGGTTATATGCCAGGAGGCAGAGGACTGCCGCCGGCGAAAGAAGTTTCAATCACCGATCCGCAGTAACAGCTAAAGTGGCGTTGCATGAAGCCACTGTGTACAAATGTAGTGAACTCTAAAAATTTCCATTTGCGGAAATGATGAGTCGCAAGAATGCACTGTTGTAGTGATGGTCCACGGAGGTTTCAGAAATTTGTGCTGTTTTACCAGCGCTGACCTGCTCCGACCTCGCCCCACCGACAACTTCATTCGATGAGCTTTTAAGCCAATTTTTTTCCCCTTGTCTCAATTACAAGTGTGGATTTGTTCGGGAGAATGTCCGAGTTAGACGTGTTATCACAGAGTTGCGGTGTTTCTCTGAACAAGCTGTGCTAAAAAATTCCGGCTACGGCATACACGTATACCGTGCTGACTCGCACTATTCAATATCCTGATTCGTTAAAGTCTATCGTCCATTATGGCCAGTGTGTATCCCAGGACGCTTGATCAACTACAAAGGTTCAGTCGCGTGATTCCTCAGAACAAACACAAGTATGCTGTCAACGTAGTTGAACAATTTGAAGCCCTACGACGTTTCGCATACATTTTTAACAGAGCGAACACCGCTCAGTAAAAGTGGTCAGAGCACCGTACTCAGCTAAGAGAAATATGCTCAACAATGCACCTGTGCGACGCATCAATGGCCGTATGGGAATTTCAGTGTAACGTTTTACTGAAAAATGCATTTTGTGTTTTGGCGTCGGGTGATGCGAAATCAGTTTCAGAGCTAAGGGTGTAAAGCTAAGGGTGTAATAAGAGTGTAAAACCAGCCCGCTTATTTCTCTTCCCGCCGCGAGTGACAACACGTATATTGTTCGTAGCTATACCAATCACCCGAGGAGCAAATATTTTATTCCCTACTATTTTTGGATTCTAACTAACTTCAATACATTGCTGCTCGCCTGTACTCTCTCATGGCTCAGGACCAATGTCGCACTCTATTTTATAAAAAAAACACGTGATTCACTCAACATGAATCATCACAACCTTTTCTGCTATACTCATCTTTTTTCTGCATTGCTAAAAAACGACTGAGTTAAAATTGCTTGAACGATCAATCATTCCACCTCGGCACAGTACAGCAAAAAAGACGAGTAGCCTTACCGATGTGCTTTCAAGACAACAACTAAATTTCCTTTTAGAGCCTCTTTCCGGAAATAAGTATTTTGAAGTACCCACGTTTGAAGTCCCCAACCGGTTTAGCCCTGGCCAATCCCCACTTCTGGGTACGTGCCAAAATATTTGAAGACATCATCATCATCATCATCATCATCATAAAGAACAAGACGATGTATCGTGAAGCTACTGTTGCAGATTTACTAAGGAACAGGAAAACGACAAAGGCGGCTACCCGCCAACTATCATTACTATCGGAGAGAGGAAAAGAAGGTAATTAACCTCGGTCGGGCTCAGCCATGGCGTCGCGTCCGCGTCCCGTTCCATAACAGCTACCTTGGAGACTTCTATCCATGGCGATTTTTTTTTGTTCGGCCTTCTTGTCGGCCATATGCGGCACGCATAAAGATATTTGTAAATACTGTGTAGGGAACCCTATTACGGTCGTCAGTTTTTGCGGGCATATTTTATTCTGCAAGGCCAGCTTTCGGTCTTCGCCGCTGAGCCGATTCATTTAGATTTATTGTAGGGTTAAACGCTCCGTATCAACACCAGGGCTGTGAGGCACGCTGTATAGGAGGGCTCCGGAATATTTTTTAACACCTGGGGATATTTAATGCGCTCCTACATAGGGCCACACTGCAGTTTTTTGTTTTTGCCTCCATCAGAAATGGTGATGAGGCGTTCGGGCTGGCCAGTATTTTATAAAACGTGCACAATATAATGAATGCAAAGGACCAAAATTTGTACAGTTACTTGTTCTCAATGCTCAGAAACATGTAAAACGTTTTACGGGGTATTACCCACTGACAGATTGTTCGCTGCAGGAGAGGGGCTTGCAATTAAAAGCAGACCAATAATTAATAATTAAACGAAAAAGACTTTATTATATATTTTTTATCCTTTACTGCGAGAAAAGAGAACATCTGTTTAGAGGCCGCTATATATGCTATCTTCTTGTGTAGGAGAAGCGTTCGCGACATGTGTGGGAGAGATAAAACAACAGTCTTGTGGCCACTCCTTTGGGTGTTCTTTTCGCGTGCTCCCAGCTCCGCCTTGTGGTCAGGAGACCTATCTTGTATCCAGACAGCCCCGGACGAATCCCGGCGTCAGCCTGTTTCTGAAAACAACATTGCGGGGTCACTCTCAGCCTCCTCAATTGCATGAGTAGCGCCTGAATTGTTGCGTGGATCTGCGTGAAGTTGTGTGCTCATGCATATGCCTGTCCTCACATTCTAAGTTCTCACCAATTCCTACTATACGATTATAAAACTTTCCCTTCAATAAATTATTCCTGTTTTGTTATTCTACGATTATTATGCCAACCACTGACGTACCTGCATTGTTTCTCAATTTTATAGCTACAAGTAAGAGCTATGTTGTTACACTAGGTGAAGACAACAATAGACATTTTGCTATTCCGTCTCGTTCAACCCATAAGCTATACAGAATGCACGTAAAAAAAGGAACCTCCACATTTATCAACAACAAGCCGAAACCTATGCAGGTTTTTGTGTCGGGGAAGCCGCACAATGTCAAGATATGCCGAGAAAAAAGCATGAATAAATGAGAACCTTCTGCATGCCTTTGTACTTCAGAAGGCCACATTCTATATTTCTGGATTTCGGTCTTTCTTAGGCGAAGTTGACGCACTAACACGAGTAATATTACTGCGCAACCTGGAACAAAAGTATTTCTGTGCCTTATTTGTTTGATGAGAGGTAGCGATACGGGCCCCGTACCTTTAGCCTCTTCTCCAAGAGCAGAAAATATCACGAGGAAGGAGGCTTGGCAAGTATGCGTGCACATGTGTCTCTGATTTATCTAAAACTTCAAAATGGTAGAACAGCGCTAATTTGGAAAATTTACTCCTTTTTAAATTGTAAACACCCCGCCTCTTGTTTGGATTTGCGAGTGCTATGTGTAGAATGAGATGTTTAAATATGATGCACACCAACCTCAAATACCGGTGCGTTGAAACTTTTGTCTTTGATAAAAACACGTCGCCCAAAACTATAGAATATTGTTTTAACGGAAAGCCTCAAGCGCGCCATAGGCTCAAAAAGCCGCGTTACATGTACGCTTATTGACCACCACTTTAAACCGAATAAAAACCCTTAAATGTCTCACTTTGAGCCAAATGGCTTCATCATCATCAACATCCTCATCGCGCCGTGATCTTTTCTGCATCCAGTAAAGTACGATGTCCACTTCCGGTGATATTCAGGCTTTTCTATCGCCAGTTCGCTGAGTCCTGTGATTTCCCCAAATTGTCTTAGTTCATCCGTGCAGCGAATTATTGGTCTTCCTCTGTTTTCGCTCATCATTTGTTTCGTTCACCATTTTTTCGTTTCATTCACCATTCCTTGCTAACCATTCACTTCAACTGAAGTACGTAAGCGGTCCATCATCCGCAGTACACCAACCCAACCTTATTTTCTTTGCTGTGGGTGAGATAGGTTTCATTTTGCAGAAGTTTCTGATTCTAGAGTACTGTTTTCTTATTAACAAGACGTATAAGAGCATGGTTGACATTTTTATATTAATGCTAAAATGAAGCTAAAATAATAATAATAATAAAGCATAAAATTCAAAACGTCCAGAAACGAAGCATACTTGCGATGTCTAAGCGTCTGACAAGTAATAAAAAAACTGTGGTTGATTCCTCTGTTCATGGCAATCGGTAAAACAGGAAAGTAAAATGTGCAGCAAAATCTGCAGCTCGGCATCATTTGCGCGTCGGCGGTTGTCTTGTGGGTGTGCTTGGCGAGCGACGTCCTGCAGGCGGGGCGCTTCGGCAAAGGTGTACTGGCGTCATTTACGTGACAGATATGACGTTGGTGAAGTATTGGTGTATCCCGGCATAAAACAGTGTCGTGTTAAAATATAAAACCCTAAAACACACAGCCCTGTGTTTAACGTACCCTTTAGTACAAAAGGTTGCTTCCACGCAAGAGAACGCTGTGTGCAGGGGCGCACCCTTTACAGGCCGCTTACTTCGTTGTACTGGCGTCATTTCCGTGACGGATATGACGTCAGTGAAACCTTCGTCTATCCCGAAATATAACACTTTCCTGTTAAAAAAATTAGAAAGCGGCATGCCTTCATGCAAACAGCCTTAGGAAACCCACCTCCGTTGACGGCACTCCTTCGCTGTTTCCCTTTCCCGAGCCGCCGGAGTCAGCCTACGATATGACCATGCACGTGACCCACGATAATCTTTTTCTGGTGTTGCGTCATGCCCGCGTTTGTTGAATTGGAGACGGCGCTCTCTCATACGGCGGGAGTAAGAGAAGGAGGAGCAAATCACTATCACCAGTGCAGTCGAGGGCGGTCACTTGGCTCAGCGACGTCTAGACTGTCTTCGATTTTATTTATTATGTCTAGGCTTCACGCTTCTCCAGTGGCGCCACCTCCTAACGTTTTTCCTTCATGCGAGTCCGCTCCGTGCGGGAAAGCATCGTTGATAGACTATCTGCGTTTTTGAGTTCTAAAAAAGAAGCAAATTGCTGTTTTCCCCCGCCAGAATCGCGAAGAGAAATACGTCTGGCCTCATGTGTGCCGTACATGTACATTCGCTAAATTCACATATGGGGGATGTCTCATCACGCCGTACGCATTCTGCAGTACGAATCAGTAGTGCCGTCCGTCGTGTGAATTGGCCTTAATATTAGAGGTGCCGTAGTGAAGGGCTCAAGATTAATTTTTACCACCTGGCGATGTTTAACTTGCTCCAAAATATCCGCAAACTGCCGTTCTCCATCAGAACCACACACACCGTTGCACGGATCCAACCCACGTCTTTGGGCTCAGCAGCACAACACCTTAGCACAATGAATCGTCAAATTGGTGTTTGTTGTACCAATTAAGTCTCCGCCAAATAGTGTTGTCACGGAAACCCACTCCAACAGACTTGCTATCAGCAACTGCAACTCATAACGGCGCACTCCGTAGTGCACATGGACCTGCGCAGCGCAGTCGATGCTGGTGGTAGGGCGATGAACGCTCGATTTTGATTCTATTATTTATTATTATTTTTTATGCCTAAAAGTGACGTTTGGAAACCTAAGGCCAACCCGTTGTTCAGGCATTCCAACGCAATACTTGTTCCTGATTTCTTTACAATGTTTATCCAATTGACAGAAGAATTCAACGCAGTCTTTGGGTGGTCACTATGGAAATTCAAATATGCTCTGCCGGAATGACAGTATGCAAACGCCATATTTTGTAGAAGTAAATTGGTAAGGTGCAGGCCATGGCCGCTGAGCTAGGTCCATGCGATGTGCCGCTTCCACCACCTTGAACCCACCGGAACGGTTCGGAAGTAAACGTTTTCTTGCGCATTCTGGTCAAGGCGATGCGGAATACTTTATTTCAGAAACATTCCCGGTGTTCCGAGGTCTTGCTCATTCAAAGCAACTGCTACTTAGGAGAGGACAACTCACTGGCGAGTGCTTTCTTCCGTATGTATAACAGCTATTAACAGCCTTTCGTTTCGACCTGGTTCTAGGCTTCCTCATGGGCCACCACTTGTTGCATGCAGTGGATCTTGCGGTGTGCGGCGTCTATTTCGTGTGTACGTTGATGGGCTCGATTGTTGTTGCTAGCTTGCAGGCTTTGTCCAAAGTGCCTTAGTCATACTGCAGGGCAAGGAGACAAAACCACCTTCAGTCTGTTAGGAATTCAGCAAATAGTCGTTCCCGCAACTCGTCTTCCATCAATATTGTCACGAGTGCGTCTGCTATGAGACGGAGCCACGAAGACGACGACGACGAAAGGCTCATCCACGTGGCGCGTGCCGGAGAGTTCGTGGAACGGCTCGTGCTTTGGAACGCTGATTTGGCTGATCAGCGCTTCGTGTGACTCCACGTCTTTTTGGTGGCTTTCTTTCTAGAGGCACAAGTTCGCCTAAATAAATCTCAGTTTGTCCTTGCCCCAACTTCGCCTGCTACACTTCTCGCAACGGAACACTGGTGGAGGTGCGGGGTA
Source organism: Haemaphysalis longicornis (assembly GCF_048455015.1). Taxonomy (NCBI): domain Eukaryota; kingdom Metazoa; phylum Arthropoda; class Arachnida; order Ixodida; family Ixodidae; genus Haemaphysalis; species Haemaphysalis longicornis. Next base: position 29,239,748 of record NW_027526204.1, on the reverse strand, counting down.
TGTCCAGCAGTCCTACCGGCAGCCGCTCATCTAGCCCCGTCAGTCCTCTTCTCATCGACACGCCTGTCCATCGCAGCAGCCGTCGCCTTCTGGGCCTAACCCCTGAATTCGGCCTCATGCCTGGGAACGCTCAGTCGCGTCAAGCTCGCGAAACGCAAACCATGGAGTCCAACAACTCACAGGTGATTTTCCAACAACCTCGGCAGCCACCCAGCTTCCATGGCGAAGTGTACGAAGACGTCGACGACTGGCTAGACCAGTACGAACGAGTTGCTTCATGCAACCTCTGGAATGCCGTCCACAAACTAAGAAACGTCTACTACTCGCTAGAGGACGGTGCCCGTGTATGGTTTGAGAACCATGAAGCGAGCCTTCGAACGTGGGACGACTTCCGCCACGACATTCGCGAGGCATTCCCTAACGCAGATCGTAGGGACAACGCATTGCAACTCCTTGAATCGCGCGTGCAGAAGCCAAACGAGAATGTGGCAATGTTCGCTGAGGACATGGCGCGTCTTTTTCGCCGAGCCGATCCCGACATGTCCGAGCCGAAAAAGCTCCGGTACCTTATGCACGGAGTGAAGGAGCAGCTCTTTGCCGGACTCGTGCGAAACCCGCCACAGACTGTGCCGCAGTTTATAAAAGAAGCTACCGCCATCGAACGCGCTCTGCGGGATCGCTGCCGCCAATACAACCGAATGGACAATGCAACTTCGGCGCACGCCGCCTTTACTTCCCCAGCCAACGAAAATTCGCTGCGTGACCTCGTCCGGAGCATCGTCCAAGAAGAACTGAGAAAGCTTACCACGAGTTCCTCGCAGCCAGCCATTGCTACCATCGCTGAGGTCGTCCGCGAAGAGATTCGTCAAGCGATTGCCCCACCTGAACCCAGCCAAGAAGTTTTACAAGTGAGCTATGCGAATGCCCTGGGTCGTCCTTCGTCTGCACGGCCCTCTTTCCCAACGCAACGAAAGCCGCCTTCTGGGACATGGTCCCGCACTGAGCCAATCTTCCAGCCACCGATACGCAAGACCAACGTATGGCGCACGGCAGACCAAACACCGCTATGCTACCACTGCGGCGAGGCGGGTCACGTGTACCGTCGCTGCCCATACCGCGAGATTGGACTTGCCGGTTTTTCACCCGCCGCTCGTCGCCCTCCTCGTTTCGGGGAACGACCACCTGAAATAGACGCCTATCTCGCGGCGAGGCAAGAGCAGTCTGTGAGACAGCGACCACGCTCGCCCTCGCCAGCTCGCTTGAACACTTCGTTCAATCGTCGAAGCTCTCAGGATGCGTCAAGGGGGAGGTCTCCAAGTCCCCACCGGGGAAACTAGAACCGGCAACCTATGGAGGCAAGGTTGCTGTCGATGGGAGCTGCGAAGACCCTCCAATGTCGCCGGCGGTCGATAGGCGTACGGCGGAAGAATGCGCCGATGAAGTGGTGAGCGCCGATCTTTCTGTTTTAATCGACGGGCAGGAAGTAACTGCTCTGGTGGACACTGGCGCAGATTTTTCGATAATGAGCCAAGGACTCGCAGACAAGCTCAGAAAAGTCAAAACGCCGTGGACTGGGCCACAGATTCGATCCGCAGGCGGCGATGTAATGACGCCGACGGGCAAGTGTACTGCGAGAATCCGTATCAGTACGGCGAATTTTGTCGGCACTTTCGTCATCCTTCCCCAGTGCTGTAAAGACCTTATCTTGGGAATGGACTTTCTGCGAGAATATCACGCCATTATCAATATCCCAGAGCGCCTAGTCACATTCTCTAACGACGTCACGGCTCGAGACCTCGATTACGAACAATGCTCGTCGACATTGCGTATCGTTGATGAAGACGTCGTCTTGCCACCGAGGTCATGCGCCTTGGTTTCCGTGAAGTGCGAGGGTTCGTGGTGTGGCGAAGGGATAGCTGAAGCAACAAGTGACCTTCTTTTTACCCGTGGCATCTCGATCGCACGAGGAGTAGTGCACCTAAATGATAATTGCACCGAAGTACTTCTTACAAACTTCAGCAACGAACGCCAGCAAATCTCCAAAGGAACCGCCGTAGCACGCTTTGAGAACATTGAAGAAAACTTCGGATGTCTAGCCTTACAGGCCGAAACAGCGCCAGGTGGCGGTGAACCCTCCGTCTTCGACATATGCCCTGATCTACCAGCCACGAAGCAACAATGCCTGCTGGAACTATTACAACAGTTTATTGATTGCTTCTCTTCTACAACCAAGGTACGACAAACGCCCCTTACAAAGCATCGGATCATTACCATGGAGGATGGGAGACCTGTTCGCCAAAACCCGTATCGTGTCTCTCCCAAGGAACGAGACGCTATACGGGACCAGGTAAAACAAATGCTGGAGGACGATGTGATACAGCCATCGCAAAGCCCCTGGGCTTCTCCTGTTGTTTTGGTGCGGAAGAAAGATGGTAGTCTGCGCTTCTGTGTCGACTACCGCAAGCTAAACCAAGTCACCAAGAAGGATGTGTACCCGCTACCGCGAATCGACGACTCCCTTGACAGACTGCGCCACGCACGGTATTTTTCGTCTATGGATCTCAGGAGTGGTTACTGGCAGATCGAGGTCGATGAGCGGGACCGGGAGAAAACTGCATTTGTGACACCGGATGGACTTTATGAATTTAAGGTTCTCCCTTTTGGTTTATGCTCAGCTCCAGCAACATTTCAACGTCTCATGGACACTGTCTTGACCGGCCTGAAATGGCAAACGTGCCTTGTGTACCTCGATGACGTTGTTGTCTTTTCCGCCACTTTCGAGGAGCACTTGGAAAGACTTTGCTTGGTCCTCCAGGCATTACGTTCCGCCGGACTCACACTCAAGCCGGAGAAGTGCCATTTCGGTTACGAGAAGCTCCGCTTTTTAGGCCACGTCGTTAGCCACGAAGGAGTACAGCCAGACCCTGACAAAATTGCAGCTGTCGCCGATTTCCCGAAACCTACGGACAAAAAAGGCGTACGCCGCTTTTTGGGACTCTGCTCGTATTACCGCCGATTTATTCCAGCCTTTTCTCACATTGCAGCCCCGTTAACCTGCCTAACCCGAGATGATACCCCATTTGTGTGGAACAAGGAACAGCAAACGGCATTTGATGAGCTGAAGCAGCGCATGCAAACACCGCCGGTTTTAGCCCATTTTGACGAAGACGCAGCGACCAGCATCCACACGGACGCAAGCAATATCGGATTAGGAGCAGTTTTAGTACAAAAGCAAGATGGTGCCGAAAAGGTTCTTGCTTTCGCAAGCAGGACGCTCTCCCGTGCGGAGTCGAACTACTCGGCAACTGAAAAAGAATGCCTTGCGGTTGTATGGGCGGTGTTGAAATTTCGACCTTACCTGTATGGACGGCCGTTTCAAGTCGTAAGCGACCATCATTCACTATGCTGGTTGACGAGCCTTAGAAACCCTTCGGGGCGCCTTGCGCGCTGGAGCCTGAGGCTCCAAGAATTCGACATAACCGTCGTTTATAAATCTGGACGACAGCACTCCGATGCGGACTGTCTCTCCCGAGCTCCAGTAACGCCTGCAGACGATGAAGAATACGACATTCCGTTCTTGGGAGCTGTGAACACGACCACCATGTCCCAGAAGCAGCGCGAAGACCCAGAACTGCGGCCACTCATCGACTTTTTGGAGGGACAGACAAGTAGTGTTCCAAAAGCCTTCACAAGAGGGTTGTCATCCTTCTCGTTGCGGAACAATGTGCTCTTCAAGAGGAACTTCACCCCTAATGGCAATGCCCACCTCCTAGTCGTCCCCGCAACGCTACGTAATGAAATATTACAAGCGTGTCATGACGAACCCACCGCGGGTCATCTAGGCTTCACTCGCACGTTGGCCCGAATCCAGGAGAAATATTATTGGCCAAGGCTTTCCGTCACCGTTAGACATTATGTCCGTACCTGCCGTGATTGTCAACGACGGAAACCGCCACCGGGACGACCAGCCGGTTTGCTTCAACCAGTTCAGATTCCTGAAAAAGCCTTTGAACAAGTTGGAATGGACCTTTTGGGACCTTTCCCACTTTCATCTTCCGGGAACAAATTCGTAGTCGTCGCAACCGACTACCTCACCCGCTACGCCGAGACAAGGCCCTTACAACGAGGAACAGCTGCAGAAGTGGCCCACTTCTTCCTCGAAAACATCGTGCTCAGACACGGCGCTCCATCGATTGTAATCACAGACCGCGGAACAGCCTTCACGGCGCAGCTCATGGAAGCTGTCATGACGCTCAGCGGGACTTCCCATAGGAAGACAACCGCATACCATCCGCAGACCAACGGTTTGACGGAGCGCATGAACAAAACGATCGCGGACATGCTCGGCATGTACGTAGATGTCGAGCATAAAACCTGGGATGCCATTCTGCCGTACGTAACTTTCGGATACAACACGGCGCGACAGGAGACGACACGAATGTCGCCCTTTAGGCTACTCTACGGTCGCGAAGTGTCGACCATGTTGGACGCTATGCTACCACATGCCGATAGCGACGACCATGTCGACACGGAAGAGTTTACACGGCGAGCGGAAGAGGCAGGGCAACTTGCTCGCGTGCGCACAAGCAATCAGCAACGCCATGACGCCAACCGCTACAATCTCCGCCACAGGCACGCGGACTTCCAACATGGTGACCGTGTGTGGGTGTGGAGTCCTGTTCGTCGCCGAGGGCTCTCAGAAAAGCTGCTTAGACGGTACTTTGGTCCATACAAAGTTCTGCTTCGGCTGAGTGACGTTACGTATGAAGTTATCCCGGTCAGCACTGTACCCGCAGGACGTCGTAAACTTCAGCCTGAAACCGTTCACGTGGTGCGCATGAAACCCTATTATTCAAGATGAGCCGACGTTCACGCCGTCACACTCAGGGACTGTGCCCGTTTTCTACCATTTTCTACGTGTAGCTACAACCCTGAGCATCGGGACGATGCCCTTTAGAGAGGGGGGCAAATGTCACGAGTGCGTCTGCTATGAGACGGAGCCACGAAGACGACGACGACGAAAGGCTCATCCACGTGGCGCGTGCCGGAGAGTTCGTGGAACGGCTCGTGCTTTGGAACGCTGATTTGGCTGATCAGCGCTTCGTGTGACTCCACGTCTTTTTGGTGGCTTTCTTTCTACAGGCACAAGTTCGCCTAAATAAATCTCAGTTTGTCCTTGCCCCAACTTCGCCTGCTACACTTCTCGCAACGGAACAATATTCTGAAATTACCCGTCAGCAGGACAGGTTTCACATTCACAATAGATTTCCCGATGAGCTCGTTGGACTCTAAGCTCCGCGTCTAAAAACAGCACCATTCTGGGTATGCAGACTGATTTAAGCCCATATTCCGTCTTATGATTTTGTGAGGTGAGGCTCCCGTTGTGATGACGACGATGACGACAACGCGGCGGGAGCATACCCACGCAGTGCTCGCTGCGCGAATGCGGCCTGAGGGAATTTGCCTTAGTGTGGTCGCACCGAGGAGAAAGAAGTGGCAAGCTACACGAGGGACTGACGTGGGCCAATAAAAGGTGGCCAAAAGCGAGGATCTGGTGACACAAGGCTGGAACGAAGGAGCACGGCGGGAAGAGTGGACGAACTTGGTACGAGGAGCACAAAATGCAGCTGGAAGGCTAGAAGCTTGTCGGGTTGTCGGGACCCGATCTCGAGAGGGGTCTATCTAGCTGGCGCATTGGCATCCTGGAGCCAAGGCGTAACTCCTTACTCGTGGAGGCGCGAAAGGTTGGCGTGCTCCACACTTGGACGACCCGCCACCCGCTGCCCGTCGGTGACCGGCAGTGCCTCATTGCCTGCTGCCGCTGCTACAGGGCGCGCGATCGTGCGTGGGTGCCGAGCAGACCGTTGTATACGAGGACAACGGTGCGTCTTCCCCGTCGACGTTGCGTCACGCGTGGCGACATCATCTTAGCCCCGCGACGCATTGCTTGGTATCGTCACCAGAAACCACTGTGCCCTGCGGACAACGCTTCATCGCCCTGAACCTTTGGTCGGAATTTTTTTTCTACTTTTTTAAGGTTTGGTATGTCGTGGGGTTACTTATGTGTCAGTTAACTTTGAGGGGTGACTTGCTTTCTCTTGTAATTGCGTATATTGTGATATGTGTCGTGTTTTCTTAAGAATTTGTTTCTTTGTGCCCTTGCCATGCGCCCTCGTCTAGTTATTGGCACTGTGGCTAGTCCAAGTCGCCACTGAATATCTGAAAAAAGAACCTACGAGGGGGTATTCCTCCCCTCCCAGACAGCCACTGCGGTGTCGTATTTACCCTCCCACATCGTCTTGGTTGCAGAAAACTCTGAGCGCATTGGTGGATATACAATTTTTTACTCGCCGCGGTGGCTCAGTGGCTAAGGTGTTGCGCTGCTGAGCACGAGGTCGCGAATTCGATTCTCGGCCACGGCGGCCGCTTTTCTGATGGAGGTGAAAAGCAAAAACGCCAATGTGTACGAGATTGCGGCGCCCGTGAAAGATCCCCAGGTGGTCTAAATTAATCTGGAGCCCTCCACTACGGCGCGCCTCATCGCCTGCGCTGCGTCGGTGCGTTAGAACCCTACAATCAACTGGATATATAAATTTAGTTTGCGAACAATAAAGCCGGACCGCTCAAAATACAATTTTATGTTGGGGGCACGAAGAGAACATCTACACTATTCTCAGAGGTGCAGCAGACGTCACTAGAGTACAGTCTCCGTTCCCACTGAAGCTGTGGGTAATCCCAACCTAGTCGCGGTATGTGGAACTTCTACGGGGGGGGGGGGGTGGCACTCGTTTGGAAGGTTTACAACTGTGGCCCATTCAAATTCCAGAGACATGCTCTCCGGAAACCATTTCATACATTTCATTACTTGCCCGCGAGCGTCAGTCCACACGACAGTGTGCTCCGATGAGCGGCTGTGCACAAAGGGTATTTCGCAGATTTAAGAATTTTCCAATTACCTTTTTGTAGGATGTTCACATTTTCTGAAATATAGCATTTACGAAATAAAAGACCAAAGAAGGCGTCTCCCATTGACCTTCAGCCGCAGCATTACTCTGGTATATTAATGTTTGAACAGATCGGAGATACATATGTACCCATGGTGGCCGCACCTTCTTACCCGCGAAATTTTCTCCTTCCTTCGGGAGAGAGTCCAAAGAGACGCGGCCCGTATCACTACCTGGAATCAAACAACTACGACAGAGAAATACTTTTGTTCAAAGCTCCGCAGTAACATTAGTCGTCTGAGTGCGTTAACGTCCCCTATGAAAGACAGAATTGCACCAAAATGGGATATGGCCTTCTGAACTACAAAAGCATCTCGAAGGTTCTTTTTTTGTTCATTCTTTTCTCTCGGGTCCTCTCTACATTGTGAGGCTTCCGCGACACAAATACCTGCATAGGTTTCTGTTTGTTCTGATATATGTGCAGGTTACTCTTTTACGCGGCATTCCAGACAGCTGATAGGTTAAACGCGGCAGGATAAGAAAATGCGGCTTGTTCGTTTCACCTTGTGTCCAATCATAGCACTTATCTGAAAACCTTAAACTGACCTAAAAAACTTACCTGAAAAACTTAAAAGCAATGCAGGTAGTCCTTTACCGGAATAAGAATCGCACACCTCGAAACAGAGGAATAATTTTTTTCAAGGAACATCTTAGCACTCCCTTGGGAGGAATTGGTTAGAACTCAAAATTCCATGACAGGCATATATATGAGCACACAACCTCACGCCAGCTCACGCAGCAATTTAGGCGGTACTCATTCCATCGGCCTACTCGGCCGAGGGCATACCTCAGACAAACTGAGCACCACTCACTCATCCTCACACAGAAAAATATATATTTCTTCACGCACTCACTCACACTCACGATCACCGGTCGCCCCTCACCACTCACACTGACTCGCACTCACGCTCACTAAGCGCCCACCACCACTGGAACCCGCTCACGCTCACACTCATCACTACGCGTTACCACTCGCCCTCACTCACGCTCACCCTTCGCCGTCACCGCTCGCGCTCTCTCATGCTGGCGCTCACCACTCGTCGTCTCCCCTCGAAAGCGTGTGCAGCAGACCCTCGATGAGTAAAGAGACCGAACTGTATTAATTCATTTATACATACTGCCGGCCAAGATGCTGGCTTATGCAGGGAGGGCAATACAGAGCACGAATACAAACTACGCAATAACAGGACGCTACCAATAACGTGTCACAAAAACTTCCAAATACTTGCCTTAGCACAAGAACCGCGACATAAGAGCAACACAAATGAGTGCATTATGGCGTCAGAAGACCATACAAATATTCATAAATCTACACGGTACCAGAGAATAATGCCAGGCTGCTCCGTAGCAGATCACTAACGGCATATTTCCGAAGATAAAAGCAACCACGCCAATAACAACCATCACAGCGAGCGGCTCCTGCGGCGAATAGCGAATACCAAGTACAAGCGCAATACTGGCGCTCACCGCGGTAAGCCCCGCAAATGCGCGAGTAGCGCGAAGGGCGGGCGGGGCTCACGCCGAGTGGCACTCGGACTTGCGACTGGTGAGTGGAGCTCCCTGCGCATGCGGCTCGCACTCACTCGCCCTCACACTCGCAGGCTAAAATGATGGCGATGCTGACTCGCCACTCACTCATGAGTAATGAGTTGGGGGAGGGGGGAGTGCACTCATGAGTAAGCCTTCCGACCTATGTCCGAGGGTGATGAGGCAACGTCCTCCTTAGTAACTAACTTGCCGACGCCGCGAGACGCCTCCAGACAATGCCACCTATAGGTGGCGCTGCTCCAGACCGTTCGGGTAAGAGAAACGTCTCCTGACCACAGCACGCGGCTGAAAGAACACTAAAAAATGGCTCCAATCCACGCTGCGAAGGTGGTTCGAAACAAAGCTGTAAACGACACCCCCAACAATTGTCCATGGGACGCCACTTGAATTCACACACGTAGCTCTACAAAGAGTGAACTGCCAGCCGTTACCTGGGATTCGCGAAGGCGAAGTCCCGAACGCAGCCGCGTCGGACACGGCAGATCTAGAGCGGCGGACGCCTCTGCTGTATATAGCAAGGCCGTGGGTCGGCAGAAAGAAAACACAGGGGAGCGTCTTTCGAAGGGCGAGACAGCCGAACCGAGCCATCCTGGCGTGCTAGCCTAAGGCTACACCACCGCGCGACGCAAGCGCAGGCACCAAAGCAGTACTGCATATCATCTTAGTGATTCCCATTGAAAGCGATTACGACTAGTTACTTCAGTCAGTTTGCGAATTACGAGAAATCTCAGGGAACTTTTTTAATCGCTATTTAGAAACCAGTTGCTCGTTTCTCATTTTGTACTACCTATAAAACACAACCCAATTGTTATTTGCCAATTGAGAATACGCAGTTCCATTCGTGGCAAGCAGTGCGCAAAAAGTAGAGTTTCTTTATCGGCTAGATGTCTGCATGTGGTTTATACAGTTTGTTTTCCCGCCCTATCAACCAATCGTTATCGTATCTTTGCCGTACGACCCGCGAATTCCGTCAGGTTCGGGTTACCGAGGAGGTGCCGCGAACAAGTTCTGTGAAGCCGTGCGAAGGAAGCGCGCAATGGCCGCGACCCTGCGCTAAAACAGGCCCAAAACAATAATCGCTAAAGCGGGCGAACAAGCGCACGGAATGGGCCCACCGACGCTCGTGAGTGGCTCCGGCGCGGTGTATACGCTTCGAGCTTCGCGATCGCTGCGCCGCCTGCGCCGCTTCTTCGCGGCGTTGACGGGAAGTGCGCTGCGTGGCTGATAGGTGTTCGTGCAGTGTTTTGGTTCTGTTTCGCTTTTTTCTCGCCTTTCGACGCCCTAAAAAAACCTTGTTATGATGACGTCAATTAGCAAAGAGTACGTTTAGGTTACTTAAAAACCAGCTGAGTTTTCGTAGAGCACGCGATCGCCTGCAAGAGCCACCCACGGGGACGCGGTTCAGCGCGCATCGTCGCCACTATTCCGGGCGTCGGCGACGGTAACAGCATATCATCCCTGTCACCTCCAAATACGTCAGGCACAAATGAATTCTACTGTCGCCTCGTTCAGAACTGATACTGGCAAAGGGAGAGGTTGGCTTCGTTTTGTAGCGTGGCCAACGAATGCGGGTTCGTTTCGAATATATAAGTCCCAGAAAAATATGTTTCGGGGATGTGATTAACCAACCTCGGACAATAACTTATGCCTTTTATAAGAATATAAACCACGCGAAAATTGTAAGTATATTCCAAGCCTGTGCGTCATTAAATATGTGCCCACACACGCCTTATAGCAAGAACCAAGGCAATCTAATATAAAACCACGCAAAAATACATGCTGTGCAAGTGCGGAACAAGCATAATAGCTCTAACGGAAATGAAAAAAAAACAGTGCAGCTTCTGACATCCTAAAGACGTTCGTCGAAATTGAATTTCGCGAGACATAGGTGGGGATTAGGGAAAGGGACGCTGTTACAAATGCGGGGCGGAATCAATCAATGAACGGTTTTGTAATCGCACACTAAAATCTCACGTTCACTGCCGTTTTGTTTTTCGACTTCAACGAACAGCTGATCATTCGGCGGACGCATTTTTGGAAGTATACATGGTAGGCAGTTCACAAGCGATGACAGGCCTCGCTGGAAGAGTGGGGTACGATAACGCACTCTGATTTCACTTTCTTCTTCATTCTGCAGCCTCCCTGTGCCATGTGGCGATATTTCAAAGAAGCATTTAGTAGCGGGCCCCGATTCCATTCTAAGCCCGTCTGCGCGCTGCTCGCAGGGGATGAATGTTTGCGCGTGCTCACCTCACGACAAGACGCCTCTGCCGTGTGCTGATCCCCGCGTATAATTCTTCATTATTCGTCGTACTTACGTTGAATATTCCCGAAATTAACACACACTGGCTTGTAAATGGCGGTGGTCAATATCTGAGGTATAATATTGGCAAAAGTAACTGGCGTGCTGTCAGGTAGGAGTGTTCCGCTGAATATGTAAGCGCACAAAACTGATTTACGTCGTAGTGTATACCGGTAGCATGAACATCTGAGGAACCGGTGGTTACGGAGACACTGCTAGAAAATGCAGGGCACTGTAACTACAATCAGGTCCAGGCATAAGCCGGTTCCGCGACGCTGGCTTCTGGCGCTGATACAGACGCAATTTACCGCAGTAAGATCTCGTCAGAAACATTTACACTCTCGTAAATACGTCGCACTTGCGAACAGAGTGACTGCTCCACATAAACAGGGAGTTACAATGCCCGCAAACGCTAAATCTCAGTCGTGAACATACCGCAAAAGCAGCGGCGATAGTGGGGACCGGGACGGAGACTCCCGCGCCTGCTTTCTAAACGGGCCGCTAGCGGGATTTCAGTGGCGCCCCTACAGGCCGCGCTCGAGGCCTATACTGCGTAAGAGCGCTAAGGTCCCTTATAAAGAGCGCCCATTCGCCGCGCCATCTGTGCTCCATGAGTGTAAATCGCACTCCCCCTAACCAGCCGCGTTGGGAGTTTCTTTTCACGTACGACACCACGAAACCGTTCGCTGCTAGAGGCACACAGCTTGGCTTTAAACCACTAGATCAGTTTCAACATGAGTGTTATTTTACCGTAGCCCAAATTGGCGCAGCCGCCCACCCATGCAAAATCGCCGAAAGAGCAAGTAATTCACTCAGCGGAGCCTTTTAAACAGTTAAAATAGCTTAAAAGAACATTTCCGCTGTATCGTACCGCCGCTTGAGTGGTCGTCGAAAAGCGATTTAAACAACATGCAGTAACCAAAAGCCTAACTCACCGATCCACCGTAGTTAAAACTAAAAAAGAAATTATTCGCTAGGCAGAGGTCAAATATTATTAGCAAAGTTAACGAAGACCTATCTCAGTATCGTGTACCCAGTTACGAAGGGGGAGCAACTCCATATAAGTGCAGCGCTAGGACAGAAACGCCGCCCCCCCCCCCCCCCCCCCCCCCACCGGGCTAGGAATGGGACGGACAAGGTGACACTGGTAGCGTCACTGAAATTAGAATCACTCGACCACCTCTCAGCGCACAAAAATGTACAACCACTTGACTTGATCCCCAAGCGAAAGCTACCTCAATATATAAATATTTTTTATGTAGAAATTACGGAAACAGAATGTTTGCACCTCTGTCGTAGTTCAAATGTTCCTGCACTTTAGACCGCACAAGGTTGCCTAACGTTTGCGAGGCCCAGCCAAAAGGTCACCGTTGTTGGCGCTGCGCACGTTAACAATTTTCCGGCATAGAAAATATCTAAAAAGGCGAGGATGGACTGTAATACAACTTCAAAAGTCCTTTTAACCTGCTGAGCTTCGAACTACCTATTTGTTTTGTAGCTATACACTTGGGTGTGGCAGTGGCTTACCTTCGTTGCCACCAGACGTCAGTGGATCTTATAAGTAATCCAGTGTCTCATCTTATTCCTTCAGAAATAGGCGTATAAAAAGGGAAACTGAGAAAGGCCAGCTGAGTATGAATATATGCCTGAGCGGCAACGTCGTCCGCAAACACTTATCTCCCTCTTTTCCACCTGGCTCTGTCTGCTCAACGACCGCTCGATGCGAACTAGGTATGGCCTGCCCATCCACGCACCGCCAATGGGCAGGCGTGTGAAAGCGGAGTTGTCAGTTGCCGCCGCTAATTCCGGCGGGCGCGCCACACATCGGTGACGCCTTACGGCTCCTGCGGCCCTGGCTTCGGGGCGCCTACAGAATAGCGACGTTCATCGTTCGTTTAAACGTCGTTCACTCGCGTTCTAACACGCGTATCTGGAAAATATGAACACCGCAATTTACGGCAAAGATATGTCCTCAACATCTAAGAATTTCATCTGTTTGATGGCGGTAATTCTTTTTCCCGGTGTAAAAATACGAGTGTGATGCGGCCGCTCCGGCAACCCAGTTCTCGCGATTTTCGGGAATATGACTGTACAGCATGTTACAATACTACCTCGGTTTAAACGCTACACCCCGTTTTTTCTGGAAAATAAAACTCCATATCTGCTGCCATTCACCATGCCAATTGAAGGACAATTTTAAAACGGCCGTGTTTTAACCTTGCCAAACACAAGCTGAGCAGCCTCAGGGCTGTATGATGTTTAAACTAAGCCTAACGCAGAGCCGGCCTTGGCTGGGGAAGCGGCAGGCGTAGCCAAGACTCCACCTAGCTCGGAAGTTTTTTTACTCCGGGCATTTCCACAAGATGCGGACCGCCATGCGGATGGAAGTGAATGGGGAAGAAAGTTTGCCAGAGGAAGTGTCCAGAGTGCAAGGCTGGAAAACGGCCGGCGAGAAATTGAATGTCAACGGCGGCAGGCAGCTACGCCTAACGCAAGGAAGCCATGGCGGCGAAAATTGCGCCGCCGCTGGAGCTGCACAGAACACCTGTGGCCGGGACGGCGACCTCGGCGGCGCTTCTGGGACGACACTCTGCCACAAGAAGGCGAAGCGAGTAAGCAAGGGGAGACTTCTTTAGGGCGCGTGGATGCCAGGCCTCCCGCGCGCTGACATGACGATGATTCTGCGATGACTGGGTGGGCTTCGCGTGAGTGAAGTCTCGCGAGTGGAAATTAACCGAGCGATCGCAGCGGCGGCCCAAGTTGCCGCAAGTGACTCAAGAGAAGATATAATTTGCCTCAATAACCAACAAAACGTAATTGTCGCAAGCACGGCAAGCAGGGACAACGCGGACAAGTACGCAGCTGTGACCAGTATCGACATCACAGGGACGGCCCAAGAAGTCAGTGCGTACGAGTCGGTCCCCCATGGAACAGTCAGAGGTCAGAGGTGTCATTCCGGGTATCCCGTTAGAGGACACTGCCCACGAGATCCACGACTACGTAGTGCACAAGCACAACCGCACGGCGCTCCAGGCCAACCGGATTGGCAAGACGCCGTCCGTGGTCATCGCTTTTGCGGAGACCAGGGTGCCAAACTACGTACGCTATGGGAACCTGCTCGTAGAGTGTACCCTACACCGCAAGCAGGCAGGTGTCTTCTACACGGGCGGGCGGACCGGCCACAGGATGGACGTCTGCCCTAACCCCCAGGACCCATCTGGCGGGGCTGTGGAGCAGCCAATCCGGACCCTGAGCACTCGTGCGTGCAGCAATGTAGCGTGTGCGGCGGAAAGCACCTCACCGCCGACCGAACCTGCAAGGCGCGCTTCAAGACGCCGTATGTGGTGCGCCGCTGGCGGTGGGAACGCCGACGAGCCGAAGACGGCGACACAAGTCAAGAGAAAAGAGGTCGTCGACCCCGCCGTAGCACATAGTCGCAGAGGCAATCGAGAACGCCGGCCCGCAAGGGCGGCCACCAGAGCCGTCAACGTTCGAGATCCCTCTCCCGGGGTGGCCCCAAGGGGGCCGGCCGGACGCCATCGGCTGACCCCAAGGGGAACCGCCGCTGGGAGGTGGTCAAGAAGGGGAGCACCGGCAAACCAGGCTCGAGGGGAAGACGCCAGAGGTCCTGGTCCCGGTCCCGAGCACCGAAGTCGAGGTCCCTGGTCCGTTCCAGTCAGCGGAAATGAGAGAAGAGCACCGACAAACAGGTGGGTTGGCCAAACGGGTCTCCCGTCGCTCTCGGGAACAGCAGAGAGTTCCCTCCCCTTGCCCCTTCCCAACTTCCCTGTCAGGGCGCTGTAGCCAAGTCAGGCGACAGCCAATGCATACAGCTCAAGATAATAATCGAACGGCAACAAGCCCAAATCAAGGAGCAGAATGCACAAATACGCGCTCTCATGAACAACATAGAGGCGCTGACGAGCGGTAGCTCCAGCAGCCGCAACGTGTCGGAGGGCGCGAGCGAGAACGCAAAGTGCCGCGGCGAGATCCACCATCTGTCCGCCTAGAGCGGGTGGAGGCGGGTAACACTGAGCACGCGAGTAGCCAAGAAGCTATGAAACGCGTACAGCAACACGGAGAGCGCAGCGGAGGCCAGCGCGTCGCAGCAACCACAGAAACAACAAGCCTCGCAGGGCAGCGAGACAAAAGCTGAACTGGACAACATACTGGAGGCAATTAAGGACATTCACGAGGGCTTTAGGCAAATGCAAGGGCGAGTGGAGGCGCTGTCGTTCCGGCACGAACGCCTGGTGGCCAAGGTCTACACTCTCTCCCAACCGACCACGAGCAAGAGAGCCGCGCTCCGCCAGGAGCCGGCCAATCGAGTCGAGGAATCCATCGCGAAGGGGTGAGCACACGTAAAATAGGCAAACGACGATGGCTCAGAATCCGAACAACAGTAGAAAAAGGGCTCCTCGAGTACAGGAGAGCACACTCATTTACCAATGGAACTGCCGGGTATCAGGCAAAAAGACGCCAACTCTTCATACACATCCAAGGGCTCGATCAGGAGCCGGACGTGGTGGCGCTGCAGGAAACGCACGGACGACACCGACTGCCGGGATACGTTACATACACGGACCCGACGGAGAAGGGCACGGCGATCCTGGTACGCAACAACATCGCGGCCACGCAGCACGTAACGCCACAACACGGATGCGAGCACACCCTGATCGAAATTCACACACGCACAATTGGCAATGGGAAGATTCATATTCGTCATGAGCGCATACTGCAGACCATCGCAGCGCCAGTACGACCTTGACAAACGGTGGGGCAGGCGGAGAGGTTGGCGGGAAACAGGCCGCTCCTGATTGTCGGCGACTTCAACGCTCCAAACACGCTATGGGGATACAAATACGAATCCAAAGGAGGGAAAGCTCTGGTCACAACCATGGAAATGGCAGAATTCGAATTCGAATTACTGAATGCGTCCGGGGTGTATACGAGAAGAGGGAACAGCATCAACCGTGACACGACCCCCGATATCACGTGTCTCATTTGTAACTGGGTACACGATACTGAGATAGGTCTTCGTTAACTTTGCTAATAATATTTGACCTCTGCCTAGCGAATAATTTCTTTTTTAGTTTTAACTACGCTGGATCGGTGAGTTAGGCTTTTGGTTACTGCATGTTGTTTATATCGCTTTTCGACGACCACTCAAGCGGCGGTACGATACAGCGGAAATGTTCTTTTAAGCTATTTTAACTGTTTAAAAGGCTCCGCTGAGTGAATTACTTGCTCTTTCGGCGATTTTGCACGGGTGGGCGGCTGCGCCAATTAGGGCTACGGTAAAATAACAGTCATGTTGAAACTGATCTAGTGGTTTAAAGCCAAGCTGTGTGCCTCTAGCAGCGAACGGTTTCGTAGTGTCGTACGTGAAAAGAAACTCCCAACGCGGCTGGTTAGGGGGAGTGCGATTTACACTCATGGAGCACAGATGGCGCGGCGAATGGGCGCTCTTACGCAGTATACGCCTCGAGCGCGGCCTGTAGGGGCGCCACTGAAATCCCGCTAGCGGCCCGTTTAGAAAGCAGGCGCGGGAGTCTCCGTCCCGGTCCCCACTATCGCCGCTGCTTTTGCGGTATGTTCACGACTGAGATTTAGCGTTTGCGGGCATTGTAACTCCCTGTTTATGTGGAGCAGTCACTCTGTTCGCAAGTGCGACTTATTTACGAGAGTGTAAATGTTTCTGACGAGATCTTACTGCGGTATATTGCGTCTGTATCAGCGCCAGAAGCCAGCGTCGCGGAACCGGCCTATGCCTGGACCTGATTGTAGTTACAGTGCCCTGCATTTTCTAGCAGTGTCTCCGTAACCACCGGTTCCTCAGATGTTCATGCTACCGGTATACACTACGACGTAAATCAGTTTTGTGCGCTTACATATTCAGCGGAACACTCCTACCTGACAGCACGCCAGTTACTTTTGCCAATATTATACCTCAGATATTGACCACCGCCATTTACAAGCCAGTGTGTGTTAATTTCGAGAATATTCAACGTAAGTACGACGGATAATGAAGAATTATACGGGGGGATCAGCACACGGCAGAGGCGTCTTGTCGGGAGGTGAGCACGCGCAAACATTCATCCCCTGCGAGCAGCGCGCAGACGGGCTTAGAATGGAATCGGGGCCCGCTACTAAATGCTTCTTTGAAATATCGCCACATGGCACAGGGAGGCTGCAGAATGAAGAAGAAAGTGAAATCAGAGTGCGTTATCACGTACCCCACTCTTCCAGCGAGGCCTGTCATCGCTTGTAAACTGCCTACCATGTATACTTCCAAAAATGCGTCCGCCGAATGATCAGCTGTTCGTTGAAGTCGAAAAACAAAACGGCCGTGAACGTGAGATTTTAGTGTGCGATTACAAAACCGTTCATTGGTTGATTCCGCCCCGCATTTGTAACAGCGTCCCTTTCCCTAATCCCCACCTATGTCTCGCGAAATTCAGTTTCGACGAACGTCTTTAGGATGTCAGAAGCTGCACTGTTTTTTTTTTCATTTCCGTTAGAGCTATTATGCTTGTTCCGCACTTGCACAGCATGTATTTTTGCGTGGTTTTATATTAGATTGCCTTGGTTCTTGCTATAAGGCGTGTGTGGGCACATATTTAATGACGCACAGGCTTGGAATATACTTACAATTTTCGCGTGGTTTATATTCTTATAAAAGGCATAAGTTATTGTCCGAGATTGGTTAATCACATCCCCGAAACATATTTTTCTGGGAATTATGTATTCCAAACGAACCCGCATTCGTTGGCTACGCTACAAAATGAAGCCAACCTCTCCTTTTGCCAGTATCAGTTCTAAACGAGGCGACAGTAGAATTCATTTGTGCCTGACGTATTTGGAGGTGACAGGGATGATATGCTGTTACCGTCGCCGACGCCCGGAATAGTGGCGACGATGCGCGCTGAACCGCGTCCCCGTGGGTGGCTCTTGCAGGCGATCGCGTGCTCATAACAAGGCACGCACGTCATCATAACGAGGTTTTTTTAGGGCGTGGGAAGGCGAAAAAAAAGCGAAACAGAACCAAAACACTGCACGAACACCTATCAGCCACGCAGCGCACTTCCCGTCAACGCCGCGAAGAAGCGGCGGCAGGCGGCGCAGCGATCGCGAAGCTCGAAGCGTATACACCGCGCCGGAGCCACTCACGAGCGTCGGTGGGCCCATTCCGTGCGCTTGTTCGCCCGCTTTAGCGATTATTGTTTTGGGCCTGTTTTAGCGCAGGGTCGCGGCCATTGCGCGCTTCCTTCGCACGGCTTCACAGAACTTGTTCGCGGCACCTCCTCGGTAACCCGAACCTGACGGAATTCGCGGGTCGTACGGCAAAGATACGATAACGATTGGTTGATAGGGCGGGAAAACAAACTGTATAAACCACATGCAGACATCTAGCCGATAAAGAAACTCTACTTTTTGCGCACTGCTTGCCACGAATGGAACTGCGTATTCTCAATTGGCAAATAACAATTGGGTTGTGTTTTATAGGTAGTACAAAATGAGAAAGGAGCAACTGGTTCCTAAATAGCGATTATAAAAGTTCCCTGAGATTTCTCGCAATTCGCAAACTGACTGAAGTAAGTAGTCTTAATCGCTTTCAATGGGAATCACTAAGATGATATGCAGTACTGCTTTGGTGCCTGCGCTTGCGTCGCGCGGTGGTGTAGCCTTAGGCTAGCACGCCAGGATGGCTCGGTTCGGCTGTCTCGCCCTTCGAAAGACGCTCCCCTGTGTTTTCTTTCTGCCGACCCACGGCCTTGCTATATACAGCAGAGGCGTCCGCCGCTCTAGATCTGCCGTGTCCGACGCGGCTGCGTTCGGGACTTCGCCTTCGCGAATCCCAGGTAACGGCTGGCAGTTCACTCTTTGTAGAGCTACGTGTGTGAATTCAAGTGGCGTCCCATGGACAATTGTTGGGGGTGTCGTTTACAGCTTTGTTTCGAACCACCTTCGCAGCGTGGATTGGAGCCATTTTTTAGTGTTCTTTCAGCCGCGTGCTGTGGTCAGGAGACGTTTCTCTTACCCGAACGGTCTGGAGCAGCGCCACCTATAGGTGGCATTGTCTGGAGGCGTCTCGCGGCGTCGGCAAGTTAGTTACTAAGGAGGACGTTGCCTCATCACCCTCGGACATAGGTCGGAAGGCTTACTCATGAGTGCACTCCCCCCTCCCCCAACTCATTACTCATGAGTGAGTGGCGAGTCAGCATCGCCATCATTTTAGCCTGCGAGTGTGAGGGCGAGTGAGTGCGAGCCGCATGCGCAGGGAGCTCCACTCACCAGTCGCAAGTCCGAGTGCCACTCGGCGTGAGCCCCGCCCGCCCTTCGCGCTACTCGCGCATTTGCGGGGCTTACCGCGGTGAGCGCCAGTATTGCGCTTGTACTTGGTATTCGCTATTCGCCGCAGGAGCCGCTCGCTGTGATGGTTGTTATTGGCGTGGTTGCTTTTATCTTCGGAAATATGCCGTTAGTGATCTGCTACGGAGCAGCCTGGCATTATTCTCTGGTACCGTGTAGATTTATGAATATTTGTATGGTCTTCTGACGCCATAATGCACTCATTTGTGTTGCTCTTATGTCGCGGTTCTTGTGCTAAGGCAATTATTTGGAAGTTTTTGTGACACGTTATAGATAGCATCTTGTTCTTGCGTAGTTTGTATTCGTGCTCTGTATTGCCCTCCCTGCATGGGCCAGCATCTTGGCCGGCAGTATGAATAAATAAATGAATACTGTTGGGTCTCTTCACTCATGAAGGGTCTGCTGCACACGCTTTCGAGGGGAGACGACGAGTGGTGAGCGCCAGCATGACAGAGTGCGAGCGGTGACGGCGAAGGGTGAGCGTGAGTGAGGGCGAGTGGTAACGCGTAGTGATGAGTGTGAGCGTGAGCGGGTGCCAGTGGTGGTGGGCGCTTAGTGAGCGTGAGTGCGAGTCAGTGTGAGTGGTGAGGGGCGACCCGTGATCGTGAGAGTGAGTGAGTGCGTGAGGAAATATATATTTTTCTGTGTGAGGATGAGTGAGTGGTGCTCAGTTTGTCTGAGGTATGCCCTCGGCCGAGTAGGCCGATGGAATGAGTACCGCCTAAATTGCTGCGTGAGCTGGCGTGAGGTTGTGTGCTCATATATACGCCTGTCATGGAATTTTGAGTTCTAACCAATTCCTCCCAAGGGAGTGCTAAGATGTTCCTTGAAAAAAATTATTCCTCTGTTTCGAGGTGTGCGATTCTTATTCCGGTAAAGGACTACCTGCATTGCTTTTAAGTTTTTCAGGTACAAGTAAGTGCTATGATTGGACACAAGGTGAAACGAACAAGCCGCATTTTCTTATCCTGCCGCGTTTAACCTATCAGCTGTCTGGAATGCCGCGTAAAAAAAGTAACCTGCACATATATCAGAACAAACAGAAACCTATGCAGGTATTTGTGTCGCGGAAGCCTTACAATGTAGAAAAGGACTCGAGAGAAAAGAATGAACAAATAAAGAACCTTCGAGATGCTTTTGTAGTTCAGAAGGCCATATCGCATTTTGGTGCAATTCTGTCTTTCATAGGGGACGTTAACGCACTCAGACGACTAATGTTACTGCGGAGCTTTGAACAAAAGTATTTCTCTGTCGTAGTTGTTTGATTCCAGGTAGTGATACGGGCCGCGTCTCTTTGGACTCTCTCCCGAAGGAAGGAGAAAATTTCGCGGGTAAGAAGGTGCGGCCACCATGGGTACATATGTATCTCCGATCTGTTCAAACATTAATATACCAGAGTAATGCTGCGGCTGAAGGTCAATGGGAGACGCCTTCGTCCTGCAGGTGACCTAAGTAGGTCCACTGCTGCTGCTGATGAATGCTGATATAGAACATTTATTACTCTGTCTCAGTTGTAAGCACACTGCCTCTGGTTTGGATTTTCCAGTGCTATAGGTAGAACGAGATGTGCAAATATAAAGCGTACGAACCTAGAATGCCGGTGTGTTATTACTTCTATTTCACCAAAATACGGCGCTCAAAACAAAAATCTCGTAATTAATTAAAAGCCTGAAGCGGCCTATAGTGCCAAAAAGCAGCGTTGCCTACAGATTTAATGACCTCCACTTTAAACCGTAAAATCACATGCAAATGTGTTATTTTGAGCCAACTCGCTTCATCGGCATCAACATCCTCATCATCGCCAAGATCTTTTCCGCATCCAGTCAAGGCCGAGGTCTTGTGCTGACGATATTCAGGCGTTTCTATCACAAGTTTGTGATTCCCGTTTTTTCTTTAAAATTTTTTAGTTCATCGCTGCAGTGAATCGTTGGTCTTCCTTTCTTTGGGTCAGCATTTCTTGCAAGCCATTCACTTCAACCGAATGCCGCATACTTCCCATCATCCGCAATACTTCATCTTTCCGACCCTGTTTTCTTTGCTTTGTGTGAGATAAGTTTTCTTTTGCACAAGTTTCTTAGTAAATATAAGGTGCTGTATTCTTATCAATAAGATGGATAAGAGCACAGCTCACATTTTTAAAATGATTCTAACTTCAATCTATCCGGCAAAAAAATAAGAATCGCAAAAACGTTTCGACTGCTGCTGTCGACTTTGAACTAAGTTGTGTAACCCAACTTCACTAGACGTTGTACCAAGACGTTAGCCACTTTTGCGATGAAGACCGTAACAAGGCAATCTAACAATTGGATTTTACAGTCTCGGAAAGACGACCATACGTGTATCAGAGGTGTTTTTTAAACCTTAAAAATGCAGGTAAATTTATTTTTGTCCAACCATGGCTTCTGTCTACATGCAATACATCAACTTCCCAATCCTAATTGCTTCGCTTTGTGTGAGATGGGTTTTATCACAAAAGTAACTTTCTGAATTCAGAGTGCTGTTTTCTTATCAATAAAAAGTGTAAGAGTGTTGCTTACATTTGTAAAATGATTCTAGCGTCACTAGTACCTAGGCACATTCTGCGTGTAGATTAGTTTTAAGAAAATGGATCAAATGGTTTGTGAAAAATTGGGTAGATGGAGTGCGTATAGGATCCAAACCCGGGTCTCCAAAGAACGACAAATTCTTTCCAATTCTTTTTCCATGTTCCCCCCTCTCAAAAATAAAAAGAATAATCTGGGGAACAACACCCGCTCCAGCAACGCTATGGCAGGTAACTCAGGGCGGCTGGGTACAGATTCAACTGCGCTGTAACCCTTACCAGCGCAGGGCAGTCTGATATACGACCTGTGGGTGACCAGGCCACCAGAAGCCACCGTTAGCGACCACTATCCGTGGCCCTTCAGCGCCACGTCACGATTGGGTACAACTTGCGCGTGGAAGCTCCAGCTATGCGGTGCCGCTAATCGCCGACGCCCTTCTCTCTCGAGGAGGTCGTGCCGTGCAAGGGCCGAACTGGCAGGAACCAATTGGCACAGGCAGGTGCGGCGGAGCTCCGATGAGCCCCGCCGGGGACCTGCCATCTTAAGTCCCCGGCGGGGCTCATCTGACCAGAGTGCTGTAACCCCAAGCAGGACCGGCCAGTTTCCGGCAGCGGAACAATGCAATGACATCACAAGGCCGAGGTCAGACTGTTGCCGTAACTGTCGTAATAACTTTAAACAATGACGCCATTTTACGTCTGAGCATACCGAACTGCATGACACGCCATTTTTTTACGTTCATAGATAACGATATGGCTTTTGCATCGGTAGGCCGAACATAGCCTAACGCGTCAGTGGTGAACGCCAGAACTTACATCCTCAAATGCTCCTTGAACCATAACGCAGTGGAACCAGCTACCACCTTCATACATTGCAAGCCTTGATGCCATCCAAAAAGTGTATGTATTTTTTTACGCCTTGATGTTTCGCTTCTCCTGCCTGGGTACTTAAACGGGCTGCAGTACGCACAAATAAATAAATAAATAAATAAATCGTGGCGACAAATAAACAAAACAGGTGCACTCTAGGAACTAAGAAATATTTCTAGGCTACCTGTGGCGAAAAGGGATGCCACCCTGCTTGTCAAGTTAATCGTGCCAAAATACGGATTTGACTGTACGGATGAACATTTATAACAAGAATTTCAGGCCCTGATGCTGGTTACTCTAGTTCGGGATGCACTGGCCTCGGCTGGCTACCCAGGCCCTCTTCCCCAGTTCTTGCAGTGTTGTAGATTCTGTGCTCCTCGGATTCTCGGAATACCAAAAGATGAAGAAATGAAGCAGTTGAAAGAGACCGAGGCACAATGTAGGTATCAGGAAGTCTACCAAGTATCGCCAGGGGTAGTCAAAATATTAATACAAGGTAAAGGTTACCCCGCACCTTCACCAAATGATAGCTGTGTTTACAGTGGTGTATTTACGATACACATTCAGAGGCTAGTTATAACAAACCACGATGGAAGAGAGCACCGCGCAAGCCAGGGAGCGAACGCACTTCACCGTCAGCGTCCTCTTCATCTCTCTTGATGATGATGCCCGCTAGCACAGTACATGAATGCCGTCCTATTTGTGGGGAATCTGATTAATGCCCCGTAACAATATTTTCAAAGCACATAAACAGGCTTAGGTGCCCAATGGAGTGTTTACTGGTTGGTGTGATCGTGTTTGATGGTCCTCTTGAGCGCTGGCGTGGAGTGAACAAGTGTCGTTTATTTTTTAGTATACCTCTGATGACATCACTGCTGACGTTGACAAGAGTCACAGGGGCTGGAAAAGAAAATACACCACATGAAAATTGCATTATCCTGCAAAGACATTCTTATTTCTCGCTGGACCTCTTTTTGCTTTCTGTACGTCGAAGTCTGTCTTCTGAAAGCTAGAAAAGTGACCGTAGTGTCGTCACTCTGTGCAATGTTCGGGGAAACTATGCGAAGAACATACAATGCCGCGATTGTGCTGCTTGCGGTGGCACCCGGCTGAGTGCGGCAAACCAAGTTCGCGCGCGAGATACACACAGGCCTTCTCCTTGTCTTCGTTGTTGCTACCAATTTTTACTTTCGTTAAAAGGTAGGAATTACTTACCATGCCGGGAGAAACAAGAGATTGTGTAACCAGCAAAACCAGAGACAACAAAGTGAGGTGGGGAAGATGAAGTATTGCATAAAATGAATACCTTGCGCAAAGCTGTTTAGCTTAACTGCCACTGAAAGAAGGGCAGAACATTATGTCGACCACTTCCGTCCTGTTATGGAAGGCCTTTGTCTACTTCGGCACGCTTTGGTAACCGCGCGTGCCGAAGTAGACAATGGCAGCACCTCTGCTACTATCGATAATTCTGCCAATCTACCCATCAAATTGCTTATCTTTCCATCCCATCCGCTTTCACTCATTTAATTTGCAGTAATAATGCAGTCAGTTCAGTGTAGGACGTTTGCAACGTTGCATTCATACTTATTGCCCATGAACTATTCCAATTTATCAAGTGTCCTACACAAACCTTGCTCTTAAAATCGCGGTGACATAAATACCGTTTTATTGCGGAATGATAAGGCTCCGCACACTTTTGACAATGCGCCCGGTGGGTCTAATAATTCAGCACAATTGCCGTCTCTCACAAATCGATGGTGGTACAACAATTGCTGTTTGACCATATAGGTTGTTCTTTTTTATTTCGTAAATGCTATATTTCAGAAAATGTGAACATCCTACAAAAAAGGTAATTGCAAAACTCCTAAATCTGCGAAATACCCTTTGTGCACGGCCGCTCAACGGAGCACACTGTCATGTGGACTGACGCTCGCGGGCAAGTAATGAAATGTATGAAATGGTTTCCGGAGAGCATATGTCTCTCGAATTTGAATGGGCCACAGTTGTAAACCTTCCAAACGAGTGCCACCCCCCCCCCCCCCCCCGTAGAAGTTCCACATACCGCGACGAGGTTGGGATTACCCACAGCTTCAGTGGGGACGGACACTGTACTCTAGTGACGTCTGCTGCACCTTTGAGAATAGTGTAGAGGTTCTCTTCGTTGCCCCAACATAACAGTGTATTTTGAGCGGTCCGGCTTTATTGTTCGCAAACTAAATTTATATATCCAGTTGATTGTAGGGTTTTAACGCGCCGACGCAGCGCAGGCGATGAGGCGCGCCGTAGTGGAGGGCTCCAGATTAATTTTGACCACCTGGGGATCTTTCACGGGCACCAAAATCTCGTACACATTGGCGTTTTTGCTTTTCGCCTCCATCAAAAAAGCGGCCGCCGTGGCCGGGAATCGAACCCGCGACCTCATGCTCAGCAGCGCAACACCTTAGCCACTGAGCTACCGCGGCGGGTAAAAACTTATATTTCCACCAATTCGCTCAGAGTTTTCTGCAACCAAGACGATGTGGGAGGGTAAATACGACACCGCAGTGGCCGTCTGGGAGGGGAGGAATACCCCCTCGTAGGTTCTTTTTTCGGATATTCAGTGGCGACTTGGACTAGCCACAGTGCCAATAACTAGACGAGGGCGCATGGCAAGGGCACAAAGAAACAAATTCTTAAGAAAACACGACACATATCACAATATACACAATTAGAAGAGAAAGCAAGTCACCCCTCAAAGTTAACTGACACATATGTTACCCTACGACATACGAAACCTTAAAAAAGTAGAAAAAAAAAATCCGACCAAAGGTTCAGGGCGATGAAGCGTTGTCCGCGGGGCACAGTGGTTTCTGGTGACGATACCAGGCAATGCGCCGCGGGGCTAAGATGATGTCGCCACGCG
Organism: Haemaphysalis longicornis; assembly: GCF_048455015.1. NCBI lineage: Eukaryota > Metazoa > Arthropoda > Arachnida > Ixodida > Ixodidae > Haemaphysalis > Haemaphysalis longicornis. The sequence continues at coordinate 29,214,207 of NW_027526204.1, read as the reverse complement.
TGACGCAACGTCGACGGGGAAGACGCACCGTTGTCCTCGTATACAACAGTCTGCTCGGCACCCACTCACTATCGCGCGCCCTGTAGCAGCGGCAGCAGGCAATGAGGCACTGCCGGTCACCGACGGGCAGCGGATGGCGGGTCGTCCAAGTGTGGAGCACGCCAACCTTTCGCGCCTCCACGAGTAAGGAGTCACGCCTTGGCTCCAGGCTGCCAATGCGCCAGCTAGATAAACCCCTCTCGAGATCGGGTCCCGACAACCCGACAAGCTTCTAGCCTTCCAGCTGCATTTTGTGCTCCTCGTACCAAGTTCGTCCACTCTTCCCGCCGTGCTCCTTCGTTCCAGCCTTGTGTCTCCAGCTCCTCGCTTTTGGCCACCTTTTATTGGCCCACGTCAGTCCCTCGTGTAGCTTGCCACTTCTTTCTCCTCGGTGCGACCACACTAAGGGAAATTCCCTCAGGCCGCATTCGCGCAGCGAGCACTGCGTCGGTATGATCCCGCCGCGTTGTCGTCATCGTCGTCGTCACAGCGGGAGCCTCACCTCACAAAATCATAAGACGGAATATGGGCTTAAAGCAGTCTGCATACCCGGAATGGTGCTGTTTTTAGACGCGGAGCTTAGAGTCCAACGAGCTCATCGGAAAATCTCTTGTGGATGTGAAACCTGTCGTGCTGACGGGTAATTTCGGAATATTGATGGAAGACGAGTTGCGGGAACGACTATTTGCTGAATTCGTAACAGACTGGAGGTGGTTTTGTCTCCTTGCCCTGCAGTATGACAAAGGCACTTTGGACAAAGCATGCAAGCTAGCAACAACAATCGAGTCCATCAACGTACACACGAAATAGACGCCGCACACCGCAAGATCCAATGCATGCAACAATTGGTGGCCCATGAGGAAGCCTAGAACCACGTCGAAACGAAAGGCTGTTAATACTGGTATATATATACGGAAGAAAGCACTCGCCAGTGAGTTGTCCTCTCCTAAGTAGCAGTTGCTTTGAATGAGCAAGACCTCGGAACATGGGAATGTTTCTGAAATAAAGAATTCCGCATCGCCTTGACCAGGATGCGCAAGAAAACGTTTACTTCCGAACCGTTCCGGTGGGTTCAAGGTGGTGGAAGCGGCACATCGCATGGACCTAGCTCAGCGGCGATGGCCTGCACCCTACCAATTTACTTCTACAAAATATGGCGTTTGCATACTGTCATTGCGGCCGAGCATATTTGAATTTCCATAGTCCCCACCCAAAGAGTGCGTTGAATTCTTCTGTCAATTAGATAAACTTTGTAAAGAAATCAGGAACAAGTATTGCGTTGGAATTCCTGAACAACGGGTTGGCCTTAGGTTTCCAAACGTCACTTTTAGGCATAAAAAATAATAATAAATAATAGAATCAAAATCGAGCGTTCATCGCCCTACCACAAGCATCGACTGCGCTGCGCAGGTCCATGTGCACTACGGGGTGCGCCGTTATGAGTTGCAGTTGCTGATAGCAAGTCTGTTGGAGTGGGTTTCCGTGTCAACACTATTTGGCGGAGACTTAATTGGTACAACAAACACCAATTTGACGATTCATTGTGCTAAGGTGTGCTGCTGAGCCCAAAGACGTGGGTTCGATCCGCGCCATGGTGTGTGTGGTTCTGATGGAGAACGGCAGTTTGCGGAGATTTTGGAGCAAGTTAAACATCGCCAGGTGGTAAAAATAATCTTGAGCACTTCGCTACGGCACCCCTAATATTAAGGCCAATTCACACGACGGACGGCACTACTGATTCGTACTGCAGAATGCGTACGGCGTGATGAGACATCCCCCATATGTGAATTTAGCGAATGTAAATGTACGGCACGCATGAGGCCAGACGTATTTCCCTTCGCGATTCTGGCGGAGGAAAACAGCAATTTAGTTCTTTTTTAGAGCTCAAAAACGCAGATAGTCTATCAACGATGCTTTTCCGCACGGAGCGGACTCGCATGAAGGAAAAACGTTAGGCGGTGGCGCCACTGGAGAAGCGTGAAGCCTAGACATAATAAATAAAATCGAAGACAGTCTACACGTCGCTGAGCCAAGTGACCGCCCTCGACTTCACTGGTGATAGTGATTTGCTCCTCCTTCTCTTACTCCCGCCGTATGAGAGAGCGCCGTCTCCAATTCAACAAACGCGGGCATGACGCAACACCAGAAAAAGATTATCGTGGGTCACGTGCATGCTCATTTCGTAGGCTGACTCCGGCGGCTCGGGAAAGGGAAACAGCGAAGGCGCGCCGTCAAAGGAGGTGGGTTTCCTAAGGCTGTTTGCATGACGTCATGCCGCTTTCTAATTATTTTAACAGGAAAGTGTTATATTTCGGGATAGACGAAGGTTTCACTGACGTCATATCCGTAACGGAAATGACGCCAGTACAACTAAGCAAGCGGCCTGCAAAGGGTGCGCCCCTGCACACAGCGTCCTCTTGCGTGGAAGCAACCTTTTGTACTAAAGGGTACGTTAAACACAGGGCTGTTTGTTTTCGGGTTTTATATTTTAACACGACACTGTTTTATGCCGGGATACACCAATACTTTTCCAACGCCATATCTGTCGCGTAAATGACGCCAGTACACCTTCGCCGAAGCGCCCCGCCTGCAGGACGTCGCTCGCCAAGCACACCCACAAGACAACCGCCGACGCGCAAATTATGCCGAGCTGCAGATTTTGCTGCAAATTTTACTTTCCTGTTTTACCGCTTGCCATGAACAGAGGAATCAACCACAGTTATTTTTATTACTTGTCAGACGCATAGACATCGCAACTATGCTTCGTTTCTAAACGTTTTGAATTTTATGCTTTATTATTATTATTATTTTAACTTCATTTTAGCATTATTATAAAAATGTCAGCCATGCTCTTATACATCTTTTTAATAAGAAAACAGTACTCTAGAATCAGAAACTTCTGCAAAATGAAACCTATCTCACCCACAGCAAAGAAAATAAGGTTGGGTTGATGTACTCCGGATGATGGACCGCTTACGTACTTCAGTTGAAGTGAATGGTAAGCAAGGAATGGTGAATGAAACGAAGAAATGGTGAACGAAACAAATGATGAGCGAAAACAGAGGAAGACCAACAAGACCAACAAGACCAACAAGTAAGACAATTTCGGGGAAATCACAGGACTCCGCGAACTGGTGATAGAAAAGCCTGAATATTACCGGAAGTGGACATCTTACATTAGTGGATGCAGAAAACGTCACGGCGCGATGAGGATGTTGATGATGATGAAGCAACTTGGCTAAGAGTTAGACATTTAAGGGTTTTCATACGGTTTAAAGTGGCGGTCAATAAGCGTACATGTAACGCGGCTTTTTGGGCCTATGGCGCGCTTGAGGCTTTCCGTTAAAACAATATTCTATAGTTTTGGGCGACGTATTTTTATCAAAGACAAAAGTTTCAACACACCGGTATTTGAGGTTGGTGTGCATCATATTTAAACATCTCATTCTACACATAGCACTGGCAAATCCAAACAAGAGGCGGGGTGTTTACAATTTTGAAAGGGAGTATATTTTCCAAATTATCACTGCTCTACCATTTTGAAGTTTTAGATAAATCAGAGACACATGTGCACGCATACTTGCCGAGCCTCCTTCCTTGTGATATTTTCTGCTTTTGGAGAAGAGGCTAAAGGTACGGGGCCCGTATCACTACCTCTCATCAAACCAATAAGGCACAGAAATACTTTTTTTCTAGGTTGCGCAGTAATATTACTCGTGTTAGTGCGTCAACTTCGCCTAAGAAAGACCGAAATGCAGAAATATAGGATGTGGCCTTCTGAAGTACAAAAGCATGCAGAAGGTTCTCTATTTATTCATGTTTTTTTCTCGGCATATCTTGACATTGTGCGGCTTCCCCGACACAAAAACCTGCATAGGTTTCTGCTTGTTGTTGATAAATGTGGAGGTTCCTTTTTTTACGCGCATTCTGTATAGCTTATGTGTTGAACGAGACGGAATAGCAAAATCTCTATTGTTGTCTTCACCTCGTGTAACAAGATACCTCTTACTTGTAGCTATAAAATTGAGAAACAATGCAGGTACGTCAGTGGTTGGCATAATAATCGTACAATAACAAAACAGGAATAATTTATTGAAGGGAAAGTTTTATAATCGTATAGTAGGAATTGGTCAGAACTTAGAATTTGAGGACAGGCATATGCATGAGCACACAACGCCACGCAGATCCACGCAACAATTTAGGCGCTACTCATGCCATTGGGGAGGCTGATATTGACGCCGCAATATTCTTTTCAGAAACCGGCTGACGCCGGGATTCGCCCGGGACTGTGTGGATACAAGATAGGTCTCCTGACCAGACGGCGGAGCTGGAAGCACGCCAAAAGAGCACCCAAAGGAGTGGCGACAAGACTGTTGTTGTATCTTTCCCACACATGTCACGAACACTTCTCCTGCGCATAAAGAAAACAGATAATATAGCGGCCTCTACACAGATGTTTGCTTTTCTTGCAGTAAAGGATAAAATAATATATATTGGAGCCTTTTTCGTTAAAATAATAATTAATTGATCTGCTATTATTGCAAGCTGATTCGGGATTACAATAAAGCTAACTTCGACGCCATTAATAACGAACTGTCAAGATTTCTTAGTCTTTTCTTGAATAAATTCGATAACCGCACGGTCAATGTGAATTGAAATTTGTTCAAATAAAAAATTCATGAACTGATAAACAAATACATCCCTTTACGCAAGCTGTCTTCGAACCTTAACGCGCCATGGTTCGACATTAACCTTAAGAGACTGTCCAATCGCAAAAAACGACTCTACCTGGCGATGAAGCGGTTTCCGTTCGAAAAACGTATTAGTTCATATAAAGTTGCTAACTCCCGCTACGTAAGTGCACTAAAAAGCGCTAAACTTAATTTCCTTCAGCACACCTTACCTTCTATGCTTATCACTGAACCAAAGAAATTTTGGCGTGTCGTCAGACCCAACAAAGATACTTGTATTCGCCTAGTTGATTGTAATGGTTGTGTTGCCCCTGATGCCGAATGTCTCATGTGTTAAGTGGCGTTTCCAACCGGAACTTTGTCGCGCCTTTTGATTTTTTATTGCCCAGTGAAGCATCCTATAACTATTTACCAATGGATCCTATTATGATCGATTCAGCTGGCATTGCTAAAATACATGAATCATTAAAACCTTCATGTAGTCCCGGAAGCGATCTAATCACTACAAAGCTTTTGAAAAGCACTCTTACTTACTCATCAATAATATTGTCTAAACTTTATCAACAGTCACTGGATACTCGTGAATTACCGTCTGACTGGAAGGTCGGGAAGGTGGTCGCCCGGCACAAGTCTGGAAGTAAAGAGTCTCCTTATAATTATCGCCCCATCTCATTGACAAGTGTCCTATGTAAAATTCTAGAGCATGTATTGTTTTCTCATCTTGTAATGTTTCTTGATTCTAACTCATTTTTTTCGCGCGCACAACATGGTTTTCGACAAACCTTTTCTTGTGAGACACAGTTGCTAACCTTCACACATCAACTTCATGTCATTTTGGATCGTCGTTCACATGCCGATTGCATTTTTCTAGACTTCGCAAAAGCTTTCGATAACGTAAACCATAAACTGCTACTTTTCAATCTTCAAACTAAACCTTGATTGCAATATTTTCGCCTGGTTGGAGCAGTTTCTTCTTCAAACTAAACCTTGATCGCAATATTTTCGCCTGGTTGGAGCAGTTTCTTCTTAACCGTTCACAGTTTGTAACGTGCAATGACCATGAATCTTCACTTAGTCCCGTTTTATCTGGTGTTCCCCAAGGTTCCGTTCTTGGTCCTTTTCTTTTTCTTATATATATTAATGATTTGCCAGACCTTGTTTCCTCTAACATCCACCTATTTGCTGATGACTGTGTTATTTTTCGCGAAATAAAGGATGTTAACGATACTAACCTATTGCAAAATGATATTGCTGCCACATGAGATTGGTGCTTCAAGTGGTAAATGCAACTTAACACTACTAAATGCAAAGTTTTGCATGTTTCACGGTAGACGATTTCTTCCCCTGCTTACTACCTCAATAACACGCCGCTCGAAAACGTTACATCATATCGGTACTTAGGTGTTAATATTTGTGATAATCTAACCTGGGCTTTGCATGTTGAGAATTTAATGAACAGCGCTAATCGCATGTTCGGCTACTTACGCCGCGACTTTGGTTCCGCACCGGTCTCATTAAAAACACTGTTATACAAAACATTAGTTAGGTCAAAACTTGAATACGCAGCTTCTATTTGGGACCCCAGCTCTTAAACTCTCATTAAATCATTAGAACTAGTCCAGAACAGCGCCGCTCATTTCACAATTGCAGCAGAGCAGCTAGTGTTACATCTATGAAAAATGCCTTGCAATTACCTCATCTGGCTACTCGTCGCAAATGCAGTAGACTTTCCTTGTTCCATTAAATTTATTACCACCACTCCATTTTACGCACCGCTCTCATTTCCCAACCTTCGTATGTTTCGTCCCGCACTGACCACCCTCACAAAGTAGGCATTATGAGATGTCTCACTAACACTTGTTTTCAGTCATTCATTCCTCGTACATGGAACGAATGGAACCACCTTCCCGGACCAATTGCTGGCATCCAAGATAACGAACGCTTCCGCACTGCATTATTAACAATGTAACTGATGTTAAGTGTACATGTTTCGTTGTTGTTGCTGCTGCACTTTGTTTTATTTTTTTGCTGTATTGCTCCCACTACATGAACGCCTACTCCCCTCTGTAATGCCCTTGTCCTTGAGGGTAAAATAAATAAATAAATAAATAAGCCCCTCTCCTGCAGCGAACAATCTGTCAGTGGGTAACAATACCCCGTAAAAAGTTTTACATGTTTCTGAGCATTGAGAGCAAGTATCTGTACCAATTTTGGTGTTTTGCATTCGTTAGATTGTGCATGTTTTATGAAATACTGCCCAGCCCGAACACCTCATTAGCGTTTCTGATGGAGGCCCAAACGGAAAACGGCTATGTGGCCCTATGTAGGAGGCATTAAATATCCCAAGGTGTTAAAAATAATCCGGAGCCCCCCTGAACGACGTGCCTTACAGCCCAGGTGTAGATACGGAGCGTTTAATCTTACAATGAATCAAAAGGAATCGGCTCAGCGGTGAAGACCGAAAGCAGGCCTTGCAGAATAAAATATGCCCGCAAAAACCGAAGAACGTAATAGGGTCCATGCCGATTATTTACAAATATCTTTATTCGTGCTCCATGAGGCCGACAAGAAGGCCAAGCAAAAAAGGTCGCCATCGATAGAAGTCTCCAAATTAGTTTCACGATACATCGTCTTGTTTTTTTTTTTGTTGTTGTCTTGAAAGCACTTCGGTAAGGCTACTCGTCTTTTTTGCTGTACTGTGCCGAGTGGGAATGATCGATCGTTCAAGCAAAATATAACCCGCCTTTTTTTTAGCATGGCAGGAAAAAGATGAAGATAGCAGAAAAGGTTGTGATGATTCATGTTGAGTGAATCACGTGGTTTTTATAAAATAGAGTGCGACATTGGTCCTGGGCCATAGGAGAGTACAGGCGAACAGCAATGTATTGAAGTTAGTTAGACTCCAAAAATAGTAGGGAATAAAATATTTGCTCCTTTGGAGATTGGTATAGCTACGACCAATATACGTCTTTTCACTCGCGACGGGAAGAGAAATAAGCGGGCTGGTGCGAGCGAACGAAATGCAATTTACACCCATAGCTCTAAAACTGATTTCGCTTCTCCCGACGCCAAAACGCAAAATGCTTTTTTCAGTAAAACGTTACACTGAAATTCCCATACGGCCATTGATGCGTCGCAAGGGTGCCTTGTGGAGCAGGTTAACATATTTCTCCTAGCTAAGTACCATGCTCTGACCACTTGTTCCGAGCGGTATTCGCTCTGTTACAAAATTTATGCGAAACGTCGTAGGGCTTCAAATTGTCCAACTACGTTAACACCAGACTTGTGTTTGTTCTGAGGAGTCACGTGACTGAACCTTTGTAGTTGATCAAGCGTCGTGGGATACACACTGGCCATCACGGACGACAGACTTTAACGAATGAGGATAATGAATTGTGCCAGTCAGCGCGGTATATTTGTATGCCGTAGCGGGCATTATTCAGCACAGCTTGTTCGGAGAAACCCCGCAACTCTGTGAGACAACACGTCTAACTCGGACGTTCTCCCGAACAAATACACACTTGTAATTAATACAAGGGGCGAAAAATTGGCCTAAAAGCTTGTCGAATGAAGTTGTCGGTTGGGCGAGGTCGAAGCAGGTCATCGCTGGTAAAACAGCACAAATTTTGGAAACCTCCGTGGACCGTCATTACGACAGCGCATTGATTTCCGCCAATAAAATTTTTTTAAGTTCACAACATTTGTACACAGTGGCTTCATGCAACGCCATTTTAGTTTTACTGCGTATCAGTGATTGAAACTTCCTTCGCCGGCGGCACTCCTGTGCCTCCTGGCACATCACCTGTGAAGCACTATATATATGTAACGTAGCCGGACCCGTGAATGTTTGCCAAATAAAAATAAAGGGAACAATTTGGTGCTCAGTTTCTAAATAAAATTTCTGCCTGCCTCTAATCTCATATTTTCTGCGCAAAATGTGGTAGGGTTACTCACAGAAACCCTCTCTTCGCGCAACCTGAGTCATTGAAATAGTTTTCTGCTATTTTAGCCCACTTTCGGGCACACAATAGAAAACATTTAAGTTGCTCCAAAAGCCTTGACAATCAATCATCTGTGCTCGGCAAACTTCTACAAACAAAATACGAATAGGATTACCGAGAACCGAGAACGAAGAAAGAAATTAGTTGACTGTCTCCAGATTTTGTGGGACATGTCGCTAACACAATTGACGTATTCCGCCACTGCTACGTAAGTGAATTCAAGTTTACAGCATTCCACTGCTCAACGCGCCATCTACCGGAGTCTTTTTTACTGCTGAACGTGTTGTACTGCCGCCAGGGGCTCTAGAGTTGCGCGTGACCATTGGCGATGACGTATTTTTTTCTGCAGTGACTGCAAGAGGTCATTTACTATCATAAAAATGTTTTGCTTCTAATAGGCTTAATGTTTTGATTTTGCTTAACAATGTTAACAAGTATGAATATTTCAACAAAATAAGTAGGGTTAGAAATGGCTTAGCTTTTACGTGCGTCCTAAGTTTGAAGTTATAACAACCAAAAAAGAAATATACATTGTACACAGGGAATAAACAATGTTGTCAAAGGATCCCAAATCTCCAATCTGCGGTTCTCTTTCAACAACTGCGTTAACTTTGACCGGGCGGCTGAATAGAGGGACTAACAGACAGAGACAGGCAGGCAGACGGACATTGAGTTGTTGAGGCAACAGACAGGCACCACCGATGTATAACCAGTATATACCCAATTGTAAAATAAATGAGTTGGCCGAAAGCCAACTGGAATTTCGACCATCCAAAGGTGGAGATAATACAAAGGGAAAGCCTACTCCGCGACCCACAGATACAAGTACGGGCCAGGGGAGACTCCTTTGATCTCCCCTGGGAAGGGAGCGGTCTACCACTCCAAGTTCTCGGCGCTACAACAGATCCAAAAGCAATGAGCCTGGAGCCGCAACCATTACCTGGAGTGGTAACCCGCCACGTAGCCGTTCGAACTATCAAGCGAGATGAACGTACTGGTATGGATCCTCCCAAGAGACAGAAAAGAAGGTGAGCTGGGCCCGCATGCTGTCACCCACTGATCTTGAGTCCCAAAGCCAATTTCCCCCCTCCAACCTGAATACGAAAAACCAATGTACCAAATGCCACAAGAGACATTCGCTTATAAAACAGCAATCAGCACAGATAGCGAAGCAGACTGAACTAAAAGCCTTGCTGCAAGCTCGCTTGAAGGCAGCGGAGACGGTGAATGCACGCGACACTTCCAGCAAACGCAAAAACACAAAAAAGGGCCAGGCGAAGCCGCCAGCCTTTCCTAACAATCAGTAGCAGCACCAAGAAGATATGGAAACAGCCATGCCATCCCATCCCACCTTCGCACAGAACACACCGCAACATGGTATGAATAAACAAATTCAGGAAGCCATCTTGCACATTTATGAGCTTAGAAGGGATTTGCAAAGACACCCAGGAGGATAAATAGAATAAAGCGCTAGGTTTGGCACATTGGAAGACAACATAGACGACGCTCTGCTAATTCAAAGCTCGGCCCGACGCTTCACCCCGTACGCTAAAACCAACCCATGCCTGGGCACCCAACCCTACTTCTCAAGATGGCCCCCACAATAAACAAACACACCTGATGACACTCACCTTCTTGGCTAAATCACCTACGCGGATCCTTCAGGAAAAGCAACAGTCACCTTAATAGAGGATAATATAGCAGCAACGCTACATTTCACGGCTCAGAGGGTCACGCATTGGTTGAACTTCACTCCCATGCTAGAAGACAAAAACAACCTCTTTATCTTGAACGTGTATTGCCGAGCATCTGCTAAACAGACTGGCCTTCAAGACACCATTCAAGAAACCCTAAACCTCCCCACAACGCAAACAGTTCGCATCCTTGCAGAGTTTAATGCCCCTCATCAGATGTGGGACTACAATTACAATTCAAAGCGAGGACGAGAGTTAACTCATATAATGGACCAGAACGGGATTACTTTACTAAACGATCCCCAAATCCCCAACAGTCTGGGCACCAGTACGGCGAGAGACACAACCACAGACCACTGACTACTATCGGGCTGGGTCCGTCGACGTTACTTGGGTCAATACGAACACCAATCTTGGCTCTTACAACGAGATACTTCAAATTACTACAAAAGAGCAAAGCTACAAGGCTCATATACGCTGGAGCAGACATGACACCTGGGACCTATTTATGGAAGCTCAAGCACGAAAAAAAAATTATTCCGGAGGCACCCTATGACACACGGGTCGCAGAAACAATGGAAGACCTTGTAGCGCCACCATCATCATCTTCTTAAGCAGCACCATCATCAGCAGCAGATTGACCAGCTGGCAAGGAACACACTCGGCACTCGGCACACCTCGGGAACGGCACCCGCGTTTTACGCGCCTCGTCGTGTTCATGGCACTGCCAACGCAACCATAATAAACGTGGGCTCGGCCGCACCGCCTCATCGGCCACCTACAATTTGGTGACCCGGACAAGCGGCTTCGCCATGGCATCACACCGCTGCTTCCCCAGCCACAATGCTGACAACGGCACGCGACGAACTTCCATCGCCCTCCCAGAACTTCCCTTGCTGATTCCGTTTGAAGCCATCAGAAACCACGCTGCATGGTTCGTCATCCTGGAGAGCCATTTTTACGTTCACGATATCCAGTCCCAGGAGACCAGGTACCTCATCACTTTAGAGAAGTTACCTGCTGACCTAATTGAGCGCATCCAGCTGCCGGCCCCGGGCCCTAGTGCATACAACCATCTGAAGGCCGCTGTCCTAAACCACTGCGGTATGGGAACCCAGCGGACGCCAACGGCTGCTGAACCAACGCCATTGTCTACACCACCACGCCTTCCAACGGCACCTGTCGATTCCAATTCGTCGGAATGTCCAGCATCACCTGTCCAGGAAACACGAGCCCCAGCTATGACTTTCAGCAAGACAGAGTCGACCTTTTGCTTTAAGAATTCGACAGTACATCCTGACGCCCAACCACCTCCGCAGGGCAGGTGTACGAGTGATCTTCGAGACCACTCCACTCCCGTTGTACGACAGCCGTCTTCCTCGCCTCAGGATGTACGGCAGCCTCCAGCAGCCGACGGCAGCCCGAGATTCACGGAAGTCCAACTTACCGTCGAAGCTGATCAGACTGCCCCCGACAATCCTGACGTTCTGCCTACGATGACAAGATTGGAACAAGGATTGCGGGGCAAGCTTCCCAACAAACGTGGCCGAAAGCAGCATTACGTGTCTCCGTGCCATCGCGAGACGCCTCACAAATTGGCCACCAGACCTCGACCGATTCCCTTCTGCAAGAGAACTTTCAGTCGACACTATAACATCAGCTCAACTGTGCGACTACGAGCAAGGCACACAAAACTAGCACGCAAGACGGGAATGAGACTTCACGGCCGAGCAGCCACAGCTCATCATTGGAAGGCTCCGCGATGCCGCCTCCCGTTTCGTGTGCGGAAGTTGCAAAGACAGCGATGCAGCCACGACCCCCAACTCTGAAGACCACCCGCGCAGGTATTTCAACTTCCCCTACCCTGCATAGCGGCCGCTCCTGTGCCTCCCGTGGAAATTGTGCTTGCTAATCACACCGTCTACGGAAGATCCTGTTGCACCGCTTCCACCCACGCGTCCGCTTCCGCACTCCCAGCCTCGTCCACCAGAGGTTTCCCCACATCCCGGACGCTACCTCGCCGACGACCAGGACCGTGCCGTTATTCAACCCGTACCCCTTGACCACTGACTGCCCACGGACTCTTCCTGACAACGGACAAATTGTACATACCTGTACATAATACGTAGTGCATTTTCGTGCATTGTCATATACATTCGTCACTTTACCGCGCTTCACGCTATAGGGGAGCCCTGTAGCACCACCATCATCATCTTCTTAAGCAGCACCATTATCATCAGCAGATTGACCAGCTGGCACGGAACACATTCGGAACTCGGCACACATTGGGAACGCCACCCGCGTTTTACGCGCCTCGTCGTGTTCATGGCACAGCCAACGCAACCATAATAAACGTGGGCTCGCCCGCACCGCCTCATCGGCCGCCTATAACCTCAAAAGGCATGCTAAAACAATCGCCGCAGCATAACCACTCCCTACGTCGACTCTCGCCTCCTACCTTTTGGGATTCCAGGCGTAGCGTTAAAAAACGCTGGCAACAACAACAACATAACCGAAACCTACGAAACAGATAGCCGTTATAAACAAGCAAGCAGATGTCATTGTGTATGGAGAACGGGATTCAGCTATGCGACAGCCTACAGAAACCCTGTTTACGCGGAAGGCCTGGATGCTCCTTCGTCATTTCATCGAACCCTTGACTAGCACGAGTGAGACCAATCGAAACATCGCCCGCACTATCAATAACTACCCAGGAAAAAACCGACCAGCATTCACAAGACCTACAGACCAGCTATCTCACAGGGACTGGACCTTCTCCACTTCACCCTGCACTGGTACGCCTATCCCAACTCTAACCAACGTATTCAACTTGATGAACTACGATCAGCAATAGCCGAAAGGAAGAAAAACAGTGCACAGGGGCAGGGCGGCAACACCTATAAACTACTTAATAACCTAGGTGACCAAGCACTCGAAAGTCTACTTTAGCTCTTCAACGAGTTTTGGGGCACACGGAAACTCCCCGTCCAGTGGAAGGTAGCGGAAGTAAGATTCATCCCGAAGCCTGCAAAGTCACCTCATATCGAAACCCTTTGTCCAACCATTCTGATATAATGCATGGGGAAGATCATGGAACGAATAGTAGTCAAGCACCTGCTAATGTACCTAGACATTCCCAGCACAAATGTTTGGCTTCCGCAAACATCTCGGCACAAAAGACGTTCTTCTGCAACTTAATGAGGAGGTGCTCAACCAAGACACGCAATGCTCCCCTAGAGCGGTACTAGCTCTCGACTTATAAGCAGAATTCGACATTGTTCCCGAAGAGACCATCCTCAAGAACCTCAACGACACATGGTGTGATCAGAAGACCTACGACTATATAAAAGACTTAATCTCAGACTGCACTGCAACACTCAAAATAACTGACGTCACCTTCACTCCTATCATCCCAGGAGTTGTGGCACACCTCAAGGATCTGTCCTATGATTGGTATAGAAAATGCCTTTGTGGGTCGGTGGATCTTCGGGAACTTGTGTTATGTTTACTGCAGCGCCTGGACGTGTATTGGAATTACTTTGACACTGCAATAAATCTCAAGGCATTTGTTTGATTTTTGCACTTATTTTACGAAACCGTTGATCACGCATTGCCCGCACAGCTGCGCGTCCCTTGCAAACTTGAGAATCGGCCCAGTCAGCACACATGGCTCTCTTCGTCATAAGCACGGAAGTTGGAATTTCGCCCACGTCAATCGCGAGCAGAATCCGCCCACCGAGCCAAACATGGGGACACGGTTGAACACCTCCTCCATCATAGTTGCTGCCACGTCTGGCTGATGTTACAACAAAAAACTAGTGCGCTATGCGCGCGATCGCACAGTCACCACAGTCAAGATGTCCGCCAGCTGGGACGCACCTCACCCCTGCCCTCGCGAGCTCTTTATCTTTGTTTTGTCACTCTGTGTCCGCGAAAATATGGGGAAAACGTTCGTCAAAATGCCTCTAATTTTTGTGAAGCAATTAAAAACAAGCAGGGGACAGTATTCACACAACACACGACGCAAGTCCCGCTACGTGTTAAGAACACCTCCGGGGTCAATTCTACGTGCATATCTAAAACAACACAGGTTTATGAAAACGCCATAACACGTGCACAGACAGTCGTCCACCACGGGGACACCGCCAGCCGCCCGGAGGCAGCACGTGTAGCACAAAGAAGGAACGAAAGCCGCGGCTTATACGATGAGCAGCTCGTCACCTCGAAGGTATTCCGGTTTAGAGAAGGTCCGCCACCGGTACCGATAAACTGGTTGCTGGCAAACCTATCTGAAAGTTCGAATCCCACTTTGGCAAAAGTTTTTAGTTCCTGTGTAAAAAAATGTCAAAGGTTCTTAGCGGTAAACATTCTGATTTTTCAGCCAGAATTACGTCATCGTGCCTCTTGAAGTAGAACCCCGAGCGTTTTGAAGTAGAACTACGTTCAGGTGCCGCTGAGCGTTTGTTTCTCGCATACAAATATCGACTGAAACAAGGAACGAGTTCAAGCGTGGGCACGGGGATATAGGGCTGGTGCGCCATTGCTTTTACTGCCTTTCTCACAGTGTCGAATCACACTACAAATTCCCCAAAACTCCTGAAAGGGCGATACTCGTTTAACCTATTTTTGCGACGAAATTGAGGTTATATTCGAAGGCACAATACTTGTACGCTACGCAAAAATGTCGGAAAGTTCTTCTCAAAAAGTCGAAAAGTTCTTCTAAAACACGCTGTGGCACTAAATATAATGTCAGCCTATATACGCCTCCATGTGCATAAACGACAGCTTCCAGCGCCTAATTAGGCGCCGGAAATCCGCATTGTAAGTTGCTGAAGTTCAGGTCTCTCGCCTTAATTGTATTAATTGCATCCTCTCCCTGATTGAAGAGCTACACTGCAATGGCTATGCACTTCGATGGCCAAGAGATACTCGTTTCTCTTGAGGAGCAGGCTTCCAAGCTAACGTAAGGGAGTGTGCTAAGGCGTCTTTACTGTAGGCGTTCGTTGAAAGAATACCTGTACTGGCTTGTTTTATGTGAAACAAAGCAGTTTATTATCGCTTCAAACTTTATGCCGATCAGGTATTAGAGCGAAAGCTTGCTCAGTGAAACCGGTGGCGCTCTGTTCAAAAACTAACCCGTGGACAAGTTGGTCAAACCCACGGCTCCACTGAGAAGTCTATACAAACGGCGCATGCGTGAAATCACTTCCGTTTTGTCAAAACGGTTACTTAAAAATCGCAAAAAAGGCATGGTTCTAGATAAGATAATACACACATCCATCATGAAGGAGTGGAGTAGTTCCATTCGTATACATTTACATTTTTCATAAATGCGTTTACCATGTGGTCTAAAAATCGATGCATGGGTTCGTTTTTAATTTACCATTTGGCTCTTCGAAGGTTTTGCCGAAACGATGGGACGCCCTTTCATCGAAGGTGAGACACACCTTCTGCCAATGGTTATGACGCACGTTCGATGCAAGAAACCTTTCGCACTTTCTGAACTTTCTTTAGGAAGGGATGGCAAAGTGTTTTTCTTGCCACCTTGCGCAACATTTTGCAGTCGATATCTGCCAGCTTCTGTTTGCACAAACATTATACCTGCGCCGAGAATTTTATAATCAAGTTATAACGCGCGCACTCATTGTTTTACGTACAGTAGCACTGCCCACTTCATTTTTGTGAGAACACACGTGGCTTGGGAGGAACAGCAGAGGTTCTTGCACAAGTTCTAGCCATACCTAGCTTGAAGATAGACAGCTGCTTCTCCCGGAATGCAGCTCGCTGTATGGGGAAATACAATGCAACCAAAAAAGCATTGTCATCGACAACAAGCGACATAATAAGATGTACCCTAACTTGCTCACAGCGGAACCTTCACGCCAGAACAATGTAGTAACCAAGGGCTACTGGTAGAATAGTCTCATTGTAATGTTCGATTGTTTTTAGTATGCGATGAGGTCCCTAAGTTTCTTGCATTCACTTCCTGAACAACAGCGACGAAATCTTGGCTATTGTGGTATGCATTCCTGATGGGTAGAAAAGTTGTGATGCTTCAGGAATACGGCGTGAGCGTGGAAAAGTATGAATTACGAAGTTGGCAGTGCCAAGGGTGCTGCTTGAAATGGGTTCGGATATCTGACTTTCTTCAGCGCACAGGTTTTGCCGCAGAGCATTTGTGAAACCTTCTTGGGAGACTGTTGACGTTATCGTGCCTTAAAGGACGTTACAAAGATGCCTCGTGAGGTTTGTCACCCACTTCTTCGTTGTGGTTTCCTCGACCGTCCGGCATTCCTACAAGTGGGTATGTGGCATGAACTGCATCAACCAGGAACTTTTCTCTACAACTAAGCTCGGAATTGTTGTTCTAGAGTGAATTATCATGTCTTAGTATAAAGTACCAATGAATAGATTTTGTTGGAATAATTGAAGTTCTGCTATGTCATGACCTGGCTTTAGCCGATGAAATATCCATTATGCGAAAATGAGCCACGTATTGCGTGATACCGGTTATATGTAAATATAAATCTGGTTTCGGGGATTGTAAGCAGGCGGGATTAGTATAACCAGTGACATGCTTAGCTGAAACGCCTTGCTGCGTGCAAGTAGACCTCATCGAATCGTAGAAAAAATACGTGAACGTTTCGACTACAGGACAGCAGGTCGTGTCATAGCGCTTTTCTGCCAGTGCCTTATCATACGCCAAACTCCCTTTGCCACTGGATGTGTATCTTAAAACCCACTAAATTATTTTTATTTACTCGTGAATTCATTTATTACCAGTACGTATACTCCCTCAGAGCATACTTGTACAATGCTGTTGGTAGGCACAAGAAATGATACAATCGCGTAGAAGAAAATTTTCATACACAACAGTAAAAAATGAAAATCGAGAAACCTAATTCCCGCAAAGACAAAATTTAAGAGCATGAAAAACAAAACAATATTCATGGTTGACCATAATAAATAAAAACAGACAACTAAAATTCACAATTTAAAATGTGCGGTGAATAATACTTCCTCTCCTACAAATGCAAACACTACATGGTAGAGGCTGTCGCAATGACAGTAACAGAATCAGAGTTGGAGACTACCCTACCCACTTCCCTTTTCCAGTTGCAATAGAGTTAGGAAAAACTGTTGTTAGAGAAAATAAACCTAAATTTGATTTTAAAATCCTCCAAAGGTGATCTCGAAGCTCCGACATATAATGCCGCGTACTCGAGCCCCGTTTCTGTATAGCGGTGTTTGATCGTGGTGCGCGTTAAAAAGACGCTTTTGTAAATACTGCCCGGCGTGCACAAAGAACCCTGCCAACCAAAGGCATTGGTGACTTCTGAAATTCTTATTGTAACAACATTATTTCATCAACTAGCCTTGCGGCCCATTCTTTCGCGGTTCCGGTAATTTTTTGACCATATTTGTAGAAAGGCGCACACTTGTCAGGTGCACTTTTTCGTTTAAATTTTTTTGTGGGTCACTGAATTGTGTTAAAAAATACTTACGCGTGAATACTTGTCTGTAGCTACATGAACATAACTGGCTCAAACAGTTATTGCAGTGAACCTGACAAAATTATGCCTAGCAGGGTCTTTCACTCGTACTTGTAGGATTTCTAGAAATAAGCTAGTACACCACCGTTTTGTTAGTAAAGTGCACATGAAAACATATATGTAGGTTTAGCTCATCTGCCACAGAGCACACCAAGACGCCTAATCCAGATTATTCTGCAAGAAAGTAATGTCAATGAATGAATTAGGGGTTTGATTTAAAGCAAGTACTTGAAAAATTATTTACCGAAGAAAAATTGTCAGTGCTCAAAAATTTTAGAGATACTTTTATGCGTGTAATAAGATACGACACAAGAATGTGACGAACAAAGACATAAATTTAAGAAGCGCTGCAAAGATTTACGAGCTCCTAACAAAACATTTACTGGAAAGCTAGAAAGTTCAAGAGTAAAATTCTAAATTCAAGCAATAATTTCAAGCATTCTATAAAGAGAGCAGCGAAAACATTCTTACTGTTGTGAAAATTCAGTAGCATGTAAGGGTTGGTAAATGCAAAAAGGGTCAGAATAAATAATAAAAGACCTAAACTGTAGCAGCGTGGTGCCGCCAAAAAATAACACTTATTACAATCTCTGCGAACCATTTTCCTATATTAAGATCTAAACTTTGATGATATTTTGTTCAGTATTTTGCTGGTTTAGTTTTATGCGTTAAACTTTAGTTCACTTGTATGCTGCTTTCTGAATACATACTATCTTTCAGAAATTTTGCACGTATTTTATCTTCATCCGTTTTTATTTACATGGATTTATAACCGTCACAATCAATGTATCGGAATGGAAATTATGCCGCAATGGCGTGGATTTGTTTCAAATATTTCAATTACGCTCTTCTTTCTTCAGTAATACTACCCCTCTTTTTTATTGTACACACTTAGGGGCGCGTTAGGTAACAAAGTATGAAAGGTACACCTTAAGTTCTCCTGTTTTGGCGAAAACCTAAAATTCTCATGTGGTCTACATTTTGCCACACGTAAATGGTTCCAAATGGGTGAAAAAAAGTCCTAAGCCCTTCACTATGGCACGCCTCACCGCCTGTATAGCTTCGGCGCTATAACACCTGATTGAGTGTGTGGTTTAACGCGCCGACGCAACGCAGGCGATGAGGCGCGCCATAGTGGAGGGCTCCGGATTAATTTTGACCACCTGGGGATCTTTAACGTGCGCCGAAATCTCGTACACACGGGCGTTTTGCTTTTCGCCTCCATCAGAAAAGCGGCCGCCGACGCCGGGAATCGTACCCGCGACCTCGTGCTCAGCAGCGCAACGCCTTAGCCAGTGAGCCACCGCGGCGGGTGCTATAAAACTTCATGATCAATGAATCAATGCCCCGCATTAGTGCATTTGCAGTCAGAGTCAAATGTAAATTCTATATTCCTGAAATGCATGCGGCGGTGTTGTCGGCATACTGTTTTTCCGGCTAAAGGCTGGCAACCTTACTTTTTTTATTTAGGTACAAGGAACCATATTTCTAAGTATGTAAAAGCCCATGACAGCCAATACAGGCCCTCTTTTTTTCTTTGCCGCCACTATAGGCTGATGCGGCTTCCCGCCATGCTGCTTTCTTTTCGCGCCCTTTTGCACTGGTCCCGATACAAGATAAAATGTCCGCCCGAGAGTGTTTAGGGCGGACGCCTAGTGCCTTAACGCCGAGAAGCTTCATCTTCGATCTCCAATATGCAGCACAAATTGCATCTTCCTTTCTAGGAATTTCTGTCGTTCAGGACGCAGTGCAGCAAGACGCCTCCGCGTGCTGCTTGTCACCGGCGCTGCTCAGATTTTTAGCCTCAGCTTACACCAATGACCCATAGCTGCCATGTTCAACTGTAACCCGCGGCCGCCTCGATTTCTTAGCGCGCCGGATCCTGCGTCGGTACTGTCGAAGGAGTGGAAGCTTGCGTTCCTCAACTACTTAGAAGCCGTCGGAGACGACGACCTCTCTCTCCCAGCGTCGAAAGAATGCTATGTACTGTAGGCTCTCGGCTTGCAGGGACAGCAAATATGCTTCAATTTGGCGCCACTTACTGCATCAATGTTCTAGAACGGAAATGTCAAAACAAAGCCTGACAGCACTCTTATCCAAGGGGAACTTGCTGGTCTTGAAAAGAATTTCGCTACAAGCGTAAACGAGTTGATGGAGCGACACCGCTTCCGACAGCGTCAACGGGTGTACACGGGGAGCCCTTCGAGGAGCATGCCACTGCAGTGCACGAGATATCAGCAAGCTGTGATTTCGGGGTGCAAGCTGATAAATCGTTACGAGGCCAGTTACTTTAAGGGGCAGCGTCAAAAAACATACGTCAGCGTTTTCTTTTAGAAGGGACAAGCCTTACTTTTAGCCTATCTGTGGAGCTTGGCAGACATGTGGAGGAGACTCAACAGGAATTGAAGGAGTTGTCAGCTGACTCTGTCGTGGAAAGAATAGTGGGCAATTGTGAGCGTCAGTGCTACTGTATTTTCGGCGTACTACGTTGCACGTCACCTGGTCATCGAGTGATTGCCAGGAAATGCCCGGCTAAGAAGGTTAATGTTAAATTTGCGACAAGGTAGGACACCTTGCGCCTGTATGCAGGTCACGAGGTAAAAGGGAGTCTCCAGGCAGCCAAAAGGGCAAGAATGCTCCTGAAGCGACAAATGAAACTACCGTTCTACACTTGAGTTCTGACTCTACACTCGGAATATGTATTAGCATGATTGTTGCTGTTAATCATACCGCACTGAGCCTGCTCGTTGACAATGCGTCGTCTCCTCACTGAGTGAACGAAGTTTTGAAGAACATTTCTCCTACTGTCCACTGACGGATACCAAAGCGAGGCTGTTGAACTACTCAAAGCAACGGATCCCTGTGAAGGGTTGTTTCCTTGCGAACGTATAAAACCAGCAAGGTTGCACATGTGTTCATTTCTATGTCGTGGAACGTGGGGCATCACTTCTAGGACTAGATGCCCTACATCTCCAGCTCTCTATTGAAGGTGATGCAATGCCCTGGCTGCAAATAGATTAACAGCTTTGTTCGTTACTACCAGCTCACCACCGTGGAGAGTGTTCACACCTGTTCTCCGGTGAACGTGGCCTGGCCAAGAGTATGATGGATCTGGACACCAAGGTCACGCCCCAAAGCAGCCTTAAGAGCCCCCAGGGCCCGGTCTCTGACACAGACCTAATCAGGAAGCAAACACGATCTGCTCAAAGGTCTAAAATACGATGGTTCCACGGCTTTAAAATGCATTATTATGCAGACAGACAAGAACGAGGACCACACCAAATAAATAATTTTAGCATTTACACCTGTCCACACTACCAAAATCCATCAATTCATACTTGACCTTCTGCGCCATCAAGCCGTATTTGTTTGTTATTCATTTATTACGGCGAAGCAGTATACCTCTAACGAGCCAAAAAAATTACGTGTCCGCGTCAGCAGAAAACCCCTAGGCAATTACTGGCTGCATAAACATATATCCCGGGCTACTACAGGCGATTAGTTACACCCTGGCTACACGAATAAACTGCTGGCACCGCCAGAGATCGAAGCTGGGCCCGCGGAGAAAAGTGGAGCGAGAGCCCGTTGTCTTACGGACGAAGCTACGCCCAGATGTGTAGGAGGAGACAGATGGTCGTTTCGATTCAGCGTCTGGGGAGGAGGAGAGCGCGTTTGGCGGCGACGTATGAACCAAGAGTGAGGCGGAGCAGTGAGAGAGATGACGCGAAAGACACGGTGTCACCCTCCTCGTCACCCTTCAAAAGATGATAAATGTGGCCGCCAGAAACGGGGCGTTACAAACTGCGCAATAAGCTGCCGGCACGCGCGACACGAACGTAAGCAATAAAAAAGAGAACTTCCGCTCGCGCTGTTCAGGCAGGGGGAACGCGAGCAATGCGAAAGCGGGAAATTTTAATTCCATTGGACAAACCTCTGCTATATTCATCAAGAGAGCAGTGAGACAAAGACGCGAGAACGTGACGGGTGGTGGCAGTGAGCGGACGCTACGTGTGTGAATTCGAGTGACGCTGCATGGGCAATCGTTGTGGGTGTCGTTTAAAGCTTCGCAGTCTAACCACCCTGAGAACGTGGTCTGGAGCCAATTTTTATTTATTTAATAATTAATTAATTTATTTATTTATTTTTCGATTCCCGGCCGCGGCGGCTGCTTTCCTGATGGGGGCGAAAAGCAAAAACGCTCATGTGTACGAGATTTCGGCGCATGTTAAAGATCCCCACGTGGTCAATATAATCCGGAGCCCTCCACTACGGCGCGCCTCATCGCCTGCGCTGCGTCGGCTCGTTAAACCCTTCAATCAATCAATCAATCAATCAATCAATCAATCAATCAATCAATCAATCAATCAATCAATCAATCAATCAATCAATCAATCAATCAATCAATCAATCAATCAATCGTTTATTTAGTTTTTATTTATTTAGTTGTTTATTAACGTGTTTGTTTATTCATTTGTTTATTTATTTTTATTCATCGTTCCAATAATTGAACCGTCAGGGTTCCCTGACGTACATTGCAGAGGGGAGAGACAAGAAACGATAGACTTACTGCAAAAGGCACTCAAGGAAGCAGATAACTTAAAAATATTATCTACAGCATCAGAAAAACCAGGTACATTACACATGAACAAGAACTAGTCCAGATGTGACAATTCATGTTTAAATGGAAGGGAATTCCCTAAGCTTGTTAAAGTTCCTGGTAGATAATTCCAGTGATTGTTGGTTCGGGGGAAAAGAACTGTTGGTACGCGGACGTGTTGCAGCGGGGCACGTTTACTTTTAGTGAATGATCGCGACGTGATGCAGGTTCAGTCCAAAGAGAACGCAGCGAAAGATTGTCATAAAATATTCTATGGAAAAGAACAAAGCGAGATAGCTTCCTGCGGGTAGCAAGTAGTGGAAGACGTAACGTCGTTTCTATGAGATTTACGCATGCTGCACGATGATGGCCAAGATGGAGTGAGCTTAGCGGTTTTCTAGGGCTTCTGATGTGGTTATGAGTGTAGTGTCCCCTGGCTCTCATATTGAATACGCGTACTCTAACTGTTGGCGATCGTAACATGAGTAGGAAGTTTAATGACGACGGACCTACGGAAATTTTTTTTCATATTTAACCTAAAGTGCGATTGGCTTTCGTAGTTACGTATTCGACATGTGGTTTCGTGAAAGGGCATTATAACGTGGACGCCAAGGTAATGGGAGGAATGAATTAATTGTAGGTAATAGTTGTTAAGGTAACAGCTTCCGCACGCTGAGGTAGTACGGCAAATAGGCAAGGTTTTACATTTGTTAGGATTAAGGTCTATTTTGCAAGTGCGACACCACTGCGAAATGTTGTTGAGGTCTCCTTGAAAGGAGATGTCTATAATTGAGATTTTACGGTATAGAACGCAATCGTGAGCAAAAACGCATATTTGAGAACATACGCTATTAGGCAAGCCATTTCCGTAAATTAAGAACAATAAATGACCCAAGACTAAATCTTGAGGGCACCGGATTTAATTGAATTCGGAGGTGCGTCAGTGTCATTTGCAGTAACGAATTGAACGGTTGATGTGAGAAGGTTGCGTACCCAATTGAGAAGGGTTGGCTCAGTATGTAGTGAGCTCAATATGCACAGTAGAGGGAGTGGTTAACTTTGTCGAAGGTCTAGGAAAAATTGATAAATACACAATATAACCGAGCAACCACAGTAGATGCAAGAATGCATATAATTAGTCGGTGTGAGGAGCTACGCTTCACAAGAGACAAATCCATGCTGACTTAAACAAAAGGAATAATTTTTTCAGAAATTTTGCGGTATGTGAGAAAAACATCTGCTATGATTTTAACGGTTACAGACGTTAATGTTGTCGATCTGAAATTCGGTGGGTTATTAGCATCGCAAAATTTGTGATGAGATATAATTTTTTCTCTTTTCCAGTCTTTCTTCAAAGAAACCGAGCTATTACATTGAGAGAATAGGCATTGCGAGACTATGAAACAATAAGCACTTGTGTTTTTCCAAAAACAATAATATTGCGTTAATACCACTGCACAAGGTCAGCTTTAGATTATCAATAAAAACTTTAAGGACAGTACCCCGCCGTGGTGGCTCAGTTATAAGGCGTTGCCCTGCTGAGCAAGACGTCAGGGATTCGATTCCCGCCCGTGGTGACCAGTTTTTGGTGGAGAAGAAAAGCAAAAACGTCGTGTGTGCGAGATTTCGGCGCACATTAAAAATCCCCAGGCGGTAAAAATTAATCCGGAGCCCACCACTAGGGCGCGCCTCATCCCGTGCGTTTCGTCGGCGCGTTAAACAGTACAATCAATCAACTTTAAGCACAGTATAAGTGTAAACTATCGGGTTCATTGGGAAATGATTTCTAGGCTGAAGCCCAGGATGAAGTTCGACGCTCAGAGAAGCCGGAAATTATCGGGCAAATGTGCTATTAAGCACTTCAGAATAAAGGTGGCTAGGAATAAGGTCACCCAATGCAGAAAAAAATAGTAATAAGTTCACCGGAGGGTGTCACCATGCCACCAAAGAAATGCTATTCTTGTCGTCGCTTTATTAATATTTAAAAATATGATTAGGGTTTATTTAAGAAAGTCGGGAAATGCGGTTTTAAAAAAAGTAAATTTAGCTACTCTGGGAACGTAAATACGTTTCCACAGCCGCCTTGTAGGCTATCCGGTGTGCTGCATTGCATGAATGTTTTGCCTTTCTGGTAATGACGTTGCTTTTTATAAGCCAGACGTCACAAACTCCGGTTAAACCAGGGCTAATGTGCTTGAAACCCTATTGATTTCGAACGGGGGACTGTGATTGAAATTTCAGGAACTAAAGGTTTCTTTATCCAGGAATTTGTGTTATAGCCGAAAACATAGAAGGCGAGGATGTAAGTAGAGTTTCTAGAAAAGAAGAGAAAGTTCGTATATCACACGTAGGTTGTTAACAAGCTGGGACAAGCCGAATTTCGAACAAATCATCATGGAGTCTTTTAGTAAGTATACTAGAGAGGAAACTGCGCCTCGTAAGCCATGCCGTCGTGTGGGTTCATGGAAGACCCCCCTTTTTGGCTTGGGCTTGGCATGGCAATTGGATTCTTAAGCGGTTATCAGGATTTGCTTTCTTCACTATGCATTAACATGTTTACGAGCTACAAGGAAGCCGAAATCTTCCCTGTTCTGTGGTAGCCGTGTTCGGTGTAACAGCAGGCAGTGCGGGATCGCACCTGACGTTGCTCATGCCGCAGTCGAAGGACGCGTGACTGAGCGGGTAATACGCCGGCGCAAATTTGTAGCCGACGAAAAGAACAAACAACACGACTTCGACGTAGACAAGATACGACCACGGGGATACGACCGATTCGGGCGCTTGTATGCATCCTATCTTGTCATCGTACACGGGTGTTTTATGCCATGTTTTCGTTTTCTTGTTAAACTAGTTGGCGGTCGGTGCACCGGTTCACCATGAAGGCAACGTTTTAATATGCATGCTCAAAAAACTTTCCAAACTCTTCAAGCAACATATTTGAAATAATGGTCAAATTAATAAAATCAGAGTCTCTAATGAGTTTCTCCCCAACCACAGCCTTGGCCTGCGGAATAGCAGGCACAACCGTTCCGGCAAAAATACGCTCTACTTCCTTTTTCCTTAGTTTTAAAACGGCCTGTTTTTATTTTCCACTTACATAATTTCACAGTATTCTTCGCGTTTTTTTGCACTTTGTTTACATTTTCGGTCACTGAAACATTTCAATCCAAGCCAATGATGAAATTAAGGTGAGTGCGATGTATAATTGCGGCCCATGACGACGCAGACGGCCTTGATGTGAGCCGCATAGACGATAGCGCCAGATTCCTCTCTAGTGCATATTGTAAGAAACTTTATGCAAATCATGGCAAAGTCGCTAGACTCGGTTGAAAAAGGATCCGCAAAGGGATATAGAACGGACATGACTACGTCAGGAAAGTGGAAGTCGCCCGTTACAAAAATTACTATCCTGGATATCGAAACTTGAGAGAGAGAGAGAATAAATTTTATTTAATGAGAGGATTCAAGCGGGCGGTTTCCTCAGTTCAGGACCCCGTTGGAGCGTCCAGCCTTCTCAGCCCGGTGGATCAGCCGAAGCTGCTCTTCGAGGCTAGAGCTGGCCAGCACTTCCTCCCACTGCTCAATCGAGGGATTAGATATCGGGGAAAGTCAGGGGTTAAGCTGGCACTCCCACACGATGTGATACAAGGTGCAGGGCGAGCTGCAGAATTGGCACTGTGAGTAATATATTGTTGGCCAGAATAAGTGGAGTTTGGTCGGGTGGGGGAACGTGTTGGTTTGGAGGAGACGCCAGGAGCGCTCCTCTGCCTTGCTGAGGGAGGGGTGGCCAGCGGGTAGCATAAGCCTGGTGAGCCTGCAGAATTGGGACACCTCCTGGTATGAAGTTACAGGGATCGCTGTCTCAAGCCAACTTTCTCGCGGCGCTCGGCTGGTCAGACCTCGAGCAGTCTCATGAGCAAAAACATTACCGCAGAGGAAAGCGTGAGCTGGTGTCCAGACAATCGACACCCTTTTCTTCGGAGGGTTCTGGCCGAGGATCGTCATGGCGATGCACGAGATGCGGCCTTCGAGGTAGCTTCTACACGCTGACTGTGAATCTGTGATTATCACTTCCGCTGGGGTCTGCGTTATTGCCAGCGCAAGAGCTACTTCTTCGGCCTGTAGTGTCGAGACTTTGTTGAGAGTGAGGCTCGTGGCGTGGCTATCTTTCTTCGTCACAGTCGCTACCATGGCTCCTCGTCTTGCACAATCTTCGGCGTCCATATAATAAACCGTTTGAGCCGTAGTTTTTGTCCAAGGCTCTAACTCGTACCTCTCTCCTACCGTCGTGGAACTGCGGGTGCATGTTTCTGGGCAGCGGGGCCACTCTGATGTTTCGGCGTAGTTCGCGAGGGATGTCTACTGTGGTTTCAAGAGGGCTATCAGGGATGTTTATGCCCAGTCTTAGCAGAAGGGCCCTGCCTGCATCCGTCCCTACTAGCCAGTAACGCTGACTGAGCAGGTGGCCCTCAATCAGCTCGTCCACAGTGTTGTGCACCCCAAGCTTGAGGAGACGATCCGTGGAGGTGTAGGGGGGCAGACCCAGGGCTCGTTTATACGCCTTTCGCAAGAGCGTATCTAACTTGTTCTTCTCTGCCTTGTTTAGTAGTGCATAAGGCGTCACATAGCAGATTCTCGATACGACGAACGCCTGAACGAGGCGAAGCGTATCCGCCTCCTTCATGCCCCTTCCCTTGGTCGTGATCCGACGGAGCATGTGGGCAATCTGACAAGTCGTGTGTTCCAATTTCCTTATCATCGTGGTGTTTGCGCAATCTGCTTGAATTAACATACCTAGAATCTTCACTTGCGGAGACGGGGTGATGGTAGCACCGTCCTGCGTGATCTCCATCGAAGGGACACCTGTTTGCCTACCGCCCTTTCTGCGCACTAGAAGCAGCTCAGATTTTTGTCGGGCGCACGAGAGTCCCCAGTTCTTAGAATTCTCATTCACGGTATCAGCCGCCATTTGGAGACGGTCCTGCATCTCCCTGACCGAGCCCATACCGGTCGACACCGTGATATCATCGGCGTAAAGACCGTGGTGTAAGCCGGGAATCGACGCCAGTTGTTTAGGCAGCCCGATGAGGGTAATGTTGAATAGGAGGGGGACAGGACCGCTCCTTGTGGCGTGACGCGTCCGCCGGTGCAGTTTAATTAATCTTTTAGGGCATCAATAAACAATGAATAATGTTGGACATGAGAAATAGATGGCACCGATAATCAGTTAGGACTTAGTACATGTGGATTTCACTTGGCGGGGGCAACTAACATCGATGGCCAAGAAAAATGCCAATGAGCTTTTCATCATGGTCACGCTTCCATGCCGACTGATAAGGGTCTACGCCGTTCCGATATTTAAGGAACTCGCCACGGGCATCACCAATAAGTTTGCGACGGCGCACTAATGATCGGGGACGATAAAGTCCACAAGGTGGGGAAGGTGCGCACTGCTGTGGTTGAAATCGATTCCACTGGGATGCTGAACCATGTCCTTTGGACTGGAAGTAGAGCGGATACCTGGGGTGTGACCCCGTGGGGATAGCAGAAATAACAGCAAAGCCACCCTATGATCCGCGCAAGGCTTTGACAATCAGGGTAGGGCACGGCAGCACTGCAAGCATGCAGACCAGTAATCCGCTCGTCTTTATCGTCCAGATTATCGTCGCCTTGCTGCCGCTGTCAGTGGACTACGGAGGATCCGCGCAGGCGCCAAAGGTCAACCGGATAGGGCTGGCTGACGACTACGACGCACATGCCGCTTTAACATTGGGAACCATCGACATCTGTTGGTTTCACTGGCCTACAGGGACAACACGGCATACCTGCGCGAGTTACAACGCTGCCCTGGCGCCCTTCCGGGCGCCCTCCGGTATAAAGCCAAGACTGCGCCACCCATGCCTCACAGGGCACGCCAGCACTGGAAGCATGCAGACCAGTACTCCGCTCGTCTTTTTCGTCCAGGTGAGCAAACGCTACGTCCAAAGCTTCCCGTCTAGTGACCCTTGCTTGATTGTGCTGCCGTGTCCAAGGCCGATTAGTACTATGCTTTCCGATATGGTGTTGTACACTTCCAATTTACTGCTTTTAAATTGGTGACGTCGAGACTAATCCGGGGCCTTACTTAGCTGAGATACCGAAGCAGATAGAACCTATACCTAGTGACATAAAAGAGATCAACAAGGGACGGTTAGCTTCCATTGACATGAAACTGAAAAACCTGGCCTTACTTGACAGCAAGATATAAAAATGTATGGACCAAGTATCTAACCTGCACAATGAAATACCAGGTGTTGAATTGAAATTAGATGACTTTGAAAACACCTCCAGGAGATATAATCTGATATTCTACGATATTGAAGAGGGCAAAAACGAAAATAAAGAATCTTTTGAGGAGCCCATAAATGGAAAAATTCTAAAGGATGTTCTACACATAGAGCACGTAGCCATTGAACTGATACACCGTCTTGAACAAGCCTCCGACGAAAACAACAGACCAATAATCCTGAAACTCTCAGATTCCCGAGATAAGGCAAAGATGTTAAAGTCACAAACTTAAAGTAACGATCTTTGCGGTAAATGAGGACTTCTCACCTGGATTACGAGAGATCAGGAGAAAACTGTAGAATTGTGCAAGAGCAAATGACGAGGTGGGTGACAAGGTAACTTTATCATATGAGAAATAGTTCATACACACAAAAACGTTCATCTAGGACGATAAAAAAAGGCAAAGTAGCAGTCAAAGAACATAGAAAAATCCGCCAACAACAAAAAACTCCCAAGATGATACAATAACAGCACGCACTCGGGGGCTGCAACATCCGAAATAAGCTTAGTAAACGTAAGCGCTCGTAGCATACATAACAAACTAGAATCGCTAGAATCCCTACTGTCCTGACGTCATTAGTCAGACCAAAACATGTTTAAGCACCGATGTCATAATGAGATGAAATAGCGCCCCCAAATCACGCACTAACACGGAAAGACCGGCCGACGCGAGGCGGAGGTGTGGCTATTAAGGCAAAGAAAGGAATCAGGTACAGAGGATGGCAAGTTGGGCGAGTTGGTGCTGATTCATTTTGAAATCAGTGAATTATGTATAAGCCTTAATCAGTGAATTATGTCGGTTGGTCGCCCTATATATTTCTGTTTCCTAATAAATGTTGCCAGTTGCTAGTAAGCGCGTCGTCCTTTGTATTTCTCTTCTTATTATGCGTCTTTCCGCGCCTGTTTTCGAGACATTACACAGTTCGCCCGGATGTTGATGGTGTAAAGGCTAGTTTCGTCAGGCTAATGTTTGCGTCATGCGCCGTGACTATGGGATGCTTCTATCACAGCCCAACAAGAGACTGACGTCTTGAAATCACTACACGAATACATGCAACGACACGTGTTCGGTTCGCGGCTGATATTATTGGGATATTTTATTCTACCAGATGCCCACTGGCAGATAATGCAGTTTTCTTCCACGGGCTCAGAGATCAGGCTTGATATTATGTTTTCTTTTAACCTTGTTCAAATTATCACGCAAGAGACGCGAATTCAAGGATCTTCTTCGAATATATCAGATACAATATTTCTTAACGAGCATTTGCCTTCGGATGAACCGAAAATTGAAATAATTGATGGCTTATCAGATCACAAGGTCACCATATGCACGCTCCCCGTTCAGGACAGGCCCGTTTACTAACAATCTAAAATAACTTTTCTTGACTTAAACTCCGCTGACGACACATAATTCTCCTGGTTCGAAGGACCATCACTCTTCAGCGTTACTGATGGCGAAACGGTATGGTAAAAAATTAAAGAAATATTTCTTTACTACATAGATAATTACGTTCCGCATAATGCAAGAAATCTCCCGAAACGTAACCCATGGATAACCCGCGATAATACATGCTAAACGTAAAGTAAAACGATGGAGAAAATCCCTGAAAGCAAAGTCTGAAGCATCGGCGACAAACAAACTTTCTGACACACTTAATGACATAAAATCGAAAACAAAGGTAGCCAAAAACTATTATTTCAACCAAGCACTCCCGGGTTTCCCAAAAAGCTCACCTAGAAAGTTTGGGACTACTTAAGCCCCAAAAAGTTCGAAAACAGGTAAAAACCCAATACAAAGATTCTGTCACTGCTGACTCGCTGAATGATTACTTCAAATCCGTCTTCACTGTCGACGACAATATTATGCCACACATAGATACCAAAGATATACGCCATTAAGATCCACCATCTATAACGGAAGCTGGTGTGTTAAAGATTTTACTGAACATTGAAATAAAAAAAACAAGTAACGGTCCCGAAAATATTTCAAACGCTTTCTAAAAAATATATGTCGTACTGGTAGTAAAATATCTGGTCTTGATTTTCAACAAGCCATTCTCAACGGCTACGTTACCGAAAGACTGGAAGATGCCAAAATTGTTCTCATACTCAAAGAAGGCCGCTATGACACCGAGTTACTTTCAGACAAATTCCTTTAACTAGCACAGTAAGCAAGCTGCCTGAGCTGATTATCCTAAAGCACATAACTATATGCCTAGAACATGAACATATATTATCAACTTGCCAGCACGGTTTTTGTCAGGGACTATCGAGAAGAGCGCAACTTGTAGAACTAACGCGCAATATATCTGTAAGCATAGACAACCAAAATCAAGTTGAGGTAATCTTCTTGTACCTGTCAAAGGCATTCGATCGGGCACCACACAATAGGCTAATAAAAAAACTTATCAGTTATCAACGACGATGACGTTCTTTGCTGGATAACAGGCTGCTTAGCCAACTATTTCCAGTACGTAGAATACAATGGACAATTTTCAAAATAACGCATTTCACATCCGGAGTTTCCCAGGGTTGAGTCCTGGCCACAATTTCATTTGTGATTTCTATAAATTACCTGCCTTCCAGTATTACAGCCAACAATCGATTATTTGCTGATGATTGCGTAATTTACCGGGATATTAACACAATAAAAGACCATTTGATATTACTATCTGCACTAAAATCTGTTTATTACTGGTATAATCACTGGCAAATATCCTCAATGTAGAAAAATACGCTAATTTATCAATAGCCAGAAGGAAAAACAGGTACGAACACATTTCCAACATACATAATAGTCTTATAATCCGGGCGCAACAGCACAAATAGTCGTACTGATCTTCACGCAAGACTTCAGACGGGATGACTCCCTAAATCATATCGGGTCGGCTGCAGTAGCAAGGCTGCTTTCCGTCAGAAGACGCCTTCGATCAGGACCGCCAGGAACAAAACAATTACCCAACAGAAGGGCAACTACATCAAAGCCATTGATGGACAACTGGACGTCGGACGCCGGCTTCCTTGAGTTCCGGGTGGGTCGGGGCGTCGTACCTCGGCTTATCCGTGTTAATGGTCGGGAAGTATGCGTCGTCGTTGTCGTCGGCTTCTCACCACCGGGCTCGATCATCTAGGGTACGCGTCGCACTGTTGGGCTGTCGTCGTGTTCGGGAGTCACGTCAGGGTTAGATCGGGTCGTCGAGCTGAGGGCACGGTATTCCGTGCGTCCTTGCGTCGTTGGAGGGTTTTCGTTTCTCCGTCGTTGTGCGACATCACCTCCAGAAATGGCTGGTTTTGGTTTCCCCCGCGCGGGCTGGGGACCTCCCACGTGTCAAGTCAGTGTTGGTACGGCAGTTCGGGGGCTGGTATGAATAGGGCGGCGGCGAACGGTTGAAATGGGCTGGGCCATGGATGGTTTGACATAGATACTCGTTGATATCACGTGGTCATTGGCCAGGGAGAGGGCGAGGTGCGTCAACGGAGAAACCATGCAGTCCGAGCGTCTTGTACGGGCAGCGACAATAGACGTTGTTGGCCTCTCCGCAGTGAAAGCGAAACGTACGATTATCCGGTGTTCACCACAGGTCGGTTTTTCTTGTCGTCTGCTTTATACTACAGGCGGTCGGGCGGGCGACAGTGGACGGTGGTACGGCGGGGCCTCTTCACGCTGGGATGGGGCAGAGAGGGGTCGACGAACAGCTGCGGAATAGGCCAAAGCTTGCGGCTCGCAGGGTGCTTCGAATGGCGTAGAAGACCACAGTGCCTGTTGAAACTCTTCTCGGATGACGTCAGTCAGGGAAGCGACTTCAGGTTGCGGTGTCGTTCAAAAAAGTTTCCGAAGCTCGTCCCTGACGACTGCGCGGATTGTCTCGTGTAGTGTATCGGAGCTAATAGCCACCGGCACCGATCGTCTCCGAAGCAAGGACATTGATGGGGCGGTCGTACTGCCTCGTACAAATTTCCAGCGTCTTCTCCAATGCGGCAACCGTTTTAGGGGGTTGCGTAGAAGGCAAGCAAATAGTTCTTGCTTCGCTCCTGGCATCAGAAACCTGAGTTTCTTCTGTCATTTCGGGATCCGCGGGGCGAAATAGTCGCTTTATCTCCTAAAAAACATCACTATCCCTTCGTTGGAGTGTTGCTTGCATGTTTTCAGCAAAAGTGCGGCTGGAACTTTCTGCACGATGGTGGCAGATGTTTTAAGGAACTCGCTTTTAAAGAGAGTCCAGTCGGTTAGGGAGTTTTCATGGTAATCGAACCATGCTCGGGCTGTATCTTTTAAAAAGAAGAAACATGGCAGAAATTTTTTCCGTCCTCGTCATCATGACCAGCCTATCTACGCCCACGGCAGGGCAAGGGCCTTTCCCATGAATCTCCAATTACCCCGGTCCTGTCCTAACTGGGACCAATTTATCCCCGCAAACTTATTGATCTCATCTGCCCATCTAACTTTCTGCCGCCGCCTGTAGCGCTTGTCTTCTTTAGGGATCCACTCTGTTACCCTTAATGACCAACGGTTATCTTCTCTTCGCATTGCACGCCCTGCCCAGGTCAATTTCTTGTTCTTAATTTCTACTATGTCCTTAACACGCGTTTGTTCCTTGACCCACTACACTCTCTTCTTGTCCCTTAATGTTACACCTATCATCTTCCGCTCCATTGCCCGATGAGTCGTTCTCATTATAAGTTGAACCTTTTTAGGCAGCCTCCATGTTTCTGCCCCGTATGTGAGTACCGGTAAGATGCAGCTACCATACACTTCCTTCTTCAGGGACAATGGTAGGCTGCCATTCATTATCTGAGAATCAGATACCGAATGAGCGATCAATTCTCAGTGGTTTACAAGCCCAATAGTGAACTCACCCGTAACATTTCTGGCTAAACCGAGTGCAACGCAAAAAGAAACACTTGCGTTAAATTATTTACGAACCAACAAGGTAGCCCGAGAAAGTCCATCTCTTTCGCTATTATCACTGTCAAGTTCTAGTGTCCCAGCGGCCCCTTACTAGATCGTTTTATTTCTGGCCTCGTGAATTTTTCTACCTTTTTTGTTCAAACAGGAGTTGCCCGTAAGTACTAGAGCCAGAGTCCCCTTAATACAACACGAATTTCTGGTCTGCAAACTGCCTCGACAACGTTTTTTTAAAACCACCCATTGTTGAAAGGTGTGTAGAGAAATGTTGAGAGTTCCCTCACCAACGCAGGAGAACCTTGGATTAGGGCGTCACCAGAGAGAACGGCGGAATTTCTGGCACTGAGAAGGCACAAAGGCGTTATACAGGAGGCTGCCCTCCCATCTCCACACACGTTGATGGTTTCTTGTCAAGCACGCCATCAAAAAAAAAATCCCTCGCACGTCCCCGAGGGGGAGAGTGTGTAAGTGCGAATGCACGGTTGTTGATTGCGCGATTACGGTGGACATCGTGATCTTAATGAGTAGTCGAGAGATTACACACACGCACACAACTACAAGGAAAGATATTTCACTCGTTATTGCTGGTACCGTTGCCCGGTCCGCCATCATCGTTATCGAGATGCAGGACCAGCGACCGCTCTCGACGACGGCGCGCGCTCGACTAATACCCTCCCGCGCCACGCGGCCGCTACACGAGCGCCCTCACGCGTCGGAATGCGGAGCGCCCGCTACGCGAACGAGAGCTCTCCCGCCCGAAGTGGAGAGGAGGCGCCCAACACCCGCAGTCACTGAGCGGAGAGAGGAGGAGGAGAGTAGCGCCCGCCGTTACGGCGAGGGCTTCACGAGCGCCCTCCCGCGTCGGAATTCGGAGCGCCCGCTACGCGAGCGAGAGCTCTCCCGCCCGAAGTGGAGAGGAGGCGCCCAACACCCGCAGTCACTGAGCGGAGAGAGGAGGAGGAGAGTAGCGCGCGCCCATCTCCCCCCGTTGCTAGGGGAGACGAGGAGCGCGCGCACCCACAGCTGTTATGCGGACGACGGCGGCGGACGATTCAGGCTCGCTTAAGAAGTGCGTTCGCACTTAAAAACCGTTGGCACGTAGAGGTAGGAAGCCTTGCGTTAAACCTAAACGCTGGAAAGACTATGATATATTAAGAAATTTGCATGCTCTTAAATGAGGACTGTTAGGTACTACTCTAGCAATTTTCTAATATCTAGTAATCCAATGTATAGACACGAATAAAAACACTTAACAGGCATCATACACACAACCTGCCCCGAGTGAGTATAGGAGAGCACGCACTTGAAGCCCAGCCTAACACACTTCCACAACGCTTCGAGCACTTGTCCAGTTCAGCGCACTAATCAAGCACTTCTATAAAGCATAAAAACGTATTTAAAGACGTCTGTATGTGACGAAGACAAAAAACTCGCCCTATAACATTGCGAATTTTCACTAGATTAGCTGTGGGCTGCTCATATCACGCGTAAGCTGCTAGCTTAGAGTGTAAATAAAATTGCATGCACTGGGGTGCAACCTTTACACGTAGACACAAATAAAGAACTCCTGAAAATTTACAACAAAATAACGCTTTCGGGATGCCTTTCCAGGTCGGGCGGGAAATACTACCGTTATTGTTTGTCTGTAAGCACGAAAAGAACCGATGCTTTCCTGCAAGTCGTCGATCCATTGCTCTGAAAGGCTACTTGTGGAAGCTTTTCAAAAAGATAAAAAACAAAAGACGTACACATTTTTTGGGTACACTGGTATTCTCCAGAGCTGCCAATGGGAATCCAGAAGTGATCCTGTTGTTTCCCTTAACGGAATAACGATGTTTTTGATATCGAAAGCGGTTATGGTGCGTGCTCAGCGTCCGTGTATCATTCGGCTTTACGGGCAACTTGTTCATTTCGCTCGGAAGCTATGGGTAAAAAAGAACATTTCACGTGAGTGCCCGCCCCTCACATTCCGCGGTTTATGTCCAGGAAAACAGTGTACATCAACACCGGGTTGTGAGATTTACATTGTTTGTAGTTAACATAAAGTCTCTGCGAGGGCACTGAACCCAACAACACCTTATTTTATATCTAAATATGTTTTAACTAACGTACCTTCTCAATTTTGACCCGCCAAGTACAGTTTTGCATTGTGAACTTATTTGACGGGGGGATAACAATTTATTTAGAATTCATCCGCGAAAAAGTACTTGTGTTGTGTAGTGGCGACAGCCAAACAATAAAATTGCTCTTAATGAAGCATCAATTCCTGTAAAAAACGAGCACTAATATTAAGGTGTAGTGTTGAGCGAAAAATTCACATTCATTTCTCACACCAAGCAACTTCCACGTGAATGCCAAAAAACAATAATTATTAACAGAGGAGCCGCCGTAGCTAACCGTAATGTGTGGCTAGTAATGCATAACGCGTACCGCGTTACAGAAACCAAGAAAGTGCCCAGCGCTTGTGAGGGTGTGCCTCGTTATGACCGCCGACCGTACCTGGCACGCGCAGTGGCTATAGCAAAAGCAACAACTGGGGAAAACCGCGAGGAGCAAGAAAATGCCGAGCGTGCCCTTGAGGGTGCGCCTCGCGGGCGCCGCTACGTCCCCGGCTCACGCAGTGGCTTTAGCAAAAAAAGTAGCGGAAACCCAGCGGAGCGCCTCGCGTTGCCTTGCCACCAACAACGCCACAGCTGGCGCAACACCAGCTCCACGGAACGCCGCGCATGTGTCCTGCACGTACGCGCGGCTGTTTTGCCCCAGCTGTCGTCAGGCGCTAACGCGAGTGTAATGCGGGCCATGAGAAACACGACGATATCGATGCGTATGATAACAAGTACTAGTACAGTTGGAAGCGACAACAGGACATGTAAATAAAAAAAGTTGCCGATGCATGTATACGTTTATTTCTTAAGATGTACGACGCGATGGCGTTACTTAAACGTCGACCAAGCGTTTTGAAACGGAGTTGCTGCGTTTACAATGTTTGCTTTTTACTGGCAATAATGTTCAGTGCAGAGAGCGAAACTATCGGCAACGATTTTTATTTGCCGTGGCACAGGTAGGACAGAAGCCACCGGCGCTTGTGTAGCCGAAGAAGCCAGCGTGCAAAGTTGCGTCTGCAGGGTGTTGTTCGAGACGGTAACAGTGGCAGTCTTTCAAAGTTTTATTCTCTAGCGCCGTGGCCAGCATGAACTTTTTGGCTTTTCTTTCTAAGCGGAAGGGGGTCACAGCGAAGTATTTTATTTGCGTAAGTTGTCGTTGGAGTTTCGGAAAAGGATGTAAACAGATGGCGAGGAGCTCAAGCGTTGAGCCCGAACTGCAAGACCCGAACGCCGCAGCGGCTCTTTTCCTGGCTCTCTGTGATGAAGCTCACGCTGATATGGTGACGAGGTGGTCAGGGACGCTTCCCATGTTTCGGCGAAAGTCGAACGTGCAACGTTCACTTGTTATTGTGTGTGCACATAATTAAATTTTGCCAGGTTGCGTTGAAGAAATTGTAACTTTTCCCGTACACAGGAGTATTATACTACTGTCGGGCATTTCCCACAAAGCATCTTCGGCAATCTAGATTTGTTGATATATGTGTTGGTTCGTATGACCGTCGAGCGTGCGATTCTTCGATGATTACATCCTATTTGGCAGGGGTAAGAATGATGCGTGTTCGCTTGCTTTTTGTCAGTTGTGGCATAACATTCCAGACTCTGGTGCTCGGGTGTCAGTGTGATGTGAACCGTAATCATTGTAGACTGAAGAATTTCGTTCAAGGGTTTGGGTATTCCGCCTGCAGCAACAAGTCTAATGGCCTTTTGAGAGTGGGTAATAAGGCGTAAGCTGACATTTGGTAGTTCCGATGGGCGGGTCACCGATCTACTTGGTGATCGCGAGTAGTGGGTAGTTTAGGGCTGTCTTATACGCTGCCCTCTTGTTGTTGTAATTTAGTTTCATTCAGTGCAAGTAAATTTCTGGAATGGCAGGTGTGATGAGTGTCTACACAAGTATTGTCATTTCTTTTCCTCTCTTTCTAGATCTTTTCTTGGTTAGGTGTATCACAATGTGATCCGAACGGGTAACGATTTTCAATTTATTGATGATTGTGGGATCACTTCTGCCGCTTCTTTAGTGCAATTCCGATTATTTTTACGCAACCGTGCTCAAGAACGATAGCCTGACCAATATTTAGGATGATGTTTAGATTGTGCGCGTGCTGCCATCCATCGTTTTCCGCACAGAACTTGCACCGGTGACGGGGCTGCCTGAAATTTCAAGAGTTCTTTAAAAATTGATTTATTACACGCTATGTGGTCGTTGCATTCCTTATTAACGTGCAGTTATTTAGTTTATGGTCTTAATACATGTCTTCCTTGCTTTTTTTAGAGCTCGGCGCTAATCTTTTGTGAAGATTACCGTTCATCTATAAGGTTAGCGCTTATGCTTAGCGTTAATATTTCGCGAAACTTTTCTCCAAGATTTCGCCCGTTCTTAGTCAGGTGGCGCAATGTTGGCGCCGCATCATTTACGTTGGCAGGGGAAGCTTTGGGGTGATGGAGTAAGTTTCAGCAGCGGCTGGGCTCCGTATCTGTCGAGGATGCGAGTAACAGTACGGCTTATAACGCACCTTACTGCGCAGTAGCGGCCCCCGCTGAAGTCCCATATATTCTCTTTCGTCTTCGCTGTAGTATTATCGTGCTCCTTTCCACATTGCAGTTGCCGAACTGCCGTATTCGAGGTTGGGGCGAGCCCTCAAATCTGGCTGCAGTAGTAGCATTTTCCGGTTGCAGCGATGATGTACTTCCGCTGACGCTTGATGAGCACGGCTGACAGTTGAAGGCTAGCAGGCACGGCGAAATCAAAAAATGAGCCTAATAACGCTATCGCGTTAAAATGTAAGACTTTCAGAAATGCGTCGTGATGTCTCCTTCAGTGCTCACATAGAAATAAATCCTGCCCTTCTTTGTGGTTTAAGTCTCGCGCAACTCTTTCTTCAACTCCTGTCCCACCAATTCAACGGGGAAGACCAACTACTCATGCGGTGTCACTACATCGTTTTGGCGGCGTCTCAGTTGAACTACGGCGGTGTCGCGTATAAGTGAGCGGCAAAATCACATGGCAGGGCTAGACTAAGCTCTGTTTTATGGGCTTTGCTGCTTTTCGCGTTATCCGAATTGAAAGCCTTTATGTCAAATGCAGCACATGTGCTTAGTGAATCAGTGAGTGAACATAGGCTTGCTATATTATGTTCAAATTTCATCAATACCTGACCAGTACTTTAAAAATGCCTTAATCGACACATCCACATCTGAGCCCTTTTTATACCTTCCATTCATTTTGTCCTCTTCCCTTCCAACTCAGAATGAGAGAGGCATCTTCAAATCTGACCAGTCTTTGTAGACTTGTACGGGTCATCTTTCAGCGAAATTTTACTCCCATGGCAACTGCGCTGTGTGTTTAATTAACAGGATAGGAAGAACTGCAATTTTGCACAACGTATTCTTTGGGCAGGAGAAATATCATTGCGCATAATTTTACAGTTATGATTCAGAAATGCTAATATTGGCCCTCGGTTTAAATATATCTGTATCAAAGCAATAAGCACAGTGGCTAAATTGTGCTAGAAAAACCTTGATGAATGTATAGCGCAACGAAAAGACTAAGGATGGAACAAAGACAAAGCGCACAAGGACAACGCGCTACGGACGAAAAACGTAAAGGATGCCCAAAGCCAAAGCGCTATAGACGAAGCACGGAAAAGATGCACAAGGACAGAGCGCTAGAAAAGCTAGAAAAAAGCCGGACAAATTCTACACCGAATTCACCGCATATCTCAAAAGTCTAGCAGGACTTATAACACGATTACCGCTCTCGTAGTGGGCTCAGTACTACAACCATAGCGCGTCTACTGGGCATAGCTCCAGAACTTTAAAGGCCAACTGCACTCAAAATTTTATTTGTACAAATTTGATAGAGATAATTAGTCTATGCTGTTTCAATCACCATGGCGAAATACTCAACTTCGTAAGCACCACGCCCACTAGGTATCATCAGTAAAACTATAGCTCCGTGCAGACGACGTTTGCGCCTGTTCGGAGAGTCGTTGAAAAAGTTCCCAGCGCCCTGTGATGGAGGTTGGGGAACCTGTCCCGTGACGCTCGCGCTTCTCCGGCGACTTGCACTGCTCTCCGCCGAGCGCAGGCGCGCGCTCACCCGTGGTTCTCGGCTATACCACTGTCGCCATCTCATGTTTAAAACTAACCACATATTTAGCATTATCCTCTTTTGTTTTAGTGCAATAAAATAGACTAGAAGTCTACAAGTTATCGTCTACAAAGAGCGTCCTGCAGTTAGCAAAGTTTTGTTTACTTGACAATAATATTTCTGCTGAAAAATTAGCGCGACACGCACAGTTGACTTACATTTGTTATTACTATTGCATCTATCATAGAAAAAAGGATGTTTTATAACTTCTTGACCACTTGAACTTCCGCGTCTAATATTTGAAATATCTGGGCTGGGGCAACGCCACCTCCATCCTTTAGACTTGTCCAAACATTTTCCACCTAACTGGAGTTGTTGTACACGCGGGTATAGACATTTCTGCGACTTTTGCGTCACTCACTAAGTAAACGAGAATCAACCTTGCCCGTGGTAACAAATACATCCTCATAAATATCGGCCGTCGTCTTCGCGAAGTACGAAAGCTGACGAAGCGCCTTTTCTCTTGTACAAAGGTAATTTTCTTCCATTCCCAAATAAAGTATTTACTTCTGTATAACGGTATATTTTGTTTATTTGAAAGTAAAATACTTCCTACAGCACACGCCTCTCGTGAACGTAGAAAACAGCGCAGATAGGCAACTTTTTTTCGGGTTTTATTGCGTGATTTAGCTGTGGAAGCTGGCTTATAGTTTCAGATACCTTCAATATTTCGCTTCTCGATGGGCTGCAAGGCGAACAATGCTGGGCTGATATTCACGAATCTGTTTGCACGCAATGTATAGTAGAAATTGTGATTGATCTCCGCCCGCGTGAAGTTTATTTCCTTCAATGACAGCGATGTGATAGCCGAGGCGCCCGCTAACCAAAGCGGCTTTTCGATATCGTACGATCAACTAGCTTTGTAAATTAGGGCCTGCTTTTTTTTGCTCACAATACCATGGATCACTTATTCTGATGGAAAAATAACTTTCGTTAGGTCTACTTTATTTCGATTGATAGCAACTCGATGTCGGAATTGCACTAAACTCCATTATCCAGGGCAAACGTTAGTGAGGGTTCGTCAGCGTACAAAATAATGCGAAACGCGACGATAGCACGCTCATTTGAAGGCGGCTCTGAAGAGCCGCCGGTTCTATCGCGGCAACTTCCGTTCCATGATGTACGTCAAATCCGGCCGCCGGTAATGGCCGCCTTTTTTATTCAGTTTCGGTTCCGAAAACGCCAATGTCGTGAGCCGTTTGAGTCGCGTGCGTTCATGGTTGAAACTTAGTATTTTGCATTTCGCACTATTTCTTTGTGTACTATTAGGTGACATTAATTTTATGTGATCGAAAATATGAGTGCAGTTGGCCTTTAAGCAAGCTGACTGAGCGCAGCTTGAGACGATCAACACGGCCGCCAAGCGCATTATTACTTGCCTCCCTGCAAAATGAAGCCTCGCTAAACAAGTCAGACGAATTAATTTACAAGTTTAGTTCCGCTCGCCTGCTTGAAATTCTGGACACATATCCCAGGCAGCCGCTCTCGTCACGTATAAGGGCATGCAGTCTGAAACGATGGCAGCCTTTTCTGCCCATAGCGCCCTGACTGTACTATCAGGTCACAGAGAACTGGTACTGCAAAGCTACATGTCCTAGCCTCTGGCCTTATCACCCTCCGAACGCCGGACGCATTTATGCCTCCTCTGTGTGCCTGAGACTTGACCATGTATATGAAGACTTCCGAGCGCGCCATTGCACATGACTGCTTTGTAACCACGGACTTGACAAAAACCGCTCATCTGAACTTAAAACAGTGCTGCACCGGCCAGATTCTCCGCCCTCTGTCAAGCCTGTTGACTGAGCTTCTTGCCATTCAGGATGGGATCATTGCGCTTGCATTGGCAGTTTCTACAGGAGCGAAGCATTGCAGTCACTCAGACTCACCGACTGCGATACCTGATTTTGGTCATGTTTCCTGTTCTCGCTTACTGTGTGCACGAATATGCAGGCTATTCTGCACACATACCTATGTTGTGTTCTCATTTTGTTGCTTTGGCGGGACATTCTTAATCCAGCACAAAGCGTCATATAGCGCCTGTCATCGTAAACATCTTGAGCATACACCACCGCTTCTTCCGGTGTCTACACTGGACGTATATTGGGGGCGGAAAAGTTTTATCTCCACAGCGCCATGCGCTCGCTACTTCCAACCTGTGAAACCTACCTTCCCAGCGACTGGGGCTGCTGGGAAAAGGCCCTGCGGCGAAAGCTTGCAGTTGGGCTGCCCTTTCTCCAAACTGTCCCTGAGGTCTGCCTTTTAAGTGCGAATGCACTTCTTAAGCGAGCCTGAAGCGTCCGCCGCCGTCCGCATAGCAACAGCAGCGGGTGCGCGCGCTCCTCGTCTTCCTTGGCAACGGGGGGAAATGGGCGCGCGCTGCCTGGCCGCTGACATGGCACATACCCACGTGGGGGATTGGCCAGGAATCTCCACGTCTTCCTTGGCAACGGGGGGAAATGGGCGCGCGCTGCCTGGCCGCTGACATGGCACATACCCACGTGGGGGATTGGCCAGGAATCGGGCGTGAGAAGGTTAACGCACCCGCTTAAAGGAGTACTGACACGAACTTTCAAAGCTGAGATCCGCTCTAGCAATCAAGTACAACGACAACACAAATAGGTGTCTGTGCATGGCACATACCCACGTGAGGGATTGGCAAGAAATCGGGCGTGAGAAGGGCTAATGCACCCGCTTAAAGGAGTACTGACACGAAATTTCAAAGCTGAGATCCGCTCTAGCAATCAAGTACAACGACAACACAAATAGGTGTCTGTGAATAAATGCATCTTTCTTTCTTTGTAGTTGTGTGTGTGTGTGGGATGTCTCTTTCGCGAACATTACCGAACCGCGCAAATTCAACTCGTGCATTCGCTCTTTCACATTCTTCCCCTCGGGGAAATGCGGGGAATTTTTTTTTCGCTACACGTGTCGTTTGCAAAAGCAAAACCATAGAAACTGACCTAAACCACGTGTAGCGAACATGCCCAGATGTTCCAACTGCACGCCAGATAAACCTGCGGGGGTACCACTACGCTTTATTAACAGACCCTTCAATCTCCTGCGTTACATGTGGGGCCTGATGTACCAGTCGTATTTTGCTGCAATCTGCTCGAATGTTGTACCTGCGAGGACCTTCTTGCCGTATGAAAAATCTATTATAAAAAAATGTTCTATAGTTTATGTCCGGACGTGCGGTTTTTATTTTCGTGTTTCAACTAACAATCATAGATCCCTTGGCGACAAATTATGCGCGTATACATGTTATAATTGTTAACTGTCATAGCATTGCAAATTACACGACTTTTTTTCGCGGAGATACAACCCCCGTGGGCTTACACTTTACGTGACTGCTTTCGGGTTCCTGACAGGCTAGGGTTCTAGCCAAATACTACTTGCACAATACAACTCCCGCCAGGATGTCGAAGGAAAGGGACGATTAGCTTATGTAAGTATAAGGGGTTCCGCAGTGGCGAGCTAGAAAACACCTTCGCCTGACTACATTTAGGAAGCTGATCTTTATGAATGAGGGCA
The DNA here is from genome assembly GCF_048455015.1 of Haemaphysalis longicornis. Classification (NCBI taxonomy): domain Eukaryota; kingdom Metazoa; phylum Arthropoda; class Arachnida; order Ixodida; family Ixodidae; genus Haemaphysalis; species Haemaphysalis longicornis. Next base: position 29,170,613 of record NW_027526204.1, on the reverse strand, counting down.
AGGACACGTTCGCATCTGCAGGCACGCGCGAAATCGCAGAACGCTAAAACTCACGCACACGCACGCACGCGCGCAAAAATACACGTGCGCAGGCACTAAAACACGGACAACACACATACACAAGCACGCACGCAAAGGACGCACACACCCGCACGCACGAGCAAACAAACATATGCGCACCCACATGCAAGTGCACGCGCACAACCGCGCACGTACACGTGCAAGCACTCATACACACACAAAAAGAGATATATAGAGAAATAAAGAAAGAGGGAGAGAAACGGAACTGCCTCCGCGCTATTAGCCGTAATATTAGAGTGGTATAGTTTAGTCCAGACCGCTCGCAATACTTTCGCATTAGGTGGAGCCCTCCGCACACTTATTATTTATTTATTTATTTTACCCTCAGGGCATACAAGCATTGCAGAGGGGAGGGGCTTACATAAAAGAGCAACAATGATGTCAGAAGCTCGTGACAAGTGTTTAACCATTGTACACACAAAAGAATACAGTAAACAAAGTTAAGCAAATGGACTAAACGCAGCCGTTAAAGAAATCATTCTTGGAGCAAAAGAAAAGCAAATAATAAACGCACATAATTCGCCGTAAAAGAACACAGAAACGTCCGATCAACACAAGCATACACTACACTATTAAATAAACAATACACAACAAAAAAATCCCTCCTTATAGGAAGTAGAAGAAAAAAACACTTACAAGAAATTAGAATTTGACAATGCTTTCCGGAAATGGTCAGGGTTAGGAATGCAAGCTAATGAAGCAGGCAGGTGGTTCCACTCACGACACGTTTCCGGTAAAAAAGAATGGGAGTAGGTGACAGTGTTTTGGTGCTGGACATGAACTTTGTGACGAATGTCAAGACGTTCAGATATGAAACGTGCGGGTTGTATCTAGCGTGATTTGAGTGCATGGTTCCTATGATACACTTTCTGAAATATGCGCAGACGGGACAGTTTTCTACGTGTAGCGAGATGAGTTAGGTGCAGGCTGGATTTTATAGAAGTTACACTGGCCGTACGATGATAGTTAGAAAGTATGAATCTCCCAGAACGGTTTCGAACAGCTTCAAGTTGGTTAGTGAGATTAGTATATCCAGGATCCAAGGTTTACGAAGCATACGGAAGTATGGGGTGCACGTAAGGAACATATAACTGTTTTTTGAGAGAAGGTGCTAAGGAAAAATTTCGCTTTAAGTATCCAAGCATGCGGTTAGCCTTAGATGTTATAAAATCAACCAGGAGAGATTGTTATTTATGTGCACACCAAGGTATTTATACTCCACTACGGACTTTAATGGGGTACTGTTAAGAAAATAACCATAAAAAATTATATTGATTACAGGATACCCTCATCACTTTACATTTAGTTATGTTCGCTTTATATGCCAGAGTTTGTACCAAGTAGACATATTGCCGCGAACCATGTATGGGTTTGTTTATTTATTGTTTGTTTTTACGCCGGGCCACGTCCGGCTCTGTTATCTGCGTTCCAAACGAAGCGCGTCTTACATTCTTTACTTTTATGCCGCACGGGCTATCACATTCAGATAAGCAGACTGTTTGGACCTAACGTCACTAGCCCAGAATAATATTCTATGATCTACAATGTTCAGGATGTGAATCGACAGTTCTAAAAAATTCCCCCGCATTTCCCCGAAGGGGAGAATGTGAAAGTGCGAATGCACGGTTGTCGGCCCGCTTGCGGCGCTTGCGCTCGGCCCCCGCAGCCCACCGCCTCGCCGCCTTCTCTTCCATCTCTTCCATTGGGTTTGTAGTATCACGTGTACACCACGCAGTTATCAAGCCGCTATAACGCCGCTGAGTCGCCAACGCATGCCGCTGACGACGTAGTTTGAATGCGTTAAAGATATAAGGCGCGTCACTAACGCTGATATCACGTCGCGTCCGTGGCTTGCTCGGTAGAGCGTCGCGCTGCGGCCGCAAAGTCCGCAGATCGAAACCTGGCGCCGGATGCTGTTTCTTTATAGAGGAGCACTGCGGACGCCGACGCCGCCGCCGACGCCGGCGGTGGATGGTTTGGGGTCGCTTATAAAGTGCATTACTTAAAACAGTTGCGCCGAAAGATAAAAGCCTGCCGAGCAGACGCCGCGGCATTCATTCGACGACACTTTGTTGACCGCTGCTTCGCCGCCTTTGTATTCTTTTTAGTTGTTAGGGGAGCACAAGTTCGCTCCAATAAACTTGTTTCTCCTTCAAGACAACTCCGTCGTCCTTGGCTTCGTGACATCTGGTGGAGGTGCTGGGTACTAAGCCTTTATGCCCTCTACGACATCTGGAAGCCAAGCCAGTCCAACCAGAGAAAGCCGCCGACTGCAAGGATTGCTACCCGAGTTCGGTCTTCTGCCAGAAGGGCCCAAGAGAAGGGGCGCTGCAACCAACACCATGGTGCCATTAACAACGTCTCCAGTCGTCCTGCAGCAGCCCCGAGAACCGCCATCGTTCTGGGGAGCCCGCGCTGAAGACCCCGAAGAATGGTTGGAGAAACGGGAGCGCGTCCGCATCTTCAACAGGTGGGACGACGAAGAAACTTTCCGGCATGTCTTCTTTTACTTAGAAAATGCTGCTCGAAATTGGTTCGAGAAACATGAGAGCTCTTTGACCAACTGCACTCAATTCAAAAGGGAGTTTCTTAGGACCTTCACAACCGTGGTGAGAATTTTGAGCTGCGCTTTTCCATGAAACTCGAACGCAGCACCCTAACGAAGGCGTCGTGATCTTCGTTGAGGAGATGAAGCGACTTTTTCGCCGTGTGGACCCTGAAATGACCGAAGAAAAGAAGCTTAGGTTTCTAATGCGAGGAGTGAAGCAAGAGCTTTTTGCTTGTCTAGTCCGTAGCCTGCTGAAGACGGTGGCGGAATTAGCGTCTGAGGCGGCCGCGACAGAGAAGACGCTAGAAATTCGAACGAGGCAGTACGACCGCCCTGTCAACGCACTGTTCTCGGAGACCATCGGTGCCGCAACTGTAAGCTCCGATACATTGCGCGAGACCATCCCAGCAGTGGTCAAGGAGGAGTTTCAGAAGCTTTTTCCAACGACGCCGCAACCTCAAGTGGCTTCCCTCACTGACGTCATCCGAGAAGAGGTTCAACAGGCGCTGAGGATTTCTATGCCTTCAGAAGCACCCCGTCAGCCCCAAGCAATGACCTACTCCGCAGTCCTTCGTCAACCCCACCCTGCTCCAACCCGTCGTCAAGAGGCTGAGCCATACCGCCGTCCAATGCCGCCCGCCCGACGCCCTGTAGACCAATACCAGACGCCAAGGAAGACCGACGTGTGGCGAACGCCCGATAATCGGCCGCCGTGCTACCATTGTGGAGAGGCCGACCACATCTACCGTCGCTGTCCCTACAAGAGGCTCGGTTTGCGAGGGTTCTCCGTCGACGCCCCACGGCCCCGATACGGCCAGCGCCCTGCTGAGACCGAAGAATGTCTCTCCAATATCAACCGAGGACCAGCCCGTTTCAACCGTTCACCGTCGCCCTACCCGTATCAGTCACCGAACCGCCGCAGCACTGCTGACTTCTCACGGGAAGGTCCCCCAGCCAACGCGGGGGAAAGTAAAAGCAGCAACTTCGGGAGGTAAAGTTGCACAACGGCGGAAAAATGAAAACCCTCCAACGACGCAGCGGCTTACTGAAGACCATGATTCACGACATGCCCCGACCCCAACGACCAAATCTAACCCTGACGTGACGCCCGAACACGACGACAGCAAACCGGCGCGACGTGTCCCCGACATGACCGAACGTGCCGATGAGAATACAATGAAGACCACGACGCACAGCGCCCGACCGTCAACACGCAGAAGCCGAGATACGACGCCACGACGCACCCGGAACTCGAAGGCAGCGTCCGACGTTCAGCTGTCCATCGACGGCTTTGAAGTAGTAGCCCTCATAGACACGGGCGCCGACTACTCAGTTATGAGCGGACCTTTTGCGTCTAAGCTAAAGAAAGTTATGACCAGATGAGACGGTCCGCACATTTGGACACCAGAAGGCCACCTTGTGACGCCAAGTGGAACGTGCACATCGCGCGTCACCATAGACGGCACAACGTACTCTGCGGCGTTGAAGTTGAAGTTGAACTTTATTTCCATAAACGTACACCGTTATGGCGGAAAATAGGGTAAAAAGCTGCACTCAGCATCTTGACGAAGCCCTACATCCTTCATGGTCAAAAGAAACAACAGAAAGAACATAAACAACAACAGCGGCGGGGAAAACAAACAAAAAAAAGCAGTAAATAGACACCACTTGTGGGTGACAAACAAAACTAGCACGGAAAATACAATATGTTCAAAACTACAATAGATAGCGCATCAATAAGTGGATATAAGGACGTGAAGGCAGTAGTGATAAAAAATATACGCAACAAACCGCACAAACACAGCAAGGAACTATTCTCGAACATCATAGTCTTTCCGAACAAACAAGTTGAACAGCATAGGTTTTGTACATGAGTCAATATCAAAGTCAATAAATGCAAGTCCATTTAACAACTTCGGAAGGGTATACCCAATCATCTGCAAGGTGTAGTTTGTACGTGGGCGAGGAACTTTCCAACGTTCAGACAGTCTAGTCGGATAGGGCGTATGATTAATTTGAAGATTAGCTATCAACGAAATGTTCTTAGTATTGTTTTTGCGTTCTAGAGTATATGTGTAGGCTAAGCGGTACTTAAGCAGGTCCTGAATCTTAGGTAGACAAAGTTTACTAAACAAAGGGGCAGTAGGAGCATCGTAACGTGCATTACATAGAAGCCGAATAATTTTTTTCTGTAGCAAAAATAACCTACTTATATTAGTTGCAGAAGTTGTGCTCCACACGAGACAACAATAGTTAAAATTACTTAAAAATAGTGAATTGTACAACAGTAACTTCACTTTATACGAAAGGTCACGTACAGAATATACCACTCCAACTATGCGCGAATGTTGCCCTGCGAGAAAATTAATGTGTGTATTCCAAGACATGTCTTGGTCGAAAAAAACACTTAGCGTTTTTGCAGACATCACCAGTTCAATTTTGGAGTGGTTTAACATTATATCAGCCGGTAAAAGAATATTTCTGTTTTTGGATTGAAAAAGCATCGCTTTCGTTTTTTCTACGTTAATTCTTAAGCCGTTGTCCGCTGACCATCTGTGTATTTTTTCAAGCACTTCATTTGCGGTTTGTACCAACTGCATGACATCACAAGATGAAACAAGGAGAGTAACATCATCAGCGTAAATTATGTATTTTGTATTAGTGTCAACGTTCACGATGTCATTAATGTATGTACATGTTGAAGAGAAGGGGCCCTAAAATACTGCCTTGTGGTACGCCTAAGTGCAATTGTCTGATTTTAGAGCGAAGATTATTTACCTGAACAAATTGGCTTCTGTGACCTAAGTATGACGTTATAAGTTCTAGAGCTATGCCGTGGATACCATAGTAACGCATTTTTTCGAGCAGTAGTTTATGATTTATACTATCGAAGGCTTTGCAGTAGTCGATTAAAACACCTAATGTAAGTTGTCGTTTTTCCATGTTTTTCAGAATGAATTCTTTTTGCTCAAGTAACGCTAGATATGTCGCCCTTCATTTTCTGAATGCATACTGACAATTCGATAACATTGAGTTCTTTTCCAGAAAGTTGGATAGGCGATTAAAGATAATTTTTTTCAAAGCTTTAGAAAAGATAGGAAGTATTGAAATCGGCCTGTAGTTAGATACCGATGCTCTATTTCCTTTTTTGAACAATGCAAGAACCTTCGCCACTTGCATTTTTTGAGGAAAGGTTCCTGATGATAGGCATACAGTTTAAACATAAACTAATACTGGAGCAACAACATTAATGACAAACTTGGCTGGTTTAATTTGCAGGCCGTCAGGATCACAGGTAGTGCTATTGTTAATCTCCTGGAAAATACGAATTAACTCTGATTCACTGGTAAGATAAAGAAAGATAGTGTCGACAGAGTTGGTCGTGATAAAACGGCAAGCATTGAGATCGCACTTACTGCTGCCTATGCTGGTGAACTGCTCATTAAACGTATCAGGGACTAATTTTTCGGCAATTTCAAGTCCATCCTTACGGATTGGCACAGTATGTGGTACTTCAGTTTTACGATTCAAAATTGAGTTAAGTTTATTCCAAACTTTCTTCGTGTCATTCATGCAGCCGTCAAACGAGACATTATAATAATTTGTTCTGGCTTTACGTATATCTTTTGAAAGTTGGTTACGAAAAGACCTAAATACTTTAAAATCAGACAGCTCGCGTGAATTTAGAAATCTTCTATACAATTTATACTTGGTTTTGATTTTATTCAGTAATTCCCTCGTGATCCACGGCTTTCGTATATTACGCGGATGAGCTTGAGTGGTAAGCAAAGGGAAGTTAGCGTCATGTGCTGTTTTAAAAATCTTCAAGAATGATTCGTAGGCTGTGTTACTATCTATAGTGCAGTACACTTCGCTCCAGTCGAGTTGACATAACTGATTACGAAAATTCTCAAGTCGGTTTTCCGTGATACATTGACCTGTCCTGGTACGTGTGTTTACCTTATCGATTTTCAGGTTTAGACTAAGAAATATAGGCATGTGGTCACTTATTCCGCAGGAGAAAACGCCACTTTTAATATAGGCAGGGTTTAAGTTCGTAAGAAATAAATCAATGCACGTCGATGTATAACTCGTTATCCGCGTTGGAGTCGAAATAACATTTGAAAAGAAAGCCGTGCGTGCTTATTAAGAGATTGAAATTCCTTGTGGCAGAAGTGGTTGCAAACATGTCGATGTTAAAGTCACCTCCAAAAACGGCCTTGTAGCGATTATCTAATATAAAACGAAAAAGGTTTTCAAGGAAGGAAGAGAAAGATACTATGCTGCCATTTGGTGGCCGGTAGAAAACGGAATATACTGTTCGGGTACAAAGTACAGTTAATACTTCGAAATCATCAGTTATGCAGCAACATTGATCAATGCGATCATCCAAGATATTCTTCTGAAGAAGGATTGATATTCCCCCACCTCGACAACTGGTACGTAATGCAGTGAAACATTGATAGTTTGGTGGGCACCAAGGCACTGAGTTAGTATCGTACCATGTCTCCGACAACATGATTAAATAAAACTCATGGTCAAAACTGCTAAAGAACGCATCAATTTCGTCACCCTTATTTCTAATTGACTGGCAGTTTAAATGACATATATTAGTTGATCTGACATGGTCAGGTCCTATGAAGCGGGAAAAGTCAGCCGGGAAGATCATATCATAAGATGCCATGTTTTCTCTAGATGCAGGAAATTCGGAAAATTGCAAGCTTTAACTAAACATTGCAGAACCTTCAGTTTGGGGGCATCAGGGAAACCTTGAATATTAACCATCTCTGTGTTATTACACATTGTTCTCAAAAAGATGAAAACCTGCCCACGCAAGAGAAATTTGCTTTTGGTTGAGTGAACACCAAAGTGTAGTTGTTTAGGGTGCCTTAACGCATCAGAAATCATCTGCGGATTGGTGTGGTTGTTGAGCCGCTTGTGCAGCATGAAACGCAAGGTAGCGAGAGGTGGGTACTCGTTCGAAAAACCTTGCCTAGACAAAACAATGAAAACGCAGTTGCGCAGCGCAGGGCATAGATAGCGCGAAAGCATCCTAGTAAAAGTCAGCGTGAAGTCACGCGTTGAACACCAGTGACGAGCACAGATCGCTGGAACCTTATCAGATGCTGTGTGGAGCGCCGTTAAAGACTTCGAACATGGTACACGCACAAGTTTGTATGCGGTATACAAATAGATAACCACTGTCAACACAAAAGTCAAATCAAGATGCAAGTGATGGGTAGAATATTGCCCCAGCGAAAGTAAACGTTTCTTTCTCACACAAATAAAAATGCACAGGGGAAATTGCACGAAATAATGCAAGGAGCAAAATAAAAAACCGGAAACACGACACTTACAATTCGCTATCGCCATCTTAACAGTTCGCACATACAAAAATAAATCCATGAAAAACAGAGTAACAAGAACCAAAACTAGAGCATAGAACATGTTCAGCTGTCAGTCAATTGGAAGAGATCATCCTGACGACGAATTACAATGGCAGGGTCACCCTCCGATTTTCGGACAAAGACCTTGCCCTTTGCATGCCAAGAAAAGCTGTAGCGGTTTGCCATTGCCCATTCACGGGTGAGGCGGAGCAAGTCCCTGTTGTGTTTCGTCATGTTTTCAGTGATCGATACTGGCGATTTCGCAGCTTTGAGGGCTTTCCGTGCTTCAAGCCATTTGTCACGAAGTGACAGCCTTGCGAAACGGACAATGATTCCTGGTATTTTTCCAACCTTGTAAGGAAGCCTGTGAATAGCCTCAATGTCATCAGCAACCAATTCTGGTAGACCAATAGGTGTACCCACCCAGTTTAGCTTATTCAACAAGTTCTCGTCTTCGGACACAGCGATACCATGAACTTCGATGTTGTACTTTCTGCTGCGCCACTCGATGTCATTAAGCGAAGTTTTCATTTGTTGTATGTCGTCCGAGTCACATAGTTTAGTCTCCAGTTCAAGAACACGCCTCTTTAAGCTACATATTTCCTTATCGTGATGGGCTTGCTTACTCAGTATTTCGTCATATTTTTTAGACATCATTTCGATTGACTGCTTTATCTCGGCTACCTGAGAAGGCAAGGCAGCGAGTGCATCGAGCCTCTTCGTTATTTCTGCGAGGCAAGAAACAAGTTCCGGTTCCATACCGCCCTTTCCTCCAGCTTTACCCTTAGAATTGCGGCATGCAGGGCATCTCCAACTCTTTCTCCTCGCTTCGCCTTTGCTTTTAAACGTGGATTCTGACCAACCCGAACAGTTTCCCAAATAGTAAGCGTACTCACATTCGGAGCACTTGATTTGGTGACCGTCAGACGGTAGCTTCTCGTCGCAGGAGTGGCACGTCTCGTCCATAACGGGGAGGTACTCGTCGTTCAATTAAGCACAAAAAGCATGATAGTGGACGGGGGTAAAACAGCAAATAACCGTAGCAAGGCAGAACGACACTGGCAGCAACGGCGGTAGCAAGTACGACAAACAGTCAGCGTGGAACGCGAGAATTGCTACCAACCTGGGAAACGAAGAAGAAAAATTTAGGGGGCGTCTTCTCGCCACTGCCGCCGCTGCCAATGTGCCTCGTTAGTTGTTCTACCACCAGGAGCCCGATAAAACGACGTGAAGACAGCGTTGCCAGTTCAATACTCGAACAAGTCCAGAGGCAGCTGGTGAGGCATCTCTTGTCCTGACGCACGAAGACAAAATCGGGAAAGCTTTGTTTGGTGATGCGACGAAGAGGCCAGTAACCACAGCAAAGCCAGGATACTCGAAGCTACAGCAGGCGGAACCAACCTGGAAAACGAAGAAGGAAAATTAAGGGGGCCTCTTCTCGCCACTGCCGCCGCCTCCAAAGTGCCTCGTTAGTTGTTCCACCACCAGGAGCCCGATAAAACGACGCGAAGACAGCGTTGCCAGTTCAATACTCGAACAAGTCATTTGCCTAACTGCGCCCGCGACTTAATTCTTGGAATGGACTTTTTGACGGACAACGGTGCAATAATTGACCTGCAGACCAAGTCTATAACTTTCTCCTCCAATCACTCCATGACGCTGGAACCGAACTCCAAACACCGTGCTGCTTTAAGGATCGCCGATGATCATGTCACACTGCCACCTTACGCAAGCTTGATGATCACCGTCTACTGTGAATATGCTGTTCCTGACGTCGACGCTATCGTAGAGAGTGACCAAAGGTTGCTCCTCGACCGCGGTGTCTCCGCTGCAAGAGGCATTGCGCACTTTACGCAACGCCAATCCCAAGTTTTGGTCACTAATTTCAGCGAGGAATACCAGCATTTAAACAGGTGCGCTGAAATTGCGTTCCTCGAAGAAACGCAAGAAGCATGGGGCGTGATCGGGGTTGCGGACTTTGAACGCGCAGACGAAGATACCTTCAAGCTTTCGAATCCCTTCGACGTGAATCCGGCGTTACCGCAAGAAGAACGGAAGTGATTGTTGGAGTTGCTGCATCGCTACAGAGAGTGTTTTTCATCGAACTCAAAACTATGTCAGACACCTCTGGCGAAGCACCGAATAATAACCGAAGATGGAGCCCGACCTACCGGACAGTCACCGTACCGCGTCTCTTCACACGAGCGGGAAGCCATCCGGACTCAAGTCGACGACATGCTCAGCACGACATTATACAGCCATCCAAAAGCCCCTAGTCGGGGCCAGCCGTACTCGTGAAGAAAAAAGACGGCACATTAAGATTTTGCGTTGACTACCGGCGACTGAACAAAATCACCAAAAAGGACGTGTACCCCCTCCCCCGAATCGACGACGCCCTCGGCCATCTCTGCCACGCGAAGTACTCCTCATCGATGGATCTGAAGACCGGCTATTGGCAAATTGAAGTGGGCGAGAGAGACCGAGAGAAGACTGCATTTATAACCCCGGACGGCCTGCACGAGGTCAAGGTGATGCCGTTCGGGTTGTGCACGGCGCCAGCAAAGTTTCAACGAGTCATGGACACGGTGCTAGCTGGCCTGAAGTGGCACACCTGCCTCGTATACCTCGACGATGTTGTGGTAATCTCCCGGACTTTCGATGAACACCTTGCAAGGTTGCAGTCTGTACTCGAGGCCATCCGTACGTCGGGGTTAACGCTGAAGCCTGGAAAGGGATTCTTCGCGTACGAGGAACTCAAGTTTTTGGGCCATGTCGTTAACGCCGCGGGAGTCCGGCCTGATCCGGCGAAAGCTTCCGCCATAGCGAACTTCCCAAGACCGAAAGATAAAAAGGACGTGCGGAGATTTCTCGGACTATGTGCATACTACAGGCGCTTCGTCGCAACCTTCGCCCGCATTGCAGAGCCACTCATCCGCTTGATGAAAGATAGCACCCCTTTTGCCTGGGCAAATGCCCAAGAAAAAGCATTCTGCGTGCTGCAACAATGCCTGCAAAACCCATCCTTGCTCGCTCATTTCGATGAAAATGCCGAAACGGAAATGCGCACGGATGCCAGCGATATAGGCCTGCGTGCCGTCCTCGTACAAGAGCAAAGCGGGTGCGAAAAAGTAATCGCCTATGCCAGCCGTGGTCTGTCCAAGGAAGAAACTACTCAGCCTCTGAGAATGAGTGCCTCGCGATTATATGGGCCGTTTCAAAATTTCACCATGACCACCATGAGCTGTCTTGGCTCGCAAATTTGAAGGACCCTTCTGGCCGTCTTGGTAGGTGGAGCTTGCGCCTGCAAGAATTTCACGCTACAGTAGTCTATAAATCCGGGAGGAAACATTCCGACGCCGACTGCCTGTCCCGTTCCGTTCCCCCGTCGACCCACCACCACAAGACTCCGATGAAGACAGCGCGTTCTTCGGAGTCGTGACTGAGAGCGACCTGGCCGCCCAGCAGCGTGACGACCCCGATCTACGCGTCATGTTCGAATACCTCCAAGGATACAACGTCGCCGTGTCGAGGGCCTTCAAACGCAACTTACCTGCATTCAGCCTGAAAAACTCCGTCCTCGTGAAGAAGAATTTCAGCCCTGGAACGAGAGCGAATTATCTTCTTGTTATCCCGGCAGATGTTCGTGACGAAATTTTGGAAGCGTGCCACGACGACCCGTCTTCCGGACATCTCGGCACCGCTCGCACAATTGGGAAAATCAAGGTGAAGTACTAGTGGCACCGCCTTGCATCTGACGTCACCCACTACGTCCGGAGCTGGCGTGACTGCCAGCGATAAAAAACGCCACCGACGAGACCCGCCGGACTTCTGCAGCCGATCGGCGTCCCAGTAGGCCCTTCCAAAAGATTGGAATGGACCTTCTGGGCCCGTTCCCTACATCCCAATCCGAGAACAAGTGGATTGTTGTGGCGACAGACTACATGACGCGCTACGCAGAGACCGCCGCTCTTCCGAGCGGGACTGCACAAGAAGTTGCAAAGTTCTTCATAAGCCAAGTTGTGCTGCGACATGGCGCTTCGGAAGTCCTAATCACGGACCGTGGAATGGCCTTTACTGTGGAGCTGATGCAAGGGATATTATGCTACAGCCACACGGATCACTGAAGAACGACGGCGTACCACCCCCAAACGAACGGACTAACGGAACGCCTGAACAAGACCATCGCGGATATGCTTTCAATGTACGTCGACGTTGAACATAAGACTTGGGACGAAGTGCTACCGTATGTGACCTTTGCGTACAACACGGCTATCCAGGAAACTACGCAGATGGCGCCGTTCGAGCTTCTCTACGGAAGACGGCCGACTACGATGCTCGACGCCATGCTTCCGCAGGTACATTTACGACGACATCAACGCCGACGTCCAAGGATACCTTCAGCCACTCGAGGCAGCGTCCAGCTGGCTCGAGTTCGTACAACGGACCAGCAGCTGGATGATGCCGGGCGCTACAACCTTCGACACCGAGACGCCGAGTACTACCCTGGGAATCGTGTGTGGGTTTGGACTACCATCCGTCGACGCGGACTAAGTGAGAAGCTTTTGCGACGGTATTTCGAACCATACCTGATTCTACGACGTGTCGGTCAACTTACGTACGAGGTGATAACCGATGGTGATTCCGGAACATCAAGACGACGCACGCGGCCCGAAGTCGTCCACGTGCTTCACTTGAAACCTTACTATGCAAGATGACGGACGTTTTTTGTTGTTCGTTCGGACTGTGTTTTATTTTAGCATCGGGTCGATGCACTCTTGGAGGGGGGCTAATGCCGCGAACCATGTATGGGTTTGTTTATTTATTGTTTGTTTTTACCGCCGGGCCACGCCCGGCTGTGTTATCTGCCTTCCAAACGAAGCGCGTCTTACGTTCTTTACCTTTATGCCGCACGGGCTATCACATTAAGACAAGCAGACTGTTTCGCCCTAACGTGACTAGCCCAGAATAATCTTCTGTGATCTACAATGCTCTGGATGTGAATCGAAAGATAAAAGCCTGCAGAGCAGACGCCGCGGCATTCATTCGACGACACTCGCCTGTGATAGTTACTTTGTTGACCGCTGCTTCGCCGCCTTTGTATTCTTTTGAGTTGTTAGGGGAGCACAAGTTCGCTCCAATTAAGTTGTTTCTCCTTCAAGACAACGGCGTCGTCCTTGGCTTTGTGACAATATTATTAAGAACAGATTGTAGGTATTGAACGTCAGAGGAACTAGTAATGTTACGATAAAGCACACAATCATCAGCAAAGAGGCAAAGAGAAGAAGAAGTATTACTAGGTAAGTCGTTAATGTTTATTAGAAAAGTAAGGGTTCACTTAGAAAAAGTAAGTGGGGATTAGAAAACGTAAATAAGGATTTCATTTTGTACATTGATGACAAAAATTGCTGCAGTAAAAAGAGTTGCAGCGGCCTGTCCTTGTGGCCAATTGGGACGTACTTGGGGCAGTAATAATACTAACACAGTCAGTTCTTTCGTGTGTAGGCGAACGAAAAACATATTTATTTAGCCATTATGATGAAACAATGACCACCGCGAGCAAAGCCGTCACGGCTCAAATGTCAGTTTCTGCCGCCAACAATGGACTTAAAAACAAACCGACTGGTGCCTCATCACTTCCACTTCTCCAGCGGTCGTTCAACTTTGAGGCCTGGGAACATTTTTCCAGAACCTTCCTTGAATGTTCCCTTGCGGGTCGTAGTTGGACACGATGAAGATTTTCCCGTTGTGTTTGGCTATGCCAGAGCCCAAGTATCTGCTTCCTTTCCACACCACTTGCGTGAAGTGCCCACTCGCCTTCTGGAAATAATTTCGCCACTTGTGGAGTTTGATTTCGTCGTACCAGGCATCAACGGCGGCTTTTCCTGCAAAAGAAAACCCGGGCACAGAATGGGGTGAGGTGACAAGATTACGTTGCACATTTCATGAGCGTATGCGGGAAACAAATTTCGCCACCAAGCAATGTCCTGTGAGTTTCACTTCTTCTTTATCGAGGTGATAAACAAATGGGCACTTTAGAACCTGGTTTTATAGCTGGTATTCGTTTTCCGATATAAAAATGTATTCCATGCATTTCAAACGTGACGTGCTGGGGGCGTGTTGTTTTTTTTTTTTGCGTGTGAGGCGGATCTTCAATTTCGCTGCACAGGCACGTCGACAGGCAAAATGAAAAATGCCATTATGTCTGTTATTTTGTTTTTTGCATGGGAGACCAGCCCGAAAAGCGTCCAAATCACGCCCGGTCTAGAATGGAAGCACGTTCAATGACATATTGTTAAAGCCAGGAAGGCACGCGCACGCCCCAAGAAGACGCAACCAGCCCGGTGGCTGCGACAGTGTGTCATATAATTTATAGAAAAGCGCTCATTGCTTGCTTAAAATTGACTTAGTTCGTCGAGGTTCTTCCGCGATGCGATCAGTCATGCGACACTTCCTTCGGCTGAGCAATCCTGTGACAAGTTAAAGGTCCAAGGGCACAACAAGTTTAATCACAAGCAAGAATCGTATAGTGTGAGGGGGGTAGGAGGGGGGGGATCCATGAACTTTTTTATGAGTGTGCTGCCGGACAAAAAGTGTCAAGAGAATGTGCATCCAGGCGGCCGCGAAAACTTTGTTTTTGAGCATGTTTGAACAGGCAACGTAGATGTGTGCAACTTAAAAAAAGTTGCACACATCTACGATGGTGTTTACGCATTTCTCAATACTAAAGGTGCACACGTGCCTTGGTCAGTTCAATGTCGCTTGTGTAACCAACCCGAGACAATTGATCACTGCTTTGTTTTGTTTCGGGATGCCACGTTTTTTTAGGGAGGGGGAAGGGAGAACTATTGTGTCACCGCGCTTTTTATGGTCCTAATGCCATTTTCTCTTTAATTACAGATACTGAGGTTATAGCGGTCCACTATAAAGTTTGCTTCAGTAATCCTTTCAAAACATCCCTAAAAATTGTCTACGCGGCAGTTAATGTTAACGGTTACGGTAAGTGCACACTTAAAAATATACGGAAACCTGTGAGGTGTAGACAGTTGCGGTGGTGCTGGGAACGTACCTTTGTGCGCAATAATTACTTTAAAACCTTAGTTCTGCTCCAATGTTTGCTGATAAAGCAAGCCCAGCGTTAATTCCGTGCTATATTAGCAGAAATGGAAAGGTTAATGGTTTTGGTTCTGTTTCCCACCGGTAAACTGGGAAGGACGCTGAACAGCCTCACATGGACCTGTCCAAGAACCCATATAAACTCCAGCGTGTGGACTACAGGGCGTCCTTCACCCCCCACACGTTAATCGTGGGCTACTGTCTATGAACTTCTCGATCTTTCTCCATGAAACTAGCCTCTATACACGACGCTGTGTTCTTCATCCAACATTTTGTTCTTGTTGTTTTATAGGTATTTTGTGAGCTTTATTTGTTCTTTCTTTGTGTGAAATGGCGCAGCAAAATTTGCTAAATTTTTCCAAACGCCATCAGCTGTAATAACAAAATTATTTCAACGAGACGGCCGCACGCAGCCTTTGCGACGCATAACGTAGTAACCAAATATTAGGTTTGACAAAATCTGGTTGGCTCAAGTATAAGATTAAAAGTATAAAAATCTTGTAAACGCGGGCCAAAGGTTTATTTAAATGTTAAAAAGACGTTTCGGATTCTCTACGGAACCCTTGTTCGCTCAACAAAGCTTCCGTTAGCAAGGGAGGCGTCTTTTTTACCCTAATGAAATAAACAATTGGTCGCCCATTACAAGTTTTTTCAGATATGTCTAACATGGTGAGGGAGACCAAATATATCTAGGCTGAAGGCGTCATAATAAAAAAAAGCTCTAAGCTGATATTACCATGTACATGGAAGTCGGGCTTGGTGTTCCACTCGTAGTAGAGGTTCTCTCCGTATTTCCTGCGTTTCCGGTGCTCCATGACTCCTTTCTGCGCAAGCCTGAACGCATATGCTTGGGCGTAACGACACAGCTGCAACAATAAAAACAGGAGGCAAGGATTGTTCATGGATAGAAGGCTCCACATGCAGCCGTTGTCCTGTTACTTGGGTATGATTCATGTTCCTAAATTTTCGCTTGAAGTTTCTTAAATTCGCTTCAACAGCAACCACATGTTCAATTCATGAGGTGAAGAGTATAACCGACGTTCAATTTATGAGGTGAAGAGGATAACCAACGTTCAATTCATGAGGTGAAGAGGATACGAAACGTTCTATTCACAAGCTAAATAGGATACCCAAATGCTTCCAACTAATCTTAAAGACGGCAAGTGACGTTTTGCAAGCCAAAATATTTTTGCTGCTGTACATTATCGTTTCCATCAACGATTCATAATTCGTCTTCAATTACGCGCTGAAGCGAAGTTTGATTGTGGCGGTGCTCTATCGGCTACGTCCCTGAATTTTCTCCAGCGATACTTCAACGGCTTTTTGCAATCTCCGCTGCAGAGCATGGATTGGTTGCATGACGGCAAAAAAAGGTTTTCTTTGCGTTGGTTTCGAACTGGATGGATTAAATAGCACTACATCCTAAGGGCATGATAGCTTCCTATCTCCTCACGTGCAGAGGCCTCATCCCGTGGTCAGTATTTGTTCACAGTAGTCTTTTCCGTGAAGCGGGCAGTGTAGTAACAGTGTAGTGACAAAAAAATTGTTTGAACTTTGTATGCTTTACTGCTTTGCCAATCTCCACTTTGTTTTGCACCCATATTCTATGCGTTCACGTAATACTCTTCGTTTCTTTGACTTCCTTTTGAACGGCTCTGGCGGTTTGTTCGTCCTAACTAATTTGTATTTTTCGCCACCTTTCTCGTATTATTCCGCTATTTAGTGTACACCTTTTTGGTTGCATGTATTTGTGCAGTCTTTCCTACCTAATTATTCTCATCCAAATTCAAAGTCTATCCTAGAAACAAATTTTTGTTTGCCCTTCATTGGCTTCAGAGTAGGGCCAGCGTGCTTGAGTTATACTAGGTCATCCTTTCTTTTACCATGGGCCACTAGTCTGATGACCTTCTGGTTCTTTTCAAGTCCCGACAGTACCCTTTACTTTTGTTTATTTAGCAGTATACCCTAAGAGATCAAGTAGGTATTACATAGGCGGAATATTTGAAGGATATCAAACTTGTACGTTATGGGTACACGACGCAGTCGCTGCTGCGCCAAATAATTGTATGAAACCTTAATATAAAAGCGCAGGCATTATTAGGAGAAATGAACAGATAGAGAAAAGGGGTATGTATATAGACTATATCCACTTAACACAGGCCAAGATAAGTAGAAAACGCGGAAAAGGGACCGAATCTGCAATTAGAAATGCGATTATAAAAATACAATATCCAGCTGGTAAATAAATGAAGGCATATAAATGCCTTAATTCGTACCAAACAACAAGATAGTAAGGTCACCCTTATCTTGCCACAAATTCAATAACTGATTAAAGCATCCTGGCGCATGGAAAAGGGTGATCGGCGGCGTAACTATTTTGTTTTACATTCCGCTTACTAAATAATACTTATTTGTCCCCGCAAAGGAGGATCACGTTTCACTATCGCTACATTGCGACAGCGACACCATGTGCGACCGTAAATGTTTCATACAACGTAGTTCCGTATATGTACGATATGACATATGGCTTTCAAAGCCATAGCTGCTGTAAACTGGGTCATATCAGAGGTGAGTGGAAGAATGAGGTGCCCTGGCAGTATTTTGGTGAAATTGCTAGATCGCCCGGTTGCAAAGCAGACGCCTGATGTCTTACATACTCCAGTCTGCTTGAAGCCACATCAACGGGGTGTCGTAGACCCCAAAACAAAAAAAACGTGCTTAAGACGATCATAAGGTGTAATTTCTTCAATAAGATGGCTGCCGTATTTTTTGTCGGCAAAAGAGGAGCTGCTAACATCAAAGTTATCAAAGGGCCAAATACCCTCATAACGTGTTGCAAACAGCACAACCGGTGCAGCTTCCGGAGGCGTTGCCGACACCACTTGTGGTACACAGGTCGTGGTGCATAGCACGGCACTAGCATGTTTATCGCATAATTTTTTTATACAGCACAATTGAAGTGATTTCGTCGGGTGCGTCTCGGCGTATTTTCGTATGGCGCCGACATGACGTAATGGGCGTTCCATGACAGCACTATTACCCTATCTCTGATAGTGTCATGAAAAATTGATAAGTGCGCGAATCCACAAGCGGCTTAAAGAAATCGACTGAACACACGCTAGTGAAGCCCACCGGTTCACCTGGCCCACAAAAATAAGGAATTGGGGGATAGCAATATGGTGGACTTTCACGTGTTTCTCCGCGGGATCTCACCAACCACTCAGCCGGGGGATTCGGATTCCCTTTAACCCCTCTCGCCCGGTTTTAAAGAACGACTGAAGTTTGAGCGGGAACTGTGAGCCACGTAACCTACTCCGGACAGAAGGCGAAGTACTTTAGAAGCCGGCACCCTCGAAAATTAACAGAAAAACACGTTCCATTGAAACACGGGACTAGCGATAATCAACCCACAACAGACTAAAAAGAGCGATAAACGTGGAAGGCCCTCTAGCATTCCCGCTACTTGAGTTCGCCACAACACATGACCCTAAGCAGACAATAATGCGAATCAGTTTGTGCCATTGGAAGAAGCTCTGGGCAGCTTAGGCCCAGGGTACCAGAGGGACCGTACCCTTATAGCTCGGAAAGGAGAAAAAATACTGGAGCCCCGGACGAAGGGTCCCACCCATAAACCCCTTTTTGACTGCTCAATAACTTTATCTCTCCCTTATTCTGTCTCCTGAAGTGTGTTTTTGAAGCGTTTTTGGGGTAGCCAAGCACAGGTTTCTTTTCATATCTGGCTCATAAAAAAGGCTGCGCAGGAGAGAAAGGGGGCAACGCGGGCAGGCGGCGGCCCGACGTAGACCTAGGGGGATGCTCTTAGGCCTGCTGTCAACTGGTATCCGGAGCTAAACATATCGTAGACATGAAGTGGCTTTGCACGTCGTAAGGTCCTCACGACGTGTAGAAAAGCGTAGTACCGGGATTTCGATGTGGAGCGGCTCGGCCTGTGTGGCTGAAGTCGGCTCTTAGCTCTTCTTAAGACTTCAGATGTGACGTTAAGCGCAACTTCACTGTTTGATTTCTAGCGTAGAGAAGCGCAGTTTATTAGATAAGTTACTCAGTGCACTGTTTGTCAATAAGGCTTCGGTACTGCTTGTAGTTGTAAGAACTCAAAGCCAAACGCTAGACCTGAGCAGGTGCCCGTTCTTAAGTTTCTGCTATTATTCGAAGCAACGTTGCTCGTGTTTATGGAGCACTAAGTACCCGCAAAAGTATTTGTCAGTGCTTTATAAGCGCCGCCCTGCTGGGGCGGGTCAAGCAGTCCATCGACCCATCCATCCATCCATCCATCCATCCATCCATCCATCCATCCATCCATCCATCCATCCATCCATCCATCCATCCATCCATCCATCCATCCATCCATCCATCCATCCATCCATCCATCCATCCATCCATCCATCCATCCATCCATCCATCCGTCCGTCCGTCCGTCCGTCCATCCATTCATCCAACCATCCATCCACCCATCCATCCATCCATCAGTCAATCAATCAATCAATCAATCAATCAATCAATCAATCAATCAATCAATCAATCAATCAATCAATCAATCAATCAATCAATCAATCAATCAATCAATCAATCAATCAATCAATCAATCAATCAATCAATCAGTTACTTAAAGCTGAAGCAGTAGGAGGGCCATGATGAAAACAGCACAAGACGATTGATTTAGCGAATATAGGAGACAGGACACGCGCTGACTAGCAACTGTGTCCTCTACCCCTCCTTTTATAATTATAAGTACGTCATCGTTGCGCTGTTTTCATCATAAACCATACCGACTTGGAAAATTGACAGGCCTTTTAGGAAGGCCGGCAGACGTAATCTGTGCAGTACCATGAAACCTGCCTGAATGCTCTGAAGCCTACCATATTGTTACAAATCCACACAGCACCAAATGTGCATTGCAGTATACGCTACAAGTCTTGATAAAGAGAAATATATTCTGATTTTATATAATGTTTCATGTGTGCCCAACCACAACACTTGAAAAGTTTTTTATTCATCTTCGAAAATCAAAGTAATATGCGTCACAGATGTGAGAGGCACCATAATGCAAAAACGGTCACGTACATCTAAAGTGACAGGTTTGTACGCAGCCGCATATGCTCTTTAATGTCGTGTCGTGAACAAGGCTTTTTGAATAGGCCTTAGTTAAACTCGTTTCAAGCTCGTTTCAAACTTGTTTCTGATTCAGGCTCTTGATAAATGAAAAGGATGTCGTCCCGCACTTGAAGCTGCTGCGCGGCACCAGGTATTCCGCAGGAAATTATCTAGACGATAGAACTCCTTTGTTACAGATAATAACATCTGTTTGATCAGTGAAAAGATACAAGCGCATGTGGCCTTCGAGTATCACCAACTTCGTTCCTCGAAGTAGCTGCGGTATGAAGTAAGCAACTGCTTCCTTTTGTGACTACCATTCTGTTCAAGTTTATACAAACTTTAGAAGTAATTCTGTAACCAGTGTTTGAAAACTGGTTCCAGTAGTGGCAAACCGCTGTATAATAATAACACGCAAAGAATCTACATGGCGTGTCAAGGCATCGCAGGCACCGTTCCAGTCCAAACTTTTCTCACCTTCTCGCTGTGTTTCAGAGGTGGCACACCATGCAACTGCCTCCACTTGTTGTGACGTCTCAAAACTTGTCTTTGAAGTCTTCGCATGGCTGGGGTGAATTCGCCGTTGAAGTCGTCCGGCTCATCGCCACGGATGACCTGCGAGGCGGTAAGAAAGACTTTAATATGAAGTGAAACTTTATGAAGGGACAAGAGACATTCCTATAGAAAAATAAAGGTTGCTCAGCATTCCAGGATGTATTGATTGAAGCGTGCTTGTGTGGTGGCATAAATATTGGGGAAGGCTGTCAAGGTATTAGAATAGGCGCAGTTGCATTTAAGTTTATCGAAGTATTACATTAGAGTGGCACGTCATTGAACCACGCTTAGGAGTGTTGCTTTGTCGGGAAAATCCTAAGCTGAAACCGTGTTAGTAATGCCAATTTTCTATATGCTTAGCCCATAGCAACAGGCAAGATGTGAGGCAAAATTGTAACATTTCCCCTTGTGCAGAGGGGGGGGGGGGGTGGTAGCCAGTGCAGGAGACAAAAATACCTTAACATAACTACCGCAGAAATTGGAGGGGAAAATAGCCCTGCCGGTAGCGTAGTGGTCATCGCAACATACGCAGATTCTGGACGTCATGGTTTGGGATCCCACGCGGCGGGCATTTTTTCACCACTTTCTTTCTGTCTTTCCAAATTTTTTATCTGTTTCAATGACCTACCACTTTCTCCCCTTTGCTTTTCGATGTTTTGTTGACTGCCAACCCTTATTTCTGTCCTAATTCAACGAGCCCCTCATTTGCTATTCCAGTACGCTACATGCCTAGCGAGGGCCTGCGTTCTGGCAGTCTTGGTGCCATAAAAAGCCTAAGAGGGTTCAATGCTGGTCTAACACTCCCGACATGTCGTACACACTTGAGTGACGGCCCGGGGGTTAAAAAGAAAGTCCCCTTCGCAACGAGTAGTCCCACAGGTGCTGGCTACCACCCCCAGGCGCAGGAAACAAAAATATCTTAATATAAATACCCCAGAAATTGGATGGGAAAATAGCCCCGCCGGTAGCGTAGGGGTCATCGCACCAGACGCGTAATGTGGAGGTCTTGGGTTCGGATCCCACCCGGCGGGCATTTTGTCTCCACTTTCTTTGCCTGCAAAATTCTTTATCTGTTTCAATGACCTAGCTACCACATTCTTCCCTTTACTTTCCCAGGTTTTCTTGACTGCCAACCCTTATCGGAGTCTTATCTCTATCTATCTTCTCTCTCTCTGTTTCTTTATATATATATATATATATATATATATATTGCAGGAAAATATTTCTTGGACACCGGCAAGTCGTAGCAAAAAAAAAAGACACCCGTCGCAAAAAGAAAAGGTTTAACGTTTCGGCCGAGGGACCGGCCTTCATCAGAATAACCTCAGAATATATATATATATATGTGTGTGTGTGTGTGTGTGTGTGTGTGTGTGTGTGTGTGTGTGTGTGTGTGTGTGTGTGTGTGTGTGGGTGGGTTCGTGTGTGCGTGCGCGCGGCAGTAGTTTCAAAAAACAAACCAAAACATGTTTAGTAACTTACGACAGAAGGGCCAGTCTTCTTCGCACGACCTGTTTTTATGTTGTTTTATTTTATATTATATAAAACGGTGCGCATGTAGCTCGGAGAATTTATTCGAAGTAGGCGTTAATTATTAAGTGCTGCAGTTCACGCGTTTAAAGCACACCTTGAAGTAGAAGAGAAGACGGAAATTGATAACGTCAGCACGCACTGGACACAAAATTGGACACACTAGTCTGATTGCCTGTCATTAGAAGGTGGGGCTAAGAAAAGCCAACGTTAAAATCGAAGTCTATTTTACGAAATGTTTCGCACCTTTAAGGCAATTCTGAGGCCGTCACACAGTTTTCCGCTCGCAAAATCAGCCTTTACTCTTACATTAGGTCGAACACCATTAAACTATTGATTGAGCAGATTTCAGGTACACTAGTTACCACACCGTCTTTTTTTGCGTATAGTCGAACACTACGCCGTCCGACCGTTGAAAAGTCGTTCGAATGAAAGGTTACAGAACGGTTACCATATCATGACACAGCCAAAAAGCCTCACCATTGTTATAAGCCTAAATGTTCGTGTTTTAGGTGGTGCAGAGACAAATTGTCACTCAAGGAAGGGTTGCTTTATGTGTCCACGGCTTCAAGTATTAATAATTTACCGCCTGATCCAAGCCACTAGCACTGAATCAAAAAACATGTACGAGAACGTCAATTTGTCTTGTTTGATGTAACTATAATTGGCACGACATCCCCATTTATGGTCCGCAGTGTTAAACAGCAAAGCTCAATGGTGGCATACCAAACCCAGGTAATTGGTCTAACTGGCCTGTCCCAGTGAAAAGGAGTCCTAAGTGTCTCACTGAACTTTCTCAGTTAAATTAAAAAGATACAGCTGCATGATCTTCTGAAATTTACATCAAATAAGAAGAGAACGTCACCCTCGTTTTGTCGCCCCCTTTTTGTCACGTAAAATGATCTTTGACTTCTACGTTTGCTTTTTCTGCAGTAGCTTTTTGTTTCAACAATGCCAGTTTTTTTTTTTAAATTCCGGCTGCAGTGAACAATTTTTTTTCTTCCTATCACAGAGTGATATACGACATGGCCTAATTTCAAGACACACATGTCCAGTCGATAAAGATTCTAGCACCGCGTCGTCACCTTCGAGATCCAGTATTGTGTGGTGAGAAAACATAATGGATTTGTGATCAGAAAGAGATTGTGCTCTGATCTCTTTCTGTGCAACATGATGCGTATTTTCCCGCATTATCAGCCTGCTTGCCGTGTTAAGTAGCTGACATAACAGAGCGCCAATGCTCGAACAATATGGTTCGCCTTCAAAAATTGTGATTTATATCTGTAAAATAATAGTATGCTACAGAACAGAAAAAAACATGCATAAAAATAAGAGATTCATGGTTAATTCTTTCTTAAATTTTCTAAATTATAAATTGTTTTGGGTGCTATTTGTATTCATAAGCTCGAGGCTGAATTCTGAAAGCCTGTCTGTGAGAATTGCGATAAAACATGCTTGCGTTAAGCCTAACTTTGAAAATTTTCTAGGCGCAATACTCCGTGCGATACTTCTTCGATCGTGCTTGGTTGGTTCCCGCTGCGCATGTCGGTAAGTAAAACTCATTGAGGAGCAAGATAAAAAGTATTCTATGACAAAACTGCCAGAAAAAAAATTCCGTAAGAGCATTTCTCGGTATCACGGGGGACCTTCTTGCTCCGGTGCTTGAAGTCAGCCCTCCACGATGCGACATAATAAAGGAATTCGAAGCTTGCTTAGAACATCAATGGAGTAGAATGAGGGTCTCACCCCACGTCGAAGCATGTAATCGTCTTTCCTTCCACTCCCGCCTTCACCTCCGCCGCCTTGGCCACCCCATGCGGGGCCTTTGCCACCTTCGTCTTCACCTCCGCCGCGTTGCCCACCCCATGCGGGGCCTTTGCCACCTTCGTCTTCACCTGCGCCGCGTTGCCCTCCCCATGCGGGGCCTTTGCCACCTTCGTCTTCATCGCCACCACCGCCAGGCCTCGGAACATTTTCCATAAAGTGACCCGCCACGTTTCCTGGAGGATCGTAGTTGGTGACCACGTAGATTTTACCGTTATGTTTGGCTATGCCAGAACCAATTTTCCTCGCTGTCCTCCATACGAGCTGGGTGAAGTGCCCACACTCGTACTGGAATTTATTGGTCCACTTGTACATTTTGATTTCCTTGTACCAGGAGTCAACGGCTCGTTCTCCTGCGGAAAAAAATACGGGTTTTAGAAAGGAGGAAGGTCAGTGACCCATGAAGAACCCCTAACATGTTTGCTGGATGTATGAATTAAAGTTGGTCGCCATCGCCTCCTGCGAACGTGAGTGTCCAGCGAAGCTACATCAAACACCACACATGTTAATGGGGGTTTGTTTTATTATTACCCAGAGTAATGGTATAATGGTAGTGATAATGGCTTCGCGGCCGCTGTGTTAGACAGTGATTGGTTCCGGGACCATTTTCACTACATTATTGACCAAGCTCAAATTCAAACACGATCAATTCGGCGTGGTTGGTTGATTGTGATTGTTGTAACATTTCAGCCAAAAGTTATCCCTGACAAACAAAAAAAACCAGTCCTTGTTGGCAGGGTTCACCACATCAGCATTGAAATCACTGACGATAACTTCTCGGGTGACTGTTTGGTGTCCCACCCACGCAAAGTGGTTTCGGATAAAGTTCTCGATGTCTGTTTTGGGTGTTTCAGGGCTGAAGTAATCTCCGAAGACTAGCATTCCATCACTTCCACCACACACATTCACACAGTTGGTGACGACTTGCTGAAAGGTTTGGGACCTCAGTTCTTATGGTTCGAAAGACAAATGTTCCCTTGCATAGATTGCTACACCAGAGGCTTTTCCCTCAGGGCGCTTTGCACGCGTGACCCCGTGTACCCGTTTACTCCGATGCGTTCGTACAACCACGGCTCGGAGAATCACAGAAATTGTACATTTATGCGGCTGAACTCATGTGTAACATCGACGGAATGTGCACCGAGGGACCACACATTGAGAGTACAAGTGCAGCTTGCGCGGCTGAGCCGAGTATCGTCTTTTCGCGATACTTTCGCGATAGTTTCGCGACCGTTGATTTTAAAATTGCCTAAATTCATTGTGCAGCACGTAGCGGTTCGCCGCGGTGCCTCAGTGGTACACGACTCGCCTCATGGGCGCGAAATGCTGGCGTCTTGTCAGCGTACCGCCGGGCATCCACTTTTTTCTTCTTCACTTCACCCACTGTCATCATTACCGCCAAAAAATTAGGCTTTTTTTGCCGTGGATATTGCGTTTACGCAAAGAAATTTTCCGACAAACAAGAGGTGTACACCTTCGCAGTCATTGGCAAGCTTCAGATTCGGGCTCAGCGAAGACGAGGTCTTCCGTGGGATTTCTCACCGTCTTTCCCAACTCACTGCTGCTTCTTCGTGTGGGCGAAGCTTACACCCTTTCGGTGGATTTAGTATGGCGTGTACAGACTGCACAAGATGAAATGTAGACGAATTTGTCAACGCGAGCCATGGAATATTTTGATCGAAATAGATTGAGACTTTGTAGCTTTGTAGTTGCAACATCGGGGCTGCATCAACAGTGAGCAATACCGTCACTGTACATCATCGGAAAAAATGCCGGGTCTTAGCTGTCATGATAA
This sequence comes from Haemaphysalis longicornis, assembly GCF_048455015.1. Classification (NCBI taxonomy): domain Eukaryota; kingdom Metazoa; phylum Arthropoda; class Arachnida; order Ixodida; family Ixodidae; genus Haemaphysalis; species Haemaphysalis longicornis. The sequence continues at coordinate 29,144,668 of NW_027526204.1, read as the reverse complement.
CGACGCCTTGCCGGTTTTATAGTTGACCTTGCAGTTTTATGTAGCCCTGATATGCTACATGGAGTTCAACTTTGTTCCGCCGTGTGCGATGAAGCTTTATTAAAAATTGAATTTTAAAGCCATGCAAGTTGTATGACGTTTTCTTGCTTGATAACGACATTTAAAAACTCATCCCGCTAATTACAGATCCAGTGCTTCAGAGCGTCTTGGTTCCTCAGCGGAAGTTTTCAGATAAAATTATTGAAATCACGCACCATACCTCATGCAGACATAATAAATGGAAAATGCAGTCTCGGCTGCAAATGAACCCGATAGTGAACAGTGTTTTAACACTGCCCCTGGTCAGGCCTTAAAATTGGCGGGTACAAATTTTATGCATTTCTGGCTGACCAAGAGGCGGTGCTACGTAAATGTCAGCCTGCACACCTGTATCTCTTCTTTTTGTGGTGAGCACCAAGCCTCCTTCCTGTTATCGCACAGGCTCTCGCCAACTCCATTACCGTGAAGCCGCCTTATCTGACTAAAACTAACGATAGCTGCTCAGGGTCCTGTTACGGTTGGCAGGCATCCTTCATGTAGGCATGGCAAAAGTGGGCTATAAAATTTGTGTCACTCGGCTGAATACTTTTAGTTTGTCTCATTGTGTGCCTCGGCCTCACTCTGGGGCACAATCCTATTCGCTTCGGTGGTCGTGGCACACGCGTAGGTGGTTCGTCTCCAAAAACACCCTGCATCATACTGACAGCCGAAATAATCCGAGTAAAGTCTCTCCAATAGCAATTGGGCTCTCCAAGTAAGATATAGATTTACAAAAATGAAAGCCCCAATTTATTCCTTCTTTTCTTTCCCGAGTTAAGTTTCAACTGATTGAAATTGAAATAAAGTGATTGAGTTATTTGGGCACGAAAGTTTGGCGGCTGTTTTACGGCGTAGATTTCTGTGGCATTCGTTGGTAAACCCAAAAACCTGTTCCCTTCCAGCAGAGAGGGATGTTTCTGGCGGTGGTTTTTATGCGCCGATCACCAAAGCAGCTGTTGAAGCACAAAGGCAGTGTAAGATGAGGATTAAGTATTTTGACGTTTTAACATCACCCCTTCTTCCCTACTGAGGAGTTAAAGTTGGAGTACTACACCTGAAAAATTCTTAAAACGCATCTACAATACAAATGGGACAACGCTGCTGTCGTTGTTCAGAGCTACAAAGAATACTGCACACGAAAAACTCCACCTGATCGTATCCCGGAGATTCTGGAAAAAAACATTCAATAGTGATAATTGTTTTCTTCATTTTAGCTGTATGCGGTACTTCGTGATCTAATATTGCAAACTATATACCTGCTTTTGTCGCTGGCGTATCAAACGAAATATTTTTTCTTACAGTATTTTGGATTGGTTGCCTGAAAGCGACATTGAACAACCTCACACGGCTCTGTCCAGGCGTCAGTGTCACCGGGAGCACGCGGACCACAGGTCGTCCTAACCATTTTCACCAGTGAAAGCATTACTGTCTTTGTAAGCACTGCTGTACCTTCCGGGAAGGCACTGACCTCCCCAGCATGGTGCAGTGTACGAAGTAGCCTGCACCACCTCAAAGTTTTTTGTATTGTCTGCTACATTTCCGCCATTTGGTTCTCTTAGCTCTGTTTATTAGCTCTTCGTATCTCATATTATTTGCTTTTGTTGCTAACAGCTAGCGGCCAAAGTTGTTTTTCATGAACGAAGGCCAGGTCCCGATGATTATGGCATAATTATTTCAGTTTCATGATAAGAACGCAGACATCACGCTGCAAAATGTAGTTGTGCCAAAATATTTATAGGAAGAAGCTCCGAAAAAACATAAGTGCCGTGGGCAGCTTTAAATTACCTTTTATATGGAAATTGGGCCTGCGGTTCCAGGCTAAGTAGATGTTCTCCCCGTACTTATGTTCAGTTCTGTGCTTCACTTCGCCCTGCTTTGCCAGCCAGAAAGCATATGCTTGAGCGTAGCGACTGAGCTGTAAAAAAAAACAACTCATGGATTCTTTATGCACAAAACACAGCAACAGGAGCCAAAGAACAGAGGCAAACAGCGCTAGCAACGTAAGGGTTTATTGAAAGTGGTGAAAATATGTCTTATTCAAAAAAAAAACACAGACGCCTAAAGTGCTTAATCTTCTCTGATTTGCGTCCATCAAGATATTTCAATTTCTTAACCGATAGTGCTACATAAGGCATGATGATAAAGTTACCGTGGGGCCCATGATGTTTCAGTAGTTCGAGTGTTTTTCGGGTGCTCTTGTCATGACCGCTCCTATGAGGGTGCACTTTTCATGCAGCGGTTGGCAACCGCAATAACACGCAAGAAACCCTGCCGCCACGAGCTTTTCAACACTCGTAAACTCCGGGTCTAGTTCTGTGCGGTAAACTCTTCACAGAATGGTCGCCACCGTGTTTAGCTTCACTAAATAAGCTAAATTTTTCAGTGGGCCTTCGAAAATTCTGACAAGGGTTAGGCTTTTTTCTTGCATTCACGGTTTAGTAGCCCTCAATTCTCATCTATATACCATAAATTTTCCTTCGCGTTTTTAGAGACATCGGGTTTTTCGAGGTGAACATTATTATTGCTGGGAAACGCTTGCCACTTGTATTGAGGAGACGCTAAACACCGTCTTGCGTGCGTTTGTGAACCAAATACTGCACAGCGTCTTTTTTAACTGCGCCTAGTTTTTTTATCAGGTATGGGGTGTAGCTCTCATTGTGAGTGCCTAGAATGGTCCCCGGCGTAATCCACCTATATACGATGTTTTATAATGCCAACTAGAGAAAAACCAATGCCAAACTCAATAATTAAACATTCTGCTAAAGGCAGGTTGACTTCCCATATACTTCGGCCTGTGTGCACAATTTACATTTTATGACTGAGTAGCTGACTGTTTCGTGTTTCTTCAGAAGCATACACATGCATCATTCTGACGAGAATATTAGCTCATATAGGTCCCTGAAGTGGTGAGCTAGGGTTGCAGCGATCAGCGCACCTCCTTTAGTGTAGTTGCAAAAAAATTGTTCTTGTTTTTTCATCAGGTTATTTCTTGGTTTATATCCCCCTAAATATCTTTTCCATAATGCGTCTCCGCCTACCAACCACGCTGCCTCCACTCTCCTTAAAAACTGGTATCGGTAAAATGTTTGGAATAATTTTTTTATTTTTTCGATAACTTTTTAGTCCGTATTGCCTAAAGAGTGCCTGTGAAGTCTCCTTGCCCTATTTTTTATCATACAGGTTTCTAGACCTCTCCTGGATTGTATGTTACTTTGCACTTCCCTTGCTTGCAAATAGCAATAATACTTATCGCCTTGCCCTGTCACATTTATGTTCCTATAATGAGCTCCTCGTTTTTATTACTCGATTTTTTCTTAGTGACTTGCAGCAGAGACAGGATGCCAGACTTGGGCATAGTGCAGCGTTCGTAAACGTCGGCACAGGCGCCGGTACTCATTTTTATATTTTTCATAGTACCTATCCTGCACATCGTTCAACATCATCGCGTTTTGCACAGTCTGACATTTTCACAGTTCTTCCTGTGCATGTGTACGTAGCGCTTCCTCCATTCAGCCGGATCCCCCCAAAAAAGTTTGCTGCTTTGCTAAAATGCGGCTCCTGGTGACTGGGCTCTGGGCTGGTCGTTGGCGAATACCAAGAAGTAGGATTTTTCTTGCTGAAATAATTCTTCAGATATGCTGCGTTTTCACAACAGATGTCGGGCTGGTAAACACCAAGGCGTCTGAATTGGTTGGCTGAAACTTGTGCCGAGATATGCTGTTTCTTCACCAAAGAATACGGACTGTTTTTGAAGCCTTCCAATTACTTGCTAGTAACACCGTTTCTTCCGCGTAAAACCATCCTGGCATTGGTTGGTCTCCCGTGTCCCTCACTTCGCTTTTACTACTCGAAGACTATTCTACGGTCAATCATTCGTCTGGAATTTTTTGAAGTAGAGTGCGGCAAAAACTGTTCTGAACGCAAACATCCCTGCATGAACCCTTTATGAATGTACACAGACTATGTGTGTATGAATCCGCGTCATGTAAGTTGACCTGTTAATATGCATGTATTGCTTTAGGAACAGTGCGAATTCTGCATTAGTATTCTACACCTTCAGGATATACCACAACAATTCTCGGTATCCGTTGCCATAATGGCGAAGTACAATACATGGATTCACAGCGCCGTTGGGACTGCACAATCGCAAGAACACTTTAGCTAAGGTACTTCTTGCCATCATATCTAAGTCATAAATACGCCATAAGCCGCACCGAACCCTGTTTAACACGTTCTGCCCATTATGCGTCCGAAAAGAACTCTACTACCCACGACACATAAACCTGATCGGAAACTAAGCACCCGTGAAAATCAATACAACCACCGAACAGTGGGAAGCCGTGCTGCGCAGCTGGGCCAAAAGATATTCTCGTGGACCCGTCGAGAGGACCCGGGGATCAGCCAAAGATGCAAAGGTTGTGGGGCTCCTCTCCCTTGAGAATACAATCCATTTTTTGCAATCTCTAATGGTTTACCTCTTCTCCTCAAATTACAATTACATATATCATTTAAATGAACGCTTTTCATCACCTAGCGAGTGACGGCAGCTTTGTTCGGGTGATATATTAAAGCAACTCTACATTTTAAGTATTTTGCAGGTTGGGTTACCATTTAGCTATTGCCCACACACTCAATTAGACTATTTAATGGTAGAACAGCTGAAAGAACTTACATTCTGAAAAACCTTACATGGTGCTGATCTTGCGTAGCGCAAGATCAGCGTAATATGTGTAGAAAACCAAATATGCGATTGTTACGCAGAAGATTTGGATGCAGCCTAAGTACCAGTCTTGTAACGCAGCCATTTACAAGCTTAAACTTGAATCTGAGTAAAATAGTATAAGGTTTTTGAAGCGATGACTCATTGAAACACCAATAGTAAGCCTGCAGCAGAGTGAAAAGAACGTGGTTGGCACCTTCCCGACACTGGGCAGCGATAGTTGTTTTTCGTAGTGAGTAGAAGGACCCAGTCTTTTCATATGTTTAGTAACATACGTTTTGGCAGCGAGTGCCCTCACCGCTGCTATTCTGCAGTAGCCGTAAATTACTTCGCCGTAGTAGTACTTTATTATGTCTACGTTGTCGTATATTATTATCATTTAGGAACCTTTGTTTCTACACCTCGTACACCCTTTTAGGAAATTCCCCTACAATGACAACACTCCAATACAATTTTTAGCGTAAGAAAAATATAAATCACTGTGCCGGTCAAAGGCACCTTACCTTTTCACTGTTCCTTACAGGTGGAACACCGTGCAACCGCCTCCACTTGTTGTGACGGTTGACAATTTCTCTTTGAAGCCTCCGCATGGCAGGGGTGAAGTCACCATTGAAGTCTTTTGGCTCGATGCCCCTGATCACCTGCGTGTCCGGAAGAAAAACAAAGTAATAGAAACAAGCACCGCAAAATATCTTGCTACGCACATGTAATGGGTCTACAGTCCCCAAGCTTGTCGAGGAATACGTTTTCTGTATGGTGAGCAAACTTCTGTATTACGAGCGCAAACGTCTATTAAGGTTTCCAAATTTAATCGACTTATTAGATGCGATGACCATTAGCGGCTTTATTGACACGAAATTGAAGAGTGCTGGCTGGTAAAAAAGCTTCTCTGTTGCGTGCTAATCGGACGGCATAATTTGTTTTGCGACTACCTGACAGAGCAGAGGATTCGAATGAAATATTACGACCTTACAGTTGTTTTTAGCATAACAAACACAACATCAAAAAATCAGCACAATGTACGACACCACCAGGCTGCAAGCTCATACAGTAATCACTCGTTATAACGAAGTGAGTGGGATGGCATAAAATTTTGTTATAAGCGGTATTTCGATATAAGCGACCACTCGAGAAATGCTAAGGTAGTTAAGCTTTAATTTCGCCACAACAAGGAGGAATCAAAACACAATGTATTCAGTGAAGCAAAACTTAATTAAGGTGCAAAAAAGGCAGTGAGCTTGGGCTGTTTCATGTTCTTGCAGGGCCCGAGCAACCCCTTCTAAAATTTTACCAAGCAGTGACTGCCATCCGAACCCCTCGCAGACTGCACAGCGAATGAGGACGTGAAGGCAGCGGCCACTTTTATAGGGGAGGTGCTGATTCGGGCGTAACAAAACGCTACGAGAGTTTCGCGCCGGAGGGCGGCGCAAATTCCGTGGTTCGAGCACCAGGTTGTTTTTGTTGAGCTCCAAAAGCAATGATTAACCGCTCTTTGTGGGTACGCAGCGCAATTATGAAACTTGCCAGTTTTGCACAAGGGTTTCACATGATCACTGGAAATGTTTTTCCCGAGGTGTGCAGCCGTAAATTTTGCAAAACAAAAGTGTTTCGGCGCCCCGCTGTCGAGAACAGTGGTTATTTTACGCTTCGAGTGTAAGTGTTCGCGCACCGTCGCGTCCACGCGATTGACGGATATCTAATAGCAAAATTCAGTGACCCTGCCGTGCATTTGGCATTTTTGTCTAAAGTCGGATGGCGCGAATCGAGCATGACCGGCTCGAGAATATCGCCGGGGAAAGGCCAGCTTGCGTTGACCCGCCGTGTTGACCGCCTGACTAGCCGATTGGACGCCGCCGCTCCGCACGACTCAACTCGCCACTTCGCCCTAAGCGAGTCGATTTCTTCGTGCCCTTCGAGTAATGCGACCTAAAATGCCTGGGTTGGGTTGCCACGAGAAGAAACTTTGAAAAAAGCGGAATTTCGAATAAAGCGATTTTGTTACAACGAGGGATTACTGTAATCAGTCGGCATACACCTGCGTGTGTACCCCGCTAGAAAAGAGGTGACTTTCGCTTCCGCTCAGAAATATTGTGTCGTTGGTGAAAGTTCCCCTGTTGCCTGCCGGTTTGCAGAGGTTAGCTAGTGATGGGGGAAGAATTCCGCGGGAACCGGGAGGGTGGATGCGGGGGATACCTTCGAGCGTACGGCGGAGCGTAGACAAAGAAACGCGCTGCTACACGTGCCGCTCAAGGGAAAGTGAACGCCGCTAAAAATGTACAACAAAGAGAAACACTGTGCTTGTATCCTTCCGTAAAGAACGCGCCACAAAAAATCTGAACACTGCCGATTTAATGTCTTCGCTCTAGACGCGCCGACATGTCACTGACGATCGGGCAGAGTGGAGCGAGCGGAAACCACAAACTGTGCATGAGCAACAAAACAAGCCGTTGTCGGTTTGCAAGGAATTGGCAATCAATAAAGAGAACATCAGCAAACATTTTCTTTTATGCCAGAGAAAACCTGAATAGAAGCAGAAGCATGAATGAATTTGCAAGTATCTGACTATTTCTATACTGTGCTAATAATCAGCTGTGCTATGTTCGCTGTCGACATAACGAGATGAAAACTATGCGAATGTTGGAATGTTCACTGCAGCGTCGTTAGAACCCTGCGGTGGCACATTCATGCTCAAAATCAAGCTGTTCAGGTAAGATCTGTCCATAAAGCGCCACAGCTTGTGATGTCACAAATGGTATATTGAAAATTCGTAAGTAATGGCGTACAACATCAACACAAGCGTGTATCTCACTAATTGAATAAACAGGCTTGGCATGGCCGCAACGTAGCTCGTATTGCTTATCTGTCAAAAATCCTATAAAAACGCAGAGCCGCAGTACAACTATAATTTGAGAGAGAAAGCAGCAACTGATGGGTCAGCTGCGAGGATTCCCGGCTGAACGCTGGGAGTCCGTGGGAGCCCTGACCTTTAAAAACAGTGCTTCCTGGTCTTCGGCGACGCTGCTGCTGTGATTACCTGGTGGCGCGCACAAGCTGTGTTGCCACCGGAAATAGTCGACATCAACAGAACCGTATTGGTTTGGTGTTTGCCGCAGTTTACACTTTCACAGCGCCCCCTGAACAGGTTCGTTAGCCACTTTGTGCAAAGGGCGGTCTTCGACTGCGTGCAAGACTTATGCCGACAAGGTCGGCCTCTTCTCCCTATTTTTTTATTTTGCTTCGAGGAACGGTTAGCTGTCCAAACCAAGCCTTTCCTCGTATCGTAGCTCTCCGTCGCCCTTCACAGGGGTAACATTGGATGCAAAGAATGCGAAAACGTCCTCTCGTTATGAATAAGATCGATGCACGAGCAACCAGTCGAAGTGGTTGTGATAATCAGCGGCGGCCTATGCAATTTGCTGCGAAAGGTACCGGCCATACCAATATGTTATGGCACCAAGTAGGACACACATACAAGAGTTTTTCCTTTTAAAGTATGCACATTGCATCACAACAAAAGAAATATAGAGCACAAAAAACGCAAGTACAGTAGATTTGATCAAGTAAATTTTCGAATTTAGTTCTCCTCTGCTACCGCCATAACGATCGCTTTCTACTGCTTCCTCGCGTTGTGGTATTAACCGTGAAAATCAGGTTATTAGATACCGCTTAAAATACACTCCATGCCAACGATGGAAGACGTGCATTTCGAGTCGGCCAATTTTAATGGCGTCGCGTGGGTGCTGGGCCGATGGGAGTGCATCACCTTGGTACGGCGCTGAGAAATGAAGTCGACACAAAACAAAACGCGCATTTGAGTAGATGCGGCAATGTCTTTTTGCGTGCATACGACTATTCTTGCTTTATCATGGTCCCAAGTATTGTTAGGAGGCTTACACAACGATGTCCAGAGGGGCCAAAAAAATACCAGGAGATACAGTTAATATTGCTCCAAACACAAGCAAGCAAATGTACCCGCGAAATCCACGAAATCAAAATTTTCATTTTTTACGGAGATTTCATGAAGGTGCTGATGTAGGACTACAAATTCCCCTCGGTTAACGTTTGAAACGCGCTAAATTTCTTACTTATTTCGCTTCAATCACCCTAAATTCGAACATCTTCGGGTAGTTCACATACTTCGGTTCTATTATTTTAATACTGCCTTTGCCGCTTAAATGAGTGAAGAAGCGGGTATCACTGATTTGATGTTAAGATCAGTTTTATGGAAGACATAGAGACTGCTTCACTCAAGGAGTTTAAACTGAGCACTCGCAAGAATCACGAAGAAAAAGGCACAAGTCGCATGCGTACTTCATCGTGTTGGTGCCCGAGAACCTTGAAAGTTTTAATGCAGCACTCACCCCTTCACGATACTCGTAACCGACACCGCGGCTTCCCTCTCCTTCACCTCCGCCTTCACCTCCACCGCCTCTTCTTTTGCCTCCACGTCGTCTCCCATCTTCCTCTTCACTGCCACCGCCCCGACCTCTCCTTTGTCCACCACTTCTCCGAACTCGGCCGCCTTCGCCGCCTTCCTCCTCCTCGCTTCCACTACCGCCACCTCCACCACGCCCTGCCGGCTTCTCGCTCTCGTTGTCCGGTGGGGTGTCTTTCTTACTGGGAGCTGTGGTGAAAACAATTTCGTTAGCATGTTCAATCCAAAGTTGAGCCAATTTTCCTGTAGTTTGCGACAGTACAGTTACATGGTTGCGTTGGAATATTACGAGATCAGTGGCGAAGAATATCTGAAAATGCATGATTGCAGAGAATAAAAACAAAAAGTGTTGAAAAGTTCTTAAAATAGGCTACTATTTTCACTGCACCCGATACAGATTGTTGGAACGTTGGGTGGATGCTAGTTTGGCACAACATTTGCGGGCAGTTGAGGGAGTGCCAGTCAAAATATCAAAGTGAGTCTTCCGCCTGACACACTTCACTTAAACACGCAACACATGCAGCGAGGGCAATTGGGTCTTAACGCGTGAAAATAAAGATTCCTCAAACATACTGACTACCAAATGTAAAATGCGACAGCATTCAGCCTGAAACATTCCTTACTTGCGTTAAAGCAACTTTAACGTTGGCGTTTGGTTTGTATTCTGGAGAATGCCACAAATAAAGTAGTGCGGACATAATACTGTTCTTATAAATATATTGCATCCGTGAAGTGCCACCGCCACCAAAAATAGTGCCTCGCGGCTTACCAATTCCTCTGTACCTCAGCATCGCCAACCATTTGCCGCTTTGGCAGGAAACAATGTTGTACACGTTCCTCTAAAATAGAAACGAAAGCTCGTTTCTCGTTCCTTCCTAATTTTGAAACGAGTTCCCGTTACATGTTCCTTTATTGCGAAAGGAACGCGTTCCAGTTCCACGTCGAAAATTGGAACGTGTCGTTACATTAGCGTTACAATTAGGTTTTTAAATTAAAATATAGTGTCGGATAATCCTGGAGCAAAATTAGGTGAGAAATGTAAAACTCACATAGAACTACCTATGCTATATGAATATTAACACCGCCGGCAGCATATTATCTTGAGATAAAAATAATCAAAAAAGAATCTCCTAGGCGATTTTTTTCAAACAGCACCCTACAAACTTCAGACGGCTCCAGGACATTTCGGTGCAGAATGTTTCGGTGCGGAAATTTCGGTGTACGGACATATGGCTGTACGGGCGTTTCGGTGCATGGACATTTCGGTGTACGAACATTTCGGTGCGCAAACTTTTCTGCGACCAAATTATCCGGTGCTTGCCTGTTTACGACAGCCGTTATATTTTTATTTCCGCTTAACCAGGCTTATGGACAACAATCTGGAGCAGTGAAATTATTTTTTGATTTTTTTTAATTGTACATTTGTATATTTTTCTTTAATACCTATTCCTGGGGACACCTGTTATGCAGCCGATTTAATTCTTAAGCACACGTTTTTTTTTTCATTTACGAGAGGTCGTTAATTTATATTCGCTCTTTTTTAGCTAAGACAATTAACCGGTGTTTACGATGGTCCGGTGTCTTTTTTTTTAAATTACACAACCTCAATTTACATAAATTACATGCACAGCCGCAATATCTAAAACGTAACAAACATTAGATAGCCCCCCAGAATGCAGAAAACCTCATGAAGTGTATTACCAGAGTCCTTCAATGCTTTACAGGACTCTGGTATTACGTAGGCTGGGCTGCCTTGCTAAAATGAATTTGCGAACACTGGTCTAGGATATTGTCGTGGAGGAAGAACGGGCCTTTTTAAAACAGCCGCAGCTTCTAATGCCCTAAATGTTGATTAGGCGCGTACGGGTTGTGCATACCAATTGCACCCATCCTGTTCGGGAAAACCAACCTTCGTTTTATGTTAACATGCCTACATTCACCACATTTTAATTCCTTGTCCTATCGCCCCCCCCCCCCCCCCTTCCCTGCCTGCAAGTTCGAATCTCGACGAGATTTCGTTTTCAGTCATATTATTTTCGGTTTCCCCGGAAAATCCTACAGGCGTGGTGGAGTTCACGGTCTCCGAAGCCTCCCCGCAGTGATACAGGAAAAAGCTTTACATTCACCAGGAGCTCCCGAAACCTATATACTGTGCAACAAAAAGCCACCCAACAAGCCGCTGAAAACACAATGGCCACTATCGTTTGCTGGCTACGTCCTTCCGCGCGTCGTGGTCATACCGATGGCGCCCCCACTCAACGAATCGCTCTTTCTTCGCCTTCAGTCTCCCCATTGGGAATTAACTCCTCAAGTCGCGCATATAATGGACACCCCAGGCATACATTGTTTTCTCCCATTATAAGGAGCAAAAAATTGAATAGTATAGTGTTGCGAGAGCGGCAACAGTCGTCTTCAAGTTTTCGAAGTCGAGTTGACGCAATGGTGAACCACAAGTGACACCCGTCTCTCTCTACCAAGGGGGCTGGTAGCCGGCGGGGCTCAGCCAACACCACCTAGTGGCTCAGCCTTCCATTTCTCTCCCCTAAGTAATGCCACCGTAAGTGTGATAATTGATTGGTTAGTTTGAAGTAGAACCGAAACCGAATGCAACAAATACGAGATTGATTGAGAAAATAGTTAAAACGGAATGCACACGCGCTTAATCTACCTTGTTTTCCTGTTTTTTTTGCGGATGTTTTGCAATGGGAGGGGGGGGGGGGCAAAGAGGATGGACTAAAAGCAGCAGCGTCTTGCACCGTTGGGTGAAGTGAAAGCAAAGCGCTTTGGTAACACTTAAATTAGTTGGGTTGTTCACATGAATGTTAAAAAAAAGGTTGAACGGATGCAAATTAACAACGTTAATGATTACCACCTACTACATAAATTGGGTTTTACGTGGCAATGCTGCGCCAGGGTTTAGCGTTCGTTTCCACACTCGGCGCCACAAGCACAAGTCTCGAACGTAAAATCATATCAAGTCACGAAATTACAATAATAAAGCTAAAATGTTCAAGGACTGCCTGTGACATGCCGTGACTAAATGTCTGGGCCAAGACGTCGTGCACCAAAATGTCCGTGCACAGAAATGTCCGCACCGAAACGTCCTGCACCTAAATGTCCTACACCGAAATCTCCGGATCCCGTATTAGACAATCTTTCCCCGCCAGGGACCAATTCTATCGGCCAGACGCGCGTCCGGCCCTCCCCAAGCAAACGACGAAAGGTGAAAAGCATTCTCGCGGATACGCCATTCAGCCGTCGAACGCCGCGTAAGTTCAACCAGCATAAAAAGCAACCACAAGCTGCGGCCTGCTGCGTTGTTATTCTTCTGCCTTTGACCTTCGAGGAAGCACTTACGGCTGAAGGGCTGACAAATTGACAAGATTATAGGAAGACCAACGCAGTAGCGACTTGTGGATTTTTGTACTCAAGCCTTGGAATCAAAAACAGCCAAATCCTAGCGATGGCGTTCCTGCCGTTCCTTCAAAAACGTAACGAGTTACCGTTACAGTTCCACGGACCCTTAATGGAACGGTGGCGTTCCTCCGTTCCTCCAAAAAGGAACTAGTTCCAGGAACGACGTTCCTTGTAACGCCGTTCCGTACAACATTGGCAGGAAATGACTGGTTCTCTAGTAGTGAAGGCCGGTTCGTGTCACTAGATAAGGCATAAGAGAAGCGGCACTGAGACACCCAAGTGAGCTATGGCGGCCATTTTGGGGTTTATCAGTGTTGCGAGATTGACCCTGGTACGGCCTCGCCGCAAACTTTTACGAGATAGTTTTTTACCAACTCTGCCAAAGAAGCAGCAAAACGGCAATTTCGTACGCACTTATGCTACTGAAATATTGCTACACGCGCTATCTTTGATTCTCGTTAAGAACTGCTTCAGTCGAGCAAAGCCGCAGCACGTGGAGGACAAGGTTTACCAAAGTGTGCAGATTTAAAATGCTCAAGCAGGATAATGGTGGCGCCAATGAACCGTCACAATGTAAACAAGTGTCACGGGATGCGAACTCACCAATGTGAATGGCGGCTGTACGGAGCAATAGGAGAAAAGACTGCCAATACTCCGTATCCTTATCTAGTGACACTAGGCTGGTTGATTGCGTTGATCGATTTGGCACCTCCTTTATGCTTATGGATGTAGTTACGAATTGCAAGTTGCGTTTTTTATCGCTCAACAAAGTTCAACACCCCTTTTCATTTGAGAACAAAAGCTTATTACGTAAAATAATGAGGAACCACAGCTTGAACAAATAATCTTAACTTAAGTAAGCGAAGCCTTCGGCCGAATAGTTTACAAATAAAGCTAGAAAAATTAATTTTCATTGTGTTTGCGGCGCAGCTCTTCATCCTATAAATTCGTTTTTTTATATATAGACGCCATTTCGTTTAGGTGAAAGACGTCCGCTGTAAGATCAGAGAAATGAACTTAGCGACCCACATGGTAGCATTTATGGTCCCTAGTTTTTGTCCAATATGGATGACAATCGGAAATTTGACTCAAGAAGCCAACACCTAATGCAGCCTGATGATGTCCCTCACGTGTTTTTATTTCATTCGCGCACATGGCAGTACCCACCAATAAAATGGTGGACAAAATACACAAGTGGTCTGTGGATAACGGTTCAGGAATGAGAGTAAAATTCAAGAGGGCTACTATTCGAAACCAGAAACATGCATATCTGCCAACCGCCCGATATCTTCTTACATGCGCCCAAAAGTGAACTTGTAGTTTCAGCCAAATCACAAGGCGTTTTTCTCGTCAAATATAAATACCTAATCCACATTTTTAATCACGGCCACTCCAAGCATAGCTGTGGTGTTCTTGCTTATGCGTAATATGCGTTGGGCGAATTTTTATGTAACAATTCATGTTTACGTCATGAACCAGCTGCTGCACACTACGGAGCACTGTCCTCTGCTTCTGCCAGGGAAAGAACTGTTCTGAAAGGACTCTGCGTCTTTAATTTGAAGGGTTTGTCCATGTAACGTTCAGGACCTGCTTATAAACTGCATATTCGATAGATGTGCTCTACTAGGCTCAGACAACTCAAAATATATTTTATCGTTAGCAAATCGACAATCTGATCGAACCCCATAATAAACTGTAATATCTCAATATTGCGTCGTTTCCACAACCGTACAAACACCTCTGCGGATAATTGTGTATATTCTTCCAGATTTACTGAATCAGACTACATTCAAATATTTTATTCTAACTCGTGGAATGTTCCTGTGTTTATTCTTTCTTGGTCCTGCCTTTTGCGCTGTCTTTATAGAAAAGCAGTACAAATCTACCGCCCCCCCCCCACACCCCTCGAATTTTTATTCCGGTAAAAGCCGCATTACTCAGCGCCGCTCTGGCGTGACTCCTAGCCACCGTCGACGCCTCTTGCAACACTGTTAATCCCCTCACCACAACCAATGCCTCTTTTAAAAGATGCGCAATAGGCTGATGACGGCAGTAGGCTTCGTGATCAGGTGATTGTGGAGAATCAACATAAGCCTCAAATGGCCTAAAAACGTGGGAAACGTCGCTGCGGCCGAACATGTAGCCACCACCGTAGCCGTTTCAAATTCCGCCTAGTCGAGTAGCTCTGAATTTTTCCCGGAGAGGAGCACCTTGCCTGCTTAAATTGGCGACGTAACCACCGAACTTTTTTGGAGCTTGAAAAGCTTTCCGAGTGACATTTTCGCAGGTGTATTTCACGCCTAAGCACCCGGCCGTTACCTGAAACCGGCTAATGCCTGCTTAGGTGGGGAGTGGATCGAAGAAGCGTGCACGCATAGTTAGGTGTTACGCCGGTACCGATGAGGTGCCTTTTGAGCTGGTGGGAGATTTAAGTGTGGAAGTGTCACGGCTCTTACAGACCTGTCAGCTGTTCACCATGTGGTTTGGGTTAGGGTTGGTGTCGGACACAGACAATAAGATGCCTACGACGCCGGCGGCTGATGGACGGCGACTTGTTTGTCAGATGGAAAAACGCTCGAGTTCTCCCACGTTTTAAAACGCTACTGTACGGACTCATGTGCTTCGCTCGGAGGAAGAATGGCGGGAATTGAAAGAACCTCGGCCCGACCAGAAGCGCGAATGGGCGCAAAAAAACGGAAAGCCGCTGCCACTATTGCCACCGGATGTTTCAGTTCTTCAAGAAGCTGCGAGTACCTCCCAGTCTTGCTTGAATGGAACGCTGACGTGAGCCGGTATTTCTTTTCCATTTTGAAGAGCTTTGAGAGAGACATTTTCGTAGGTTATTTTCAGGTCCATGCAAGCGCACATAACCGATTGCCGGCTTTGCCTGCTCGGACGGGGAGACGAGGAAAGGGGTGGGTCGTGCCCCCGCAGCTATAGGTATGCTATCCTCACTGACTACATGTCCGTTGTGCTGTGGGCGCTTTCAACGTGGACGTAAAACAGCATAATGCGATTTGTCCAGTATCCTCAGTGCGCGAGGAAACAGTAACATTCCTACGACGCGCGAAGGAAGACGGCCCCATGTGGCCCCATGTCAGTACATTTCCACGAGGAAATGTACTGACTCGGAAATTGCAAACAAACGTGCTTTGTTCCGTGCAATCCGTGAACTGCGTTCAGCTTCGCAAGACATCCTTGTTATATGGGAGGATGACTAATTTTATTTGAATATTTTCTTTGCATCAGCAAATATGTGTACTTTTTCGAATTAGCGTGGGATTGAAGTTTTGGGTTCAACATCAATTTTGGCCGAAATGGCTTGTTTCACACCCAAAAAAATTCATTTCAGTTCCATATAGCTTCCTTGCCCTTTCCGCAATTTCTTCCGGTGCTTTCGTTCTGAAGAACGCACAAACCTACTTTTTAGCGGCGTGCCCTAAAGAAGAGTGTTACACCAAAGTTAACGTGACCATGTCATCTCATAACGAATAAAATAGTTGGACTTTGATTATCTGGTAAAAGTTGAATAGAAACTGACCCGTTGGAACACATGTCCCTGCAGTACAAACTTAAAAATTGCACATTACTTGGCAGTGTTTTTGCCAAAAATATACACGAAAGAGTTTCAAGACAGGGCTGCGTGGTTCCTCAGTTAACAATCAAATCGATGGTGCTTAGCTCGCCTGGGGCACCAACATAACACAGGTTCAAGGTGTGGGAGTACACAGGTGTCTTGGCTCAGCATTCATCTACATGTCTAATAAATATACGCCCTCCGCATGAGGATCTAAAAAAACCTTCGGTTCCCAATTCCCAGCAATTAGCAACTGGAAATTATAACGTGGTTGTCCTCGCTGTGAAAATCCCCGAAAATGAGAACGTATGACTTACCCTCGCTATCTTGACAGGGGCAGCATTCTCTGTCTTCGTTCTCGCGCTGCAGTTCCGTGTTCGCAGACGTAAAGAGAAACATAAAGCACAATAAGAGGCAGAACATTGCCGCCGTTTTCTATGCGGTTTCGGAGCATCGTTGCGGGCGTTCGGGAGTCATTACGCACTCGTCGCATGGTCGCATCTTTTATTACCTCTACTGTATAAGTCAGCGCCGAAACGTTGAAAACAGTTCGCCGCGACATTTCGTGATACGAAGGTGCAACACATACATTCGTTGGCAGAGTAACGCACGCGCTTGGGGGACTAGCGCACAGGCAAAAATTACGATAAGATACACTAAACGATCTATTGTTTGTCGCTTGGCTGGATGCTTAAGTGATGGTCCATGATGAGACTGAGGATACGCGTTTCCCTAATTGTCCTGCCGACAACAGGTTTGTCTGAGGAAAAATTTAGCAACCCCCCAATTTGCAGCTGAGTCCAGCTTCATTGGAAAAGAAAGCTTTGCAGCTTGGTCAAAAACATAGCACATGAAAAAAAATCTTGCTGATTCAGAAGTTTTTTTCCAACTACGAAGTTTCCCAAAAATGTTTATGGGTTTTCTTCGCAGCCGTACGGCTGCAATTAAGGTGCACGTCAAATTTCCCCTTCCCGGACCTTACTCCAGCTGATGGATTTACCCAGGGGGAGTAAGCTGACCGACAGGTTTCAAGGAATATTAAACCTGACACCGAATGTGTAGTGGAGCCCAGTTCGTAACAGTCAGATTTGTTGCTTTTCTCGCACTTTAAAATTGTGTCGGAGAATGTCATTCCAAAATATTTTACGATTTGTTGAAGAGAAACAAAATGTTCCGAGACAGTATTTCAGAGCCGGGAAATGAAAGAACGGAATATCTCCGTTTTTACACCGCTTGTTTTGCGTTCCAATTTTGACGATGCGCATGTAAGCAGCATTCATGCGGTACTCTGACAGTAGGCCATACAGCGGCTCAATAAAATTTTCTCATGTTTATGAGATCTCAACTAACAAGCACTGCTTGATGAAAAACATTGTCTTCTATAAAGAGAAAATGTACACGGATAATTCATCAATAACTGTTCAAGGGTATATTGTGGGAGCAAGGAGCAAGTAGCCAATTTAAAATCGAAAGCAATCTGTGTCGTAACTAGAAGCGAAAAAACTTTGGCAAACACCAACAATTCAGGAAAACAAATGGATATTCCAATCTCATCCCAAATTTATAGTGAACTTATGCTGGAATTCTCTTGTACGGTTGTGTAATCCGGCGCACAACTGTCTATACACAGAAAATGTCAAAAAGTACACACAAAAGTGTGCGGCAAAACTGTGGACCCAAAAAGCTAAGGTATGGTGTTTGAAGACTGATGGTTTACGAAAGCATAATATACGAAATCTAAGCATAGCATGGGAAAGCATAAAGGAACCTCTGAACAGAAGAGACCTTGTGCCTTAGAATTCAGCGAGTTAAAAGACGCGTTTCTGGCTGCCTTCATTTTAGAGAGGAGGATAGTTTATTTCGTAATGACCCTTTTGTACCCCCAACACTTTGCGGTGTTCTTTGCGCAACAATCAAAATTCTTCAGCTGTTTCTCACGGCAGAGAACTCTTAAGAAAGTAATTTCTCAATTTTCAATACTTCAGAAAAGCATTGTCAGAATTTCAGTCCCAAGGCCTAAAATGTTCAACATATTTAATGAAGCCTACAAGCTTACCTAATGTAAAATCAGTTTAAAATAATTACGGCACTACTCGAAGTAGTGCAATTTGCGCGTTGTTCTCTGAGCATATATGCTTTGAATTACTTAGTTCTGCTCCTACTTTGCTTATTTACAATCATTTTGTTTGGGGTAAGCATTATGAAACTCCTAACAAAGCCCGTTTCCGCAGAATATTCAAAATTTGTCTACTTTAGTAAATTTGCGTCATCTCATTCACTGCCCCAGCACATACAGTAAGAACATTGCAAAATTGCTGGTCGACTGTAGTTCATTAAACTTACCCAATTCTTACAATACACCACTGTTGCGAAAAAGAGGATGAAGCAAGGCGCGAGAAGCCTCATGAAGCCTCCTTGGTACCTCTTGCGACACACTGTACGTTCAGCTGTCGATCTCAGATGTTTTAAAGGGGCAGGTGCTCAGCACCATAAACTGAAAATATTCAAAGCAAGGTGGCTACACTTTCAACGTAGCCCCACCTTTCGTTCGTTTCATTCATTCACGAGGGCTTTTTACGCGGAATGAATAATTCAGTACACGTTACTCCTACGTATGGTTTGGCGATGTGGTTGTCAAAACAAATCAAAATATGGTAGTGAAATAGCGCGCTTCAAACAATCGAGTTTCTCACGGGAGTCCACTGATCGGGACGCCATCGGCGGCATTGTTCTGCAGTGTAGCTTTGGTGGTGAGCACGCAGGGGCACTTGTTTTCGGCCATAACTCTATTTCGGTTGCATTGTATTTCATTGTACCACGACTAGAATTTTCCGTCGAAAAAGCTGCCTGTCCTTTGTTTTGTTCTGCTCAAAATTCTCGCAACAGCTTCGTCAGTACCTCTGAAGATACCTGTGTACTGAGAAAATGACGTCGACACTGTTACTCGTAAGCAGAGCGTGGAAAATTTTTCGCGTTGGTGTCTAATGTCTAAATGAGTACTAGCCCTGCATAGTCTAACATAAAAAATGATGTTGCTCACTTGGTTGCTTAAGGCTTATAATTGGTGATTTGTTAACGTCCGAACCATTCATCTGAGAGAAAAATATTGTTCTGCCCTTGAGTTGCAGACGAAATGCAGCAGTGTTTGTGGTGCCCCAATTGCCTGCACTGTAATCGAGTCTCAGTGTGTACACTTTGGGAGTATAAGCAGTTCTTCAGTACAGTTGCATGGAACGTTCCAGAGTATCGAAAAGGGTATCTTGCACATGGGGAAAATGAAATATAAATTTAAAATACCTGAGCTTGCCAACGGAAGATTGTTGGATCACCAGCTCCTATGTAGGCATAAACTTTCTGCTTTAGGCCACAGTCGATGAATCTACCAATCCATCCAACAAACCCTAATTTTGGCGATAATTCTAAACGTGAATAAGCAGACATATGTCCACAAGTAGCAAGTAGTGTTTGTGTGTACAGTTGTAAGCAAAACATATATGGCTAGGGCTTCAGGTATTTTTATAACTATGAATAGCAAAATGGCAGACACTCCACGTGCTTCTTGAAGTGCGAGGTGTTTTATAGCTTGAGTGTTGGAACACGAACATCAAGAGATTTGTTCTGTTAGAACGCCGTCACCACAAAAGTCTTACGGTGGTCGACAGATATTCTAAGCCTCAATCTTTTGCTAGTGCATCTTACGTAAATTACTTATCAGAAGCATAATTTACTAGATCAGTAGAGTCAAAGTAATTTTGTGCGCGTGTACGTGTTTTTCTTAGGGATGATACCAATCAGTGCCCCAGAAAAACATATTTTCTCTACCTTGTACCGCCTCGGTTACGAGCAAAGCGGGGGGCTCCAAAACCAAAACTGACGCATCCCCCATGCCTTGAGGGAATACATAATGGTTGAAAACGTCCCACGCAACACGTGCCCGATTTAACACAAGCGGCGAAGGGAAGCCAGGGTCAAGGCCTTGCGAAAAGCCTACAGCAAGGACAGCTCAACAAGATATGTCGACGCTGCGAGGTACCCTGCACGAAACAAGTGGGCGTACGCGGTTAGTGTGGCAAACAGTAAAGGAGTTGACTTGTGCTCAGCAACGGTCAATACAGATGACACCGATTCTGCGGAGGAGGCAGCAGTCGTGCTTGCCACCACCACAGTACCAGATACCCAAGGCCGGGTGACCATCATCACCGACTCGCAAGCGCCCTGCCGTAATTTTAAAAACGGCCGTATCTCAGCGATGGCACTTGATCTAGTGCATAAGGCTTTAAAATCACGGAAAACATCACTGTACATTTATATCATTTGGTCACCAGGTCACGAGTCCTTAGAGGATAATGAAGCAGCAAATACCGCCGCCCGCGGCCACTCACATTGGGCTTCAACCGTCATAGGCACTTACCAGTCTGCCCACAGCCACCCGTCTACCCCCAAGCGCAGCAGAGACATATTAAAGCACTACAGGATATCAAGAAGACGGTACCCACCGCCCCACCGGAAGCTAACCATAGAAGAGGCCACAATTCCGGAGGCTGAAGACAAATTCATTTCCACATGCCACACAGGTGTCCAATATACACCTCACGTTCTTCAGCTAAGAAATAACCTTCTGCTCTGGGACGCCCAACACCCTGTACCACATGGTGTGGGAATATAAAGGCGTCACCGAACTACCTGAAGTCATCGCACTGACACCGGAGCCGTGGGAGGTGCGGCTGACAAGCGATGTCCTGGAAAACCAGCGTGGCCTGGTGACCAGGGCCATTCGAGCTGCAGCTGGCCATGGCATCTCGGACTGGGGCCGTCACCCACTATGGATGACCGACAATCATCCCGCGCTCTTTTCTTCCAGTTCAATGAGAGCAATAGGCGTTTTTTCCTCCTCTTCATACATTTCACACAGATTCTGTGTCACCGCTATGGCGTGTAATTGGAAGCTTTGCGGGTCACCTACCTTCACAACGTATAATGGCTAAGAAATTTTTGTTGGCCTTACTCCAACTTTTATTGTAAGAATGGTAATTTGCATAGGTGTAGGTGAGGTAACGCTCTTGCAGTTTGCTCGAAATTTTCTCTTCTACGACTACCGGCTACGGAGGCCTCATGTGGTGGCCAGGTGCAATTTTTATGCTGGGCCTTCCTGTTGGCTGATATTATTCATCTGACAGCATTGTTTGTTCAACGAAGTGTGCATAGGGGAAGCCTGGCAAGGGTCCTCCCGATGCTATGCTGGTGCAATAAAAATCACCCTCCTGCGTCCTTTGTTGTTCCAATGAAGGGTCCATGAAAGCTTGAATGCCTTCTAAACGCAGGCTAACATCCATTTAGCCAATGTAGCAATAAATCATAAACACTGAATCGTGGGATTGAACAAGAAACCTGACAAGATGAGGAGAAATTGTGGTGAAATCAGAACTTCAGTGGTCGTCAAAAGACAGTGAACACACGGAGATGGTTGGATTGGCAGAAATTAATAAAAGATGTCAACAGTGGTCTACGGAGCAAGCAAACAAAAATGAGAAAAGAAATTTTATTTGGTACACCTAATGCAGCTGGCTGCTTTTTGTTTGTCCGGAGGGTTTGGTTGAGGTCAAATAATTTTATGTGCAAGTACTCGCAAGAAGAAAATATCTATATTTTTGCTGCGGAAAAGAACCCGAAAACACCTGACACAACGTTGCCCGGTGCCAAAGAATCCATCCAGCTGTAATCAGAAATGAACGTCAAGCCTAATCAGAGAGTACATGGGGCAGTTTATGGAACCGTTTACGGCCTGCATTGCAGCGTGTCAAAATCGGAAAACTTTGGCTTCACCATCAACACAACGCCGTGTGATAGCGGCACGCATTCTCACTAAAGAGAGTAGTACAAGGCTCAAAGGGGGTAAGGTGTCCTCTGTGAATAGTTTCACTTTGTCACAATGAAGGCAGTACGTTTCCAGTTTCCGCCTCAGCTTAGGCCAACATAACGCATATAGGCCTTAAGACCTCAGTCAGCAGCCATCACCTGAAATACAACGACTACAGTGAGTACTTTTTCTGATGAGTATAGGTTGACGACCTCTCTCGTCGAAGTGTCATGATTCATCATGCCTCTACTTCATGTCCCTACATGGAGCCTATCAACATTACAAACCGTGGAATGGTCAGTGTACGTACAGTCGCGGGTACCGCTGGATGACGCAAGATCCGCAGACGTAACGCTTATCATAAGGCCATGCTATCGCTTACGCAAGCCGTGTCCTTCTTCTGTTGCGTGTCAACCGCTGCAGAAGTGAATTATCAACCAGAGAACACAAGTGGCTGCCCGAAAACGTCTTCACCAAGTGTGTCAATATCTACATTTGCAATATTTGCCGATGTACTAACAGAATACTGAATGCACCCTGAAAGTGACAGACGGTTTTGCTGCGCTAACAACGAAACTTGCTCAGAAAGCAGCTATATGCCTCTTTATGAAGTGTTGTTCATTACACGGCCCTCTGTATAATCCTATCTGGCCGTACATAACACTCTGCGATACTAACAGAGGAAGCGGTCGGGAAAGGGACGTTGTGGAGGCCTAACGATTTGTGTTGCGATTATGTGTTGTCTGGTATACTACTGTGGTTATGTTCCCTTTTGAACATATAGCAACGGTAACTGAGGCTTATGTGCTGTTTCAGGCAACATGATTAGTTATTTTATCCTTTGGGGTTCAGAGTGTCCAACACAGTATGTCGGGTATGTGCTATGTCGGTAAGTAATATAAAACCAGAATAGCAGCAACTCTCACAAACGCGCCAGCGCTAAATCAAACATTAACCTTCGAGGTCATATGGCGGCAACAAGCCAGCGCAAACTGAAGCGCAATGAGGACAAATCATACTTTGTCGAATGCGTGGCCATTGACAACGTCCGACCTCAAAGCGGGGTGTTAGCCTCAAGACGGGATGTTTTGCCTAACTTTGGTGATCGTATGCGAGGACGCGGGTTCGATTTTTGGCCGCGCCGGCCGCCTTTCTGATGGAGGCGAGCGAAAACGCCCATGTGTTCGAGATTTCAGCGCACGTTCAAGATCTCCAGGTGGTCAAAAACAATCCGAAGCCGTTCACTACAGCGCGCCTCATCGTCTTAGTAGTGTCTCCGCGAAAACGTCACGCTCCATCAATCAATCAATCAATCAATCAATCAATCAATCAATCAATCAATCAATCAATCAATCAATCAATCAATCAATCAACCAACCAACCAACCAACCAACCAATCAATCAATCAATCAATCAATCAATCGTGATCGCATGCGTGCTTCCTGCTGTTCCACTGTTTCGGCAAGCAACCTGTAAATTGGAAAAGTCCAGTGGCTTCATGAAACTTGTTTCACGCGCCCATATTTTTACATTTTGGAGAAAAAGACTATCGCGAAACCACGTGCCAAATTAGTAATTGTGTCAAGAGGGCTGGTTTGGATTAGGTTTGTAAACTGCATGGTTCCCTTGGTTGCACTTTTTATTAGTGATTTTTTTTCTGTTCAAGAAATAGGCTGCTCCAGGGTTTCTTAGAAGCTATTCAATTACGGGGCAATATTTTCTCCGCTGTCAACCTGACAACCTGTAGGTGACAAAGCCCACTTCTCAATAAAAGACAAATGACGTGTGCGGTATTGTAGCCATTCCACATGCTTTCAAACGTTGACTAATTTTTCTGGTTACTTTTGTCTCTACTATAAAAACCAAGCGAATCGAAAGTGCTACATTGGGTTATTTGCGAAACTTGGAGTTCTGTGTAACGGCCAGATTGCCAGTGAGAATGACAAATCAACGAAAAAAAAAAAGAAAAATGGTCACGCAGACTTCCTGAGAAAATATATATGCCAAGAAATTGGCTGATGACTACGATACTCCCTAATGCCAAACGCGAATTTGGCGCGAACGGCAGAGCCTTCTCGGCAACGGCGCCTTGCTGCTTCTTCGGCGGTGCACACCTCTTGATTCTCGCATTGGCGGCGCTGATCCTCAGCTCGGCCAGCTTGTTTAGCTGCAGCGGCCGGCGAAGCACTTCCTTCGTCTCAAGAAGTGATGGCGTCACTAGAGAATTTTAGCTGACCGTTTCTGACGGTCCGCTCTGCTCCCGGCGGCCCGGTCAGCGCGACCGGGGCGTCACCAACATAAGCCCTTTTAGCTAAGCGATAATAGTATCTCCCTCAGTGGGGAATCATTCGCGTCACTGATAGTGCCCTGTACGCGTGAAAACCAAAAATTCATCTAAAGAAAATACAAGAATTGGTTGATTGATTGATTGTGGGGTTTAACGCGCCGACGCAACGCAGGCGATGAGGCGCGCCGTAGTGGAGGGCTCCGGATTAATTTTGACCACCTGGGGATCTTTATCGTGCGCCGAAATCTCGTACACACGGGCGTTTTTGCTTTTCGCCTCCATCAGAAAAGCGGCCGCCGCGTCCGGGAATCGAACCCGCGACCTCGTGCTCAGCAGCGCAACGCCTTAGCCACTGAGCCACCGCGGCGGGTCCAAAAATTCATCTAAAGAAAATACAAGAATAGGTATTTTAGGCGCTCAAAAAAACCAAAGGGCCGTGTTTACTGCGTTTATTTTACCATTTTAATTTAATTTAGTCATTGGCACGAGATAATCGCCCTACATATTTATTAAAGAAGCCGTTTACCTTTCGAATAACCAAGGAAGGGCTAGGCTGTGACCCTCGGAGGTGCATAAATGTAGGACCATACTTCGGTCGACGCTTTTCGCGGTTTCATAGCTCGCGTTTCAACTGAGGAAACGGAGTTCGTGTAGCGCTATCGCTTCACCCGGGGCAGCCATCCTAAAATCCCGCGCGGTAGCGTGAGCTGCAGTGACGGTCCGCTAAGAGGCCTTGCTATCGCAGCGGTGGCCCGCTCCGGTACCGCCGCTAGCGCCCTAGCGTACCACGCATGCGCAACGGCGCTCGCTCTTGCTATCGGAGCAGAGCAGATAGCCAGAAACGGTAAGCTGAAACTCTCCATTGAGCAACGCTCAGGGCGCGCGTTATTCTGGCGTCATCGTGTTGCTTGTCGCTAGCGGTGAGCACGTCTCGAGCGACACCCTCGGAGTACAGCTTTGGGCCCCACACCACGGGGCGGCCTCTCTCGCATCCACCGTGGTCCCACGTTATTCGCGCCAGCAGCGCCAAATCCTCCCCTAGTAGTACGTGGCCTCTGAGAAACGTTGCATTAATCGCCATGGCAACGAGTGGCGAGGGGGGAAAGGGTGTTTGCTGACGTCGCGGACGCTGCTGACGTCATTTATCCCGCGGCAGCCAGGCCGTGCCGCCGCGCGCCGGCCCCTGAAACCGACGCTCGTCCAACTTTCGCGTCTGCCGCCGGTCGCTGCCTCATGGGCCGCTCGGCAATGGCACCAGGCGCGAAAGTTGGACGAGCGGCGCCGGTGACTCGAAATGGCCGCCGCCCGTCGTTTGTTATGTGTGCAGTAACGTGTTTAATTATTGAAAGAAGAAAACATGTAGGTAATAGTACGTTTTCTGGTGTCGAATTGTTGTCTTTGTGGCGATAATAATTGGAGTGTTACACAAACATTATTTTTGCTATGCATGTATTCAAAATTCACATGAGGACGTCTTTGATTCGAAGTCATGAAAACACATGTACTACACCCATATATTGCACATACATTTTATGTACACAGTATTGGACTAAGCAAAAATATGACAATGCAAATTTAGGCATACAATATTGTACAATAGGGAAAAAACATGCTACATACACATTTAATATAACACGGTTAGGCGGGCTAGTTGGTATTCTGAATTCATGGCTGTAACTTTTGCGCAACTTTACACGGTGACAGGTACAGGTCTTCGAGTCCCTTTTTGTATCGGTCTCCGTCTAAAGTTGCGCAAAAGTTACAGCCATGAATACACATTTAGGTACACAATACTTGATTACGAAAGAAGAACTTCGAAAGTTCTAGTCCCTACACAGATTTTTTTTTTTTTCGCGCACACCTCGGCGGGAGAAGAAACGAACTTGAAAGTTCCACTCAATGTATATTTATTTCTTGGGCTCACCTCGAGACAGGAATGTTCTTTAGACATTAAAAAAATTCGTTTCAGTTCAGAGACACAATAATTGGGAATCTATTTGTTAAAAGAAAGCACGCACACGTATGCTTCAAGCCCTGCCTTTCGGGCGAGTTAACGCAAACTCTGAAAGAAAGCGTTGACCTGCCCATTAACCTGCATACACTTCCGAGAAATCATGTTCACACCAACAAAATGCAGCCATAAAAAACTGTTGCAACACAATGACCACACTGTAGACACTCTTTGCTGGATTATATCTACGTACAAAAACAATGCCCAACCATGTGCACGCCGTAGAACACAGAACACAAATCGAACGCACCCGTCTTTTCTTTTAATGGCGCGTGAATTAACAGTCTGCTTACCGGGGGTGGGAGGGAAAGCGGGGGGGGGGGGGAAGGAGAAGACACCCAGAAAAAAAAGAAGCTTTCCTGTATTTTAAGCCGCAGATATCGGCCAGGTTGTTACAAGCTACCCTCTAACTCGTGTCTGGGCAGCGCCTCTTATCTCATCCTGTCCGATACGGCATGACCATTCTATAACTTCAGAACTATGGAACACCAAACCCATTCGCGATAAGATGACAAGGCGCGGGCTCGCAGTTTAGATTGAACAGCAAAGCCGGCAATGCTACTTGGTTTTATTTATTTTTTAATGAGCGAAACGCTTGCAATGGCGGCTGCAGACAACGCATGTATTTCGGTTTGGCCTTCCACTACTTCAGGTGAAAATCGACTTGCATTGAACACCGCGGAGTTACGTCAGATTTTTCGGAGCTCTGAAGCAACGCTTGGCAGTAGTTTCGCCGCAAATATACGTTTTGGAGCAAGACGGGGGAAGAAAAAATGCTTATGGCGCAGCACCTCCACGCCATCAATCCATGTGGTAGTATGTACGCCGTGAAAGGCAAGAAGCGCGTACAGTTGAGCTTGCCTTCTTTGTGAGCAGGTGCGTCGTGATGACATTGGATGGATTGAGGTGAGTCACCGGAGGAAACGTCCAATGAAGTCGTAAACCGTCCTCGACTTGGGGCCCAAACCTAGACTCATACCTGCTGCACGAAACAACAAAAATACCTTGATAAGTATACTAAATCGACGTTCCAGCAGTTACTAAGGCAATCATCAAAAAACGGCAATGCCACCACAAATTGTTCTTGCGAGCAAGTGTGTGCGTGCCAAAGACGCGTTTACTTCTACTAAAACTTTGCGTACCTGCACAGCTGGGATATATTTGCACATTAGTTTCCACTCCAAGACGAGTGACATGTCTCATTAACTTCACGTTACATGCGCGAATTATTTTGAAAACAGAAGAGTGCAATCAGTCGGCTTTTAAGGAATTCACTATAACTTGTACAAAGCTAATTTGCTTACCTGTCGTCTTTGGAGAAGGCGAGAGACTTGGTCGAACTGTACCGCCCTGTGTTGCTGCACCATAGAGCTGCGCAGGAGTGGTAACACTCCTTCCTCCGCTGCCCCATATTTAGAATACATTCGAATGTATTTTATAATGCAGCGAAACTTTCCGCCCGTGGAAGCGTTTAGGCAACCCGCGCAACCCTTCGCACGCCGGCTCGCTCACGCACGTACCGAACTGGCCCGCCGTGCGCGCCGAGAGAAAGAAAAAAAAAATATTGCCGCCGGTGAGCTGTTGCGCATGCGCGAGGAGGCGCGGAAGCGTTGACGGTGTGGAAAGAAAGAAACACTGAGGGAAAGGGAAGAGCCACGCCGCAGCACCGTGCCGCTAGGATCGCCACAATTTCGGAAACCGAAACTAGCCAAAGTCGCCGACCAGTGCCCACACTTCCGCCATACTTTGATCGTGGCCTCCGCGATTTGCTGCCGGCGGCGCGCCGTTGCAACGGCGCGCCGCCGGCAGCCGATCGCGGAGGCCACGCTTTGATCATCCAGTTTCAACGTTACTTTCTCGTCGGAGTTCTTCTCCTTCTCTCAGTTACATTGCCGGACGACGGTGAGGAACGCCACAAAACCCCTGGAGCAGGCGCATAGTAACTGCTGCTCTTTAAAAAGACAATGCGCTATTTTTCAATTCGTCAATGCTGCGATGTGCCTATATTTTCTACCTCAATAAATAAACACGGATACAAGGTAATTTTTAAGTGTTACTACGAAGAAAAAAAGCGCAAAAGACAGGACGAAGTAAAGAATACTACAAATCACAGGCGCTGATGAGCAACTGAGCGCTTTTTGCAAGAGAAACATATATATAGGATAATATAGAAAAACCAAAAAATGAAAATGAAAAAAAAAGATACCGCAATGAAATATGATAGCCCGTGACACAAAAGTAATCCACCACGTGGAATTACGGCGTAAGATGCTCATGACATGTACAATATTTTCTTCTCCAGAAGTGCAACAGAAGGCTCGCTTACACACGCGTTTTCTTTCTTTTTGATATCAAAGGCTTCAAATATTTCTCGCTGTAAGTGTTCTTACACTTAGAAAGCGCTAAAAGCTAATCGAAATACGATGGGAATGCATATCTCAATTCCACCTTCAACCAAATGGTTACAGGGGCAATAGGAGCTATTGTGTTGACTATAGCGCCATAATAATGTTACGTTTATATGACAAAGGCTCTGTGGCTTCGCTGTCTTAGTGTAAACATCTGCGAAATCAGGACAGGTAGGCTATTGCTGCATGGCAATAAAGGTGCGGGCAGGGCATCGGTGTAAAAAGCAGGAACTTGCTGCCAGAATGCAGTTTGATTCCTTTATGCAATCGGAAAGATGTGTCATTGTACAAGATGCTTTAACATTCATCATGTATGCGACGCATCCCAATAGACGATTACAGCCGCCGTGGCGCAGAGGCGAAAACCTTTACCTATCCGCCTTACCTATGCGACGCGTCTGGTTGTTAAGACGACCTTTGTGCATAAGCGGCGTGTCAGTTACTTCAGAGCCACTGTTTTATATTAATTAGGATTAGGATCTGGCCTAGTGATACGTGCGGCAATACGCGAAAATTTGCAGGCACTGGCGAAACCCACTGAAAAAAAAAATCCGGTGTATTTATTTCTGCTAGTTAGTTTTTCCGTAAAGGCCTAATATTTAAAAGAATGGGTATTAAAAAACACAAACATAAAAATATAGCGCGCGTATTTGAACACAAACAATAGTCCTGATTGTGCGATGTAATGCAATGCGTGATAAATCAAATGATTATCGCGGACGGAAACAATATCAGTGGCAAGGCGGTTTTTCTCTCGGTGTTTTTTGGGGCGAAACCACTTAGGTGCTCGGGCTGTCGGCGTCTCATCTGGTCGTAGTATCACGTAGTCACGGTACCAAAACACCAGGACACTCGTTTTTTTAACGCCTCGTGCTAGAACGCTTCCCGTTACAAAGATGCGAAACTTACACCGGAGCTGAATACCTCTACCCCACTGCGGTTCTACATTCGTAGGCAAATACGCCGAAGTGCGAAGAATACGCTTATACAATACATGCTTCGCCCCCACCCCCCTTAGGTATAACTTTAGTGGGGAGGGCAAGGGATTTTTTATCTTAGGATGCTGATCACCAACACAGTATTGATATAGTAGGCGTATTGCTTTGTGACTGCACACCACGATTTCGCCCTCACTAGTTTCATAATTGCTTGATTTGTTCGCATAAACTTTAAAAGGCCGTCGACGATAAATCGAATTACTATGTATATAAGAATCTACATATTTCGGGTTCCTTATTTGTTGTAGTTGGAAAAGAGCAACATTGATGTATTATCTTATAAGAGCGTTATACATATAGTTCTGAAAATTCATTTCTGACAACAGACATAAGAGAGCTTAACACAAACCATCTCGTTTACCCTTCTGTTGCACAAAAAACATCCGGTGCTTATTGTAAACATAAGGGTGAAGCATCCATAATTTTACAAGAGTGCCATTAGCTGTGCGCCTATGCCAAAGGAAATCTTTGCGAGAAAGAGTGGCTTACTAGCCACGTCAAATGGGCTCTGCTAAGGCAGCAAAGCCGTAGCCCGTGTTGTACGAAGCTGTGTTTGTAGCGGAAATGTGTAAAGGAGAATAAAACCCCTCTCTTTCACATAAGCAAATCAAATTTGCCGCAAGGGTGAACAAAGCGTTGTTGTGATATGTCCACTGCCTACCCTCTCCCTACACCCCCTGAGTCACACGTCACCTCTTCGTAGTCGAGGTCGGCCTAGTGGCACAAGCCTTGGGGCGCCTCGTGTGCCATCTCGTTTCGCGGGAGGAGCGAGTGTGCCGGTATGGAAATCAAACAGCACTTGTCTTGTTATTGCCTCAGAGTTGGTGCGGATAATATGCACCGCTGCCGTAGAAACTCTCCCTCTTGCGTTGTTGCGGAAGGCAGTTTCCGAAAGCGATAAGATGATGCTGGCCCGTGTACCCATGATGACGAATGCGATGTCCCATTTTTCTCCCATGTCTCTGCGGAGCATGGTGGCTGAACAGGAGGATATTAGATTACCTTGATGGTCTACCACGGCTGCCCCTACCGCACTTCGGCGAGGATAGGTCACGCTGTCTACGTAGCAGACTTCTAGGTAAGAATGGTATCGCTATATGCGGTGAGCGCGACCACGTGCGGCGCTGCGAAGCGCCCCTCCGTGACGTCGGCTTAGGGATTCTCGCATCTGTCGTCTGCTTCACGCGGGCTCGCTCTCCTTGATTTTCCTTTGCGCTCGGTTGATGTCGTATACTTGTCCGCACATGACTTTGCGTGTGCGTATCTTTTTCTCATAATAATAAATTTAAAGTCGGATACACTAGCTGAACAGATGAATTAAAATATAGTTTAGGATACCGCTACGGAAGAAACATTGCCGGCGTCGCCCCATTCCTTGCGAAGCCGGTCCTTTACGGAGCGCGAAGAGTCGGAGCTAGGCGTCAGCTTCTGTATTAGGCAGTCTTTCGAACAAAGGGAACAGCCAGCTGCTAATAACGGGCAACAGCTAGAATGCAAGACCAGAACAAATTCCAGCTCTTCTGGTCTGTCGGCTTCCGCAGAATGCATTACGATTCCCGGTAACCCCATGTAAGGTAAAACAGCTTTTGCAACCTTGCCGCAAGCTTGAAAATATTGTATCACATACCGACATGCACTATGGAGGAGGAAAAACTGTTGGGCTCCAAATAACCTACTGTGTGTATAGGTGCGGGCTGGCTTTATACCAGGATTCTAACCAGTATGGAGGTTTTTTGATCTAGACGAGTCACGTCTACGGTAAAGGTACAGAAACACTATGTTTGTTGAGATCTGGAGGGACCTTTCGGTACATTTCTCACAGCCATATCTTCCCAATATTGATATGTGTTATAGAAAAATGCACTCAATAGGAGGAGGAGTAGGACAAGGAGGAGAAGGAAATAACTTTATTTAGTCCAAAGAAGAGGACTATTCAGGCCCGGGGCGCCTTGGACGACGGCCAAGATATGTTGACTACTGGCGGCGTCTTCGGCACTTTGGACGGCCCACTGCTGGATGTCAGGGTTTTCGCTGCGTAGCACGGTCTCACATTGCTCTTTACTAGTTATAATAAAGGTGCCTTTGCTATTGCTAAAATCTTGTTTCTGAATACTGGGGCATTCCCATAAGATGTGTGTCAAGCTTGCAATTTTGGGGCAGTGCTTGCATTTGCCTTCGTGTATATCCGGATGGAAGTGCCTGTAAAGGCCTGGATTAGGATACGTGTTTGTCTGGAGGCGTCTCCACGCGACGTCTTGCTTCTTGCTGAGCGAGGGGTGGGCAGCCGGGTAGGTTTGTGTTTCCCCTTTGTAGTGTTCGAGCACGTCTCGGTAAGCACAGAGGCGATCCTTGGCGTTGTCCATTGATTGTGAGCCGGGTTGCGGGGGCTCTCGGTGGGTAAGATCTCGAGCAGCCTCGTTGGCCCGTTCATTGCCTTCTAGTGCCGCGTGTGCGGGCGTCCATATCAACGTGGTTGTGGCATTTTGGTTTGTCTCGCGAGGAAAAACTTTTTTACGGTGATGCGTGTTATTACGGGCCTTCCTCGGCACGCGCGGGTAGAAGAGCTCCATCGTTTCTCTCGTCTTCCTGCAACCGCTGCGACTATCGAAGAGTGGAGGCGTAATCACTCAAGGCACCTCAGAAGAACTCTTTCTGGTCAACGTTTACTATTGCTGGACTCCCCTGTGCACCATGCCGACTTGCCAAACAGTCCTCCAAAGATTCCACCATGGGAGGCTGAAAATGTCTGCCAGCTCAACCCTTTTACTCTAAAAATTACCAAAGCGTCCCACACTTTCCAGCGATCCGCTCAGGATGCCCGTGCCGACGCCGATCCAGGGGCCATTTTCACAGACGCCTCCTGGGATTCTACCACCCACCACGCAGGCATTGCTTTCTGCCACCCTCAATGTGACGTGCGCCGTATCCTGGTGCTCCAGTACAATGATCAGGAGTGCCCCACGTCTTGTGAACTGCAGTTGTGCGCTATTCAAATGGCCCGGGACTTTTTATCGCAACAAGAGTCTCAAGGTGCCTTTCCCCCAGGGACGCGCCTCACCATTTACACAGTTTCCCTTCAGGCTATCAAAAAACTACACCAGATTTCACGGAACGGCTGCCGAACTCATCAAGTTAAGAGCAGTTGCCGTGCTCTTTCCGTACAAATCAACGTGGGCGTACATGTGACCTGGGTTCCCGGACACGAGGGCGGCTTCGGAAATGAGGCCGCTCACGCTTTGGCGAGCGCGCTTCTCAACTCCCGCTCGCCTTCCCTGGAACAGGGGTTCACTACCACCCGTCCACTCCAGGACCCTGACGACCAGCGTGACTTCCTGAAGCAACGCGGACGGCAAGTGCTCCTCGCATCGGTACCTCTTGACCCCCATCTATTGCCGACCGGACTGCCGCGTGCTGCCGAGGTTTTTATCTATAAGGCTCGAGCTGGAGCGGCACTCTCCGATGACGTCATTGCTAAATGGGGAGCCTACATTTCTCGTCGTGGACGCCAGAAACCTGAAGACGCTGAGCCCTCCCATCCCGACGTCACCTGTCGAACATGCGACCTGGGGGTCCGCCCCACTATGCAGCATCTTGTATGGGAGTGTCCCAGACTTGAGGCTATTCGCGCGCGCCATCACCACCAAGTTCCGACGTACCAGTACTGGATCTCGCCACCACAGCACACGCACGCATCCCGAGTGCCGCGCTCCCTCTGGTACTTCGCACGCGAGGCTGACATTCTGAGCCGGACTTAATTTTACTCCCTCCTTTTCCGCCCTACCATTCTTATAGGGCTCTGAGCCAGCCCTTTCCCTAATAAATTTAAATCTATCTATCTATCTGTTTACAGTGAAATCGAGCTGATCTGTGGCCCGGGTCCTCAGTCCAGTAAAAGGGAGTAAGAGTAACTTTCTTCAATTCAGAAAACGCAATCCCGAGAAGACCAGGATTGGTTCTTTACGCCTGGACAGGTTGGCAAACAATAAAGAGCCGCTTGGAAGTATTCGTAGGTTTCTATTCTTGTAATATATGCACCAATACTATTTATGGCGTTAGTTAGAGTGTTTATCAAACCTTTAACACCGTAATAATGTCGTAATTGTTTGGGTTGAGAGCCAGTGCATTATGATAATGAAGGCTACGGTAGAAATTCGGGGCACAAAAGCCTCCCTCAAGTATTCTCTACGAAAATGTCTGGGCGCGATCGCTGTGGCGTAACGCAAACCTCTCCTTGTATTTTCGCGTGAGACAACAACGCACGCTGCGGATATGCACCTTCTTGAACGCATCCGCAAGGAAAGCCAATTTGTAAAGAAGGGAATGTATGCCGTACAACCTACAGAAGAAAGTATCTACAGGATCTCTGTGAGCCTCCCAAACATCCCCAAACCAACTAAGACGTTTGTGACGGCGGAGAAAAATAATGCATTGGGCACAGAGAAAAAAACAACATTGTTCTGATACAAGTCAACAACGTGCAACGAAAGAAAGGCATTACAGCGGCTTTATTTCCTGATCTGCGATGCGGGTGTAGGGGCCAGCTGCTTGGTACGTAGCTTTAGACTCTTGAGTCTTACTGACAGTATCTCAAAAATGCTTAAGGGAAGCCTACACATTTTGAATACTTATCGAGGAGCTCTGAGCGCTGAACCTTGCGAAAAAGCTAGAGAGGGCGACTTACACACAATCTTCTAACTGATGTTCTGAATAAAGTTGTTCTCTCTCTCCTCGTGTGTTGCAAACTTGTGGAGCATAAAGCTTGAAATTTTTCAAATGTGTCAGAAGCTGGCAAAAATGTTTGAACTACCAGAAATACGCTTTTCAATGCACTACAGCATCAAAGCGGGCTTTTTCTAGCACAGAAACACCTGCCCTTCACAAGCGGAGTGTAGCAGACGACACCGGCGGGAGTCCCTAAGCTGATGTCACAGCCAGAAGGCGCCACTCAAACATCTCACCGCCAATAGCGCCATTTCCCGTGCTCGTCTGCGATCCTTGGGATGTGATGGATGCATGGAGGAAAAAAAAAGTTAGGAGACGGCATGACGTCACGCAGCTAGCCTTCGCAAGCCCAGGTCCGTTGAAGCCGCTCCCTCCGCCGTTTCCCTTTCTGAAGCCGCCGCAGTCGGCCCTCCAAGGTCGGGTGGGCCGGCGGCGGCGGCGGTCTCCGACTCTGGGGCATCTCTCGTGTTTCGTTGGCGGTAGCTGTTCCCCGTCCTTCCTGCATTTGTCTGCTCGGCGATCTCATGCCCGTGTGCGGGCAGGAGTGCCGCGTACGTGCGGAAGACAAAAGCCGTGGAAAAAAAAACCAACATATAGCAGGCTTCGCGACAACGGGCCGCAGAGCAGTTTCGAGCAGACGAAATTGAAGAGCGCGGCGGCCCATACAGAGGCGGTGCGGTGGGGTCACGTGGTGCAGTGACGCCTGGGCCGACTTCGATTTTACTTTTTATGTATAGGCTTCACGTTTCTCCGGCGGCGCCGTCTCCTAACTTTTTCTTCCTCCATGGATGGATGCACGGTGCTGTGGTATGGTGCCACACTGATGTGTTGCCGGTTTTCCCAATGTAAGATGGTCATGGGTCAATGTTGATAAGCGTGAGGAACTGATTGTTATGCTTAGCGCAAAAAAGACGAGCACGGTGGCAAACATGACAGGCGCCTGTCACGTTTCCACCGTCCTCGTCTTTTTTTTCGCGCTGAGCCTCCCAATCAGTATGTACCAACTAGCCCAACAGCACGTTCTGTTAAAGCTTAAGCAAGGTGCACGAACTGTAGGATTGTTGATGTGGTGGCTGTACCTGCTACTCTATTGTATCTAGCCGTACGTTGGGCTTCAATGAGCTCCTTTAACGTGTTATGGATGCCCAACTCGAGCAGCCGGTCTTAGGCGGAGCTAATAGGTATGCTAAGTGCTGGCTTGGTGACTTCAAATCATTCTACATATGTTCTCTGTTTTTGCTCTCCTGAGCTTCATAGAAAGGGCTGCGAAAGACGTAGGAAGTTGAGCTCCCTAAGGACGTGCCTTTTCTTTGCGATCCTGTTTAATAACCAAGTTTGCGCGCCTCTTGAAAAAAAAAAACGCTTTTCGTGGAGGGACACAAAACTGGGTCCCTCGGGTTATGAAACCGGCGTCGATCCGATAGCACTATCCGATAGCATTCAGGGCGCACAGCATTTCCCTTGGGTTCGTAGCGCGGGCGGTGACTTTCGACTTTGGCTGGATATAAATGGGCTTGGGCTTCTGATATTGGCAGTCCAGATTACAAACTTTGATATAACTCGGTTTACATAGAGAACACTTCGCTTTTTGTCCACTTTGTTCTTAAGGAAGGGGCCGACCTTAGAAAAACCAAGTTAAAGATAAAGATAGTCAACTCCACAAGCTCCGCTCTTTTCTCAGTGTTCGCATCTCAATTGAGAAGGTGGCACAATTTTTTTCAGAAATTAATTTGACGGGTTCAACTTCCCGAGGAACCTCACAACACGGTATCAATTTGCCCAAGTTGACTAAAGCTGGCATGGTGTAGACGGTTACAGGATGTGCATAGCAAATGGCCCGTATATTCTTTCGAAATTTACTTGAATTACCAAATATATATTGGAGTCAACCAAGGTATAGCAAAGCGAGGTGGCGCAGGCTAGAGTCTTAAGAATAGTATTCGAATACGGGTTTTTGACACCTGAAACGCTTCCTTTGTTTAGCTGCAGCATGAAGTATCCCTAAGGAGCAGAAACTCTTTTGCGGGTTGCGCACTCGCCAAAAAAATACACCATGGTCGAAAGGGGGAAAAAGGGTGTCTCGTTCCCGGGCAGCACTTCCCATTGAAAGCAAACCTTTTGCTACATCATCAAGGCCGTTTGGGCAGTGAGAATATCTAATCAATGCGTTTTCGTGTCGTGTCTGACCCTAGCCACCTGTCTCGCCTTACGCCAGGTGCGCTTCATGGATTTAATTGGTCAATGTCTGGGCTAGTATGGCAACCATAGAAGGTCGATGTAAACCAGAGGAAACAATCGAGCTACGTGGACCCACTGTCCCGTCTTCAAAATGTCGTTTCCTCCTCCGAGCCCTAACCTAACACCGACACGGCGGACGGGAAACTCCCCGCACCCCCGCCTTTTGTGGCCATGTGCTTCGGGGTTCAAGTGCGTGGGATGGTGCTTTGGTTGCGTGCTCAGGAGACCAAAACAAACACAATTTAGGCAGAAATGTTTCAGGGTGCGCTGTCCGGAAGAACGCGTTGCGCGTGGGCAGGAAGTGACCACGCATGCTTTTGTAATCTTTTTTAGGCTACGGGAATGGACGTGTTTAAGGCCACTTTGTTCATATAGTTCCAAGACTAAATGATTGTGTGTGTCTTTGCAGTTTGAGCAAACGTCTGCTGACTGCTAGCGTTGTTTCTTCATTGCTTGCAGCTATTTGTTATGTTTGCTTGATTTAGGTGTCAAGGGACATATCT
Organism: Haemaphysalis longicornis; assembly: GCF_048455015.1. NCBI lineage: Eukaryota > Metazoa > Arthropoda > Arachnida > Ixodida > Ixodidae > Haemaphysalis > Haemaphysalis longicornis. The sequence continues at coordinate 29,107,417 of NW_027526204.1, read as the reverse complement.
AGCTTCTCAGGGGACATGTTTTATGTCGCGACAACATTTTTTTGTGGTTATGTTCGCTGAACAGGCGCGCCATTTTCGGTGTGAGGGTTAAGAAATGGTACGTTTGTATTTCGGGGCATACGTACTGTTCGCATCGTAAGAAGTGGTGCAGAGATTATTACAGGCCTATAGGTGGTAATACCAAACTGTTGCGGCGTTTTTAACGCGATAGCGTTAGTATGCTCACTATTCAATTTTATTCCTGGTGGCTAGCAGGCCGCTATCTGACATGTTGGTAAAGCGTCCGCGGAAACACGTCGTCGCTGCGAACGGGACCCAACTATTTAGGAACCATATGCGGGTGATCACCTGAATCTGGAGTACAACGCAGTGGCAACTGCAGTGTGGTGAGACAGACGACGGCGGATGTGTGTAAGTTTCAACCAAAACACTTTCCAATCGTTGTAGATGATCTTTTCTAAGCGTCTCGTACTTAGATAAGAATTACATATATTTTAACCGTCCCCTGTTGATTGGCCGATCCCGTGATTGGGTGTGTGCTATATCTAAAGGCGCAACAACAAGAGCAACCACTAGTTGCAAGGAAGGGTGGGGTTGGAGAAGCCATGGTTCGGAATGCTTCCTGTAGTGTTGCGGAAGCCGTCGTCTCCCGAGGCCGTCATCTGGACGCTCAGAAACACATCGAGGCTGCATTGGCAGCCTTCTCTATTAGCTGCTCGGCGAACGCTCATTAAAGGAGCCATGAAGAGAAAACACAAGTTTGGTTCATTCGAAAGATTGCCTCGTTAGAACCATAACGACACCACTTATAACGCAAACTTCGCTCAAATAAGCTACATAATTAGGAAAAACGGGAATGGTCATGCGACCCACCAGCTCATTTCCCGCAACAGAACCTATGCCGTCACATGGGCTAAGCTCCGCGATTGGCGGAGGCCGGCAAAAGCAAACGCATGTTAGGCAGGGCTTACAGTTTGCATAGCGAGCTAAATGCCCGTGAAACATACTGCACATTCTTTTTATGACAAAGAACGGTGGAGTAAACGGTTGAAGTTCCGAACGAACACGCAAGCGTGTGCGCCAATGCGTACGAAACAACCGCCTGGCCGAGCTCGACATCTCGCCGTCGCGCAGACGAATTTTCGGGTTCGAGGCGCTCTGACCTTGGAGGAAAAATGCCGTAAACACCGCGCATTGACGCTCGTATCTTTCTGGTCGAAGCAGAGAGCTCGCGCAAACGGCTTTCCATACACGACACCGGCCAACTGGCATAAGCGATACTGCTACTGAAGTTGAACTATTATTAACCGTAATAAAAATACGGCACATACGTACCAGTCTGTATTCGTCCGTGGCGACGGCGCTGACGAGGCAGCGGTGCCGACGGCAGGGCGTTCGTCTGTTGTGGCTATCGCGGAATGGTCGCTTTCCCGTCCACCGCGTATCCCACAACTCTTGCCGCTTGTGCACTTAGAAGCGTGGAGCGTTCAAGTGGTGTGAGGTTGTTAAATGCAAGCCGGAGCTCCTCGGCGAGAGTTTTGTTCTCCGGATCAGGCGATTCCATGACTAGGGCTGCGCGTGCACTAGGTTTTACTAGCATTTTTAAAATGGCCGCCGTCTCGGTCGACTCCCGCGTGTGGGTGCTATATGGAGTCGACATACTAAGTATCTGTTTCATGGACCGGCTCTATGACGCCATTGTAAACGTCACGGAATGTTCAATTTTAGCGGGAGATTTAAAATTTTGGCTTAAATTGCCTTATTTCTCAGTGAATAAAGCATCATTTGCTTCCGGGAAAGCGCCTGGGGTACTATGAAACACCTAATCTTTCGAATAAAACAAACTTTTGTTTTCTCTTCATGGCTCCTTTAAAATCGGCGGCTTCAATTTTGTAACGTGGTGCTACCCGTGACGTTCTACATACAGCCGCCTAGAAACGCGACTGGCCAACATATCAGCATCGAGTGCACCCTACCATGTGAGACGTGTAATTATAAAGGGCAGGTTTGTACACTGAATTGCGAATTGTTATATTTTTGGTTGGCCGTAACTGAGCTTTGTGTCTTTAGCTGAGAGTCTATTAGCGCATTATGTTTGTAACTGTAACATACGTTTCGTCAGCCGTCTCGTCTAGATAAATGCACGTCTCCGTCTACTGCGCACTTCTCGAGCTCCTTTCTCATTTGTGCAACGCGAATTCCGATACAGCCACTAATACCATCACATGCAGGACAATGTTTCTGCGGCAGAGACGAAAGAAATATTACGTCATTGAAGCAGGTGCTGTGCCTGGCCAGTGAAGTTCATTTGATGCCCAGTCGTAGTAGCGTGCTCAGCTGATACCATCACACGCCGTGCGTGAAACTAGCGCCATCAAACCCAAGAGCTTCTCCTACCGGAACCGTTGCCGGCGTCAGCACTGCGTCACTTCACTAAAAAATGGCCGCGTATCTGCTCCTTTCACTGCATATGTCGCCAAAAGACGATAGTCGACTGGCACCCTTTCATATTGCCGCGAACCATACATTGGGTTTGTTTATTTGTATTTTGCTTTTACCGCCCGGCTGTGCCGGTCTTCTCTGCGCCAAGGAAAGCGCGTGTTCAATTCTTTCTTTCTGTGCCGCATGTGTTATCTGTTGTGATAGGGAGAGCATTCCGATCTAACGTGAACAGCCCAGAATAATCTTCTTGGGTCTACTATGTTCTCGATGCGAATCGACGTTTCGAGAACCACGCGCGCCAAAAGATAAAAAGCCTGCAGTGCGGACGCCGGGGCATTCGATTCTGCGACGCTCGCTGACGCAAGTCACTTTGTTGACCGCTGCTTCGCCGCCTCTGTATTCTTTTGAGTTGTTAGGGGAGCACAAGTTCGCTCCAATAAACGTGTTTCTCATTCAACACCACTGCATCGTCCTTGTCTTCGTGACATCTGGTGGAGGTGCTGGGTACGCACCCTTCATGCCCACTACAACCTCGAAAAGCCGCCAAGCCAGTCCAACAAGAGCCAGCCCCCGCCTGCAAGATTTACCGCCCGAGTTCGGTCTTCTGCCAGAAGGGCCCAAGAGAAGGAACGCTGCAACCAACACCATGGTGCAAGAAACAACATCGCCAATCGTCCTGCAGCAGCCCCGGGAACCGCCATCGTTCCGGGGAGCCCCCGCTGAAGACCCCGAAGAATGGTTGGAGAAGCTGGAGCGCGTCCGCATCTTCAACAGGTGGGACGACGAAGAAACTTTCCGGCATGTCTTCTTTTACTTAGAAGATGCTGCTCGAACTTGGTTCGAGAACCATGAGAGTTCTTTGACCGACTGGACTCACTTCAAAAGGGAGTTCCTGAAGACATTCACTACCGTTGTGAGAAAAGAGCGAGCTGCGCTTTTGCTTGAAACTCGGACACAACACCCCAACGAAGGGGTCGTGATCTTCGTTGAGGAGATGAAGCAATTATTTCGCCGCGCGGACCCCGAAATGACGGAAGAAAAGAAGTTACGCTTCTTGATGCGCGGTGTGAAGGAGGAGCTGTTTGCTGGACTTGTCCGCAACCCGCCCAAAACCATCGCTGAATTCGTGACTGAAGCCAGCACGATTGAGAAGGCTCTCGAAATGCGTGCTAAGCAGTATGACCGGAACTTTGTTGGCGCGGCCAGTGCGAACTACATCGACAACATGCGGGTTCCGGCTGATAGCATACGCGAGGCTATCCGCGAAATAGTGAGGGAGGAGCTGCGGAAACTGCTCCCGACGACGCCGCAACCACAAGTCGCTTCTCTTACCGACGTCATTAGAGAAGAAGTGCAGCAAGCGCTGGGAACTTCAACGACGCCAGTAGCACCTCGGAAGCCGCAAGCCATGACCTACGCGGCTGCTGTACATCGCCCTCGCCCACCTGCACCCTATCGTCACGAGGCTCCGTACCGTCGTCCCCTCTCGCCGGCCCGACCACCTGCGGCGCAACCCCCTGCCCCAAGGAAGACCGACGTGTGGCGAACGTCCGACAATCGTCCGCTGTGCTACCACTGCGGAGAGGCCGACCACGTCTACCGTCGCTGCCCCTACAGGAGGCTCGGTTTGCGAGGGTTCTCCATCGACGCACCCCGCCCCCGAACTGGCCAGCACCCTTCGGAGATCGAAGAGTACCTGTCCAACACCAGCCGTCGACCAGCCCGTTTCAACCGTTCGCCGTCACCCTACCCATACCAGTCGCCGAACCGCAGTAGCAATGCTGAGTTCTCACGTGGAAGGTCCCCCAGCCCACGCGGGGGAAACTAAAAGCAGCAACTTCTGGAGGTAAAGTTGCACGATCGCGGAAAAATGAAAACCCTCCAACGACGCAACGACTCGCTGAAGACAGTGATTCACGACATGCCCTCATCCCGACGACCCGACCTAACCCTGACGAGACTCCCGAACACGACGACAGCTACACGGCGCGACGCGTACCCGACCTGACCGAGACGTCCGTTGAGAAGACGACGACAACGACGATGCACAGTGCCCGACCATCAACACGTACAAGCAGAGATACGACGCCCCGACGAACCCGGAACTCGAGGAAGACTGCATCTGACGTCAAGGTGTCCATCGACGGCTTTGACGTAGTCGCCCTCGTAGACACGGGAGCCGACTATTCGGTAATGAGCGGACCATTTGCGTCTAAACTGAAGAAAGTTATGACCAGATGGGACGGTCCGCACATACGCACAGCAGGAGGCCACCTCGTGACGCCAAGTGGAATGTGCACATCGCGCGTCACCATAGACGGCACAACGTACCCTGCGGCGTTCGTCGTTCTGCCTAACTGCTCCCGCGACGTGATTCTCGGAATTGACTTTTTGACGGACAACGGCGCAATAATTGATCTGCAGACGAAGTCGATAACATTTTCCTCCGATCACTCCACCACGCCGCAACCGAACCCCGATCACCGTGCTGCTGTCAGGATCGCCGACGATCACATCACCCTGCCACCCCGCGCAAGCTTGATGATCGCCGTCTACTGTGAGGATGCTGCTTCTGACATCGACGCTATCGTAGAGAGTGATCGAAGGTTGCTTCTCGACCGCGGCGTCTCCGTCGCAAGAGGCATTGCGCACTTTAAGCAACGCCAATCTCACGTTTTGGTCACTAATTTCACCGAAGAGTACCAGCATTTAAACAAGGGAGCTGCAATTGCGTTCCTCGAAGAAACGCAAGAAGCAAGTGATGTGATCGCAGTCGCCGACTTTGAACGCACATCCGTAGAAACCTTCAAGCTCCCGCAGCCATTCGACGTGAATCCGGCGCTACCGCAAGAACAACGGAAAAAATTATTGGCTTTGCTGCGTCGCTATAGCGAATGTTTTTCGTCGAGCGCAAAACTACGTCAGACCCCTCTAGCGAAGCACCGAATAATAACCGAAGATGGAGCCCGACCTACCCGACAGTCACCGTACCGCGTCTCTTCACACGAACGGGAAGCCATCCGGACTCAAGTCGACGACATGCTGAGCGATGACATTATACAGCCATCGAAAAGCCCCTGGGCTGCGCCCGTCGTACTCGTAAAGAAAAAAGACGGCACATTAAGGTTTTGCGTTGACTACCGGCGACTCAACAAAATCACGAAAAATGACGTGTACCCCCTCCCCCGAATCGACGACGCCCTCGACCACCTCTGCCACGCGAAGTACTTCTCATCGATGGACCTGAAGACCGGCTACTGGCAAATTGAAGTGGACGAGAGAGACCGAGAGAAGACTGCATTTATAACCCCAGACGGCCTATACGAGTTCAAGGTGATGCCGTTTGGGCTGTGCACAGCACCAGCGACGTTTCAAAGAGTCATGGACACTGAGCTAGCTGGCCTTAAGTGGCACACCTGCCTCGTATACCTCGACGACGTAGTGGTATTCGCCCGGACTTTCGACGAACACCTTGCAAGGTTGGAGTCTGTACTCGAGGCCATTCGTACGTCGGGGTTGACGCTGAAGCCTGAAAAGTGCCGTTTTGCATACGAGGAACTCAAGTTCTTGGGCCACGTCGTCAACGCCGCGGGAGTCCTACCTGACCCGGCAAAAACTTCAGCTATCGCGAACTTCCCTAGGCCGAAAGACAAGAAGGGCGTGCGAAGATTTCTCGGGCTGTGCGCATACTACCGGCGCTTCGTCGCAAACTTCGCACGCATTGCAGAGCCACTCACGCGCTTGACGAAAGACAGCACCCCTTTCAGCTGGGAAAACGACCAAGAAAAAGCATTCTGCGAGCTGCAAAAACGCCTGCAAAGCCCGCCCGTGCTCGCTCATTTCGACGAAAATGCCGAAACGGAAATGCACACGGACGCCAGTGATATAGGCTTGGGTGCCGTCCTTGTCCAAAAGCAAAGCGGCTGCGAAAGGGTAATCGCCTATGCCAGCCGTGGTCTGTCGAAGGAGGAGAAAAACTATTCTGCCTCTGAGAAAGAGTGCCTGGCTATTATATGGGCGATTTCAAAATTTCGCCCATACGTGTATGGAAGGCCATTCAAGGTTGTAACAGACCACCATGCGCTGTGTTGGCTCGCCAATTTGAAGGACCCCTCTGGCCGTCCTGGGCGGTGGAGCTTGCGCCTGCAGGAGTTCGACGTTACAGTCGTTTATAAATCCGGCAGGAAACACTCCGACGCCGACTGCCTGTCCCGCGCCCCCGTCGACCCACCACCACAAGACTCTGATGAAGACAGCGCGTTCTTCGGGATCGTGACGGAGAGCGACCTAGCCGCCCAGCAGCGTGCCGACCCCGACTTACGCGTCATAATCGAGTACCTCGAGGGATGCAACGTTGCCGTTCCTAGGGCCTTCAAGCGCAGCTTACCAGCATTCAGCCTAAGAAACTCCGTCCTCGTGAAGAAGAATTTCAGCCCCGGAACAAGAGCGAATTACCTTCTCGTCATCCCCGCGGACCTTCGTGACGAAATTTTGGAAGCGTGCCACGACGACCCGTCTTCCGGACATCTCGGCACAGCCCGCACTATTGGAAAAATCAAGGCGAGGTACTACTGGCCCGGCCTTACCTCTGACGTCACCCACTACGTCCGGAGCTGCCGTGACTGCCAGCGACGAAAAACGCCGCCGACAAGACCCGCCGGACTTCTGCAACCGATCGCCGTCCCATCGAGACCATTTCAACAGATTGGAATGGACCTTTTAGGCCCGTTCCCTACGTCACGATCACAGAACAAGTGGATTGTCGTAGCGACAGACTACATGACGCGCTACGCAGAGACCGCCGCTCTTCCGAGGGGGACTGCACAAGAAGTGGCGAAGTTCTTTATAAGCCAAGTTGTGCTGCGACATGGAGCCCCGGAAGTCCTAATCACAGACCGCGGAACGGCATTTACTGCGGAGCTGATGCAAGGAGTATTACGCTACAGCAACACGGATCACCGAAGAACGACGGCGTACCACCCCCAAACGAACGGACTAACAGAACGTCTGAACAAGACAATCGCAGATATGCTGTCAATGTACGTTGACGTTGAACATAAGACTTGGGACGAAGTGCTCCCGTATGTCACGTTTGCGTACAACACGGCTATCCAGGAGACGACGCAGCTGACGCCGTTCGAGCTTGTCTACGGTAGAAGGCCGACTACGATGCTCGACGCCATGCTTCCGCACGTAGAAGACGACGATCTCAACGCCGACGTCCACGAATATCTTCAACGTGCGGAGGAGGCCCGCCAGCTCGCTCGAGTTCGTATAACGGACCAGCAGCTGGTGGATGCGGGCCGCTACAACCTCCGACGCCGAGACGCCGAGTACCAACCAGGGGATCGTGTGTGGGTTTGGACTCCCATCCGACGACGCGGACTCAGTGAGAAGCTCCTGCGACGGTATTTCGGACCCTACCAGATTCTACGACGTGTTGGCCAACTTACCTACGAAGTGATCCCCGATGGTGACTCCGGCACATCACGACGACGCACGCGGCCTGAAGTCGTCCACGTGGTTCGCTTAAAACCTTTCTACGCACGATGACGAACTTTTATTTTCATTTGTTCGGACTGTCGCTTATGTTAGCATCGGGTCGATGCACTCTTAGAGGGGGGGTAATGCCGCGAACCATACATTGGGTTTGTTTATTTGTATTTTGCTTTTACCGCCCGGCTGTGCCGGTCTGTGTTATCTCTGCGCCAAGGAAAGCGCGTGTTCAATTCTTTCTTTCTGTGCCGCATGTGTTATCTGTTGTGATAGGGAGAGCATTCCGATCTAACGTGAACAGCCCAGAATAATCTTCTTGGGTCTACTATGTTCTCGATGCGAATCGACGTTTCGAGAACCACGCGCGCCAAAAGATAAAAAGCCTGCAGTGCGGACGCCGGGGCGTTCGATTCTGCGACGCTCGCTGACGCAAGTCACTTTGTTGACCGCTGCTTCGCCGCCTCTGTATTCTTTTGAGTTGTTAGGGGAGCACAAGTTCGCTCCAATAAACGTGTTTCTCATTCAACACCACTGCATCGTCCTTGTCTTCGTGACAATATTAAAGGCCCCCTTTCTCTTTACCGCACACCTCTCATTCTTTTTTTTTTTCGTCTCGTTCCTCCCAAGATAACACGCTAGAGGTTTGCTCAAGTCTATTTAAATTTACCGTGCCCAACTGCTCCAGGTAGGGTGTCTCTATGCCAGAGCTGCTGTACGGCGGAGACGCGCGTGAATTGAGGCACCCGACTACAACATTTGTAGGACCATGATGCCCTACAGCACGAGCGTTCCGAGCGGAACATTCTACCCATCTAGTGAAACGTTCCGTTGCTATTACCGTTTGATTTCTGAAATGGCACCAGGAGGTAGCGCTGTCAACAGCAGGTGACGGTTTTCTGCCGTTCATGTAGTATTTCATTTGATGTCACAAAAAACAATCATTCGTAAATTTTGAAATAAAAAAAGAATGCAAATACAACCTATGCATTGATTGTATGCCTTACATTTGCGTAATGTCTTCTTGTTGTTCAACAATGTTGACGAGTATGAACACTGACACGGAACTTGGACGTTTAGATTTGGCTGTGAGTATATAAGACTACTGCGCAGATTTTATTTCACTTTGTCCGGGTGGCTGAATCAAGTCACAGAGAGACAGACAGACAGATAGACAGACAGACAGACCAAAATTTCTGCGTTTTACTAGCCCAGAAAGACGATCGTCTTTAAAATGAAAAAAAAAATGGGGATGCCATACAGTATCTGAACAACCTAGGAACGATTTAATATAAGCAGAACCAAACTAAATGTGATTTATAGTGAATAAATCCCAGTATAACGCACCGTATTGCGCAAATTTTCTAAGTACTCTTCCAATTTAAACCGGCTCTGTCACCACTGCAACACCACGAAGAATAGTCGTTAGGGCCCTACTCAGAAGTACCGGAGCCCGTCTAACGCTCACAAAGATACATATAACGTCTAATTCATTGTTCCAATTTGTAGAGCGCCTAATCAGCAAAGAGCATGTATTCGGTGTCAGCTTGTTTATTTGTCACTAAAACAGCACACAAGGCAGAATATTTGTGACTTGAAGGAAGCTGCATTTTGCAGCTTGAAGGGGCTCCGGCACCGTGAACGAGCAGAAAACATCTGCAAGCACTGCATCACCAAAAACGTTTTGGAACATACAGCACGTTCTACGTTACAACAAGAAACCCAGGATATCTTGTAAAGCAGGTCATAAAAACGGGATAGGAGAGACGTCATGCTAAGGTTAAAATACAAACACTGTTTGTTCACTTTTATGGACTCTGAAGCGCAGGTGGGCATAAAAAAAGAAAAAAAAGCAGCCTAAACACCCAGCAGTGTAGCGCCTGCCACATGTAGGAGGAGGAGGCAAAACGTTTTATTGAGCAAAAAAAAAAAATAAAGAAGAAGGTGGGTGCACACTAAAAAATATTTTATGCAACTTGAAGGCAGGGAACGAGGTAGAATGTTAAGACATCAGTCACGTGTACAGAATCCCCTAAATGATACATGGTATTTCTTATACGTGCAAGAACGAACGAATGTGGTACGAATAGTATGGCAGCGTTCAGAGACAACATTTCGCTACAAAAAATGAGCCTTAACAAAGACAGTTTTACCACACACTTGTCCCGTGTAGTTGAAGGATTGATGCATTGTTTAAAAAGCTCAGTCATTGCGTTGGGTAAAGATGGCGTAATATTGGCGTAGATATTCTGGGCGTGAGAATTTTCCTAGGTCTTATTTTTTCACTAAATTATATGTTTGTCATTATTTATTTATTTATTTATTTATTTATTTATTTATTTATTTATTTATTTATTTATTTTTACATACGGCCCGATTGGGCTATCGCACAGGTGGGTAGGCACATGGAATGCGATACACTTCTTTGCACAGAATAACAAAGATAAAAACACAACAAATTTAAATTCCCTTATTTGTGAAGTTTAGACATAATAAATGACAAGACAAGACATGGAAATTATACAAAATTGACAAACGCAATTTGACAGACAAAACGCAAAAACGCAAAATTGACAGACAAAGTAATTCCCACACTTTGATCCTGAGCGATCTTCTTACACTGTAAATGCAAACTAGCCGGAAATGGAGTTTTAATCAAGTAATGTGCCCTGAAAAGTACCTATAGCAGAAAATGTACTCCCTAGGCATGATCTAAAAAAGTGGACGAACCTCCATGGTAGTACCGTTGCCCATCCGTGTAGCAAAAGAGATGATTTAAAACTTCACACCATTTGTGAGAGGGCGTTCGGTTCCTTGTATACTACCACGTTCACAATAAACTCCCCATCTGAGGTAATCATCTCAAGCGGGCGGTCGCCATGTTAGTCTTGTGTTGTTTCCGTGTATCAGCACTTCAACCGTGGCCTAATGCTAATTAGAACGAGTAAGCAGGACGCGACGGTTGCATGCAGCTACAAAACCGATACCGTACGTATACCCGTATAGATGCTTCAACCAGCGCGATAACAGGCAGACAGCGCGGCCGTGTTGTTTCAATCTGTTTATTTTGGCGATAGGTGTTGTCAAACTCTGCTGCTAACGAAGAGACAGATCTCGCCGTTGCAAACAATTGAAATGTTTATCTGCTTCGCTTGCTTGCGCATACATAGATGATTTAAATTCTCGTTCCAGCGCGTCAACGCACCCGACTGCAGCGACTCAACTTGCCCTGGCGGCACGACTGGCTGCCCGGATGTAAACAACCTCTGGGTACAGTGAACTAGAATATTCTAGTTCACTCTACTCTGGGCTATCAACGCAGTGCGGCCGGTGACTTGGTGCGGCCGGAGCTTCAAGCCTCGCCTTGGGCCGTCGTTTTTTCTTATTTGTGAAGTACTAGTAGTGCCATTTGGTGGAAAGATTTTCATGTGCCCCTGTCACACGAGGAACGGCCGCAAACAGCATTTGGATACGGCGACAGCTGTCACAGCTTGCTGGTAAGTGGTCTGTCATCAGTCGATGCGTTTGTCAAATGTTCGGATAGGGTTCACCGCGAAGTACCCGGGTACCCGTGCCACTCACAGCACGTACACGCACGGGCAAAGAAAAAAGCGCACACTCGTATTATTTTACTTGTTTGTGGGTTTTGGGGTATGCATTCGCATTCTTTTGTAGGCCGGTTTGTAACAGGGCATTGGAGATAAAAGCGTTTGTCGCGCGCGGCGTCGTTTCAAAGCAACGTGACGGTTACTTCGTGCTGGCGAAAATCAGCGCAGTCAGACGGAAGCGGGAAGGAAGGTAGAGAGATCCGGAAAGAGGGCGCTAATATATAAAAGAAAGCGTAATGCAAGACGAGAAATGGAACGCAACCCGCCTGCGTTTCTCCGAACTTCAGGGCAGAGCCGCACACGGGTACGTTGTCACAAACTCGAGCGTACGACGTCTAAAAGTACCGTATATTTTTTTTTCATTTTTCAACGTGACCTGAGCCACTTATCTTCTCATTGCCGCGCATGCAGACCTGATTGTGTCCCTGTGTTTGAGCGCACAGCCATCCTTTTCCGACATAAGAACCAGCAAACGCGAGAAATTGTAGAAGCCAGCCACATTATAAAAGCTGGTTCCGAATGTATCAGTCATCCCTCTATCGCCCTGCTTAATCGAGAAGTCGCATATTTAGACGCACATTGAGCGCTATTTCGGTGCCTCTTCTGGGCATGCGTGCTGTGGTGGGAGGGAGGTCTTAATCCATGTATGATGCGATTATCTTTGCGGATTTTTCGCCTTTTGTGCGCCTCAAAGTTCATTTTGTGGTTTTGTTGTTACGGTTTTTTACTATTTTCGGCTGAGTGCGCCGAGAACTGTGCCGCATTGGGGGCGCGGCAATTGGGCGCTTGGGCATTTAAAGCTTTAAATTGTGCAATAATATACTAGTTGCGAGTCTGCGCTAGTGCCGTGTTCATGTGTTCTTGTCCTCGTTAATTTGCGCGCAGTTTGTTTTTCGGGATGCATCATTACCGACTCGCCCAACTCTCTACCCTTTTACAGATCCTATACTCCGTAAAAATGAGCTGCCTGTCCTTTTAGGTACGGCAAAATCTCGCGCAGCGCATCATTCTGCTAGGGGGACATATCCTAATGTCAATGCACACACTATGAAAGCAGCTTGCACTTATTGCGTCACATTTTCTGCTGATAACCATTTTAGCGTCGCCCCTCACATCATCATTCACTTCGTGGAGATGGCGGGATTTTCTTTCATAGCTTGTTGTCACAGCAGTAATTAATAGCAGAATCAGTCCTACAAATAACAGAAACGGTTCGTTTCACGTTGCAAATACTCACAGTAACACACTTTGCACCACACGGAGGAACAATCGGTTGCAGTGATGAAGCATAACGGTAACTTGTTAAAGGATCATTGAAGGCAATCAGCAAGTTGGTTTCAAACGGAAGTCGGACCTCCGCATAGCCATTTCAGCATTGGTTTAGTGCCAAGATGCCTTAAGTGCTGAGAAATCGCTGTTCAAATGCTCATCAAACGTGCCGCAAACACGACTGCAGTCGCTGTTTGCATGAGGATAAACCGGAAGCAAGTGAAGCAGCGCTGAATAATAGCAGTATAAAAGCAACTGAATACAACATTACCACGTACCAAGCAGTTTGGTCAGTTTCGGTCAAATCGCTCATGCTTCCCCAAACCCTGTCATTTGCTGTTCGAGACCACTAAGCAAAATGTTTTTCCGTTGGACCCGTGATCAGTATGTACGCTTCACTGAAGAAAAACATTGGCCTTTTGGGGCACCGCAAGTGTTCCCGTCGAACGATTTTCTCGTGCGTAGCTAGCATGATCCCTTGGAAAGCGGTACTGCCACCCCAAGTATGGACGAGTAGCACCATGCAGCGGCAGCCAAGAAAGAAGTTGCGTGCGTCAGGCCATTTAAGCCCTTCCGGTGAAACCGTGTTTTTGTTAGTTTCAACCTTATTTTAAAAAAAAAGCCAGGTTTAAGAGGGGTATAATAGTGTTCTCCGTGAGCTAATCTATCAACCTAGAGAGACTTGCGTTTGAACTTCACTGTCATTTAAAGTTGTGCTCGAGTATATTGTGCGGAAGTAATATATTTTTTATTGCTGCAAAAGCCACGATGGTTAATGTACTGGCACTTGGTTTTATGAAGCCTTTGCATTCCAAATTTAAGTACTGAAATTCGCAGGGAACCTGGCCTAACAATTTTATTACTGTACCGAATTATGAAGTTCATTTAACCATAGTGTCTGTTTTGAATTTTACATGTGGGGCATTTTTTTTCTGTTTTGCTTTTTCAGGCAGATGTTCCTTTGACTCCCTGCCTGCATTCCGCGAACGAGGAAGTTAGCCTCCGCATCGATGGCCAGAGTGTCTTGACTGCATCATCTTTACTGGGAGGACTCTGTAGTCTGTTTGTATCGTTCTGGGTTTTCAACATTCAATATCCCAAGAAGGCACACAGAGCTCTAACGTTTGTGGAACATGCCTTTTTGGACCTTGCCAGCACCAAACCACGTGTGAGGGATTTAAAACTAATTAACTTTTATTGCATCAATATCCCTCACTAATATTTTATTTGTTTTCAATCCTGTAATCATTGGATAGTAGTCTAAAAGAATTGCGTATTATGTATCTGACTTTTTCTTTTTTTTTTTTTTACTGAACAGGGGATATTTGAAGGGCCCTTCTGTATGCTGATGATACAGCTAGGTTTTAGTGAAGCAATAATATTAACCAACTAATATAACTTGAAACAATTATCTAAATAATGTTGGCAACTGGTTCCAAATGAATCAACCGAGAATTATCCGAAAAACACGAATTACATGGCTTTTTCTTCTCACTCTAAAGAAGCTGTCGCGATACCACCCATTCTGTTCTATGTCCTTGCAATTAACCCCTCAGACTCCGTCACTTTTTTTGCGAATTTGTGTCTTTATCAAAACGCACTGGTATTTGCAGCAGCATATTTCTCGTTCTTTATATTACTCATTTATCCATAGCCATCTCTTTGCTGTCTGTCTCCTACATCATATATCTCTTGTGCCTTTACCATCTACAAAATGCTCGTTACCTCTCAATATCAAATCGTTACACAGCTCTCGCTCATTTCACCACCAATTTAAATTTTTTTTGTTGTTGTAAACCACTGCAACCATTTTTTTTTCACTTTGTGTACTGAGTACCGATGCGTACTGATAAGTACTCAAGCGTTCTCAATCCTCTAGTATTATATAATGATGTCACTTACCATGCCGTTGTGTTTGTGCCTATATGTTTTTCGGATATTTGCACTTCTTGTAATATTGTTGCTGCAGTTTGTTCAACTAGCACACAGCTCCCTCATTTCACCACCAACTGAAATTTTTTCTGTTGTTGTTGTAAAACACTGCAACCATTTTTTTCACTTTGTGTACTGAGTACTGATGCGTACTGATAAGTACTGACGCGTTGTCGATCCGCTAGTATTATATAATGATTTCACTTACCATGCGGTTGTGTGTGCGCCTATCTTTGTTTTTCGCGTATTTCCAGTTCTTGTAGTAATATTAATTCTATGGTTTGTTGAGCTAGCATTGTATTGCTGTCTTCCCTTCCTAACTGGCGTGTTATTTAGCAATGTACCATTTGTGCTTTTTTATAGGAGGTCACCCTAAGTTTTTATGTCGGAACCTCCTTGTGTACACCATGTACCATGTAAACTTGTATGCGAAAGTTCGTTTGAAATAAACCTGAAACCGAGAAAAACCGTGTGAAATCAGTAATCCCGCAGGGAACTAGAAACTCTTCCTTGTGGCCTTGAAAAAACCCCTTTCGGAAGGCCTACAGAACCGCCCCAACTTTCGCAAAACTCCATTCAAAAGAAATATATGCTTCCCTTGAACCTCTTAAAAACTCCCCTCGCGAGGCCTACAAAACGTAAAACTCCATGCAAAAGAAGTAAATGCTTCCCTTGAACCTTCTAAAAACGCCTCTAAAATAACATAAGTACTTCCCAAGGGAGCCATAATAGGCTCCTATTCAACCGCCTAAAAAGTCCATAAACATCACTTAAAAACGCCATGAGGAAGTAAAGAATACTCTATTTTGATCTCCTTAAATTCTCCCGAACATTTCTTAACACTCCCTAACTACCTCCTTTCTATCACCTAAAAACGCCCTGTTTTGAGGAGGTAAACAAAACCTCCCTCTTCCATGTAGTAAAAAAACTCCTACAGGAGGATCATTAGAGGACAGGCGAAGAAGAACCTCTAGGGAGTATATGGGAGGAAAAAAGTTTAGAGTCTAGTGTTGACTATCTTGTATAGTTGGTACTTCGATTTCATTAGTTGTACGATAGTCGTCGCCAAGTATAGCCATCTTGCTTTAGAATTAAGTTTTAAACACAGGTTACCTGGGTGCTTTTGGCTGTATAAAACAGTCGCTAGCCAATCAGCAAATGACGTTCTCTCGTAGGCGTAGTGCTGGTGTCGCTGCCTGTAGACCAGTGTTGGCCGGCGAGGCGAGGCGAATCTGATTATTAAAAGCGTGAACTCCATATGATTGTTGAACAGGGTTAGAGAGAAAATACTTTTCATGAATGTTACAAAAACCTCCGGGGGACCAGTGCTGTGGTTTTTTCCTCACGGGAGCCCATATGCAATCCACACGTCTATGCTCAGCCAGCAGCTGAAGCTGTGTTTGGCACATGGGGGCTGGGCAGCAAGATATCCTGTTGCTCTAGTTGGAAAGCTGCGGAAGGAAGGGACGGTGCTCAGAGATAATGCCGCCCACCCAAATAATGTGACGCAGTTTACTTAAATCTGAACAAAATTAACATTCAGCGCCGCAGAGACCATGGTGCAATAAGTGAAGACGCGTCGGTTGTTGGCAAAAAGCCGGATGGTATGCGCGGTACGGTAGTTATTTTCTTGAGAGTCAAAGTGGAGCGCGGTAGGGGCTTTCTCTCAAGGTGACAATGTCAAATTATGTACTTGTATGGGATAATAGAACGTCCAGTATCAGATGAACTCGTCGCTTCACGGAGTGGCGGCTAATAGACCATACAGTCCCTAAGGAGCAGCCAAGGACTCCATGGAAGGATGAAGTACGGAAATTTGGGGAGAAAGGGTAGACTCAGCTAGCACTCGAAAGACGTGGCTGGAAATCTTTCGGAGCGGCTTCTTCGAGTGATTACAACCATGATGATGATGATGTGACAGGCAGGTGACTGCCCGCGCAGCTTCATAGCCTGTGGCGTAAAAGCGAAGGCTCTTGGTAGGCGCATTTGGTGGCCTCCATGGAAGCGTGAGCAGCGTCCAGACAGGCTGGATGGAAGCGGTTGAGGATTTGTTCCAATCCGTAGAATGTTGGTAGTGTGAGCTACACTGGCCAAGGTTGAGCAGTTTCACGTGGCTCCTGGATAGCCGTGCTACACATGCGCGAGGAGCAGTGACGTCACACGGTGCAGAAAATGTAGCTCGCTGCCCGGCGTCTCTCACACACCCCACGCGCCCAGAATCTTCGCCGACCTCCGTTGCGCACGTGGCAGCCCGGTCCACTTGATGATCATGCGTGGGGTGGCCGGGTGTGGAACCGATCGCTCGTGCACCGCAGCAACACCGGCGTGCGCCTGTGAAACCAACTTAGCTCTGGGGCGACGGGTGTCACTCCGCCGGAGCCGCTTGATAAATATACATGTGTCACATAATGGGTATACCGTGTGTGTGTCATTTAAGCAGCAGCAAGCATGATAATCAAGCTAATCCTAGGCAACCAGGAAAGCTAAGAATAACCAGCGGAACCTTAGCTAACGCTACGTATATTCTGGTATTGCCGAGCCAAACCACTGCTAATTTTTTCTTTGCCGAGTTCTCTCGCAGCCAGGACTGTGTAAAGCCCTGCATTTGCACAGGTTGCACAATTTGGCGAAGTAGTCCACTTGATAGCTATAGTGGTGTATCTCGAAATTGATCGAACAAAACTTCGAAAACCAAACACTAGAAGTTATAAAAAGGAAAGGATGAATTAAAAATGTCCAACTTACGTAAAACCTACAAAACGAAGGCTGTTATATAAAATTCCGAAGAAAAAGGTTCAAACACGGTGAAAAAATAGCAAAACGGGCCATTTTTTGGTTATTTATTTTAGCACCCCAAGGGCCCGTGATGGGCGTTACCTGGCGGGGGGGGGGCGGGCTCTATCACTGTTGAACGAAGAGTGACACTTAGACTACATCGATCGTTCATCTCTCCTCCTAGTGTCGTTTTTAGAGCAAAGCTTTTTACCTCTCCCCCCAAGGGCTCTTTCGCGACCGTTGGTGTCAACAGAAAACTCCAGCGAAAAGATTTTACTGGCACCGCCAGGAATCGAACCTGGAACTGATACAGTAACAAAGCCAGAACCCGTTGTCTGCCGATTTAGCTACGAGCCCCCGCGGGGGCAGGGAAGACAAGTGGTGCACTCACCAAGCCATCTACATTCTTGAATTCTCGCTGCATTCTCGCTGAATGCTACGCGATAGCTTTTAAAGGAACCTCACACCAACCCATGGTATCTCACTTCTCGTACGCCAATGAGCTAAAACCTGTGGCTTCCAGTGTTCACGTAAACAATCTCCGCTCCTTGTCGTCCGCTCTCATGCCAAACCACAGCTCAAGGAACACTCAAATACTCCTTGATGGCCAGGCCACCACTCCAACCACCGGCATCAATATCCTGGGGCTACATCTTCAGGCCCACACCAAGAGTCACGTATCCCTGCAGCGCCTCAAGCACAGCATCAATAAAATCATACACATGATCAGGCGAGTTGCCACCAAGAAGCGGGGCCTCAAGGAATCCGATATCTTGCGATTAGTTCAAGCTTTTGTCCTCTCGAGAATCACTTACGTCAACCCCCTGACTTCTTCTCGGCAAGGAGGACATAATTAGGCTCTATATAATGATTAGAAAGGCGGTTGAGCAAGCCATTGGTCTTCCCATGTGTGCCTCCACAGAGAGGCTGCAAACACGGGGCTTTAAAACATGGTGGAAGAGCTGATAGAGGCCATCTTTCTATGCAAACGCTCCGAATGAGCAGAACTGCGGCGGGTCGCTGCATCCTTCACCAGATTGGCTGGGCAGCACAGAATGTCACCCGCTTGATGTGCTCCTGGACGTTTGGCGACAAGAACTAAAGATGTTTCCTTGGCTTAGAAATATGAACCACTCACACGACGAGGGTCGCCGACAAGCACGGGCTCAAGCGCTTAACACCACCATCGGTGGGGATCATGCAGTTATCTTCACATACGCCTCCCAACATCGAGGACAGCAGTACGCCATCATCGTAGCTACATCAAGAACCAACCTCCTGACTTGTCACTCACTCAAGACCGAAGAAATGACGACAGCAAAAGAGGCAGCCATCGCCTTAGCTCTCACCCAACCAGGGGTTCGTAAGGTAGTCACCGATTCCCAACAAGCCTACCGGAATTACCGGTCGCGTTTGGTGTCTCGACCTGCACTGCGTGCGCTGAGAAAACCCTCCCTAAGGGGTTCTATTCAGCTCATCTGGACACCTGCTCCCGCTTCCATGGAGGGCAACGAATACGCCCATCAAGCCTACACTTTTACCCGCCGTGCTATGGAGCGGCACGAGGCCAGTCACCCGCTTGTCTCGTTCAGGGACATAACCCAGGATTCTCGCCTTCTGAGACAAACCCTACCTTCGCCTTACCCTGACCTTTCCATATACGAACAAACTACCCTGCGGCTCATGCAATCCGGCTCCTTTCCACACACGACACGTCTTCACTTAATGCACCCTAATCGCTACGATGCTGAAGGTAAATTTTGCTTAGAAGTAGGAAGACTCTGCCGCATAATCGGGTTTTGCGACTTTAGCCCTCAGCATCCTCCTCTCTTTCCGTCAACTACCGAACAAGAGCAATGGGAGATGCTGCTGTCCAGCCCTTCTCTGACTACACAGCTTTAGCTGGTGTACAGAGCACAGGCGGCGCGTACTGAATATGGGCTGCAGTGAAAAAGGAACCACTCCCCTGGGGCCGCACTCTGGGCCGTTCAGAAATCTGAATAGAAGTATTTCCTCCTCCTCTTCCGTCTCCTCCTCCTTCGTCTCTGCCGCCGACCTCGTCGCCTCCGTCCGCGACGGCAGAGAGAGAGAAGTGAGATCGTCTAACAACAAGTTTGAGCTTACTTGCATTAAAAGTTTTCCACTCATGTGCTACATCAATACAACTCAACCAGCCACCGTTCATGCACAGTGCATTAATTTAACCTTACCAATAATATATCTTTGAAGTAATAAAAGGTGTGGTTAAGTGGATTTCACTTGGTACCGGTTTCACAATTTGTAGAGTGACTTGAGGGAATTTAGGCGACGTCGCATGGGTAATTGTTGTGGGTGCCGGTTACAGCTTTGATTTGCAACCACATTCACAGGGTGGATTGGCGCTAATTTTTTTGTTTAACAGAGAATGTATCAACGCAAATAAGTTATTACTGCAAGATGGGTGCATATAAAATGCTAACAAAAGCAATGCAGAGCAACAAAATCGTCCGTATGCCCATTAGAAAGCACACATACAAACTAACATGAAACATTCCCAAAATTTGTGCGTATTACAACACAACACTGGACATCTGAATCTGGAAACAAATCATGCGCACGTAACAACAGCAGTTCCTAAGGATTCCTGGCGAATATTTTGTAGAAAGTGACACATTTATTTGCTATAATAGCATAAAGTGACATTTTTTGATGAACAGAATTGCGGAAAAGCAACGAGATAGAAAAAATAAACACTAGACGAGTAGGAGATAATGAAATGAAAACCATCCGTTTGGTACACCTCTTCCAAAGAAAAATGGATGATGATTACAACACTTCGTGATGCGACATTTGACTGCAGCGCGAACTGCAGTCTTCTGGGAGAGAGCGCCAAGAGCGCACACCTGCCTCGTCTGAGGAACTGACTGGTTTATCAGGAAATGCATGATGGCGCGCTATATTCTGGCGTTCTCGCGTAGCGCGCCGACGCCGGGCAGCATGTCTCGCGCGGCTTTGGCATACGGCCCTCCCCCTCACGTTTCCCTCATCCGCTTTCATTCTCGGACAATCTCTTCTACCTCCGATGGCCTCGTTCGCTCGCTTACGGTGAGGTTGACGCTGAAGGATGACGCGAAAGCACAAGAGCGGGCATTAGGGGCTGTGCACTAAACCGAAGGCTCAAAGAAGTCAACCAAAGAAAGGCAGACGCACGAATTTTTGGGGTTGCAACATGTTTTATTATATACTATTGTAAAATTGTATTGTAAACGTTGGCTTAAATGGGTGACCAGGAAGAGGAGGAAAAAGTAGCAGCATCTCAACTCCGTGGATGATGGCGAGGGTACTGAGTACGGGGACACGAAATGACATCCAAGTTGCGCCACGAGTGACATCCGATTTGCGCCCCGACCGTCATTCGATTTCAGCCGTGAGTTGCACCTTGATGATTCCCAAAATGATTTTCGCTTGATGGTGGCGTAAGCAAGGATGGTCGCGGACGGACATTGGGAAGTCCCAAGGCACCCCGCACCGTTACAGACGAGGAAGTAAGCCGTTTGACTATCAGGTACTAACTCAGGGTGGTACCGCAATGGGTAAGACGACTGACACTAAATCTTTGTGGCCTACCGGACACAATCTCGAGTCCTTCCGGTGACTGCGCGATTTTTTTGCGATTGTAATTGCTATGCGGACGGACGCAGACGGGCGTTGAGCGGTCCTAAGGTACTCCGCAACTAAAAGGCAAGTACAACCTCTCTAGGCGGCCCTTCTCTTTTTCCAAAGCTGGCGATAACGGGCAAACAGTGTAGCAACCTTCATTTGCACAAAAGGGCTTAATAGCCTGAATTAATACATTTTTTACTATTATGGCGTATATCGAGACTGTAGGGAATTTCGAAAAGCCAGGTAATGCAAAGACGCAATTTTTATACAGAAATGAGATAACCTAACAAAATAGGCATCTAATATACCTTCTCCCAAACTGGAAGAATAAAATAAAGAAGCCCGCAAAAGCATGTTAGAAACACAAATACAAAATAGTGACAACGGCACTAACTGGTAATGTCCAGCGTTTAATTACTACAAACTCATTGATTGCTATTATAGCCCTGATGGAAAGAGTTGCTCCAAGGAAAATTTGAGAAAAACCAAAAATGCCAGAAATAAGGAATAACAGAGTTACAAATTAAAATATAAAATAAAAGAATAGGCATAGTAGACATCTTTTTCAAAAAGCCGTAGGCCAAAATAGAAGTACCCTGTAAGCAACGATGGGAATAGGAATAAAAATATATGGAAAACAGACCGACCGCGCACTATGCCCCTGCACAAAAATAGATTATTGTTCCGATTGTTTATTGTTTGTTGTTCAAACGCAATACTGAAGGAGGTCCCGAGGTTCCAGGAAATGTCCGGGGGGGCTCCCATGAAAAGATATCAAACGCTCTTACATTTGAAAGCAGCGGCAATTATGCATTGCTGAATACAGCAACCTGGTTAGTAAGAAAAAAAGATTGCATAGACAGATTAGCTTGGACATTGTACAAGAGTAACGTATCACATAAAATTTCGAACAATACATTCATCAACATACGCGGAGCTTAAATCGAAGGATAACCGTCAACTTAAAGCTGACTAAAAAAACTGCGTACAAACAAGCATAATGAAGCAATGACGAATCACTCAGCAGCATAGAAAATATATGACCTTTGTAAAATCCTGTGAAGTTATTCATCTGTCTGTAATAAGAGTGTAAAAAAATATTGCTTCACCCTTTTATTGAGCTGTTCTGACGTGCCAGCGGATTTCGGATCACTAGGAAGGCGGTTCCATATTGAAATACCCACGAAGTAAGCCGTGAATTGGCGAAAGTTTGTTTTGGCTTTGGGTAGTAAATCATTGTTGTTTCCGGAAAACCGTGTATTATAATAGTTAAGCAGAGCAGTGGCTGTTAGGCTCTCAATGAAAATTTCCTGGGCACGAGCACGGTAGATCAGTGTTGTGAAACATATATATCAGGGGGCAAAATATTTAAGCTGTGAAAAATCGGTTACGCGTGAGCCGTGAAACGACTCCACGTAAAGAGCCGCAACGCTTGAGTTTGTAAATGTTCAGTATGCGCAAGTGAGTGGGTATATGTTACCCCGTGTAGACGCGCACTATTACAAATGGCTATGAATGAAAGCGTGATAGAGAGAGATCATAAAGTAATGCGGAAAATAGTGACGGGATTTGATAAGTACACCAGCCCAAATCTAATTTTTTAGATAACACTTCTGTGTGCAGAGTGAATTTTAGGTGTTGGTCCACATCTGATAAGGGATGAATGACATGGTTTGGTAACAGTAACGGCGATGTTAGTTCAATTGTGCGCAGCTTTGAGTGAACGATCCCAAAAAGGGACATTGTAGGGTTTATGCAAAGGTGGTTTCCTGCGCACCAGTGGGTAGGTTGCTTAAATTATGATTATATTGATTGCAGCGTTTACTGCGCCGACGCATCGCAGGCGATGAGGTGCGCCGTAGTGGAGGGCTCAGGCTTAATTTTGACCACCTGGGGATCTTTAACATGCGCAGAAATCTCGTATACACGGGCGTTTTTGCTTTTGGCCTCCACCAGAAAAGCGGCCGCCACGGCAGGGAATCGAACCCGCGTCCTCGTGCTCAGCAGCGCAACGCCTTAGCCACTCAGCCACCGCGGTGGGTTTAAATCATGATTTAATTGGTCACCTATTTCGATTGCAGATTTATTGTAAGCATAAGTGGTTGTATGATAAGGATATAGCAAGCAAGTACTAAAACGTAGACATTCTGGCAGGTCGTTTATATATACAAAATAATATTGGGCAAAGAATACATCCCTGAGGGACACCTTTATTGGTACTGAGTGGTTGTTGTACCATTAATTTTGACCACTTGAGATGGCTTAAGTAGCTGCGCCGTAATGACAAGGCGGCACGGCGTACTGCAATGTTTTGAAGTTTTTGGCAAACTTTAATATGACAAAAAGAATCCAACGTTTTTGTTAAGTCAATGAAAACTGCTCCAACGTTGTCACCTTCATCAATTAGGCATTTTACATTGTCGGTAAGAGATATTAAAGCGAGCTAAGTAGAATATCCTGGGTGGACACCACACTGATGCGCTATTAGAATGTTAAATTTATGGAGATACTTTAACAAGCGAATTACAATTATTTTTTCAAATATATCGCTAAAAAACGGCAGTACACAAATTGATAGAATTTCCTTTTTTGAAGACTGGAGTTACACTACCGAGCTTTAGGGCCTCTGGAAATGTGCCAAATATACATAAACCGTTAATGATACGAGATAATGTGGGCGGAATATGACGGGCTACAAGCTTTTTTTTTCAAGGGGTTTATTCCATCATGTCCGGGCCCCGTCGCTTTAAGGCTTAAAATAGTAGTGATAACTTCCTGAGCGTCAGTCGTAAAAACGTAAAACGAGTGTACAAGTGGAGAGGGGCCAGTATATGCTGTACCAGAAATTGATGAGGACCTCACGTCAGTACCAATAAAAGTTAATCGCTATAATTGCGAAATGTACATCGTGTGAAAAAAAGCAACATTCGAAAGCTTTGGAAACAAGGAAACAGCTTCGCACGTTTCCCCACTCAGAATAAAATTTCGCTGTGAACATACTCATCGAAAACAATTCTTTATACTTTTCCACATTTTTAATACATAAGTGCAGCTCGGGGTGTCAACCACGAGTGGTAATTCCGGTACGCCTGTCATAAATCTGTAATTAAGTTCTGAACCAAAGGCTGAGTGCGAGACAAGGATTGAACTTTCCTTGCATCATTATTTTCTGTAAATGTCTGAGAAAAAGGACCTACGTAGGTGCTGTATATCATTGGCAACCTGTTTCCCCAGGACTCGGATGTCTGTACATCATGTAGAGAACATTTTTTGGTCTTGAATAACCAACTCTTTCCGCAAACATCTTTTGTATTTATGTGCACAATATTTTTTCAATTACAGTGGAACCCTGATAATACGACTCTCAAGGGAGCGCGAGAAAGCGCCGCAAGACCGGGGTGTCGTACGACAGGGGTGCAAGTAAATGCCGGCCTAGTAGACGATCTCACGCGTCAGGTGGGCCATCGCCTCCTGTATTTTCACAATGCCAAACGCATCGCGCGCTTCCCAATGGGAGTGAGTGGTACACCTGCAATGCCCACATGTCGCGAGGTGGGGCCCCAAGCTGAAGCGCGATCTCTCAACCGTACCTGACTTCGAGAGCGGCTTATGCCTGGTTGTCAAGACAACCGATGTTTGAGATTGTCAAAGAAATGGCGCTCGCGCCCGCGCTAGAAAGCTCATAGCTGCGGCGGAGCATGTTTTGCCAACGGTGCCGCTCTCCACCACGCCTCGCCCCAGGCTGAACTGGTCACTTGATTGAAGCGCTGGGAAGGCTACCGATTGGGGGAGAGTGACCGGAGTACAAGGAGAGGGCTTGGTTGGCCGGTACAGGCTGATGCGTTTGGCATTGTCAAAACACAGGAGGGGATGGGTGGGCTAAGAACCTATGTAAAGTACTATGCTTAGCGCCTTATCGTGCGATTTGCGGACCTTTAGCTGATATTCCAAGTACAAAAAAAAACGCAACGCCTATGTTGTGTCCTTCCAATCTATGGCGTCCAGCTAGCCCGCCAGCCAAGAGCCGCGCGCTACGCGAGATAGGGCCGACGTGATCGGGCAAAGTGAGACGGGAAGAGGCGAGTGTGAAACTGCCAAGGCCAAGCGAAACGAACCATAGTACAAAGCGGAGATGAAGAAAAAACGACATTACCGTACATGGTGAAGACAACCTTTTAACGGTCCCCTGCAGAAGCTATTGGGTCACGGTGCTGAACTCATAGCTGTTTTCGTTTCCCACAAGAACCAGGAACGCGAAATAGATAATTCAACCTTTGCGAGTAGTCCGAGATGCGGGGAAAGTTATAGCGCGGTCTCGAAATAGTGGGTTGCTGTGGCGGCCAGCGAGTGACCCAAAATGGCCACGCCACGTGGTACGTGTCTCCACCCATCGCCTCCTGTATTTCGCTCTACCCTTGCGGCGGACGCGCGTGAGTTGAGGCACTCTAGCGACGAAAAGAGAGGAGTGACAACGCGGCTTTGTAATACACTGATAAGCAGACAGCGCAGATATAGGGGGAAAAGCGTCGTGAAAGCCAGAAGCTTGGATCGAACGGGCGGTGAAAGCGGCTTTTCGGTCATCGCCGTGGGGTTGCGTTGTATGTGCTTTCACGTTTGCCGGCGGCTAAACGGGAGCTTCAAATTCACGATCCACCTGCCACGTGAACTTCGACTTATCGCGCTTGGCGCGTTGGCGAACTGATGCTGAGTGGGGCCGTCGCAGGTTGCCTTCCGCTCATGAGTACCCGCCTGCTTTCATTCGTCTGTTCAGTAAGTGGCCTGGACGGCCTGCGGACCTTTGCACATCAAGCAGCGTGAAACGGGGGTTAAAAATACAGAGGGTCCGGACGAGGCGGTGGAGCGGTGTAAAATATGGGAAAAGCGTCGGTTTATCTGCGCCAGATAACATCGTATGAAGCGGACCGCATGCACCCGTGCCTCATATCACCAGGATTTTAATGCATTGTTTTTATGGCGACTTTCACGCGATTGCGGTGATCCGTCGTTAGAAGCGGGTCGTCGTAAGTCCGGGGGACGTATCAGCGGGGTTCCACTGTATTTAAATCTTACTTTTCTCATTCCGATTTTTTTATGTTCCTTACACTCCCCGTGCACTTAGTGCACCGCCCGAGAACGCCCAACGGCGTCTGAACACACAAAAAGTTAAGGCGTAAACAAATCAGCAATAGTTTATTACAGTATGGTTGGGGAGAGGAAGTCACGGTAGCAAATCATTACACTCTCATTGGTTGCAAATTTCCGCTTTATTGAAAACACAGCGACGGTAGAAAAAAACCAGGTGTGTACGGAGCGCGCGACAAGGAATGAGTTACTTCTACCTAGTTACTATTTAGGCAAAGAGTAACGAATGTAGTTGCTTATGTTAACAAGGGAATGGGTGACGTATTTGGTTCCTGCTAAGGCCAAGTAACGAGTAACGGTATCTCGTTACATCTGAGGAGTAACGTGTACAACACCGCTTAAGCGGCCTTGTTTTTAGTCTAACCGGTGCCTGCGTCTATAGGCACATTGCACTGTTTGCTTTGAAAGCAGCAGCACCATTGTCTACATTCGGGTGGTGTGGGTCATCATTTGTATTGCTTATGATGCCCCGGTCATCACTGCATCTTGTCGTAGCATTAAATTTATGCAACTGTCGCCGCACGGAGATACCAACAGCCCGGATGGGCTATTTTGTTTCGTCTACTTTCCAACGGCGCTTGGCCTTCGGGGCCTAGACATCTCTGACGTCGACGGCACGCTGCCGTCACATCCGCTGAACGCTTTACGCTGGCAGTGGCAGCAACGAAGCTGCCCCAAATAAATTTTACGATTTACCTGTTAAACTTCTAAACTGTAATCGGGAACATATGCGCTTTTGAGATGATTATGTTAGGCGCCGAAAAATGTTCGAATCAATGCCCGCATCCATTGCGAAGTCACGCTCTAGCCTAGGCGATCCGCTGAGCGAAGAAAAATGTCGCGTACCGTTTGTGTTTCAGTTCACTATAATACTATGTGCGATTCGCAAGCTGTCCTACTCTGCAGCTGCTGCGCCGTAGAGTTTCTCTGAGCCGTGCTATCACAAACCCCTGGCTGGGTTGGGTGGGTGAGTGGTGGTGACTGCGATGAAAGTGCGCCGTGTGCTTCATAAGCCGTTCTATTGTGAGGTGCTGAAAAATCGTGCGAGATTCCTAGCCCAACTTTCCGAACCTGCGATCGTCCATTTCATCGTCAGGGGATTTTCTGCGTGACTTGACGTGTTCGTTTCTTTTTCGCTTTTTATTTATGCAATGCGGTGAGCTCGACGCTGGAGCGAACATGTTTCGTATGCCCAAACGCATCACCGCTTATCTTTTACTTATTGTACCGACTAAGACGGAGTGGCACTGCATTCGTGTATACGCTCCGCAAGCATCAAAAAAGGCTTACCTCAGGCTAATCAAGCGTACAAGGTTCCCACTGGTTGAATACGTTCAACAATGCCTTTAAGACAAAAACTAGCGTGTAGCACCAGTGGTACTACCTAAATTAAAAGATAATGCTGACGCCAGCACGGCTCGGTTTCGTATTGTCGCAAACACACTTGTTCAAATCAAATATATTGCACAATTTTCTAGTTTTGAATTTCCTTTTGCTGCACATTTTAAATTCCGTAAAGTTTCTAATAACAATGTATTAGTAGCTTTTGCGAAATTTGGGCTTGCGTTAACATACGGGCTACGAGGTTTTCGGCTGTGGTAGCAGGCCTGCGGTGGGAGCCGCTACGTCGTCCCAGTTTTTGTTGCTTAAGGCTTGTAATTTGACTGTTTGGTAGCGGTTTGCTTTCTGTCCGTAAATTGGAATGTCGTGTGCCAGCTTTGCCAAGCAAGTGTTCGTGGGTGAGCATCTCTTTTCTTACCGGCAATTGCGGAAAGGCAAATATCCTGCTGTGCTTCGTAGCTCAATCTTGGAAAAATGGTGCGCAGCATTTTTATCTTTTGTGGACGCTTTTTTTTGTGCGATAGAGGTATTCAGTGGGCAGATGCCGTGTATTACGTTGACTGTCTAGATGATGAGCACCTGTATTGCTTTCATTGACGATGTGCTTCAAGCTGTACTCAAAAGGTCGACATGTCAACAGTGGACCTGTATTGTCTAATAATAATTGGCGCTTCCTGTATCTAGGCCAACCCACTTAGTTTTTCTGCATTTGTCTCATGGGTTAGCAAACATATCCCAGTGGAATGATTTAAATCCAGTCCTGTAAAACCGGCTTCACTCAGCACAAACCATTGCTAGAAAGACATCTAATTTGGGAAAATATAAGCAGTGTGGCTACAAAATTTAGGGTTCTAAAGCTTTTTTTTAATTACGCACGTTAATTAGTCTGATTATGTGTTTACTTAGCATATATTAGGCATTGCACTTTTTTTTCATTACGGGCAGACTTTGCGGGCACACTTGCCAAAGAATGCTGGCACAATAAGGTTACAATGCGTCATTGAATTTTTTAGTGAAAAGAACTACTGAAATGGCCCCTTAAATGCTGCTCGTCCAATACTGTTTTCACAATTTTAAGAACAGTTCTTACAGTGTCCACCATGTGCCCATAGCAGACAGCCAAATTCTCTTGGAGGCATGCACAGAAATTTTGATGCATATCAAATAATTGGGTACCACTGCATAGTTACATGTTTTCTGAGCTGCCTAGACTGGAGATATCTATTACAAAGTACTGCTTTGGTGCATAAGGGTGTGTATTTTGTGAAGCAACCAGTTTCGCAAAAAGAACTTTATTTTATGTTAGCTGAAAGTGATTAGCTTTGTGCCTGATAGCCCCTAGACTCCAGTTCTTTAAATATTGAAATTCTATCCATTTGTACATTGTTGGAAGCTGTTTGTTTTGTATTACTGTCCAATTGTACGTTTTAGGCACCTGTATGTTTTGTGTCAGTGTTTTGTGTTACTCTCCATTTGTACATTTTAGGCACCTGTTTGTTTTGTGTCACTCATTAATTTAATTTTTTTAGCTGGACTTGTCCTGCCACCATTGTTTTATAATACTTTAAGACATTCAGTTTCCATTTTAATGATTGTTTGCACTGCCTCTGATGTGACAGGTGGCAAATGTGGCTAATAAACACAGACTTCCTGCTCATATTATTCTCAGCATATTGTACATAGCTTGTACTAGCTTATGAACCCATGAATTTAAGCTATTGCCTTTAACCCTACCTCAAAAATATTAGATTTTAAAACTAACGTTATACCGGAGTGCCAGCTCAGATCAAGTTGTAAATTGTGTGTGGTACTGGGGGTTCTTTCAGGCATGCCGGATGTTGCATTTTAAGTTGTCGGATACATAGAGATAACCCGGATGAGGAGAAGGGCGGGCAGCCTTGGCCTGTACAAGGAAGACGAGGATCATCAGAAGCCATGGGCATTTTTAGCTATCTAATTTAAATTGTGCTATTTTTTTGTTAGTGAACTTGGCCGTTTTTCATCATCTTATGGTGCCTGGTAGGCCGAGAAGGAAGAAGTCGGGGCTACTAAGCCGGCCTATCGTGTCCAATCGGTGAGAGCGACGTTGGTGATCACAAGGTGGAGGAGGCATTGTTATATTCCTGAAAGAAGAATGCACTAGCTGAGAGTAAAAAACAGCTCGTCAGCAACAAAACACAAGGCTTGTAAATGAAGCGAAGACTGTGTTGGATACTCCTGATGTGGAAACTTCAGGCTCACTCATAGAGCGGCTGCAGTCCAACAACGATGAGTTGAGCAAGCTGAATACTGAGGCTAAAAATGTTTACGCGGTGACGGGTTCGACACAATTATGAGGTACGATGACGCTGTCAAAGGCATAATGGGCAAGCTAAAGGCTAAGAAGTGGTCGCTAAGGAATGGTCAACTCCTGCCGGGATCGACAACCCAAGCGCCTCTTTTGGTGCATTCTCAGAGTGATGAGTGCCATCTCCATAGGAGCTTTATGAAGCTCCCAACGCTGCAGCTCCAAACATTCAATGGCGAGTTGTGCCAGTGGCTCAGCTTTTGGACGCAGTTTAAAGGAGCCGTGAAGACAAAATACAAGTTTATATTATTCGAAAGTTTTCGTGTTTTACAGTGCCACAGCGCTTGTCCGGTTGCAAACCATGCTTCACTGACAAAAATAATAAACTTAAGCAAAAAGGTTGATTTTCCCACTAAATTATGCGTTTTCGTGGTCTGCGACGTAATCACAGGAGCCGACATTTCTGCAGCTGATTGGGAAGCCTTAACAAAGTGTACTGTTTGGCGAGTTGGTAGTTCATTGTAAAATATGCTACAGCGCGAAATAAAACAGGGACACAGAAAAACGATGGGAGCGCTTACTTCCAACTAAATTTTTATACAATGAACCTTGCACCTTTATACACATTATTTATGTTAACATAACTACAAAAAAATTCTAATCTCTAGTATTACAGAACCATATCAGCACGCGTTCAATGCATTTGGCGCAATCTATACAAACAACGCATCACGTCAAGCCCAAAGTGCAGCACGTGTTCGAAAGGAAATCTATCTCTTTTTTGACAATGCAATAGACGCCCGGCTTACACATTTATTACCATGCCTTAAAATTTCGCGCGCTTCAATAATTTCCGGAGTAGTTTGATTACCGCTTCTTTCTATCACCTCGCACATTTCAAACTGAGGTTTGCATCCGCAAGATTTCCAATGCATGGCCAAAAACCCATCGTTTACTTTTTTGACATTCTTGTCGTGCTCCCTCAATCGGTCATCGAGGCATCTGCAAGTTTGTCTGACGTACATGGACCCACATTTCTTCAGGGGAATGCGATAAACTACCCGATCCACGCATGGGACGTGCTGTGTACGATAGTTTTCAGGGTACCCACGGGTTTCGCACCTGTGTTTGTAGTTTTTTTGGTGAATTTCAACAGCTTGTGGGGAGCGCTACGCGCTACTTTCACGTCTACACGCTTGGCGATCTTCTTTAAGCAATGATACCAGCCATGAATGTACGGGACAACGGCAACCTTTTTCCCCTCACTCTTGTGAGCAGGTCCGTCATTCGCATCCTTACGATGGCAAGACATCAAGTTCCTTGTTTACAGTTAGTAAACCTAGACAGCGCCACCAAACCATGGCACGCCGTTTTCTGCCTTTGGTGTGTCTTTGACCGCGTTTAATCCTGAGTTGTTTTTGTTCAGGAAGAAAAGAATCGTTTCGTAAAACATAGTGCTCGCTCAACAGATATGGTGACGTAACACCATTGCTTGCTTCAATCGGCCAGTGTCATCTGAGACAAACACAATGCCTCGCAGTCCTGTGTAGCTAAACGAAGCATAGTGCGCACAGTACCAACAGCAGTACACATCGGTACTTCTATGTTTACGTATGCTTTCGTAACTTCCACTGTTTGTCCGGCCATTCTTTCTGCTTTGAAAAGAATGTGCCCTAACTTTAGGCGCACATAGCTTGTGCAGCAAGCTTATAAGCACTGCCTAATTTGCGTTTGCTTTTGCGAGACTCCGCCAATCGCAGAGCTGGCTGGTATGACACCATAGGTTCTGATGCGGAAAATGACCTAATGGGTCGCATGGCTATTCCCTTTTTCCCGAATTATATAGCTTATTTGAGCGAAGTTTACGTTTAAAGTGGTGTCAGTATGATTCTAACGGGGCAATCGTTTTAATCAACCAGACTTGTGTTTTCTTTTCATGTCTCCTTTAAGACAGCCATGCACGAAAATTCCAGCCTGAACAATGGACAGAAGTTTTATTACCTTTTGGTCACTGCTGTATGGGTCAACTGCTGCATCCATTGCCAGGCTGCAACCGACGTTACCCAGACGCCGTGGAAATTCTATTGCGACGTTTTGGTGACATGCCGGATTGTACAGGAACATCTGGTGCAGCTTCGATCGCTCCCTTCAGTGGTGTCATCGAATAATGTTGGCGGGCTCCAGCGACTGCTGCACCACGTGCAGTGTCACGTCCGCGGTCTGGCAGCCCTGAAGGTTTCTACACACACGTATTTTACAATGATGACAAGCGTGCTTCTTACATTTTAAGCAAACACTACGTCTCAGTTGGTGGCTAAGGCGTTGCGCAGCTGAGCCCAAGGGCGTGGGTTTGATTCATGGCCACGGCGGCCGCTTTTCTGATGGAGGCAAAAGGCAGAAATGCCCGTGTGTTCGAGATTTCTGCGTACGTTAAAGATCCCCAGGTGGTCAAAACTAATCCAGAGCCTTCCACTGCGGTGCGCCTCATCGCCTGTGTAGCGTTGGCTTGTTGAACCCCATAATCAGGTCGCAGTGGGTCTGTCGATGCAGCAACAGTGTTATTTTCGAATGAAGTTGCATAGAGAACATAAAGCGTCACTGCAGTTTGGTTCCGTCAGACGTAAATTTTCTTACTTGACCTTTATTGAACGTAACTTTCATTTACATTTACTTATTTGCATATTTGTGTACAACACTGCTAGCCCTTGCAGGTTGCAGCGGGGGTAAAAGGTGAACAATACACAATGTCCACATAAACAAAAAATCTAGGTGTTCTTCATAGTTTTCAGAGGATTTGCATCTTGTGAACACCTAGGGATAGAGAATTTCAATCTACCATTGTACAAGAAACAAGTAGTAGTAGTAGTAGAAACGTTATTTCGAGGTCGATACGACGGTGTCTTCAGACGCGGTACGGGGCGGTTTCCTTGTCTCGGGACCCGTATGCAGCCAACAACTCCTGGCCCCTGGTCGCCAGTGCAAGCTGGGTTGGGAGGGCGGGGCTGGACCGCAAGGTCTCCCATCGCTCGTGGAGTGGGGTTGGGCGGAAAGCGGTCGTGGGAGGTATGGGGAGAAACAAAAGTTTTAATAATACGCGGAGCATTTGACTGAAGAACAAATGGATTCAATTTCGGGTTCTGTCTGATGAGAGTAATTCTTTACTGTGGCAACACGGTAACCGGACATCACTTTAACGTAAATTTCATGTTACATCAAACGTAACTTGAAGCATACTAATCAGGTTACACCGGACTTAATTTTAACTTTTCACTTTGGGTTATGTCAAACACATCCGGGGTAATTTTTTGCATGACACCTGTTTTAAAGTCAGATTCTTTTTTGCAACAAACCACCCATACAAAAAAGACCGACGCACTAAAGCGCATGTATATTTATGAGTAACTTAGCAATAACACACTGTTTCTCAATATGGCAAGGGTCTCCATATTTAATCGACTTGGTAAATGCATAAAAATATATAGCTGTCCTTAAGCAGTATTCTGGTTTGCCTTTACAGGATGCATTGCAAATGATCAAAAACCAAGGCTGGCATTCTAATTATGTCACATTCAGTTCTTAGCTTAGCTGAATGACAGCTTTTTTTACTTCTCCTTTTTTATAGTTTAATAGTTCATTTCAGTGCCTGTCAACATCCTCAATGCCTGCAGGACAGCACCACTTCTTGTCGATGAGTTTGGCTTAAACCATTTGAAAGAAGCGGTTTATCAAATTTTTGTAATAAGGAAACGAAGTCAAAGAGGTAACAAAAAAGGCACCCACTCACTAAGACATGCTATCGCATTACAATACATAATGAAAATAATGTACAAAAAGTGAAAGATGTCATGCAGCAACATAAAATGAATTGGTTCACTAGTGTCAGTGGAGCATGTGGAAGAACATTTACGTAAGCAGTGTGCATAGTATCACTAAAAAGAACAGTATACAACCAATGCAGGCTGCCGGTGATGAGATATGGGGCAGAAACGGCGGCTTACTTTACGAACCAGAAAGAAAAGTAATGTCGCCCCAATATGCCATTAAATGAAGAACGTTGGTAGTAACGCTTAGGGTCAGAAAAAGAGCTGATTTCGATTTGGAAACAAATTCGCATGTCGGATAGTAGAGTGAAGGTTACCTAAGAAGAAGTACACTTGGGCTGGGTATATAATTAGATGAAATGACAACCAGTACTACTCTGGTAACTCGACGGAGAGACGAAGTAAAAAAATCTGGGGGCAAAGGATCGACTCGGGTGGCTCAGGACAGGAGCTGTTCGAGGTCAATGGGAGAGGCCTTCACCCGGCAGTGAATTAAAATAGGCTATTGGTGATTGACGCTGAGTATGCGTGCACTTGTGTGTTTTCTCAGATGGGGTGTACCAGAACAGAAGCGTCAAGAACTGGCCACAGTCGCAAATACAGAGCCAAACATGATGTAAAAATATGGAGTCATGAGCAGCCTTCCCGTCACAAGGCAAAACGTAGATTTGATGCGGCAAAAAATTGCAACCAATGCATTTCAACAGTGAAAATTAACAAATTAACCTACACTGCACTCTTTCACTGGCACTACTTTTAGACAGATGATCCTAATTTGACACGACAGACTAATGTAAATTTGGCTTGGTTGTGCCTATTAAAGGCTGACTTTCAGTTTTTAGTGCCAATTGTTACGCCTAAATTTTCTTTTTAGTTCTGAAAAGTTTGCTTGGCAAGTGTAAGATGTTTGATCTTGCCCAGAGCTTTTCATTTTTGCAAACAAAGCAACATCACTGATAAAAAATTCACCGCAAGGCTAAATTTTGCGCAACTTTCTTTAGGGGAAATTACTAAAGGCTAAATTTTTTACTTGAACTTTTCGAACTGAAGTTTTAATTCTGCTTTGTGACCGATGACACTTTGTTTTCAGGGAAAAAATCATGTAGCACTTCCTTCATTTCCCTCCCATCTTGCATGATGCGGCAGAATGTGTATGAACTGCCCCGTAGTTCTTTGTTGAACTTAAGCAGGTTCGGTCCCTTTAAAAAAACCGTGTGAACGATCACAGTAAAGGCAAAGCTGATGCCTAACTTAGTAGCCTATTTCCTGGTTGTAGTACACTCCAGTAATCAGCAAAAGATGTTTTATGTACTATACTTGGTCGTTATTATTTAGGGCACCAAAAAAGACCAGGCACTTGTATACAGACGTTGTGAGTGCATCAGTCGGCTTTCACTTCCACAAAAATGGCACGTTCCAATCAGTTATTCCAGGTGCATGGCTTTAAGTATTACTAGTCTTTTATTGTGGTAATATTTGGCACGGAAAACACAGCAAATATTTCACACCCTGCAAATTATTCAGCCGAGAAAATAGAGCAAAGGCAAACATCTGTATCCAGCAGTTAAGAAATGCTGTACATAATGGCTCTGGTGATTGTCATCATTACGGCAAGGAATTGGACATGAAATTGAGAGCAATAAGTTACACTTTGTTGCAACTGCAGTTTCGAATATCGCTGCTTCATATTAATGGGACATGAAAAGTTTCTTGCAAACTGTGCACTTAAATGAACCTTAATTGTATTTGCAGAGAGAGGGATGTTCACCGCATGTTACGATTTAAACTTCATTAGCATTACATTTCACCCAGCACCAAAAAAATAAAACCACTGAGATGCAGTAAAAAAACAATTTTTGGTCACCCAAACAATAACCCCACTG
Source organism: Haemaphysalis longicornis (assembly GCF_048455015.1). NCBI lineage: Eukaryota > Metazoa > Arthropoda > Arachnida > Ixodida > Ixodidae > Haemaphysalis > Haemaphysalis longicornis. The sequence goes on along the minus strand of NW_027526204.1, from coordinate 29,071,782 downwards.
CAATCGCTTTGTGAACACTAAGCGTTGCCCAACTACAAGCTACGAGAACGAAGTTATAGAACCCACCGAAGAGGAGTTTTGGTGCAACCAAATTTTTGTGCTAGCAGGAGCCAGTGCGGCCGTGAATTTGTGGAGAGCTCTACAGCTAGAGTATTGTATTGCTGCCTGACATTCAGTGCCAAACAATAATTGTTTACTGGCCACTCTTGTTCACGCTCTTTTGGCTACGAAATAAAAAAGAAATGAAGGGAACCACACGCAAAAAAATGCATGTATTCATCGCATTCTTTAGATATAAACAGAACAATGTAACCGTGCTGGTTAGTAAAACCAGTGGAGTTAAAAAATTTTGTGCAACGTAAAAAACAATGAAACAGAAAATTTCTGTTATGAACAACAGAGAAACTTTTGGTAGAAACTAAGCAATAGTACATATTTGTCCAATAGGGCACTCGCCTTTGTACTACTACTTGAAAGATTTCATAGAGAAATTCAATGCATTTTTTTGCCACTCGCACGAACGAGCTTCGGTTACACATTCAACTCGTCGAGCCTATGCAATCGTCTCGCCATAACCGTTAGCAGTGCGCAAGCTGAGTGAGTACAGCAGGCATAAAAAAAATCACAGTAACATAACGGCGAAAAGGTAGACTTTGTTAATCTCGACATGACATTGTTCAACCAGTGGAAATCTAGTGCGCTTGATTGGCCTGAGATGAAAATCCTGGTTTCATTCTTTCAGCGCGCATACAAGAACTTATACTGCTGCTCCGCCTTGATCAGTACAAAATCCAAGATAAAGTGCGATGCGTTTGGACATACGAAACATGTTCACTGATCTAATGCGTAAATAAAATAAAAAAAAACGGACACGTCAAGTCACGTAGAAAAAATCCTGGAGACTATACGGCCAATCGCGGCTTGAAAAAGTATGGCTGGTATCTCGCTCCGTCCTTCAGCATCGAACAATGGTAAGTCTTCTGAAGCACAACGCGCCATTTTTTAAAGTCACCACCACCCTCAAGTCAAAACACCCTCAAAAAAGTCAAATTCAAAGTCAAAGTCAAAACACCCTCAAAAAAGGAAGCTGGTGGCGTGAGTGTTAATGTGCATAGTTGCGCTAAGGAAAAAGTTTTAACAAAGACAGATATATTTATAGTTATGATGGTCTAAGATATTAGTAGGCCACATTAACCCGCTCCCAATTCGAAGACTCTCAGCGACATTGAATAATATTTTATGGACCAGCCTGGCGTGCGTCCAGCCAAACAAATCTAGTTACCGGGGCGTCATCTTCCTCAGTTATCAGAGTACTGCCTTCCTTGTAAATATTTCAATATTTTTGCACTGCAGGGGCCTCTACACTACGATGTAGTGTATGAAGCCGTCTGCACTGCATTCACCGACTCACTTTTTGTTCGTTTTTTTCACATGTCGTTCTGTTTTGTTTTCTTCATCAAAACTTGCTGTTACTTGTTGGGGTGAAATAGCGCAGCTAATGTTTTAATACCTTTGAGCACTACGAGCAACGATGGTCACCAATTTTTTCAACAACCTGGTAACAGCACAGCGATGACAAACCACAATTAGGCACAGGGGCAAAGTATATTGAGGTTGAAGGCGTAATAATACAAAAAAACAGCATTTAGGCAGCCTGATATCACCTTTCACATGGTAGTCGCAGCTGCGTCTCCAACCACAGAAGAGGTTCGCTCTGTACTTCTTAAGAGTCCTGTGCATTATAACTCCTTTTTGGGCCGCCCTGTAGGCATATGCTTGGACGTAGAGACATATCAGCGATAAGTGGAGAGGAGGCCTGGATTGTTTATGTGTAGTAAGATCCCAGAGCAGCTGTTTCCCAGCCCCTAGGGTAGTCCCGAAGTGGCTAAATTGTTTTTGATATTGTGTAAATTCTGTCCAGTGATGATAATGCGTGCTACTCTTTGATACCAGCGATAACAAAGGGCTTCGAAATCAATTGTAAGATGTAATAAGGTCTGGTCGGCAAAGCACATGATAACAATTAGAAAGCGAGAAAAGTTCGTAAAAACGAAGTCTTTCCCTTCAAACCGGGAAGATGCCAAGGGTTAATTTGAGCGGTAAAGTTTTGCTGCGAAGCAGTGCACTTCTAACCAGCCGAAGAAATTGTCGTGTCCGCGTGAGCAGAAAAGTCCCCGCTACTACTGACTACAGAAACATCCAAGGGTACTACTGGCTACAAGCTATACGTCTTTATGCAAAACCCACTCGCACCGCCAGGGATTTAACCTGGACCCGTAAAGAGGAGATGAGCGAGAGGCGCTGTCTTGGTGACCGAGCAACGCCCGTAGTTTTAGTTCTTTATTGCATTTTGAACAAACAGTCACGTCATTGTCGGTTTAAAAACCGCCTAGTAACTTTGGTGGGCGAAAAGTATCACAAACATTGAAATAAGACGGTCCTCCGAATTGGGTAACCATGCAAGCTCTGGGCACTGCGTATTTATTAACTTCTTTCAGCATACTGACATCCTGGGCAAAGTACTTGTTGACAGTCTTCGTGTCAGTATCAGAGTGGCGCACCCCCATGCGACTCAGCTAGATGCTGTGTAGGCCCAAAAGCATTATAATATCGTACGGCACACGGTCATGTTTGTGGACTGGAATAAAGCGGATTCAATGCGGTGTCACAGGCAAGTCTTTTTTCAGGGTTAGCTCAAGGACGTCTCAAAAAAAGACGGCATCCCAGTAGTCTAGGAAAACACGGTCTATTGTTTCCGGTTTTTTACACAAAATAAACTGTTGTCCAGGGCATAAACAACCCCTTTTCAGCCATCCATGTTTTGACTGTAGGAGTTCCCGAATTAGGTTTAAAAAAGAATGTTTTTATAGATGCTGGGAATGCCATATTTTTGACGCAACACAGTAAATGTTGCCCTGGCACAAAGTGGTACATAGTTCTGTACAGGGTAACGGGGAAAAGAACATGTAAATCTCCCGACAGATGTTTTCTTCAAACACTTGAAAGATATTGAAGAGAAAACCTAACACACAGGAATCTCAAAGATTCAATTGTTTCCTTCAAGTAACCTTTGAACCTATAACGTTCAGCAGCACTAGAAACACCATAGTGCAGGAGTGAACCCGCCAAAGCACTTTGCAAAAATTTGCGAAGAAAGGCATCACCGCATCGCGAAGAAATACAACTCTGCTGACAGGTTGTTGCAAAAGTAAATGCGGTAAAGTGGAGGGGAGAGCGATTCGGCCTGTGAGTTTATTTATTCCCATATATGCCGCTTTGAACTCGTCAGTTTAGTAAATTTGAGAATGGCGAGAAAACTGAAGGAACTTTTATAATCGCTACTTATGAGAGCCAGTTGCCCCTTGTGCCTTTTGTAATAACTGATAAAACGCAACTGAATTGTTATTGATCAATTTAATAAACGGAGTCCCATTCGTGGCAAGCACTGCGCAAAAAATATCGTTTCTCTAGCGGCCAGATGTCTGTGTGTGGTCTGTACATTTGGTTTTTCCGCCCTTCAAACCAATCCTTAACATATCTTTGCCGTACGTCCACTTGATCCTGTCCGGTCCGGGTTACCCAGGAGGCGCTGTGGAACACGTTAATCAAGCCGTGTGAAGGATGCGCACATTGGACGCGAAGATGCGCCAAAACAGGCCCTAAACGATCGTCGCTAAAGCAGACGACATGGCCATCCCACCAACGCACCGTTCGGTGCGCACCAGAGCGCTGGGAACGCTGGGTAACCGTTCGCCGCGCCATCTACACTGTGCTGCTTGAGTGAAAACCGCGCTCCCTATCCCCAGTGACGTTGGAGGTTTCTTGTTGCGGACGCCACAAAGGAGCCGTTGGCTGCTAGAGGTAGAAAGCTTTCCTTTAAAACTGTGAGGGCAGTTCTTTCTAATACTGAGGAGACCGGTCGAACCAGTCATTTTTCTCCCGAAATTTTGAAAACACTGCGCCAATTTTGCTGTTAGGAGCCAGAATGAGTACCGCACACGCCAATATTTGCAATATGGCTATATGCTGATGCTGCTGGCAAGATTATTTATCCACCAGTTTTCTTCCTTCATCTTGGCTCGTGTTATGCTTCAACCTCTTACATTTTCTGTTACATTGCACCATTATAGTAGCAGGTCTATTGAACAAACGAGGATTTTTCTTTCAGCACATTCTGATTAGCTGCATAAAAGCTACATTGGAAAGCCTCGTCGAACTGTACCCTTGCGCCAATCCTCTCTGGCGCATGGGCCCGCCATCGCCGTCTTTCCCGCTTCCCGCATTGCCCTTCAGTGAGCATTTCTTAACATTCGTGCGTGGAACAGAACTCGCCAGTATGGTACAACGCACACAATTTCCTTGTCCATTCATATACTTCAGGCGAAGTCGCCTGCGCTATGCCATTCCTGACCCATTTTGTAGTTTCCCCCTACCGTTTTACAGTTTTTTGTCTAAACTCTCGTTATTATTGGCTGTGAAGAAATAACGCAGAACGCTGCCTAAATAGCAGTGAACGATGATTACCAAATAGACGTTTCAGCAAGACCATCGGAGCAAACACACGAAGAAGCATGTAGCAGTTATTGTGGTAAAATTACCCAGAGCGAAATTCCACGAAATTAAAAACGAAGGTGGAGGCAGGTTTCAAATAACGTGTACAGTGAAGTCAGGGTCAGTGCTTCCAGCATAGTAGAGGTTCTCTCCATACTTGTTTTTACTTCTGTGCTTCATTCTTCCTTTCTTAGCCAGCCTGTAAGCGTAGGCGTGAGCGTAGAGACTGATCTGTGAAAAGCGGGAGCAATTCAGGGATTACTTCCCTGTAACAAGCTTTCAGCAATGCAGACGTCGGAGCCATTAGATTCGCTCAGCGGCCTGAAATTCTTTGCCAACACTGTGAAAATACATTGAGCATGACAGTTTCTCGGGCTAATTTAGGGGAAAAGGTTTGGTCTGTCTGTGTGTGTGTCTGTCGGTCTGTCCCTCAAATCAGCCGCCGAGCCATAAGTTGAAACAATTATTGAAAGAGAAGTAGGCAAACCATTCTCAATATAGCAAATCTTGCGGCCGCGCTTCTAATTTTCAATTGTTGAGAAAAAAATAGCAGGCATATTTAAGAAAGAAACCACTACGTGGGGGAAGCTTGCATTGTTTTTTTTCAGTAAAAAATACAAGCTTGCTTGATTCTTGTGATAGCAAATACAAAAATAGGCATTGAAAAAATCATTTGATCTGTGGTTACAAAAATCACTTCCCGCCCCAACTTGTAGCGTCATTACAAGTTGAAAACTAACAAAACGTTTTAGTAGATGGCGACAGCAGTGGAACGCGGCTAAATTCAATAGGATTAAACAAACCTCTACAGTAATTATCGCATGAGGGGCGATACAGGAGGGCTTAGAACGTGAGAGGTGGGCGGAAAAGAGAAAAACAGGCACGTACGCCGGAGGGGCGACTGTAGACTGGCGTCTCTCGAAGGCACTCGTCGCGAATTGAGAAGATCCGCAGCAATTTGTTTAGAACGGTGGTATGAGTTTACATTTTTTAGTTTGTAGCCTGAGCTTTCCAGCTGTTCCCCCAAAACATTCTTAAGCGCTTTTGGAGCGTCATTTTAATTAGTTGTCCCGATGACAACGGGTACGGCCAAATGCTCGCCATTCGGATTGGGCAGATGGTAAACAACCAAATAATGCCCAGTGTATGTTCTAAATACAGCTGATATTTCTTCACCGAAAATAGAGTGAAGATAACTATCTTCGTGACTGACCTGCAGTGGCCCCTGCTATATCTTTCAGTGACCGTGTCTCCATATGGAGACGCGACTTGCTTCGTCGTTTTCCTCGTGAAAACTAAAAGAGTTCATGCTGCAGAGCGGTGCGGCTGATGTTCGAAACCTACGGAAGTGAAAGGTAGCACCATGTGATGTGGAATGGTGGAACCGCACTCATAAACACCGTTTCAAAAAGGACGCCACCAAGGTCTGTGGGAGCTCCGGTGTGTTGCCGTCATAAGTCCTCTTTTACTGCGGCGTAAATCATTTATAAAAGGTAAAAACACCTCTTTTATGTGCAGAAATTTTTATTTTCCCTCCTTGTTTGTAAACTGCCTCAGGATAATTTATTATTTTTAATAGGGAAAAGCAGGATTGAGTAAGGGTGTCTCCGTATGAGGACGCAACGCAATTTGCGGAATAAGTATTCTAGAGAGGCTGAACCTTATTTTCTTACCTATAGACACTTGACACTGCTAAACCTCAAAGTATGGAAATTTTCTGCAGTGAATATAATAATTCGTGACTTAACGGGCTATACATTCATTCCTCAATGTATCAACAGTTTGTTGCTAATTCCCACTCGATAATAGTCAGTGCCTAACTCAATGTCTAAACCTACTGCTTCAGGAAGAGGAACTTGACCTTCCCTTTCGACCCAATACTCAACCGCCCTGGCCTCCCATGGTGTCAGGTGTGGGTCGGTTAACTCTTTTGTTACCACGCCTACTCAAATCGATCATGGGTGATCGATGCTTTATATTTCCGGTTTTAACATGTTGTAGTCATTTCTCGTACACCTAATGGGCCCCAGTGGTGAGTCTAGGTACTCCGCTTTTAGAATAAGTTTAAATTTTCTCGCTCCGGCTACACAGGTTTTTGGCGGCGTTTTTTGCCAGCTTAGGCGCGCGTGTTTTCGTGGAAGGGGGCGTGGCTACTGCACCAGACAAAAAACCATGTCACGTTGGTTATGCAGCATTACGCTCAATATTTTTGTTGATGAAGGAGCTCTTAGCAAGTAAAATACGGAATTATGTTCTCATCTTTGCAATCCGACAGCGTTGTGAGGGGATAATTACCTGAAAATTACACCAGCTATTCACTAGTGATCCTCGCTTCAAATAAAGGGTAGCTTTATTCTGTCAAAGCTTATTTCCGAAGGTCCCTCACGTGTGTAACAAGTGTACCTGGCATTTTCAGGCACTTTTCAGAAGTTTCCGTTTTATTTTTGCATTGCGAAATTTAAATTTGGCGCTACTACACAGTTACACAACTTCAAGAGATTTGCCATGGTGCGCTCGTCACCCGTGTTCCTTAAAAAATGCACGCCCTTGGGATTACGCTTTACCTACGCCTTACTTCTGCGATGACAGCTTCAGCTGATAGTCGAAAGATAAGATCAAGTTGTCGGATATCAGTTCAGACGAGGAGAGCGCTTCCAAATCGGCCTTGAACACTGCCACCTGTTCACCGGCCAGTTTCATTTGCGGACGCGGGTGTTTACGGAGGTGTAGTTTTGCTGCTTAGTAGAACTTCCCATTTTCACAAAGTCTCCACCAGACTTGATACTGTTTTTTTTTCCAAAATGCCAGGTGGCGCTGGAATCAGCAGGCTCATGGTGCTGAGCTTTCTTAATAGCGCGACAGCTGTTTGGACGAATCTTGCTAGGCATGATTCCAGACCATCGTACCTTATTCTTGCAAGAAGGGGTACATTGTGAGTGAGTATATAAAAATTAAATACCAATAAACGTTCTGACAGATAAGTCACGCTCAGAACGTCAACAACCATCCGCCACCGAGTTTTCTTTTGTTTTCAAACACAAGTGAATTTTTTCGCATCGCTTGCTTGCCTGGAATCTTGTTCTGGCCTGAAGCATTGACAAATTGTTTTTACTTCATGTGGGGAATAATTGGTGTCTTTAATAATCACCAGAGTTCTTCCTGAAAAGCACCCAATATTGTGAAATTTGAAATAGAGGTGGGGCTTCACCACTAGACACGGGCATCACGCGTGCTAGCATTTTCTTTTATATCTGGCAAATTGTACCGAGAAAATCACTTTTTATTTCTGGGACGGTTTTTTGAAATGTTTAACTACAAAATGCATATTCTAAATTTTTTAAACTACGGGTGGTTTGCTATATACAACTTTCTTTTATCTATTTTCTGTGACGGCTGGACAAAAGTTCTCAAATTGATCATTTTTTTCTCAATAATTATTTATGAAAAAAAATTATTAAAACTTGTGTTTTTAGAAAGGACATTGAATCATTTGCATTTTATATCACTGCAATATGCGCCTAACCAGTATGTTCAGCACAGAAAAAAATGTTATCTTAGACCCCTAAAAATCGGTCAATTTTCCGCGGTAATGAAAAGTTAACCCAGCATCAAAGACACTGTTTGAAAATGTGATCTGGTTCAGAAGACGAAGCCAATGAAGCCACCTCACGGGCAGCGAAGGTCGTTACATCGTGTTGTTCCTCTACCGAATCGCCCATTCGAAGGCCGCAGTGAACCGCTGTCCTGTAACACGCGCCTGCTTTCTGGTCTTCAACAGACACGTATTGGTGCTGTGTCCTTGCCACCCATTCGCCCCACTACCTATTCCTCCACACTCTCCCCTTCAATGACCTATGTCCCTTGCAGGGCTGGGTCTCCTCCTGTAAACCTCGGAGCGACGATATGGCCGCAACTCTTGAAATACACAAGTTTTTTGGGTTTACGCCGCCTTTGTCGCCCATTGCCAGTGCCGCACCTTCCTGCGCCAACTTAGCAGCAGCGGCACCGCCTCATGAAGAGAATTTCCAGCACTAGGACGCAAATTTTGTTAAACATGCTATCTCCCTCTCCATATGTGGTTGTGGCTGATTGTTTTATGACTGAGTTCTTGACTACTTCGCATTCTTTCAAAAGTAAAAGAAGAGAGTGCAGCTTAGAACTCCACCTTGCGGCACGCCATTTTCCTGCACGTGTACCTTTGACAGTGCAGAATCAAATCAAATCAAATTTCTCTCTGACAAATAACTAATAAAGGTATTCAACATGTTACAGAGACACCGAACGACTTAAGGTCAGTAAGTATACCATAACGCCATGCGGTGTCATAGGCCTTCTCTATGTCAAAAAACACCGTAAGACAGAATTGTTTGTGAATGAAGACATCCTTAATGTATGACTCTAGTGCCACAAGTTGATCGTTTGTGGATCTCCCTGCCCTGAAGCCTGCCTGGCAGCTCTCAAGAAGACCGTTGTACTTAAAGAGTACACAAGCCTCCGGTTTATCATCTTCTCGAGAAGCTTGCACAGGCAATGGGTCGATAGCTAGCGGGAGAATAAGGGTCCTTTCCTTCTTTCAAAAATGCTACAGCTATGGCATCCCTCAAAGACTTTGGAATGTGCCCCGAAAGCCATATCTTGTTGAAAAGGTGAAGAAGTCTTACAAGAGTGTCTGTGTGTAAGTTTTGTATCACTGTATATGTAATGTTGTTTGGGCCTAGAGCTGAGGGTTTACACGTGCTCAGAGCACCCCTCAGCTCATGAAGTGTGAACTCAGAGTTATAAGAAGTGGCTGACCTGTCATTGTCATGTAAAGGCTTCTTTTCGGCCATTTGTTTGTGTTTCATGAAAGTGTTTGTGTAGTGTGCTGAGCTGGAAACGCGTTGGAAGTGTTGTGCGAGTGTGTCAGCCTGGTCTTCGAGTGTGTCCCCTGTTGTGCTGACCAGAGGCAGGCTCTGTGTTTGTTGTCATTTCAATTGGCGTATTCTTGTTCATAATTTCCATGTGTCTGTGTAGGAGTTTATTGATGTTATGAAGGAACGCAAACTCTCTCGTTTTGCCTCACGGCGCACACGTTTTCCTAACGCCTTGGCCCGTTTGAACAAGAGGAGGTTTCCCGACGTGTGGTACCGACGGAGGATACCCCACGCCTTGTTCTGGGCCTCTCGCGCCCGCCTACAGTCCTCATTCCACCACGGCCTCCGCTGGTTGCGCGGGGCACCAGAGGCGTGGGGAATGGACTTTTCGGTGGCGTCGAGGATGTGCGCCGTGAGGAGTTGGGTAGCTTCTTCGACGTGAAGGTGTCCTATGGATGTGTGGTGTAGTTTGGATGTCTCTGTAAATGTATCCCAGTTTGCTCTTGCTTCATTAAACCTTTTAAGGGAAGATGGACTGCTCGGGCCTGTACCTATATACGTTAATGAAGTGGGGAAATGGTCACTACCATATGGGTCCGTGCCCACACCCCACTCAAGACATGGAAAGAGAATTGCAGAGCCAATAGCCAGGTCAAGATGTGAGTATGTGTTGTGACCTATGTTATGGTATGTAGGCTGTTTATTGTTGAAAAGGCATGCTCCAGAGGATGTAAGAAACCTCTCTATCAGGCGACCTCGGGCATCCGTACGAGAAGAGCCCCAAAGAGAATTGTCAGCATTAAGGTCGCCTCATAGAATGTATGGTTCGGGCAGCTGGTCAGCCAGCGCCTCGAAGTCAGAGCTCAAAAGTGTAACATCAGGAGGGATGTATATGGAGCATACCGTTATCAACCTAATAAATATTATTAAGCGTATTGCTACAGCCTCAAGGATAGTGTTGAAAGTGACAGGGTGGCATGCTAAGGATTTCCGGACGATTATGGCTACACCGCCAGAAGAGTTTGTGCAGCCATCCCTGTCTTTCCTGTATACCAGGTAACTATTCAAGAAATTTGTGTGTTTAGAATGCAAATGTGTTTCCTGAACACACATTACACTTGGCTGATTGCTATGCAGCATCTCATACACGTCGTCAAGATTATTCAGAAGGCCTCTGCAGTTCCATTGTACCACGTTCTCTCTTCCCATTATGAAGTGATCGTAGCTACTGGACTGTGTTGTTTATGTGTCGTCTTTCGGGGCTGTTACTCTGGTCTTTTTTGGCTTGTCGGGAGGCTTTGGCGTCGGGACGCGTTCCTTGCGGTGCACCGCGGACAAGAACGGACCGACGTTCATTTCATCCTCGGATGTCCTCGGAGCGTCTGAGGGATCAGGCTCCTTGGACCGCGAACCCTTTGGGGCACGCTTTTCCTTGCCCGCAACCACCGAGGGATTCAGACACGCCTCGGATGGCGCAGGCGGTGCGGTGGGAGTGGGAGCTGCCGCTGGCTCCCCCATGTCCATCTCCTCTGCGCCCTCGCCTGTGGTTTGGGACGCTGGAGTGGAAGTGGAGGATGCCGCATTGCTTCCACCAGACGTGGTTGCCCCCACAGCCGCTGCTGGCTCAGCGAGCGGTGCGGAGGCGGGTTGGGCGGCCTGAGGCAACCCAGGGGGGGGGGGGGCGGGGTCGGGACCAAGTCCGACTCGCGGTACTGGGTCCCCGCAGAAACCAGACGCCACTCCGCCCCCTCGGCGAGCTGCGTCGGCGTACCTGCCCAGAGGGAAAGAGGCGAACCTCTTCCGCGCCTCTGGGAAAGTGATGTTTTCGTTGACTTTCAAGGCATTTATCTGTTTTTCCTGTTTGAACTTTTCACAGCTCCTAGAATAGGCAGCGTGTGGTCCCTGACAGTTTGCACAGGTGAAGTTCTCGGATTTACAATTGTCTGTTAGATGATCATGTGCTGCACATTTTGCGCACGTCAATTTACCACGACAAGAGGTTGTGCCGTGCCCAAACCGCTGACACTTGAAAGAGCGGCGTGGGTTTGGCACGTAGGGTCGGACCGGACATCTCATGAAGCCTGCGTTGACCGACTCAGGAAGTGTTGAGCGGTCAAATGTCAAGATTATGTGTTTAGTAGCTATTATTTGGTCGTTTCGGCGTATCGTGATTCGCCGCACTGCTGTCACGCCCTGATCGCGAAGGCCGTCGAGCAGATCTGCTTCAGTCTCATGTATTAGATCTCTATCAGAGATGACGCCCTGGCAGCTATTCAGACTGCGATGGGGCGTGATCTTGATGTCAACATCGACCATGCGCGTTTGCTTCAAGAGGTTACAGGATTGTTGTTTGTTTTGGACTTCAATTAGGACTTCTCCGGTTGTGAGCTTTTTAGCCTTGTACGATTTGCCTACAAGGTTTCAAGAAACTTGGAAATGAGAAAGACAGACTGGGAAGTGATGGGTTTTGATTTATCTAGGGATTCAATTACCAGGAAGCGCGAGAAATTATCGGGCTTTGGAATAGAGATCGAAGACAAAGGAGGAAAAGATACTTCGGTGCGGCCCCTTTTCATGGACCGATCACGTTTGGAGGGGGGTTTTGAAAATGCCATATGATACACTGGAAAGCAGGGAGACTGGGGTACTTTCTTCTTTGACCTTACCCTGATAGTCAAAGAGGTACCGGAGCTCCCTGCCTGGTAGACAGGCAGGGAGCCCATCGGCCGGAGCGTGACCAAGGCTCCGACGGCCAGAGTTAGAGGTTTCTACTCTTCACCTTAAAAACACATCACCACGGTCGGGCACAGCTTATGTTGGGGGGCTCGGATTCCACGGTATCGCCAGTACCGTCACCAAGATTACTCAAGCTGCCCCGTGCGGGGCAAGTTGTTCACATCACGCCAAAAGATACCACACATTTACTACCTCTGTATATAAAATTACCCCTGAAAACTGTATCCCGCCAGCTACTGACCCGAACAATGTATGGCACAGTCTGCAGACAGCCTGGCACAGTTTGCAAAATAGTGCATGGCACAGTCTGCACACCAGCTCACCAAAAGTAGACTGCCATAAAACAAGTTGAAGCATGGAAACAATGACGATTTTGTTTGCTTTGGGGGTGGAATGGCAAATCTTTGACATACACCCAATTACCCGTAGGCTTGCAAAAGTAGGTAGCCCGTATACTCTCTAAGCGTTTCCTGCCCTTGCATATTACTGCAACGAAGTATATGTCTAACCCCCCAGTTTTCATTGCGGTGTCATCGATTGACTCGGCGCTGCTTTGGGCTCCTCCTCACCACCGCTGGCACCTCTTTCCCAACTATTCTCCCATTCTCCCCCTCTCCTCCACCGATGCCGCTTTGGCAAGTTGCGCAGTCGGTGCCTAATGGCGGTATGCAGTTATCAGATGATTGCGAAAAAGCACGGATGGGCGTAAAAAATGCACTGACGATTGCTACTCCCTAATATGAAATTTGTGCACAGCACGAGCTGCGGACTTATCTGTCACGGCGCATTTCTGCTGCATCTGAGAAGAGTTCGCGTGATCACCGAACGTACGGTGGCGTGCGCTACTCTGCTGCTACCTCACAGTGCGGCACCGCAGCCGGCCAGCATCTTGCTAATCGTGTTTGAACCTCCCGCGCAAATGTCACGTGGTTCGTCTTAGCCCCACCCAAGGGAGCTGCGAGCATGCTGTTGCATATCGTGTTTGAACCTCCCGCGCAAACGTCACGTCGTTTAGATTAGCTGAGAATGGAACAACGTCTGGTGAAAGTGTCAAGGGGAGGGCGCTTCTTGGTGGCGACACATGAAACGTGTGAGGGAAAGGTAGTCTGAGAGACTACCTACGCAAAACCCATATTGTGATCGATGGACGTAAAAAAATGACATGTCATGCAGTTCGGTTGGCTGAGGCATAAAATGACGTCATTCTTTAAAGTTATTACGACAGTTGCGACAGCAGTCTATACCCGGCCTAACACAAACAGTCATATGCTTACGACGCGGGAGAGACACAGGCAGTTCCACGTTTATCTGGAAGAGCAAAGCTTGGATCTGCCAGAAGTTCATTTAGCTAATTGGCTAGAAAATATGCTCCATCGCAACTTAAGAAAAACGTGTTTTGTTCCGTTCGTCCAGCTTTGCAGGTTATCCTTGTTCACAGAGTGGAAGGGCACTAATTTTTTTTTATTTTCTCCCCCTCCAGTTCGTAAATTCTCATCTGTTAAACTACACCTCCTGCGTCCTGATCTCTTGACCGCCCGGTAGCACCCGGTCGATGCGTACGCTGTCGGGGCGCGTTGGCGAGCGAGTACGGCTATTTCACGACGCGTGACTTTGTTGGCGAGCTTCCGAAGTATGGCACGCATTTCACGACGCTTGTCTTCGGGCCGCGATGCGGACGTCGCGGCCCGATACCGCCAGCCGGTATCACCAGGTGGTCATGCCAAGCACGGGCCTCAATTCACTATACAAACCTTGCTGGTACTTGGGGACGAGGCGACTGGGCTCGGTGGTTCCTCCACCGACTCGGAGTCGTCGGACAGTGGTGTAGCGCACGTGGCCTTGGCTGCGGCGGCTGCGGCCACCAACTTAGTGCGCTGCTCTTCGAGCTTGCGAGGCTGCCTTGTTAAAAAGAAAAAAAAAACGCGAGATTAGGCAAAAAAAAGTGACAAAAGTCTGAAGTGTCACTGTACTTGTATAGATTCTTACCTGCAGCGAGCAGCTCGGCCGGTGCTGGTTGGTGAACGTCACTACACTTAAAAAAAAAACCGACCCATGCAGGTCGTGAATTGCGGACGGCTTGGTGAGTAATCTGTACCCCACCTTGGTATCGACCATATACCTAATGGGATGTACATCCCATTTCTCCTCCAGGGTCCACTTAACTAACACGTGCGTGGCATTCTTGGTAGGCGCCATAGCCCTGATCTCTGAGAGTAACGCGCGGCAACCACAGCGGCAACCTCAAGGCGTAACGAATATGGCGCCGTTCTTGCATGGTTGGATTGACTGCGGCTATGGTTTAAAACGTTGCTTACAACGTTGCTAAATGAACAGCATGCTGTCCATTTCTAAAATTTAAAAATTTGCAGGTTTTTTTATTTTGTTTTTTTATTCTTTGTGTGACATTACATTTAGTGCTGCAACATAGTTGACAAAAAAAGATGCAAAGTGTCTGTTGTTCTGCTCAATCTTCAATATGGGAGCACAAAGGGGTCTAGTGTTAAAAATGTCTGCCTTGTTCCTTTTTGGAACAATCCTGCTGACGCTGCTGCGTTAGAGAAACAGGTTCTAGAGAATGCACTAAATTGATTTCGTGGGAAAAGAACTGACAAAACACTCAACAAATTCACTAACGGTCTCATATTTTTTCATGCAGAATAGACGGGGTGCCCGTAGCGAAAGCCTTGCGCTGTATGAGCCTTTGTATTATGTCATATGTATTACGTCTGAATGGGAGGAAGCCAACACGCTCAGTTAATGCCGTCGGCATAACTGGCTGCTACTGCTGCTGCTGCTTATTCCCTGCTTACTAAGTAAATACGTATTGGGCATGGATTGTACACACTGCACAGTTTGCGACGAGCAAGCTGAAGTGTATTTCTTACAAGTAGTGTTTGCTGCTGCATTGTACGTGTTGGTCCACCTGGAAATGGAAGGGTAGATGAGGGTACACGTGAAAGACCATTGAAAAATTGGCGCTGGAAATTAGGGAGCGCTTTAAAACCAAACTCGCATGCACAATGGGACACAAACGAGCGAGTAGCTAAACCAGACTAGGTGAATATAAAACGCGCAAACATCGTGAAACATGTTGCAACCATGTTGTGTTACACGTACAAAAAAAAAGAGAGAGACCATTAAAGTTGTGCGTGCTGAAAAAACTGGCTTGAGTGGCCCAAATGGCCAAGCTCAGTGAACCATTTGCCAGTACACGTACCGTCTGCCGATGGCAATCGTTAAGCAATTCCCAATTTACCTTGTTTCTGTTCTTTTTATAACTTGTGACTGCCACATTATTTTCATTAAAGTTTTGCTGTTCCGGTGAGGGGGAGTCGCACGATGTTGATTGTATCACGCCTGAAGGCGCTTGCATCTCGAGTGCTACGCAGAGCGCACGATTCTCTTGCCAAACCAAACTAATAATAGCCTTAATTACTACATTATGTAGAATGATAGAAAGTTGTTACTTAAAAAAAATGTTGGAAAAGCCAGGGCCAACCTTTGTGGAAAAAAAAAACTCGGACCCCGAAAGAAAACGCACTGTGGTTTCTAGAAGCACGTTTGCGAAAAGAAAAAAGAGACAGGTTGGAGCGCATAAAACCGCCTAGGAAAGATAATTCATTTTTACCATCCTCTGTTGATTGGCCGATCCCCTGATTGGGTATGCGCCATTAATTATCAGGATCAACAACAACAACAACAACAATAAAACCGCCTGCACGGCAATTATTCTATTAGTGAGAGCGTATGACACCTTAGCCCCGCATGGAAAAAAAATTGTGGCTTTACGCCTGGGCAACACCGCTGGGTTGATTACCTGGCAGTAAAGAACAATAATCTAACGGGAAATGCGTAGTTTTGTTGGTTTTGTTTCTTTAAAGCGTTTAGTGCTCTGTGTAGGCACTGCCGTACACATCCAATTACTTGATGTTAATCGACAAATTTCTTAGGCGTTGGCTGGGCTCTTTTATTTTATTCCCAAAACATTTTGCCCAAATTATTACAGCAACAAATAATGATGTTACGGGAATGGCCCGTTATCCCAGAAGTACCACAAAACACAAAAGCGGTCGGCGGGTGCGTTGCTGGTTACGTGTACGACCACAGTTTTGTTGAGACAAAAGCCTCTAATAACACAAAGTTAATTATTTGCTATGAGAATTGGTTTGTGTGCAGTGCATAACGAAAACACCGTGAGCACAATCTTTGTGCTGAGACAAAACACCGACGCACGCGACGGGAAAATTGTTCGTAAAGCGTACAAAAAGAAAAATAATACTCATGGTGGGGAGTGAATCGACTGGTTGGTGCAGCATTTGAACGCGAGAAAACAGTGTACACACACACAGCTGTGTGTTGTCACCACAACGCATAGAGTTTCTCGCTACCTTACCCCGTCCCATTTTTTGTGTTGTTTCCTTACGTTCGAAAAACAAGTGCTGTAGCTGTCGCTACATACCATAAAAACATCAACCCATTTGGTACTTGAGGGGGCTTTTAAAATTTGTCTAGCTATTTATGAAGTTTTAGCTGGTATATTCTCTCTATGCGTATAACATATTCTGAAAGCTACAAGCGCGGAAAGGGCCTTTCTTGGTTCGTTGGCGTATGTGGTGTTGAAGGCGGCGTTGATAAGGGCAGAACAAAACCGTGATCTTGTCGTCTGCGTCCAGAAAACCAAAAAAACGCAAATACATGTTATATATTTCGCTGATTAGGCGGCGATCACCTTAAGTTGCCGTACAAGCGGAAGTGCGGTCGGTTCGCTGGGGTCGAAGTACCGCTTCAAAAATGCAGCAACAGCACTAGCAGTAGCATCTGCAAATGATTCTCCAGTGATCCATGAACTCGAAGAAAGCGTGGGAGTGTCGGGCTGCCTCAAGGCAGCGAAGCATTAGCGTCCTCTAGCACTGCTGGTTCATATCAAAGGGCTGACGGACGCAGCTGCAGTGAGCAAGAGGCATTTGCAGAGCTTGAAAAAACAGGCAAAGAAGCAAGCCAAAGCGAAGAAGAAACAGAGGATTCCAACGATTTCAACAGAGACTCTTCTTCTGAAGACGACGATTCCTTCAGCGATGAAGATCTGCGGAATGAGGACGTCTGTCAACCAGTCCCGTCGGACATGGTGAGCCCCAATTTAATTTCCTGAAGCCGAAACAATTGGTACGGATGTTTGATTATCGGTCTGCGTGCACGGTGGCCGATGTCATGCGCACGATCTCCGCAATGCATTCTTGTTTGGCCCGACGAAGTAGAAGCCGATTATTTCCTTGAAATGAGCAAAAATCGAAAATTTTCACTTTAAAACTAAGCAAAAATCGACGCATTTCTCGAAAAGTGCGTTTTTAAACATGCAATAATACGTTTTGCTAATGAGAGATAGGCATAAAAATAACTTCTTTTCTTCTTTTAAAGAAACAACTTGTCTTAACACAAATGCTGGTTTGACATATGTATACTCGGCCACTTATGCGTGCACTCGCCTGCCCGAGCACACATTCACACATACTTCATCGCACTGTAGTGGGACCGCATTCTTCAGTGAGGCCTCCTCACCACACCGATAATCTCTCTCCTTCAAATAGTTTAGATGAGGATGGTTGAATCCTTCTGGGGGTGAAAAATAGGGAGAAGCTAAATGAATCTACCAATTCAAGGGTTGCTAGCAGTAATTTTGTGGTGGGAGACAGTGGAATTCTGCTCAGCTATGTGTTATGTAATAAAGGGCTACAAAATATTCTGTACTGCCTGGGGTTGTTCAACGGACATCAAAATTGGACATCAGGACATCAGAATGAACACCCACAAAGCATTTTTTTTATATTTTGCATGCAACACAGGTACAGCCGCCAGAGGCTGGAATTAGGCTTGCAATTTTGTGCGCAGCACCACAGTGCCTTGGCCCTTATTCCACTGTGGCAGGTACAGGGGGGATTAAAAGAAATACCAACAGTGGAGGACACAGCCTCTGATGCATGCCGCACTGTCTGGCGCTGCACTGCCAGTAAGCTGCACGCATGCGTAGTTCTTTCAGAGCGTGTCAGAGTCGTCTACTGCTACGGGAAATGCTCGATAAAGAAGCGACAGGTGGTCATTTATTTTGTGGCGTCTTTTTATGTTCTACCACCACTGAGCAGCCTGTTATTTACTACATTCAGGAGCGAAGCGTAAAGCAGACTGATTGCAGCCAGCATGACGTCCTTCAATGACCATCCTGCTCAGTGGCGACGCAGTGTGAAATTCACCTCAAAAGAAACGACCGGCGTGGCTTCTTGATCAAGCATTTCCCTTAAATGCAGGCCACACTCTCAGGCGTTCTCGAAGAAGTGCACATGCGCGCAGCTTATTGACTTTGCAGCCAGATGGTGCAGCATGCGTCCGTGGCTGTGCGTCCAGTTCGCATTTCTTTTAATCCCCCCTGTTCCAGGAGGGGGATTTAGTTGTGGCAGAAAGAACTTGCAATGTCTATAGACAGATTATTGCTTATTCTAAGCTTACATCACACATGCACCTGCACAGCCTGCTATAAAAGACAAGTTAAACATTTTGGTTGCATTACGACTGGGAGCATACCTCAGTACATAGACACTACAGAGCCAAATGCCACCAGTGTGTTTTTTATCTGCTCTTTCCTTTTCATGAACTGTCACATGTAAATCTGTGCAGATTTCATGTAAACAAAGAGCCTTGTGTGCTGTTGCTGAATGCTTATAGGAGGACAAAAAGAACTGGGTCTGTTATTTAGACTAAATTCTTACGTTAGCTTGTCCCATGGTTAGAAAATAGTTTATAGGTATTTTGTAAGGATATGACTGAGCGTGCAGGAAATAAGGAGGACGAGGCTCGCAAAGTCAGTTGCAATGCAAAATGTCGACGTGCCTTGACCTACCCTTGTCATATGCCGTGGTGGTGAAAGCCTAAGGCATTGTGCGACTTGTGGAAACACATTTCGTTCGATGTTGATTCTTGGGAGTGTAGCTACCGACTTAGAAAAGCTGGTAAGGTGCTCAAATATGGTTGAATACGAATGAACTTTACACAGGTATTTACGTGTTGACTGCCGCGCCAGGTGTGGATACCGAATTCTCACTACAAAGTTCCCAGACTACTTCTGGGGACTTTGGTTTGAAAAATTAGGGACTACACTTCCAAACACTGTGGGTATCCCCCGCACTAGAAGATGTCCCCGTGCCTCCCCATTGGATTACAATGCCAAGAAGGTGTCAATAATGCGTCGGGAAGACCTTTCGTCTGAGCACTGCGCATAGCCAGGTTCACTTAGCTGCCCACTGGACAGGCCGTCCACTCCATAGATTGTCCTCTTTTGGCCCATGCCATCCCATCATTGAAATGGCTCGGCTGTTAGTTGAAATAAGAGAATTACGTGGATGTTTGGGTCTACAAAAGATTTTGAGGCGCCTGCGTACCCTTGGGAGACGACCCCACTTGAACGCCATGTTGTAGGCAGCAGGCACCAATTTTGCCGATCGTGACGTAGACACTAGAAGCAGTGTTGGTGTGCCTTTTTGGCTTGAGTTGGTTCAGGGAACAGCTCGATCGTGACACGTATTAGATTATTTGAGAGGTCGAGCGTTGCACGAATTAGGAGTTCTTCGTCAACCCAACCTGTGTTTGCCAATTGGGTGCTTCAGGAGTAGGAGCAAGCTTTGGCCTCCAAACCTCATGTATGGAATTGGCACATCAACTGGGGGCAGGGCCGCTACGGCTCCGCATTTGATTGGAAAAGCACCGTTGACGGGCATTTTACCAGCACTTGGCTTGAGCGTCAATCCCCCTCCTCCTGCACACCCACCCACACACTCACATAGACTTTAAAGAACCCGTCATGGTGGTTCGGTGACTAAGGCGTTGTGCTGCTGAGCCTGAGAATGCGGGTTCAATCCCGGCCGCGGAGGCCACTTTCAAGATGGAGGCAAAAAGCAAAAAAGCCCGTGTGTCAACATTTTGGCGCATGTTCAAGATCCCCAGGTGGTCGAAATTAATCCGGAGCCCTCCACTATGGCGTGCTTCATAGCCCAGCTGAAGCTTCGGCACTTAAAACACCCAAATTTTTATTAGACTTTAAGGGTTCTTTTTCGCCAGGCCATGTCCAGTTGGCCCATTCTTTACCAGTACCATGTGAGCGTTTGCTGCCATGCTGAACTGAAATTGGCCCATGGGCTGTTACATTGCTAAATTAAATTTTCCTGCCTTGAAGCATTGGTATACTGCCTGCCTGCCTGCCGAAACAAGTGCTGGAAGTCATCAGAGTGGAGGCCAATACTTCTATGCAAAATGTGAAAAAAATAGTGTTTTCAAATAGATTTGGTGATCTACACATAAATACACTGATTATTTGCTGTTCGTTGCGCAATGTTGAAAAAACCAGCATGAGAATAAAGGATGCAGATGAACTCAGTGCAAACAACAAACAGCTGGCAATGTTTTTCTACATGTCCCTATAAAAGTGCCCCTTGCGTATGCTTGGTCTGACTACTGGCATGCTAACGCAGTACAAGAGATGAGGGTCAGAAACGAAATGTAAAAAAAATCACTGCAGGCATTTTTGAAGTTCTATTAATAAATTGTAGAGTACACATTTTGCCGTGCTCTTTCTAAAATTTTAGTCATATAATACTATAACAAAGTGAGATAGAGGGCGACACAGTAAACTTAGTGGAGGGATAAGGGAATAAAATTTGTCGCAAGGAATTCATTTGGATGACTCAAGATAGGTGTGGTTAAAATTTTATGGGAGAGGCCCTCGTGCTGCATGTTGAGGGTGAGCACCATAACAGCAGAAGTCCATTTTAATTAACTGGCAGTAGGTATTGAGGTAGGCCAGTTGCACTCTGCGGTGAAACAGACTGGGAGCTCACGAAGGCCTTGCCTGTTATGAAAACAACGCACACCTCCAAAATGTCACCAGTACGTACGTTATCATGTGCTATGAAAACTGATGCTGTTTAAAAGCTGGTTTACATATTGTTCAAGAATGGCAGTGAATGGCAGTTGTTACTGGTTCATCACCACAAAGGTCAAGATGGATTGGCCTGTTTGGCCTGCCCAAGAGAGGAGTTATCTCCTTGTAGCCTGCAGAGTGATTGGCGGGCTTTTTTCTCGTCAATGGAAGCTCATGCGCTTCCAACACTTTGGTCCCGCACTCTTATTAGGAACTCACCGCCCCCCCAGCTTCTTTCTTTTTCCTTACACTTTGTTGGAGCTCTGGCTGGCTCCCCATGCTGCCATCAATTTCATGGCTTATCAGGAGGCCCTCTGCAATCCCATGAACTGGATCCTCAAAGTGATCCACCCCAACTTCCAGAATTCCAAATCGTCGGCACCATGAAACTGAGCTTTGGCATATACCCGTGCCACACGTCCACGAAAAATGACATTACGTGCTTAAGGCCTTAAGATTTAATGCCGTTATTTCGCTGCTACACGCAAAAATCTAATGCCATTTGCTACAATGTCATTTTTGTTTAGGGAGTTCCGCACAACTCATTCACCTTCACGAACGCCTTAAATCTGCATACTCTTGAACGCGATGAGCACCAAATGAAACCAATGGAACTGTCAGCACCAGAGGGTTGAAGTGGAAGGGTAGCTGAACTTCGAATTAAGAGGATTTTTTGTGCACTCTTGGTAGCGAATTTCTGAAGAAGACGAAGTTAACGAAAACAGTGGCAAAAGGCAAAACATCATGTTACCCGTCGTGTTAAATTTTTCGGACTTGGCTACCGCTGGCACGGGACGGCCGCTGCTGAAGCCACTTTTAGAAACGGCTCGCGCCATTTTCAAGAAAACACTATTTCTCATTCCTTGCGCTGCTGAGTACGAGATCGCGGGTTCGATTGCTGGCCGCGGCGGCCGCTTTTCTGATGGAGGCGAAAAGCAAAAACGCCCGTGTGTACGAGATTTCGGTGCACAATAAAGATCCCCAGGTGGTCAAAAAATCCGCAGCCCTACACTACGGCGCGCCTCATCACCTGCTTTGCGTCGGTGCGTTAAACCAACAGTCAAGTCAACTATTTCTCATTTTGTTTTCTTTGCAAAAAACATTTTTAACCCTTGTACGACACTTTTCTCCACGTTAAAGACTTCTAAAATATGAGTGAATGCCTTTTGGTCGTGATCGCCATCATGCCTAACCCATTTAATGCCTTTGCGTTTTCGCGTGTAGCACGGCCCGCCTAATTTATGTCATTCGGTATCTTTAGACCTTAAACACTTAATTTTATTTTTTCTGTACGTATGGCACGGGTATTAGATCCTTAATAGTACACCTTCACTTCTCTCTCTCTCTCTCGCTCCCCCCCTCCCTCCCTCCCTCCCTGCAAAAATTTCAATTCAGAACGGCTTTTTGGGCTTGTAACAGAAAAAAAGCCTGTCAAGAGCTTTTGAGGTTGATTGTAACGAGCACATTGTTTATGAATTTAATCTTTGTGTAAGACAAACAAGTCAGTGGTCACATGGGGAAGCATGTTATTTCTTGTTAAGAACTGGCCGCATGCGAGTGCAAGAATACCTTAGTTAGAAAGTTTCATGTGTGATGTCGAGGTTCATTGTGTTGCTAACAGTGCAAAGTATCCGTTGTAGTTACTTCACTAATAAGCATTTTGTGTTTCTCTGTGCAGGATCAGCCACTGTTTCCAGGCTCAAAGATTACTAGAGCTGAGAGTGTGCTTCTGACAATGGGACATAGCCTTAGGCATTCCATGTCTAAGGAGGCAACGGAGAGTGTCCTAAAGCTCGTGGAGGCTCACCTTCCTGATGGGACAGACTTTCCCTCAAGAAAGTATTCTTTTTATAAGAATTTCTTTGCGTGCAGGAAGAAGACACGCCATTTCTATTGTCAGTGTAAGGCATACATTGGTGAACTTGATGACGCCACTGATGTGATTACATGCTCCGACTGCAAAAAGCCACTCCAAGTGAAATATTTGGAAAAATACTCATTGTATTTTTCTATGCTTGACCTGGAGGAGCAGGTCCGTACTGTTCTGGAGGAACGCGGCACTGTGCCAAACAAATTTGCTCCTTCATATGATGTCGGTGACATCACACAGAGTGCAGCTTACCACAATTTGCCACTACAGCCAGGGGACCTTACAGTCACATTTAATACAGATGGTGTGCCGCTGTACGAAAGTTCCGGTTTTGGAATATGGCCTTTACTTCTTCAGGTAAATGAGCTGGCCTACAAAGAAAGTACACAAAGGCTCCTCCTGGCTGGCCTCTGGTTTGGCCAGAAAAAAACAATAATGAACTGCTTTCTCCTCCCTTTTGTGCAAGAAATGAACTTGCTTTCGACCCAAGGGGTTCGCTGGAAAGACAGGTCTGGGGCAGAGAGAACATCTAGGGTTTTGCCTGGCCCATGCACTGTCAACACTATTGCAAGGCGAGATGTAATGGCCATGGCACAGTTTAATGGCGAGTATGGCTATGCATGGTGTGAGCAGCGTGGTGAAATTGTTTCGAAGGGCAGAGGGCACTGTCGTGCATACAGTGCCAAAGTACCTGTCCAAAAGAGACGGACCGATGACTCTTTCATGGAAAATGCCAACAAAGCCCCGACTAAAAAGAAAAAGTCCAGCTGTCGCATCAAAGGTCTCAGTGTCCGCCCCTTGCTTAGTTACTCCAGCTTTAGTTGTGGATTCGTAGTGGACGACATGCATGCTGTGTGTTCAGGTTTTGTCAAGTCTACGATGTCGGTTTGGCTGGAATCTGAAATGTGCAAAGATTTCAGGATTCGTGAAAATCTTGAGGAGGTGAATGAATTGTTGGTACAAATGACACCGACCTGGGAACAGTCTTGCTTGGTCGCCCACTTGCGATGCGTGTTCACTGGAAGTCGTCAGAATGGTAGAATTGGTTATTGTTTTATTCCCCTGTGATGCTTCGTGGTTACATTCCTGCACCTAACTACAACAACTGGATGAAGTTCGTTGAAATGATGCAGTGCATGCTGGCTGCAACCATATCAGTGGAGGTTCTTGGACTGCTGAAAACTGACATGAGGAAATTTTTCGAGGAGTACGAAGGCTTGTATGGTGAAGAAAGCATGTCATACAATGCGCATCTCCTCATTCACCTCGTTGACTGTGTAAGTGACTGGGGTCCTTTGTGGGGATATTCCTTATACCCATTTGAATCTATGAATGGCAGATTAGGGAAATTTGTGTCTGGCACGCGGTATGCAGAAGTGCAGATTGTTGACAAGTTCAACATTCTTTATGCTCTTCCAAAGCTATGGAGGCATGTATCCCAATTCAGGCTACATGAATATGATTGCGACAAACACTTCGAGCGTCTTTTGAAGGGATATAGCCTAAAAAAGAATTGCGTACGTGTTGGGGGTGTACTGCTGCATGGAAAAGGCAAGCTAAGAAATGGCTTGCTGCACTACGACAAGATGAGCATAGGAAATTTCCGCTAGTGCGCTGCCGTATTGGACAAGTCTAGAAGTTCGAACTCTTTCATTCATTCAGGATCCATAATTGGACGCATTTCAGACACCATGGTAACCTGCACCTGTGGGCAAGCAAGGGGAAGGTGCAGTTGTCTTGTGACGCATGTCAGTCTTCATATTGAAGTGTTTAGGTCAGTGCACAGCGTTATAACAGGCAAATACAACAGTAGTGGCACTGTATTTGTGCAGGCTGAACCAACAGGTCAATTTGTGACTGTGGCAGCCACATCAGTGACTAAGTGTGTGGTGATGAATCATAATGGTACTGTTTATATGTGCACTCTGTGGGATGAACTTGTTCTTGAGGCTAAATAATTGTTTTTTGTTGAGCCAGTTGTAATTGTCAATTGTAATTCATTGTAATCCATTGTCATTGTTTATTGTAATTGTAAGTTGGAATTGTTCAATTGCATGAAATTTAATTATTCAAGCTACAAGGTGTGGCCGTTGCCCTGCAGTGGACACAAATAGCTGATGATGGTGACACTTGGTAATGTGGATCTGGTGTTTCACTTTTTTTAGGGTTTTGTGTGCCAAAGCAGCGCCTGGCCTTTGAGTTATGCCATAGTGAAGGGTTCCACATCAATTTAGACCATCAGGGGATCTTTAAAGGGGTCGTGAATAGAAAATGCATTTGTCTTTGCTTAATTTTGTCTGCTTGAACGGCCTTTTAAGAACATAAATCCCAAGCATTACCGGGGTTATGAAAGTCCGCAAGAGTTACGAAAATCCGTTCAAAATTAATGAAACTACGCGCGATGAGAAATCGCGCATAATCGTTCCCTCTCAACTCGACCGCGGACAGCGCGACGAAAGCTGCGCGCTCTCTCCCGGAGAAGGGGGCGGCTCGCGGCGTTCTCTTCGGCGGCCTTCGATATATCACATGCCGGGTAGTTTTCTCCTTTTCTCCGCAACGCGGAGGGGCCAATTTCCGGTCTGGTGCCACAAAAAAGCAGGCATGGGTGCCTGCTCGCAAGTGCGCGCTCGGGCTGGTAGGGCGTTTTTGAAGCAATAAACGTTTGTAGTCGAGTGGTCCCGTTGAAAGGAAAGTATTGAGCTCATCACTCGAACTCCGCGCGCACTCAAAACACAAAATAAACGGCAAAACTGTGTCTACAGGTTCAGGCATAGAAGAGGTTCGTACACAGCGATGACGACGACGGAAATGGGAGAATCTAGCCGCGAAGTTGACTAGTGACAGCCGATCGGGCAGCCATGGCCTATGTGACAACCCTTAGGCCATGCCGGGGGTTGCATAATGAGGACAACTGAAGAGAAAGCGGTTGGTTTTTCCGCGTCTTTCACATCGATTTGCGCGCTCACCGCGTCACGTGCACGTGTAATATTTGCCTCAGGTATTCCTGGCACTGTAATCTAAACGTCGCGCAGGTTTACTTGCACTACTCAAAGAGTGTTGCAGGGTCCCTTTAGTTCAGCTCTGCTTGCTTGTCAATGTGATGTCATAGCTGACGTCAGCAAGTTGCCAGGGAAGATGATGTGGGGAAAGTGGCACTGTGCACTTGTCTCGTTAACTGCAGGATAGACAAAACTGAACATTCCTTCTCTTTGAAGAACTCGTGACAGGGTAGACCGAGGACAATATTGCCCATGGACTGTATTGTTTAATCTGGTAATTAGGAAATGTTCACAACTTGCTGGAAAGTTTAACCCCGATCTTCAGAAAGCAAACTTAACTTACTCCATACGGCAGCCTTTTCGAAAGGTTGGAAAGGACCAGAATAAAAAACGACCAAATTGGTCTCAGAAACCTTCCTTTAAGACACCCTTCTCGCAGGAAGTTAGGCACCTGGAAACAAGGCTAATGTGCGACATGCCAGTCCACATGCGGCATGTGGGTGGGAGTTGACTTTTGCACCAGTAGGGAAGGCCGTCTCAGTGGCAGCGGTTTTGAAGCACCCAAATCAGCCTGCTCCATCAGTATGCCCTGTCCGTACCCCAGTAGAGAAATTGAAGGGTAACATCGTGACAGATATTTGATCAGCACTTGCACTAGTAGCGCGGTTCATTGCGCAGTTTTTCTCTACACTATCACTCGCTTTCTCGAATGTGTAACTGTTTTCCCCCATATGTTGTCTTCTTGCGGGCGACGGGAAACTGTAGCTATGCCTGCCTGTGTCGTTTTGTGTGCGGAGGCAGTGTGGTGGTGCTGGCGCTCACGTGCTGTCCATGACAGCCACTGTGCATGTGGGTAGTTTTTGTGTGCAGGGAACGCTTCATTCTTTTCAGCTTTACCAGTGTCTCGCACACAATGCATGCAATCTACAAACTCAGATAAGCTATCGTAGTCTGCATTGTTGGTTGGGAAAAGGGCATGTTTAAGGTGAATCAGGAGCTACCTCAGGTAGAGCTTACTTTTCGTACTGAAATCTCAGGAAGAGCTTGCATTCTGGCATGTTGGTATTGCATGATTGTAATTTCAGCGCATAAAAAACACTGAAGGACAATACAGGGAAACATTGGGCTAAAATGTCTAATCTCATGTGTACCTCTTCACTAGTCTTTTAGTCTTGTATATTCATGCCTGATAAACAAAAATTTAGTTGGAAGTTAGCGCTTATCCCCGTCTTGTTTTTTTTAAAACTCGTTAAGGTGCCAAACTGTGTCGGAAGGAAAAAGTTCTTCTTCAGCTAGGTTTGTGATGCATGGGTTAGACACAGAACTATGAAAAGGTGGTTTTATTGTTTGCCTGGTTTATTGAACACTAAGTGACAACCATATTTTACCACCTACATCTTTCATAGATAAAAAATGAGCCTGTTATGTCACTACAGGCCTTGTTTTAAATAGCAATAGACAGGCTGCTGCTGCATATTTTTTTGGGCTGTAAGAAGCATTCAAAAGTTTCAGCGGGAGTAAGCACGTTGCATTGGAAACCTGTTGATTTCATGCTGGAGAACTAGTACAGTGGAATGCTGATAATATTGCAGCATTTCCCGTTGTACAGTGTGAACTTCCCGCCAGGTACATAGTGGTGTACCTTCCCGTTTGTCTGTTAGGCGGTGCTCGAAAGCAAGGAAGAGGACGAGGAGTGCGCGCCGAACATAAGGAAAAGAGGAAGAAGACCGTGGAACGGTTGAGGCTAGCCAGAGCTCGTTGCTTGTGGGCACAAGTCGCCTTGTCTAATAAACCCAGTTTGCCTTTACTATTGTAACCATCGTTACAATATGACTTTCAAGGAACCGCGAGGAAGTGTCGTATCACGGGGGTTGTCGTGCGACCGGGGTGCGGGTAAATACCGGCCTAGTCGACGGTCTCACACGACAGGTGGGCTCAGGACTTATTTAAACTAGTACATTCAGCACATTCTCGCGCACACTGCGTTCCTTTCACTGAAATCTCGTTTAAACAAAACATTGGCTTCAATGCACGCTGCGAAGGTGGTTGGAAAGCAAAGCTTTAAAAGACACCCACGATTTCCCGTGCGACTCCACTTGAATTGACACGTGGCTCTACAAAGAGTGAAACCAAAGTTTCTGCCAGCCATTACAAGGAATTCGCGGGGCGGCATCGGGAACGCAGCAGCAGCGTCGGCGAAAAATGTCGATTTATCTGTGCCACGGTGCGTCGTATGAAGTGGGTAGTCGCAAGTCCAGTGGACGTATCAGCGTGGTTTCACTGTATCCATGCTTTATTCTTTGTGTATAAATGTAGTTCTTACTATGGTAATTTTATAAACGGAGCATAATCCTATCAGCCTCCAATATTTGTGTTCAAAGGCTGGGGAATAAATAAAAAAGCATAACCATAAAGCAGTTAGTTCCTTGGGATTTATCACCACTGAAACATAATCCAAGGTTCTTAGTTAATATGCAATTGGGTCAACGACAGCAAGTGTAAGCATTTTCCATCAGTGGTTTTATTCTAGGAGGTTTGTGTTGTTTGAAAATTTTGTTTTCACCGTGGAAAGAATTTGATAAAGTAAGCTTCATCCCTGAAATGCACGAGTGTAGTCATGCCTCTAGCTTTCAAGTTGTGGAAAATGTCAATTTGCGGCATTACAAGTGAGTAAGATAAGTGGCGCTAAATGAATTGTGGTGTTGGTTCTGTACACTGTATGGAGAAGTTTCAAGGGGAAAGATCCCTTTATCCTGCTCTAGGTAAACCATCATCTGTCTCTCGATAAGGCATGTAGCTGACACATATCGATGACATTTACGTTTCCTTTGTGTATTTATAAATGGTCATGAATTTGCAGAGGCCTCCAAGCTGCTGAAGCAAGCCAGAAAGATTCTGTTTGGAGCGGAAGAAGGTGTGCCCAACGTGCGAGCTTGCCCCAAGGTAATTTCCTCTTGTGTACCTGCATTTGTTTGAGCTTTGCTAGTTGTGACAATTTTGTGACCATGACGGTGCCAACCTGATGTGAAATTTGGTATTTATATTACCGTATTTACTCGCGTAATGAACCCACCTTTTTTTCAGAAAATTCGGCATGAATTTGGGGGGAGGGTTTATTATTCAGGAAAAAATTGTAACAGCTTTTTTAAAAGTTGAAATTCCACACAATAAAGTTGCTAAGAGAAGCTTGGCAGAGCCTTACCATTTCAGTAAAAACACCTGGGTGATTATGTAATGGATTTTTTTTTATTCTGAACATGCCAGTGTCCCCCTACTCGCCATGGAGCAGTCCTCCTCACTGAAGTCGCTTGCGGCTTCACATTCGTAGTCGGCCCACAACGCGCAGTCTTCTGTGCCGTCAAGACACTCCGAAACTTGTTTTCTCACACCTGAAACTTCCCTTTTTTGGGCCTACGAAGCACACGACGATCCTTGTTCATTGACCAAAAACTTTATTTTCGCCCATAGCATACACGCAGTGGGTCAATACTCAAATGCTGCCAGCCGCGCGGTTTCTATGTGCATCAACGCATGCTCCACCACCTTCAGTTTAAAACTGTCTGTGCAGCTCATGTACTGGCCCATCGTACGGCGCGCACCAGGAGCACAAAAAAAGGTCGGAACACAGCTGAACAACAACGCCATAGATCGTCATGGCGAAGTCGCGGAACAGCAAGAGCAGGGGAGTGCGGAGTACGTTTAGTGTTTTGTTCGCACACCGCCAGAACCAGCCGGTATGGCAAAGAGAAGGGAAGGAGTGCGGAGTGCGTTTTGCGCTTTGCTCGCACGCCGCAAAGTTTTTATGGCAGAAGGTTTTTGTGTTCAGCAGGCGGCACACCGCAAGCGTGCAATTTTTAAATTGTGAGCCACAGCATTCCCACTCATGTCTCCGAATAGTGTTGAGATTTCTTTTTGTTGGAATGCGTTTTTAGCATTTATGCTTGTACTGTGGCGCAATATCAAGCTACTGTGATCGTCTACAGCATCAGCAACCATGCTGAGATAAAAACATATCTCCGCTGCATTTTTAAGTGTAATTCACTTCTTAAGCAACCCTGAACCTGCGTCCACCGGCGATGTCCGCGCACGTGGAGATGGGCGCGCGCAGCCTGGCCGCTGATATGGCACATACCCACGTGGGGGATTGGCCAGGAATCTCCTCGTCTTCCTTGGCAACGGGGGGAGATGGGCGCGCGCTGCCTGGACGCTGACATGGCACATACCCACGTGGGGGATTGGCGAAGAATCGGGCGTGAGAAGGGCTAATGCACCCGCTTAAAGGAGTACTGACACGAAATTTCAAAGCTCAGATCCGCTCTAGCAATCAAGTACAACGACAACACAAATAGGTGTCTGTGCATGGCACATACCCACGTGGGGGATTGGCCAGGAATCGGGCTTGAGAAGGGCTAATGCACCCGCTTAAAGGAGTACTGACACGAAATTTCAAAGCTGAGATCCGCTCTAGCAATCAAGTACAACGACAACACAAATAGGTGTCTGTGAATAAATGCATCTTTCTTTCTTTGTAGTTGTGTGTGTGTGTGATCTCTCTTTCGCGAACATTACCGAACCGCGCAAATTCAACTTCTGCATTCGCACTTTCACATTCTTCCCCTCGGGGAAATGCGAGGAAATTTTTTAAAGATGCTTACCTCCATAAGCAGCACTGTATGACAGTATTCTTTGATCTTGAAAAGGCGTACGACACTGCTTGGCGGTACGGCATCCTCAGCGATTTGAAGTCCTTTGGTATGTCGGGTAAAATGTGGAACACGCTTGCAGTTACCTCTCTGAAGGAACGTTTCGCGTGCGAATTGGAACTGCACTCTCTAGAGTTCATGTGCAGGAAAACGGTGTTCCGCAAGGTGGAGTTTTGAGTTGCACGTTGTTTATTGTAAAAATGAACTCTCTTCGGAAGGCTCTGCCACCAACCATTTCCTGCTCAATCTATGTAGATGACGTGCAATTATTTTTTAAGTCTTGTAACCTGTCTATCTGCGAGCGACAAGTCCAGCTTGGTGTTAACAAGCTAGCTGGCTGGGCAGATAGCAAGGGTTTAAATTTAATCCAGTGAAGTGTACTTGTGTTTTGTTTTCGAAAAGGCGCGGCATTCGGCCGGATCCAGACATCAAACTCAATGGTGTCTCAATTCCAGTCAGAAATGAACACAAGTTTTTAGGTGTAGTCCTTGACGAAAAGCTCTCGTTCATTCCACACATAAAACAACTTAAACATAAATGCTTAAAGGCCATGAATATACTCAAGGTTCTCTCCCACTCTTCATATGGGGCTGACAAACAACTTCTTTTACGTGTTTTTACCAGCCTGATAGGTTCACGATTAGACTATAGAAGCGTTGTTTATGGGTCAGCAATTAAGACATCCCTCAAAATGCTGTACCCAGTGCTTCATCTGGGGCTCCGGTTGGCATGTGGCGCCTTCCGGACTAGCCCGGTCGAAAGCCTCTATGTGGAGTGTAATAAGTGGAACCTACAACGTCAGCGAGCATACACAGATCTCCTTTTTGCTTTTAAAATTTAATCTATGCCACACCATCTTTTTAAATTGGCTTTTTATGATACGTCTATGACTGCACTACTCCTAAACCGACCATCGTTCTCTGCGCCCTTCTCGTACAGAGTTAGAGAGAAAGCGTCAGAGCTTTCTGTCACCTTTTTAGACACCATACAAAGTTCTCAAACAGATTTTATAGCACCATGGCATATCCGCCCTGTATCATGCGACACATCCTTCACACATGTAGATAAATACCGAGCTCCCACACGTGCAATTCTGCAGCACTTCTTGTATTTGCAGCAGAAGTATCAATTTTCTGAATTTTATACGGACGCCTCTAAAACTGCCACCTCTGTGTCCTGCGCGGCGCATGGGCCCGGCCTTAATGTCACTAGAACTCTTAACAGTAATACCAGTATCTTTACGGCAGAGGCTTATGGTGTACTTCTTGTTGTTAATCATATCCTTCAAAGTCACATCCCACAATCCATTATATATACAGACTCCCTCAGTGTCGTGCGGGCGTTGTCGTCAACAAAGTCTTCAAAAAATCACGTTGTAAATCTAATAGTCAAGGGTATTATGTCTGTGTATGTCCACAAATTTGAACTAGTCCTTTGCTGGGTCCCTGGCCACTGTGGTATAGCCGGGAACGAAGCAGCGGATCGAATGGCCGCTGCTGCTACACTCTCGAATACAGTAGACATAACCACATTACCCTACACCGACGTGAAACCACACATCAGACAACAACTTCGCAAAACATGGCAAACACACTGGAGCGAACAAACCGACAAGTTACACTTACTAAAACCACACTTGGGACCATACACCACCGACACACGCAATAGATACACTGAAGTCGCCTTGGCTAGATTACAGATAGGCCACACTCACGCAACGCACTCGCACGTGCTCACTGGATCTCCAAGACCTCTGTGCAGCAGGTGCGGAGAGGCCCTATCCGTGATCCACATCCTCATAGAATGTAAGGCACTCGACACTACACGACGCAAACACTTCCCTCAACTACACACACGACATATTCCACCACACCCATCATACTTCTTAGGGGATGATGCCATGTTTCCTGTTCAGCCCACCTTTAGGTTCCTATCAGAAGTTAACTTTTTACAACTCATCTCATACCACCCATAGCTTTACCCCTGGTCCTATACACCAGCCACCTTATTTATTTTTCAACCACTCTTGTTCTTCACCCTGGCCCTTTACACCAGCCGTACTCATAGTTTTTAACTGATTTTATTTCGTGTTGTCTCCTCATCAAATAACTTTCTGTTTGGCGCTCTTTGCCCGTGTCGGCCTTGCGCCAATAAAATCAAACCATCATCAAGACAGGGTATCGCCACATCCAACGAATGCAAATTGTTTAAAATGCAGGTTTTGTGGGAATATGTTCATCAGTAGGCGAGTCAGCGATAAAAAGCCATGGCACATGGAGACAGGAGGTAGTAGATCCTTAAAGGTACCTGGTGCTGTGCATCAGTAAGCGATCCGTCCTTGCCATCCTAGTACAGTCATTACGTGGAAATGCATGAATTGGTGACAGATTTTGTGGGTGTTAAAGGTGACCTCTTCTATGAAATTGCACACAAATGACCTCTTCAATGAAATGTTACCAGACAGCAAAGTGGCGAAGGCCTTCTGTCATGGAGAGGCAGCGCACTTACACAGCATGATGTTCTTTGGCCCCTTTTCATTTACTTTTTTTCATTTGCGCTACGAGAGATAGAGAGAAATGTGGCATTGTTTGATGGGTCTTCAAATGATTGCTTACATCGAAGCAAGTAGATATTCCAAAATCTGAAACCTCAGTTGAAAAGATCGTCGAGAAGGGACTGGCAACATCAGAAAGATAAAGGCAGAGCTTGCAGCAACAGTTACCGATTTAATATTTTCAGCTGATACCTTTGCTGACAAAGTAAGAGGAGAGCAACATTACGTACGTTTGAAAACAGTACAATTGAATAAATAGCCTGAAAAAAACAGCAAGAAAAAAAACCCTCTAAACAGCAACCAAGAAAAATAAAGCTGGCGGAGCTTTCACGAACTCCTTAGCACCTACCTAAATTTCGTGCGCTAATGTTTTAGGTATTGCACAATAAGAAACTTTTGCATTGTGTTAGAAATATAATCTCCGATTATTTCAAAGACACATTACATGTGGTCATTGGAAGTCCTTGAAAGCCCTTGAATATTTTATTTTGGAGCCTGTACGAACCCTTAATATGATGGGTGGCGAACACAGCAGCTAAGTGTCTTGGCCTGCAATCAGTGTTGAGCTTTTTGTTTCTCATTAGAGCATGCATTGCGCTGGCTCTCACTGTGTGAGTGCAGCAAACAGTGCCTGGTAGCAGTTTTGTTTTGAAGTAGCAGCTGTTGCTGTTCACCATATGTGGGATGTGCACCTCTACCAAGTAATTTTTAGTACTGTTTGTGAAAAGAACTGGGCTTGACGCCACAACAGGGCTATTGACAAAACTGCTAAATGCTTCTTTTTTTTTGTCAGATTCACATTGGATTGGGCGTGTTGGTAGAGGAACCAGGACTGGTGGCCTTGAAGGAGTGCTGTCCCGGGGCTCCTGCAAAGTTCGCGAAGGGCCTGCTGAGGCAACTCTTCACGAAAGAGGAACTCCAGGGCAAGTCCCTCTATGGACGCAAGTCCAATGCGCATCCTGGCTGTGTGCAGAGAGAGGGCCTTGACTCGGTCAAGGTGAAAGCCATCATTGGTAGGTAGCTTTTCCACTTTCGGTAGTACATGTACCCTATTATCTTTGATATCCTATATATGGATATATGGGTAATCACAATGAGTTGATTCAGTCTTCAGTTGATGTGTGGGGGAAATCAACCATTTAGAGTCCAACTAAAGTTTGGGTTTGGGCTAGTTGGTTCATATTTAAACTGGGAAACGGCGCTTTAAACGACGACAGCGAAGAAGAAGACACAGACACAGCGCTAGTGTCTGTGTCTTCTTCTTCGCTGTCCTCGTTTAAAGCGCTGTTTCCCAGTTTAAAACTTTAGAGCCCACATTGTGGTCGACATATGTGATGCTGTGAATGAGTTTTGGTGTTTTATAAGCAGCCTAGGTGTGAATTTCAGTCTATTCTTCAAAACAAATGGTACCAAGACTGAACATCTCTGTGCATGAGATCTGAGTACAGGGTCGCTAACCCTGCCACACAGCACACAACTGGCACAGCACGTCACAAATTTCCCCGCTATCTGTGCTGTTCTGATATTTTGGTAGTTCTGTGCTGTTCTTATATTGGTCATAAACATCGCTGGAAAGTGGCTGGGAGTTGCCACTAATTAATGTTTTCCTTAGCATTTCCATTAATTGTTTGAATTTTGAAATATAATTGGTATCGTTATTGGGACGATTAGGGCAAAAGCCTGTCATTCTGCGAAAAAGTGTTGTCGCCGTGGTTGTCCGGTCAACAAAATGGTTGCCGCTGTAAAGAGTAGAAAATAAATGTGGGTGATTCGATGGAATTTGAACCTGGGTCACCACGGCACCAGTTCCTTGCGCTACTACTGCGCCATCTCTGCACCTTGCCAGCGGTGGAACAAAAGTTGTTGGTCATTTCTGGTCAACGATGACAAGTTTTGTTTTTGTTGTTGCTCCACCGTGCGCCAACGTACAGAGATAGCGCTGTGGTCTGGCCAGGAGTCGAGAGCTTGAAGAAGCCAATGTGCTTGCTTCACATAAATCGCAAAACTATGAAACGTAAAAGTTGTAAAGTTCGTGTCGTAACACCTGAACGTGATGTCATGTGAGTATAATAGGTGTACACCAACCATAAAAAGCCCCAATTCTAGGGAAGCTGTTGCGTGTGCCAGTCTGCTCTCTGGTGTAATCGAAAGCGACAAAACGAAATGGACAAGACGCAAGCATGGTGTCGCAGAAAAGAAGCTGGTCAAAGTAATATGCGCCAAGGGACAAAGAAACCAAAGCGAAGATGTGCAAATACAATGTAGCGGTAACGAATCTAATTACTATGCCCAGGTTTTCGCCTTGAAAGCGCACGAGTTCCTTGAGGAATTTTATTGCCTTTATGACCGCTTTAAAGCAGCCATGAAGAAAAAATACAAGTTTGTGTTATTCGAACGATCTTGTGTTTTATAGTGCATCCAGTGCTTGTTCGAATGCAACTGATGCTTTATTCACTGAGAAATAAATTAATTGA
This sequence comes from Haemaphysalis longicornis, assembly GCF_048455015.1. Lineage (NCBI taxonomy): Eukaryota > Metazoa > Arthropoda > Arachnida > Ixodida > Ixodidae > Haemaphysalis > Haemaphysalis longicornis. Next base: position 29,036,080 of record NW_027526204.1, on the reverse strand, counting down.
AGGTAAAAATTTGATTTTCCCGCTAAATCGTGTGTTTTCGTGGTCTGCATTGACATCACTGGAACCGACCGCTCTGGAGACGATTGGGAAGTTTACCGTTAGTGAACCTAGATGGCACCAATATACCCCGGCAAGCCGTTTGCTGCCTTTGGTTTGTTTTTGTCCCTATTTAAACCTGGGTTGTTTTTGTTTAGGGAGAAAATCGTTTCGTGAAACACTGTGCTCGTTCAACAAATATAGTCACGTAAGAAAACGTTGGTTGCATCAATCCGCCAGTGTCGTCTGAGACAACCCCAAAGCCCCCCAGTCCTGTGCAGCTAAACCAAGCATAGTGCGTGCAGTACCAACAGCAGTATGCATCGGTCCTTCTATGTTTAAGTATGCTTTCGTAACTTCCACTGTTCGTCCCACCATTCTTAAGGCTTCAAAAAGAATGTGCCCTGAAGTTAAGCGCAAATCGCTCGTTCGGCAAGCTTATAAGCTCTGCCTATTTTGCTTTTGCCGGCCTCCGCCAATCGCAGAACTGGCTTGTATGACATCATAGGTTCTGTTGCGGGAAATTAGCTAGTGGATCGCATGGTCATTCCCTTTTGTCCTAATTATGAAGCTTATTTGAACGAAGTTTGTTAAAAGTGGTGTCAGGATGATTCTAATGATGCAATCTTTTGAATGAACCAACTTTTTTGTTTTCTCTTCATGGCTCCTTTAAGGTGCTTCCACATAGCATTTTAGTAGCAGTCCAGGTACAATAAGCTGTTGTAATAATTTATTTCCACTGCTTTTTCATTATTGTTTTAAGGGGAATGCAGTCTAGCTCATTACAAAAAAGATTCATTCATACCTCGTGTAGCATGGAGAATAGATTTACTTTACTATAAGGTGAACGTTGATGAGCCTTTGCACTTTTTGTGATGTCTGGTGTTCGTTTTTTTTTGCGAACAATTTTGTTTTAGCCACATTTGTTGTCATCAAGTTGTTTGCAATGTGGAATACCATTAAATACTATATACTTTCTTGCTCCTCTATTGCAAATGCTTTGCCTGGCCCATTTTTCCTTAAAACCTTGAAGTGCTTCAACTTGTGGTTCTACATAGAGAATGCTCTCGGCGAAGCATTGTGCTTTGTTCAGCAGCAAATTCGTGTTGTAGTTTCACAGATGCTCCTTAATGTGTGTACACCGTTCATTGCCAGAGAAATGATACAACACAGGGAGACGTGGTAGGCCGTTTTTGCAATGGTGTTAGCAAAGCAAAAATCCGCATTATGCTGAGGCTCGTGCTGCGGTGCCATTTGCTTGTAACCAAAATCTTGGTGAGAATGGCACAGTTTGCCTGTAATGGCTCTCACTAAACCTGTTACCCTGACTCAAGGCAGCTGACAGGGAGAAGTGTTGTCACCCACCCATTTAACCTTCTTTGGCCAATTCTGCTTTTGTTAGTCAGGTGTGGGCAAAACCTGTAAACTTTTAACTTCCTCTTGGAGGAATACTTCTAGAGAGTGACGAATTTTGAGTTACCCAGTTCAAAAGAAAAGTGCTAGCCGGTTTTTGTTTACTTTAGTCTCATTATGCTCCCTTATTATTTTCTCTGTGTAACATCGGAGCGAGCTAACCTTCCCTTCTATGGGGGAGGGAGCACTTGTGGGAGCAGCCGCCAGCTGCGGGAAAGGGGGAGGAGGCAGGGGGATTTTGGCGAATGATGACGACGCACAAGTCGGCCATAGAAAGCTTCACTTTAAAAACTGCTGTTGCATATTGCTAGGCTCAGAAATGCAGCACTAGATAACCACGAATTTACTACCGCAATTCTATGTTCAAGTGCATGCCAAGTTTGTGACATTCTCTGAATTCGTTTGTTTTGCAGCATACACAAGCACAGAATTCAAAGTGGACCCGATCAGGCTTAAGGCAAGCCTTTCGTCCCTCCTTTGGCGGAAATTGAAGTGAGGCTGCTAAAAGTACCGCTAACAAAAATAAAGCCTATGTAACTAAAAAACAGCAGCCACGTGACGTTTGTTTGCATGTTTTATCACAGATTAAATGCCCACATTGATTTTTACGTTTCTTCCCACACACACGAATGAAAAGTCCCCTGTACAGATTTATTGGCCTCAAAGTTTGGTTTATGTTACTTTACTGAGTGTCAATAAGTACTTGATAAAAATTCTTTTAAACTCAATAAAATGTGCAGAGTATATATTCAATTTAAACTGTATAGGGAACTTTTATAGAAACTTAATAGAGTTAATCTACCAAGTTTCAATAAGTACTCGATAGAAAAAGTCTTTTGAAACTCAATAAAAATTTTATGCATATTCATTTTAAACTCTGTAGGGAACTTTTATAGAAACTTAATAGAGTTAATCTATTGAGTTTCAATAAGTACTCGATAGAAAAAGTCTTTTGAACCTCAATAAAAAGTTTTATACATATTCATTTTAAACTCTATAGGGAACTTTAATAGAAACCTAATAGATCTAGTCTATCAAGTACTCGATAGAAAAAGTCTATTGAACCTCTTCGTCCCATTTCAATAGGAACGCGGTGGCCAAATAACGTTTGAAACTCTATAGGCAGAGTCAATAGAAACTTAAAAAGAAATCATTAGGTTATTTCGACAAAACTCAATAAACTTTCAAAACCAAAGCGATAAAAATTTTTATAAGGGCGTACGCACCGCTGATCGGGAGCAGCAGGGCGTAAGAAGAGGCACGCGCTGAACAGGACAAGCAAACAATGCCCGCGAATCATACCCGGGAAGTCGGTGCGAATCCGCTTTCACAATGTTAAACCCTCACAGATTTCTTATTAGTTTAGAGCTTTGTTCTTAGTTTTCTATAGAAAATAAATTGTAGTGCGCGAACATTTATAATCACTCCAACGCTACCAATCAGAGCTGTGAGCCTAGCTGGAACGTAAAGCGCACGACAAAATTCACTTTTTCCACATCAAGATGCCCTGATCTAAGTGAACGTTTTCACGCTAGTAGAATTGCTGATGCCAACGCCTCTTTTTCGTATCACCACCTCCTTAGTAACTCGTTTGATGCTTTTTGCCCTCGGGGTAATTCGTTGCAGATCAATATTATCTTCCGTATACCCGTCACAAAATAATTAGATACAAGAACGCAGAGCTGAGGTTTTAACTACTCTTCTACACTCTTAAAAAAAAGGTCGGAGCATTCACTAATGGAATACTAACAAGTTACTTGTCCCAGTATACACTAGGTACTTAGTAACTGGAGGTAGTAAATGTAGCACTTGTCAGAATTACTAACCGAAGCAGGCAGTAAGTACCACTACCCCCACTAGTAAAGTCCCAGCGATAGCACTCTTCTGAGTTACACGCGTTTACTAACTGGCCATGCACAACCTAGTCATAAGCACGACCTCAATCTAGTGCTACCACTTCCTACACTCAGTTAATTTACTAACCATGCCGTTGTTAGTGGCAGACTCTACGTACAAAACCGCGAGGTAGTAAGGTTCGTAAGGAGTTAGTAAATACGGCCGTTACTACCTTTTTACGACCTTTTTTATTAAGAGTGTATTGATTTAGATTTTCAGAGGGTTTCGGACCATAAATATTGGCGTGATTTTAACTACTCACCACAGCTGGTTTAAACGTATATGTTCAGTCGGCAGCATATCTGTTGAAAATTTGACTACCTACAACGAACTATCAGTGCAGCACCAGAGGAAACGAAATTACTAATGTGCAAATCACTAACTGCTCCGGTTCATCATTACGCCTCAATTGTTTTGTGTCCGTATAAACAATACAGTTTAATCAAATTGAACCCATGCAAAGAAAACCAACCTGTTTCATCTGTCGTCACTATTACCTCATTCTCACAATTCAGCCCTTTTATCCTTAAACCTCGCGTCACCTTCTACGCGAAGCACTAAAAGATGAAGTGAGATATGGAAGTAGAAAGTGAAGTGAACACGCCACAAAGTAATACTAAAGATTAAGTACTTTAGGGATTGCTTTCTGAAAGGAAAAACTTAAAAAAAATGTCTGGTAATAAAATAATTTTCTAAGCATTGTAGTATGCCGAATTGCGATATTTGTGGCCTCTACAGACCAATACTTTGTGCTGTTAGGCCAGTGCAGAAGTGTATTGTCTTAAAGTTATTGTTTGTGGCGACACATCTGTGCCGCAGCGGAAAAAAAATTAGGTGACAGCACTGCAACAACTCATCCGCTGAATGCGGTTGCGTATAACGCGATGCCTATCTGTATTAAGAGAACAAGCCGTAATTTTCTATGACAGTTCTTCACCCGTACAAGTTCTGTTCAGTTATTTCAAGGAGGAACCTTACGAAAGTCTGAGGCCGAGCCATTATGCGTAACACTACACCAACCGTGATTCATAAAGAAGACCGGAATATTCTGTCGCCGTCTACTTAAAAGCAAAAAACGCTGTGAAACAAAAAAAATGGCCGCGTATCTGCTCCTTTTGTTGCGAATGTCGTCAAAAGACGATAGTCTTTGTAGATATTTGCCAAGGAAATGCCCCTCTTTGCTTTCCCGCTCACCTCTCATGCTGTTCCTGTACCATCGCGCTCATCGCAAGGTGAACACACTAAAGATTTGCGCAAGGTGATTTGAATTTACCGCGTTCCACTGCTACAGGCCAGGTTCCTCGATGCCGGTGCTGCAGTACGGCGAAGACGCGCGCGAATGGAGGCGGCCGACTACAAGGTTTATAGAACCGCGTGGCCGTGCTCCACGTGCGTTCCAAGCAGATCGTGGAACCTAGCTAGTGAAACCTTTCGTTGCTGTTGCCGCATGATTTTTCATATGCCGCCAGGAGGCTGCGGTTTTCCGCAGTAGATGTAGAATATATTTTGCTATCGAAAAACCAAGCACCCACGATTTTTTTTTATAAAAGAACACTGTAAATATCCCTTGTGTACTAATTTGCTGTCTTATATTTGCGTAATGTCTTGTTCTTGTTCAACAAAGTTGACAAGTATGAACTCATAAACCGGGCTTAGACGCTCACATTTGGCTATGAGTATATAAGACTATTGCGCAGTATGCATTTTACTTTGGCCGGGTGGCTGAATCGAGTCACAGACGGACAGAAAGACCGACAGACAAACAGACAGACCAAAATTTCTGAGTTTAAGTAGCCCAAGAAAGACTACCGTCTTTAAAAATTCGGGCTCACCCATTCATAATAACATTAATCGTCCCGCATACCTTCAAGGGCTACGCCATCTGGCAAGTCGCCGACTCCGCCTTCCTTGAAGACGTTTCTCGTGTAATTTTTAATAAGTGCCCTGACGGTTCGTAGGTACACAAGACAAATATTTTGCCGTTATGCTTGGCTATGCCTGTGCCCAGTCTTTTTCTTTGTTGCCCTATGAGCTGAGTGAAGCGGCTTAAGTCGTCCTGGTGTTGGTTTGCCCTTTTGTGCAGCTTGACTTCGTCGCACCAGGAGTCTAAGTTCTTCCTTCCTACGCATGAACAGAGCGGGCAATGGGGCAAGGTGGACACGAAGTGTCACAATCTTGGCGAAACCGTTCTACAAATTTAATTAGTAAGTCCTGCAGATTACCTGAGCGAAATCCTGTGCAGGCGCATGTAACTCCTCACCGTAATGGTCAAACAGTGACGGTTTAATATTCCCGACTGTTTAGGCGACAAGGGGTCAATTAAAGCGCACGTAACATGCACAAGTTATTACGTCGTTAGAAGAAGATGGATTGAAATTTTACCCGTCTGTTTTGTGGGGTAGCAAATACTCTCCAGGGTGGCACTCCTGGAGTTGGCAAAGCATGATTCTAATTCAAAGCGCGGCTAAAACTAATATACGAGGGCGCCGGCTGTGTATCAAGGACAAAGGGGCTGTGTGTCCTCGTCCCATAGCAGTTTTCTACACCTTTAAGGGACACTGAAGTGACTTTGTCAAGCTCCCGTTTTTGCTTTTACTGCGTAGACTGTCTAAAGTGAGCACACTTTTCATCAGTTACACGAAGAGATAAGGCGGTTTTTTAATTTGCAAAACCTGAAAGCAGAAACGCTACCGTGCGCAGTTTTTGCCGGCTCTACCAACTAACCGCAGTGACGTCCAGTAACGGTGCTACGTGATTGAACAATGTCCAAGCTTAGCATTCAAATACGTTTCAGTTTCGGTTATGTGAAGCAACATGGTTGGCACCCGACATTATCGTTCGATGGGCATTCTCGATTTCTCAATATTCGCCACCCCACGCTTCTGCCCTATCGGCTGCAAGATGCCTAAGACAAGCCTAACAAAACGGTTTGAAATCGTAGCAATCACTATCCGAGGCCCACGCAGTGGACGAACCTCCTCCGCTTTACCGCAGACGCCCAAATGCCAAGCGCTTTTCCCCCCCTTTTGGAGCTTGCCTCATTCATTCGTGTACCACAAAAAACGTGTTCGCACGAGACCAAGGGTCTGCTGATTCTGGCCTGTGCCTACACCCCGAAAGTATTCGGTACTTAAGGCAACATCACACCAAGGAGAACTCGCAAGTGCGTCAGTGTCAATCTCCGCCCGTTTTGCAAACTCGGTCGTACAGCGATGAACGTTACGGCCCGAAAATGGTGAATATAGGATAAATGACATCGGCCGAAAATCAAGAACTCAACTTACAAAAAAAAGAATGTCCCCTCGAGGATTCGAACTTGCAACTTGCATAATAGTATAGCTACCACATCAGACGGCTCGGACACAAGCCAACACTGCCACGGCTAGAAATACAAGGTATATAATGTATACCCAGTTTACATATTTATTTACTTTAGCATTTCAAGCATCTGAGATGATTTTGTTTTATTGCTCTCGTGCAGTAAGCGTCCCCCAAATTTCCACGCGGAAAAGTGTCGATCTATATTTCCTCATGTGCGCTGGTGACATTACGGTGTGGTCAGTGCATCCAGACCTGTCACGGCAAGCCGAGTGCCTCCAGCAAGCACTAACAGACTGCCAGAGACGGTGCAAGTTTGCGGGCCTCACTCTCTTGCAAGAGAAGACTGCTTTAGTTCCCGTGGCCAAAGCGTCGGCCCGCCGCCTCCTTGCAGTGTCACACTTTCACTGCAACTGAATGGGGACGACATGCCTACTGTTTACCGTCTTGAAGTCCTAGGACTAGAAAGATGGGCATGAGGGTCAGCAGATCAGTGGCTCCGATCTGCTCGACAGAAAGCCGGACAGTCGTTTGACCTCACTCGCCGCATCTCTCAGAAGTCTGGCGGGGCCTGCTGGACGATTGCCCGTCTCCTAGTGCGTTCCGTACTACAGCCACAACTCACAGTTCCAGCACATGACGCAAGCGGACTGGGCTCGGCTTGAGGCCATCAACAGGGCCGCCATGCGCACCATTACTGGCCTCCTTGGCATAACACCAATTCCACCGCTACAACCCGAAACCCAGCTAAACACGCTAGGTGAGATAATTCATCAGCGTGGTTCCGCTGGCCTGCTAAAGCGTGGATGTGTAACAGAGGCAGCAGCTATCGATGCATATATGGGCCTGGTTTCTGATACTATGCAAGCCTTTTCTGTGACTAGACCACCCTGGCTCTACCATAAGGTGACGGACAACATGCCCCTGGCAAGGGTAAATGTGCGAACCTCTGGCCTTCACCAAACTCCGGATGCAGCCCTCCTTCATGTCCTTCACTGGGCGCCTGCGACGCAGATACAAGTCATGCAGGCTTTCGTAGACGCCGGGGCACACGGCTGCCTCGTAACCACAGCCTTGGCTTGTCCCTCTCACCCAACCTTAAACCAGTGCTGCGCCTACGAAACCTTCCGCCCTCTACCAAGCCTGTTGGCAGAACATGCTGCTATTCGGGATGGTCTCCAAGCGCTTGCATCGACAGTAACTACCAGCGTGAAACTGAAAATATACACAGATTCAACGAAAGCGATACGTGGTCTACGTCGCGTTGATCGTAGCACCGGCATGTCGGCGCGTATTCACGCGATCCTGTACACACACCCATACTCTGTGCGTGTTTTGTGGATTCGCCGGGATATGCTTCCTACCCACATAGCGGCGGATCGTGCCTGTCACCGTATAGACCCTCCACGTCCGCTACCATTTCTTCCCGTGTTCACCCTAGAAGAACTGCTGGTGGAAAAGAAGAACCTCCGCCGCGCCACGCGTAATTTATTTCCACCGCGTGGAACTGACCTCCCCACTGGGCTCGCTTGCTGGGAAGAGGTCCTGCTACGGAGGCTTCGAGTTGGGGTGGCCTTATCCCTAGCAGAGACGCACGCTTGGCCTGCCCGCTATCACGCACCGCTTGCAGACACCTATCCCTTTTATACGGTTCCTGCGTCCGAAGCCGACACGAGCCACCTTCTATGGACCTGCCCTGCCCTTCAAACCTCCCGCCTGCAACACCTCCGGGGCACAGGGCTCCATCCTAGGAGACCCCCTTCTCTACAGCGGTGGATATGGGCTGTCAGTACCGGTCTGTGCTGACGTTTCTGCGTGAAACTAATGTGATATTGTATATATAACGATTATGCCGTAATGCAAACTCTTGCAAAAAAATTGTGCGGTCGTGCTGCTGACCACTGGACTTGTTCACTCACAGCAAAAAGGGCTTCCTGCACCCTATTTTTAAGCTGTACGGTAAAAGAAATTTCAGTCGATTTTATTTCGTTTGAACCTATGTTAGCTTCGCTTACTCTTGTCCTGCCTTTAATTCGAATTAGGCCTATCAGCGTAGAAGTCAGCGAAGCGTCGCTTGTGCGCTTGTGCAGCGCTTGGGTGGAGCGAACTGCATTTGGAGGTTGATTCAGTGTAGAAACGAACAAACAAATAACGGCACATTCGTTCATTCGCAAACTTGTCGTGGCTTGGTTTCAGCTGAGCGAACTAATTGCGACGACTTAGGGATGTGCCGCTCAGGAGCGAGCCGGATCTTTTGCGCCGCTCTTTTTGAAGAGCGGGTGAGCTGTGGCTCAGCAAAAGTAGGAGGCGGTTCCTTGGTAGAGATGGACCCCTTTGTGTCGAATGGGGCGAGCTACAGCAGAGCCAACTGCACGAAGAGCCGTATCAAATGAACCAGTTGTTTGCTGCAAGGCTTCAGGATATTGTGCTCGCGCACGGCGGGCGTTTACCTACTACCAGGCGCGAAATGCAAAAGAAAGATTCCACAGATCCCGCCGTAGTTCCCGACAAAGGCTCGCCCGTACTGACAGCCGTTCCTCGAGGCAAGTCGGGGCAAAGGTGCCGCAAGCAGAAAACAAGTAACCCTCCCATTATTCCGCTGCCAGAGACGGATATTAAGATTGTTCTCAGGCCTAGAGGCGGAATAGCTCTGACATCTGTACCCGTTGCCATGTTGGCAAACCTCATAATGACGGCCGCATGCTTAACCCCCAACTACACAGACCAAGTCCGGATACAATCGGAGCCGAACTTCATCATCATCAGTACTTCCGATGAAGAACATGCCAAGAGATACACCAGCGTCACTGACCTCGAACTCAACGGGCAGCAGTATCCGGTCGCACTGCACGTTTCAGCCCCAGCGAAAACTGCGTTCGGCGTTATCTTGAGCATCCCCAGCACAAACACGGCTGGACAAATTCTCTGTAGCCTTACGCACTACAACCAGGACAGGGGAATTGCGGAGGCAAGAAGGCTAAACACATCGAACATCGTCCAAATCTTCTTCAAAGGAACGAAGGTGCCGTTCTGGGTTTGGTTACCGGGAAGCTACGTGCCGATGCAAGCCGTTCGAACAACAGACGGAAACTTGTAGAGCATGCTGGCGCACTGGCCACCGCCGCGAAGTCTGCTCTGAAAACCAGCCACAGCCATGCTGCTCACTGTGTGGGTTGACCAACCCTATAGATAACCACTCGTGCGTTCTCAAGTGTATAGTGTGTGAAGGAGCCCATCACACGTGCTCCGCGGACTTTTCCCGCGGTTTCTAACCGCAGAGGCCATCACCCACGTATGCACAAGTGGCCGCCAACTATCTGAATCCCACAGTTGGGACCCAACACGGAATAAACAGGTTCCAAAGACCTGTTCCTCCGGAAGTTCAAACAAACAAGCCCAGAAGAGCAAGCCCAACCAGGCATCTCGGTCTCCCAGCTCAACAGGAAAGATGAACGCTCAACGACTCCCATTTTTGTGGCTCACTACAATCTCCGCTCACTCCCCCGCCAATCCCCGAAACGTTCCAAAATGTGTGGAGAATGATTCCCAGAGAACTGACTCAGCTCCGCATGGAGAACGAAAAGCTCAGGGACGAAAACTAGGCTCTTCAGTGAGCTGTAAAAGTGATAGCCGACAGGTCAATCAAGCCCCCGTTGCTTCTTTCCCACAATCATTCTCAATGCTTCCGCCCCCTAAGAGACGTGCAACACAGGCGCCTGAGCCGTCTGGGGAGAGTATGCCATTCTCCGAAGACAGGCTCGTAACGGTCGAGCACACTGGCCAGCCCGCTCTCGAGGAGCAAAAAGCTGAAAATGCCCATTTTCATCTAACACTCTTGAATAACCAAGCCGCTATGCAAGCAATGTGGAGGTCTTGAAAGCAAAGGTCGCTAAGTTAACGGTTACCATGGGTCTAATATTGGCCCCAAAGGTAATCTCGCAACCTCTCCCTGATCAACCTGTGACGATGCTCAAGATTTCTGGGACTCTATCAGTTTGGCAGCGGAATTGCCGGGGGTACACACGAAAAGAAACGCCCTTCAGCTTCATGTCCAATGCCAATATAACATTTAAGATATTATAACCATTCATTAGGCAGGCACAAAAATCCAATTGCCCGGTTACAAAAGCTTCCAGAGCTCCGATTCACACCTAACTGCTGGTGAGGACGCTGGTTCGATTGCCGGCCGCGGCAGCCGGTTTTTCTGAAGGAGGCGAAAAGCAAAAGCGCCCGTGTGTAAGATTTTGGCGCACGTAAATATCCCCAGGTGGTTTATATTATTCCGGAGCTCTCTACAAAGGCGCGCCTCATCCCTGCTCTGCGTAGGCGAATTAAATGCTACAATCAATCAATCAGACCTAACGGCTGTCAAGGTCTAACGTAATCTCGCAGCGGATCGTGTGCAGCTAGCGGAAACGAAAATTCCGTACAATATAGAAATCATACCCCGCAGGAACAAAGAAGGCCACGATTGGTCCTCTGTACTAATCTTCTTGCGTCGCCATCATCATCATCATCATCACCAGCCTATCTACGCCCAGTGTAGGGCAGATGCCTCTCCCATTATCCTCCAATTAATCGGTTCCGTGAATCTTCTAGCATAGCAGTTGCCACACCTGTCACCTTGGCTGAATAACCTAAGTTCATGCACAGCATTGTCGAAACTTGCAAAACCCACATAATGATCAGAGTTTTTGTGCTTGTATCCGGGCGATGGGGGATTGAGCACATATTATATTCGGCGCTTTTCGTAACTCATGATGCTTTGATGTGATTGTGACAATGATGATGGTTACATGAAGCGTGAACTTAAAATAAAGGTTAAGGCAGATTTCAATTCTTTCTGTGTTCTTTGTTCAGCAACCGTGCCCATTCCTTTCATCAATTGCTCTTTCTTGCGCGTTTATAATGAAATTACTGTTTTTATTGTTCTGAATCGGCGCCTCCTCTACGTTTATCAGCCAATCCAATTCTCTAACGGCTTGTGGTAATGTTTTTTGCCGACAAGGTATTGCTTCGCCGAATTTTTATAGCTAGTGGTTTTAAAGCGTGTACAACAGTCCGTTTCAGACCAGTTGGATACTTTGGTGTGGCAGTATTCTCCATTAGAATGTTTATTACAATCTTAGATTTATTAGAATAGTTTCGCTTAGCATGCACGAGCGTAATCAGACAATGAGCTTATTCTTGCGGAATTCATCCTCGCCAAGCTAGGTGCCGGGGTCCCAGAAAACAATGCATTCCATTTGACGTTATTAAAAAGTTTTTTGTAATTGCTCAGTTACCAGTTTTGTGGACCCCGTTTAGTTTTGAAGCGAGCAATTCTTTGGCACCCCAGTGGTTTTACCTGCGCTACTGCTGCGGTTGCTCCTTGGCTGGCTACGCCAGTGATTGATTGATTGTAGGGTTTAACGCGCCGACGAAACGCAGGTGATGAGGCGCGCCTTAGTGGAGGGCTCCGGAATATATTGACCACCTGGGTATCTTCAACGTGCTCCAAAATCTCGTACACACGGCCGCTTTTGCTTTTCGCCTCTATCAGAAAATTGGCCGCCGAGGCCGGGAATCCAACCTGCTACCTCGTGCTCAGCAGCGCAACGCCTTAACCACTGAGCCACCGTCGCGGGTCTGGCTGTGCAAGCGAGCATGCAGCTTACACCAAACGTTGTCGGTGGAGTATCGCGCACATAGCTCCCTGAAAGAGACTCGTGAGGGTAGGTGCCATCCTAGAGGGTTGCCCGAGATAAGGCTCGCCTCCCGTACCGCAAACGAGGGGTCGGCAGGTGGAGCGATTGGAGGAGTAAGCTCAAGTGAAGGGAAACTCTGCTCGGCTAACTGCGTGACAGCGTTTAATAAGAACTCGATCTGTCGGGTTGCCACTTTTTACGTATATGTGCCCTTGACTATTCGTAGTCAAGAAACTCTATGCAGAACTTGCAACCTTTAAGGCTACCAATGTCGGGCAAGCTTGTAGTGAGATACAGAGTGTGTGCGCTGTTTTTTCTTTGCAATCTTTGCCATTTCCCGTTTTTTGTGTGCATCCTTATAAACCCCAATAACACATCTTGCAGAGAGGATGTGGAAGTGTTGAATGTTGGGATAGTTGGATATGGTCCACTATACACAAAATAGAGCGCAAATCAACGGTGACGAGAAAACATGAACCCACAACGAGCGCTCCCCAAAATCTGTTTTACAAAACGTATCAAAAGTGTAAATACCTGAGCAATCATACGACCCGCGCTACATGCGTCAGTATGGTCGGCACACATGCGAAAAACAAAAGTGACAATGTGAAACCAGATGAAAAGTTGGGCGAGTTCGTACCTGTTCATGATGCAATGTAACAGCTTAATAAACGACGAGAGACACACAAGAAAAATCACAAGAGACGGGCGCTGACTCACAGGTAGTATTTTATTGGAGAGGAACAAACATTTGTAGCCGACGCGTACAATCTGATGTGGAAACAAACAAAATAAGCTGCTTTCATCATCATCATCACCAGCCTATCTACGCCCACTGCAGGGCAAAGGCCTCTCCCATTATTCTCCAATTACCTCGGTCCTGTGCCAACTGTGACCAATTTATCCCGCAAACTTCTTGATCTCATCTGCTCATCTAACTTTCTGCCGCCCCCTGCAACGCTTGCCTTCTCTAGGGATCCACTCTGTTGCCCTTAATGACCAGCGGTTATCTTGCCTTCGCATTACATGCCCTGCCCACGTCAATTTCTTTTTCTTAATCTCTACTAATATGTCTTTAACACCAGTTTGCTCCCTGACCCACTCCGCTCTCTTCTTGTCCCTTAATGTTACACTATCATTTTCCGCTCCATTGCCCGCTGAGCCGCTCTCAATTTAGGTTGAACCCTCTTAGTGAGTCTCCAAGTTTCTGCCCCGTAGGTGAGTACCGGTAAGATGCAGCTGTCATACACTTTCTTCTTCAGCGACAATGGTAGGCTGCTATTCATTATCTGAGAATGTCTGCCATATGCACCCCACCCCATTCTGATCCTTCTAATTATCTCTGCCTCATGGTTGGGATCTGGGGTCACAACTTGGCCTAAGTAGATATATTCGCTTACCACTTCCACTGCCTCGCCACCTATCTCGAACTGCTGTGCTGTCCCGAGGTTATTGATCATTACTTCAGTTTTCTGCATAGTAATTTTCAGCCCCACGGTTCTACCCTGTTCGCCCAGTGCGGAAAGCATGCTTTGCAATTCCTCCCCCGTGTTACTTAGCAAGGCAACGTCATCAGCAAATCAGAGGTAACTGAGGTATTCTCAATTAACCCTTACTCCCACCTGTTCCCAATCCAACGTTCTGAATACATCTTGTAAGCATGCTGTGAATAACATTGGAGAGATTGTGTCTCCTTGTCTGACACCCTTCCTTATAGGAATTTTACTGCTCTCCCTATGGAGGATGATGGTAGCTGTAGACCCATTGTAGATATCCTCTAGTATTCTTACATAATGCTCATCTACCCCCTGGTTCCGTAATACCTGAATGACTGCTTTGGTTTCGACCGAGTCAAATGCTTTCTCATAATCTCTGAAGGCTATATATAGAGGTTCAGTATACTCAGCACACTTCTATATCACCTGATTGATCGTGTGAATATGGTCCATTGTTGAATAACCTTTACGGAACCCTGCTTGTTCTTTAAGTTGACTGAAATCTAAGGTTGCAGAGATTCGGTTAGCGATTATTTTGGTAAATACCTTGTAGACGACTGACAGTAAGCTGATCGGCCTTTAATTTTGCAAGTCCTTCATGTCGCCTTTCTTATGGATTAGGATGATGTTCGCGTTCTTCCAAGTTCCGGTACCATTGCGGTCATTAGGCATAGCGTATACAGGTTTGCCAGTTTTTCAAAGCGGCTTTATCAAAATCTAAACGTCTGATAAAGCGGCTTTATCAGACGTTTAAATTTTGTTTGTTTTAACCACATCAGGTTTTACGCTTCGGCTACAAATTTGTATACCTTTCCAAAAAATATACTAGTTGCGAGTCAGCGCTCGTCTTGTAAATTTTCTTCTGTGTCTCTTGTCGTTTATTGGGCTGTTACATTCCATCATGACAATCTGAAGCCACAAAAGATGGAAAAGAAATAAATCAAAGATGACCGGATCACGCACATCCCCTCGGGCAAGGCTTCACCATCCATGCCCGGAAGCGGCATCGAAATTACGATTTCCCGTTGCAACGTATACATACATCAAACCTGGCGTGGAACATGAGCAGGAAGGGGAGAGTGAAGAATCTTAGTTATTACGGTAGCCTCCAACTGGGCTTAACAGTGACCATGTGTACATTGTTAAGCAAACAAAACAGATTGTAAAGGAGACGAATGGTACAGGCACTAGTGAAAGAAAAACGGCAGTGTGCCAGACTCCGCAGCCGCGAAAGCTGCATTGGCAGTGATTACCAAATTAAAACCACCCACGACAAAGAAGACAGGCCCGCTTCTGTGAACCCACTCCACCACCATCTTGGATAATGGGCATTAAAGGCCTTTCGTCGGCTACCTTGCGTTGAGCAATACATCCCCTTAGAATTGATCGAGGGTGCTGTGGTCCTGACCTCTCTATACGCTGGAACTCAGCTCCCGGACGCTCCCCAGTGCCATGGCTACTCCTCGCGAGACTGAGCCCCCGCCTCCACCTACTTCGACGACCATCATCTGCTCCGGTTCTATTCGTCAGCGGGATCCCCCATTCTTCAATGGCACAGACGAGCAGGATGTAGAACACTGGCTCACCACGTACGACAGAGTAGGCACCCACAACAACTGGGATGACAACGGGAAGCGGAAAATTACGCCCACTTCCCCTCGCGGGAACCATGGTGTGATACGACGTTGAGGGGGGTTCCGTTGGGTGTTTCCGTTGGGTCGATTAGTCGAATTGCGTGAAACGCGTAGTGAACGTGAATTGCGTTTCAATCACATCGTTGTGTTCCCCGCGAGGGATGCGGCGCAAGCGCAAGAGCGGGCGACCGTCGACTGAGAGACCGGCCGGAGCGCGGCACTCCGCTTATATGCGCAGCGCACCCGAAGGAGAGGAGACCGCGGAGAGAGAGAGTACTGCACATGCGCACAGCGCGATGATGATGATGATGATTGCTATTGGTTTCCCCTTTGAAGCGGGCTGATGACATGTCATCTTACCAAAAAGGACTAATATAACCATGTTTTACACCCTTGGTTTAATACTAGCGCTGCTAAGGGTAGGCACTAAAGCACTGCGTCATAACCTTTTCCGGCGGCGGCAAAGGTTATGACGCAGCATTTTGAACCACTCTTACGTACTGCTTCAGCACGTTCTATCGAATCAGTAGGCACATGTACTGCCCGGGTGTTCATCCAAGACGTTCTGTACATTGTTCACTTCATTGACCTTCCTTCATGCTCACATGACGTCGTCCTGGGAAGGGAATTCCTCTCCCAGCACATTCCTATCCTTGACGGCGCCCGAGCCGAAGTTGAGTTGTTTTCACCGCTTGATATACTATCTCAACTTTCTCCAACACCACTTTCCTTAAAAGTTTCTGTAGCCGATGGCACAGCTATTTCTTAATGCTCCACCATACCTGTGCCCTTAATCTGCCATTTTCCTTTCGACGTCAATGCACTTTTCACGTCATCGCATTTGTTCTGCCAACGCCGATGTCTGTTGCTTCCTTTCGCCTCGCTCAGTATCCGCGATGGCCAACCCGCCCTGTTCGTTTATAATCCTGGGGCAAGTCCTTGCTCTTTGCTCCTTGGCGAGTGCCTTGGGCGCGCCGGGTCAATGGAGTCCGCCATTTTCATCGCCGCTTTAGACGACCAGCCCCACGTTGAGGTGACCAGACTCTGCCCACCTCCTGCCACTGCATCTCGGCTATCCCTGGAAGTTTTCGATCGTACGATCGACGCCCACCTTACGCCGCCCCAACGAGACCAACTGATTGAACTGCTTTTTCAATTTCATTCATCCTTTGACTGTGCGCAGACGTCGCTTGGTCGTACCACGACGGTCAGCCACCCTATCGACACCGCCTCCAACGCGCCTTTACGTCAGCCACCTTACCGCGTTGCCCCTTCCGAAAGGAGTGTAATTGATGAAGAAGTGGGTTACATGCTCCAGCGCGGTATCATTGGACAATCGAACAGCCCCTGGGCGTCGGCGGTGCTACTAATGCGGAAAAACGACGGCTCTGTCTGTTTTTGTGTCGACTACCGTGGCCTAAGCAAAATAACTCGCAAAAATGTTTACCTGCTACCACGCATCGACGATACCCTACATTGCCTTGTAGGGGCACAATATTTTTCGTCCCTTGACGAAAAATCGTCCGGATGGCCGTTGCGGATCGTCCGAAAACAGCCTTTGGTACTTCCGAGGGTTTATATGAATTTACCGTCATGCCATTCGGCCTGTGCAACGCGCCCGCCACATTCGAACGGATGATGGACAATCTTCTTCCCGGCCTCAAATAGAAAATATGCCTGTGTTACCTGGACGACGTCGTAGTGCTGTCACCCGACGTTTCCACTCATCTACGGCGGCTCGAGCAAGTTTTAGCTTGTATAAAGGAAGCAGGCCTTCAACTAAACCTAAAGAAGTGCCAATTTTCTTCTCGCCAGCTGACGATCCTTGGCCCCGTCGTTTCCCCGGATGGCGTTCTTCCCGATCCGGACAAGCTTCGTGCCGTGGCTGAATTCCCGAAGCCGACCGCGATCAAAGAGCCTCGTCGCTTCATCGGGCTATGCTCGTATTTCCGCCGCTTTGTGCGTAACTTCGCCTCCATCATTGCGCCATTGACACAACTTTTTGGCAACAAGACGGGTCTTTTGGCTTGGTCATCGGCTTACGACAAGGCCTTTACAACCCTACGTCACCTCCTCCCGTCCCCGCCAATTCTTCGCCATTTCGACCCGTCGGCCCCAACGGAAATCCACACTGATGCGAGTGGAGTTGGTCTGGGTGCTGTTACGGTTCAAAGAAAGGCCTGGTTCCACGAATACGTGGTCGCCTACGCGAACCGCACACTTACACCTGCGGAGTCGAATTACTCTGTTACTGAGCGGGAATGCTTGGCAATTGTGTGGGCCCTCTCGAAGTTTCGTCCTTATCGGTATGGCCGACCTTTCGACGTAGTCACCGACCATCATGCGCTTTGTTGGTTGTCGTCCCTGAGAGACCCTTCTGCTGACTGGCGCGTTGGGCACTCCACCATCAGGACTTTGACATCCGCGTTGTGTATCGCTCTAGCCGCAAGCACCACGACGCTGACGCCCTCTCCCGGTGTCCGATGTTGCCTGACGAGACGACTTATTCCCCCTTACAGTGCTTTGTATCGCTCGTTGACATGAGTTCGATCCCGATCCCGAAGTGTGCCCACGCATATTCCTCCTCTCCGTGTGGATAGTGTATCGAGGACGATTCGCGTCATCTGAAATGCTACAGATTGTAGCAAGCAGGATGATGGCGATCCCGCTCATTAAAAAAGTGGATGGTAGTGTACCGTATTTGGGGGTTCTAGTGGATGCTACACAAGAGAGCAGAATTGCACATTTCTGCCGCTCTCCAGAAACCGGGTATGATAGCTGCAACATTTGATAAAGTACCACCATCACGTGTTACCCAATGTGTTGTTAGAAATTGATTTTTAAGGCAGTGTCTAGCATTCTGTTCAGAAGAAACAATAACAAAAGCTAAAGATTCCGTCTAAACAAAACCGACGTAAGATATATGGTTCTGTCTAGACCGAATGAAAACCGGCTGATCACACGTCACTTTCCATCGTTGTATTTGGTGTAGAGGTTACGCCCCTCCTGACCAGCCTTATTTTCGCCGGTTCCAATCTGCCGCAGCTCTTTTTTTTTATGTGGCTACAATTTCGTAACAGCTGTTATTTCATGCCCGCTTTACAACTACGTGGGGAGACCAGTCGGTCTTGATTGTTTACTCAACCGGCTTAACCTCTGACGCTCCTTATTGCCTAGGATGATTTATATCCATCGCTAGAGACACGTTCGATAACTTGTAATTATAATATTGATCAGTAATTAAGAGTGACTTTGGAAACCTCCCGGCGTGGCCGAGAGGTTGGGCGCTTTGGTGCTGCGTTTGTGTATTTAAATTCCATGGTTTGAATCTTGAAAAGACCTTACATTTTTTTGTTGCTCGAGGGCTTGATCATCATTATTTTACAGGGTAAACAAACGGTGCCGGAGTACCTTGCCTTTTAACAGACTAGTGACGTTCGACGGTAACCGCCATATCAAAGCAGCGCAGAAATTTGTTATGCTTGCACTTTCTGCAGTCGGTACATAACATCAGGATTAAATCACGTAGCAAGTAAAGACGTTGTGCGAGTTGCGTCTTCGTTTATCATCCTATCTTACTTGGTTCAGATGTGACGGTAATGACTTGAAATACATTTCGCAGCATTGCAATATTTGCCCTTAAACATACGTAGCGATGAACGAAGGCTGCCAATTTATTTATTTTTTGTTAAAGCTAGGGCCCTAATAACTGTAGTTAAACAATCGAAAATGACTGCTCATAAATGCCTTCAACAGAATGTCATGGTTAATACAAACGTGTACGGGAACGCACGCCGACGCAGCGGCTTGCGCGTCTCCCCCACTACATGCGTATGCGCACGTGGCCACCGAACTACCCCGACGCCCGTACGACGTGTGATGTCGCGTCCATGCTGCTAGGGAGAAAATTATACAAACTGTACGAGCCAGCTTTTAGGTGCGCAGAACCTTAGGACCGGACAATGTCCCTCCTTGTCCATGCGCATAGCATTTACAATCACCAAAAATGACACAGGCACTGGCAGGATTAGAGCCTGTGTCTCCTAGACCAGACAGAGTTAGTGACAGTCGTCTTATTTATTCGGCTTCGACCGTGAGTTAGTATTCCCGAGAGTCAAACGGCTTACTCCCTCGCCTGTAACGGTGCGGAGTACCTTAGGACCTCCCAATGTCCATCCGCGTCCATCCGTGCGCACACCTACATCAAGCGAAAATCAAGCGAAATTTGATTTGATCCGGCAGTCGCTGTTTTATTTAGGAACTAATCGAGGTGCAACTCACGGCTCAAATTGAATGACAGCCGGGGCGCAAATAGGATGTCACTCAGGGTGCAACTTGGATGTCATTTCGAGTCTCTGTACTCCGCACCCTCGCCATCATCTATGGAGTGAAGATGCTGCCATGTTTTAGTTTTTGTCATGCTTTGAAGGTCGTATTTTTAGCACGTAAGAAACCCATTGTGCATGGGACAGGGAACGATATCCAAGGGAAGACGGTAAAAACCGACACACACCGGCTTGTGTTCGCCAATTAGGCAACCCTGCTGGGCCGCTGCTCTACTTGAGAATTGTGAGGTGGATGAGTGCGCCTGTTAAATACCACCTCGAAGCAGGAGCTGGCGACGATATGTTACGCCAGTTCACCCACAGCACCCCAAATAAATATTTTTTATCCCATAGCAAGTTTACGCATTTACACAGCGCATCAGTCAACGGAGGCTTAATCTGCATCGGTGGCTCGTGTGCTTGTAGCCGTACGAAAGCTTGATATGAAACGTGAACATTGATCTGGAAATAGTGTGATCACTCTTCTATTTTGAAAGCGAAAGCTTTTTTAGTAGGACCGACGATCTTCTGTCAAAAGAAATGCATTTGCCGTAGACCAGTTGGTCGACCAAAAAAGTCTAATAGGATTTCTCTACCCACGGTGCGTGTGTGAAACTGGGCTTCCGTTGCGTCAAAACAGTTACTCGAAAGTCGCGAAAAATAAACTGCTCTGTAGATAAGATAATATACGCACGGATGATGGAAAAGGAGTAGACCGTATACCTTATCTCATAAACCACGTGTCTTTATACATTTAGATTGTTCATAGATACGTTTAATTACTGCGCAAAAAATAGCCGCATGGGTTCCTTCGCCGTTTAAAATTACCGTCTTCCAAGATTTGGTTATCGATTGGGCGCACTTGAGGCGAAGGTTTAATGCAGTTTTGATATTAGAAAGCTTTCGCGCTTCTTTCAACCTTCTTTATTAAGAGATGGTAAAATTTTTATTCAGTGGCGTTACGCGTACTGTGGGCAGAAATTGCCGTGGTCCTGCAAAACAGAATAGCGAACTATAGTCATTACATTGCGGGTGTTTTTGACAGGAAAGAACAATTCTTCATGTCGCTATTCCTCGTGCCATTTATATATCCTAATGTGATCTGAGGCACACAGCATAGCCTATGCGTGCACCTTCGGTGCTCAAAAGCTCGTCTGATGTTTGTTAGTATTACCTATAGATTATTTTATGCACGTGTAAACAAATTTAACAGTGCATGTAAGCTACTCTCGAAGCAAATCAACCGAATTTAAAGTAATGCTTGTCTCTGTTGGCCATCAGTGGCGTACCCCATGTTCGCAGTAGCGATTACTGCCCCTTCCAGGTTCTTGAAAAGCAGTAATACAACAAGCCTACTGCATATCATGGATGCGTACGCATCGCAATAATTTATTTGGCCCCCTTCCCGTGCGTGTATACACACGCGGGAGTTCTTTTGGTGCTTGGCGCGCGTAATTTTGTGCTATAAGGGTATTTACAATCGTCGTATGTATAGCTTGGTTTCAACAACCTGCGCGAACCCTCGCAATGCTTATATTATCCTCTGTGCATTTCAGGAAAGTTCTTGAATGTAGGGCTTTGCAACTTCAGTGGTTCCAAACATTTTTGATGAATAACTCATTTCGTGTCACCAGGATTCGCGTTTTATAAAATATATGTTGAAGTGTAAAACGTTAGCATGGCGTGCAGGTATCGTGAAATGCATATTTCGAATCGTCGAAGGGTTCTTTTTTTTCAGATACTGTTTCTATATGATATATAACCGAAATGAAGCGTCAAAAATATTCCGATCACCAATGACGCAACAATGTTTTCAGCGAAGCAGATGAGTAGCAAGACATTGTGGCACAGCAAAGTATGCCTTCACGCATGGCAGGGCTAATGGGTATGTTGCTATTACGACCCAAATATAATATTATGTATTTACACAGCGCATATCTCAAATGAAAGGTGGATGTGAAGTAGTGGTGCCACGTAAATCATGTGCACTGAGCTTTATGCGTGGAGCCTACGCACATGCATGCTAGGCCGGAAAAATGAAGAATAAATGACTTGAATACATGCTCATTGCCTGTTTTTAGTTTTATTCATTGGTATCCCCCTAAAGTCACCAGAGTGGCGTGGTGCTTTCGAACACAACATGATTCGAGTTAGATCTATTGCAACGACGGCCTTTCTTGTTCGTTTTTGCAACAAAAATATTGCCCTTACGTCGCCTTTGCGGCGCTCGCTTAATATCCTCGTATGATGTAATGTAGTATTGATGTGTGCCTTGTTGTGTATTGGTCTTCGGCGCGCAAAACAATGTTTGAAGTTTAAGTTAGCATGCCTGAAAAACTAAAATTTCTGTTAAAACAAATCTGATGTCTGTAGTCAGGCCTGCCTTTTCTCGAAGAGTTTATTAACCAAAGCAAGGATATTTTTGCTATAATGGCTTTCGTTAGCTGGCTCACAGAAAGGGAGGTTCGTGGTAGAGGTCACTGCAATGGCCAGGCGCTTTCAAAGCTACATAAGCTGCTGCATGCCACCGAGTACACGCGGAAAAACGGCTCGTTCTTCCGCACCATTGTGTTTCACGCCCACCACCACCCCTACTTCTAGAGCTACGTCGTCACGCATGCGCACAATTTTCTGTCCAGAGATAATTTCTACAATTTTGGCCGCAGAGAAAACGAGTAATCCGCGGCCAGATGCTTGTGGTTCGTCTTCGGACCTCTGGTGGCCAAACATAAAAGGTTAAATTCTTTGCCAGGCGCTTGCCATTCGGGTTCCGGCTTCCGCTGGCCAAATGAGAAGCGATTACTCCGTGACGAGACGTTTTTGTTCTTCATGAGACATATGTAGGCCAAAGAGACAAATTACACTCAGTGGGCAAACGCTTGCCATTCGTCTACGGACCTTGGATGGCCATACAGACAACGAAGTGTCCGTGGCCACACGCTTGCAGTTTGTCTTCCGACCTCAGCGGGCCAAAAAGGAAACGAAAAATCAGTGGCCGGAAGCTCGCCGTTCGTCATCAGATGTATGGTGACCAAAGAAGAAAGTTTCGCCATGGCCAGGCGCTTGCCCTTGGTGTTACGACCTCAGCTGGCCAAACAGACAAGTAGTCCGTGACCAAATGCATGCCACAGAGCATAAGTTCTCTGGCAGTCCGAACTTTGCCAATGGCCAAACAGGCCAAGGATCCGCCAAACAGGGGGCCGAAGGTTGGCCACGTTTTCTGTGCCGCCTGGGTTATACAAAAGTTCTGATAGCTGTCCAAGAATGCGTGATTACCGCTGCTCCGCTTTCCCTAATTTTAACTTTTTCCCCGTCCACCAATAATCTACATTTCTACTGTCACAATGACTAAAAGTATAACATCGTGAATTATGTGGTTGTTGCCGATGCAGGGTGTTACACGGTCATTGCTTTCACGATTTTTTGCATGTAGCAGTTTGTTTTTTGGGGTTTGCTACTCGGGCAAGATTTCTCACTCCCTAAAATGAAAAGCACCATTCATTCTCTCGTTTAGGCATTTGGCCTGTTTAAAGACCAAAAATTAAATAACCGCGAAGACCGCCTTCAACCCACTGAAGCACAGGAGAGCGCACACTCTCACTTCGGCAGCCGAATGTTTCGGCCAAGGGGCAGCCTCTGTAGAATCCACCGTGGTCCTGCGTAATTCTTGCCAACAGTGCCAAACCTTCCCCTAGTGGCACGTGACGTCTGAAAAACGTCGTATTAATCGTCATGGCAACGGGGGGGAGGGGAAAAAGGAGGTTACCCACGTCATGGGCGCTGCTTGCGTCATTTTTCTGTGGCACCCGGGACGGGCCACCACGCGCCGGCAACGCAACCTACGTGCCTCGGAATGGACGTCGCCTGTCGTTTGCTATGTGTGTGCAGCAACATGTTCATTATTTGAACGAATAAAACATGCAGGTAGCACTGTGTTTGCTGGTGTAGAATTGTCTTTGTCGCAATAATAATTGGAGCGCTACACAAACATTTGTTTTGCTTTTCTTTTATGCAAAGCTCATTCGAGGATGACTTTGATTCGAAACCGTGAAAAAATATGACTAAACTCATTTATTGCATATACATTTTATGTACACACTATTTCACTCTAAGCCAAAATATACACATGCAACTTTAGGCTTACGGTAATGCACAAAAGAAAAAAAGCGTGCTACATACACAATTAGGTACACAATAATTTATTACGAAATAAAAACGTTGGAAGCTCTAGTCACTACACAGATTTTTTTTCTAGCGCACGCCTCGGCGTGAGAAGAAAACCACTTGGAAGTTCCGCTCAATGTATAATTATTTCTTGGGCATGCCTCGAGACAGGGAGGTTCCTTAAACGATCAAAAACTTTGTTTCAGTTCAGAGACCCAATAATCGGGAACACAAATTTAAAAAAAGCGAGCACAGGTATTCTTCAAGACCTGCCTTTAGGCCAACTTACGCAAGCTCTGAGAGAAATGGTTGCTTCAACGATTAAACTGCATATACTTTCGTGAAACCATGTTCACACCAATAACATGCAGCGAGAAAAAACTGTTGCAACAGAATTTTCGTATTATTGACCACTCATTGCTTGATTCCACCTATGTACAAACATATTGCGCCACCACGTCCTATGGTGGCACAATACAAATCGAACGCACCCGTATTTTTAATGGTGCGTGAACAGTCTGCTTACTGCGGGGAGGGTGGCGGGGGTGGTGAAGACCCGCAGAAAAAAAGCGTTCCTCTATTGTAAGACCCATGTACTGAGTTGATTACTTGCAGATATCGGCTAGATTGTCACAAGCTACCCTCTGGGTGGCGCCTTTTACCTCTGGGTGTCTGGGTGGCGCCTTTTACCTCATCCTATCTGATGCGGCACGATGGTTCTAACTTTAAAACTATGCAACCGCAAACCGATTCACGATAAGATGACCAGGAGCGGGCGCGCAGGTTAGATGGAACAGCAAAGCCGGCAATGCTACTTTGCGCAATGAGCGTAATGATTGCAATTACGGCTGCAGACTAGGCATGCATTTCGGGTTGGCCTGCCACGACTCCCTGTGCAAATCGACTAGCAGAACACCGCGGTATTGCGCTAAATTTTTCAGAGCCCTGATACAACGCTTGGCAGACGTTTCTCCGACGTTCTGGAGCAAGATAACGCAGGAACAATTGCTTAGGGCGCAGAAACTCCTCGCCACCGATTACCGTAGTAGCAGGTACGCAGTGAACGGCAAGATGTGCGTACGGTTGAGCTTGCCTTCTTTATGAGCATATAAGCCGTGATGAGTTCGGAGGCGTTGAGGAGAGTCACCAGAGGAAACATCCAATGAAGTATCAAGCTGTCCTCGACTTGGGCCTTAACGAAGCATGAAACATGCTGTACGAAACAAAAAAATACATTGATAAGAAATGTGAGTCGTGGTTTAAGCAGTTAATACAGCAGTTATTAAAACGAAAATGCCGCCACAAATTCGCTGTAAGAGCGAGAGTATGCACGGCGAAAGCGCGTTCACTTTTGTTAAACCTTTGCGCACCGGCAATAGCTGGGATATATTTGCACATTAGTTTTTACTCCAAGGCATCCGACATGTCGAACTTCACGTTGCATGCGTGAAGTATTCGTAAAGAGAGGAGCGCGGTCGGTGGGCTTTTTAAAATTCCCTATAACTTGTACACCCGCCCAATTTTTACCAATACCACGGGAGCGTCGACCACTCGGTCGATCAGCGCCGTATGATGGAGCGATACGGCAAACTCCGCGAGCGTAGCCGCATACCCACTAAGCAAAGGCCGCTGCTGCCCTCGTCTGCTAGGCTGTTCTAAGAGTAGACAGCCGCCCGCGATTTTGTTATTTGCTTATCACACTTCCCTCCAACCCACCTTTGACGGTGCGAAAAGGGCAATTGAAAGTGACTGATAACAGCTGCGTGAGCATTCCAGGGACCCTTTAACGACATTTTTGGGTCCATGAGTACACTGTGTATATATATTTTATTTTTACATTAAATAAATGGACAAACTTCTAAAACCTTAAACTTAAAATCTCATTTTTTGCGGGTTCCTTGTAGCGTTTCTCAGGTATGGTTGACGAAGTCAAAACTATGAGCACCAGAAAGCTGCCATTTCCGTAACAAAGCTATGGGATCTGGAACGTGGTTTCTCAATGTGTTTACGCTGACGCGTTTTTAATGTGAAATGCCCAAAGAAAAAATGCAACTTGGACGAGCACTTTCAGTTTATTGCGGGGTTCATTTACAAAAATTGGGCCTGGTGGGTCCGTCAAGCTGCTTGGGCAGCTTTTTTCCGTCAGCCCTTTTCACGTAATAAATGTATAAACTGGCAAAGAAACTTAATCTTTATCTTTAAATCCCTTTCAAAGAAAATTGCAAAATAAGCACCTAGACGGACCTCTGTCAAGGTTAACGCTCTCGTCATCCAAATTAATAATAACTGAATTCCCAGACTCCACCGCAGCAGCCACGCGACGGGGCCCATGTAGGGTCGCTACAACATCCGAGTCCATCTTCATTGTCTCCCACTCGGCTTGGATGTTTAACCAAAACTCATCCCAAATCGTGTGCTGCAAACTAATTTTTGAAAGGTTTGTTTTCACAATGCCTCAATAATGCCCAAGCCTGCGCCTTGGTGCGGCCATTTCAGGCTCATCACGCCGAAATCTTGAAGATGAGTTTTCGCCGCAGATGCTGTGTGCACGGGGGAGAGGTCATGCTGCATAATGAAACATCCGTCCGGAAACGGTCCATACACCAAATGAGGAAGGAGCTGGTGTCTATGATGTCAAGATATGATGCTGAGCGAAATCTGTCTTCAATCCTGTGTCGTGGTCCCAGCCCGTCTTTACTAATGAGGACCGAAATATTCACCGATTTTCTCCCGCCAGCTCTGACGGGCTGGACGTAGGCTGGCTCGTACTTCTGAAATAAAAAGAATCAGCAGTGATTGAGGTTAATAATTAAATCAGTAAAAAATGAAGAAACAGCAAAAACAGTAAGCTCGCAACGGGGACAAAAGACGAACACACAAACACCCGGAGATTAAAACAACACCCTGAAAAATACACACACGAGCATTATTAGGCTCGTGTTTGTAGACGAACTTTGTACCATCCGGACGATAGAGTCTGCACTCTTGGTTCCACACAGCGCACACCGTACATTCGTCGGTGAAAACCACATTCTGCAAGTCTTCTGCTGACCAGGCAGAATGGCTTTGTGGAAACGCAAGCCGTTTCGCTTTAGCACTTGTTGAAAGCGGGGTTTTTCGGCAGAAGTCTCCCTTCTTAACCCAGCTTCACAAAGCCTGTGCCGCACAACGTCGTCACAGACTTCGATGTCCCTCGTCACAGGCACTGTCCCTTATTTGTCCTGCGGTAGTCAACGGGTCTGAAAAGGCGGCAGAAATCATGGCGCGATCCTCGTCTTCGGTAGTTTTGCGCATTTAGTGTCTTGCTGCGTCGCCAATGCGCCTTTCGCCTCGAAATTCCTCGATTGTACTTTTTACAGCTGACTGCGTAGCCCCAGCGGCGGCAGCTATTTTGCACTTTGCCACAAACCCTAGCCCACTTTTTCACAACGCTTTATCCTGTTTCTTGGGGCACCCGACTGGACATTCTAATGAATATGCAATGCCTACTGAAAACGAAGGCAGCCACAGTTCTTATACCATCCTAGCAGCGAGAAAAAGCCCTATTATCTTTTGATGCAGGCGTATTGTTTTAAAGTTGCTGGAATTTGGTGATTTCGTGAAGGAACACTTCCATGATTTGGTGTATACAAATGGTTCATGCGTGCAGGCAAACCAACTCAAGAAAGCCCAGTTGTAAGATAAGCATGAAGGGAAGATTACCAGACGTATTAAGCGGAATTCATTTTCACAATTTCTTATTGCGTTACCTTGTAATAATCAAAACAGTGGCCAGTACCATTTCGACAGATATTTGGAAGCAAAATATGAACGAACAATACATTGATTGCGAGGTTCCTCCTGCGAAACTGATTACGCTATTTTCAGTTGCCGCCACGTGCCTTGTCCTGAAGGAAAGTTTCTAGTATGTCAGGCACTGTGAGAAGCGAATAAAAAACCGGGGCCGGCCGTCTGCTCATGGAACAACCTAGCAGACGATGGCAGCAGCGGCCTTTGCATAGGGCGCCAACTTTGCCGTATCGCGCCATCATGCGGCGCTGATCTACCGAATGGCCGACGTTCCCGTGATATTGCTAAAATATTGGGCAGGTGTACAAAGCTTATTTGCCTTCCTGTCATCTTTGGGTGAGACGAAAAATTTCGACGAACTGTTTCACCCTGTGTTGCTGCACCACAGAGATGCGCAGGACTGGTGACGCTCCTACCTCCGCGGCCCCACATTTACAACGCATTCGAATATATTTTATGATGCAGCGAAACTTTGAGTCCGAGGAGACGTTGAGGCAACCCGCGTAACTGTTCGCACGCCGGCTTGCTCGCACACGCACCGAACTGCACCACCGTGCACGCCGAAAGAACGAGAAAAAAGGAAGTCAGCGCCGGTGAGCTGTTGCGCATACGTCAGGAGGCGCAGAGGCATGGACGGTACTGAAAGAAAAAAACGTGGAGGGAAAGAGAAAGGAAGGCCACGCCGCAGCCCCTCCCGCTATGATCGCCCCAATTTTCCAAACAGAAAATAACCAAAGTCGCCGACCAGTGTTTCGGCGGTCCGGCGAAATGCCGACGCAATACCGCAGCCGGGCTGTACTGTGCACCCGCAAGCAGAACGCGCGCCCGGTCGTGGGAATGACCGTGCAGTTTCTTCGTTTACCACCAGATGCCGAAAAGGTAACCTTCGCCAAGTGCTTTTGGCGTTACCAGGCTGCCCCAGGACGTTCCGTTTCCCCACCTATCTTATTCTTGCTCCGTGGGCTGGCCCCAGTACTGTGTAATTTTAGTATAAAATTTTTTTTTGCGTAGGCGTCTCAAATCACTCCTAGCATCAGTACTATAGTTAACCTAGTGCTCCTACAGCCATCATGCAAAAGGGTAAAAAATTTTATTGAAAGTTTGCGTAAATTGTTTATTACAGAAGCACTTTCCAGTTGCTTGTTAAAGTTGCTTGTTAAAGTTGCTTGCAGAAGTTTCTCTAACGGTCTACGAATTACATTACCTGCTTTATATTTCACTGCTGCCACTTCAAAGATTAAAATACAGAACAAGTTGAAACGGACAAGGACAGGCACTGTTTTTTTGTTGAGGTTTATTAGCAAAACCATGAAATATACGAAACAATAGAGAAGCACATAGTAAAAAAACAATATAAATGGACATGATGGAGTAAGATTGCGAGACAGTGGTGTCATCCACCAGTCACGCCGGCAAAATAGCTTATCTCTTTTGTATGTGGCGTGATTGATTGCATGCTACCACAAGAGTACCCCATTTTATAGACCATGAACGTTTCAGAAACTTCACGTGTGGGTTGGACTGGGTACATGCTCACAACCGAGGCATGGTTACAAGCGGCCGTGTTTAATGCAACGAGTTTTCAGATCATTCCCCTGAAACGTCTTGAAAGAATTTGTATGCTTGCACAGGCGGTGATTGATGAAACGCCATATCTGCCTTGTGTGCGACTTTTCGCAGGACAGCGGGACGTTGTACACAACACATTGGCTGCATGCCGTGTAGGGTCTGGTATACCTAATGCCCCAATGTTAAAGCTGCAGTCATCGCTGTTCAATTTTTACAGAGCGTGGAAAGCTTGTTGCGGTCTACAAAAACCAGTTTGACGCCAGACTTTTTTTGCATTTCCATTACCTTGTGGGACAAACTGTGTAAGTGTGGGATGGTGATGGTTGGTTCATTTTCTTTTTTGAGGTTCTTCTCGGGCCTACCTTTATGCATTTCCTTCCGTAAGACTCCTGCAACGCTCTCGATCAAACCTTCGGGGAAGCCGCCTCCTTCAGCTACCATTCTTGTGCTTTGAGATCTTTAGGACAACGTAACGGCAATTTCTCTCAAAAGCATTCTGCAAGGTGGCTTGAGCGATTCCCCACCCAACCACCTTAGCGTGATCCGTTGAAAATCTCTGTAGGCTTTTTTGGGAACAGGGGAATACTACCAACAAACGTGTTTCACGTGAAGGTGCAGCTTTAAATCCGCAAACTAAACTCTGAGTTACCAGAAGTTACCTTGTTAGAATCAAGCCTAGAAAGGTCGACTCGAAAATGCCACAGATGGGGTCAACGTTTTGCTCAGACGTCCTGCCCTCTGGGCACTCATACAAGCCCAAAAAGTTCTCAACGTATCCAAAGTGGTAGTCCAGTGGTACGCCCCTCGTCGTTCAGCTTTCTTCGTGTCCTGCTCATTGCGCTGTTTTAATTATGGATCCCTACCGACTCACCCAGCTTCGCACTCTCGTTCAATATGCCATTTCTCCCCATTTATATTGATAATTTGTAATATTTTCAGGTGCCCCCACAGGAAAATGAAACAAAATGGGAGGACGCAAAAACGCTAGAGCAGACATACGTTGTGCCTTTGATGTTGGGTTTTCTAAAGGCTTCTTTGAAGGGAAAGGTGTCCCCAGATTACATGTAGTTTTATATTGGAGTCTTGGTCGATGCCTTCAAAACTCTAGTGGCGTGTGTAAAAAGAAGTAATTGGCCGCCCTCCCAGCTGGTTGGGGAGGACCAGCTACTTTTGACGCTCGTGCCCTAAAGACTAGGCCTTTTATATAGACACCGGGCAAAAAGGTTTGAAATTTCGCCCATCAAGTGTGAGAGATATATCCCTAAGTATGCTCAAGTGCTTTAAGAATGTCATGAAGTACGTTGTGGTGTAGCTGCAGAAATCCAGGATTCAAATTAACATGCCGCAATCATTCATTGAAAGTGGTCATGGAGACACTACTTGCAGATTTTCTTGCACGGAGGTATTGCTTGAGAGGCCAAAAAAGCAAACAGCAAGGGCTGAAATGTACAGCACATACAAAGCCATTGCACAGTGAAGTTTTCTGCTGTGATTGCCCCGAATGTCTTTTTAATGTACGTCTGTTTGAAGGCCAGGCCTCAGACAACTCCATACTGAGGCACTGGGGAGTTGAGGAGTACATCGGGACAGTTTATGTCATAATGGCCGACACAAGCTTTACCCTCGACTCATAATTGCAAGTGCCAGAAGCCAAGCTCAATGTGTCTGCATTCACGAAAGATAACTGCCATAGCTTAATTCAGCCTCTCTTACCTGCCTCTTGAACCTTATTCTCGCACTTTTATGGTCTGTTACGCTTGGTCTCTGAGCTCTTAACCAACCACTGTTTCCATGGCTTCCAGTAGCATCCACAGCCAAGTGAGCCTTTTGGGATTCCTCTATCTCTTCTTGCCTGTTTCTCGCAGCATTGGTCTTCTTACGCTCCTCACAGCCTATGTAGGCATGCGTGCCATTCACATTGCAAACTTCTCCTCATATGGCAGTCCGTTCTCTGTTTTCCCTTAAGATGTTGGAATTCGATCGCAAGTCTGGTACAAAACTGTACAACCTGCCAGTCACTTACATGGCTGCACACAGAACATGCTACAATTTTGTGGTTGTGATGACGTTATGCTGATGCATAACGGGAAGACCACTTTTAATTTTGTGCTTCTAGAAGGCTGTGGTGCTTGCTACACTTTTTTGATAGGGAAGCATTGCCAAGAACCTGATTTAGAAATTATAAGTCCCATGTTTCAGACAAACTGCAGCTTTTCGAAAAGGAAGTTACTAGCACAAGGTGGATTGCATTAGTCCGGAAACATGTGGAGAGAGCCATAAACCGGATAAAAACGTACCGAATCTTAAAAGTCAGCTTTCCACATCAAGGGCAATAACACCACAAACGTGATGCTACTTGTTTGTGCTGGCTTGTGTATATTGAAGCTTTCCTGATTGTCGAAAAAAGAGTGGCCAAAAATCAAACTTGTCAGAATCGTAAGAAGCTGATACATGACCAATGTAATACCTTTGAGCCTTGTTGTGTCATTGTGTTCTCAATTTTTTATTTCTTCATGCCTTCAACGACTAACAGATAACATGAAAGAAGATAACAAAACCCAGAAGTTTATTGCATTTTCTTTCATGCCCACAACAAAAACACCGCGAAAGACGTCGCAAGCATCTGCAATTTACATTCCAGCTATTTGCTGGCATTCAGCCAGATCGACTGTGCCCTGGATTTAAAGCTCATGCAGTTAAGGCAACATGTTGGAGAAGTAAAACCTTTTAAGTAGTAGCAGAACACTGTCAATGCAGGCTGAAATATAAAATATGTATAAACAAATAGCGCGTTTTAACGACTGCATAGAAAAAACACATCGCCGTCTTTGTAGAAAACATTGTCAGCTGTACCTGGCCATAATGACCATCTGAAGAGTTCTTGGTCAGTGCGTAGCTTTATGGTGACGTCGTACTGTCCACTGTGGACCAAGTCGTTGCAGTACTCAACAAAGGGACATTTTATATCTAGAATGACATTATAACCCTCGACAACGCCATCCGGTGTTGCTGTAGCCATGGGTTTTTGTTTACGTGAGTTCCAGGTCTTTCAACGACAAACTATATTTGGTCTGGAACTGGCTACGGGCAACCTCCTCGTGTTCCAGACAATTCCGCTTTGCAGCCTTCCCGTGGAAGTTTGGGTTCGTAATGCCTGCAATGCTTTTTATAGCTGGGGTCGTGGTTCTTTTTGGAACCTTTTTGGTGTTTGAAGCAGTAATACGAATCCACCACGACACATGCCACAAATAGATTTTGGTCCCTTGTGGATACTTCCAGAGTAGTTTCCCCTTACCTCGACTGCACTATGTTTTGCATGTAAAAGTCGTACAAGGCCTGCAGCTACGAGGCAAGCTTTGGGAATCCTGATGCGAGCTGTGCGGTGCAACCTCAGCAGCGTTCGGGCGTTCTGGCTGGCGTAATGGAGCTGCGAGTGTTGCATGTAGAAGCGTACCTGAAATTGAAGCACAAAAGTAATTTATTATGTTGTAGTTAGGCAAAGTGGTCGGGGTGAGTGCTTAAAGGTACTGATCCTCCCAGACCTCGTTTTTCAGTGTTTTGTTTTGTTTTGCAGACAAAAACTGATTCCTAAGACCCACCAGGATAAATAAAACAAAGTATTACCTTCAGTTCGCTACAAAGTTAATGCATTTGTAATGTCAGGTGTTGATACCGCAGCTCAAAATATGCTAAAGTAGCAGCTCTTTTTGTGCGTACTCATTTTGGCAGCAGCATTTGCGACTACAAGACCACTCCCTTGATTCACGTCTGCTCCGCTTGCAGCCTATGTTGCTGACACGTCATCGCTGGATTCTGCTGCCTCGTGTTCCTCAGTGGTTTATTTCACGTGCGCCTGCGCCACTGCTCCGCAAGTGTGCGCTTGAGCGTTGGCCCAAAAGACCCCTTTTGAGCCTACGCTGCCTGCAGCCTGCTGCGCCTCCGTGGTTCTTGTCACAACTAAGAGGGTTCTGAAATGCACTTCCAAGGACACTCCTGCTTGATTTGGCAGCAGCGTTTGCGGCTACAAGACAGCTCCCCTGAATCACGTTTGCTCTGTTTGCAGGTTGGTTGTGTCAATATTCAATCTATTTCTTCCTGCCTAGCCGCAACTGATGCTGCCCAGAGTTGTTTTGGTGCTCTTCTGTTTCATGTACTGTCTAGAAATGGCTAAAACTGCTGAGCTGACTAAGAAGATTGCGGCGCTGGAGGCTTTGCTCGAAGATAACTTAAATGGATGATCGGTGCACTTGCCGGGAAGTTTAAAACTAAGTTGGAAAACTCGGGGCTTGGTGAACAGGCTGAACTCGCTGAGAGTGTTAGCTTCTAGAGCAAAGAGTACGACCCAATGAAGGCCCAACAGGCTGAGCTTATAGCGTCCAACAACGAGCTTTTGGCAGGCCACGCAGCCCTTGAAAAAAAGGTGGCCGAGCTCGAAAAGTACTCCAGACTCAACTACACTGAGATTAAGTGAGTGCCGGTGACGGATGGCGAAGATTGCCATGATATCTTGCAGCGCATGGCGAACGCTATTCAGTGCCCTGTGGAGGCTACTGAAATCGACGTCGTACATCGTGTCCTCACAATGTTAAAAAACCAGAACCAAAAAAACATAATCGTTCGCTTTTGCTCCCGTGAAAAGCAACTTCCTTCGCAAGGCGCGGAAAGCAATGCTGTGCACAAGAAACAGCGGGCTCTCAGGGAAGACAGATGCACTGTCTGTGTCAATGAGAATCTCACATTTCCAAAACAAGAAGTTGTTTACAAATGCTTTAGCGCTTAAGAAGGAAGGCCCCTGGCCACTTCTATGGACGAATAACTGTCGGATCAAGGCTCGCAAAACGGGGGACAGCAAAGTTTTTTCGCATGGCTACTAAGCGTTACTTGAGGTTTTTCACATACCCCAAAGTCCTGTACCCTCTGAGTAATTGCCCCAACATTGCAACCGATGGCTTTGCTGTTCCCCGTATAAGTCAAATTCTGTCTTCCTGACAATAGGAACTACCTAATTCACTTCAATGCACGAAGCCTTAAGAAAAACCTCGACATGATTGAAAGTTTTATATGTACGCTCAACCACTTTTTTTGTTCATATGTATATCTGAAGCATGGCTCTCTAAATCCGACAATAATATGTACAGTTTCCTTTCATATCAAACAGAGTATTGTGATAAAATTTTGGGTATTCATGGAAGCACAGCAGTTTTCATTTCACCTAATATATCGTATACACGCAGACCTGATCTGTTGTTTTTCACAAATCCTTGTGAATTGGTGTGGATTGAAACAGATCTGTCATTCCTTCCACATGGTAACAATATTGTCATTGGGTGCATTTGTCGTTCCCCGTCATCTTCCTTCACTGAATTCTTGCTCAACCTAGATACCATCTTATGCCAGCTATCACTTGAAAATAAAGACGTTCTGTTAATAGGTGACATAAACATTAACTCACTGGACACCGAAATTAACTTATACGCTGCCTACACAGACTGCTTTTCTCGATTTGGATTTGAATATCTAATACATGCGCCTACAAGATGCGTGCGCAATGGTCCTCGCACGCTAATAGACCACGCACTGTTTTACATATCACCGCAACCGTTTTCAGCTGCTCTTGAAACAGATATAACGGATGGTTTTCGTGTTTTGCTTATTTTTGACGCTCAGGGAACAAGAGTACGCAACTCCTGCGTTATTTCTGTGTTTCACACAGAGATTTAAAGAAGCTATCGAGGCGACCGACTGGTCTATCATTAATTCGATAGATGATGCAGAGGAAGCACTGCAACACTTTTCTTATGAATTCTTAAAATCCGTTCCATTTAATACCAGAACGGGTAAATGTAAAAAAACATTCACTTATCCGGAAACTCCATGGATGACTAAAGGGCTGTTAGTAAGCATACGAAAAAAAAGATAACCTGTACAAGAAAACGAAGAGACAGCCTTTTCATTCCAATCTAGCTAAGTGGTACAAGAAATAATGTGGCATCCTGAACATTCTCTTAAAACGGGTAAAAAAACGGCACCATGAAAATGAATTTTGTAAGCACAAAAACAACCCCAAACACAGTGGAATCTATTGAATACATGGCTACACCTAATGCCTTAACACCAAAATAACCCAGAATGAAATAATCTTGACGGAACCCACTCACATTGCTAATGCCTTTCGCGATTATTTTTCGTCTGTTTATAATAATACCCCGCAGTCCTTGAACGCACAACTCGGTTTGCGCCGTGCTAGTTAATCAATCTTTTTATTTCCAGTTACAGCAGAAGAAGTGCTCTGTACGTTTGGTACGCTGAAAAACACTAGCCCAGGTATAGATAATATTTCTATTCATCATTTGAAGCTAGTTTCCAATTTATTCGTAAATACACTCAGTCACATAATAAATCTTCTCTTTAAGTCTGGCACTTCTTTATGTTTTCTGAATAAAGCAAAAGTCGTACCTATTTTCAAAAAAGGTGGTCGCTTGTTAACATCCAATTACCATCGAATTGCCATTCTTTCTTGTCTAAGAAAACTAATCAAACAGATATTTGCCAAACGTCTGAACAGCTACCTCAATACATGTAATTTACTGAATCCATGTCATTCCGGTTTCCGGTCTGGATGTTCGACTAACCTAGCATTACTTTCCTGAATGGATTTCCTTAAAAACTATTGACTCTGGAAATTTTCTGGGTTCAGTTTTTTTTACTTTACAAAGGCGTTTGACACGATTATTCTTAACATCTTGTTTAAAAAAATGGAAGCTAATGGCATGACAGGACCACCACTAATATTTTTGAAAAACTATTTACTTAACAGGCAATACTCTGTATATGCGACTAACGCTCTTTCTAAGACTAGAACTTTTAACCAAGGTGTGCCCCAGGGGTCAATTCTAGGCCCTTCACTCTTTATTTTGTATATAATGGCCTTCCGGATTGCGTTAGTTCTTCCCATTGCGTTTTGTATGCGGATGATACAACCATTTCTTAATCTGATAAATCATTAATATTTCGCACGTCATATTTGAATGCAGTACTAATTACCGTTGTAAAGTGGTGCCGTGACAACTGTTTCGTGATTAGCCCTAAAAAAACTAAATGCATGGTCTTTCGGTCTTCTCAAAAACCGATCACTTCCTTTCTGGAATTAAACCTTGGACGTCATTTAATCCCGACTTGTGACGATGTTACATTCTTCTGTATTCACCTCGACCCTCACCTTACATTTGTTCTAATTTTTCTAATCTCAAGCACAAAAGGACTTTCTGGATACCAGCTTTTATTAGGGGTAGCCGCTTTTTTTCTCATACAGCTTTATTTTATTTTTGTATTTTACTTTCGTTCACAGCCATTTTCATTACGGCATCCTCATGGGGCAACACATACTCTTCTCACGTTACACCTGTGCATCATAATTAAAACCAATGTATTCGCATCATAACATTTAGTTTCTGCCACTCCTCTGCCTCAGAGCTACTGCGTCAGAATAACATCGTATGAATCAAAGCGCTATTTCACTATAAGTTAGAAATGTTTTTAGATGCGAAGCATCTCTTGCTTGGGGGGATGTCCCGCGTCCGTGCCCCGTCCGCAGCGCCTCTGATGATGATTGTGGCAGGATGCCCTTGGGCATTGGCGAATCAATGAATCCATCAGGAGATAGCTTCGCGTTCAACCACCGTCGTCATCTTCTCGTAGAGGAATCGCTGAAGAAGCAGAAGAAGACAATGCTGCGATGAGGAAGGTGTGTACGTGGCTCTCAGCTGGTGCACCAACTTCAACAACCTTTACTTCACCAACGCTGACGGGGACTACCGATTCTACCACAGAGACGAGAACATCGACAAGAACATGATGAACTAGTTTCGGTGCCTCGAGAACCACCGCCTACTCACCGTAAAACAACAGTACTTGCGTGCCTTTGCCACTGGTGTGAACCCGGACGCGGAATTCCTCTGGCGCTACTAAACACCAGATCACTCAACATAACGGCAACACAATGGAACCACACGGAACCCCCATGATGCTTAGCATACTCCTCAGGGTTCCCTACGGGAAGATGGTGTTTTTTGTTGCAAATTGCTGCATTGCAAACTTTCATATAACCTTATCGATGTTACTATATTGCGCGGCAAAAGCACCGCTAGGTTTTCAAGCAACAACAATTCCTTATTACCGACTGTTCACACTAATTACGGAAAGAAAAGTAATTGTTTGGCAGGTGTCACATTTTGGAATAATTTTTCAATGGCTATCAAATCATCCCCGTTCCTAACTTGCTTAAAAAACTCTGATATATTCTTTTGCTGTAGTAAACACCTTGTTTTTTTGTTCTTATCTATCGCGTATTTTCCTGGTGTTCTCATGTGACTTTGTTTCCAGTTTTGTTATCAACGAATTGGTTGATACTAGTTCTTTTATTAGGTCCGGCTACCTTTTTGAGTGTATGTATACGATCGGCTAATTTTCCTTGTAATTTTACACTGCGTACTGATCCGATGGGCTCTGGTTCCCAAACGCTGCGTCCATGCAAATATGGTATGTAGTCATAATCCAGGTTCCCCTTTGAGCCTCTTGACTCTGGGACCCTCGTCTTCATACCAATATGTTTGTGTTGCGTTTATGAAATAAACTTTCACTTTCAAAAAAAAGGGTCCCTATCAATAGTGATTACGTTATCACCGTACATACAAGTTTGGTAGTTGACTGAAGTTTGAGTTTACTTCATGCTGAGGATTAAAACATGCATTGCGTGCAGCTTCGAAGTGCAGTGGACTCCCGTTAAGGCGAACACTATGTTTAAGACAAACAGCATTTCTGCTCTCTTGTAAAGTGCCCAATGCAAAAAACTTCCGCTTAAGACAGATTTCTCATATTACGAACAAATATTTAAGGTGAATTCAAGTTGGTCTCAACGCGAGTGTATTCAACTTTATAAAAGAAGCTGCCTCTCCCCAGCTACCGTAGCGATTTTCGGAAATGAGGAATCTTCAAAGAACCTCTTCCTGCCACTGTCGTTTCCCAGGAATTTTGGCACAGCTTAAATCTTCTTTGTTTTAACGTCGTCGTCTACTATCCTTTGTTTCCTCTTGAGTTTTATGTCAGCCACGGCAGCTGTTTCGACATTCTTCTTGGTTCCGCGGCTCCACGCACTTAAAGGGGTATTTGGCTGGTCTCCCCAGTTAGTTGCTTGCTCACTGCCATATCTACTTTCTAGAGAAAGGCAACAACATGGCTGTATACCTTCCTTCTTCCAGCCATGCAGGTGCAACCATCATTCAAAACTTGTCCAGTTCACCTCTACCACACCCATGCGATATGGTCTGTTTGAATTGATTGAGATGCAGCACGTGCTCCTGTGAAGGCATATTTCGCTATACCCTTTAATAGGGCTAGCTCCTCATCAATACGATACTGGATCTTATACCCATCCCAAAAACTTCGCGTGTACGTGTATGGTTCCGTGTTTCTGAATGCATTGACTTTACGCAGGTCAATTGCTTTGTTTGTCAGGAGATCGTACAAAACTTGGGGATTGTGAACTTTTGGCCAATTGTTTACGTCATGTTGCCAGCTGGTTATGATGCTTCGAGGCTGGTAGCGCTTGCCATCTGCGAGAAGGTTGAAAGTAACTATTTAAACTGTGCAATATAAATTTTGTCATGAAATTGCGTTATGCCGGGGCCAACCAAGATCCCATTGACATCATATCCGTCACGGATATGACATCGCCAGA
This sequence comes from Haemaphysalis longicornis, assembly GCF_048455015.1. Classification (NCBI taxonomy): domain Eukaryota; kingdom Metazoa; phylum Arthropoda; class Arachnida; order Ixodida; family Ixodidae; genus Haemaphysalis; species Haemaphysalis longicornis. The sequence goes on along the minus strand of NW_027526204.1, from coordinate 28,997,017 downwards.
AAAACTGATTGACGCGCCTGTGTCGAGATTCCAGCCACGAATCCTTTTGCCGCAACAGGAGGTGCGAAACGCGCTTCAGACTGCACTACAAAAAAATTCTCTCCATCTTCCCGCTAGGGGAACCCTGGGGTGATGCAAGGCATCTCACGGGGTTCAATTCGCGTTTTCGTTATGTCAGTTACCCTAATGTGGTCGAAGTGTAGTGAACCTTAAATGATGCTCAATCACATGTAGATTCGCTGGCTTCGCTGGTGCTAGCATTTCTCGTATCTCATTGTCTGGAGCTGGTTACGCTTGCGTTAGCGAACGCGGTAGTAGGCATGTTTGTGCCCATTTCAACTCATCGGAGCAGCAGGTGGAGGAGCAGTCGGAGCAGCTGCAGCGAGAGCGACTGATGGAGCGACTGAATAGCGCCGAAAGCGCGCCGCAGATGCCGCGGTTATATAGCCGCTCCACGAGAGAGAGTGATGAGAGAGAGACGCGCATGCGCGCTAACGCACATGTGGCATGGCGAGGAGAACGAGAGAGAGTGTAGCATACGCGCGCTAACGGCGCACTGACGCACAGCTGGCATGGCGAGGAGAACGCGATAACGCAGCTGGCAGGCGAGGGAGAAAGAGGAGGGTTGCGGACGCATGCACGCCGGTTGGAACGACAGGCCGAGTGTAAGAGATGCCTTGCATCTAAAAGACGCTTAAGCAGAAGGACCAATGCGCCTTATATTCTTCCCTTCAGATGGGGCTGCCATCTAGGAGAGGCGAAACGAAGTACTGCATCAAGACGATAATGAGCAGCGACAGTTGGCACCTTGTCGCGAGCTCCTACATGTATGGAGAACGCGCATCGTAAGCTGCGGAGAAGCCTTTAAGGCAACAACGCTCACTTGCGGAACTCGCGCTCAGAACACGGTCCGCTGTTTCTTCCGCTGAAGCGGACCGTGTGTTCACCAAACGATTCGCTGACAACCCGTTTAGTTTCGTTCGCACTGACGGTTTGCCAGCATCTGTGGTTTCAGTCGGATTTACGTAATGCTCCGGCACGTGCAATCCAGTGTAGAAGAGGTAATTTTAAGCAAACAGCCGCACAAAAAAAAGAGTTTAGGAGTGAGCTGGCAAAACTCCTGGTTTAGAATGTCAGAGGATATTTCCTTCATAGCTAGTTACAGATATGATTTGTTTTTTTTTTGTTTAATTTTCTTCTAGAACATTTTATGCTTACAGAGACTACGACGCGCAGATAAGGATTTGGGGAGGGGGGTGAGTTGCAATGAGTACGGCTCTCAACAAACCGCCTAGTTGTTTTTAAATGCAGAGCATTTCAGTAACTCACGATGTCACCCGCGTTGACTTCCGTAGTCCGCATCGCTCCCCCTACAGTATATAAAAAAATAACACTTACTGGCGGCAGGTTTCGATCCCACGACTGTGCGGGCGGAACGCAAGCTACATGGTGCTCTACCCACTGCGCCACAAAGCCGACACAGAATGAAAGGTTATGAACGCGCCTTATATCCTTGACTCATTCAACCATCGGCCACAGGTGCGCCCTCTCCCCGCGTCCTCCTCGCCTTCTCTCCGCTCGCAACACCCTCTCTCGCGGCGTTCGGTTCGGGCGCACAACAGGTGGGGACGTGCGCAACACCCTCTCTCGCCGCGTTGGGTTCGCGCTGAGCAACAGTCGGTTCGCGCGCAAGAACAGGTGGGGGCGCTCGCATCGCGCTCTCTCGCCGTGGTCGGTTCGCGCTTAAACCACATATGTCGTTCGCGCGCGCTCCGGTCGCTAGCATCTGTGGCGTGATCGTGACGTCAACATCACGCGTTCGTGTGGTGGCGCGATTTCGGCGCTATAACACTCTCTCGCGAGGGGCATTTGATTGGATTCGATTGGATTGGCTTGGCTTGGCTTGGATTGGATTGGTTTGGATTTGGATTGGATTGGATTAAAGTGGAGTGTGTTGGATTGTATTGCGTGATAGCCGCTCCACGTTGCGTCATAGCCGCGGCAGGGGGTTCAGGGCACGTTTCACGTTTCACTATCGACTTCATCGACAATGTCTACGCTGGAAGACAACAATTACAACAACAACAACCAATACGTAATCCATACGACTTGCAGGCGCGCCCCCCGCGTAAATGCTCTGCATTTGATCACGCCCCTCACGAGGGGGATGTTTATACACGTTTTTAAAACGTTCCCACGCAACCGCGTCGATGGTTGAAGCGCAAAGCGCTTCTATCTCCCCTCTTATGCGATCGACGAAGGCAGCGTTGTCAAGGACCCTAGCGTTCATCAGCCAACGACTGCCGACCTTTCTTTTGATTTCAGGCCTGATTTAGAGGGAGCATGCTACGAGGCCATGAGCTTCCCCCAAGGTTTGTTGACCCGGTGTCTCCCTGGCTTGGCTTGTAGGTGGCTGCACCGCCGTGTTTCCCGCGTGCCTTCTGTCGCGTCTCCACTCCCGTGCGTGGTGCTGCGGCGACCTTCGTCGGGAGCTCCTTGTCCGCGTCGTCACAGCTGATCCCTCCTGGCTGGTCGTTCAGGAAGGCAGCCCCTCTCCCTCAACATCGGTGGTTTTTCTGTAATACAGGTTATTTTGCATGTGACCGAGATGTCAGGTCCGTTACAGTAGATTCATACCTACAGCAAAACAACTGCCCCTTCACAAATGCTACGTGTGATAGCTTCAGTATTTACACACTACAGAATGACAACACGTATTTCAAGGCTGGTGTGCCTTATATGGTAATGTCTACGACTTTGAAATCACTCAGGCGGTGTTACATAGCGTGTTACGGCGGTAATTATAACGCTGAATACCTGTGAAATTCCAACATCGCAGCGAGGAGAACCGTAACAACAAATGAATGACGGGGTCCTGTCGCTCTTCAGCGTGCGAAGTTACGAACTGCTGTGACGGGCCATGATGGCTCAGTGGCTAAGGCGTTGTGCTGCTGAGCACGAGGTAGGGGGGTCGATTCTCGGCCGCGGCGACCGCTTTTCTGATGGAGGCGAAAAGCAAAAAAACTCCCCCCACCTCCCCGAAGGGGATCGTGCGGAAATGCGAATGCATTGGATGTACCGATGAGTCCGCTGCAGCAAGCAGTAACGGAGAGAGGAGTGCGCTCCACTGTATTTATATACATTTTCCGAGCGCAGCGAGCGGAGAGAGGGTACGCGGAAAGGAGAGAGAGACCCGCGCAACACGCCCGCCCCGCGCGCGAGCTCTCTCTCCCGCCGAGCTCCGCGATGCGAGCGCCCTCACACGCCCGAGCGCACTCCTCCTCTCCCCTTGCCCTCCGCTACTCCCGCCCGAGCTAGCACCTGCTCCGGTTGCTATGCGTGCCACAGCTGTTGCTAGGGGCGAGGAGGAGCGCGGAGAGATAACACCTGCGGGCGCACGCCGACGGAGCACGACAACCCCCGACTAAGAAATGCATTCGCATTTAAAAACGCCCGTTGGTACGAAATGTCGGCGCGCGTTAAAGACCCCCAGGTAGTGAAAACGATTCCGGAGCCCTCCACTACTGCGTGCCTGATCGCCTGCGTTGCTTCCGCGCGTTGAACCCTAGAAATATTATGTAGCGGCAAGCCACAGTTCCAGCGGCAGCAGCGTGACGCAGGCCCACGGGCGCTTTCACCCGCCGGAGGGCTCGCGCGCCCCGGGCATCAGTAGATAGAGACCCCACGGCGTTCGGGATAAAAACCGGCCTTGCTACGTGGTCTGGTCGTCTCTGTTTCAACGCCTCCGTGGCATGCGCTCTACAGTTGGTGAACCGGACGTGATATCCCTCCCAACGAAGTTGTAGAGCCATGTCCAGCAACGACCAGAACCAGCGAGCACCGCAAGCAGCCGGCAACGAGATCGCCGCCCTGGCTATCCACTTGCCGCCGTATTGGGAACACAACCCGGCCATCTGGTTCCTCCAGGCCGAGTCACAGTTCGCGCTGTCTGGCATCACCTCCCAAGAACGGAAGTTTCACTACGGCGTGAGAGCTCTACCAGCGACTGCTGCGGTAGAGGTTGCGGACATTCTTGCCTCCTTCATACGCAACCCTCCAGCAACTTCCTACGACCAACTCAAAGCCGCGCTCCTCGAACGTACAGCAGCATCTGAGCGCACGTGCATACAGCAGCTACTTTACACCGAAGAGCTTGGCGACCGCAGACCGAGCCAACTCCTGCAGCGCATGACCCAACTCCTCGGCTCACGTGCCCAAGCCATGGACGGCCCATTGCTGCGCGCGCTCTTTCTGCAGCGCCTGCCTGCGAACGTACAAATGGTCCTCGCAACAGCGTCATCCATGGATCTCCCTTCGCTCGCGTCCCTGGCCGACAAGGTAATGGAAGTAGCCAGCACACCTTCACCTATTGCTGCTGTGGCCGCGACGCCAGCATCACCAGCCCCTCGCACGACGCCAGCTCCTGCCGACGAAGGTGCGTCTGCGTCGCCTGCCAGTGTCGATCACCTGTGCGAACGACTAGAGCAACTCGTTGTCGCGGCGACGAGGCGAAACAGCTCAACACATTCTCCCCGCCCGTCACGCCGACGCGACCGCTCGTCTTCCCGACTCCGTGATGCCGCTCGGGGACGCAGCCCTACATCAGTCCCGGTGTATGCTTCTACCACCGCCGTTTCGGCGCAGACGCTCGCCACTGCCTCTTGCCATGCTCATGGACGGGAAACGGCCCGGCAGACCGCTAGCGGCGACGAGCGGTTCTGGCCCCATTGAAGAATGTCGCCTGTTTCACATCGTCGATCGCACCACCGGACAAAAGTTTCTCGTCGACACGGGAGCGCAAGTCAGCGTCTTGCAAGCTTCACGCCACGACCGCACCTGAAACGCAGTCTTCTACCTTCAGGCAGTGAACGGCACGCGCATTCCCGTTTTCGCGCAGCGATCCCTGACTTTGAACCTGGGTCTTCGCAGAACTTTTTGGTGGATTTTCGCGGTCGCGGACGTTCGCACTGCCATCCTTGGTGCGGACTTTCTTACCAAACATGGCCTCCTAGTCGACGTCAAGCGACGGCGACTTCTCAACGCCACAACCCTCCTCTCAGTTCAAGGCGTCGTAGCGACAGCAGCTGCTGACGTAGCGCCTTCCTGCGCTACAGTTGCTGAAGAAACGTTTGCCGCCCTGCTGAAGGAGTTCCCCACCGTCCCGTCACCACCCGACTGGACTCAGCCTGTGACTCACGACGTCCGTCATCATGTCACCACTACCGGACCACCCGTTTTCTTTCGTCCGCGACGTCTCGTTCCCGACAGACTCAAGATCGCGCGTGCAGAGTTTGAGCGCATGCTGGAACTTGGCATCGTCCGACGTTCTTCCAGCCGCTACGCATCACCCATGCACATGGTACCCAAGAAGAACGGTGACTGGCGACCTTGTGGTGACTACCGATTCTTGAACCTCTCCACCATCCCAGATCGCTACCCCCTTCCCAACATACAAGATTTCACCGCCAGTCTGCACGGTGCCATCATATTTTCAAAAATCGACCTTGTACGGGCGTACCACCAGATCCCCGTCGCTGAAGAGGACATATACAAGACGGCCATCACAACACCTTTCGGCCTTTTCGAGTTCATCGGAATGCCGTTCGGCCTCAGGAACGCTGCCCAAACGTTTCAGCGTTTCTCTATACAGTGACGCGCGGACTGCACTTCGTCTATGCTTGCGTGGACGATCTGCTGGTAGCAAGTAGGTCCCTAGAGGAGCATCTTCACCATCTCCGCATTCTCCTCGAACGCTTAGCTGCCCATGGCGTTGTCATCAACGCAACGAAGAGCGAGTTCGGTGTTCCTGCCCTCGACTTTCTGGGACATCGACTGGATGCAACAGGTATTCGGCCCCTCTCCAACAAGGTCCAGGCCATTCTTGACTTCCCAACTCCAACGTCGGTCACCAAGCTTCGCCAGTTCCTGGGTCTGGTAAACTTCTACCGTCGCTTTATCAGGAACTGCGCCACTCTGCTTGAGCCTCTCGACCGCCTGCTTTCCGGGAAACGTTCTACCACTGAATTGGACTGGAAAGCCAGTGCTGAGGCAGCCTTCCATGCCATCAAACGTGCGCTGGCAAACGCCGCTCTCCTCGCTCACCCAAATCCAGGCTGTCCACTCGCGCTGATGACGGACGCCTCGGGTTCTGCTGTGGGAGCTGTCCTCCAAAATCACGTAAATGGCGCATGGCAGCCCTTGGCCTTCTTCTCAAAACGTCTAACCCCACCGCAGGCCCGGTACAGTGTCTTCGGGCGTGAACTTTTGGCAATGTATCTGGCTGTGCGTCACTTCCGACATTTTCTTAAGGGTCGTCAGTTCACCATCTTCACTGACCACAAACCCTTGACGTACGCCATCAGCCGGCCCGACACCCATTACACGCCACGAGAAGTGCGGCAGCTTGCCTACCTGTCCGAGTACACGATGGATATCAAGCATGTCAATGGCGTTGACAACACAGCTGCGGATGTTCTAAGCCGCGTGGATGCCATTGCCTCCACTTTGCCGCTTTTAATTGCACCCGACCTCCACCTTCTGGCTGCTGACCAAGCAGACGACACGGAGCTACTGCGTCTTCGCACATACCCAACTGCGCTCCAGCTCGAAGACGTGACACTCGACGGACAGCAGATCGTTTGCGACTTGTCGAACGGAAAGCCACGACCATTCGTACCCAAAACCTGCCGTCGCGAGCTCTTCGATGCCCTGCACAACATGGCCCATCCTGGGATTCGAGCCACGCAGAAAATCATCGCGGCTCATTTTGTCTGGCCTCGAATTAACGCTGATGTTCGCAACTGGGTCCGCGCGTGTGCATCATGCCAACGCGCAAAGGTTCACCGGTATCCAGTTCCGCCGGCAAAGACGTTCCTACAACCTGATGAGCGCTTCGCCGTCGTGCACATTGACCTCGTCGGTCCCTTGCCCCCTTGCCAAGGCTACCGCTACCTACTGACTTGTGTGGACCGAATCACACGCTGGCCTGAAGCCACACCACTACCCGGCATCTCCGCACCCACGGTAGCGTCAGCATTCGTGTCGACGTGGGTAGCGCGCTTCGGATGCCCATCATCCATCGTCACCGACCGCTGACGGCAGTTCGAGTCTGCTTTGTTCTCCGAGCTCCTTCACCTCCTCGGCACGACTCGTTTGCGCATGGCAGCGTACCGGCCACAAACAAATGGACTCGTCGAACGCTTTCACCGCCAACTTAAGGCCGCGCTCACAGCACACGACTGCCCAACACGGTGGGTCCAGCGCTTGCCCCTCACACTTCTGGACATACGCACCGCCTTCAAAACTGACCTGACGTGTTCTTCGGCTGAACTCGTTTTTGGAACCCAGCTTCGACTACCAGCCGACCTGTTCGAGGTACCGTCTCTAGCATCTTCCGCCGCGGACTACGTGAAATCGCTGAGATTGATCCTAGCTGACCTTCGACCGCAGCCTACACGGGAGCAAAACCAGGAGGACCTTATGTGCTTCTGGACCTTGAACAGGCGACACATGTGTTTGTGCGGTACGGACCCGTGCGCCGCCCATTGCAACCACACTACGTTGGCCCTTTCCCTGTAGTAGAACGACACTCGTCAACATACGTCATCGACATCAATGGCTTATACGTCACCGCCGCCGACATCAACCCTACGAGTCCTCCCACTGTGGCTGCACACCACCGTGACCATCATGTACGTTGGGGCCATCAGAGCGTCACACCAGCTCCTCTCTTGGGGGGGAGCCCTGTAGCGGCAAGCCACAGTGCCAGCGGCAGCAGCGTGACGCAGGCCCAAGGGCGCGCTCACCCGCCGGAGGGCTCGCGCGCCCCTGGCATCAGTAGATAGAGACCCCACGGCGTTCGGAATAAAAACCGGCCTTGCTACGTGGTCTGGTCGTCTCTGGTTCAACGCCTCCGTGGCATGCTCTCTACAAATACTAACAGCTCTGGATTGCCGAACACTGTGCGGGAAGCCACATGGCATATTACCCGAACACACATAGCCGATTTCCCAATAACGATATGAATATTCAAAAGAAAACCACGGCTGGGGTCCAAAAAAACCCCCTACCTCGACAATTCGTGTTGTTACGCCCACTTCACAACTGCCGATAATGCCTTTATTTTCATCCAAAATGATGTAGGAAGAGAGAGAAAAAAAGCTAATCTGGTTAGCTTGATGGCGCTCTCTCCTTCTCGCATAATACGTAGATAATTCAAGAGGAACGCAGCACACCACAAAGCGTAAAAAAAGGAAGTAAGAAAAAAATCCATGGCGCTGTATTTACAGGTGTTCCGAAAAAAAGAAACAGAAAAGAAAAAAAAATGGAAATCGGCCGCGACTTTCACAAACGCTTTCTTCAACACTGGAAGAACTAGCAGGGTAGTAAAACAGCAAAGCAAAATTTAAACATAAACAAACAAAAAACACCTTCAGAACAAACTTCTCCATTTCACACCGCAACGTAAGGTTGACACGAACAGTTCAAAACTAGAACTAAGCATAAACAAGAAAACACTTTTTGCTTGGTAACGCTGCGTTGATAGTAGGCCAGCGCACGGGTACGGGTACAGCGTACGGGTACAAACAACATTTGCAACATTAAAAACGCTTTTTACACAGAAAAACAGTTTTGGCAGTGAGATAGCGAAAAGAAACAAACCATTCATTGCACTCAATACAGCAAAACAAAAATAGAGAACAGCCACGATTAGCTTTCGTTGCGGCGGCACATAAACACTCGTAAATCCCTTTTCTTCACAGTATTCAAATTTATATTTGAATTTATGCAAAAGTTTAACATCTCCAGAATTTTATGTCTCAACATTTGTTCTTAGTACTTTGTTCTAAACGAGGGAATGTTACAAACGCCATGGCTGCGTGTTGCGTGTATCGCGGGATGTTTATGTAAAGCGGCTAAACTGTGAAAGAAATTACTGGGCTTTTTATTATAGTCATAAATATTATAGACAGTCATTAATTCGTATTTTAGAAATAAGAAATGTGAAGGATAATCATACGAGACGTTTGCTACGTTTCTTAGCATTTTTTTCTGTAATAGCAAATACCAAAGTGGTGTCATCCGCATAAATGACAAATTTTACTTGGATATCAATCTGTGCGACATCGTTTACGAAAATATTAAATGAAACTGGGCCTAATATGCTGCCTTCTGGCCCACCTGATAGGATAGGTTTCACGGCGGACGTGTGCTCATTTATCTGAACGAACTGCATTCGGCTGCCTAAATAGGATTTTAAAAGCATCAAAGGCGTTCCCCGGAAGCCGTAGTATTCTAACGTTTTCAGTAAGAGTGAGTGATCCAGATAGTTCAAAGCTTTAGTTAAATCCACGTATATACTAACAGCCAACTTTCTTTCTTGAGAAGCGTTCAAAATAAATTCTTTTTGCTCTAAGAGTGCAAGCTCTGTTGAGCGGCGCTTCCTGAAACCGAATTTAGCGTCCATCAGCAACTTCAGCCTATCGCAGAAGTGAGACATTCTAGATAAAATTACTTTTTCCAGTCCTTTTGAAATTACAGGCAGTATTGACGCTGGGCTGTAGTTTCCGATATCAGTCCTGTCGCCTTTCTTGAACAAAACACTCACCCTGGCGAGTTGCATATGTTGCGGGAAAACACCTTGGGATAGGCAAAAGATACATATATGTGTTAGGATCGGTAGTATAAGATGTAACACAAACTTTACGGGTTTTACTTTAATTCCATAGGCATCGCAGCTTCCGCTGTTGTTCAATTCTAGAAAAACTGATTTCACGTCGTTATCGGTTACCGGGCGCAAGAAATATGTCTCATCACTACTGATTTTAAAAGTATTCAGTGCATTGCTACTAATACCTCCTTTTACTAAATTAACAAAATATTCATTGAAAGCGTTGGCCAGACAGCCACCTGTCAACTCGTTTCCACCTTTAATAATCTTTGTTACCGAATTAAAATTTGCAGCACGTTTTAAAACTGCGTTCAGTTTTTTATGTAACAAATGTTCTTTTTGAAGTATCGTTAAAACTATTCGCAAAAGTAATTGTTTCTTGCGGTTATCAGTTCTTTTTTTACTTTTTATACAGTTTATCTTTCGTTTTAATTTAATAAGCAGCTCAGGAGTGACCCAGGGTTTGTAGATCTTACCACATTGCCAAAGGGTTTTCAATGGAAAACACTCCTTGTACAGAGCTAAAAAAAGTATCAAAGAAGGAATTGTAGGCGCGTTCCCCGTACGTTGTAATAAACAAATGTCGCCAGTCCGAAGTACGCACCTTATCTCGAAAAGCGCACATATTAGTATCCGTTACTGCTTGATACAATATTGGTGGCACAATCTGTTTCTTTTTTAAACTGGTTTTATAAAGGCATAAGTAGACGCCATTGTGATCACTGATGTCGCTGATAATTACACCCGATTTTAGTTTTGTTGTATTCATATTTGTAAAGAACAAGTCAAGTAAGGTAGCAGTTGCGCCCGTTACACGTGTACAAGCCACACTTACGTTTCTGCATCGAAGTGACGGTATAAGTTTTCCGAACCTATTTTTCAATGGAGTATCTAGGAGCATATTGATACTAAAATCACCACATAAAACAATATCACATTTAATTTCGCTTGCATAAGCTAGCAACGATTCCACAAAAATGTCAAAGTTAAGCAGGTTGCCATCAGGAACGCGTTAGACGACGGAAATGATAATGTGATTTGATACTAAGGTTAAGATTTCACATTCTTGATTCTGACAACAGTATTGCGATAGTATTTTGCACGAGATATTTTCCGCACCATCAATGATACCACTCCCCCGGGGCCACTAGATCTATTCTGTATGAAATTGTCGTGCGCCGGCGTACGAAACACATTGGTACTGCAAACGCACCAAGTTTCAGTTAACAACATTGTATCGAATGCTACTTGAAATTTATTGAAGAGCCCTTCAAGTTCAGTGGTTTGATTTTTAGCCGATCGGGTGTTCAAGTGAGAGTTAACGAATGTGCTAGTTCCTTTCGACAAGCATTTTGAAAATCCCTTGGCTGTATGTATTAACTGTCCATTTTACTGGAAATCACTGCCAAAGACCCATGCGCAAAGTCTTCGGCTAGCGAATCTAGATTCCGTTCATTGCGTACAATGAAAGCATTATCACCGTCACCGCGTTTCGCAAGTATTTCGTTGTTCCTGTGCCAGGCATATCCGTAGCCGTTGTTCTGAGCCCAGGCATTTGCCACTGCAAGCAAATGCCGGTTTCTCTTGGTCAAGATTTCTAGAAAGAATAAATTGAATTTTGATCGATTCAGTTCAGTTCTCTTTTTTAGAAATGCGTCCTTCACAGTGTGATTTGAGAATCGAACGATAATGCCTGGAATCTTACCTCTACTTGCCGGTAGTCTGGGCACAGAGACAACGTCAATAGAAGTTAGATGAGGAACGTTGATTTTTGAAGCAAATTTATTTACTTTCGCCAACAAGTCCGCATCCTCTGCAACAGGAATTCCATGAAATTTAAAGTTTAACTTCCTACTTTTCCATTCCAGGTCATCAATGTCTTGCGCAATCTCTTCAGCCTCGCATGCGTGCTCTCACATGTCCATTCCTGTCACCCTCTTTTTGAGTGCAGCTATTTCTTTATCCTGACATCTCAGCTGTTCAAAAATTTGGTCATCATGTTGAGCAGCCTATCTTGATTTTTACACATACGACCAAAGCGCTAGTACTCACTGGCTATCCTGAGTCATTGTAATGATTAAACACTATGAAATATTTCATTGCAACCTAAACTATGCTACTAGTGGCCAAAATCGCAGTATGCGTGAAACCCTAAGCAAAAAAACTAGTAATTGTAAGTCATAAATAACACTCGCCACGGTGGCTCAGTGGCTAAGGCGTTGCGCTGCTGAGCACGAGGTCGCGGGTTCGATTCCCCGCCGCGGCGGCCGATTTTCTGATGGAGGCGAAAAGCAAAAACGCCCGTGTGTACGAGATTTCGGCGCACGTTAAAGATCCCCAGGTGGTCAAAATTATTCGGGAGCCCTCCACTACGGCGCGCCTCATCGCCTGCGTTGCATCGGCGCGTTAAACCCCACAATCAATCAATCAGGTCATAAATAACCGCAATGCTTTCGACCGGATGGTCGAATCAATACAGATGGTTTCTACAGTGAGATTTGACGACGCTTACTGGCCCCTGCCCAAACTGCTACGCTCGTGTTTTCTTCAGATATTTGAGTGTACCGCCATGCAGTGTATTTATTTTCATGTATTCAGTTACCCTCAAGGCCCGAGGGCATTACAGAGGGAGTGGGTACATACATACATGTATAGCATACAAATCAAAATACAACAGAAAACTTGCAATCAAGTAACATCGCTTGCTAAAGGGTTTACCTCAAGGCTACGTACCAATAAAATTAGTGACAGCAACTTTAAATAAAGCAGCCTCTTTGATACCAACAATGTCATAAGGAAGACGATTCCAACATACAGATTTATCCGGCACAAATGACTCTTGAAAACACTTGGTGTGCGCTGACGGAATTCCTAGTTTATGACGATGATCAATGCTAGTGGAAACGTAGGTTGGTTTGGACAATAATTTATTTCGGAGTAACAAGTTGGTGAAGTAAATTTTATAAAATTGACACAGCCGAAACACTTTCCTGCGAAGAGACAGTAGGAGTAATGCTAGTGTGGTTTTTATTGACATGACGCTCGAGGTGCGATGTTAATTAAAAATAATGAAGCGCGCTGCCCGATTCTGGACTCGTTTTAATTCGTAGGTAAGCGAGTCATGAGCAGGGTCCCAAACAGATGCTGCATATTCTAATTTGCTACGTACCAACACTTTGTAAAGTAAGACTTTCAAGGAAACAGGTGCCTGGCTAAAATTTCTTCGAAGGTAGCCCAACATGCTATTAGCTGTCGCTGAAATCAATTCAATGTGTGTCTTGCAAGATAATGTAGATGTTATGTGTACGCCCAGATACTTATACAAATTTACTGCTCCGAGAAGAACATTAGTATTTGATACGGCCTGATACTAGTTCTGCGACGGTTAACATGCATGTACTTGCATTTGTTAATGTTTAACGTCATACCCCAAGTCTCACACCATTTCTGCACCGGATCAATATCAGCCTGCAATTCGAGTACGTCTAAATAACGATTAATTGCCCCATAAATTACGCAGTCATCTGCGAAAAGACTGCCTGAAGAAGTAATGTTTAGAGGCAAATCGTTTATATAGACTTGAAAGAGCAATGGTTTCAGCACGGAGCCCTGGGGGACCCCAGAGCCAACCGGTACCCTGGGGGAGTCAAAGTTATTAAGAGTTACAAATTGGGAACGGTTACTGAGAAAAGCAATCACCCATGCGAGGACGCGATCATCTACTTTAAGACTCCGTAATTTTAAAATGTGTAAATTATGAGGTACTTTGTCGAACGCTTTTAAAAAATCTAAAAAGATACAGCCAATGGGTGTACCATTGTCGAAAAGAAAATGCAAATCATGAATAAAACGTAATAGTTGCGTTTCACTGGAAACGATTTTACGAAATCCATGCTGCGAATCGGTAAAGAAAGAATTGCCCTCTAAAAATTTTACAAGCTGCGATTAAATCACGTGTTTCATTATTTTGCATGGAATAGAAGTGATTGATACTGGTCTGTAATTTTCCGGACAAAATTTATCACCTGACCTAAAGATGGGAATAATTCTTCTCACACTCCAATCATTCGGAAGACAGCCTGCTCCCAGACATTATACAAATATTTTTGTTAGAATTACGGAGCAGTAGACTTCAGTGTTTATTATAAACTTGGAAGTAATGTTGTTGATTCCGGCGGAAGACGAGATTTAGGGTTTTGTGTTATCTTTTGTACGCCTGCTGCGCCGAAACGAATTGCTTTCATTGGGAGATAACCACTAGCTTGATAAACGGGAGTTGATCCTTTTTTGAGGAAATCCGAGACTGCCGCTGCGAAGGTGGCACACAGAATAACAGCACAGTAATCTTTATGGGTTACCCCATCCGAAGTTTTAAGTTACTTCACGAGTATCTTTTTCATTCACTACCCTCCAAAATTGTCTCGCGTTGTTCGCTAACATATTGGGGAGTGTGTTATTAAGATATGTTTCCTTTGCTGCTTTTGTGGACCTCCTGTATTCCCCACTAGCAACGCAGTAAGAATCCCATCGGGCTTGTGAGTTAGAAACTTTAACGGACCGAAACAGCCTTTTTTTTCTTATTAGCCAACCTTTTAAAAGATTGGCTATACCAGGGAGCATGCTTCTTGGTTGTGACTAGCCTCAACGGAACAAACATTTCAGTGAGGTATCTTACTTTATCTTTGCACAAATTCTAGTTCGAATTAACAGAACGCGCCTCGAATTCACCAAGGTAGCTGTCTAGAAATAAACGAAGTTCTGTATTGATGGCATCAAATCGGCAGCAGCGTAATCTCTGATAAGCTTAGAATAATTTTTATATGAGGAACGCAAACATTCATAGTGAAATGGAGCGAAGAATGATAACTTAGTTGAGGCAAACAAAGTAGAGACGTGAACAGGCCAGGCACGTGTGGTTAACACAAGATCTAAAATGTTCGAAGTAGAAGGTGTAATGCGGGTCGGTTTGGTAACAAGTTGCATAAACTTGAAAGCAGAGCAAAAGCTTGAAAAACTATAACTGTCGGTAGAAGACGGTGTTAACGGAGGCACATCGCTGGACCAAATTATATTTGGGTAGTTAAAGCCTGCGGCTAAAAAGACTGGTAGATTAGGAAAACGTTCCATAACTATGTTAACAGCGTCGTGAAGGCTTTTTACAAAGCCCGGATCGCCAGACTGTGGACAATAGCAGATACCCAAAATAATCTTTAAACATGTGCAAATTTCAACAAATATGATCTTTCAATTGGTTACAACAGGCACAAAAGATGAAGAGGTATCATACGCTACCTCAACAAGTACACCTCCACCGCATCTGTCACCTCTATCACGACGATACACATTGAATCGCTTTGTACAGTCAAACAATCCGCTGCTGTCAATTTTAGAAGTTAGCCTCGCTTCTGCTAACAACGCAACGTCAGCGTCGCATGTATCGACCGACGCATTTAGTTCATCGCGTTTTGATAAGACGCTCCTGATGTTAGTGAAAAGAAAAGAAAGCGAATTTTTCGAGCACCGCCCGCCACCCCTCACGTGTCGCTACTGCGGTGCACTTCTAACTGATAGCGGTGCACTGGAAACTGAGTGTTCGTCTGAAAGCTGCTGATTACCGAATTCCCCAGAGGCGCCGCCAAGTTCATACACACTGTCGTCAGAAAAACTGTAACCGTAACGTTTATCACGTATGAGCAACTTATTATACCGAAGCTTGACGGAAACGTCATTTTCTTTGGCAAATTCTACAAGCTTCGTTTGCGCTTGCAGTGTTTGAAAGGAATGATCCTACTTATAGTGGTGCCATTCTCTTTGATTTTTGCGCTGAGCGATAGTAATTCCTGCTTTAACTTAAAAGATGCGAACTATTTTGGTTGGGCCTGTACGTTCCTTGCCTATGTACTCGCTCAGGTGTCTCGCTCAGCACTGGTGACTTAACAACGGTAGTGATCTTAACCAATTTTTCTTCAGTTTGGTTTTATTTCTCCTGGGGACAGTCTGCCAAACCATAAAACAACATGTTACTGCGTCTCATTCTATCCTCAAGCTAAGAATGTTTGTCGTGTAGCCTAGCGTTTTCTCTTCTTAGATGGTCGGTTAGTTCCCTTAGGTGCAAAAGTTCATCCCCGACCTCGGTGTTGTCACACGCTTTTGCTTCGACTGCGGCAAGCCTACGGTCGATGTCGTTAACTTTGCGCTCGATTGCTTACTAGTTGTTCTTAATATAATTCACTCTAGATATTAACTTCACTTGGTCCTGCTCCAATTTTTCGGCTCGAGAGTTCACACTCTGCAGCAGAGCAAACATGTCACTACATTTTGGCTTATGAGCCCTATAAAATTTGTCAGACTCTGGAACCTTTTTAGTGGGCCCTGGGTTTACTTCCACGGCGCCAGATAGCAAGACAAGCATAGATATAACATCAACTTAATCACTTAACAGTGACAACAAGACTCCCGGGCGTGGGAACAGCACCAAGCATGTATTTTTTTACTTCTTTGCATATAAAGTAGTAACTGTTACTAACCTGTGTGAACATGCGAGCAAAGTTACGGTGCCGCATTTCTGCGCTTTTCCCACGCCAGCTGGAGAGGCCAGGTTCTTGCCACCCGTTTTTATCCCGTGCTCGCGGTGACGTCACGACCGATGAATTGGCCGCCTGGCTCGGGAATATGTTGCAGGAGTGTTGCCGGCCGAATCCTGGACTGGCCGAAAACTGGTCGCTATCGCGCAGAAGCAATGGCCATGGCTCATGCCCAGCAGTCGGTGATAGCAACGAGCAGAAGTGAAGAAGGGAAGCAACCAGTGTGAACAAGCGAGCAAAGTTACGGTGCCGCATTTCTGCGCTGTTCCAACGCGGTTTTTTGGGTAAGTGTTAAGTATTATTTGACCAAGTACATATTAGGTCACGCGCAGCACGAACGTTGTAAATCGAAAACGTCTGGTCTAGACACGCAGATATGTGAAAATCACATTCAGTGCTTATGGTCGGCTCAACCACGGCGCTCGCGGCGCAGCAAGATCACTTCCAGCGTGATTCAGACCAGAAACTACGGCCATGCCGAGTGAAAATTTCAGTTAGCCTCAAAACACAAAAATAGAAGCCAGAAATCGCAAAGCCGGCACAAAAATCAGCTTGGTCCCATACCTACCGCATACACAGACGGGTTTTCACCCACGCCAACATGGCGGCAACACCGCCCAGGCACAAGATGGCACTGCGGTCTCAAGATGGCAGCGCCCTAGTTGGAACAGTCTACAGAGTGAGGCTAATATACTAAGCGGAGCAGGGTGAGTGTCTGCAGTCAGCAAATGCTGCAGAAGAAACAAATCAAACTAATAATCTGATATGTACGTGGCAGTAAATAATACATCCTTGACTAATGGAAACCAGGGGCCCTATTCTCGACTGCACAAATTGCCGGCAATTCAGGCAATTTTCCGGAAGTCTTTTCTGATTGGCTTTCAATTTTGGTCACGTGCTTCCGGTTGACAAAGCGGTTGTGTGTGCTGTCGTCATTTTGACGTTTCATGTCGTTTACGTACAGCAGTTCTAAAGTTTGCCTTATTGCTCGTTACTAAAGGCGCATAATACTTGGCCGGCAATGAAAAACCAGACTAAATGCAGCGGACATGACAACGTAAGCCTGTCTTTGGTATTCAACAACAATACTGCTTGTAATACACGCCCCCTCTCTGATTGGCTGAGAAGGCGTGACGTAATTTAAACAGTTGTCGGGAACAATTACGGCATGCATTGGCAACTTAAGCTGCGTAAAAAAGACGTAATGCTACGTAACAGCTTGAAAATGGCGGCTGTTTTTGTCGCAAAATACAAGCAAAATAGGGCAAAACATTGCCCCGGCTTACGGCGCAGCGAAATGTGCGGCAATTTGCAGCAGGCGCAGTTTCGCATGCACGCTGTTTAAAGCATGTTTCCTACCGAAACAAATTATAGTTTCAACTGCTTCCAATTCAGCGATCCTGGAACATACAAATAACATGCAGTATTTTGCTTTTATGTTTGGCAATAAAATAAAAATTATTTGTTTGGCGTAACCGCAACATAAGAGGACAGTACAAGCCTCTCCATGACGAAGAAAACCCAATGCTTGGCATTTGTCCATACTTGTCCTAGTAAGATGTTGGGTCATATGATCGAACTCAGGAGAAAAATAACAAAGAAAAGTGACGATGTGGTTCATTACAGCGCTGATTGCAGTCGAGCGTGACGAATGAGTGAATCGGCGACATCGGTGCGCTCCGCGGTTATCAGGCGTAGCGGTTCGCTGCTCTTAAGCGATGGTCGCGGCCGTCTTTTTCTGTGATCACGCCATGAACTTGTAACATAGCAGCAGACGATGGCGTGGCGGCGGTGGCGGCAGGGAAGGTGATAACGCAACAAAGCTTGCATTGAAGCAGAGAGCCCAGCTATGTTACTAAAAGCGATTGAAATAAATAAATAGATACGGTAAAACAATTGTGTGATGTTCTTTAGCTCGACATCCGCCTTTCGCTCGATTTTGGGTCAACGTTACTCGATCGCCTTGTGGTGCTGCCGCCAATTCTGACCTCCAGAAATGTGTTTTTCTTGTCAGCCTCAGCTACCGTCTTAATTTTTATAGCACATGCCAAGTGTTTTTATATCTTCCTTGCACAATATTTGATACCTTGGTAGCGATCTTTATGAGTGACTCGTCAAATTACACTGCATGTCGTCATAGCTATAGGTGTAGCACGTCACTAATTGCTGACGTCGTGCTTACGCAAAAAAACATGGGCGAAATGCCGGCAATTTGTGCAGCCGAGAATAGTGCCCCAGGAAAAATGAGAGACAGGAATGCACAAGGAGTTATCCTGCTTTGACTTCTTACGCAACTCAGTCCCACCGCATTCCAGGAAATATAGAACGGCGAGTAGCTTCACTATTACGTATAATAATACATAGAAAAGTAAGCATTCCTTGGCAGGTATTCCTAGCAACCAGAAGTACCGTTTCCAGCAATGAGGTGCAACAGGCTAACACAGCGTGTTCAAGGGCTCCGTGAACCACGCGCAAACACAAAAAAGCTTGCCAACAGCGCTCGCTCTCGCTGTAACTTCCTGCATAGATTGTACTGCACTAGTTCATTTTCGTTTTAAGAATGTGGCAATCAGATTGACTGGCGAGAAGCACGTTGAGTGCCGAGACAAATTGTACAGCGTTCTCAGTAGCGTTAGTAACACCACTCTGAAAAACAGACGGGTAAACGCCATGCTCGGGAAAGATTTGTACACCGACGAGTAAGAAATTCAGTCAATGCTTTTTCTGAGTCGTGAAATAAACCATGAACATCGCCTGAATGCTCCCAGACGTGAGCAAAACAGCGTAAACAGTCTGTAAATGCAAAACGGTAAAAGCCTGCCGTCGTGAATATAGTAAGCGTCGTAATTATATAACTGTCGCGAGCAGAACAGCACCCGTCCCAGTAGATCAAGCATGCGGACAGTCGCATGACATTTTTGTATGGGAAGTGTATCAAACAAGAACGCTCACGTTACTCGGGTGACCCTGAACGGTTGGGCGTCCACACCTGACAGCAAAGCCGGATTCTTAGAAGACGCTTAGAAATTGACTGAGTGACAACCATCGCCAGTTGTCGAAATTTGCAATAAAAGCGCCAACGCGCACTGCTGCCTCGCATACGCCATGTATGCAGCACCGGAAAAACGTAAAGAAACGGTGAGAAAAAGCTCGGTGCGAACGTGACGTCACGTCCGCCTAGAGCTCGCCCTCACCCCCCAAACTGGTTGCTGGATTCCTCCGGTGAAGGGCCCGTCAAAATAGGGCTCCCTGCAGCCAAGTGTGATGATGATGGTGATGATGCTTAGCGGCTTCTTGTTTGTAACGGGGTAGCGTTCCACAGTCATAGTTACCAATTTTCGCTACGAGCCACATCATTGGACAAGGGCTATGGCCGTAGCGCACATGGAAAGCTTCGCGCATTCCCGACTGTGGGTACTATGTCCAACGCCGGCACTCCGCTTTGACCGGAAAAGACAGCTATTTTGGACTTCGACTTTGACCCAAACCTTATAGAGCCGCAAAAGCGTGACTTGCTTGGGTTGCTCGAAGAGTTTCAGCACTATTTTGCCACGCCCGCTCGGAGTTGGAGGCACCACCATTGCTGAACACATGATTTTCACTGATGACGACACGCATCCAACTCACCAACCACCATATAGAGTTTCTCCCAAATAAAGAGAAGTAAGGCAAAGCAAGGTTCAAGACATGCTCAAAGACGACGTCATTCAGCCGTCTATTAGCCAATGGACTCCACCGGTGGTGCTTGTAAAAAAGAAAGATGGAACATTCCGGTTTTTGCGTGGATTACAGACAGTTAAAACGAATACCCTGTACCGCTTCCCAGCATCGATGACACCCTGGAACTGATCCGCCACGCGCGCTACTTCTCCTCAATAGACCTGAAGAGTGGCTAGTGGCAGATCGAGGTAGATGAATGGGACAGGAAAAGCTGGCTTTTATTACCTTGTACACAATTTATAAATTTAAAGTGATGCCATTTGGACTTTACATTACCAGCGACATTCCAGCGCGTCATAGACACCATTGTCACCGGCGTTGAATAGCAGACTTGCTTTGTTTATCTGGACGACGTAGTTATCTTTTCCAGCACAAGTGACGAACACTAAAACGGCTTTGAGCATTACTCAATGATTTCAAAACCACGGGGCTTACACTCAACCCAAAGAAGAGCCGGTTCGGGGTATGGTAAGCTCAAGTTTCTAGGACACATTGTCAGCAACGAAGGTATCAGTGCTGACCCCGAGAAAACAGCCGCCGTTCATGTCTTCCCAACATCAACAGGCTAGTCGGCAGTCAGAAGATTTCTGGGCGTGTGCGCCTACTACCGGTGCTTTGTCCAGAACTCTCAGATAGCCGCCCCACTAACGCATCTAACAAAAGAAAACGTCTCAGCCCAGTGGTGTGGCGAATAACACCAGGCATTCGAGAAACTGCAAACAGCTCTGTAGACATATACCGTCCTAGGGCAGTTTGACTAAGATGCTGAAAACAAAATTCATGCTGACGCCAGTAACACGGGGCTCTCCGCTGCCCACATTGAAACGCGTCATAGCCTACGCCAGTTGCCCACTTACTAAGGCGGAACAGAACTATTCGACTACAGAAAATAAATGTACTGCGTCATTTGGGCAATCACAAAGTTTCCACCCTAATTGTATGGATAGGAATTTCGTGTGGTAACCGATCACCATTCCCTGTGTTGGCTGGCTAGCCTCAGGTACCCGTACGGCAGACTTGTTAGGTTCGGCCTCCGCCTCCAAGAATTTGATTTTTCAATCGCGTACAGGTTAGGCCGCAAACACAGTGATGCGGACTGCCTGTACCGGGCCTCCTTAAAAAGCACCAAAACGAAGGTGGATGACGACGACTCCAGTTTTGGGGCTCTGAACGGTTCATATATGGTAGCATGACAGCGAGAGGATCCTGCGTTGCTCCAGGCTATTGCGTGCCTTGAAGTCCAAATCACAGGTTTCAACTTGGCTGAAAGTTGGGAAGTAGAAAACTTCGCTAAATCCACTAATTCGTTGCATAGTGGTTCGTAACATATAGGCTAAACTGCACAAATCAGCCTGGATATAACCAAATTCTATGTAATGAATTCCAGGGTTTAAAAATGTTTTTCAATTCCCCATTACAACCGATGTGTGTTTGCGACCTCCATATAACGAAGGCATGGCGACGGTTACCTTAATGCAACGAATTTGCTACGCTGATGAGCCATCGTTTTGCACTTTTTCTGAAAAATGAGCTACAGATATGCACTAAATCAGCGAAATATGCCCGCACCGCAAACTTCCGTGCGTTTTCAGTGTGAGAGTGGCATCGGTTAGGTGCTAGGCCTGCCTGTCGGTCCGTAGTCCCGCACCTCCACTTCTGCCTGATGTGTACGTTCGTCGGTGATGAGTTCTGCGGCCAGAAAACAAAAAAAAACGTTTTGTCTTGTCAAGACAAGCTCTCATATTCAGGTGCCGTTTCCGCCGGTGAGGACTATGAACATTGTCGTCCGGTGCAGTATCCCAGATAACATCCTGTCAAAAAATAAATCCGTTCCACTCAATGTGAAAGCTGTGGGAAGTGCAGAACAGCGATTCGCCATAATGGGCTGCTGCGCCGTTATCCGCTCACTTCTGCCACCCAATGAATTTCAAATTTCCCGCCTTCGCAGTGCTCGCACGCCCCTTGCCGGAAACTGCGCCAGCGGGAGTTCTGTTCTTTTTGTGATTGCTTCAATTTCGTATGGTGGCGCTGTTTTGCGTCAGTTCGAACGCGTAAATTTTTTCATGCGTGGCTGGAGCCTTCCTGCGTCATTTCGAACGAGCCATATGTTCTTGCTTGGCTGGAGCCTTTCTGTGGCATTTTGAACGCGCCATTTTTTTGCGTGGCTTTAGCCTTCTGCGCCATTTTGAACTCGCCATTTCTATTCAATATTTTTTTTGCGGCCGATTTTTTTTTCGCGTGCTAACGTAAAAACCAACCCAGCAAGCTTTACTAACTAAATAAACGCGGGGATGCCGGTTATATACAAAGATTGTGCCTGAAATGTACCTGCAGTTTTTCTTGCGCTAAACAAGGGGCAAATGTATTACAAGCGCCAGCGGTTTATGAGGTTCGAACGGTTATGACGATTTAAACCGCGCGGTTTTCGAAGCCTCAGCGTCACCCCCGCATGACGGTACATCAGACTCTACTTGGGTCCGTTATCTCGCTGGATTCCGGCAGTTGCATCGACTGTTAGTGGGCTACGACGACAAGGCGAACCCATAAAAGTGTTCTGCACTTAAAATTTTCAATACGGCAAAAAGCATCGAGTTCGCAAAAAAAAAAAACGCCCTTCAGCATATGTTGGTTCCTTGAAGCTAGTTAAAGCACCGATGAGTATCAAACAGCAAAATTGCTCCTTAATTTGTGCTGCATTAGAACAGACAATCGAGCTAGTTGGTAGCTGTTCATCTTGAAAGTGGGACCGCTCACACATCAGCGACGACAGTAGAAAAACCAGAGATCACACGGCGCTGTCGCCTCTGTTTTTTTCTACTTTCGTCCCTGTTATGTGAGCGCTTCCACCTTCAAGATGATCCGTAATTTGCGTTTTGGAATAGAGGGGTAAGCGACATTGATTCTTTCGAGTGCCCCGTACTGACTCACTTCATGGAAAAGCAGAAAGCGCAAATAACGCATTTCTCACTGTGAAATAAATTCTTAAATGGAGAGTTCACTGTCCCTGACGTGTAGCATTTTGATTTAGTTACTGCTTCATTTACGGGAGCCTTACCTCGAAGCCCACATGTAAAGAAAAATTGCGAATTTTTATCAACATTGTTACATCCAGGTTTAACTGAATACCGAAAGATTAGCACGCACACTCGGTTACGCCCACGCTCGCTTACGCTAGAAAACTGGGTAACCGAGCGGATTGCGGAAACTACGGAGAGTCCCAGTTGCATCTGCCTAACTTGGGCGCACACTTAGCAAAGCCACTTGTTTCGCTTGTTTTCTGCCTCACCAAGCTTCTTTCTCTCCGCAAGCTTCTTAGAAATGTTATCCGGAGACTGAGGTCGTGTGCCGCCGAAGGCCGGTGACGAGTACACCATGGTTTTTTTTCGGAAGAGAACCATTGCTACGCCAGTGGCGACAGCCGTCGCCAAGAAAATCCGAAAATCTAACAAACAATGCTCTCTTCTTCATATAGTCTGGCTAGTAATTTAGTGGCATTACCAACTAAGGCTAAAATGTAAGAACTATGTATTTTTGAGTGAGTGGCTTAGGGTTAGAGACAGCTAATTATTTTTATTGAACTGCTTCCAGGAGCGCAACGAAATGCGTTGTTCGGCTTTGTAGCCTTGAACACGTCAAATAATTCTCAACTAGAAGTTGCAGTGTGAATAGATAGCATTTGTTATCATGCGTACGGTGTGCACCAGACGCCTGATCCAAAGTTGGTAGGGTCCGGGTGAGGACAGTATTTCGGTGCGGAATTTGGTAAGTCTTCACATCAAAGTGTTCTCGCTCCTTCTCCTTCTTTTCTTCCTACTTCTTGTCCTCCTTCTCCTCTTACTATGACTACTACTACTACTACCACCACCACCACCACCACCAGCACAACCAATGTTACCCCGCCACCCCCATTACCACCACCACAACCACCCTTTGCGAGGCACTGGTGAAGTGGTGACCGGCCGCAAGTTCCACGGTAAGTTCAAGAGCAAATCAACAGTAGCTAGAGCTTTCAAATCCCTGGAACGTTCTACGCATACTATACTAGTAGATATTTGGAAATTTGCTTCGCGTGCACCGCAACGACGTACAGGGGCTGTCAGAAGTAATTGGAGCATGGGAGCTGTGGCTGAACCGCATAGAAGCACCCTATAGCTGCACTGGCGGTAAACGAAAGGAGCAGAACACGCATGCGCGCCTGCCGACGGTGATAACCCCTCTATACTTCTCAACCCTGTTTCTTTTAACGCTTCTTCTAGCAAATTAGTCGCAGCTAACTGTTCTAAGCAATGTCGCTGATAGCATACCCACCTAAAAGTATTTAAAATGAAAAATTGCCACTTCACATCCCTGCAATTGCGACGCTTCTCCAGCAAGTGTGTGAGCGGCGCTCATGATACCGCCTCTGCTATCAGCGCCATCGCTGCAACAACTATGCTGTGAATAATTTGCTGGAATCCGCGTCAAAATAAGTGGGTTGACAAGTATAGAGGGGCTATCACCGTCGGCAGGCGCGTGCGTGTTCGGCTCCTTTCATTACCGCAGGTGCAGCTACAGGGCGCTCCTATGCGGCTCAGCCAGAGCACCCGTGCTCCAATTACTACTTACGGCACCTGTACGTGTGTTCCTGTGCATTGCGGATGACTCAGTAAAACCAAAAATGAGCGTGAGTACCATATTCAGTAAGATTTCGACAACCTCTGACTTGGTCCCTTAAAGATTTGTTTCACTAAATAAGACAAAGAGTTGCGTTAATTTTCTTGATACTCATTGGCATGTGGCTGGTGGGGCCGTCGCCTAAGCTGAAAGCACCAATATTATCGTGCAGGAATGCACACGACACACTCATTTTGCATTTACCAGTCAATTGAAAACTGCACAAATGACAGTCACTGCACCCAGTCTCACGAGAAATTGTGCACGATTCTCGAATTGAAAACTGTACAAATGACAGTCACTGCACCCAGTCTCACGAGACATTGTGCACGATTCTCGAAGTGGTCGATTGGATTTTCCTGTGCATGCCATACATAAATCCCAGCGCGGAGAGCACATCTGACATTGCAGTCCTACGTCGCTTATAGGCACATCAACCACGAGGTTGATGTGCCTCTTCGCTCAGGGTTATCTCCTCGGGAAGCGGACTTCTAGATCTACCACTTCTACCATCATCATCATCACCAGCGTATTAACGCCCACTGCAGGGCAAAGATCTCTGCCATTAATCTGCAATTATCCCGGTCCTGTACTTACTGCGACCAATGTATCCCTGCAAACGTCTTGATCTGATCTGCCCATCTAACTTCCTGCTGCCACCTGCCACGCTTGCCTTCTCTAGGGATCCACTCTGTTACCCTTAATGGCCAACGGTTATCTTGGTTTCACATTACGTGCCCTGCCCACGCCCATTTCTTTTTCCCAATTTCTGCTAATATGTCCTTCACACAAGTTTGTTCCCTGACTGACTCCGCTCTCTTCTTGTCCCTTAATGGTGCACCTATCATTTCGCCTTCCATTGCTTGTTGAGTCGTTATCCATTTAAGTACAACCCATATAGTGAGCCTCCAAGTTTCTGCATCTGAGGTGAGTACCGATAAGACGCAGCCGTCATAGATTTTATTCTTAAGGGAGAATGGTAGCCTGCCATTAATTATCTGAGAATGCCTGCCGAATGCACTGCCCCCCGTTCTTGTCATTCTAATTATGTCTGCCTCATGGTTGGGATCCGGGGTCGCAACTTAGCCTAAGTAGAAATATTCGCTTACCAGTTCCACGGCCTCGCCACCTACCTCAAGCCGCTGGGCTATCCCGAGGTTATTGATGATTACTTTAGTTTTCTGCATATTAGTTTTCAGGCCCAGGGTTCTACTTTGTCCATTGCGGTAAGCATGTTTTGCAATTCGTCCCCCGAGTTACTTAGCAAGGCAGCGTCATCAGCAAATCTGAGGTTACTGACGTGTTCTCCAATAACCCTTACTCCAACCCGTTCCCAATCCAATGTTCTGAATACTTCTTGTAAACATGCTATCAATAACATTGAAGAGATTGTGTCTCCTATATTTGGGCACAACGTTCTGTGCCAGTGCATTCAAGGCTACAGACTGGAATCACGCCGTCTCGCTGCGCAGTGAAGACGTTCAACAAACATATTTTGCTGGGTGTAACCTAAGCTAGGAAAATATATATTTATAATTTTTTAGCCTTCAGTTGATAGTGTCACCTAATTATTTGTTAGAATATGTCAAACAGAGAGCATTTTGTTTTCAGATTTCGGGGTTTTTTTGGTTGCGGCGTTCATCGCTCTAGTCGCATAGGTTCTCTTCAGAAAAAAGTAACCGCAGTATGCATTACTGGTGTAAGGCTGGAGAACCAGTAAGCTTGTGGTCGACTTAGCTTCTCCTTACACTCAGATCTCGGATCCCAGGAGAGAGGGAGCACCCGGAGATCAGACTGCAAGGTCGCCATTGACAGCACTGTAAAGCAAAGAACATTAAAGAATGTACAGTGTTTTATTAAGTAGCAATCATCGCCATCCCTTTCGTCGTCGTCGTCCGACAGCACAACCACGTACGGTAAATCCTCTTGCAGCGCCTCCTGGCCTCGCTAGACCTCCACGTCTTTGTCAGCTGTTCCGGTGGCAGTCTCCAATCGCTGATCGTGAAGTGATGGCTCCACAGATTCCTCGTCATCATCTTCGGCGCGGTGTATCCGTGGCGCACCGGTAGCTACACGACAACGACGATGAATGCAGGAGCTCCTCCTGTGGCGTAAGACCACACGCAAGCGCAGACGACGCCGGGGGGTCGCTGGGTGGCACACGCTGACATGCAATCGGTATGTTTCTTTTAAGTGCAATGCACTTCTTAAGCGACCCTGAACCTGCGTCCACCGGCGATGTCCGCATCACATACCCACGTGGGGGATTGGCCAGGAATCTCCTCGTCTTCCTTGGCAACGGGGGGAGATGGGCGCGCGCTGCCTGGCCGCTGACATGGCACGTACCCACGTGGGGGATTGGCCAGGAATCGGGCGTGAGAAGGGCTAATGCACCCGCTTAAATGCATCTTTCTTTCTTTGTAGTTGTGTGTGTGTGTGTGATCTCTCTTTCGCGAACATTACCGAACCGCGCAAATTCAACTCGTGCATTCGCACTTTCACATTCTTCCCCTCGGGGAAATGCGAAGAATTTTTTTGCTAAAGCCACAGCGCGGAAGTCGTGCTCGGCGCATCGCGCCGGAGACGCCAGGGGTTCGCCACGAGGGGCGAGTTTGCCGTGTTTTTCTATTTACGCCAGACGGATTTGCGTCGCCCTAAGCTGCTCTGTTGTTAAAAAAACATTGTATCTTCGTTCAGGGCAGCGTGATTTTTCCCGAATAGCGCGGCACGTCGTTGGGCGCATAGGAGTTTCCAGAAGTTTGAGAACCAAAAGCGGTCAAAACAAAAGAAGCAAATTGTCTGCAACGTGTACACCCAAGTGAAACTGACTGAACCGGGACTCTGCGTCATTTCCGCATTTCGTTTGGTTAGCCAGCTTGCCGGCATAAGCGAGCGTACCGTTGCACGGCTCAAGGCGGAGCTTCTGAGCGCTACCCTGAAGTCCCGAAAGAGTAAAAGGCTTCATTTGGCGGCTGGAAAAGCACATAAAGAAACTGGAAAGACAACAGTGCCGCGGAACGTTAGTTTCACACTCGCTGCTCTGTGACAAAGTATATCAGCACTTCATTTTCAACAAAGCGGTATCGTCCACGCTTTAATTTATTTGGTCGACGCATTGGCTTCCGTTTGTTAAAGGAGTACTGACACCAAATTTTGACGCCTAAAATCGGCTTCAGTAGTTTGTACAGATGCCTCACAGAAATTTTTTGCAGCGATCCGAGGCCGGAATGACATCTAAAATCGATTTTGATTGTCCCGGCCGTGAGCTTCCACAAATCGACAGCACTAGTGAAATCGCTTTAGGCGTGCCGAAACCTTGGTCGCGGTTCTGGCGGTTCAGGGTGACGTCATATACTGGTTTTCGGGACCGGAAACAATATTCTGCGCTGCTGCTGTCAGTGGTATTCGTTTGGGCCGGAGACGTGGGCGTACCTTTGTGAGCAATGCTTGTAAACTTTGCGCACATTGCGTGTTCGACGTCGTTGCTCTTCAGTTCGTGGCCGGCGCATGGTGTTCCCTTGCACTGGTGCCGAAAACTGCGAGGTGCCAGCACCGCGTGGTGCGCGATGTCGACGCGCACTAGTGTTCCTGTATATTGCTCCCCTAGGGGATATACAGGAACTCTAACGCTCATCGCGGCGACACCACAGTGCGTGTTGCCGAGCTCACCCAAGTTGTGCTATGGCAAGCTCGCGGAATGCGAAATACTGTTCCTTGGAGCCTGTCCGAGCAAATCGACAATGACGCTAAGATGCTATATTTTCCTTGCGACGACATCCAGGGCTAAACGTGGACTGAGTTCGTGCGCGGCGGCAGCCGCAAGAACTGTCGCCCAAGCCAGCAGGCTCGGCGTTGCTCGGGTCAGCTTGGGTGTTGGGAACTTTTGGCTTAGTATCGTGGCAAATATTTTATCACCGGTATCTGTACAACTGCGAATCACCATCGCTTACACAACTTTTCACTGCACTATTATCCCCTTTCTCGCATATGGAGGTTTAGTTTGGCGATAATTGCCGTTTCAGCGATCGGTGACCAAGACATCTGCTGTGGCTTGTTTTGATTCTACTGCGCATGTACGCCATCTTTCGGCCACTCGCCGCACCGCGGTGCCGCAGTGCTAGGTCCGAGCGAGCGCCGAACCTCTGCTGCCGGTCAGCGTAGGCTTACCATCGCGGCAAATATCTGAACGCCGCTTTTAAATTCAGCGCTGATGACAACCCCTAGCACAATTTTTCGCCCCACTAACATCTACTTTCTCGCATGTGGAACTTCTTTTACGCGATCAGATTGATTAGACGAGTGGCGACAAGCTGTTGCTATTACGTTCTGCGCCGGTTCGAGCCGCAGCGATATTAAAAAATGGACGACGGCGGAGACATCACCGGACTAATCGCCAGGCCAAATAAAGTTGTTCTGTCTGTCTGTCTGTCAGGTGGCAGCGACTCATCCGAGTCTAACAATTCAGACGACATGTCGACTGCGCGGGCGAGTGCGGACGATGTGCGGATCATCCGCAACCCTCGTGCAGTTCATTTCAGTTACATCGGGCTCTTTTCAGTATTTAAATTTTCAAGCTCCAGCAACGTTGGCCCAGCGGCTGCCCTTGTATTACACTTCCTTCGTCTTCGTATGAGTTCGCGCTGCTTTTATCCAAGAATGTCTTTGCAACTAGCCCAACTTGCAACCCTCCTGCGGTGAACGTCCCTGACGTGACGGGTGAGACCGTGACGTAAGACTGGCCCGCTTGCAGGCTGGCCATCGAACGGCCATTTTCCCGCTCGACGACCGCATTTGGAACTGGTTGCAATAATCGTGCTATAATTCATTCTTTGTTGGCGGCTGACGGCTTTCGGCTCGATTTTTGTTATTACTGGGCCAATAGGCATTTTTTACAGCACAAAAACTGAAAGCGAGAAATTTAGTCTCAGTACTCCTTTAACAAATGAAGTGTAGGGAAGACGACGCCAATATGCCTGCTTGTTCGGTGATCGTGGTTCAGCGCACTCAACCACGAAACTAACACGAGAAAAGAAATGTAGCAAATACGTATCTGTCACGCCGGAACTGAAACCGAAATCAGAATATCGGGAACTACTTTGGCGCAGTAACACAAACAAGATAGCTCCTTCCCCTCGTAGCTTTCTATCCATTGCCACGTAAAGATGTCCCGGAATATAGATTCCACTCTCTTAAAACATTCACAAAGCGCGTCTTGCATGTTCAAGGAGTTATATCAGCTTTCAAATTTCCGCTTCTGTTTTAAACTCAGCTCACAGAGGCCATATTTATTCAGTGGCAACCATAGCCACCAGTGCGGCTAAAATTTCCCTAGTGGCGCATCATTATTCACGGCTACCAGACCCTAACCACGCCCTCTGAATATAAGTAACGTCAGTGAGGCTACCAAAACATGCTGACACAAATTTTGGTGTTAGTATTACTATAGAGGACGCTTCCTTTGCTGACGGGATTAGCCTGGCCGAAGTATCCACGGCCTGCGCCATGTCGGACATATTTTAATTTGGCCTCACTTATCGTGCAGGTAGACTGCTAAAGGAGCGGTGCAAGGCCGATTGACATCACAGGGAAGACAGCCCTAGTAAAAAAACCTCCGTCGCATGCTCCCGCGCGAGGGACACGAGTAAATGCCGAGCATTGGGGGTGGTCACGTGGCGTAGGTTGTGGTAGTTGGCGGTGGTAGTTGTAGTTGTTGTTGTCGTAGAGTTTGGTTAGTTGGGTTGCGAGACGAGAGAGAGAGAGATAGAGAGGGAGACGTAAGTACGTAACGTGTTATTTATTGCCATTGTTTGCACCCCACCCTCTCTGCGGGGCGATCGGTTGGATCTTTATTATTATTCTTTTCTTTCTTTTCTTTTCTCTCTTATTATCCCTCTGGGGAGGGCAGTCGGGGAGGCGTGTTGCTTCCGCGCGTTGACGGTGGGGAATGCCTCTGGATTTAGTCGGGTCCCTCTCCGTGGGCACTCGGGGGAGGAATGCCTTGGAATCGTTGTAGTAGTAGTAGTAGTAGTCGTCGCTTCAGTGCACGCGGAGGACGACCGCCTTGTGGTCGCTGAAGTGGACGGTCAAGGGGTCCGGGAGTAGGGGTTGGACGCACAAAGAGGTCGACGTCGTCGACGCAAAGACGAGGTCTATGCAGGACCCGTGGATGGTGGTTGGCTGCTTGCTGTTGACTGCGTTGTGGGCCGACACGCACTCGAGACCGCAGCGGTCGCACACGTGCCGGACCAGCCAGTCGTCTTTGGGGACGTCGACGTTGAAATCACCGACGAGCACTAGGGGTGTCGGTCGACGACGTCGCTCATCGCCAGGGCCAGGAACTCGGCAACGTCGTCTCGGGGGAGGCTCGGCGAAAGGTAGAAGGTGATTACGGTGATCTCGCCGTTGTTGTCGTCGCCGTTGTCGTTGCCGTGGTGGCCGTGTCGGTAGTCCTCGCAGACGGCGGTGAAGCCGGCGTATTCGCCGTACCTGTCGGCGTAACTTTACCGGTGTCGGACGACTGCGTTCCCGTCGCCGCCGAAGAGCGCCGCCGCAAGTCGTCGTACGTTTCGGTAGACGTCGACGCCGCCGGCGCGGCTACGCGCGGCCACGGCGCGCGCACGAACCACCGGTGCGAATCCTTCGACTTCTTCTTCTTTGCCTTTGCCGTTGTTGTTATTATTCCACGTCTCGGTGAGATCCTCCGTCGCATGCCCCCTCCGTTTGGCCGCGGCTCTCGTGCACAAAGTTCGGCGTCGGCAGCGCGCTTCAGACGCTTGCGTTCAGAACAGAGCGCAGGAGTAGAATGGAGTGAGCCGGGCCGATACCCGCTTTATATTCGTGGCGTGCGCAGTAGAGTGAGAGGAGGTAGCACCTGCTGCTGCAACGCCTCTTTCAGTGCCGGAGCACGCGCATGCGCGCCCGCACCTGTTGTTGAGAGCGAGGAGCGGGGGAGGGGCGCACGTGCTGGCTGGCTGCGTACGCCGATCGCCAACGGATGGGTGACATTGTGAGTTAACGAAATGCTCTGCATTTAAAAGGCCCCAGGGTAGCCCCCGCGCACAGTATTATGCTCTTTGGCAGAGAAGTGTCTCCCGGGGGGATGGGGGAGGGTGCTCGCGGGCTAAAAGGGCAGGCTAGCGCGTCGGCCGGAGATGGAGGCCGTGTGTCATCCCGCGCGAGAGCCCGCGAGAATCGACACGCCCTTTCCGCTGACGGTGGCAGCCCCGTCGGTAGCGCCGGCCTACTAGCTCTAAGCAAGTAGCAAGTAGCTACAAGCTCTAAACCCATAGGTCGGCAAACTCACTCATGAGTGCACTCACACACCCCCCACTCACCACTCACGAGTGAGTGGTGAGTGAGCCTCAACGTCGTTTTAGCCCGGTGAGTAGGAGTGCGAGTGAGTGCGAGCGCCACTCACGGTAAGCCCTGTTGACCACTCGCGACTCGCGAGTGTGAGTTTCACTCGCTGCGAGCCACGCTCAGCACTCGCGTGTGCGACAGCCACTCGCGGTGAGCCCCACTCGCCACTCGTGAGTACGAGTTCTACTCGCGGCGAGCCCCGCTCAGCACTCACGAGTGCGAAAGCCACTCGCGGTGAACCCCACTCACCACTCGCGAGTGCGAGTTCCACTCCCGGCGAGCCCCGCTCACCATTCATGACTGGCGAGTGAACCCGCGCTTCTTGCGCGATGTGCGGGGCTTACCGCGGCGAGCATCACTCGCTGTTGGTATTCGTCGCAGGAACCGCTTGCTCTGGTTTTGCTGGTGGCGATAACCACTCGTACGCCCAGCCACTAGTTTATGGAACGACTGCCTTTAGCTTCGGGAATATGTGGCTATTCTGTAGGAGGGTTTGTAACTGGGCTAGTTGGTTCATTGCATGAAGTTGAACAGCGCAAGGACGGGACTAAGAGCAGAGGCGACAAACACGGGCACTGAGTAACAACTGTTTATTTTTGGAAAGAAAGAACATTTATAACGGTACAAAAATTAGCATGGTTATCAGAGAAAATCTTAGTCCCGTCCCTGCGCTGTTCAACTTCATGTGGCTATTCCTCTTTATAATTAAGACACCGGGGGATCAACTCTCCTGTGACCTGTTGATTTAGGAATACGATTTGGATGGACATCTGACGCCATAATGCACTGATACTCTCACTGTCATAACTGAATGAGGGGCTGCTGCACGCACTCTCGCCGAATGATGTTTCTGCCTCGCAGCGTTTTGTGTTGGAATTAGTGTCGGTAACCTCGTCGCAACAAAGCGATTGCACTTCACTACCGCTGAGCGCTGCGATGGCGGCATTAGGAACCACCATGGTCTAGTGCCGTAGTACGTCGTGTACATAATTGGCCGGATTGCTGCAGGTGTGATGTAGCCGGCTGTTCTGAAGCATAAATTATGAGTGCCCGTATTCGTTTGGATAGGTATCGCAGATTTTCACGGATTCGCGTATAAGGATGGCGAAATAGTTCGGGTGGGCGAGTTGCGTGTCGTGGAAGCACTAGCTCATTTTCGAGGCCTTGGGGTATTAAACGTATCAGTGTTTGCGGTTACTTCTTACGGCGGTGCTCTGTTATGATGCTCGCTTCCACGCGGACTTGGCGTCACACATCCTTCTACGGCAGTTACGGTGCGTGCCTTGAGGCATGTGATTTTCTGCTGTCCGGGTGTTTGACACACCTGAAGACTTCACCGCTGCTGTTTTTATTGCAAACTTCACCAAAACGTTTACGTTTCGTTGTGTTGCGTAAATGTTGCACTGACGCATATGCGCCGATGTGCGTACACACTAAACTTTTTTACACCCTTTTGGCCAAAAAGGGTGTAAAATAATTAAAAAAAGGGTGTTGGGAGGCCCTTACACCCTTTTTCTTGAATCTCAACACCCTTTTTCATTGCTTTACACCCTGTTTTTGTGAAAAAAAGGGTGTTGACCAACCTCAACACCCTTTTTTTAGGAAGGCTGTTGAAAGGGTGTGGAAAAGGTGTTCAGCTCTTCATTGATTGAGGCCATGCATGCAATATAATTTCAAAAAGACATCCCATTGCACCATCCTCCAACCTCGTCAAAAATTTTCAAAAGCAAAAAAAAAAAAGCTGCCAAATTCAATAAAAAGCAGCGGCAGCACCGACGTTGAAACAGGAAAAAATATCAGCCCTTGCTTGTTACGACATCGACAGAATAACACTCCCCCTCCCACTTTTTGTTTTCGACAGCCTTGCACGGAGCACAGCACAGCCTTGAACTGTGACATCTGTATCATCACTCCGTCGTTCCCTGTTCCTCTCCTGCCCCACAAGCACCATCATAGCCCTCTCTGACAACAGTCATTCTCGTCACTCAGTGGAGTTATAACGTACTAGCAATCACCATTTTATTCCATTCTTATGGTTAGCGACCGTAAATATTGTGTACGAATGCAATAAACAGACCACCTAGTTTCTCCTGCAGAAACAACGTTGGAGAACAAGGCAGATATCAAAAGAAAACAAAAGTTGGGGAGGGAGGGCCATGAAATGGGGCGCTAAATAAACAGACGCCAAATAATAATACGATTACTTACACTAGAACACTGCCAAATTTCATTGGGCAGTGTTATCTTACTATCTGCTGCTTTTTTTAACGCTCAAATCGAGCGCCAAAAGCTTCAGTTCGCGTTTTGTGTTTGTGAACTTTAAATATCTAAGCTTCTTTATTATAATACACACAATAAATATTAAACCTAACGATTATGTTATATTCAGTAAAAGAGGCAATTATTTATTGTTGTCGTTTTAATTTGTTTGCTCAACTCCCTGCCAACGGCCGATATCTTGAGTACGGCGCGAGGCGGCGTGGCCGGATTCCGGAACAGATAACCCGTGACCCGTCTTTCTTCGATTGTTTACTGTGGTGTGTGGTTAAACAAGCGCAGTTATTATGATTAATTGGGCACCTCGTCGTCTTCGGTTGTGTCTGTCGTGTTCGACTTCGCGATGGAGTGTTTGAGAACAACTTTGCCACCTGAAGACGGGTAATTTCGTTTGGCGCTTGCCCCTGAACGTCGCTCGCTCTTCTGCGTCGGTTCCTCTCAGGTAAGCTGTCTCGTCACATTTGCCGCCTTTCTTGTCACTGGATGTCGTTTGTAGCTGTCATCGCCGCTTTAAGGATTCGTTAACAGGAGCCCGCGTGTGTGAATTGTTTAACTGAACTGGCGAGGTTGAACCTAGAGGGCTCGTCTCTAGAAAGGCGATGTGCGAAAGATTGTGGTGCTTGCATTGAGCGCTAAACGCACTGGCGCTCAGTAACGCAGTGGCGCTCAGTAACTCAGTAACGTTTCCCATTCCGGAGCAGTATATTGAACAGCTTCAGAGTTCACCACTGCGAACCACGTCTTACGCGTAGTTTATCAGAACACGGGCGGCTACTCCTCTAAACTGTGCTGCGCAGCGTTTACGGCTTCGTTAATCACCGCAGTCGTTTGTGCCGTGTCGGGAATAGGGAGGGAGAATCGTTTGCGAGCGAATGTGCGCGCCTCGCAAGCTTTGTTGCGTTTGCGGCGAGCCACCTCACCATGTGTACGGTGCCGCGGTACACGGGCAGTGATTTTGGCTGAATGTTGTGTTGCCCGAGTTGTAACATTCGTGCACCCAATAATTTCCATTCTTGCCTGTGTGGTAATCATGTGTCATCCTGTTTTAGACCTCTGGATGGTCTGAGCGCATCACGTCCCTCCATTCAACTGGACAAGAGCCACAAGCATTGTCAACAGTGTGTGGCCGCCAGAACGTAAGTTTTCAAACACATTTTTGGTAGCACAGTGGGCTATCATACTTGAATAATGCTCGATCACTTGAATGTAGCAGTTCTCTTCCTCGTAACAATTATTGGTGTTTCATGCATAACCTAACCTGTAGCCGCTAAATGGCAACCTTTATTGTTAATTTCGGAAAACTCAGCTTCACCCAAAATCATAATGTGGGCATAGCAGTTAATAACCATGTATACGAACTTCCTGGTGTTAGTCATGTTTACGGTGACGCCATATTTATTAGGTGGTGACACAAAAATGTTATTACCTTTGTAGTTTCGTCTTCGATAAAGCCTTACCAGTTCTGTTTTCAGCTATTTTTTGGATGTTTATCATGTGAATTGACAGTCCTTGCAGTCCACTTTTTCAAATAGTTATGTAACTGCCTGTACCATTTAAAGAGGCCTGATTGGGGTTCTGAAGGCTGCGATTTACGCACGCTAGTGCTGTACCGCCAATAAAGAAACATCCTTCCCCAAGGAAAAAGATTTGAAAATGTAAAGTATCAGCAGCATTATTCCTAACTGAAACATTCGAATTGCTAGGCCTGGGGCTTTTCCTGAAAGCACTGTGGATGTTATGAGAGAGGAAACCCCTCAAACACATCTGCCAAGGCAGTTGCTGCTCCAAGATGCGTGCAAGCATTGAGACTTCTGAGCAATACATTACACCCTTTTTTTTCAACAACCGACGTGCATGCTGAATGTACTCCTGGTTGGGCGTGTTCCAGGCGCGTAGCCACAAATTTTTTTCGGGGGGAGGGGCGAGGGGGCGTGGTCAACCAAAAGATGGGACGGGGAAATATGTAGGCAAGGCATCTTGCGCGTTGTTTTGCAAACGAAGCTTGAAATAACTGGCTTTAACATGCGATTTGTGTATGCTCAACGCTAACTGTAAAGCCCACCTTAAGGAGCCTAAATGGTGATGATAATGATGATCACCTAAATTCCCATTCGCTGGTCTATGGGCAGACCGCGGGCGATTTATTCGTCCGCAGAGCAGGTAGTTAGGCAGACCCGCGCTCGTGAGTGTGATCATGAGTGCGCTCGTGAGTGGCGCGCGGTCCCCGAAGTTCGCCGGGCGGAAGTGGAGGCCAACACTGAATGTTTACTATCAAGATTCTCGTGTTTTAGATTTTCCTTTAGAAAAGGGACTATTAAGTTTTCTTGTCAGCTATGAAGTACAGTCGAGCACGATTTGAAGGTTATAGCGCCAGCATCGAGCGGCCAAGTGTGCCACCAGCCCACGGTTTTGTTTCGGAACCATGAAAATCGAGATTTCGCACTCTTCGCTCTCTTGTTGGCTGTTCCATGATACAACAATGGCCCGCACGACTGACTTGCCACCCTTTGGGTTTCAAGCTGTACATTCGTTGTTATCAAGCACAGACTTGGACTTGGTTGCCATTTATCTACGCCGACGATAACGAAACTTGCATCTAATATTTGCTAAAGCTGGTGTTCTTTCTGCTTCGTTTGAAAGAGTAGCTTTCCTGCGAAAACCATGGAATCGCAGTGGACTGTACATGCGGCGCATTCGTATATTATGGCGGTGAAGCTAGCAAACGTGCGTCTTCGTCCTTAAGTAATCGCCTTTTGTTATTTTTTGTGCTAGTAACGTGAGTAGTAAACTTGCGCTAAGCGAAACACCTTATTGCACTGATGTTGAATGTTGAGCTTGTTGCACGTTTCTTAAATTTCATCATATTTCTATCTGTTAAATTGAAACAGAGATGGCTTCAGTAAAATTCCGGTGAAGCAAATACATAATGCTGATTCTAACCAAGAGGGAGGCCAAGGAAACAGTGGAATAGCGCCAAAAAAACAAAGCTCCGCAATAAGGAGAATTGTGTAGTTTTGTTGTTGTGGAGGAAATACAACATGGGCAGAGCAATGCTTTTTATGCAGCAGAAATTATGGATCTGCAATAGTCAATGAAATGCGATGTCGGTAGAAAAATAAACATATCAAGGATTGATAGTTGACTGAACAAAATACAGCGACATGCTCTGTCATGTGATTATACTTTGTACCACTGTAAAGACAAGGAATGACGCGCTCCCGACCACATGTAAGCCTACATGAGGCTTTTCCTGCTGTTCTGCCATTCCCCGGCCGTGCTGTTTCCCCATTGAAACAGTGGGGCTGTTTTGATCGGCTCGCGGCAGGTTCCCGGCGCTTGTCGGTGTATCCGGCGCGAAATGCAGCCGGGCTGTATATATTGACAGGTACAGCATCTGGAGCGGGCGCAGGGATCAGACGTTGACATAGCCCTTGTTTTCAGCTTTATGTGAGCAAGAATGTCTTTAAAACTGCAGGTTCCGCGCCTGCAGTTGACTTCAGGCGGTTTGTCAGGCTGCTTAAACCGCACCCCAGCCTTGGCTTAAAACATTATGAAGGGGAAGGGGCACCTGGACCCCCCCTTCCCCTCCCCCGGCTACGCCCTTGGTGTGTGCTTATTCTTTCTTTCATCCACCACATTCGAGTCGTCACGTTGAATTGGGAATGCTGGAATCCAGCATATGCTGGCAAGATACGAGAGCTTGAACACAACCCACTTGCCCGCAATGAGTTTTCAAAGATCTCCACCACCTGAAGGTACTGAAGTGAGATGTAAGCATTGCCTGAAAACCATACCAGATAAGGGTACGAAATCATAGTTATGTGCCTTTCTCGCCCATTTACGTGTTTTGAACAAAAAAAGTGCCATTTAGAGGTAACACGTCGTTCCCTGCCGATTTCTGATGCCTGATTAGGTTGTGGGCATACATTTAGCAGCTTTCTCACATGTCTAACGTGTATGTGGGCTTGTTAGGAGTGAAGTAGGTAAAAATTGAAAGGTTTGATTGTAGTTGTGTATAGATTACCTACATTGTTTTCATTCCTAGAAAAGAAAAATTGAGGTAACCCTGCCAATTGTTCTGCATTGCTGCATTTTATTATGCTTGTATGATTCGTAGAACCTGCAGGAGTTCAGCTGCTTGTTAAAGGAAAAATGAACAATGGTACAAAAAGAAGAGCATCTACTAAATAAAAATCTTAACGTTCGCAGGATGCCAACGGTCCACCTACCAACTTGCGTCCTGCATTGTTTCTGTTGGCTGGAGCGGCGCATGGAGCATTTTTGAGCTTCTCGAAGTTGGTGATCAAGGGCTGCCCCAAGTGAAGGATGCCGCAGAGGGATCTTCTGTTTTAATGCCACAATTTCTTGGGCTGAGCACTTACTCGTAAGGCATTTAAATATTCATCATCCCAGAGGGTATGTTACCTTCGTCTTGGGTGGAATGTGGCTGCAATCAGGTTATTTGTGACGGACACAAGTGAACCACGTGGTGAGAGTCATTGAGGCCTTGTTGATAGCACATGCTTCTGAAATAACGTTTTCATTCAGCTGAATACTTTCTAAATATTACAATTTGTGAAAAAAATATGATAAAAGTCATGATTAGTTGTACTACAGTGCAGGAAAGAAATGCAAGCACATGTTTTAAGAGCCTCTTATATTTTAGGTCATTCGCTGGTGGGCAATAAAACCGAACTGAAAATTGTTTAAAGTGAAATCAAATATTTGTTGTCACCAGTGCATTACCCGTAGTAAAAGCTATCTGGTCTCCCAATTTCAAATGAGACAGGAAATTCCAAAAAAATACGGAAATAAACAAGACAGCTTGCTACAATAAACGAATTCAAAGAATTCCTCAATGTCTATAAAGTGGTGATTCAGACGGGTTAGTTCGGTGTTGATGCAATACAAGCAGGCACTCGCCTGGTAAAAAACAAATAAACAAATAAAGATGTTTTGGGGCCCCTACTGGTCCCTTGATCACAATAAAAGGGGGGTGAAAGGTCTCGATTATTTATAGGTTCGGTGGCGCAGAGTGCGCATGTATATCTCGGGGAGATTACCCCGCGACCGGTTAATCGTGTTTTTAGTTGGTTGAATATGCACTGATTCTAAAAGTAGTCGTGTCGACAGGCGCTTCTCTGATGCGATTATGCTTGCGGAATCCCAATCGATGAGGTGGTCAGTAGCCAGGTGATGATCCGCCAAGGCATTTCAGCTTGCATTGCCTTTTTTGACATCGTTCTGGTGCTATTGAATTCTTCTTTTAAAAATTTCCAGTGAACTATGTAGGATGCGTCGCAATCCTTGCATGGAATTTTGTAGGCAACTCCGGGGAATCTTGATTTTTCTAAAGGGTCCTTCACGCGTACCAGCTTCTGCTTAAGCCTGTTCGTTGGCACGTGTGCAGTTTTAACGCCATATGTGCCAAACACCCTTGCAAGAGCTTCACTGATGCCTTGCGTGTAGGGGACGGCAGTGCGGTTTTGCCTGTATTCTTCAGGAACCCTTTCGGAGGAGGCAACTGACGCCCGCAATTGTTGCGTCCTCACAAGCTTTGAAGGGTAGCCGTTGCTGCGAAGGTCCTTCCTTACCACGGCTAGCTTTTGCTTGCGCAGACCAGGCTCAGAGCAGATTCGTGATGCGCGCGAGAAGAGTGCAGCGGCGACGGAGCGTTTTTGGCCTATAGGATGCGCAGAGTCGAACCCCAGGTATCTACCCTTGTGGGTCGGCTTTCGATACACACTGGTTGTAAATCCTTTGGCCGACCGTCTCACAAGTACGTCGAGGAAGGCGATCTGTCCATTACTTTCCTGTTTTATGGTGAACTGGATGCTTGGAACACAAGAGTTTAGATGCTCAATTAAAGGCATTACGTCTCGGTGGTGGATCACACAAAAGCAGTCGTCTAAGTAGCAGACAAAAATCTTGGGGCCGTCTTGTACGAGCATAGCGCAGAATTTTCTAGAGCCTCTAAGGCAATATTCACACAGACTGTGAAACGAAAGCTCCCATCGCTGTTCCAAACCGCTGCTTGTAACATTGTACGTTGGAAACAAAACATGTGTTCTGCAGGCCAAATTCCAGGCAAAATTACGCGGTCCGGAGTTGCAAGGATCTACTCGAGAACGTTGCATCTCTGCCTTCACGTTCGCCAATTGAGACGCAAGACTTATATCGCCTCCTGGAATTTGGCCTGCAGAACACATATATTTTGTTTTCAACGGACCAGTGGTTTCGAACAGGGATGGGAGCTTCCGTTTCAGTAGTCTGTGCGAATATTGCCCTAGAGGCTCTAGAAAATTCTGCGCTATACTCGTACAAGACGGCCCCAAGATCTTTTTCTGCTACGTAGACGACTGTTTTTGTGTGATACACCGCCGAGACGTAATACCTTTATTTGAGCATCTAAACTCTTGTGTTCCAAGCATCCAGTTCACCATGGAACAGGAAAATAATGGACAGATCGCCTTCCTCGACGTACTTGTGAGACGGTCGGCCAAAGGATTTACAACGAGTGTGTATCGAAAGCCGACCCACACGGGTAGATACCTGGAGTTCGACTCTGCGCATCCTATAGGCCAAAAACGCTCCGTCGCCGCTGCACTCTTCTCACGCGCATCACGAATCTGCTCTTAGCCTGGTCTGCGCAAGCAAAAGCTAGCCGTGGTAAGGAAGGACCTTCGCAGCAACGGCTATCCTTCAAAGCTTGTGAGGACGCAACAATTGCGGGCTTCAGTTGCCTCCCCCGAAAGGGTTCCTAAAGAATACAGGCAAAACCGCGCTGCCGTCCCCTACACGCAAGGCATCAGTGAAGCTCTTGCAAGGGTGTTTGGCACATATGGCGTTAAAACTGCACACGTGCCAACGAACAGGCCTAATCAGAAGCTGGTACGCGTGAAGGACCCTTTAGAAAAATCAAGATTCCCCGGAGTTGCCTACAAAATTCCATTCAAGGATTGCGACGCATCCTGCATAGGTGAAATCGAGAGCACGATGGAATCCCGTCTGGCCGGGAGGGTAGATTAGGAACGAAAAAGAGACGCCAACCAGTCCAAACAAAACGTAC
This sequence comes from Haemaphysalis longicornis, assembly GCF_048455015.1. Classification (NCBI taxonomy): domain Eukaryota; kingdom Metazoa; phylum Arthropoda; class Arachnida; order Ixodida; family Ixodidae; genus Haemaphysalis; species Haemaphysalis longicornis. Next base: position 28,955,685 of record NW_027526204.1, on the reverse strand, counting down.
TGACGTTTCGGCTTCCAGCACGGAAGCCTTGTTCACAATAAATGCATCACCAGAAGTGGGTCGTTTAAGTGGGCTTGAATAATCGCTGCAAAGAGCGTGAGTAGATCGGGTTTAGATTCCCGTCGTTACGATTGACTGTGTTGGATGTGGTCTGAATGATTAGTGATTCCAGATGTAGCTGTGATGGTCACTTTTTCTGCAGCGACGATTCTTGCATTGTCCCAATCAATCTTGCGGTCATTCACGACGGCGTGTTCGGCTAAAGCATTGTTGCGACGCTTTTATTCTTTACTTCACGTGCGTGCTGCTGCAGACGATTCTTATAATTTCCTGATTCCCTGATATACACGCCGCTGCAGTCTGCACAAGGTATCTCGTATACCACACCGGGGAAGCGCTCCTTCGGCAAGCGGTCCTTGACTCTCACGAGCTCATGGCTCATCTTTTTGGCTGGAACGTGGGCCACCTGTCCAAGTTCCTGCACCAAGTTCTGACTCCGCTCGTCGGTAAAGGGACCACTTACATTCGTAATTTCGATTTTGTCGAGAAGACTCGCAACACCGTGATCGAGAAAGACAACTTGATGGTGTCCTTCGATGTGAAGTGCCTTTTCACGAGCATTCCGATTGACCTGGCTGTCAACCTATGCACCGCTGCTCTCGAGGCTGATGATACGTTGCCCGAGAGATCACCGATGGATGTGCCAGAACTACGCAGGCTTCTAGATTTTTGCCTGAACAATACGTACTTCGTCTTTATAGGCCATTTTTACAAGCAAAGGCAGGGGACTCCAATGGGTGCCGCTATTTCGGTTACGGCGGCGAACCTGACCATGGAAGCGCTGGAAGCACGCGCGCTACCCTCCTTTGCCCCTCAACCAAAAGTGTTCTTGCGTTATGTCGACGATTGTTTTTGCGTCCTTCAGAAAGACGCCTGCGAACAGCTTGCTGGCCCACCTCAACAGTATGAAACGTGCCATTCAGTTCACGTGAGAAGAGGGGGCCGATGGCAAACTTCCCTTCCTGGACGTCCTTGTGTCTCGGCAGGGCCAGAGGCTACGTTTCAGCGTGTACCGCAAGGAAACGCACGTACACAGGCCGCTACCTGAACTTCAACTCCGTGCACCCCGCTTCCCACAAGACGGCTGTTGTTAGCACGCTACTGCAGCGTGCGAAAAGATTGTGCTCGAAGCCCGAGGATGCGGCGGTGGACACGGCAAAGGTACGGGACGACCTGGCTAGCTGCGTTTACCCGAGGCACTTTTTAAACGCAACGGAACGCCAACTGACCCGACGGGGACAACTGGACGTGCCTCCTGCCCCGATGAAGCGAGCTCCTGTGCCCTACCTTCCAGGAAAAAGTGAATGTTTGGCACGTATCCTACGGGAATATGACGTGCAGGTGGCCCACGTTCCAGCCAAAAAGATGCGCCATGAGCTCGTGAGAGTCAAGGACCGCTTGCCCAAGGAGCGCTTCCCCGGTGTGGTATACGAGATACCTTGTGCAGACTGCAGTGGCGTGTATATCGGGGAATCAGGAAATTATAAGAATCGTCTGCAGCAGCACGCACGTGACGTAAAGAATAAAAGCGTCCGCAACAATGCTTTAGCCGAACACGCCGTCGTGAATGACCACAAGATTGATTGGGACAATGCAAGAATCGTCGCTACAGAAAAAGTGACAGCATCACGGCTACATCTGCAATCACTAATCATTCAGACCACATCTAACACAGTCAATCGTAACGACGGAAATCTAAACCCGATCTACGCACGCTCTTTGCAGCGATTATTTAAGCCCACTTCAACGACCCACTTCTGGTGATGCATTTATTGTGAACAAGGCTTCCGTGCTGGAAGCCGAAACGTCAGTACGTTTTGTTTGGACTGGTCGGCGTCTCTTTTTCGTTCCTAATCCTACATAGGTGAAACTGGAAATTTTTAAAATAATTCGATTGCACCTGAACGATCTCAAAAAAGGCAATGCAAGTTGAATTGCCTTGGCGGATCATCACCTGGCTTCTGACCACGTCATCGATTAGGATTCCGCAAGCATAATCGCATCAGAGAAGCGCCTGTCGACACGACTACATGTAGAATCTGTGCATATTCAAACAACTAAAAACACGATTAACCGGTCGCGGGGTAATCTCCCCGAGATATCCATGCGCACTCTGCGCCACCGAACCTATAGATAGTCGCGACCTTTCACCCCCTCTTCATTGTGAACAAGGGGCCAGTAGGGGCCCCAAGGCGTCTTTATTTATTTGTTTTTGACCAGGCGAGTGCCTGCTTGTATTTCATCAATGAATCACCCTCCCCTGACGAGTTTTCGTCGAAACTTGGACTCTGTTAGGTGTCAGTGGGTTTACACAGCCAACTTGTGGGGACGCACATAAGCTCCTAACAAATGAGCTGCGTAGTGGCTATGCACTAGCTATAGTTTTTATTACTTGCCTTGATGAATATGATCTTCTGTCGCAGTGTTTTAGGTAGCTCACTCGCACATCATTCCTTTGTTTTTTGGACATTGTGGAGTGTCCAATGATTATTCATTCTATTTCTGATTTTTATTGCAACTGTAAATATGTCAGCAGTCAGGTAATGAGTTTCTGGCAGTAATAGAGCACTACTGTGTGCATGAAGGCAGCCTAAATAAAAAAATTGGCTGCCTTGCCTTTGCTTAGAGGGGCCATGCAGAAAACACACAAGTTTGGTTCATTCGACAGATTGCCTCGTTAGAATCGCCATTTTTAACGCGCACTTCACTCGAATAAGCTATATAATTAGGAAAAAGGGAATGGCCATGCGACCCACTAGCTCATTTCCCACAGCAGTACCTATGATGTCATATGTCCCCAGCTGTGCAATTGGCTGAGGCCGGCAAAAGCAAACGCAAATGGGGCAGGCCTTATAAACATGCCGAACGAGCCATTTGTGCTTAAATGAAATGCATATTCATTTTACAGCAGTAAAAATGGGGCAGTAAACAATGAAAGTTACGAAAATACGCGTACACATACAAGTACCGATGCGCACTGCTGTTGGTACGGCGTGCACTATGCTTGTTTTAGCTGGACAGCACTCCGCCACTTTGAAGTTGGCTTCCCTGGCCGATTGGCATAGGCGATGTTGTCTTACGTGACCCTGTTTGTCGAGGATACCTCATGTTTCACAAAACCAGTACTTTCTACAGTAACGAAAACAAGCCAGGTGCAGACGCGGTCAAAAACAAAGCAATGGCAAACAACGGTTAGTGGATGAGTATGGTAGCTCCACCTGGGAGGACTGGTGGCTAGCAAGGCTGCAGACCCGAGTGACGCAGTAGTTTGTTTATTTACACGCACTTATGGCTTCATTGCTGACATCCCAAAAACACACGATATGGTGGGAGAATCAGACTTTTAACCTAAATTAATTTCTCAGTGAATGCAGCATCCTTTGCTGCGGGTCAAGTGGTGGGGGCACTATAAAATAGGAAATATTTCGAACGAAACGAACTCCTATGTTGTCCGAATGGCCCCTTTAATGCACTGTATTGTATTTTTGGTTCCTGTAGTGATGTCACCATGAAGGAACCGCAGTAGACAAAGTAAATGTCAGTGTTGTAGCATGCGTTTTTTGTGTTTGATGGAAACAAATATAATACTCTAACCAAGGTCTTTATCCGAAGCGTTCCCAACGTTTCGGAACCTACTTGGCTCTTTCATTAGAACTGTTTATGTTTGACCAAGAGCAATAGTTCTACATATAAACAATTTTTTTGTTTGCTGCAGCGAATCAGAGGCTAGGGCACAAATAGGGGTAGGACAGCTAGATATCTGTTCATCTTTCGCCAGCTTGCGGGTGTGACAACTGTATCCAGTTGTCAATTCCAATTTGTTGTGGTCAGTTTTTCTCAACTAAATTGTAGCTTTTTTAAAGATTATAGAAGGTTTTGTGGGCCTAAAGGGTTGCCTCATTGCATGTTTGGCCGATGTAGCGTTGAAAGCGGATATTTTGCTTCAAATTGGAATGTCGGCCTAGCATCATGGTCCTGTGGTTGCTGCTTCCTTTCATTCATGCCATTATTTTTTATATTATCACTTAAAATTAAAAGTTAACCAATCTGCTGTCATTTTAATTTTGTCACCTGCTTTATACTTTCTTTTTTTCCAACTGTCTCTAAGGAGTGACAATTCGTATTTTTATGATACCAAGGCGTCGGACTGTGTTAGTTGGTACATGTTTGAATGGATGAAAAACCAGCGGAAAACACAGCGTACGGAAGAGAACGACGGGATAAGCTTGTCCCGTTTTTCTCTTTTAACTGTGTCCTGTGTTTACCGCTGGTTTTTCATCCATTCAATTTTCATGAATTTGTTGAACAGTGATTAGTTTAAGTGCTCAAGCAATTTTTGGCTTGAAGGTTCCCTGTAGCATGTATATAAGTGCTCTCTGCTCTTTTTGTACCCAAGACCCCATTATCAGCCTTAATGAGATTGTCTTTTGTAGACATGAAGTTGAAATAAATATTTGTTTGCATTGATTTAATATTTTGAAAGAATTGCTTGCTCACTTTTTAAAGCATTTTTCCATGTTTATTTTTTTTCAGAACCAGGAAGGGTGATCATCCTGGGTTCTTGCTGAAGCACCAGTATCTGTACTTCACTCGTGAGCTTTGAACACGCAGTAGTTATGGTATGAAACATTTTACCAGTATTAGCTTGCTTTGTAGAGGTCATTGTAGATGTCAAAGCTCTCAACAGTGTAGTACAGTATCTGGTGTAGTGCACAATCTCTCTCTAACAGCACCCGCTGGGTGCTGTTGTAGAGAATAATTTTGTGGCTATAATACTTGAGATTATTTTAAAGTGTACGTCAAATACTAGTAAGAATAGCTCTCTAAATTGGTGGCCATTTTCCTGGTGGAGGCAGAAAGTGAAAATACCCATGTGTGGAGATTTAAGTCCAAAATAAATATCCCAAAGTTGCCAAAGCTAATCCAGAGCCCTCCTCTGCGGTGCACTTAATATCCCATGTGCAGCTTCCTGTAAAAACAGCCAGAAATGTATGATCAATTTAAATTGATTTTAATGTTTCTAAATGCAAGTATTCTCAGTTTAAGCTGCCTTATTTAGTAAAATATTTTCTAACAATTGCATAGCTACCAAAGGTTTACAGAAAAGCTTTCATTGGTTATGCACCTTCTCAGCGAAACAAAAATGTCATTAAGAAAAGCAGAAAAAACCTAAATATGGAAAGTAGCAACACTAAAGCTGCTAATAAAAAGATGCTGAACGTTTTATCGATAATACTTTGCTGATTTTACTTCTAGACAACTCTAAAAAGGGCTATAGACGGGTTTGATGCTTCCCATGAAGCACCTCGTAATACTAGACGAAACTAATGGGCACTGGCTGTTGGCTTTTCATTTGCAACATTGAAAAATGACCCCCCATCCACCAGCAGGGACATAATGCAAGGCACCATGCACAAGATAGACTCATGATAAAATACTGCTATAGCAACAATGTCCTCACATTTCAACCATGGGCTTCACCAGGGAACTCATATGCATTGTATTGTGATGTTTACAGTTCTTGGTATTGGTATGTGGGGTCATTTTTCATGAAGCAAAAAGAATAATGTAAAATAAAATAAGTGGCAGTGGGGACCCAACTTTTATGGGTAGAATAAAGCCACAGTACGGAAGGAAGTATAGATATTGCATTTGGTCTGCCTTAATATTGAGCTTTTCTGCTCAGCTCAAGATTAAGGCCCTAAACATTGCGGGTCGCTACCGTGATTGGAAGTTTGATGCAATGCTGAGAAGCCAAGGGTTTTAAGGTTCAAAGAACTTTTGTGCAGTTGATGTGTTGCATGCCTACTTGCTTTCACTGCATAACACGTTTATGCTGTGCCGTGAAACTCGAAGGATGTGCGCTGCAGTTCAGCAAAATGAACATAAAATTGAATTTTTAACACCGTTTCGAATAAACAACAACCTCTAATGATACAACTTCTGTACTGCGATTTGGCTGTAATGTTAGACTTTATAAATGGATGTTTCAAAAATCGGTGGGTCAAAAAGTTCAAGTAAATTATCAGCTGACGTTGAGCTTCTCATAGAACGGAGCTTGGAAAGCACGAATGTTTCATACCGTAATTGTGTGTCATACTGTGCCATATGTGGCTGCACACCTGCAGCGCCATTTGTGAACCGAGGATCATGCACCATTTTTGAACCCCTTTTGGTGGGTGCTTTTGCAGGAAAAGCTCCTACAGATTGGGGTGCTAAGTAAGCACCCTGTGATATTTTGGGCAGAAAAGGGTGCTCCTGCGGCGACAGAATCCAAGCACCCTAAAGGGTGTAAAATATTTTGTTATGAGGGTGCTCCTGCGGCGACAAGCTGAACGCACCCTTTTGGGAATAAAAAATGTTTAGTGTGTGGTTACATCGAGCTCCGCAAGATGGCGGTACTTGTCCGTGCTAAGTGCATGATATGGTTTGGACATTCCAAGCTCTAGCCAGCCGAACGCAAAGTAATGCGTTCACTCCAATGCGAGTGCTTTTAATAACAACTTTGATGACACCACTCTTGAGAATCGGTTGAAACGGAGCAGGCGACGCACGTCAGTGTTATATTTTTCTTCGGCGTGCGGCCGCAGTGGCACGAGCCGCGCCATGTCCGTGGCGCGAACAGCCATGTTCGTGGCTATTTCAGTGTTGCCAAATGAAGAAATTGACAGCTAAACTTTTCAATGAATACCGGCTATAGGATGGGTCAAAGATAAATGTTCTTTATAGTTCAGACTGCTGTGTCCACCTCATTGCATTCGGAGAGAAGGAAGTTCATAATTGCTTGTATCTTGATATTTGGTATGTGCTTGGCTGTAAAGTTTTAAGGGAAGTTGCCAAAATGTTTATTAATAGACACCTCAATCATAGTTTATGGTTGTGAATTAGTTTTAGTCTCAGGATTCATGCACAGAATTTTCCAGTTTCTTTTTTTTATGTTGCGACATTTACTGTCGATGTAACAGTTTGTTCGAAAAAGTGGTTTCGTTCGGCTTGAGTCTCAAGATTTTTGACACAAACGAAATTGTGCAATTTATGGTCAATTGAACTTATAAATGTGGTTGTCTGCCTTTTAAAAAAGTTGTGACGACAAATACCAATACAAGTTCTCTACGGGTACACATCACATGGGATATTGTTTTCGGAAGCTACCACTAAAAACATGATTGCAATTGTAGTGGGGGTCCAGTTCTGTCTAGTTGTATCACTTGAATGCTAATGTGTAGTGAGCACACTGATAACGGTTTTCAGTGGTCCCTCTAGTGCACCAATGTTGTGCTCGTCACGTGCATGAAATTGTTATGTTCTATTATTTCTTCTTTTTTGGTTCAGGCTACTACGTTTTTTTTGTGTGCCATGTCAAGTTAACCGATATTTCAAGATACGAGAGTTTGACGCCACGAGGCATCACTGTATATATAACTTAAAATTGTGCCATTAGTCATAAATTGTTGCATTTCATTTACTTACGGAGCCTCCAGACATACACCTGTCGCCATTAATTGCATTAGGACACCATGGTGATAGGTCGCAAGCCTCCAAGTCCCTGGTGATGACTGGCGCAGCACCATGGTACTGCGCATGCCATCACCTTTGAAAAACAGTGTGAGGATGCTCAACACCCTTTATGTAGGGTGTTGAGCGTCCTCAACACCCTTTTTTAAGGGTGTTGAGCTCAACACCCTTTTTTGTTTTTACACCCTTTTTTCGTCCATACACCCTTTTTTTTGCGAAAACACCTTTTAAAGGAGCCATGAAGAGAAAACACAAGTTTGGTTCATTCGAAAGATTGCCTCGTTAGAACCATAAGGAAACCACTTATAACGCAAACTTCGCTCAAATAAGCTACATAATTAGGAAAAAAGGAAATGACCATGCGACCCACCAGCTCATTTTCCGCAACAGAACCTGTGATGTCACTTGGGAATGCTCTGCGATTGGCGGAGGCCGGCAAAAGCAAACGCATGTTAGGCAGGGCTTACAGTTTGCATAGCGAGCTAAATGCCCGTGAAACATACTGCACATTCTTTTTATTACAAAGAACGGTGGAGTAAACGGTTGAAGTTCCAAACGAACACGCAAGCGTGTGCGCCAATGCGTACGAAACTACTGCCTGGCCGATCTCGACATCTCGCCGTCGCGCAGACGAATTTTCGGGTTCGAGGCGCTCTGACCTTGGGGGAAAAAATGCCGTAAACACCGCGCATTGACGCTCGTATCTTTCTGGTCGAAGCAGAGAGCTCGCTCGAACGGCTTTCCATACACGACACCGGCCAACTGGCATAAGCGATACTGCTACTGAAGTTGAACTATTATTAACCGTAATACAAATACGGCACATACGTACCAGTCTGTATTCGTCCGTCGCGACGGGGCTGACGAGGCAGCGGTGCCGACGGCAGGGCGTTCGTCTGTTGTGGCTATCGCGGAATGGTCGCTTTCCCGTCCACCGCGTATCCCACAACTCTTGCCGCTCGTGCACTTAGAAGCATTGAGCGTTCAAGTGGTGTGAGGTTGTTAAATGCAAGCCCGAGCTTCTCGGCGAGAGTTTTGTTCTCCGGATCAGGCGATTCCATGACTAGGGCTGCGGGTGCACTAGGTTTTACTAGTATTTTTAAAATGGCCGCCGTCTCGGTCGACTCCCGCGTGTGGGTGCTATATGGAGTCGGCATACTAAGTATCTGTTTCATGGACCGGCCCATGTGACGACATTGCTCACGTCACCAAATGTGCAATTTTAGCGGGAGGTTTAAAATTTTGGCTTAAATTGCCTTATTTCGCAGTGAATAAAGCATCATTTGCTTCCGGGAAAGTTCTTGGGGTACTATGAAACACCTAATCTTTCGAATTAAACAAACTTTTGTTTTCTCTTCATGGCTCCTTGAAGGGTGTTAGCCATGGGACAAGGTTTTTACACCCTTTTCGGCCAAAAAGGGTGTAAAAACGTTTAGTGTGTACCTTTCGCATGCAAACGAAGTAAGCTCGCCTTAGCATCACATCACATAGTATTTGTCATGATGACTCGCCAGCTGCACCCTTGGTTTAGTTTCCTGTCTCCCTCTGAAGTTCGTGTAGTGCGTCCAGCTCTGCAGCTCATCCTTCTTCACAGAGTAAGGGCACTAATGTTTTTTTTGTATCGTGGTGCAGTCACAAAATGCCGGGAACGTCAGCAGCGTGAAATCTGTTTTTCATTTCCGAAAGCAGGAACCGTAGAACAGAGCATTCGGGCAAGCTTAAAGGCCTTTTTGTTTCCTTGTTGGCTCCTACTTTGTTCATAATGCTCTTGCTTCATCTATTCTCAGTTGGCACTTAACGCAGTACACGAGGGGATGATGCCTCAATAAGAAGCTTCAAGAACACCGCTACACCTGCCAGCAAACAGCGCCCTCAGGCAATCTATCGCTGCACTGGATGATTGAGAGTGCAGCCCAATGTTTGAAAATTCCTGTTTTGGAAAAATGATACATCAGCCACACGCGAAACTTCGGAAGTCTATCACATATGAAGCGAGTAGAGCGCATACATGAACTCATGCTCAGTTATTCCGCACCTGAAATGGACCTAATTAAACGCAGCTTACAGAGAGTCGACACATGGAAAGAAAAGGCGCCAGGTACGCGGGTTTCATTCCCGGACCCGAGGGCCGCTTTTCTGGTGAAGGCGATAAGCAAGAACGCCTGTTTTTTTCGAGATTTAGGCGCACGTTAAAGATCCCCAAGTGGTAAAAATTAATTCGAAGCCTGCGCTACGGCGCTCCCTATAACCGGCGTGGTTTCGGTGTGTTAAACCATGTAATAAATCAAAAGTGTCATGCAGAGAATACACTGCTACTTCAAAATTAAACAAAGGAAATGTGCTCTTTACCAGCTTTTGATGCTTTGCCGCCTGTCACCTGTGAGTGAGCTATAGTAAAAAGTTTTCCCACACTTACCCCGCCCCCCTTCAAGTTGTATCTTGTAACACTTCCGACTTGTTTGGTCTCCAAGGAAGTAATGTACTTGTAATAAATCAATTTACACTAGCGCTCACACTGTCCACTTCATGTGTCTTAATTTTTTTCGCCATGTAACCTAAAGCGCTCTCTACAAAACGGAGGTTAAATTCATTGTTATGTATTTTGGTGCCATAATCGGCCTAGTAAAGTAGCAGACGCCACTGCCTGGTGTCTGCCGTTAAAGCTGAAAGACTTTCGCCCTAGAGAAATATTTTTTTAGCTGCTGCGCTTCGCATCTGCATTGCCGCTTTGGGAGGTTACATGTTACTCCTTTTTCACGTGTGCATTCAACAGTGAGGCTGTTGTGACTGGCCGTAATGTGTGCGGTGGGCGGCGTCATCAAAAAAACTTCGTCATAGTTGCTCCGGCTGTTTAGCGAGCGCGCGAGCAAGTGTCTCACGGGGAGCGCCTGGCGTCGTCCTGGCTTGCACGTGGGGGTAGCAAAAAAAAAAATACCAACACAACAGGTTGCGTATTCCTGTGCCTCAAGGGGGAAACACAAAGCAGCTCGCGCTGCAGACGCCCAGTTCGCGAAGTCGATTTCACCTGTGGACAAAACGACACGGACCCGCCAGTCATGCATGAACAACGGTATAGATGGATGTGATTGATTGTAGGGTTTAACGCGCCGACGCAACGCAGGCCATGAGGCGCGCCGTAGTTTAGGGCTCCGGATTAATTTCGACCACCTGGGGATCTTTAACGTGCGCCGAAATCGCGTACACACGGGCGCTCTTGCTTTTCGCCTGCATTAGAAAAGCGGCCGCCGCGGCCGGGAATCGAACCCGCGACCTCGTGCTCAGCAGCGCAACGCCTTAGCCACTGAGCCACCACGGCGGGTAGATGAATTTGACAATGACTACTACTACCGCAGTGAAAAGCGACTATGCAAGCTGTAAATAAACAATTTCAAACCTGATGCAATGCGTCGTGGTTCTTACATCGAAAGAGAGTGCATACAGAGAAAGAAATTATGTAGCATTGTCGTGGTTGAAGCCTTGCGCAACTTAGTACAGACTTTTCCATTTTTTTATGTGAAGCTTTTTTATTCGTCCCTGATGGCGTGGGAGTCTGAGTAAAAGCACTGTAGTAAAGCCAACTTTAAACAGTGGGTTTCAGAAAACGATGATGATGTTAAGCGAAGGCACATCAAGCGCCTAAAGAAAAATTTTTCCCGTGGTGAGAATTTAACCTGGGTTTCCCGCGATATGAGGCCGACGTCTAACCAATTGCGCCAAACTAACACTGTTGAATTAGTTTCGGTTTTAAACTGTGGCTTTGACTCAATTTGCACGGGAGAAATTTCGCGATTTTTTCTCGTAATGCAGGTTTTTTTTTTTGTCAGTTGGATCAAGTTGGTAGGAGTGAACGATTGTTTTGGGGCATGCCTCATAGCCAATATGAAGCTTATCACTTAAAACACCCAATTTTTTCTCGCTTCACGTAATACAGTGGTGTCGGTGTCAATGGGGCCGCATTGAAGGTTTCCGCAAAATGGAACAATTCATGTGGTTTACAACAAAGGCGAAGTTTAAACTCCCGTGCTATAAAAAACAGTCAGTTGGTTGGGAGTGAGCGTGAGTGCGTGATGGGAGTGGAGAGGGCGTGTGGGTGGAGGAAGCGAGTGGTGATTGCGAGTGAGTGTGAGTTGCCATTGCAACTGGTGAGTGCGAGTGCGACGGACAGCAAGCGGCGAATGCGACTGGTGAGCATGAGCGCGGATGAATACGAGTGGTGACGATGAGTGGTGAGCGTGAGCACGAGTGATTTCGAGTGGTGAGAAAGAGTGGCGAGCGTGGGCGGGAGCGAGTGCGAGTGGTGAGGGTGGAGTGGCAAGCGTGAGTGCGAGTGAGTGTGCCTGGTGAGGGCGGAGTGGCGAATGCGAGTGGGAGTGAGTGCGTTATGATAAATGTATTTGTTTGAGTGAGTGTGAGTGAGTGGCATCCAGTTTTTCCGAGCTATGTCTAACCCACTCGGCGAAAATCCCCAATAGGGATTGCAGTATTGATAAATAAATAAATAAATAAATAAATAAATAAATAAATAAATAAATAAATAAATAAATAAATAAATAAATAATACATGGAGACAGACGTGGTCCCCACAACGTACACACACCGGGACACGCGCACGCATGGAACACTACTGCTCGGATGTGAAGCCTGCAGTTAATGAATCGGTGACGGATTCCTTAGGTTTAGAAATACTTCAGCATTCACGGGCATGTTGCAGAAATGTCGCTTCGGACATTCATCAGAAAGAGAGCTACAAGAAATAAATAATGGTGGCTGCTGGTGTGCCTCGCGAAAGGAGGGGATTGTGGGGCAGTAATATAAATTCCCATTGTATTTTTGTCCGCTGCGCGAAGCGAACCTTGTTTATTTTGATGAATCACCCAGAGCGACGCTGTCACGTCGCATGCGCCATTTCATGCTGGTAAGTATAAACTTCTACACATCAATGCGTGCATGCATTGTAACTGTTTCTATTTCTTCTAGTCGTCGTCGTCTTCTTGAGGCTTGAGGACGTTTTCCGCGAAAGTGCCCAGGACGTTCCCTGGCGGGTCGTAGTTGGACACGACAAAAATTTTTCGGCCAAGTTTGGCTATGCCCGAGCCCACATATTTGCTTCCCTTCCATATCACTTGGGTAAAGTGGCCGGTCTCATGTTGGAACTCTTTCCACTTGTGCATTTTGATTTCGTCGTACCAGGCATCTACGACAATGTTTCCTGAAAAACAAAGCAACAGGAAAAGCGGCGCGGTGAGCACGTAACGTTACAAACTTAGGGAACGTATGCCACAAAGCGCATCGATGAGTTATGCCTGCCGGCTTAGCGGGAGCCTTGTGCACGACCGTGGAACTCCTGAACGTTATCCATGCACCTGCAGCCTTAAGCTGCGCCCACAAAAGTAAACTAGGCTAGCTATGGGTCTTCACGTGGCAAGGGCGGAATGACACGCGTACGTAACGAGAAACGCTAGATTTAGCGTCAACGAGTGATATTTTGGTGTCGTACCCTTGTATTTCGAAGATGGGACATATATCAATAACGAGCAATATCCCCAACGCACGTCTTCGGAACATAATAGGTATCTTTTGAGTCGAATGTAGAGGTCGTTTTGTGCCGGAACCTCTTCACGTGAGATTTTCAGCGTCAACGAGTTCTGCAACTAAGGCCGTGGGTTTGATTCTCTCTCATGTGGTAATAAATGATTTCAAGCGAGCGAATCGCAACGCATACAAGGTATCAGAGTTGGCCCAAAATACATATTCGGCTTCAGAAATTGTGATTGGCTGGGGACAACTTCGGCGTTATAAGAAATCGTGGCAGGGTCTGCGGATGTTATGCTAAACTTATCGCTGCCCCACTCATGAGCAGTTGGTGGCCATGAGTGGTTCAGTACGGAGACTAAGCAGCGCACCAACTATACGAGACACTGTTGCCTATGCAGGTACTACAGTGGAGCTTGAATATTACCCTGTCAAAATATAGCCTACTCTGGTTGACAGAAGGCGCTATGCCACAATATGACCGCCTTCGGATATGGGTTTCGCCTATTTCCGCTCTCGGGAATGAGTAACTAGCCTTCCTTCTATCATTGTCTCGGTGACGATAAATTTGCAATAATTATAACGCCAATTGCCACTGGTACGGAGTGCAAGTTATATAATACGGTTCACCTCGGCTACCGATTTTTTATTGCACAAGCTCTGGGACACCTGTCCAGGCGTCTAGCCCGCCCGGCGGATGCTGACCCGGTGGCGTCATCCCAATGTTCACCGATGAACAACGGCACGGCACCCTTCTTTTACAGAAGTCCTATTTTGTGCGTGACACTGACCGCTATAATGCGGTGTTGTGCCCGAAGACACCGAACGCAACCCAAACCTTATTTTGATTTTTCTATCTTGGGTTACATTTTTTCGTCCAACCTTTCCGTTCGCATTTAAGATAAAAGAGTAGTCAGCTTGAAGATCTGGACAACCATGACCAAATATCTCAAAATGTTTTAACTACAAGATGCAGAATAGCTTTTTAAACATGGAGGGTGCAGTTATCGTGGAAAAAAAAAACTCCACAACGGAGGCACGACCAATAGAAAACGCGTGTGGGCAGCCCTAAATTACCATGCACGTGGTGGTCTTTCCTGACGCTCATGGACATGAATAGATTCTCTCCGTAGTTGCCACGAGTCCTGTGCTTCATTCTTCCTTTCTTAGCCAGTCTGTAAGCGTAGGCTTGAGCGTAGCGACATAACTGTAAAAAGGGGAAAGAGGGTACAAATTAGTAATATGTTAAAGGCTGTGCCACTAAGGCCTTTACCTTCATTGAATGGGCCTACATCAATACTCAATAATGTATCGATCGCCTCAAGACAGCATTTGTTTAACACTCCTCTTGTATCTTGCAATAACGGAGAAATGCTATCAGAAAGGCATTGGTGGCGATTTCTCTTGCCTCTTTTTGTGATTGTGTCACAACTCCATTGTGTCAATGACCTGGCAATAGCGTTTTGGTATATTACTGAACAGTAACTACTCGATTTTGTAAACACATTATACCATCTGCCATTTGCAGCACACCGCGAGTGGGCACATCTATGATTTTGTTAAACTTCGCATGCAGCACCCTGAGCTAAGGCCCCGGTGTCGATAACATGGCAAACACGTAAAGAAGGGAGTGTTCTTCTATACGACAAAAATAAACATTTAAGCAAAAAAAAAACAGTTCCGGGAAAATTTCAACGCTTTATAAGTACAGGTAAATCATAAGAAGAAGCCGAAATTTCCGTTTTTGGCATGTAAGCAACACTGTGAGTAATTGTATACACGCGAGTGCGTGTTCGTAGGTATGTGCGCGCTCGTATCTGTGTTTGAGAGGCAGGATAATTGTAGACTGCAACCTTTAACTTGCCCACCGGCCTTGTCGTGACCTGGAGTATAGGAGTATATAGTTGTGAACGTGTTTAGTTTTAGAACGGTGCAAGGCCCGTCCTTACAAGCCAGCAACATTTTCTTTCCGTTAGCTTTATTTAAGCCTGGTGGCGTCTTGCTGCAAGAAAAATGGCGTTTAACCACGACAGAAAAAATGGAGAATGGCGACACAGGTGCGCTATAGCCCAACTTGCCTTTTTAGAGTTATCCCGAGTTAAAGTTTACAGTTATAGTTTGCATTAATAGTATACCAGTTATAGTTACAGTTGTATAGCCAGTTTATTTATCGACAGTTAATATAGTTATAGTTACCACCAGCGCGTAGCTGCACAGCGTGATTTGGTCATCGCAGCAGAGACACTTGGTGTTTCTGCCTTGCTTTTGTGGTGATTGTTTTAACAGGGGGCATCGATTGTGTTCATTGCTGCAACTTAAAGGAAGCCGCCCAGTGACTGCGAGATCGCTCTAATAAACTAATTCTAGGGCTCGCAGAACGCCAAGATAGGAAAGAGCGAAAAATCTTTTGAGCCACTTTTTAAGTTACCTGATGAGCATAGAGAAGAGAGTAATTTTAGGATGAGGTTTTCATAACCGCCTATTAAAATTTTTGGATGCGTTTGTTGAGTACGTTCTCAGAGCATTTAGGATTTTATCGAAAACTTGAAAGTGTTACAGGGTCCCTTTATCATACGCATCAACTGAAATTGGTGATTTTGAGGCAGGCTGCTCCGTGGTATTCAAATTGGTCAAGCATCAATTGCCAGTGGTGTTTTGAGGCAGACTGCTCAGTGGCGTTCAAATTGGCCTTGTGGCGATTTTAACTGTTGTGTGCGCAGAGTACAGAGTGTAGTGTACTAGCCGTCGGTTATCCTTCTTTGCGGCTACATTTACCGCTGTTTCAAACTTGCGCGACGCAGTGGGTATCCGACGGCAGGAGAGAAACGAAACAAAACGATATGATAAAGGAACCGTGGCAGCACAAACAAGGTGAAGAGGAAATACCTGGTACAGGACATAGGACTACCGCGAAGACGAAGAGGGGCCCAAACCGGTAGATGGGAAGGAAAAATTGGCCGCGTATCTGTCGCTTTCGTTGAAAATGTCGACGAAAGACGATAGTCGACTGGCGCCCCTGACAAGGAAATACCTCGCTTCTCTTTCCCGCTCACCTCTCATGCTGTTTCTCTCCCGTCTCGTTCCTCCCCAGATAACACGCTTGAGGTTTGCTGAAGTCAGATTAAATTTATTGCGTTCCACTGCTTCAAGTCAGGTGCATGCATGCCAGTGCTGTCGTACGACGGAGACGCGCGTGAATCTAGGCACCCTACTACAACGCTTGTGGGACCACGTTGCCCTACTCCACGAGCATTCCTACCGGAACGGGGAACTTATCTAGTGGAACCTTCCGTTGCTGTTTCCGTTTAATTTTAAAACGCTGTCATGTGTTCCGGGAAGCAGCCGGCGACGGTTTTCTTCAGTTGATGGTTATTTCATTTGCTATAGCAAAAACCAAGCATCCGTAATTTTTTTAACGAATAAACACTGCGAATACAACTCATGCATTCGTTTTGTGCCCTATATTTGCGTAATGTCTTGTTCTTCTTCAACAAGCTTGACAACTATGAACATTAACACCGTAATTAAACGTTTAGACTTGGCTGCGGCTATATAACGCTATTGCGCAGTTTCTGTTTCACTTTGGCTGGGTGGATGAATCGAGACACAGACAGACAGACAGACAGACATACAGATAGGCCAAAAGTTTTTGCGTTAAAGTAGCCCAAGAGAGACTCGTCATAAAAAGCGCCAAGGAGAACGCTGACCACATGCGACCACTGTACTCCGCTCATGCACCCACTCTTGCTACCGCTGAGAAGCGTTCTCCCGAACAGTCAGTCACTCAGCGCTGGATAAGGCATCGTCAAAGCATGCACACCAGAGAATCAGGCGCTCTATGCCATCAAGAAGAGAACGCAGGAACGTGCGTCTCAGTATGCTAATGTCAGTGCAGCCACCCAAAGAATTCTACGGGTGGGCCATCGTATTCTCACGCCGATGGTAACGCAAGGACTGCAACTCAGCAATTCTGTTAGAGCAGCTGTTTAGCAGCAACACTTCGACAAGTGCATGTTCACTGGGTGAAGGGCTTCTCTTGAAGGCGTCTCGAAACTACAACCACACCAATACGGCGGTTTCTGATATTGTTGTTTTCAAACTTCTACTGATCCTTATTTACACCGTGTTCAACCTGCATACAACCAGTGCGGAAGGGTGACATTCTTTTGCCTATCTCAAATATCAGTTACAAAAAGTGATGTGTATGCCTCATGTACATGTAAATGTACGTGCCTCAAGCTTTTCTCAATATAATTACGCAGACGCAGTGAGTGGAATGCTCAGTCTCGACAGCTGCGCAGACAATTACCATTACGAAGAAAACTTGTAGTCAGAAAATTTGTTTAAAAATTTGCTTAAATATCCTGAAAGATCCTTCACGTTGTTTAAAGATACATTTGCTTTCTTGCAGGACAAATTTAAAATCGTAAACCTTGCGGCCTCCCACTGACTTGGAGCATCTGGGAATCGTCGCAGGTTGCAAGAACTTTGCTGCGTATGTAGAAGTCTATTGCAAATGGAGGCTAAAATAACATCTCTAACTTTTTTAGATTGTATTCCTAGTGTTGTAACTTCTTGCATGCAAACAAGTAGGCAAAACACTATCCTTGCACAATTTCCCGTAATAATTCCGCATAACGCTTGACTCCGAGCACAAACAAGCATTTAGCGGGTCACCAAAGGTTTTATTCTGAAAACACTTCCTGGCAATACCAGCTCTTCAAAACAGGTCAATGCACGTGTCTCTGGCAATACGGCCTAAATTTATCGCGCAATTTATAATGCATGCGATGGAATGCCGATTAAAGGCTATACAACGCTAGAATAGTTGGCGAATACTTCGTTCGGACATTATTTATAAAGCCGGCACTAAAAAAATATTGAATAAATGTGTATTATTTTGCACAACTCATCAGAAAGAACTTTTTGAATTACATCACTCCTAACAATTGAATAGAGGCGCACAAGAGTCGCCTTTCTTAAAAAAATTGTCATTTAGAGGCGATATATGAGTAACTTAAAATTTACTCGAGGTTATCGGTTACATCTCCGATGAATGTTCGCTCTGCATCCTGTACAGCTCTAACACTTCAATGGTAGTAAACCTGAATGTTTTTCACTTGATCCCAAAAGTAGAAGAGAACAAGCACTGGAAATTTTGACAAGAGCTCATCAAGTTTGAGGTACTAAAAGGAGGAGGTAATAATGCATCCACCACTGGGCGCAATGTGAAAGGTATCTGTGTCAACAAGTAAGATGGCAAATTGGGCTAGCTGCTCCAGATTCAGATCCATGATGAAAAACAGCACAAGAAACACAGGGACAAAAAGAGGGGACGACGCACAGCGCTGTGCGCCGTCCCCTCTTCTTTTGTCCCTGTGTTCCTTGCGCTGTTTTTTGTCATAAATATGTGTTAACAAGGCTTTTAGAGAGGCGTTTTAGTTAAACAAGATGGTTAATCCTGTGCAAAAAGCTGCGAAACCTTTTCAAAATATGCAAATACAAGGTGGCATCGCTCATTGCACGTAATGACGATGTTGATGTGTAAACTCGTTTCCTAAAATCCATATGAGCACTAAATACCCAGCGATATTTACGCTCTCCAATAGGACCTTGTCCGAAGTAACTGTGTTACGCACCAACAAAATACCGTTTCCTTTTCTGATTTTGCATACATGTGTAGTTTCTTAGGAAGCGTTATTCAGCAACCAATACCCGGTTCTTGGCCATTGTCGTCATGTGAGAACACACTGGAATGTTTTTTTAAATGTTAGGGGCCACATTTGAGAAGAATTTCCTTCCTACTACATCTCACCTCCTCGCTGTGTTTCAGAGACCGCACACCGTGTAACTTCCTCCACTTGTTGTGACGTTTCAAAACTTGTTTTTGAAGAGTTCGCATTTCTTTGGTGAATTTTCCCTTGAAGTCGTTTGGCTCGTCACCTTTGACAATCTGTGAGTAGGGCATAAAAATTGCATCAATTGAAACCTGATACACCAAACAACTGTCCATATACATCAACAAAGATCACAGTTACCAAGCACTTTTGGTCGCAAGGAAACTCAAACATTACAATTAGGCGCCGGTAGAAGCATTGGTGAGGACTCACGAACCGCGCTTTGTAGGAGGAAGATTTACGACGCAGGGTATACAGAGCTGCACTTCCCCTTCCTCCAAACACCTCCCCAGTCCGGCTCCTCTCTACTGGCACGTTTACCACAATCTCGAGCTCGCTAAATCCTACCGCCTTACCGAACTCAAATGCGCGTCTGAACCTAATTTCGATTGTCTATGGACACCCTCCACTGGTTCGATGCTCTTACACCAACTCAACCTTACTGCTCCAACCCCTCCCAACTTCAGGTCTACCGCTATCCGACAAATGAAATCTCCAAATCCTCCCCTTTCTACGTCACAAGCATAATATCCACCACACAGCCCAAAAAAGGGTCCGCGCCTTGGCGCAGTAACGCCTATTTCCCTATCTCCCGACTCCATTTACGTGGACGTCACAGAATATCGACACCGACAAGCTTTCGCTGCCGCTATTATTACAGTAGACAGACCGCACAGCCCGCCCCCTCGGGGCCGAGGAAGCGGTAATAGCGCTGGCCAACATACCAAGCGCCTCCATCTCACATATTCTACGATTCTAAAATGGCCGTACGAAATTTTGAGCGGGGATAAATCTCTTCCCCTTCTCGCCAAATTCTCCCACACAGCCCTCCTCCAGACCAAACTCTGCGGAAACGGCTCACGTGGCTGCTCGCGGAATCATCCACGGCGCACGAAACATCCGGGAAGCCTTCCTTACTTTTAGGAACTTCACCACACAATTCCGGCCAAAGCGGGTAGAACTGCCTAACCCTCACACGCCTCTCTACCCCTAGATAGACTATGGCGACAATTACAGACCCATTCAATCTCCACAAGACACGTCCTCCACCACGTCTATCCCGCACTCTATCTACATCCAAACTGCCCGGCATGTGGTGCTCCAGATACAACGCCACACGCCATTTGGGAATCCCAGTTTTTACAACCGCTTCGTTGCCAGGGCAGCACTAGGCTATACAGTGGAGCTCGTTGTACTGCCTCTCGTACCCATCAGCGGCGACCCCCAGTCCGCCGCTTTTGGGTTCCAGCAAACTACGACCGCGCAGAAATGTGTCTCGAAGCGCTCCATAAAGTGTTCACGCGCGGCCTAGTGTTGCCTCCCATCCGATATCACGCAGTGTGCTTTTGTAATGCAAGACGTCACAAAGCGACAACAAAATTTGCCTGAACAGGCACAGCTGGTGTGTGAATCGCCAGGGGAATTATCCTCATTTCAAAAAGAAAAAAAACAGTGCCCTTCCACTCTGTGCAGAAGGATGACCAGCGAACGGGTTTACAAAACAAAACAATTTTGTTTACAACTTGTAACTGAGCATACTTCG
Source organism: Haemaphysalis longicornis (assembly GCF_048455015.1). NCBI lineage: Eukaryota > Metazoa > Arthropoda > Arachnida > Ixodida > Ixodidae > Haemaphysalis > Haemaphysalis longicornis. The sequence continues at coordinate 28,935,138 of NW_027526204.1, read as the reverse complement.
TAGCTACTGAGCTAAATGAAACATGGAGGGCCTAGAGTTTTACTCCAGGAAATAAAAAAACTTTGGGCTGTCTGTTTCCCTCCGGCGTTCACGCACCTTGTTGCCTGTGTAAGACACTAATCCTAACCACTTGACCACAAAGGAAAAGTCAGGTAGCATTGGACCGTGAGTCGTCCACATGAAAATCTCTCCCCAGCAGAACGGGCACGTAACTGGTGACCACGTGTAACCTGCTTTAGCGGGCACCTTCCTCCGCATAAATATAGTAGGTGTCATGGGAAGGAATGGCATCGGCAAAAAGGACCACCACGACAAGACGTATAAAGCAATTAGCCGTGGATTTGCTCGCCTGTGCCAGAATATAGGTAGCGTGAGCGAAGGTTCAGCTGGTTATTCTTAGGTTTCCTGATTGCCTAGGATTAGTGGATTATTTACTGCTGCTAAACAATTTTCAATCCAATCCAATCCAGTCGCAGCGCCGGCGGCACCGGCCCGCCAGCTGTGCGCCCTGAGACGTCACTGCTCCACGCGCCTGCGAAGCACGCCTCTCCAGGAGCCACATGAAACTGCTCAACCTTGGCCAGTGTAGCTCACGCTACAAAAACGACGACAAAGAAGATGCAAGGCAGGTGGCGGCAAGATCAGCGGCTACGGCACGGAGTGCTCGCAACCGCGGCACGAGCTCGCGCCGGCCACCGGCCAATGAGAAGCTGCCAGTGACAGCAGCCGGCGGCCGGCTGGAAAGAGAACACGGAGTGAGAACAGAGTGAGAAGTGTGGAGCGCAACCGGGATGCGCGGTGGTCGGGCGACCGGACCCGTGCCGTGTCCCGAGAGTTCCTCTACGACTGCAACATCCAGGAGGGCTTCTGCGGGAGCGGGTCGACTCGCCGAGCATAGGTGACAAATAGCGGCGCCCCAAGACAGCTGCGTTCGATACTCGGCAACGGGAGCTGGGAGCGCGCTTGACCACCGGGGCCAAAACATTTCACTAGGACATTCCAACGCTACTTCGACCTGTGCGGGTAACCACCACGTACTATGTCCTGTTCCTTCATTGGCGGACTATGACTTTTCCGCCTGTTTGAACTCTCCGTTCTCTATACCGCATCTTCGCAGCTCCCTATTGTTGTTTAGGTTGCACAGGTTCATTGTGTGCATTTTGTTTGGGTTTTGTGTATTACATGAACTAGTCTCGTTTAAAAAAATCACGCCATATCCACAGAGGGCAGATAAATGCCCGCGTGGCACGATCCGGTAAAGAGGCGGTGGCGGTGTAGGGGGAGATAGATGGGGAGATAACCAAGCACCGTAGATTACCAATCTTCACAGCGCAACACTCAATGTTGGAAACCTACTGAGTTACAAAGAGCGCAGGGGCAGGACGATAGAAGGGTCACACAAACACGGCGCCGTGTTTGTGCGACACTTCTATCGTCCTGCCCCTGCGCTGTTTGTGACTCAGTTATGTACCAACTGCCCCGCCTGCAACCCGTGTTGGTAAATCCAGCCTGCAAGGACCAAGCTTACGCCGATCCCTTTAAGTTCGGCTTCACCTCTAAATACAAACGCTCTGCTGAGTAGACATTTCTGGCAGGCGCAATACGAACGTCCTGTATGAAAGCAAACACGCCAGGAGACCCGTGTTTTTATTTTTTTCGGATTTTTCCATAGGCTAAACCGAAAGCTCCGAGTTTTCGTTTCACACATCGAGTTGGTTCACACGGACGCGAGGACGGCGGCCTGCAGGAGGGAGGGAAGTCCTAAGAAATATATTTGCCGTAAAAATAAATGCTTTTGAGGCTGTTCATTTACATAGTATGGCCTCCTAAATTCGGAAGCTCCGACTTTTATTTATCTAATTATTGTGACAAAAAAAATTGAAGCCGGTCATGAAGCCGGCGTATACCCGACGGAGCTATCATCACATTCCGGGCCCACAGCATTTCCGTTGTGTTCGTCGTGCGGGCGTTGGTTTTGGACTTGGCCGCGGGTTCTAGGGCGTCCTAAGCGCAGTCCACTTTGGGAGAGATGTAAAAGTGGCAGGCCCGGACGACACGATCTGAGCCTACCACTCATGGAGAGCTTTCAGCGGCAAGTTAGGAAATAAATATGACATGATGACATATAAAAGGGAAAATTGGCTCCTTACTAAACAACTTGGAAGCAAACTTAGGTCGGCTCAACGGGCTATGGAACATTGTCGTATTTGTACAAGTTTTTATGGTGTGCGCGCTGATAAAGATTCGTTTTTTGGGATGCACGTGCAAAACACTACGTATGTTTAGCTACTCACGGTGAATTCAACTGCGTTGAAGCTGAGACATACAAAGCGCGCATAAATTTCTCCCTCCGCGTTTCAGCCTCGAAAAATATTTTCTCTCACATCCCTCACATTGTCTTCTAATTAGCCGTAGCTTCCTGCCTCTTGCCGCCTCCAGGCTTCATTCCTGTCTCCTCCGGGTGCCAAAATAAGCAAAAACCATTATATGCCTTTGTTGATTTTAGCAATTAAAACTATGACCATACAACGAAGCGATGATTTTAATGAGCATTCATTTGCACTGGCCAGTATTATCAAGAGATGTCACCCGATCTTTCAGCAGATTCAACATAGTTCTCGGTGCTATTAAAAGCATGTATATTTGATAACTAAAAAGAAAACAGTCATCTATCTTTTCTTAGACTCGCGGTGTGAATGGAGTACTATTGTGACACGAAACCATCGTACCCTGAAGGGCGGCAGTGCCGCGATATATCGTCTGAGTTTAAGTGCAAATTAGATTGCCAGAAAATCCTGAAAACTCGCATCACAAGTTGCGGCCAACTTGTACATGCAAAACCGGTCGATTTTTCAACAGAAGCGAGTGTAAAACCCCAGGTCTAGCATCGCATCAGCGTTTATTTATGGTAATAGGTTACGTTCGCTTAACGCTGCGAACGCTGCAACCTTAGGAGAAGCTGAGTTTTAGTCAAGTGTCGCTTGTTTTTTTATTCCAAATTATTCACCTCTTCGCTACGTATTGTGCGGTAAGTATCTGATTGATAGAAAGATTCCCTATAGCTCCAATGACAGAATTGCGAATATCAGAGCAAAACTAAAATTTTGTGAAGGAAATACCTGACGGTTCTCTTGACGTGCGCACGGAACGGAACACAGAGATCCGATCCAACTGGATTGTTCAATCAATTACACATTTACGGCAGTGGATTGCGGAAATACGGGACACTTACCCCTTCGACATAGTCGTAGCCATGCTCGGGCTGAACCACTTCTTCACCTTTCCCGCCTTCTTCTTCTTCTTCTTCTCCACTTCCTTTCCGTTTGCGGCCGCCTTTCCCACCTTCCTCTTCACTGTCGCGGCGGCGACCTTTGCCGCCCCTGCCCTTACCTCGGCGGCGTTTGCCCCCTTCCTCTTCACTGTCGCCACCCCGGCCCTTGCCTCCTCCGCCGCCACCTTCCTCTTCATCGCCGCCACCCTTCTCCGGCTTCTTGTCCTGCTTTTCTTCTAGGGTGACGGTCCACTTGTTGTTCTTAACTGCGATAAATCACTTTTTGTTAGTGCAAACCGAACAAAACGCGAAACACTTTCCGTGAGTGTCTAGCAGTGGCAATACACACTTCTGTTTGAAGGATCTAAAAAGGAAAAAAAGGTCTGTGTGAAACAATGTTCACATCGTTAATTCGCGTCATAAAATGGCTAGAAGCAAACTCAATAGAAATTATCAATAAACCAATGAGAAGTATCAATAAAAAGTAAAGCTATTACGGTTACCTCACTACTTGGAGTGTCATCCACTATTGTAGCCGTCAGGTCTGTACCACTTTTGTGTACAGCTTAACAGACAGCCATTTTTTATTACTGAGCGGCCCTTCGGTTCCTTGATCCAACGGCACATTTAGGGGGAAGCTCATTTCAAAACAAATTCCTATAGCGCCCTCCATCGCCCCTTTTGTCCTGTACAGAAATTTCCACATCGCTCTGTTCTCTGGCTCAGCGATGCACTGGCGAAATATAGAAAGATCCAGGCATAGACAAAAAAGAATGTAGGGCCGTCGTGATCGCAGTAAAAAAGCTGCAGGGTGATTTCACATTAGATCGAACAAAGGGTGGCTGGTCGACTTTTTCAATTTCATTGAATATTTTATTTGCGTTCCTGACGATTTTGATGTCCAGCTGCACAATTTTGTTCCTAAAAATATTGTCTATCTGTACCAAATCTTGGAAAGCGACAAGGAGGACCCCCGCCGTTCGCCCCAGCCAACTTCAGTGAGGTCAACCTATCAAAATATTTATAAGTAACAATTGGCACCTTTTATGCCTACTTTTGGGCCTGGCGTACTTTAAAAAAGTTGCTCCACCGAAAATACACAATTTTGTAAAAAACGTCTCAAGATGTCGCTCAGAGCCCGGATTGTTTTAAGAATTCTGTTGCTACATATTACGAAAAGTACGCACGTTAATGCCTGTACATTTTATTCAAAGTTGCTCTTCCTACGTCTAAACAATTAGGTTTTTGAAGTTTCGTATGCATTCGGTGTCACAATTAACAACAAGGAGCAAATTGATGTTATACCAAAACATTTTTCAAATGCTTTTGATCAAGAAATAAAATAAACTTGAACTTAACATGCAAATCGTGAAATGGATTCAGGCGTACCTTATAATATATAACAATTCGGCTAAATAGCTGACAAACGATCGTTTTTTTTACCGGTTTTGTCGGATGTGCCGCAAGGGTGGTTTCAAGAACAATTTTGTTTCTATTATATGGAAATGACATTGCTAATGACATCGATTCTAAGGTTAAACTGCGTCTATTTGCGGATGATTGCCTGATTCATTGTCGCGTTAAGAAGGTTCGAGATCAAGTGTTGTTGAACGAAAGCCTTCACATAATTTACGACTGGTGTATTAAATGGGACATGAAAATTAATTTTGGTAGATTGGCCTACATGACCATATCTAAGAACAAAACCCCATTGCCTTGTACACAATAAATAATATTTCACTCTTGCATGCCAGTAAGCTTAGGTATCTCGGGGTCACAATAACGAACAGTTTGAACGGGAACGTGCACTTTGATAACATCTGCATATCTACTCAACGGAAACTCGTCCTGTTAAAGCGAGAGTTGAAATGTGCTACACCTAATTCAATATCAAGACGCACCAATCAATTATACGGCCTTCACTGGAGTACACAGGTATGGTTTGGGATCCGCACGAAGTGGGTTTGATAAATAATTTGGGGCGTATTTAAAGACTAGCCGCCCGCTTCATCTTCGATGCTTATCGAAGAACGCAGTATGTATCTGCGTTTTTATCTCGCGCTGGTTTGCTCGAATTCTCAATGCACAGGGAAATAGCCAGGCTGAAATTCCTTTATCAACTGCATAATAATAAGCTCAACGTGGATTCCTGACTGTACTTGCACGCCCCCTCCACCCCCTCCCGGGCGAGTGTCGTGATGGACAGGTCACTCTCATGGAGTAATGCCGTATGTGACACGTGTTAATATCTTCAATTTTTTTTTCTTGTAAAAACTACAGTCGAGGGGAACAACCTTTAGGCAGATGTATTTATGGACAGACAGACCTGAATCATTTGAGCGTAAGCTGTCGTGTAACACACTGTTTGCCTATCGCGGAACTGGCATTACGTGCTTTTGAGAAATTATTTTTCTTCCACCCCTGTAACAGCCCGCAAAAGCTAACAGTATTGGAAACAAAATAAATAAATAAATAAATATAGTGCTCCCAATGTTTTATTTGTTTAACAAACGATAAGGCAATAATAACGCAAGTTTCAAGAAAACACAAAATAGTACTTCACGTTCAGGCGCTGATACGAAAACGTTCTTTCAATTTTTCTGATCGGAAACGTCGCCCCAGATGCTGGCCTCTGCATGCACTTGCAGTATCATTACAAAGTTGTTGCATGATCGATCGTGAAGCGTGTACAGTGCGTAAGAGGAGCCGTATCCGCCAAGCTCGCGGCGAAGTACTGTAGTGATGGCGACCTCCTTGACATTTGAACACATATTGACAGGGGTTCTTGTGCAAGTCAGAATAAGAGGTTTTTGTGGCGCAGCTTCTCAATTAGGCTTTTCTGTGGTCACCATTAATTGTATGTGTCAAGAAAGAAACTGCATTTACAGTGATAGTTTTGCGGTCAGTAGCAACACAACAAGGGCTTTCAAGCTTTTTTGTATAATAAAAAACACATCCTTTGCCAAAAATTTCGGTTGTCTGTATTTATACTAGCTCACTTTAGGTTACCTATATCTCTGCAAGTGTTTTGTAAATCGTGTCGTACGTTCTTATTTTTATACCTAGTAACCTTTCATCTGGTGGCGTGTCGGAAATAACATTAATCTCAATGCAAGGTGTCTGAACCATACAACGACTGCTTAATTGTAATATACCTGACATCACAGATGTTTTTAATTGTACCAGCAAAGGACTGAAGACGGGGCTACGTGGAGGCTCACCCAGCAAGAAAAAAGGTTTTTAGGCCACATGAGGCGTCGAAGTTCCCGGACAGCTTCAGTGCGAGCTGTGTGCGTACACTTGTTTTTGATTCGAGCATCGTTTTTAAATGTGACATGAATGTAGGTTTGTCTGTTAAAGCGGTGGAGAACAACACTTGGTTTCGCAATCGAAAGTGATTCCCAATAGTATAGTCATTAGCGGTTTCCCCTGCAACAAATAAAAGTCAAAGTTTGGAGAGTGGGTCTCACCTGTGCGGTCTTCACAGGAACAGCATTCCCTCTGCCCGTGCACCCGATTTTGTTTTCCGTTCACGTACATGCAAAGAGAAATACAAAAGAGGCAAGAGGCAGGACATGTTAGCTGTTTGTAGTTTAAAGAAACAGTCTTTGAGGCTACTATTCGGCAGCCATTGCACACTTGTCGTACCTTCACGATTCACGCGCACGCGCTCCTACGCTCACCCGCTTTCCCAACCGTTTTATTTATCCGATCCTAAAGCATGAGACGCACGCACGACTGAAGCATGCGATTAGGACCGGTTGTGATCGTTAGGACCGGTTTTGGCGACGTACGCTGGGCGGAGGAGGCTGACTACGTGCGCCTGGCGAGCCAGGTGCAGTTGCAACCATCGTGCGGCCACAGCCAATGAGAACCCGAAGGCGCCGTTATAATGACGTTGCGGAAAGTTTCTTTCAAAGCCTCGAGGAGGCGTCAGTGGCACTTCCGAGTATTTTCTAGGAAGCAGCTCCTCGCCGCCGCCGACGGTGGTCCGCGCACTTTCGAACCACAATACAGACACCTCGACCTGGTAGACACATGTGGCCAGCGGTACCAGCAGCATGGACGAGCGGAATCGTTGGTGCAAAAAGTCCCCACACCGCTGTACTGAACTTAAAATGCAATGCCTAACATCATAGCGCTATTCATTTTCACTTTAAGCTGATAAATGTTATGTTTGCTCGGATTTCTCTCGCACATATCTAAATCGACCGGAGTGTGCCTAAACAGGGAGGCAACCATGGAGCGAAAACAGCGATTCCGACGGTCATGGCACGCACACATTGGAGCGTATATCTCAAATTCACGCGTACGTCGTGGCGACCGTCGTAGCGATCAGTCGCATGGAAATCGCATGAACCAGTCGTCTATGTGTCTCGCGCTTAAGGCCGGCAGCACACCGGTAACCAAACATTAATAAAAACGACATGCGTATGCGCATGGTAGACGGACATGAACTCAAAAATACGCAGAACGCATAATCAACGAGAAATTATTTGTCCTACCGCAATTGGGGCTTGAAAGAATTCGACGCGTGTATTCGGACCTCACTCGCAACGTATCAGTATTAGTTTTACTGGAGCCGCTTGAAAGTAGGCAATGAGAACATCCCGAATTGAGTTCTTTTAAGCGCGTACAGTGTCTATGCCAACGTTTCCTTCATAGATGTCTGTCACGGTTATATTGGTGGGTACATTGAAGTTTGAATACTAAACCCTTTCCTGACCTTATTCAAATTACTGCGACTGCGTGCGTGTCTTTCATGTGTGCCGCCATGTTTGCAACCAAATAACCAAATACTGCGAAAGCAGGTAGCTTTCACAGTAGTGCGAAATACTAGACACGGAGAAGATACTGCGAGTACCACTCGCGCACTGATGATCTGCCTCAAACGCGCCAAACGTTTCTTTTTGGTCAAGAATAGACGAGATTTAGGGGAAGTCCCCAAGGTGGCGGAAGTTTCTGTGAAGGAACTTTTGACTTTTGACATGCGAAGTTCATTCGCAAGCACTTCCTTCACCCTGGGGACTTCCCCAAGATCTGGTCGATTTAGCACCTGCCCATCACTTTGAGATGTTGATCGATTCGCTCTCGCGCTACAAACGGCTAGCCTCCTGGTGAATTACCCCAATTGGTAGAGTGACTGCCCTGGATAGGCGGTGGTCCCGGGCTCGAATCCTGGACCTTTGCATTTGGTCAACAGTGTTGACCAGAAGAACTTTGGTAAAAATTTAGTAGTTTGTAAATGCTTTGCGTATATTAACTTGTTCATGAATTGCTTTTCTTTTAACCATTAGGTTGAATCCAGGGAAAAACATGCAGACAGAGCAAAGTTTTCGAGTTAAAGTAGCCCAAGAAACTGTCGTATTTTAAGAAACTTGAATTCCACGCTCTCCTTTCAATCGTGAATTCCACCCTCTCCTTTCAAACAGTTCATTTTTCATTGGTATTGAGCCTCTTAACGAATTTGAATTTTTTAGCCACTTATGTTATTGACGGGGTACTTGACGCCCTTGCGTGATCCACAAGGGTGTCCGACAAGGGGAGAACATATCGCCAAAATATATGAAGCGGGAGTACAGCGGGTACTGAAAAGCTCTGAATGGGAGACAGCGACGCCATAAAACGGAGAATATTTACGCCAGTTAAGATGTGCGCAAGACATCCACTTTTTCAGTGATTCAGGACCTGCAGACAAATCCTTAGGAAATGTACTCGGCGTGCCTAATCCTACGTTTAGATAACACTATTCACAATCAAAGTCGGATTGTCACACACAAATGATTAGAATCACTTTATGTAAATAAATAGGAGGTAGATGAGTATATTTTGTTGAAGCTATCAACACCGATCCAAGGCACGAGAAGGTTTAGTGATTGACTTATTGATTTATCGATGGATTATTGTATAAAAAATTCTAGTTAAAAAGCTAGAGCCAGAGTATGCGTATAATGAAGACTCGCAAATTGTAAACAGCCAGGGCCGCAGAGTGGCTACCAAGAAACAAAACGCGCAGTAGAAGACCGATAACTTAACGGAGAGCTGAGATATCAAAAGCTTGTAGCAAGCAATTAATCTGAACTGCGTAGGACATGAGCAGTTTGGAGAATATGGCAGTGGCGTTAGTTCCTAAATGGATCTAGATAAGCTAATAGATATAATGATGCGTCTTGATACTGAGAACACACATCTCTCGACCCTCTCTTAAAGGGACCCCGCAACACTCTTTGAGCAGTGCAAGTAAACCTGCGCAACGTTTAGATTACACTGCCAGGAATACCTGAGCCAAATATTACACGTGCACGCGAAGCGGTGAGCGCGCAAATCGATGTGAAAGACGCGGAAAAACAACCCGCTCTCTCTTCAGTTGTCCTCATTATGCATGGCCTGAGGGACGTCACATAGGCCATGGCTGCCCGATGGGCTGTCACTGGTCAACTTCGCGGGTAGATTCTCCCATTTCCGTCGTCGTCATCGCTGTGTACGAACCTCTTCTATGCCTGAACCTGTAGGCACAGTTTTGCGGCTTCTTTTGTGTTTTGAGTGCGCGCGGAGTTGAGTGATGAGCTCAATACTTCCATTTCAACGGGACCACTCGACTACAAAGGTTTATTGCTTCAAAAACGCCCTACCAGCCCGAGCGCGCACTTTCGAGCAGGCACCCATGCCTGCTTTTTTTGTGGCACCAGACCGGAAATAGGCCCCTCCGCGTTGCGGAGAAAAGGGGAAAACTACCCGGCATGTGATATATCGAAGGCCGCCGAAGAGAACGCCGCGAGCCGCCCCCCTCTCCGGGAGAGAGCGCGCAGCTTTCGTCGCGTTGCCCGCGGTCGAGTTGAGAGGGAACGATTATGCGCGATTTCTCATCGCGCGTAGTTTCGTTAATTGTGAACGGATTTTCATAATTCTTGCGGGAGGAGATTTCTGGGACAATACACTTTATCCCAAAATACATTACTAGTAGTCGATGGCAAGTGTTGCAGGGTCCCTTTAAGCCACGAAATGCTCCAGCAGGCCAACAGTACCACGCATTTGTCTAGTGTCGAACGCGCGGTGTTTACAAGTCTTTTTTTTTCTAGTTTCAATACCCGTTGGAGTGCAGGATACGTAATTTACGCACCCTTTTCTGATTCAAACCTTGGCAAGGCGCTCACCTCACCGCTTGTGCCGCAGAGAAAATTTTAATGCGATTTCATAACCAATATCTAACCAGAACATGACATCATGCAAGCGTGAGTGCTTGACAGTTATAGAAAACCGAGAAAACAAAAACGTGCAGGTGGACGAGGAGAATCTGAGGACCCGTTCGACAATTCCGAATTATAGCGGTTTTAATGAAAGAAGGGAGGCGCAATAGAATCTATAAAGTACAAAATGCAATACACATGCTGCAAATGCCATGAACAAGTCCTAAAACAAGGGGAAGAGGTGCCTAAACTGAACATAACCAGCTTTGTAGACTATTACGCCTAACTTATAAATTCGCGAAGCAAGTAACGCAACAACACACATCTTCAGAAACGTAAACTTATCGCCACATCAACCATCCTGTATGTCTAATTCAGTTACACGAGAACACTAAGATTATGTCAGTATAGAAACGGCACCCCGCCCTACATTGGCATTCTTAGGCAGCTTGGATTTTGGTCACAATCAATATAAAACAAGACACTCACGTGGCCTGCAAAAATATCGATGGTCTATAATCCACGGAAACTGAATTTGCATTCTTTCCTGGTGGTGATAAGGGGAAACAGAAGTGCCTAGTTGCATCTAGTTTCTTTGGGTTTGAAAAAAGTAACATATTTCTTAGGTCACAGAATATATACCTTTAAATGATACAGCGAGTAATGTTCAACGATTGTCTCCGAGTAGAAGCTGATTGGATGAGTTATGGAACACGATTCCCCACACCCCGTCGACGGCCACCTCGTAGGCGGTAGCGTACGCAACAGCCGCAACCGAATCCCGTGATCTCGCCGGAACTGGCGCTCCGCTCTCGAGATTGATGGAGACTGAGCTTGGGTGCTCCCCACGCATGGTTGCCTCGTTCTTCGGACTCCCGGACTCTATTTGGTACGAGTGACCAAAAGACGCGCGAAATCGTGGAGGCTGCTCATATCGCGAAAATGGTGACGAGTGTGTAAGCCCGCCCTTCATATATGTGTCTAATCTTAAAGTTTACTATCTGGATGACCTTCTCACTTCTCCGAGCGCTACACGATGCTCGCTGTCTCATGATGATAATAATATTCGTGGCCAAGCGATGGTGAAGAGTAGGTTCGCTTGTGTCTGGCCTAAGTTATGTGGTATCTTATTTTGTGTACCACTTTTCTTCCTGTATATATTGCCGCGCACTAGGCATTGAGTTTGTTTGTTTGTGTTTTGTTTTTACTGCCCGGCCGCGCCCGGCAGTGTTATCTGTATCCCAAGCGAAGCGCGTGTTCCATTCTTAATTGTTATGCCCCACGTGTTATCTCATTCTGATACGGAGAGCGTTTTGCACCAGCGTCACTAGCATCAAATAATCTTTGATCTACAATGTTGTGGATGTAAATCGATGGTTTGAGAAACACTCGCACCGAAAGATAAAAGCCTGCAAAGCAGACGCGCGGTATTCCGATCGCCGACGCTGGCTTGCGTACGTCACTTTGCTGACTGATGCTCCGCCGCCTGTGTATTCTTTGAGTTGTTAGGGAGCACAAGTTTACTCCAATGAAATTGTTTTCCTTGAAAACAACTGCGCCGTCTTCGGCATCGTGACAATATGTTCATGTCTTTTCCAAGAAAATTTTACTTGACAGTAGCGATCCGTCCTGTTTGTATTTGTTTCTCATGGTTTTCGTTGTTTCTTCACGCTTCCTTAAACCATGATCCCGAAGGTCACCCACTCGTTCTCTGGAGTCCGCTGCGTTTGGGTCTCGTAACAGGCAAGGCGTGTTGATGGCCCCCACTACGGACGGTGCGCCTATCGCTACGACACCTGCCCGCCGACTTCTTGGGTTCCAGAGCGATGCCCGTATTCAATATGATGATGATAGCGGTGATTAAGATGATGATAACGACGATAATGATTATTATACTTGTACATGGCACATACCCAAACAGGGCATCGGCAAAACATCAGGGGTACAAAAATATCCTGTTTATTTGCAGGCTCGGGTAAATAAGAAATTTATATAGGGTAACAATACTTTTTTATTCAGTGCACCTTCGACTTTCTCGTTTCTCCCAGCGCTGTCTCATGATGATGATGGGGATAATCATGGTCAAGCGATGGTTACCTCAACCGGTGTCGAAGTAGAGTGAACTAGAATAGGTTATTCTAGTTCACTCTAGTCGAAGCATTGCCGATGATGCATCGCCTCGCCCTCATCCCAGGGGCCCAGTAGGTGCTTTATTTACATGAAAACGTATTAAGCACTTTGTGACACTTTTTTTATTTAAACAGCGCATGTGCCTAGAGATTCCCATGCCTAAGCATGTGCTTAGGCTTCTCTTTTTCTTTGACTTGTTTAAGTTGCATGAGCTTTAGCTTCTGGATCTGGGTGCGCAGGCTGCTGAACACGTTTAATACAATCCTCAGGGGCATCTTTGACAACTATGTACCTGAGTTGCCAGTGATTGCTATCAAACGAGAAAAAAAATGGCGCCAATCCACCCCGTGAATGTGGTCGGAAAGCAAAGCTGTAAACGGCACCCATAACGATTACTCATGCGACATCACTTAAATTCACTCACATCGCTCTACAAATAGTAAAACCAGAGAGAAGTGAAATGCACTTAACTTCACACCTTATTACTGCACAGAGATATTCTTGGTAAGGTTAAATCAATGCATGATGCATGAACGGTGTTTGGTTGAGTTGCATTGGTGTAGCAGAAGAGTGGAAACTTTTTTTATAAAATTAAAGTAAGCTCCAACCCGGTGTTAGACGATCTGACTTCGCCGTCTCTGCGCCGCGCATGGAGGCGACGAAATTTGCGGCAGAGAAGGAGGACGAGCAGGAAGAAATACTTCTGTTAAGTTTTTTGAACAGCCCAGAGTGTAGCCCTGGGGAGTCATTCCTTCTTCTGTGGGGCCCATATGCAGTCCGCGCGGCCTGTGTTCTGTCCACCCGCTGAAGATGGGTAGGTAGCGAGGGCCTGTACAGAAGCATCCCCCATTGCTCTTGTTGGCTAGCTGACAGAAAGAGAGGAGGGTGCTCAGGGCTAAAGTCGCACACCCCGAATACGGGTGGGACTGTTCCTACTTCTGAGCAAAATTTACATTCAGCGTCGTAGCGATTCGTATACATTAAGTGAAGAGGCGTAGTCTGTGGGAAGGAGCCCGGATTGTATGAGCCGCAGGGTAGTTTGTTGTTCTCTGGAAAGGTCAGGGTAAGGCAAAGGTACGGTCTGTCCCAGAAGGCGAGAATACTGGGTTATCTCCCTGAACGTGACAAGCGGGTGACTGTGCTCGTGCAGCTTCATAGCACGGGAGGTAAAAGCACAGGCTTGTTGGGTGGGCACATTTGCTGCCCTCCATTGAAGCGCGAGGGGGTGTCCAGATGAGCTGAATGGAACCGTTTGGGGAGTGGCTTTTAGCACGCGCAGTGCAGGTCAGGACACCCAACCCAATTGGTAATTACAGTAGGCTTCCTGGGAATCGGTGACTACCCTTTGAACCCCTGGTTGAGTGAGAGCCAAGGTGATGGCTGCCTCTTTTGCTGCCGTAATTTCTTGGATCCAAAGCGAGGTACACGCAAGGAGGTTGGTTCTAGAGGTAGCCAGGATGAGGGCGCATTGCTTCCCTCGATGTTTGGATGCGTCTGTGTATATAACTGCATGATCCCCACCGAGGGTGATGTTTAGCGCTTGAGCCCATGGTTTTCGGTGACCCTCGTCATGTGAGGGCTCATATTTCTAAGTAAAGGGAGCATCTTTAGATTTAGTCACCAAGAGTCTGGGAGTACGTCAAGCGGAGTGACATTCTGGGCTGTTCAGCCAATCTGGTCAAGCATGCGGCTACCCACTGCAGTTCTGAGTCGGACCTTCTGAATAGAAAGATGGCCTTCTATCTGCTCTTCCATCGTGTTGTGGAGCCCCGCGCTAAGCAGCCTCTGTATGGACGCACTCATGAGAAGACTAATGGCCTGCTCGACCGCCTTTCTAATCGCTATATAAAGCATCTCTATGTCTTCCTTGTCGAGAAGAAGACAGGTGGTTGACGAAACTGGCCCTCGAGAGGACAAAAGCTTCAATTATTCGAACGGTACTGCATTCCTTTAGGTCTCACTTCTTGGTGGCAACTCGCCCTAATATGTGTATGATTTGATTAATCCTGTATTTGAGGTGCTGCGAGAAGACGTCACTCTTGCTGTTAGCCTCGAGATGTAGGCCCAGGATCTTTATGCTGGGGCTTGGAGTGATGGCCTGGCCATCAAGAAGTATTTGAATGCATTCCTTGGTTTGGCGTGAGTGCGGAAAACAAGGAGCTGTGATTTTTTACGTGAACACTGGAGGCCACAGGCATTAGCACATTGGCGTACTAGAAGTGAGACGCCATGCATTGGTGTGAGCTTCGTTTATATTTGTAATTCTTAGCACATGAGTAAGGTGCGCACAGGGCCGCTAGACGGGCGTGAGTGGTCGCGTGACGCTTTCACGTGGCATTCAGTGAGTACGCAAGGGGTAAACCCGTGGACGTGCTTGGTGAGTACTCCACTTGTCTTCCCCGTCTTCGCGTGGGCTCGTAGCTAAATCGGTAAGAACACGGGCTCTCGCTGTGTTAGTCTAGTAGTTCCAGGTTCGATTCCCGGCGGTGCCAGTAAATCCTTTTGTTATTCGCTGGCGTTTTCTGGTGACACCAACGGTCGCGAAAGAACCCTTGGGGGGTAGAGGTAAAAAGCTTTGCTTTAAAAAGGCGCTATGAAGTGTCCCACCAAACCAAACCATTGGCTGACGGCACCAGTGTGCTGTCCGATGCAAATCTGACTTTTCCCACTGCGTTAGGCCATAGCTCTTGTGTCTTTTTACGAATTAAGATATATGTCTGACCACGGTAATGGTCGCTCTTGCTAACTCGGCCGAACGAATCGGTGTGCGATGCTTTAGACTACGTTTCGTACAAGCCACAATAGGAAAGTATTATACACCATTTGCATACCCTTCGAAAGAAGTTCTGAAATGCCATTTCGTTGGCGTACATTATTGACTCTTTCTCTGGACTTTTATTGAAGCCGTGTATAAAATTCAAGCTCGTCTGTTGTTTCGCTTTCATGGAAGTCGCCAACGCAGTAAAATGTCCTGTAATTTCACTTTCGCGAACTCAAAAATGTTGCCCGATTCCAACTACCCGACGAAATGCGACTAGCATGTATCTGTTGACCCAACCGCTTGGAGGCTGTGGCCTACGTACACGCAAACTGAGAAAAACAATCGGCCGCTTTGGAAACGACATGCTCTGTCTTTTCAGTGACGACCAACTTTTGTCAAGCGGTGGAGACATTCGCAAAAGCAGTTGCTCACAGCGCTGCACAACAAAGCAGGACGCAGATTCTATTGTTCTTTTAGATGTCTTCAGTATAAATGCAGTGCAGCAGTCTTAACATTAAATATAGCGCAGCCAGAATGGCAGAAAAGTGCTGCACTAACGTAGAGTAGTCGCCAATACTTACGGAAGGGCGAAGAACTGGCTTTCTGAGAACACTTACAAAAATGAAAGCATACGGCAAGTACATAGCAACGTCGTGGTCAGTGTACAAGTCATAAGAACAGTTTTGGTGCAGCCACAAGTTTGTATGAAGGAAAGTGTGACATCCACCTGAATGAACCAAACGGCTACAAAGGAACGCTATAGAGCGTTGTCAGAAACTTCACAGTTTAAGAAAATTTCGTCCTGGTCCAGGATTCGAACCCGGGACCACCACTTAACCACAGCAGTCACTCTACCAACTCAGCTAACCAGGAGGATAGCAGTGTCTGGCACGAGAGCGAATTCATCAACAGCTCGAAGTGATTCGTCCTGGAGTTTAACTGCGAAGTTTCTGACAGCACTCCATAGCTTTTCTTTGCCGCCGTTGGACTGCAATCAGGTGGATATCAAACTTTCTTTCATAGAAACCTAATCCACCTTGGGGTTTCCCCTAAATCTGATCGATTAGCCACAAGTCGGTTATGAAATTGCACACCGACCAGACGGACTTCTGTCGAACAGTGGGCTGCTACAGCGATTAACGGAACAATAAAATACAATAACATTATGCTGTTCTTTCCTCGAGAGTTCCGCATGTCGATGGCTTAAACAACAGTTCTTGGTTCCTCGAGATTGTAATTACTATTATTTAATTCTATGCCAGTGCATGGTAAGGAACGAAGATAAAATGTTTGCCGAAAATTTAGCAATGCCTGTTTAGATGTCCGATTTGCACGCAATGCGCAGTTTTTCAACTCAAAACCCACAGTCCATCTTTTGTTTCAACAAAGAGAAGAACCCATTTTCCAAACAGTAAAAGGAAAAGTGGCGCAGGTGCATAGTGAACTTTCGCCGCACCAAAAGGTATTTTATTGCACAGTTGATGATTGTACAATTATTTATTTAAAACCTGGCCTGAGAATGTGGCTGCCACAGCGAATTCCACGTGTTAGCCAAAGCGGAAACCTTTGCTGTGGCAACTGTGGATCACCAGAACCACTGAAGCACGATGTCTTGCTCGGCATATAACCGAGCAAAACATCGGCACCGCTAGGTATAACCGAGAAAGAAACTACTTCGGAAAGACGGTTGAGTTCCACAACTCTGGTCTTATAAGGCTAAAGCCACCTCTTCTGCCATGGTGGCCTTTTGACCTAAGCGAAACGTGCTAGCAGCATTACTCACTACTGTGCACGCAATCGGCTTCACTGAGATATCAAATTCATTCAGTCAGACATTTCACGTCACACACTGAAAGCTACATGCTCGCTCCTTTTCTAACCTCTTCCTTTTAGGTTTCCCTTAGTCCTCTTCCTTTTCTCCGCTCATTTACCATGACTTCTATAGGGAACGTGCAACAGAACTGCTGCGCCGTCTCATGGGCACTTCCCAAACTACCCGGCCTGCAGTCAAGCATAATACACTGGTGTGGTTATCCGAGGCGGCAGCTTCGTCATGTGCGGTTTAAATTGCTACGCTGTAAACTGTAATGTGAATATACTTCATTTTATTTTCCTTTATAAACGATGCTATTTCAGCATTTAGCATGCTTATCTCTAGGACCAGAGAACACTATGGATACGCAATTTGTACTGCGTGAAGGAAATGCTTGTTTACATTTGGTTGGACACCCGTGCCCAGAATACAGGTGCTAATTTTTTTTACATGGTGCCCATTACGCGGAATTGTAGCCGGTGAAGAAGATAAGAATACACAGTGCTCATTTTGTTAGTGATAGACAATCGACGGATCCAAGATTTCCGTAATACGCGCCTTCGGCTTTCCCACCGACGTAATGCAAAACGCCTGGTACTGACTCCGGTTATAACTCGCCTGTCAACTTGCTATGTTTGCTATTTATAACATACTACTTTCTGTGTCTCGGAGTTTTGTTAGACGTATAAAGAAGGGGAAATGAGAGGTCCTCTTGTTGACTACACGAACGTTAATGTCGCCTTCTTTTCTTGTGCACTGCGGGGACTTTTCTTTTTGAGCCATCCCTGCTTTCAATCACAATTGCTGCAGCTAACGACTTTATGATCAACACGTACGCGTTGATTGTGTGCGTATTTTTATAGTATTTTGAACTGCTATACCACCTGTTTCCTTTTTTGTGTGTGCGCAATTATAACTGCGCTGCATCAGCACCAGAAATGTTTTGGAAATGTCGCGTTTTTTTGTACTACGCGCTGCGGCTGTGAGTCAGACATTATGTGATTTGCGTCCGGGTGAGTGACGGCCAGTGCTATCCCTACATCTTCGGCAAACATAGTTTTGCTAGTCTCCTCACCGATATTCCGTCTACGTGTGGTTCCGCGTGCCGGACCGCAACCGTAGAAATGCCTTCTGCCGTGGGAGCCGCTACGCCTACATAATACACGCCCTTGTGGGCGCCATATTGTTTTGTTATGTCTGTTGCGCGGGCTTGGCGTCTGCTTAAGTTCTGGTCTGGAATAATATTACAGGGTATGGGTTTGACGATGAGGCTGTGGCTATAGCCGGTAAGGATGTCCACTCTGTTTCTACTGGTAGGAGGTAGTGCGATTGGGGGATCCTGAAGGACCTGCCTGCCAGTAGCTGTCATTAATAGGGTCATGATTCGGCTTGTCTCCTGAGCCTCTATGAGTCCAGTTGTCATATTGTGCAAGCCGAGATGCAGCAAATGGTCAGTGGACGTTTTGAAAAGGAGTACAAGGTCTCCCTTGGGAGATCTCATTGTTTCTTAAATTCGCTGGGTCGTAGCTTGAAGTAGGGCCCCACACACGAAAATGCGGTTGATGACGAAGTCCTGTACGAGGCGGAGAACATCGCCTTCCTGGATATCACCGCGTTTGTCACATACTCGAACTATAATACGGCCGATTTTTACTCACATAGATCTAAGTTCGTTGAGCGCAAAAGCGTTAATGTCTGACTCACTGCACGCACACCTAATTTCGTCAGGGGTCGGGTAGTACTCCTTGTAGAAATATTCTGACCAATATCGATCCAGAAACATTGGAAACCATAAACCTAGTCGAATCGGTACCTGGCCACCATGGAGTAGAGGACAGCGAGGCTGCGCGCAAAGCTGCCTGATCGTCAACCCCTGGAGTTTCTCTTAGTTCCCAGCCTATGAACATGCGCTCGTACGTTACCCTCTCACTCCATTCCCTGACATCAGAACATGGCTGCGCCTCAGTACGCAGGCGTTCTCAGTGCCCGCCAAAAATTTGGATACAACTGAAGAGCGCCATCTTCGCAAGCTGTAGACGTGGTCACTCCACAGCCCCGCAATTCTCTAACACATCAACCTATCCTTCTAGGGTTCCGGTAACTGTTGCGGCCAGGGAGCAGACACCTACCATTAGAAATGGCCTGCTCATATGACCGCGGACACGAAGACAAACATAATCCAGTGAGAGAGGGCTGGGGAGCAGCCGTGTGCGGCTGCTCGGACCTGAAGTCTCAGCGGGCTCTGGCACAGCGGCCGCGGGCTGCGGCTAAGACCAATGGGAGCACGGATAAGGAACACCACAAACGCTGGAGAGGCTTAACACCCTCTCCCGCCTTTTAACCTTGTTTTTAGCATTAATAAAGTTTCTCCTCCTCCTACACACCTCCACGCTGCTGCTACAGAGCGTAATAGAATTACAACTATTTTTTGATCAGCAATATCGACATTCTACTCCAACGAAGTGACCGCTGAAAATGATACTCCCAAACCAATCTTGTGCCTCCATTCCACTTTCTTTCTCTGCTCTCACCTAGGGACCTACTCCTATATAAAGCGTGCCCGCCAGGTGAGGGTTTGCCCTGATCAAGGCCAGTGTCTGCTGAAACGTTAGCCAATCGCGGATTTTGCTTCGCTCGAAGTTTCTTTTTTGTGTTCTCTCTCCATCTCCCAAGTTTTATTGCTCCCGATATATATATATATATATATATATATATATATATATATATATATATATATATATATATATATATATATATGTGTGTGTGTGTGTGTGTGTGTGTGTGTGTGTGTGTGTGTGTGTGTGTGTGTTTGCGTGTGTTTGTATGCGTGTGTGTGTGTGTGTGTGTGCGAAGGGTACCCCATCTATCATGTACCAAGATTTTAAAAAGGGCAATGGCGTTGCTTGAAGAAAACCTACTGAATATTATTTCTAGTACAGTGAAGTAAGGGCCAGTATTTTTTTCGTGAAGGATGGTTAATTATTTATTTAGAGGTAATTATGTACCTAACTGATTAGTCCTCTACTAATTGTAAAGTGTCAATGAGGTACTGGTAGGTACCCACGAGGGCCATCTTACTGCGGTATTTTTATCGACGAACTAATGGCGCACAGTTAGCCAGAATGAGGTAAAGAGAAGGAAAAATAAATTTGTGCCGTATCTGTCACACGCGCCCCCGAAACTTGCTGCTGCTGCTCCGTGCATGCGCGCCGTTATCAAGGTGATGCGCTGTCAGTTCGGGCGTGTGCCAGGCAAAACAGTTGCTTTTAATTACTTCATTTGAAAGCGATCGTTTATTGCGCCAGCGGGGGGAGCAGTCACGTGGTATTTGTCATAATTCGCGAGGTTTGTTGATCAGTCAGAATAAATGAGCAAGCAATTAGTTCGTCGTCGAAAATAGCTCAGTTAGATGTCCCTCGTGGGTACCTACAAGTGGCTTTGTCAATGATTAGCACAGTACTTCTCTAATTAAATCATTCATTACAATTACCTAATTATTTATCCTTACCGAAACAATACTGCCCGCTACTCCACTGCACTGGAAACATTATGCACTAGGTTATTTTCGAGAAACTCCATTGCTGTTTTTTTTAAATCTCGGTGCATTATAGCTGGGACACCCTGTATACTGTATGGCTACTGATGGTTTTATTGTTTTAAAAAATGGGTGGAATGAAACCCAACAACTTTACTTCAGCGTTTCGTACAGGGACCGTCCTTGAAGAATGAGTAAATCATTCTACGTTAGAGCATGGCTTTATGCAGTTTGGACAATAGAAGGGAAAAGGAGAAACGGGGGGAGAAAGTACACAGCGAAGAAAATGGACAAAAGTGAGGCACGCATCCGAGCGAAGAGGGCAGATGAGGGGAGTTGACGAGCAAGGGCCTTGACGAGTTGAGGAGGAAGGGTAAATGCGAAGGGAGGACGACAAGTTGATCGGAGGTTATGCCCGGTCAGGCAAATGTAGCCAGCATCACGGAAACGCGGGCGCAAAAACCGTTCGCAGATGTTTTTCTAATTAGCAGCGTCGCGAGAGATCGCGTCCTGTTTCCCGTCATGGCAGCCGGGCCGTTCTCCACCTATTCATTCCACTTTTGTTTCTGCTCTGGCCGTTCTCATGGTCGTTAAATGTGGGGACAGGCTACGCGGGCAAGGGGTAGTGGTAAAGGTTTTTCATTAATTATCCGTAACAGAGTGAAAGGAGTGTCACAGTGTGTGTGCCAGTATTACATCCAGTTTTGAGAATGAAAACTGCAAGGGAATGGGTTGATTTTTGATGGTTTCTTTATAGGACGTGGTGAGGGATCGAGAGGAAAGAGTTCAGCCTGAAATGCTGGGTGTCAAAAAAAAAGGGAAGACAAGCAAGCAAGTGCGCGCACACACATTGGACTAATATACCGGACGCAGTGTCGTCACTACAACAGATCATTGAACTTACCCGCTTCCTAGCATACACGACTGTTGCGAAAACCACAATCAAGAAAGGAATGACGAGCCTCATCTTGTCGCAGCGTCACGTCTTGTAAGAACACCACAACCATGGACAGACCGTCTCGAACGTGCTTACAAAAACATTTTGGTTAAGAGCGTTACGTAAAGGCAGTCATATGTGTGAGTGCGTGCGGGTGGCGGCACGCGAAATGCCGCTCCGCCTTCTCATACCTTCCTTTATACCAGCGTTATTATTTCTCCAAGCATTAGGCATTTTGGTACACGGTAGGAACACGCACGGCGGAGGCCAGGATTAAGCCCACGTGGAGCTGAAAGGGAAAGTAACAAAATAACCAACGTTCTCGCAAGCTGAAAACAATCGAACATCTCAGGGGGACCTATTTGACGAAACGCACTTGGTTGCTGCATTGTCTTGAAGTGTAGCTTTGACAGTCAGCAAGATTGGGCCCTCCCTATTCTGTGAATTGTTGTCGACGATAATGCTATTTTTGGTGGATTGCATTTCGCGATGAAACGACTCGCGTTGCCCTCGGAAGCGCTCTCTATATTTTGGCCAGCTGTGCTCATAGTATTCTCTGGTCTTCTGCAGTGCCAGAAAATACATGCCCGTACTCCGAAGAATGACGTAAACACGATGACTTCATATAAAGTTATCAGCGCGAGCCTTGAACTTCACTATAAATATCTTGTAGAAGCCAGAAACAAGTTCGTGAAAGAGAGCAAAGTAGTAAAATTTGGTTGCATAGTATTGTGGAACCCGAGAACATAAAACAAAACGAGAAGGATAAAGCGCTGAAGAGTCTTTGACTTTGTTTCTTCAAAAAACAACATAAGAATAAATTAATCGTTGCAAATCGTTTCAAAGGGCGTGCAGTTTGTTAAACATTCCCAGGTTGCCGCTTTCTTAACATATTCGGATAACTGTTTGTCTGCAAAGATGAATATATTTCGGAGGTCCAAGCGTAGACTTAGCAGAGCGTCTTTTGCTGCCGTGATGGCATGCAGATTGTTAGGTTGTTACCCTGACGACCCGTAGAAAATAATGCGTTTCTCCGCCATAACGTCCAGCGGCCATGTACAGTTTTGTCGAAATTTTCTAGGCAAAACCGGAAACGCGCAGGCTGCCAAAAATCCAATGTGCAAGTCTACGTCCCGAGCGAGGCTGAAACTTTTTATGCCGTAAGGCTAGCGGAAACTGTTTTCTTTCTTATTGTTATGAAATATGGTTGTCGCGTTTACAGTAAAGCCTATTCTTTGAATTGTTTGTGGTCGAGAAGGCTTAGCATTGGCATAGCAAATTTTGACAAAAAGTGTACGTGTATCTATCGAGTATCTAGCTATCACGTGAAGGAGTGAAGTAAAATTTTGCTTTAAAAATTGATGCGCTCACTGCTAGAACGTTGCGAGATTATCTGCCCATGTTTTTTTTGTTATTTATTTATTTATTTATTTATTTATTTATTTATTTATTTATTTATTTATTTATTTATTTATTTATTTATTTATTTATTTATTTATTTATTTATTTATTTATTTATTTATTTATTTATTTATTTATTTATTTATTTATTTATTTATTTATTTATTTATTTATTTTGTCATAACTCATAGCCCCGGTCAAGGGCGCTACATCACGGGGCAAACAAGCCAAACGTGATTTCTTCGACGGCTTCATTGAAGTGGGTGACGCAGGATTGCTGGACAGCGTCAGAAGGCAGATCATTTCAGTCTATGAAGAAAAAATGAGTGGTCGGAGGCAGTATGCGCATGAGCGCGTAAACAGGTTTTGAATGGCTGAGACGACATGAAAGGCGGTGAGCAAGAATGATAGCATGGTTTAGGAGCATCGAATGGCGAAAACTTTGGACGCGGCATAATGACCACAAAAGCGACGACGATGATGATGACAATTCGATTATGTAATCGCGCAAGCGCTTCTCATGATCATCATCATCATCATTTATTAAACCTTTAAGGACCCCAGAGGGGTATTATATAAGCGGGGGGGGGGGCAGAGTTATCACTAGTGCATATGTGGTGCATACTCGGCGAAAAAGCGCAGAGAAAATGATTATTTATTGCAGATATGAGCTTCAGCCTAACGAGGAGGTGGCTACTTCGAACTTTACAGTAATTAGGAGGTATAAGAGCCGTCTTAATGAAACTGCGAGGTTAGGAGAATTACATCTGAAAAGGCAAGAGCTGAAAGATCACACGAGCATTAAGTAAACTACTTTCTATATATGTCCCCCTAAAGCAGCATATGCCAATGCCACATATGCACCTTCAACATATATGTACCTGCATGGTTCCTAGAAAAGTTGCCTTGGGTTAACGTAGATTAAGGAAGAGCACACAGTGGTTGCCGGCAAAATCGCACAGTAAGACACACCACAGACGCTTCTCGGCACAGTCGCCGCTGTAAAAGCGAACGCGCAACAAAGTTTGATTCACCCAGCGTCTCCTATAATTTTCTGATGGTACAAATCTTTACTCATTACTTCTAAATTTTTCTCCGCAAGCGATTCGACGCCTTTGCTACGGAACTACACCAGGCACTATCGTAACACTCCTCAGCTTGAAAGTCGGGTTGACGTTACGAGGAACCAGGCGTTTTCTGGATATGTACATGTAGTAATGCAGCTTTCGTTTGGAAATTGTAAGAGGAGTTGGTTGTATGGTTGCGACTGATGGCCTATAGTGCACCGTATTCTCACAACGGCATAAGCATTGTCCCCAGATACCCCTTCCACAAAAAACCCGACTTAGTTCGTCATGCAAGGAAAGCTGGTATAACGACGTCCGCGATGCATTTTCCGGAATCCGAAGAGGGCAAAATTTCACTAACTGTCCGCTTGACGCCGCACAATAAAAACTGTCCTTGCGGAACAGATGGAGCTAAAAAAGTACAAAATAGATGTGAGATCTCGACGGAACGGACAGACCTTGACCGATAAATGGCGCAGAAATTAATTTTGGGCCATCTTCACTAACATGAAACCTCGGGAGGGGCGAAGCATGTAATCATAATTGCATTCTTGGCGCTTTGGCGTTTTTGCCAACGGAAATGAAACCGTTGGCGGTAGAGGTATAAAAGTTCGCTGCAATAGTCTGTTGTCTTTAAAGCACGAAACTCTCTAGCACGAGGTGTGAACAAGTGTCACGGTGTTTTTTTCACTAGCGTTACGAAGCGCTCCAGCCCAAGGCATAAACGAGTGTCCTGGTGTTTTTTAGTACGCCTTACGTTCTAGAGCGAGGCGTGAACAAGTTTAGCGGTATTTTAGTACGGTGACTTTTAGTAC
Organism: Haemaphysalis longicornis; assembly: GCF_048455015.1. Lineage (NCBI taxonomy): Eukaryota > Metazoa > Arthropoda > Arachnida > Ixodida > Ixodidae > Haemaphysalis > Haemaphysalis longicornis. The sequence goes on along the minus strand of NW_027526204.1, from coordinate 28,910,221 downwards.
CATACCGGTGTTCTAGTACCTCGTCGTCGTTGTCCTCATCGTCGAACAAGACGACGACGACGACGCAGACAGGACACGCCCACAGCCCCTAAGGGGCTGCGCCCCTAAAACAAGAAAGAACCGAGGAGAGCAATGTTTACAACACCGAAAGTTCGGTTAATCCGTCTCGTATCTCGTAGGCTGAAACTTTCTTTTTAAACATACTTCCGTCTAACACTGCCTGGCTCAATACTCACTGAGAGAAAACATCATCATCATCATCAGCAGCAGCAGCAGCAGCAGCCGATGTGCGCCCACTGCCGGGCAATGGCCTCTCCCATAGATCTCTAATGGTCCCGGTCCTGTGCTAACTGCGACCAATTATCTCAGCAAACTTCTATATCCCATCAGCTCATCTAACTTTCTGCCGCCCCTGCCGCGCTTGCCTACTCTGGGGATCCACTCGGTTCTCCTTAAAGTAGCGCTTGAAACGGGACGACAGCAGAGAAGACAGAAACGAAGGCGCTAACTCCCAACTGATTTTATTACGCATAAACTCCAATATATACTGAGAATGAACACGCGCCCAGGTTAACCCCTTGAACGGGAGGGTTCATGAACACAAGATTACAAGTGCTACAGGATAATCGCACTGTAATGGCAATGAGTACTCAATTACAGTGTTGCACGGGACAAATAGGGAAGCATGTTTAACATTGAAACAGCTGCCAGACTTGTGTCCTGACAACTTCCTTTCAACCAATTTACACAGCTTGCCCAGGTTATTCGGAGCAGAAAAAAGTACTCTAACCCCATAACGTCCAGCAACACTTTTAAAGCCATGTTATAACCGGTGAATATACGGAATCACAGCGGTTTTCAGTCTGTCTGCCACAATATCATCTTTCCTAGATTGTGCTGTCACCCCCACCACTTTTACTAACTTCTGAGCAGCCTTTCAAGTGCTACTTAACGATGTATCAACACCAACTAGCCGAACTGTCGATTTTTCTGTTACCCTTAATGCGAAACGGTTATCTTGCCTTCGCATTACATGCCCTGCCCACGCCATTTTCTTCTTCAGAATTTCTACTAATATGTCCTGAACACGCGTTTGTTCCCTGACCCACCCCGCTATTCTCTTGTCCTTTAATGTCGCACCTATCATCTTCCGGGACATAGCTTGCTGAGTCGTCCTGAATTTAAGTTGAACTCTTTCAGTGAGCTTCAAGTTTCTTTCCCATGGGTGAGTACCGGTACGATGCAGCTGTCATACCCTTTCTTCTTCAGGGACAATGGTACGCTGTCATTCATTATCTGAGTATTCCTGCCATATGCTATCCACCACATCCTTATCCTTCTAATTGTCTCTTCCTCATAGTTGGGATCCGGGGTCACAACTTGGCCTAAGTAGATATATTCGCTTACCACTTCCACTCTCTCACCACCTAACTCAAACCGCTGTTCTCTCCCGATGTTATTGAGGATTAGTTAGGTTTCCTGCATATAAATTTTTAGGCCCACACTTCTACTCTGCTCGCCCAGTGCAGTGAGCATGCTTTGCAATTCGTCCCCCGAGATACTAAGCAAGACAATGTCATCACCAAAAATAAGATTACTGAGGTATTCTCCATCAACCCTTTCGCGCACGTATTCGAAACTCTAAGTTTCGTGAACCAGCCTGGCAACGTCAGTCAAAACAAACGAAATGGCGTCGCAAAACAGGTCCGCCGTTGCATTTCTGCTTGCTGCTGTACTAAGGTTCTTACTGCAGCTTATATTCGCGTTTTTTGCGAGGAAGGGTGCCTGATTTCAACCGATGGCCTTTTCTTAGTCGGGCCCGTCCAAGACTGGAGCGATGAAAAGAGCCGAGATCGTCGCTACATGCATGCAACGTCGGGAGCGAGCTAGGAAACGCATCGCATTTCACTTAAGATAAGCTGCCTTTTTATGAAGCCGAAAATATTGGAGGGGCAGTGCTCGTGTGCACCAGGGCTGTCAGAGAAGGGTAAGCAACTTGCTGCGGTTCTCATTTACTGCGACAGGTAAGTCGTGTAGTTTTAACTACCACTTGTTCGGGCTGTGAGGGAGCTTCGGCGTAGCCTTATCAATAATATTCTGGTGTGAGCGCAAACTGCAGAACAAATATATCCGCCGGAAGAAACAGTGCAATAAGAACACTTTTGGTGTTTTAGTTGTTGCCTGTACGCCCATATTGATGGCGCTATTTGCGCTTGGAAACGAAGCACTCTCATACGGCTAGACTCTAGGCGAAAATGCGCTCGGAAAAAATGCGCGGCGAGTGTTCTCTTGCATCGTGGCAGATTTTTAGATTGTGCGAGGTGCTGTGTGGTGTCGAACTGCATTAGCTATTTTTATGGCTCCATCGCCCTCGCGATGGCTGTATTTCAGATTGTGGCGAAAAACGGAAACACCGTATATTCCAGGTATGGACATTCAGCTCCAGGTATGGACACTCCAGGTGTGGACATTCCAGTATGAAGCATGGTGTTTCACTGTGTGTAGTTCTGCAAATCCGCCCAGATTTTTTTTTCGCTTGTATGATACCTGTCTTCGGTTTGTTCATTGTCATTGTAATTTATGTCGCATTATGGTTACTTTGAATGATATGAAACAACTATGTTGTCAATTTACAATTGTGTGGCAGTAATATGTAAAAAAGACACCGTTTTATTATTTATTAATTACAAGTACCTACATTGCCCATTCGGCAGTGTTGTAAGGGGGAATACAGTAGAAAATACAGCTACAGCAGTAAATCGAATACAAAGCAAATTATGACCATAATAAAATCACACGTAGCATAATAAAAAGTAAATTTAAACACATACGGCACAGCATTGTAAAAAAGTACAAAGCATAGGAGTAAAAGCAGCAATTACACGTATCCGAAATAAACAACCAAAACAAGCACAAAGCAAACCTTAAATATATGGATTATTTCAGCAACTCAAAATTCTGTTTCAATGGCTGTTATGAAATTAGAATCGGAGAATACTGGTATATTTAGTGCGTTCCAGTTTCTAATAGGGTTTTCAAAGAAAGAGTATTTAAAGATATTCAATCGACAGGTATATTCTTTAATTTTATATAAGTCATCTTTTCGTTCGGACATGTAACTAGCCGTCTCTAAATACCGTTCTTTATTCCAGCCTTACCATGGAACATATTATAATAAAATTTAGGTCCTTGAACTTTTCGTCGTCACAAAGGGTCTGAACAATTTCGCAAGGTGCGAAGAAGTTTAGAAATCCTTACTGTAAAATCGTGACTACGTGTTACAAACCTGCCAGGCCTTTTTTGAGCTATCTCCAACTTTCTATCAGTATATAAGTGAAAAGGTCCCACGAAACACAACCATACTCTAGAATTGGGCGCACATTTGTATTATATAGAGTTTCCTTGAATGCTTATGGCGCGTCCCTGAAATTTCATTGGAAAAAATGAATTAAGCACGAAGCCTTTGCTGTGAATAAATCTACGCGACTGGTCCTATCTAGTGTTGCCGTGAATGCTATCCCAAGATACTCAACTTGATCTACCTTTTGTACTGCGCAGGTATTTAAGTAATACCACCTGAATACTACCTTTTTTGTTAGTAAATTGTACATGAAAACATTTAGTTAGGTTTAGACTCATTTCTCACTGAGCACACCAAGACACAATCTTATCGAGGTGAGACTGCAGTACTGTGGTGTAATCAATAGAGTGAACTGGGCAACAGAAAACACGAACATCTGCATAAATTGTCACTCTACATTTTAAACCTAGTGGAAAACCATTGATAAGATAAAAAACGCCTCCAGAACCAGTCGCTGTGGCACTCTGACGACCGGTGATGAATCAGCTTGTGATGAAGACAACCCATTTAAAACAACACATTGTTTACAGCCGCTGAGATAATCCTTAATCCAGTCAATGATGGTTTTAAGAATTCCAAGAAATGACAACTTATGCAGCAAAAGACTGGGGGGGACGACATCAAAAGTTTTTTTAGGACCAAAAATACAGCATCTAATTAAGTGCCTTGGCCAAACGATAAAGCCATGTCATGTACGATTCCGGTTAGCTGTGTTCCACAAAAAGGCCCTGTGTGAAAGCCATGTTGAAACGGAGTGAAAAAATTATTATTTTGAAAGTGTTTTATAAGGCAAGAAGAAATTATGTGTTTCAGTGTCTTGCAACAAACATCAGGTAGTGATACGGGCTATAGTAGAATACTTTATCACGGTCGCCGAATCTGTGTAAAGGCGCCATATTGGCTAACTTCCACTCTCGCGGCAGTTTTTCACACCTTATCGATACATTATACAATGCGGCTAGTAATGAAGCGATGTAATCAGCACAACCTCATAACGTTTTAAATACCGCCGGGGCAATAGGCAGACTGTGGATTCAGCTTATTCAAACAGTTGCTTATACCATATGTTGAGTTATTATGATATTATTCAACGGTTGTGGGGACCTGTGTGTCGGAACCGGAGATAGCGGGCTTGGCGGAGAAAAAAACGGATTGAAAATAGGCATTGAAGCACTCTGCTCTACGCATATCATTTTGAGAAGTTCGTTATTGTGCATAATAAAGAAAATTTCAACGATCTCATTTTTGTTACTTTTATTGTAACGCCATACTTCCGATTTGTTTCGATTTTGCTATTAGGGACGACAAATAATCACGCAACGCCAGCTTCAGCTGCTTCTTCAGGCTAGATCCTAATGTTTTAGCATTTCTAAATAAATCAGCACTTCGCATGCGACACCAATCTTTGAATCTTTGTACATCATAGCCTTCCGTTTAATTGACGGAGGTATATCTTTAGTTTTCCATGGTTTATCACCGCGACGGTTGGTAGTTACTATTTTTGATTGGTCATAAATGTTAACCAAAGACAACAGTTTTTCTTTAAGCAGCCCTTACAAACTCTAAATGTCATTTGACTGACACCATTGAAGAAACGACGAAATGTATATATCAAGTTTAACATTGATTGCATCAAACCTGCCTCTATCATACGACAAAACTATTCTTGAACGAGGCCTACTCATTTCTGTCTTTTTACCCTCTATGGTAGCCGCAAGGACATTGTGATCACTTATTCCTGCAGTTAAAATACCCGACTTCAAGTAATTTTTACGATTCATAAAAAGCACGCCCAGGACACTACTACTTGCCGAACTTAGTAGTGTTGGAAAATTAACAAACTGAAAAAGGTCATAAACTCTCTAAGCTCCAAAAAAGCAGAATGAAGTTCTGACCGACTATTTTCAACAGGACAAAGAATGCACCATTAACCATAAGGCATGTTGAAATCCACTGCTAGCATAAATATTTCCGAGGAAAGAGCTGACAGACGTTTGGACAAACTAAGCAAAGGTAACACACTAGAGCTACCACAAGGCCGATAAAACCCAGAACTAAATTTTTCCCTTGAGAAAACGTTATTCTACACCATACCGATTCGCAGTTGCCATCTACGCTTCGTATTTGTACGCTTGGTATGCCGTCTCGAACCAGAATGAACACACCCCCCACGGTACGCATTACGGTCTTTGCGGTAGGCTGTGTAACCAGTTTGAGAAACTTCATTATCTGAAATATGTTCATCTTACCAAAATTCATTTTCAAAAACAACGTGGGGTTGCGAAATTCGAATTAGGGTATCAAACTCGTAAGCCTTACTGTTTAAACTTCGGCAAGTGACAACAATAATTGACAGGGTCTTGCGAAGTGTCTTTTTGCGCAGCGCTATTGCGCCCACCAACCGCTATTGAGCGCATTATTTCATTGAGTCACTTGTGCTGTCATACACGAACGATTTAGTTTCGATTTTAGCCTCCATTCTGCCCCGGCTGTATTTAATTGTAACCTTCGCGTCAATTTTCTTACCGTGTTGCAGTAACTTTTGCTTTGCTGGCGAGCTATTTTAGAATAATGTTAACCAATAGAAAAACCCGTTCTTCTTAGTTTTGAAGCAGCAGATATAACTGCTTGGTGTTCTTGATACACACAATCTTCACAATAACTGGCAGAGATTTCTCGCCCCCGACCGTGCCTATTCGGAGGGCACGCTCAAATGCGGAGGCGGACATTGTTACACCTAACTATTCTGAACACAAATCAATCACTTTCTTTTCAGATTCGCCCCATGTGTTCTTACCCCAGTCACTGTTACACCTTACTTTTCTGCACACAAACCAATCCCTTTCTTTTCCTTTTCTTCACACGTTTTCTTACCACCATCAGACAAACCAAAGAACAAAAGATTGTTTCTACGCGACCGGTTTTCTATATCATTCTGATTCAATAAAACGTTTCTCATGCTGTCAACAAGCTGGCTGTGTTGAGGAGATAGCTATGTTCTTCCCGCGCTTGATGATGCAGTAGGCAAAGCTCCTGCTAACCTTTCGATTTTGCTATGGAGGGTTTAAAGATTTTTCGTTAGTTCTTGTTGCCCGGTCTCTAATTTCTCAAGTTTTTCATACGCTTGTCTTGTGCTTCGAGTATCTGTGGTAGACAGCGTACAGGCGTTGGAAACTCTTACTCTAGTTCCTTGTTTATTGGCCCTGGGTTTACTCCACCTCATCTGAAAAAATCAATTCGAAAATGCTGTCCTCCTCTCTGCACTCTCGCCCATTTTCTTTGGCGTTTTCGTGTGACGTCAGCAGGAGAGGAGCTGGCAATTGGCTGCGCTCGAGATGGAGCCGCAGGCACTTGCCGATGATAGCTGCAGGACAAGCTTCGACATTTATCGCAGTGCTGCTGCAAACAGAGTCTGTACACTGCGCGGTCGGGGTGAGCAAGAACTGTTGATTCGTCGTCATCACAGGAGCTCTTTGAAAATTCGCCGAATACATTTCTGGATACATTTCCTTGCTATCGCTGTTGTCTCCGTGGCCATGACTCAAAACCGGCGCCGAACGCCGCTACCACAGCCTGCACAAAGAGCAGCCGTAAGTGTGCGGTTCGCATCTCGGCATCGGAACCCTATGTTACCCAAGTATAGTTGACTTTCGTTGCTTCTACGAGTTTCATGATTTAGCCAACCATGAGGGCCAAGTCATACATTCACATATTGCTATAGAATAAAAGTTTGTTTGCTTAAGTTCGTTTTATCAGTACACTTACCGCTAGCTGTAGGAAAGCCACTTGAACATATGCACGTGGTACAACACAGTAAAGGTAAGCATCCTCGAGACTTAACTGAACAAGCTAAGAAACCGCCTTGCTTGGGCCGTTCCGCTGTACGCTGTTAAATCGGCTTCTTAATTTTGGTATCGGGCTGTAGGCTGATGCTGTAACAGCATTTAAGAACTGCTGCCTTTCCTGAGGAACCTATGCACGATTCAGTGCCAAAAATAAAGTGTACTATCCCCACCTAATGATATAACTTTGAGTTAACTTGGTTTATTCTTGGTTTATTCTTGGTTTATTCGCCCAGAACTTCCAGTCCTGCAAGTGTGCAAGGAGTCGAGTGGAACAGGAGCCGAGTGGAAATATTCGAGAAAAAATATCTTCTGTAAAAGTGCGCGTACAACTGGATACGTAATAATCAGTGTTTCTGTTGTTTTCAGCCATGAACTTGTACGGAATGGGCTGTTCATGGGCAACTGGCTGTGTCTCATATAGGCTGTAACCAAACACTAGCAACTAGTGAGGGTAATCCTGTAAGGGAATAAACATTCGAACTATCTATGGCGTAACAATTTTGTTTACAAGTGCCCCTTCTTAAAATTGAACAGCCTTGTCAATTTTTACGCGAGCTTCAGACGGCAGTTATGCAATGCCCTTGCTCTTGAGGAGTGAAAGTGGTCTCCCGAGCTCATCCTGCAAAAGACAGAAGGAAAAGAAGAAAAAATGAAAAAGGAAGTTCTGCTTCTAGCTAAGAAATACTGTGTTTTCTTTGAGTAACTAGTCCAAAGAAGCGTTACGCTTTACTCTGATCATGAAGATGACATACAGCTTTGCTTAATCGAAAGGTTCATGAGTCCATATCTTGGTGCAGTTTTGGTTGGTCGGGACTTAGCAGTCGTCACAAAAGAGTAATTGCTTCATCGAGTGGATTTAAAGTGATCCGCGTATTGCACCTTAATATGATGTAGCTAGGGCTATGCATATTTAAGGGAGCAAACAAATAGTATCCGTCAGAACAGTGGCTCGACGTACCTTGATGAGAAAACCGGAATATCGGAAGCAGTTATCACGCGCAAAAAAGCGGCAAGTCTTTTTATGTGTTCCGCCGCAATGTAGGAAGCGCAAGTTTTGTTGGATGGATGAATTGTCGGGATTATTTGAGCTTGTCGGAATCCTCAGTACCCTTTCACAAAAACAACAGGTGCAGTTTGCTCATTTTGTTATTTCAAAATTTTTGTGGTGCAATGGGATATGCATTAACATCACAACGCAAGGACCCAGGTTCGATCTGGACCTGGGGACAAGGTTTTATTTTTGGAGCCTCTGTTTGGGTGTTGAACGCCGTGACCCCGTAAGAGCTACAAAGGGAAGCCGGGCCCCCAAAGTGTTCCGCACCTAAAATGACAGGACAGGAGCTGACTGGCAACGTATTTGGTGCAACGAATCATCTGAATATTTTCATAGAATAATGAATAAATGGCTGGCATAGCCATAATGTGGATAAGTGCTTGTCTGGTCATTTTTGTGACAATCATCAGTAGCTTATTACGAGAGAGCCTTTTTTTCTCGGCTTGCCTGTCGGTATCACGATAAGCCTTCATCTGATATTATATTTTGTGTCACACTTAGCCAAGCAGATTTAAAGAAAAGTGTTTTTCGCAGCTTGAAAATTTTCTGTTTTAAATTCAGGTCCCTCTGCCTCTCATCAACAAAAGTGACCGCCCATCCACAAGTTTTTGCTAAGAACCTGTTAAAGCTGCGAATGTATTCTGCATGTGCGGCCTCTTTTAGGGCATATGTGGATGAATAAATATTCATTGTGTCTGGTATATTTTACCAGAAATGGAAACACAAATGAAAAAATACATGCTGTTGCTGCTTCAAACCCATGCTGACACACGTGCCGTATTCAGACAGAACACGAAAGAATTTCAATGTCTTATTAAGAGGTCGTAACGGTGATGTGCCCCAGAACGGTCATGTGTCGGAACGACCATGTGCCCACACATTTCGACGTGGTATTTTTCGTGCCCCAGATTCTTGCACTCATTTTAAAGCGTCGAGTTTAGGGTGTGCTGAATAAGATTTTGCTCCCGGAGACACATCATAATCCGAGAGCAGTAAGTCAACATATGTTACTGTTCGTCATGTCACCACGGTGTCATTTACTTAATTTGTTCACTTGTTGGCTCTGCGCTCGGAACTGTTGGCTCATGGTAAGAAGCTGCCAAAGATCTATTGTGGAGAAAGGTGCCCACTCTTTTGGTGCCATGACTTGCAATGCTTGCTGTTGGGTGGCACAGGCTGGAACAAATTGGTGCACCGACCAACCTTCCTCCTGGAAAATGGTAATATCCCTGATTGGCTCGAAAAATGATGTTGGTTAAAATGGCATTGAAAATGAGCATTGTTGTGTCCCTTGAGCCGCACAAGTGCCAGCAGTGGTGACCAGTGGCGTGTCAAGCATCCCTGAGCTACCTTGCGCGATTTCATGAAAGGTAGAATAAAACGGGTTGATTGATTGTAGGGTTTTAACGCGCCGACGCAACGCAGGCGATGAGGCGCGCCGTAGTGGAGGGCTCCGGATTAATTTTGACCACCTGGGGATCTTTAACGTGTGCCGAAATCTCGTACACACGGGCGTTTTTGCTTTTGGCCTCCATCAGAAAAGCGGCCGCCGCGGCCGGGAATCGAACCCGCGACCTCGTGCTCAGCAGCGCAACGCCTTAGCCACTGAACCGGCTTAGCCACTGAAACGCCTTAGCCACTGAAAATAAAACGGGTACTGTGTACGTTTTTAGAGCAGGGTTAAACCTATGCCTAAAGTGGTGGATGATGGACCTCTGCATCCTTAGGTGCCTTTCGGCGCTCAGCAGTTCATATCGGGCAGTTGTCAGCGCATCATGTTTTTTTTTTGGGAAGGTCCTGTCTTGTACCTGCTGTTTTCTTTGGTACCTTCCTCTTCGATTCATAGCCTGAAAATCCAGCTCAGAATAACGTTGGCATGGCATGACAACACGGAAATATAAATGCAAATCAGCAGTACTAAAAAAGGTGTGTTTAGAACAAGTTGATTTATATTGAACTGCTGTAAACGCTCTGGAGAAAATATTTTGCTTCTCATGACAGCGATGACAGCATGTAATATGCAGATGCTGGATAAGCTTATAAAGCGAACATCTTACGCCGTGGTTTAATGTTTAGAGCGTTGGATAGACGCGGGTGAAGTCAGGTTCTATGAACTCCGGCTCTTCTTTAAATTGCTCTATATTCGGGGTTAAATTTCCGGTACATCTTTTTTCTCGAAATCTCGTGATTCTACGCTTTGAGACCCAAGCATGACTATCTTGATTATGGAGCCGCCCGCGACGATCGATAATTAATAAGTGCAAAATCACGATAAATGGTTAACAGTCACGTGGATCACTGCGGGCATTTGAAACGAGCACAACGTGATTAAACGACTTAAATATTACCTAAAGTGCGACAAGAGTAAACAAAAAGGCGACACAGCGTGCGCCGATAAGATAACGTCGTGCGATCACTGCTTGGAGCTGTCGAAGCTGCGTGAGTCCTGCCATTCACCGACTTAAGTATCAAGCCCATAGAGCTGCACGCGGGTCGGCCGCGCAGTTTTGAGTCATGGCTTCAAGCGCGAAGTAAAAAAATTGGCTCCAATCCACGCTGTGAAGGTGGATGGAAAGAAAAATTCCTAATCACACCCATAACAATTGCCCATTCCACGTCGCTTGAATTCACACACGTGGCTCTAGAAAGACTGAAACCAGAGATTCTGCCAGCCGTTCTGTGGTATTCGCAGGGCCGTCACACCAAAGGCGACGCAAAAAAACTTCTTATACCTCCGATTTTTTGTCATTAGGTCTTCTTTCGGCAGTATCACAACTACGCAGTCAGGACTCTAAACATGCGTGCTGTCCCATGGGGAAGTCCGCAACCGGACCTGATTCAAATAATCAATCAATCAATCTTTTTTATTAGTTCTTCGAGGGTAAGAAAGGGAAGACTGCGGAAATAAGCGGCTCACTAGCAGCTTGACAAAGCCTGCGCCCCCCATACAGTTTTGTGCAGCAGCGGTATAGTAATGAGGTGCGCACATTTGGGCATAGAAAAAATAAACAAGGGACAGTATGTGACATAACACCAAAAGTCAACTGAAGTAGCGCAACCAAAGACCACAGAAGGCGAAAACGGCAAATAAGATACAGCATCCAGAAACATGGGTGGCTACTACCGCAGAGCGCATGCGCTAGGCCATAGTGCAATATCACTGCACTAAACAAAATAAAAGAATATGACCGATAATACGATAAAATACAATAACACGGTAAAATACGATAAAAATGCGATTATACTAAATAATATTACATATGATATTACAGAATATTACGTTTGACAGCAAACGCAACAGGTGGACAAAAGTTTGGAGTTGTCCGAAAATACGATACATACTGAAAAAATGAATAAGGGAAAAATGCCCCAAATAATAACTGGTGTATTGCAAGAGCGCAGGAAACAACAGAATGCAAGCTATGGTTCACGGAAACATTGCTAGCCGTCGAAACAGAGCGCATGTTGTCTGCATAACGGAACAAGTTTCTTAATAAATGCAATGTAGGCAGAAATCAATAGTAGCACAAGATCAGACAGCCGATGTAACAGACTGGCATCAGATCCCAGTTGCATCGGATAAGAAATAAATAAAAAGGCTTCGAGTCGAGGAAGTTATAACATCGATATCAAGTGTAGATAGCTTATTCAAAAAGAATGCAATGTTAAACCACGCAGACTGTGATCCATATGTCGTGCGGGAAAAGCGGGTAATCTATGGGTCGTGTGTTCTCGTGTCATAAATGTAGCGGCACTCTTCCAGATTAAAAAAGATTCCCCCAATCCACCCTGTGAATAAGGTTGGAAAGCTAAGCTATAAACGCCACCCACAACGATTACCAATGCGACGTCACTTAAATTCACTCACGTCGCTCTACAAATAGTCAAACCAGAGGGAAGTGAACTCCACTCAACCACAAAGTTTGTTACTTTAAAGTGATATCCTCGGTAAGGTTAAATCAATGTATGTTGCATGAACGGTGGTTGGTTGAGTTGTATTGGCGTAGCACATGAGTGGAAACTCTTTTTTGATAAAATTAAAGGAAGCTCAAACCCGATGTTAGACGATCTCATTTCTCCGTTTCTGTAGCCGCGGAGGGTGGTGACGAGATCGGCTGTGGAGACGGAGCACAAGGACGAATAATAGGAGGAGGGGAAAGAAATACTTCTATTGAGATTTCGGAATGGCGCAGAGTGCGGCCTAGAGGAGTGGTTTTACTCTTCACTGGAGCCCATACGCAGTCGGCGCCGCCTGTGCTCTGTCCACTTGCTGAAGCTGGGTAGGCAGAGAAAAGCCGGACGGCAAAATCTCTCATTGCTTTTGTTGGCTAGTCGACGGAAAGAGAGGAGGGTGCTCAGCAATAAAGTCGCACACACCGATTACGCGGCGGAATGTTCCTACTTCTGAGCAAAATTTACATTCGGCGTCGTAGCGATTCGGGTGCATTAAGTGAAGACGCGTCGGGTGGGGGAAGGAGCCGGATTGTGTGAGCCGTACGGTAGTTTATTGTTTTACGGAAAGGTCAGAGTCAGGCGAAGGTAGGGTCTGTGTCTGCAGGCGAAAATGCTGCGGTACGTTTCTGAACTAGACAAGGTGATGACTGTGCTCGTGCAGCACCATAGCCCGGTGGTAAAAGCGCAGGCTCTTAGTGGGCATATTCGCTGCCCTCCACGAAAGCGGGAGCCAGTGTCCAGATGAGCTGAATGAAACCGGTTGGAGGAGTGGTTTTTTAGCCCACGCAGTTGAGGTCGGGATACCCAACGCGACTGGTAATTCCGGTACGCTTGTTGGGGATCAGTGACTACCTGCTGAACCCCTGGCTGAGTGAGAGCCAAGGCGATGGTTGCCGCTTGTGCTGCTGTCATATGTTGGGTCTTGAAGGAGGGGCACACAAGGAGGTCGGTTCTGGAGGTAGCCACGATGATGGCGTACTCTTACCCTCGATGTTTGGAGGCGTCTGTGTAGAGAACTGCATGATGTCAAGCGAAAGTGGTGTTGGACGATTGAGCCCGTGCTTGTCGGCGACCCTCTGCATGTGAGGGGTTCCTATTTATAACAATGGGAGCATCTTTAGTTCTCGCCACCAAGAGTCAGGGAGTAGATCAAGCGCAGTGAAATTCTATGCTGCCCAGCCAATATGGGGAAGGATGCGGCGACCTGCCGCAGTTCTGCTCATTCGGAGCTTCGGTTAAGAATATGGCCCTCTATGAGCTCTTCCGCTGTGCTGTGAAGTTTCATGCTAAGCAGCCTTTCAGTGGACGCACTCAAGGGAAGACCAAAGCGTTGATAATTATCATCATCATCATCACCAGCCTAAATATGCCCGCTGCAGCTCAAAGCCCTCTGCCGATAATCTCCAATGATCCCGGCCCTTTGCTAAGTGCGACCAATCTATCCTCGCAAACTTCTTGATCGCGTCTGCCCATCCAACTTTCTGCTGCCCCCTGCAACGCTTGCCTTCTCTAGGGATCCACTCTGTTACCCTTAATGACCAACGGTCATCTCGCTTTCGCATTACATGCCCTGCCCATGCCCATTTCTTCTTAATTTCTACTATGTCCTAACACGTGTTTGTTCCGTGACCCACTCGCTTTATTCTTGTCACTTAATGTTACACCTATCGTATTCCGTTCCATTGCTCACTGAGTGGTCCCTAATTTACGTTGAACCCTTTAAATGAGCCTCCAAGTTTCTGCCTCGTAGGTGAGTACCGGTAAGATGCAGCTATCCTACACTTTCTTCTTCAGGGACAATGGTAGGCTGCCCGTCATTGTCTGAAAATGCCTGCCAAATGCTCTCCACGCCATACTTATCCTTGTAATTATTTTTGCCTCATAGTTGGGATCCGGAGTCATAACTTGGCCTAAGTATATGTAGTCACTTGGCTTGGCTAGCAGGCGTGGCCTGCTCAACCACATTTTTAATCTATATATGAAGCATGTTTTTACGTCCTTGCCGAGAAGAAGACATGTGGTTGACGTAAGTGATTCTTGAGGACAAAACCCTAAATAAATCGAAAGGTATCGGATTCCTTGAGGCCTCGCTTCTTGGTGGCAACTCGCCTGATCATGTGCATGATTTCATTGATGCTGTGTTTGAGACGCTGCAAGGATAAGACACTCTTGGTGTTGGCCTGGACATGTAGGCCTAAGATCTTGATGCTGGGGCTTGGAGTGATGGCCTGGCCATCAAGGAGTATTTGAATTTGTTCCATAATTTGTCTTTTGGCGTGAGGACGGACGACAAGGACGTGTGATTTCTAACGTGAACACTGGAGGCCACATGCTTTAGCAGATTAGCGTACTAGAACTGAGATGCCATGCGTTGGTGTGAGCTTCCTTGAAGTTTTGTAACTCCTAGCACACGACTGAGGCGCAACAAGGCCGCTAGACGTGCCGTGGGCGGAGCCCAGAGCGGCGCGAGGGCTGTCATAGCGCTATAACGTGGTGTTCAGCGAGAATGCATGGGGTAAACCTGTAGATGGACCTGGTGAGTGCGCCACCTGTCTTTCCCGCCTACACTTCAGCTCGTAGCTAAATCGGTAATACAACGGGCTCTCGCTTTCTCACTTTATTAGTTCCAGTTTCGATTCCTGGTGGTGCAAGTATATTCTTTTATTTATTCGCGGGAGTTTTCTGTTGACACCAATGGTCGCGAAAGAACCCTTGGGGGGTAGAGGTAAAAAGGATTGCATTAAAATAAGGAGTAGCAGACACCATGCCTGCTTGTGTTTGCTTCCATTGTTTGCCTCAATGTTTGCTTCCTGTTAGATCCTCGCTTTGTTTTTATAGAAAAAGCTGCTCGAAGAAGCTGCTCCACCTCCGCAGGCGTGGCGACTTCGGCGTCCGCAGTTTTCACTCGGTCTAGACCGAACTTTCGTCCGTACAGGACCAATCAGCTCTACCAGGCGAACGCTTCCCTCAAGGGTACCGACTGACGACGCGAAAAGTACCCTTCGCACCTTCGGCGTCAGTGAAGGAGACCTGGCCTGGTGGTTTGGCGAAGTGTGGCCCGGCATGCTTTCTTCCCGGATGGCACAGAGGTGTCTACAGCAATACACGCTACGCAAGCACCTGCATATGCCGCCACCTGTACGCAACCTTGAGCTTCGCTGAACCAGCCCAGCTGTTCTGGCACCCAGGTGACCCAACTACAGCAACTAGTGATGGAGACCCCGAGGTTCAACACTCTACCACCTAATCGGAAGATACCCAGGGCATGGACTTTGATTTTTGTGTTCCTGGAAGTGAAGTGCCAGCACCCTGCGCAAATCACGCACAGGTCCATGCACAGCATAAGCCGCCCACTAAGAAGGTGAGGGCCACCCGATATGCTTCCAACACACCCGCTCCTCCTTCCGACAGTTCTCGCACCGCTGTTTACCCATGCCCACCCGTGACCGCCCATTCCGGGTTCACATAAACCAACCACCAGGATTGATATCACCACTGTCCCCGTTGGAATATTTGAACAAGGGATAGACCGGTGCCTAGGCATCCAGGGATATAAAGTGTTCGTTATTCATAAGGTGTCCAACACAATAACCATCCACCTTGCTAGCCTGGACGAGGCTAACAAGATCTGCCGTATGAACAACATCCCGATCTCCAGCGATGGTATCGTTACCGTGCACTCTTACTTTGCCTCTGGGCCCAATGTGAAGCGCTGCGTCCTGTACGACCTTGACGAAAATGACTCCAGTGCGACCATCCTACGGGAGTTGAAGTCCCTCCCACACACGAGGTTCTGGTTGTCCGGCGTGCGTGCAGAAGCGGGACCTGCCTAGTCACCGTACAATGTTCTTCTACTATACCGGAAAGGTTCTACTACAATGGCTGTGTACTGCACTCAAAGCCTTACCTGCCACGAGTCATGTATTGCTACAGGTGCTTTAAACTAGGTCACCAGCAAAACTACTGTCCGAAGGCAACTGTAGAGCCTGAGAAATTAAATGCTGACGGCATTCCACGTTATCGTTGCGGGATTTGCAAGGCTGATGACCACGAAATAACACAGGCTAAGTGGCGTACTAAACAGCGTCCACAGCTCGTGCTCGCCGTCGGGAAAACAGTTCAGTGAGGGGTACATTAAAAACGGGCTTCTATGTCCGGAAACCCATTGAGCGCTCTTCTATAGAAGATCCTGAGGAACCCGATTTAACAGGTGTTTTGTGTTCGGGGATTCTGAAGAAGGCCGATTCTTAAAAGCACGGACATCCTAAACTTACATCATGGGATAGCTGGGAGTTGACTGAATCTGCTTTGGTAGTTGAAGACCTGGGTGCTTTACGCGCCTTTGCCGATGCAAGTCAATGCTTAAGGAGAACCCCTAGTGACCTCCCCATCTGGCCAGTTATACTTTAAACCCTCTCCAAGCTGACCCAACTTATACAAGCTAGCTTATCCAATGGCTAAATGTCCTTCAAGGCATCAATCTGTCATCCTGCAATGGGACTGCAGAGGTCTTTAGAACAAATTAGGAAATTAAAAACCGAAATTCGCTCAGGTACACTTCATGTATGGGCTCTCCTTTTCCAGAAGTCATACAAGTTGCGCACTCTCCCTCACTTCATTGGTTACCATAGTCCTTCCATCTAGAATAATCTGACTGGCGATGCACGTGGAAAAGCGGCAATATATAGTGTCACTAGTGTTTCTCAAACACCTATTGATTTTCAGAAATGGTGCAAGCGACAGCAACCCGCCGCAGTGGCTCCGTGGTTAAGGCGTTGTGCTCCTGAGCATGAGGTCGCGGCTTCGATTGCCGGCCGCGGCGACGCTTTTCTGATGGAGGCGAAAAGCAAAAACGCCCCAGTGCACGAGATTTCGGCGCACGTTAAAGATCTTCAGGTGGTCAAAATTATTCTGGAGCCCTCCACTACGGTGCGCCTAATCGTCTGAGTTGTGTCGGCGCTTTAAACCGTAAAATCAATCAATCAAGCAACCGACAGCAAGAGGTCGTCGCAGTTTTAGCCCGCCCATCCCAAAAACCACTTATTTTAGTGTACTTTTATGGAAGGCCATGCAGAGCACGTATTAACGAGGTTTGGCGGCACCACCTTAGGGCTACGTACCCTGGCCCTACTATTATCGTAGGGGGGACTTCAATGGCCCGCACTGTTTACCGGGCTACGTGCAAGAGAGGAGTACACGTTCATGACACCTTCACGAGCATGAACGTTTCCATACTGAACATTTCCGCCGTACCTACCATCTCTTCAACTTAGTGTCCACTAAACCTTGAGGCTATTAAATAAACGAACAAACAACAACTCGGTCTCATGTGCAGGACCTTACGTAGTGGCTTGGCCTCGGGAGTCCCTAACTGGAATCCGGAACCAGAAGCGTTCGCAAGCGACCAGTCTCCAATTGTGATTGGCTTGGACACGAAGTTACAAAAACGTCGTCGCCAGGTCAAAATTGTTGAGTGGGACAAAGTCCGCTCTTATGAACGTGCTGTTTCATTAACTGCCGAGAACCTTATTTTTTGTACGGAGCATTCCGTACTCACCGACAGCACTATACATACCACCGGAAACAAGGATCAGCCAAAGCGCGATATGCACCTACCTAAACTCTGGGCAGGGCGTCGCCGAGATGAGGTTTTGGCTACTCGGCGCCCGACGCAATTCAAGGCTCGTGTCACGGCAAACCATACAGCGGCACAAGCGCGACGTTACGAGAATCAGTTGTCACGTCTCCGTTGACATGACTGTTGCCCTGGCGTAGGCTGTGAACTGGAAACAAGGCCTTATGGCGGACCTTCCAAGCCATGGAAAAGAGTGGCAGCGTGGCTGACGCATCACCTAGCATTCGCCTGGCTCTCAACATCAGCTGAGAAAAGTTTGAGGACAGAGCGGCTGTTAGTTTCTTTCCTAACCACCAACAACCTCTGGCCGCCCCTCCGTCTGCTTTGGTACTGAACGAATCGAGTATAAACGAACCCTTTACGATGGTCGAGCTCATTGCGGCCATTGAAGAATCAAAACGCACTCCTTTCGAGGGTATGATGAAATCCCGTACGAGCTGTTCAAGAACTTGGAGGGGGAGGCCTTGGACGCACCACTCCGTTCGTTGAATGATGTGTGGGCGAAAGGTGTCATTCCACCCGAGTGGAAACACTCCGTGGTAGTGCCTCTCCCCAAACTGGGAAAACCACCCACGGGTAATATTACTCTCTGACCTATTTCTTTGACACCAACAATATGCAAGATATTTGACTGAATAGTTACCACTCTGTTATCCCGGTTGCTTGAGCACAACAGGAAATACCATCCTGCTCATATCTACTTCAGACCGCACCTCGGTACAGAGGATGGACTATCTATTCTGGCTGATATCTTGCATGTTTCACCCCACAGCCGGCTTGTGGAGACTGTGGTGGCCACCGACATTTCCAAGGCCTATGACAACATGAACCACAGGCCACTACTTAGCAGAAACATGGAGTCATTAGGAATTCCACTTCATGTATTTCCAAATTGATACACTCCATCCTGGTCTCGAGGGCGTTTGCTGTACAAGTGGATGGGAAGCCGGTTGGCCTGTGTACAGTCAGGCTCAATTTGAAGGTTACCGCGGGAGCACCGAGCAAGCAAGACCAGAGCGCCGTTCCGTGGCACTTTTTTTCATTCGCGAAGATGAGATTACGCTGCCCTCCCTCACCCCTTGGCTGTTACATAGAATTCGCTCACCCCCTTCTGCAAAGGACGACTGCCGCAGTTTTTTAAAGCAAAGCTTTCTACCTCTACCCCCCAAGGGTTCTTTCGCGACCGTTGGTGTCACCACAATACTCCTGCGAAGAAATAAAAGAATTTACTGCACCGCCAGGAATCGAACCTGGAACTAAGAGAGCAACAAAGCAAGAGCCCGCTGTCTTACCGATTAAGCTACGAGCCCACGCGGAGTCGGGGAAAACAAGTGGTGCTCTCACCAAGCACATCTAGGGGTATAACCCCTGCATTCTTGCTAAATGCCACGCGAAAGCGATTAAACGAAGCTCACACCAACCCATGGCATCTGACTTCTGGTAAGCCAATGGGCCTGTGGCTTCCAGTGTTTACGTTAAAATCTCAGCTCCTTGTCGTGCCCCCTCACACCAATCGATACCTCAAGGAACACATGCAAATACTCCTTGATGGCCAGGCCATCAATCCAAGCCCCAGCCTCAAGATCCTCGGCCTCCATCTTCAGGCCAACACCAAGAGTGACGTATCCTTGCAGCGCCTCAAACACGCCATCAACAAATCATACACATGATCAGGCAAGTTCCCACCAAAAAGCGAGGCCTCAAGAAATCCCATACCGTTGGGTTAGTTCAAGCTTTTGTCCTCTCGAGAATCACTTACGTCAACCCCCTCTCTTCTTCTCGGCAAGGAGGACGCAAACATGCCTTATACAATGATTAAGAAGGTGGTTGAGCAAGCCATTGGTCTTCCAATAAGTGCGTCCACCGAGACCCTGCTTAGCACGAGGCTCTACAACACGGTGGATGAGCTGATAAAGGGCAATCTTTCTATCCAGAAGCTCCGAATGAGCAGAACTGCGGGGCGTCGCTTTATCTTTCACGAGGTTCGCTGGGCAGCACAGAACTTCACTCCACTTGATCTACTCCTGGACGTTTGGCGACAAGGAACAAAGGTGCTCCCTTTGCTTAGACATATGAACCCCTCAGACTACGCTGGTTGCCGACAAGCACGGGCTCAAGCACTACACACCACCTTCGGTGGGGATCATGCAGTTAGCTACACAGACAAATCCCAACATCGAGAGCAGCAGTACGCCATCATCGTGGCTACTTTCAGAACCAACCTCCTTGCTTGGGCCTCACTCAAGACCAAAGACCTGACGGCAGCAAAAGAGGCAGCCATCGCCTTGGCTCTCACTCAACCATGGGTTCGTAAGGTAGTCACCAATTCCCAACAAGCCTACCGGAATTACCTGTCGAGTTTGATGTCCCGACCCGCACTGCGTGTGCTAAAAACCACTCCCCAAATGGTTCCATTCAGCTCATCTGGACGCCCGCTCATGCTTCCATGCAAGGCAAGGAATGCGTCCACCAAGCCGTACGTTTAGCCCCCCGCTATGAAGCTGCATGATGACAGTCACCCAGTTGTCTTGTTCAGGGACGTAACCCAGCATTATCGCCTTCTGAGACATACCCTACCTCCGCCTAACCCTGACCTTTCCATAGGACAACAAATTACCTTACGGCTCATGCAATCCGGTTCCTTCCCACACCCGACGCGTCTTCACCTAATGCACCCTAATTGCTACGACGCTGAATGTAAACTGCTCAGAAGTAGGAACACTCTGCCACATAATCGGGGTGTGCGACTTTAGCCCTGACCACCCTCCTCTCGTTCGGTCAACTATCGAACAAGAGGCATGGGAGATGCTGCTGTCCAGCCCCTCTCTGCCTACCCAACTTCAGCTGGTAGATAGAGCGCAGCTGGCGCGGACTTATAATGGGCTACAGTGAAGGAGGAACCACTCCCCTGGACCACACTCTGGCCCTTTCAGTAATCTGTAGAGAAGTATTTCCTCCATCTGGATCTCCTACTCCTCCTTCGGCTCTTGCTCCATCTCTGCCGCTGATCTCGTCGCCTCCTTTCGCGACGGCAGAGACGGAGAAGTGAAATCGTGTAACACCGGGTTTGAGCTTTGATTTCGTGAAAGAAGTTTCCACTCATGTGCTATACCAATACAACTCAACCCACCACCGTTCATGCTTCATGCATAATTTAACCTTACCAAGAATATCTGTTTGAAGGAGTACAGGCTAGAGGGTATGCAAAGTGAATTACACTTCTCTCTGATTTCAATAGTTGTGCAGCGAAGTGATTGAATTATGTGACGTCGCAATGGTAAGCATTGTGGGTGCCATTTACCGCTTTGCTTTCCAAACACATTCACAGAGTGGATTGGCGTTAATTTTTCTTCATTCCTTTTTGGCGGACGTATCCGCGTACTGTTCCTCGGTAACCTGATAACACCGAAGATACCTATGCATTGCAGCATTGCGGAAGCAAATTACAATTGTTTTACACAACAATGCCCCGGCATGCCGGTATAGTTACCCTGAGAAGATTGCGTAACAGTGTGAAGTGTTTTGATGGCAAGAGAAAAGGATAAAGAAAAAAAAGAAGTGAGCGTGGCCTTTATCGCTTTTGACGGCGGTGCGCGCACTGCCTGGAACAGCCATGGGAGAAGCAAACCTAGAATAATCTCGTTGCGGGTGATGCAAAAAGATCACGCGAAGGCGCTGTCGTCGCAGTCGGTCGGTGCTCCCACAATAACCTTCAAATTGATCCCGACTGTACATCGAATCTTGGGGTAGCAGAACGTTCCGTGCTAGCACCGCTACACTTCAACATCGCATTCGTACCCTTGGCCTGGAAGTGGCAAGACATCCTTTTTGTGAGATTTCATTTCTGCGGGGATGATGTCACACTGCGGTTCACAAACGGAGACCTCGGTTTCAGTGCCGTCATCTTCAGCATGCCGTAGGTGGTTTTTATGCCTTGGCGGAATCACCCTGTTTAGAAATTTTAGCTGAGAAGTCGTGCTACGTACAAGTGGCTACTAAGGGAGGAAGGAAGTTAGGCTCTATGGATAACTTCCAAGTTAAAATTGTTTCTGCTGCCATACCAGCCAAAGAAGAGCTGCGGGTGGTCGGACGTCTGGTCCACCAGTAGGGTTCTGGTATTCAGTGGCTCCGAAAGGCACGCAAGGCCTCCTTCGCAACCTTGCACTTCATCCGCCAGATTGCAACGCGTAGTAGAGGAGCACACATGAAGGTGCTAGACGACTCGTCCGTGATGTTCTCCAGCCGCGCTCAATACTATAACGAAGCTCATAAACCAGCGTGAAGAAGGAAGCAAGCTCAATCGTCTATATCCCGATGGCCGCAGCGCTTCATAAACATTTTTGTAATGAGTCTCCCGTCAGTTGAACCTTAGACAACCTTACACCATGGCGGTACACGACAATGACAACCAATAATATAAGAAAACGTTCGTCGCCGTGACCAACAGAGCTTCGTCGTCATGACCAGCCAGCGGCAAACTCCGATACTACAGTCCCTGAAGGTCACTGCGTACAGTGCACAGACGTAGCTCGTCTGCCGGAAGGAGGACGGACTGCGTTCATCAGTGTCATGCACACGGAAATTGAAGACTCGCGCTGTTACACTACCGACAACCTGGACCCGCTGCTACTTGAGCTCTACGCTGTACATGGCACCATCAATGCTGCACGTGTGCTCCATAACATCACGGAGGTACATATATACGAAGAATCGTTCAGTGCTGCTAAGAATCTGAAGCAAGTAAAGAAGACGCCCCTGACCCGCCAGCAGATTAACAGCCTCCACAAAACATCACAGCTTCCGATCCGTGTGCGTTGGGTACAGGGGCACTGTCGGAAAATACTGAACCAATGGCGGACTATCTATCCCACTCTTCTTCCACACTGAATCCTCCCCTAGCCCCCTTCCTTGCAATCCGCGCTCCCGGCTTTCAGCCAGGGACACAGGTGCCCTAATCCCCCATGTGTCTGCTCCCTGCCCCCTAATCTTCCCCTGGGCGGAGGAAGTGTCTCTCAGGAGGTTTTGGGCTGGGGTGGCCTTCACACCTTCAGGTACTTGAAGTTAGGAGAATTCACAAAACGACACAGGAACTTGTCCCAAGTGTCCATCTCCAACGGCTGAAGCGGATGCTAACCAATTTTTTGGACGTGCGCGGCAGCAAGGACAGCTCGAGATGACGCAGTCAGAAAGGTTGATCTCCGGTGGGATAAACCGGATGACTACACCCACTGGGAGATAAGTACTGCAGGTCGCTCAGAGATATTCTGCATGCCATTGGACTGCATGCATACCTGCAGACTCGGTAATCAATCGGTTTCGTGAACATGTGTGCTTTTGGCTGCCCCTCTTTCTCTACTTTCTTCTTTCTTTTGCCTACTGACTTTCTGCTCTCTTCACATCTTTAAGCCTTCTCTCATGTCACGTGGCAAAAACACGAAGTAAAATAAAAGCGCGCCGACGTAATGCCCACAAAACAATGAACAAACGAAGCTAATAAAGAGACACAAATATAATGTAGCCATTACAAAAGAAAGCCTTCGGAATCATCGCAAGGCCGTCACCTGATAACACAAAGCAGACTACCGTGAACCCCAGAAATTTCAGAAACAATTATCCGAACAGAGAAATGTAAGTGTAAAAACACGTATACGTGGCCTTTTGTCTCGTCATGGGATTTTGAAAAGACACGAACCTCATCTGGCAAACATAGAATATATCCGAAGTGCTGTCTTTGCGACCCCATTAGCATATGTCGCATGGCGGCTTCCTTGTTAGAATCCCCCTACCGGGTATGCGAACAGCGCCTGTACAAAAAGGACTAGAAAGAAGATAAGAACAAGGATCCAGACGCGTTCAGCCTGTTTGCCACTGCTACTGCATCGAGGCCTAGTGTGTTTTCTCCCGGTTTAGATACGCCAATTAATTCTCCTGGTTCATTTTAATGGCACATTTTTGGTGGAGTGTGCGGGGTACGAACCCATGTGCTTCGACCCCGAAGAAACCGTCGCCTTCAAGCCAAGCGAAGTGGACACAATACTCGTCCTCAAAGCAAGCCGCCGACAGCGAGGCCTTGAACCCGAGTTCAGGCAACTTACAACATGAACAACAGCCGTCATGACCACCACCGCCAGCGAAACCACCAGTGCGACGGTTCCACCTCGCCGCGGATTTTTCACGCACCACGCACACCACGGCCGCTTCACAGAGACGCATTTGGGGATGTGGAGGACTGCCTCGACGATTTCAATCGTGAAACCATGTTTAACGGTCGGGGCGACAATTGCAAGCTCCGCAGCGTTTGCGTTTTGCTAGAAGAGTCCACTCGAACGTGGTTCGTAAATCATGAGAGCTCGATGACCAGCTGGCCAGAGTTCTGGCGTCAGTTGCTGGTGTAAAAAAAGAAGTAGACGAATAAACGAAAGAAGGAGGAACTGCTTGGAATTTTTCCAACCGGTCTAAATTAATTTTTCCTAAATGTCTCGTGATTAGATAAGAGTTCCATTTTTCTAAACCATTCTCTGTTGATTGGCCGATCCCCTGATTGGCTATGTGCCATACCTAAAGGCGCAACAACAACAACAACAACAACGGTGGCCTCCTGCCTGTCTGCTTCTTTTCGCCCGCCCCTTTCTTAACATTTGGTGCCAAAAACCCCGTGGGGCAACGATTGACTTCAACGCATGACCTCAAGGGCCCATCTCACATCTGCTCCATCCCTTCGCACTGTGAGTGGGGGTGGAATCGTTTAACGAAGTGGTCCTGGAACGCCACGGCTGAGGGGACTATTATGTGCAGCCTACCGCGTAATGGAGCGCCTAACAAGCAAGATTTCCCCGCGAAGAGCCAAGATTACGAGGCTGATAAAGGAAGCTCGCTCGTTGCTCGACGCTGGATGTCAAGACATCGCCAAGCTCACGGGCTTGCAAGATCGACTCGTGGCCAACCACGCCGAGCTCTCGAAGATCAGCGAGGAGCTCGAGGACTTCCTTACGGTGGAGGAACAAGCATCGAGTATCAAGCGGCCGAGGAATACAATGATAGGACCCTCAACACGTGGGCGGAAATTCGATGCAAGATCGACTTTCTTGAACGAGCCGCTCAGAACGCCCCGCATTCGCCGGCTGTTAACGAACTGGTCCCGTTCAGACAGGAAAGTGCGGCCACTACCTCGGGACCTCGGCTTCCACCGCGGAACGTACCTGTCTTTCGAGGTGAGCTTCAGCTTTGGACGGGTTTCTGGGAGCAGTTCGAGCAAACCATCAACAGCAACAGCGCTCTGACACCCACGTCGAAATTTATTATCTGCGCTGTTACGTGATTGGGGAGGCGGCTGCAGCAATCGCAGGCTTACCGACCACAGACGCCTGTCATGCGGGCCCTATAGAAATCTTCAAGCAGCGATACGTAAATAAGCGAAGGATTCAGCAGCATCATCTTTCCGCAATGAGGAATCTGCGGCCTGTAAAATTTTCTGCTGACGCACGGGGGCTCAGGCAGCTCTACGTTGCGGTGCAGCTGCATAGCCACTGTTTGAACTCCCTGAAGGTGCCCACTTGCAGCTTCTCTGCCATGCTCGTAGATATATTGCAGCACGCGCTCCCACACGATATTGTGCTGAATTTTACTAAAGAGAAGCGGCATCGAGAGCTGACCTTGTCCCCAGAGGACGTCCCTCCAGCCAATTCATCATCGGGAGAGCTGAACCCTTCCCCAACAGATGAGGCGCTCCCAGCCCGCTCATTGGCAGCGACAGCTGAAGCGGACTATGAGTTGAAAGAGCTGCCCACCTTTGTGAGGATGGAGCCAGAGAGCAGCGAGCAGTGCTGCGAGTTGCCCCAATGACAAGTTGCTGGCAACCGACAAGAGAAGCAGCGAATTTGCCCCTTCACGGCGTCGGCATTACACGTCACTGACTGCAAAGACCGAAAGAATGAGTGCTTCTTTTGCCACTCCCAGAAGTACAGCACGCGTTCATGCACCACCGACCTCTCGCTGGCTACTAAGAAAGAGCATCTCGCGAGGGACAGAAGATGTTTTAGGTGCACGACCAAGATGCAGTTTCTCGCTTGGGGACCCTTGGTCCCCAAGCGAGAGACTGCAGGGCCAGCGTGAGTTGCGCGTCGTGCCACGGGAGGCATGCAACGAGCATGTGTGATCCTTCGTTCATAGGCAATAATGCCACCGAGGGTGCACCGGGAACAACGGTTAGCGTATCGGCCCCGGTTCAAGCATCTGGAGAGAGCAGCAACGAACAGTCGAACGATCGTTCTAAAGATAATGGGGTGTACCTTCAGACGTTCCGAGCGTGGTTGAGCCACGACGGTAGGAGCCGACTCGTTCGAGGTATACTCGACGGCGGAAGCCAGAGGTCGTTCATCACCGAAGACCTCGCAACCAAGCTGCGTTTGAAGGTTGTGAACGAGACAACGGCCGCATTCAACACGTTCGGCAGTGCTTCTACCCCGTTTGCGCAAAAGCAAAAAGTCGTTCAAGTGCCCCTTTGCAGTCTACACGCTACAGATGTCCACTCCATTGAAGCGATAGTCGTACCTGTCATCTGCCAAGATGTATCAGCACCATCAGCTGATATCTCTTTCGTAGAAGATCTGCGGAGGCAGGGCAAGGTCTTTGCTGAGGAGCAGATGTTCATAGGAGTAGATTCAGAGCCCAGCCTCGGTCTGCTTATTGGATCCGACTACATTTGGTGTTTGCTAACGGGAGAAGGTATTCGGAGCCCGGATATCGAAGGCCTGGCGGCAATAAACACTATTTTTGGGAGGACGCTTCAAGGTCCGTCTCGGCAGAAGGCATTCCTAGATGGGGGAACTCACCTCATGGTCTGCGTTCTGAGGGTGAGCAGCGTCACGGAGGATGAATCCGCGTCAGAGCTCTTGCAGGCTTTCAGGCAACTGGAAGCAATGGCCATAGCGGACTCGAGCGAACAATCTACTGACTGCCTGGTACAGTTTAAACAAACAATTCCGAAGAACAACGGAAGGTACACTGTTGCACTCCCCTGGAAAGAAGGCCGGAAGAATTCCTTGACGGACAATCGTGACATCGCACTGAACCGGCTGCAGAGATTAGTAAAGCGACTTTCCCACCAAGAAGGGCTGCTATAGAGTTACGTTACAGTGATCAGGCAGTACTTGTTGTTCAACCATGCTGAAGTCGTACCCAAAGTAGTTCCTGACGACCGGGTGGTTTACTACATGCCGCATCGCGAGGTCGTACGCGAGGGGTCGCTAAAAACCAAGCTGCGAGTTGTTTTTGACGCGTCCTAGCATTCACAAGGTGTACGATCCCTCAACGACTGTCTCGACAAGGGAACGAACCTCAACCCAGAGTTACTTCAGGTTCTGCTGCTGTTCCGGTGGTATCCCATAGCTATAAACTCGGACATCGAAAAGGCATTCCTTCAAATCGAAGTGCAAGAAACGGATCGGGACGCTTTCAGATTTCTCTGGTTTGAGAACATTCCTACCAGTTCCACAGAAAAGATGGTCGAATGGAGAATGACGAGAGTGCCATTCGCGTCAACCTCTAGTCCTTTTCTGCTTATGGCCACTATCCACCATCACCTGGATACGGTGTGCGAGGACGACCATGACCTGGCCGGAAAACTGAAGAAGTCGTTTTACGTGGATGACTTACTCATAGGAGCGGACACATACAACGGAGGAATAGACCTTTACGAGCGATCGAAATTTATAATGAGTAAAGCTGCTATGAATCTTCGTAAATGGAAAACTAATGACAAGCAGCTTCAAGAGGTTTTTGACCAGAAAGAGGAAAACGTTGACGGAGCACCAACTTATGGGACCGTGCTGGGAATGCTTTGGAGTACAGAGCATGATTGTTTTGACTTATCGCCCAAAGCAGTAATACAGTATTTGGCTTCGGTCACGTCTAACTCGGAGCGTTCTTTGCTGAAGACGGCGGCCAGGATCTTCGATCCACTTGGAGTTCTCGCGCCATTTACTGCCACAGATAAGATCCTGTTTCAACAATTGTGGCCGGTGTCATGGGATGCTGAGCTACCCACAGATGTAGCTATGTTGTAGAAAGCCTGGTGCGCCGATTTACTGCAGCTGGCTTCGATTAGGATCCCACGGTGCGTGAGACATGGACTTGACACAGTAGTGAAAGCTGCTTACATTCACGTTTTCCTAGACGCCAGCTTGAAAGCATATGGAGCGTGCGCATACCTCAAGGCTTCAGACACCAATGATCATGTTGTCACTTTCTTGATTATGGCCAAATCTCGAGTGGCACCGATGAAAGCCTTGAGTCTTCCGAAACTGGAACTGATGGCCGCAGTGGTAGGAACGAGAATGGTGAATTACCTGCGAACATCGTGGGATACGTTTTCGCTGAGCGTTGTCATGTGGATGGATTCTACAACCGTACTCAACTGGATCTGAGGGCATCTGTACAAACAAAACCAGTTTGTCCGGAACCGAATACTTGAAATCACAACTGTAACCAAACCAGAGGACTGGATATATTGCCCAGGTGAAGATAACCCTGCAGATTTTTTTACGAGAGGTGTGTCTGCGACTACTAAACGTGAGAGTAGAATATGGTGTAGAGGCCTAGAGTCGCTGCCGAAACCACGTTCTGACTGGTCTACTGACCCAAGCAGATTGAAAGACTGACCCAAGCAGATTGAAAGCGAGGAGCAGATGGTGCACCCACAGCCGGGTGATGACCCACAGCCGGGTGATGAGGACTCTCAATTTGCAGGATTGCTTCTTGAAACGCAGGGAAATTCAGAGCCCGTTTTATGGCTCGAGAGACTTAGCAGTCTGCAAAAGCTGATGCGTATCACAGCACAGGTGTTCAGGTTCATGGAACGTTGTCGACATACGCAAAGGTCGCTTCCTGCGTCGATCACCGCCGAGGAGATGGCCAGGGCCGAGATTTTCTGGTTATGGCATACCTTAAATGAAGTTTTCGACCGAGAGATCGGGCAACTTCGACGTGGCCAGTGTGTCGACAAACAATCTGTCCTACATAACCTCCACCCATTTTTCGATGACAACCGAGTTCTTCGTTTAAGTGGTCGTCTTCAGGGAATGAGAGCTGCCTACGAGGAAAAGGATCCGGTCATACTAGCCAAGCGGCATGCCTTCACAAGGTAATGGTTGTTGAAGCCCAAAGTCGCGTACTTCATGGTGGCGTAGCGAGCACTATGGCCCAAGTACGTCAACGTTTCTGGGTTGTTTATGCTCGGCGGGAGGCGAAGAAGGTGACTCGTGCTTGCTTCCTCTGTAAACGATTCAGCAGCAGACCTGTTAATGTGCAACATGCTCGGTTGCCTGAGTACAGACTACTCGCATCCAAACCATTTGAGGTAACTAGACTCGACTTCGCCGGTCCACTTTACGTGAAAAACACCCCGGGCGCAACTACTTAAGAGACTTATGTCTTGCTGTTCACGTGCTCTACCACAAGAGCTGTGCACCTGGAGTTAACAACCGGACTCTCTTCGGACGCCTTCCTTCTCTTTTCGTCGGTTCCTGGCGCGCCGTTGGGTACCGTGCACTTTGTACTCCGACAACGCGCTCGTATTTAGAAGAGCGTCAAGAGATATCAAAGAGGCACGGAGGATAATGGGCACCTCTCCATTATCCTCATTTCTCGCCACCAACCGGATTAAGTGGAAATTCATAGTCCCAGCAGCGCTGTGGTGGGGAGGTTGGTGGGAGAGGCTGATTCGCTGCGTAAAGTCAGCCTTGCGGAAGGTGCTTGGAAAGACGAGCCTGAGCGCAGAGGAGCTGACCATGCTTCTTACAGAAGTAGAAGCTGTCATAAAGTTAAGGCCTCTTACTTATACGTACACCAGTGTGGAGGAGCCCTCGCCTATATGCTCTGCGCAATTTCTCATTGGAACTTCCTTGCTGAGCACACCTGGCCCAGGCAATGGGGACGACTCCTACATCAACCAGGTGACACGTGAAAACGCAATTAGTAAGCTTCGGTACCGGCAGAAGCTTTTCGACCACTTGTGGAATCGCTGGAGAAGAGAGTATATCCTCGAGCTGAGGTCCTTTCATCATCATCGAAGTGCATCCAACCGAAGTTTACAAGTTGGGGACGTGGTCTTGGTCTAGGCAACTGGCACCCCCAGGACCCTTTGGTTGCTGGGCCGTGTTAAAGAAGTTTTCCCTGGACGAGACGGGCTCACTCGGGCCTGTAGCTTGAAGACGCAGGATGGGAAGATAATTAAGAGACTGGTGCAGACACTTCATTTCCTAGAAATGGGACCTCCATCTTCTGGTGGGTGGAGAATGTAGAAAAAGAAGTAGAGGAATAAAGAAAGGAAGAAGAAGGAACTGCTCGGAACGGTGGCCTCCTGCCTCTCTGCTTCTCTTCGCCCGCCCCTTGCTTAACAGCTGGAGACCTACGGCAGCGACGAGCCTAAAGAGAAAGCAGATCGTGCTCTTCAGTCCCGAGCTCAGAAGCCAAATAAGAGTGTGGCCATGTTTGTGGAAGACATGCCGCTCTTGTTTATGCGCGCTGACCCCGGAATGAGCGAAGCAGTTACGGTACGCCACCTCATGCGTAGAGTCACGCAACAGCTTTTTGTTGAACTTGCTCGAAGCCCTCCTACGACGGTAGCCGAATTCCTACGGGAGCGTCCACAATGAAACTCACGCTGCAGCAACGCGCCACTCATTACGAACGTCAATGGAATCTTGTCTCATGCGGATCAACTTTTGACGACATAAGAGCCCTCCGGGAACTTTTGTTTAGCGTTATGCACGAAGACATGCAGCTACTACAAACAGGAGCCAACCGGCCAACCATTGCTACCATCACTGATGTTATCTGTGAAGTCTGCCGAGCAGTGGAACTACCACTACCTGAAGTCTAATGGCCTCTTCCAACCAATACTGATGTGCTGCGTCCCCAAGCTCCTGTGACACGCCGAGTAGCAGCCTATGTGGTCCGCACTGTTCCTCCTGTGGCACCTGTGTTTCCGCCTGCTTCCCCACAGCCATTTCAGCGCGTCTTGAACCCTGCAACCCGTTACGAACCAATACGCCTGGAAAGCGGTCTTGTTGCGCACTTCGTACAACCGGCCGCTCAGCTACCATTGTTGAGAAGACGGTCATGTAATCTACCACGGCCCTTATCGCCGAATGGGGGTTCGTGGGCTTTCGCCCGATGCACCCCGAAGCTGCTGTGGGGAGCGACCACGGGAAATTCTAGAGTACCTGGCTACCAACGAGCTACCCCCAACTCCCCAAGTAGTGCACTAATCCAGGTCTCCCTCACCCCGATGCTACTCCTAGCCTAGCTGTCCTATCCGTTCTGACCAGACTTGAAACACGTCCCCGACCCCACGTCGGGGAAACTGAAACCGGCGACCTCCGGGGGCAAGGCCGCTGCGCATCAAATTCTAGAGCCTCCATCCACGCAAAGAACTCCGCAAGCTCACCCGACTTTGATGACGAACTTTAATGAAAACGAAATAATTTCCGCCGAAATTCCAGTACTCACCAATATTCACCCATTAACCACTCTAGTCGATAATAGTTCCGATTATTCTGTTATAAATGGCTGAGGAGTTTGATAGGGATCTGTACAGCAGCCAGGACATCCGGGATAATGCCAAACGAAAAAGTAGTTCAGAGGAGATAGACATCCCTCCAGTAACGACCGAAGAAGTAAGGAAGGCCTTAAAAGAACTGAAAGGGGGCAAAGCACCTACTGAAGATCAGATAACAGCAGACCTCTTAAAGGATGGCGGAGAAATTGTACTTGAAAACGGGAAAACCTGTATACGCAATGCCTAACAACCGAAAGTGTACCGGAATCTTGGAAGAACGCGAACTTCATCCTAATTCACAAGGAAGGTGACATGAAGGACTTCAAAAAAACAGGTTGACATTTAATTGTCAGTCGTCTACACGGTACTTACCAAGGTAAACGCTAACAGAATTTCTGCAACGTTACATTTCAGTCAACCTAAAGAACAAGCAGGGTTCCGTAAAGGACCATATTCACACGATCAATCACGTAATAGAAAAGTGTGCTGAGTATACTAAACCCTATATATAGCCTTCATAGATTATTAGAAAGCATTTGACTTGGCCGAAACCTCACCAGTCGTTCAGGCATTACGGAACCAGGGTGTAGATGAGCTCTATGTAAATATTAGAGGATATATTCAATGGGCCCACAGCTACCAACGTCCTCCTTAAGGAGAGCAGTATAACACCTATAAGGAAGGGCGGCAGACAAGGAAAAACCATCTTCCATATGTTATTCACGGCATGTTTATAAAAAGTATTCAGAACATTGGAATGGGAAAAGGTGGGAGTGAGGGTTAATGGAGAATACCTCAGTAACCTCAGATTTTCTGATGACATTGCCTTGTTAAGTAACTCCGGGAAGAATTGCAAAGCACGCTTATCGCACTGGACAAACACAGTAGAAATGTGGGCCTGAAAATAATATGCAGAAATCTTCAGTAATGATCAAACCCTTCGGGCCAGCACAGCGGTTTGAGATAGGTGGCGAGGCCGTGTAAGTAATAAGCGAATATATCTACTTAGGCTGAGTTGTGACACCGGTTCCCAACAATGAGACAGAGATAATTCGAAGGATAAGAATGGGGTAGAGTGCATTCGGAAGACATTCTCAGATAATGAATGGCAGCCTACCATTGTCCCTCAAGAAGAAAGTGTATGATAGCTGAACCTTACCAGTAATCACCTACGGGGCAGAAACTTGTAGGCTAACTAAGAGGGTGCAACTTCAAATTGAGGATGACTCAGCACGCAATGGAACGGAAGATGATGGGTGTAACATTAAGGGAGAAGAGAGTGGAGTGGGTCAGGGAAAAACGCGTGTTAAGGACATATTAGTAGAAATTATGAAGAAGAATCGGACATGAGTAGGGCATGTAATGCGGAGGAAAGATAACCATTGGCCATAAAGGGTAACAGAGTGGATCCCTAGAGAAGGCAAGCGTTGCAAGGGGCGGCAGAAAGTGAGATGGGTAGATGAGATCAAGAAGTTTGCGGGGATAAATTGATCGCAATTACCACAGGACCGGGGTAATTGGAGAATAATGGGAGGGGCATTTGCCCTGCAGTGGGCGTAGATAGGCTGGTGATGATGATGATGACGACTATTAGTTTATGTGTGGATTACAGGAAACTCATCAAGGTGACGACTCTTTAGATTATCTCCGGCATGCTACGTTCTTATCATCGATTGACACACTCAGTCGATACTTGCACATCGAGGTGGATGAACGAGACAGCAGAAAAACCCGATTTATGACTCCAGACATGCGTACGAATTGAAAGTGCCCCGTTCAGTATGTATACCGCTGCTGTTAAGTTCCAAAAAATGATGGACGCCGTTTTCTCTGGCCTAAAATGGCAAGCGGGCCTTGTCTATTTAGGCGACGTGGTGGTATATTCTGATGCTTTCGCAGAGCACTTGGCGCGACTCTGATCAGTTGTGGGGGTCATTTGTTTTCCGCAACATTATCTCAAACAAGAAAAGTGCCACTTCGGGTACAAGAAACTGAAGATTTTAGGCCATGTTGTCAATGGTGAAGGCATCCGCCCCAATCAAGAAAAAAAGAGCTGCCGTAACCGCATTTGCGATTCCAAATGATAAAGAAGCTGTACGCCACTTTTGGAGCCGGTGTGCGTAATATCGACGCTTTGTACCGAAATTTTCTTACATATCTTGGCCTTTAACCTGTGGCCCGAGAAACGACGTTACCTTCAGTTGGGGCCCGGATGAGTCCGGGGCATTTGACGGACTCAAAAATCGGTTCAGAACACGCCTGTCCTTGGCCTGATTGATTGATGGATTGTAGAGTATAACGCGCCGACGCAATACAGGCGATGAGGCAAACCGGAGTGGAGGGCTCCGGATTAATTTTGACCTCCTGGGGATCTTTAACGTGCGCCGATATGTCGCACACACGGGCGTTTTGCTTTTTGCCTCCATCCGAAAAGCGGCCGCCGCGGCCGGGAAGCGAACCCGCCACCTGGTGCTCTGTAGCACAACGGCTTAGCCACCGCGGCGAGTGCCTGCCCTTGGCAACTTTTATGAAGACGCCGAAAATAAAATACCCACAGATGCAAGCAATATCGGCCTGGGAGCGGTACTTGTACAGAGACGAGATGGTGTCGAGCACGTAATAGCATACGCCAGCCGACCTCTTTTACGCGCCGAAGTCAACTACTCCACAGCAGAAAAATACTTTTGCAGTCGTGTCGCTGGTCACCCAATTCCTGCCATTTTTATAGGGGAGACATTTTAAAGTGGCAACGAATCATCACTCCCTCTCTCGGCTAACGAATCTGAAAGATCCCTCAGGGCGTCTAGCCCGCTGAAGCCTCCAATTGTAAGAGTTCCGCGTCCCGATGGTGTTCACGTCGGTCCGCAAGCACAGCGCTGACTGCTTGTCAGGACTCAGCTGATGCAGGTGATGATGGTGGCTTCCTTGGTGCCTTAACCCTAAAGGCTCTGCCTCAAGAACAGTGGGATAAATGAAAGCTCCGTTCCCGTATTTATTACTTCGAAGGGCAAGCCTCTCGGTTACCTGCAAACTTCGCATGCAGCCGTACATTGTTCTGTCTCCTCAACAACGCCCTGTACCAGAACAATTTTGGTCCCACGGAAACGACGAACCTACTCATCGCTCCCGATACACTCCGTGAGGATATCCTCGGAGCGTGTCTCGACGAGCTTTCCTCCAGTCATTTCGGCTTCTCCCGCACCTTGGCGCGCATACGCCTTAAGTATTGCTGGCCGAAGCTGACTGAGAGCATGAAACGGTCTGTTTTGACCTCTCGTGAGTTCCAGAGGGGCAAGACGCGACCAACAAAGCCTGCAGGATCTCTGCAACCCATAGATCCTCCAGAAGTACCCTTTCAGCAAGGGGGGATGGAGCTTACGGGTCCTTTTCCTCGGTCCTCCTTTAGGAACAAGAGTGTCATTGCTGCTACTGAATACTTGTCTCGCTATTGCGGGACGAAAGGTATTTCTTCGGGTGCTGCCATGGAGGTTGCAAAGTTCTTCTTTGAAAACACAGTACTTCACCATTTGCACCGACTGTAGTCACAACAACAGACTGCTTTCACTGCACATTTGCTTTACGTAGTCCTGGAGCTTAGCTACACCAGCAACAGTAAAACAACCTTGTATTACCTTCAGTATAAAGTACTTACAAAACGGTTATACAACCCAATAGCACGTATACTTTTAATGTACGTAGACATAGACCACCGTAGCTGGGATGACATTCTTCCATATGTGATGTCCACCGGCAATAACCAGGCACAAGGAACTACGCGCTTTTCCCTCTTTCTATTCAGTATATGGTCGCGATGCCATCCCAACGCTCAAACTCGATGCTTCTTCCTGAAGGATGCACCAAAGTAACTTATGGTGCAGAAGACATTGTTAAGCGCGCAGACGCCTCGCGCCAGCTAGCATGTCAGCGCATTCGACAGCCGCAAACCCATGATGCGCGGCGGTACAACCTCCGACACGGAGAAGTCCTTTACCGGCCAGGAGAACAGGTGTGGGTGTGGACTCCGATTCGTCGACGAGACCACTCTGAGAAGTTAATGCAACGCTACCTAGGGCCATATACACAGCCTTGTGCCGTATGACTGGCGTTAATTATGCGGTTTTTCCTGAGAGAACATGGCGGTCGCCGCGGGCCCCTATGCGAGCTGAAGTTGTCCATGCTGCACAGATGAAGTCTTATCACGCTGTTTGCACTCAATGTCAGATAGCTGTCATTCATGCGCAAAACTGTCATTTCTGTTATTTTTCTGTTGTAGGGATTCTCCCTTCTGAGCTGCTTGTTGCTGCATTCGAATTACCGCGCGCCCCCTCTCCTGCCATCTGTGAACGCACGGCGGAAAGACTGCAATGTAGGAAAGTGTGGCACGTTTTGTGCACGCTAGATAAGGGCAGCGGTGCTTGTTAGCGGCGTCACCGGCCGGCAGTGCCACCAGCCAGGAGAGACAAGCCATCGCCAGCCACCTTCGATGAGCCCGCCCGGCAGCAAGCGGTCAACCGACCGTCCCGTATTGCCGTAAGCCTCCTGAAATTGAAGTGCTTTGGTGACGTGCTTTGATGATTGTATTAATTGTGCCCTTTATATTTTGTTTCCACTGCGTCAGTAAAGCCCCTTATTCCTCTCGCAATGTTCGGTGCCGTAATGATGTGCCGAGGCTGTTGCCTGAACCCTCTCGGTAGGCATGACTACCTTCACCGCCTAAAGGACCTATCGGTAAAGAATCGGGACGATGCCTTTCCGGAGAGGGGCAAGGCCGCAGTGCGGTCACATTGCCAGCCCCTTAGCATATGTCTCATGGTGGCTTCCCTGTTGCAATCCCCCCTCTGGGTATGCGCCACAGTGCCTGTACGAAAAGGACTGGAAAGAAGACAAGAACGAGGACCGAGACGCGTTCGGCCTGTTTGCCAGTGCTAATGAAATGCTGCCTAGTGTGTTTATTCCCAGTGTAGTAGGCCAATAAACTTTCCTGGTTCTTTTTCCCGTGACAATATGATTCCACCGTCCAGGGGGTAAGCTCTATTTCACTGTCCATTAATTTCACATGTTCATGTGGTTGAACGCAATAGCCCACCCTACTATCTACTAGCGCATATATATATATATATACAAAGCAGTCAGAGCACAAGGCGTCTGCCATCCGAGCAATCGATTTTAAAAGAGACCGTCGTCAACTTCTGTAATGAAAAATGCGTGTATTTTTAACACTTGCTCCGATGACGCACATGGCTTGCTGACCGACTTTGCCTGTACGCCGACACACTTAGCGGATGTTCAAAAGACCATTGTTGGCTGGCTGCGGCGAGAGCCAATAAGATAAGTCATTAAATAAGATGTCGACGATAGGGTAAATTTTGGGTTCGGCTCGGTCTGTGCACTTTGTGACGTGCTCTAAACTGTCGCCGACAAATGGAAAGGGAACGTTCGAGGGGAAGGCCATCATTAAATATTTAATGCTTAGTGATCAATTAATCGTTGGCCATAAAAACAAAGTCGAGGGAGCTGAGAAATGCGTAATATTTTCCTTAAAACAAAGAGTTTTGTCGCATTTAGTGTCCCTTTCCGAGCGGGCGCGCGCGTGCGTGCGTGTAAGGCACAGAAAGTACCGGCTTTATGGTGCATGGTTTTTAACGTAAACCAAGCTTCTTTAACGTAAAGGAAAGAAAAAAGAGCGATCTTATGTAATTACACTCAAGGATCGTCCACAAACAAAAGGAACAACCTGAAAATGTTTCCCCGCACTTTGCCTGGCTGAGAACCCTGAACTTAGGCAGATTTGTATGAACATAGAAAACGTAGCTAACGACAATATCCACAATTTATCGGCCGATCGAAGTGTTATTTTCTTTAGGCCATTCCTGAGCCAAAAATTAAATATCTTTGTGTGCTGAGGGACCATCTCAAACAACACGGTGGAAAACTACGAACAGTTGGGGGAAATAAAGACATTTAGTGTATTTCAGAAAAGGAAAAACGCACGTGTGTTACAGATTTTGGCGCGTGTTTAAGAACCGCAGGTAGTCAAAATTAATCCTCAGCCCTCCATTACGACGCTCCTCATCACCTTCTGTTGCGTCGGCGAGTTCAACTTCAAAATCAATCAATATTAGGCACATTTATTATGAGTTTTGCCGCACAGAATCTGCATGGTGTTTACTGTTAACCTACAAAATTCGCTACCAACAAAATTCGTCAAAAAGTTGGCCAGTACAAAAAGAGTCACGTGACGACAGGCACAGCTCGTGATCATACGCAAGACCCAATGTGTTTGAGCGAAAGCTCTATTACTCTAGCTTAAACGCAGAAATCGACTCGTTCCTCGTTTTTCGCGTTTAATTAACAAACATGCTTTCAAGCAAGTACATAAAAAAATAGTAGATATATTTTCTGTTTATAGTTTAGGACACCCCCACACGTAACATAATATACAGGTCAAATTTTATTCTATACTGGTGAAAGTAATTTGGTATTTACCTTTTTTTTGCACACGTCGGTCCATCCTACTCGGAACTTAGCGGCATGGCACCTGGGCAGTGTGCACCGCTGTAGCAGCGTTGAAGGCTTACGCTATGAAAAAATTCGATCCTCTCCTCTTGTGCGATTGTGTGGAAGTTTTCATTCCGGAGCAGTGCATCGGCGCCGGTCATGTGTTGCAGAATGTCTGAAATATCCCAGAAACTCCACGCACGTGTTAGTCACTGCCGTCTAAGGTTTAGAAATGCCTTTGAGTAAACAAACGTTCAGTTGTGTTGTTTTGCAAGTGCCGCTGCCGTTGCGGTTACAAATTTGGTGCCTGTGGTCGAGTTTCGTCTCTACGTTGCTGTTTTCCTTCGCTTCAAGGAAAGGTTTCCAAAAAACAGCATTTTTTATATGTCCTTGTATGGCAACAGTATCAAGTAACTTTCGTTTTTGTGGTCGACAGAATACCTTGAGAATATATTTACCGTGAGAACATTTACTGTTACAGGGTCTCTTGATTACCGGTATTTATACTTTTATTCTCTAATCCATGAGTGAGAGTGAGTTGGGAAACAAAAAACGAAATACTAACATAAAAAGGTTGATTATCGTAATTTCTCCGGGAAGTTGACTCCAATCACCAGATGTGGGCTGCAATAAACATGGATAAAACGCCTTCGTCTTACCTGCGTGAAAGCCATCTTTGTGACGATGATTCATGCGACTTGAAAAATACAGTCTGAGGAGATGGTAAATTGAGACTGTTTTATGCTGATAAAGTTTTTGAACTGAGTGAAGTGAGACATTTTGCGGTGGGATGATAGGGATGCGAGCCTGATAGTTGACTTCATAGTCGCTATTGCCCCTTGTTGGCAGCTAGACAGAATGAAAGAAAAAGAAGTAATTCTTGAACTGCTGAAGTGTCTATAATTGACTTTTAAGGTAAGGGTTACAATCCGGTGTGCGTCCTCTAAAAGTATTCGTAATACATTCTTGCAGGACCGTTACTCCGGAGTAACAGCGTGGTATGACGGTCTTGGCGCAAGTATCTTAACATGTGAGTAGCTTGTGATATCTCCAATACAAAGTGAGCAGCTCCAACTACTAGTTATGTGGACTCCTCATCCTTACAAGCATTGACAGGTTCGAATGGTGGAAAGTTAGATATTAAAAAGCGCTGGTAATACGGCGTGATATTCATGCAGCATTGCATTTGTAACGTTGAGTTCTAGCAGCCACAACTCTAGCAGTCATTGACAGGAAAATGCACGGTTAAATTGCAAAAGATCGGTGCTAATTTCTGTGAATAAAATAAAAAGCCAAGCCTTTATCTTGCGGATACAATGGAGGTAACGCTGCAGGGTGGGAGGTTACAGCCATCAGCTCAAACACTGTGGTCACTCAGTAAAAAAAACGCTTCATTTACATAACATTTATTTCATAATTACCTGGAGAGGCTCATGAAGTACTAAATGATGAGACATGTTGCCTTTATGACAGCGGTGTTCCGTAAGAGAGTAGTAGGAGTTTATTAAGAAATTCATTAACAGTCCATCCGCTCCCACGAATCAACGACGCCCTTAACTACCTTAACCGTGCGAAGTGCTTCTCTTCGCTGGACCTCGAAACCGGGTATCGGCAATTTGAAGTGGACGACCAAGAGCTAAAGAAAACTGCATGCAGAACGCCGGATGGCCTATTAGAGTTCAAGGTGGATGCAGGTAGGGCTGTGCAGGGCACCAGGAAGGTTATGCTGCTTGAGCAGAGCACAAGTACGAGCAAACAGTTATGGTATAGTGGCTCGTCTCCCTCATCGACGTTGTGCTATCCGCCCGCAGCTTCAACGAGCACGTTGCAGTTGGTGCTAGAAAGAATTTCAGTATCAGGGTTACTAATGAAGCCTGAAAACTGCTGCTTGGCGTCGTCAACGCCGAGGAAGATCCACCTCACCCGCTGAAAACTTGAGCCACCACCGATTTTTGCTGTCGAAGGACAAGAAAAGCTTGCGAGGCTTCCTCGAACTGTGCGAATACAAATGAGGCTTCGTTCAAAACATTGTAAAACACAGTTTTCCACTGTGCTGGGAGGAGCCGCAGCAGAAAAAGCTCTGCAATCTTCGAAAATGGCTCGAGTGGCCGCCCGTGCTTGCACATTAGGACGAGTATGCCGACACAGAAATGCACACCGAGGCAACTGATGTAGGCTTGGGTGCCGTTTTTGCTTTTTCCTGACGTGGAATTTCAAAAGACTGTTTAAAAAAAAACGTTTATTCAGCTTAAAAGGATGGGGTGCTAACCCTGCTAAGTCTAGAAGTTCTCTTGTCCGGGCTGCCTCCACGGTGCGCCGCATCAGGGCGGCTTGGCGCTCCGGTGCGGAGCTGTTCAGCTCGGACTCCCACTGCTCAGGAGAAGAGAAGGAGTCGGGGTTTGGGTGTTTGGGGCAGGAGAAGACAAGGTGGTAGGTTGTAGGTGGTAGGAGAAGACAAGGTGGAGAGAGATTCGACAATGCGGACAGTTGAGTGGGAAGAGAAAAGCACAAAATATTGGATAGAATGATGAGGTTGTAGTAGGTTTCAGTTTGTAGCCGGCGGAGGACGTAAGTTTTGAAAGAAGAAAAAAAATGTTTAAGGCTTGTCAATACGACGGCATCGCCATTTTATGGCTCATTTATTTGCCTGTTCAATAATCGCAGGCCATTCTAGGTGGTAACAGGCCCTCATGAGCTATGTTGGCTCGCCAATTTGAAGGATATGTCTACATCGAGCGATGGAGCCCGAGGCTGCAGGAATTCTGCGTCACCATCGCCCACGAATACGGTATGAACATTCAGATGGCAAATGCTTATCACGCGCACCCGCCGACACACCATTACATTACGCTGAACAAGGCGGCGCTTTCTTCGGCATCGTGACACACAGCGACCTAGCCACTCAGCAGCGTACAGACCCCTAAATGCCTGTTATGATCGATCACTTCGAAGGAACCATCGTATCTGTAAAAAGGGCTTTTAGGGACGCCTACATTACATTCTGCCTGAAAAAACGTGTGGTAGTCAAAGTTCTCGTTGTACGTAGAATAAAAACTTTGACCCTACAACGAGAACAAATATTATGCCCCCTGGCCCCCGCGAGGAAATCTCGGAAGGGTGCCACGACAAACCATCCTCAGGGCACCTTGGTACGGCATCCACGCTCGGGTAGTTCATGAAGTGCTACTGACCCCGTGTTATACGCGAAGTTCCCGACTGCGCACGGAGGTGCCGTGACGGCCAGGGGCTGAACATTCTGCCGGCGACGCCCACCGTCCTTCTACAGCACATTGCTGCACCATCGCGGCCCTTCAGAAGGATCAGAATGGACTTTCTCACCCCGTTCTCTGCGTTAAGAGCCGAGAACAGGTGGATTGTGGTAGCCGCTGACTAACTGATGCGCTACGCAGAGACCACCGTTTATCTTCATCTAGGGGTAGTACACAAGTCGCGAAATTTGTAAAACCAATAGTCTTTCTTGGGCTAGTCTGACGCGTAATATTTGTCTGCATGTCTGTCTGTCCATCTCTCGACTCGGCCGCCCGATCAAACATAACGCCGTTTTTGAGCGAGATGTTTCTTTTCGCAAAGTCATTCATAAACATCTATTTAGCTTGCAATATTAATTCTTGAGCAATAACAACACATTTCGCATATCGGAGGTAAAAAATAAATGAGTAAGTGACATTTGCAGTGGTCGTTTATTTAGAAAATAAATGCATATTTTATTCTAGGCATAGCAAAAGAAATAGTACAGCAACTGCAGAAAAAACCGAGGTACTGGCAGCGCCACCTGGCAGGGGCCAGTTTGAACACGTTTGTGTGCTTCCCATGGACACTACCAGGTAGCGCCACCAGTATCGCCAGAAATATCTTCAGTAATGCGCACTACGGTTTGCATTAACATTCTGTATGGCTATCTGAGAAATTGTGATTTTTCGAATACAGATTGCAGCGAAGCCATGGGCTATTCATGTAAACCAGTTGTTAACTATCATCATCAACGCGCTTGAAAATGAAGAGCAAGAAGAATGCTTCTTCGCGCGAGCGCATGCTACTTCTACTTCTTCTTTAGACGTTCTTTGTTCTATGCCGTCACTGGTGTCGCTCGTCTGAACACCAGCCATATCATGAAAAGAAAGAGCCGTGCGATGCAATGTTGAGTTTACCATGTCTGAGCAACAAAGTTTGCCGTAAGGTCAAAAACTTAAAAGCTTACAAAATAACAGCAAATACAGGCCCACAAGCTTGAAAACACCGACCACTTAAAAGCCTTGAACTTGTGCCCGTTACTGCATAGTACGCAAACGCCCCGTCATAAGCACCGCGGTTACTGCCGTTCAGTTACTGACAGCTAAACGCGCTGCCGGACATGGTGAAATTATTATGAATGCATTTCTTGGAAGTGTCGTTTACATTGCGACTTGGATGGCTCAGTTGTTAGAAAAATTCTCCAGCTGAGACGAGCAACCTGCGCTCGAGGAGGTAACGTAAGCGCCTCAAGCCCACATTTCCAGGTCACTCGGGAATTTGTGGGAGAAGTGAGACGTACGGTGTGATAAGTTGTTTCCATTTTGTAGAATATAGGCGGATCCAACGCAAAAGTAGGAATCAAAGTGGCGCGAAGCTTTCATCGTGGCATACCTTAAGATATGAGTGGTAGAAAAAACAAACAAACCATTGGATGAATAACAGCATTTCTTGTTTTTTTTTTGCCACGGTAGCATTGAGAAGAAAAACAAACAAAAACAAACGTAGCTTCTCCGGGCAAATTGTTGGTGACGCTACCAACCTGCAGTGAGGGAAATGCTTCCTGAAATCAATGATTTGATGTGAAATTGTGTGCAGATTTTATGGCGGAAGGTCTGCTGGGACTCTTGGGATGCAGCACAAAACATTTATATTAGTTTTAGTGAAAACGGAAAAATTCACCGGCCGCTTACGTCTTTTAAGAGATTTGAAGGCAAAAGCCAACGATCGTCGAAGACTTCTTCACTGCTGCATCATGTTTGCGGTGACGTCACCTTCACCTGTGATGCGGCACGCATCCCGATTATTCTTGTTCAGCCCCGGCACGGCACAGGGTTAGTGCTGTAGTTATCCCACTTGGCTGTGGCTCTTGGCCACCCGGATTCAAATAATATGCGAACACAATTAAGCATGCATCTATATGTTACAGTCTTACTTTTTTCACCGCGGCCGTAATTTGGTTCTATTCGTGTAGTCGCCAGCAATGACGGTCATTTTTCGCGTTTGATGAGACGTTTAAGGCTTCCGCTTAATTATTAAGTATGCCGTGTTTTTTAGAGATCTGTGCGGAATTATTCATTTTGAATTTCTCATAGTTTTCTAAAAAAACATATAAAACATCTTTTTTTCACGCCCCTCAAACATTTATGACAACTTACATCTCTACGCATACCTGAGTTGAAATGAACGGGGGTGTCCCATTTTTCTAGAGGTATTAAGGTGAGCCGAGGCACTGATTTGTAAAATGGTGCGCCGTGACTAGTTTGACGAGGAATGGGAGGCATAAAAGCGTGAAATTTTTCTCTTTCACGATTTTTCTATTTCGAAGACGGTGTCAGCTCCAACTGCAAGAATTGTGGAGCGCGCCAAAACTGGGGCTTCCTAGGCAGGCAAGCGTTGCCTGCTGTAAGGTAAAATCTAGCGATGCACGACGCCAGAATTCAGCAGCAGCCCGCTCCAAACCTCATACTAGAGCTAAAAAAATCTTCCCTTTAAAAGACTAGAATAGGTTTTCGGAAATCAAGTCATTTGGCATATCCGGTAGCTTCGCCGTACTCGGTGTCAGTATTACTAGTCATCGCTTAAAGGAGCCATGAAGAGAAAATACAACTTTGTTTAATTTGAAAGAACTAGGATTCAGTATCTTAGTCAGCTCTATTGCAGCCACAAAAGGTGTTTTTTTAACGAAAAAAAGCAAGAAGTATTTAAAAACTTTCAAATTTTGCGCCACAGTGACGTGTTATGAGCAAGAATGACGTCATACGGGCCAACAATAAAACATAATTTTCAGTGCGTTAACTGCACGTTAGCATTCAAGTGATGCGGTCAAATGGAACTAGAGGCCCCATTACAGACGTCCAGTCATGTGTCGTCGCGACAGGTCAGTTAGGAGGCCGCCAATCGCACAAACAAGGTTCCGTGACGTCACAGAATAGTTGCGGGAAATTGGCTAGGGTGTCGCGACTGCTTGACGCGTTTTCTTTAATACCTCCGTAATTTGTTCGAAGATTGCGATGATATTGGTATCATTGTTATCGGGACTACGCAGTCTTTCTAATAAACCCAACTTGTATTTTGTCTTCATGGCTCCTTTAAAGGGGTAATGAACACAAAATACAAGTTTCTTTATTAGAAAGATTTCGTATTTTATAGTACCCTCAATGCTTGTCCGGATGCAAAAGATGTTTTATTCACCGAGAAATTATTCAATTTAAGTTAAAATTTTGATTTCCCCTCTAAATTGTGTGTTTTCGTGGTCTGCATTGATATCACAGGAACCGAGCGCGCTGCAGCCGAATGCAAATCTAGTTCACCGCTAATGAACCAAGATGGCGCCACCACCCCGCAGCAAGGCATTTTCTACTTTTTACTTTGTTTTTGACCCTATTTAAACCTGGCTTGCTTTTGTTTAGGAAGAAAATAATCGTTTCGTGAAACACAGTGCTCGCTCGACCAATGTGGTCACGTAAGACACCGTTTCTTGCATCAAACGTACAGAGTCGTATGATACAACCCCAAATCCCAGCATTGCTGCGCGTATGAACGAAGCATAGTGCGCGCAGTACCAACAGCTGTGCGCATCAGTACTTTATGTTTACGTG
This sequence comes from Haemaphysalis longicornis, assembly GCF_048455015.1. Classification (NCBI taxonomy): domain Eukaryota; kingdom Metazoa; phylum Arthropoda; class Arachnida; order Ixodida; family Ixodidae; genus Haemaphysalis; species Haemaphysalis longicornis. Next base: position 28,865,465 of record NW_027526204.1, on the reverse strand, counting down.
TGCTTTCATAACTTACACTGTTTTTCTCACCATTCTTACTGCTTTAAAGAGAATGTGCCCTCAATAACGCGCAAAAGCTCGTTCGGAAACCTTAGGCTCTGCCTAATTGGCGTTTGCTTTTGCCAGCCTCCGCCAATAGCAGAGCTGGCTGGTATGACATGATAGGTCCTGTTGCGGGAAATGAGCTAGTTGGTCGTAAGGCCATTTCATTTTTGCCTAATTATATAGCTTCTTTGAGAGAAGTTTACGTTAAATGTGGTGTCTGTATGCTTGTAACGAGGCAATCTATTGAATGAACAAAACTAGCATTTTGCTTTCACAGCCCCTTTAACCTGAGACCGAAGCACCATTCGTGCTACTATCTGGGTGTTCACTAGAGACGTGCTTTCGAGAAATCTTCATCCCGATAGTACGTGTGCGGTTTAGCCTTGGTGAGTGGGTGCTGACGTCAGCTGTGGGACCCGCGCCGTTCTTTGCCGCCACATTCATGGAGAGTGTATCTGCAGTTTCTGGGCTCGCATTCACCAGTTAGATTCTTGAGTGCTGTGATGAACTGCTTTCTTTCACTTATCTATGAGCTCGTTATGCCCCTGAATACGACAGTGATTTATTCTGCAAATAATTAGTTGGCAGCCCGTTAGAGTAACTCGTACAGCGCTCGAACAGCGCGAAAACAGAGGTACGCGAAAGGAAGAAGTGCTGTCGCTAGTTTTGTCCTGCTTGGGCGCTGTTCTTCCGCATATTCCAACGGTATCAATCATACTAAACTGTCACTTTTTCTGGGCATGTCCTCTCCTCAAGCTCATTTGCGAAAAATAATGGTTAGAGCTGCCTCATAACTTTCCTATGAAGTGCTCATAGTAATCTATTCTTCAAAGCTTCATAAGCTGGGGCATGCAAGAGCATACAAAGAGTAGTCAGTGAGTCAATGAATGAATTATTTGGAGAAGAGGAACTGGCACGGTTGTCCACAGGAAATTGTGCGCGTATTCTGAAACCTCTGTAGCTACTATGAAGGCTTAAAGTGCTAATTACATAAAGAATACCCCGTACGTTCTTGGGGGGTTTGGTCGATGCTTTATATGTCGTAGTGTACACTATTTTTGAAGATACTCCGTGCTTGACGGAGGTTCGGGATTTTGTCCGTTTTTTACAGAGGAAACCTTCATATGTGAAAGATAGCTAACACTTACTGGAACAGTTATGGTACTTACACAACTTGCTATCCTGGCATTTATGGTTGCCCTGGTAAGTGTTGCTTCAGGCATTTGTTTTCTTACAAGTACCTAGCTTATAAAATAAAAGGTTGATAGGCTATATGTTATTATATAAGGCCATCCGCTAAAAATGCAGCAATGTCGGAATTATTAACAACTAGCGGTAGTAACCGGCATAACCCGTCGAGCCAGTGTGCTAATGACACTATTGGGTATAACACGTCTAAAGGACGTGTTATGTCTATTAGTGTCATCATTGATTGTTATTGTTTATTGTTGTTCTGGGCTGCTTAGTTTATTGAGCCCATTCTCGCAGACGAGGCTCTATAAACAAGTTGCGACGATCCGTACACGATCAGGAATTCTGAAGAAGTGATTAGTATTTTAAAAAGCAATGAGAAGAAAAGTTTAAGTGGTTTTCACTTGATAATAACGGCTTATTTTATTCGTTGCCTCATGCTGGTATTCTTCGTTTTCTTGAAGATGTCATTGACAGGTATGGTGATGTTGCCTTCCAAAATACGTCTGGCAAGAGTGTTTCCGGTTTTTTAGAACTACTTGATGAATACCTAAGTAGAGCTTACGCGGAATGCGACCATGGCACTTACCTGCAAAGAAAAAGCATTTCTATAGATTCTTGTATTGCCTCTGTAATTAGAGCTTTGTACATTCGATCCTGCAGCAACGCCCTGTCCAAAGACTTGGTTTATCCCAGTACTGTATTATTTTTTCAGTTTTAGATGACTTTTAATACTGATTGACGCAGCCTACGGGCATGTTGCAAGCTTCTTTAATAGGGCTTGATCAGTTTTTAGCAAATATCGTAGCCCTCTGACTTTAACGCACGAGTTTCCCCAAAGGAACAGCATAAAATGTCTTGATCGCAGGATCTTTTCTACCTGGCTTTACGAACCGTTTGCCATGAAGGTCCTGTTACCATTTAGTGCTGCGCATTCGAAGCTGGCTAAGAAAGGCATTTTGCGGTTGGGATTCAGCAACGTTTTAGATAAACCATGCGCCCACACGATAAAAGAAATCTTTAGCAAGCAAGAGGAGCAGCTTTCTGCTTCGGGTTTTCAGTGGGTGACGGTTTGGCCGCAAATCATAGACTTGAGGCAAAAAACCAAGGACACGAGCGAAACGCTGATGAACCCCGTATTAAAAGATTGGCAATGCCGCATTTGCACAGAATATTACATAACATTAAAACGGTTGGAAAGCGCGCAAAGGTTGACGTTTTGCTAACCGTACCAAATAAGCTATCGCGGCTCAGCAAGCAGACAAATCCAGTTCCTCCAAAACCGAAAGGGTGCTCGATAAAGCATGAAAATCAATTTTGTAGCATGCGCAGTATGCGTGGAGTACCCCTTTCCGACTCGGTGTGGCAAGCAATGCGTATGCAAAACCGGTCGATGCACAACTGCAGATTGAGGGAGCACAACTATTAAGTGCGGCTGAAGCAGGGACATATTGGGCAGTACTGTCGTGATTGTGGATGCGTGCCTTGTTTTCGAACAGCAATATTTTGCTAAAAAGCAGGAACCAAACAACCAGACAAATAGTGGAAGCAGTAGCAATTTTCAAAGCCGGAGGTGAATGCATTAGTTAATCATCAATTGCTTTATCGCCAAAGGAGATTGCTTGTTTGTAATCCCGTGGCTCGGGAAGGGGGCGATAAGAATCGTCGTGGTATATCAAATTTATGTTTCCTTGTTTTTAGTTTGTGTCACTTAGGATGGCTCTTTTTATGTACTGTATCTGTATCAGTAACGTATATTAGTAAAAATCAATTGGATAAATGAATGAGTGAAAGTTTTATTGGAGAATCTTTAGAAACACCCATTTTAGCCCGAAATTGCGAAGTAAACTCGATAGTGTTGGTTAGGGCGAAATCCAAATATACTTTTTATATTCTTAAAGCACAGACATATCAGCTTAAAGCTCTTCGATTTGTGAACAGGTGACCGAGACAATCTCAAATTTACAAAAACACAATTTTGCCCTTTTTATCGGTTACGAGTGCAATTTCCGAAAATCCCGCCTTAGCGAGCACCTACACTTTTACGCAAATGTACTCGCGACATTTCGAGTCTCTAGACCTACCATTTTTGGCTGGGTGTTGATGAGTCAGTCAGTGAGTCACTCAGTCAGTCAGTCAGTCAGTCGGACACATCTCTTTATAGGTATAAATTTAGGTCACAATATGGCCTTGTGGGAATGTCAGCCATATAATGTTAGGCATATATTTATAGACCCACGTAGTTACGCATAAAATACGCACGGTCTTTTGTCAAGAATACCGCTTTAAGAAAAAGGATTTTCGGCCATTTTTGCTAGCAGCTCATTTCAAGTGCGTATTAACAAAAAACTGCTCACGTACTGTAAGTAAACCGCGTCAATACATAGCGTTACACATATTGATACTTTTCACTTACAGAGTTGCCCGAAAGTTCATAAGAGGCCATTTTTCGTCATGGGACACATGGCCAATACTCTGCATGAAATAAATGATTTGATGGCTCTAGGCGCGAACTCCATAGAGGCTGACGTTGTGTTCGCCTCCAATGGAACTGCTGTGAAGCTTCACCACGAAGATGGCTGCGACTGCGATCGAAACTGCGACCAGAAGACGGAAATTAGGAGGTACCTGTCTTTCCTAAACAACGCCGTCAGCAAAGGTGAGAAAAGTAGTTCTATCATTATTCTAGTACTTTATTGAGCGAAAGATTAAATATTACGGAACAATCTCGAGCGAGAAAGATACCCATTTCCGAAAGATTTTACGAGACGGCCGCAGTTCACTCCTGTCGCCTGTTTTTACTTGTTCTTGGTGGTCGATAATTAGTTTTAGTATAAACTTTCTTCAAACTCAAGTTTTGTCTCTGTAGCGTGCACGAGTAAAAAGTGCCTCAAGTGAAGGTGCGGCAAGGTTAATTGACATGTAAGTGTGCTAAAAGTAATGTGCTCTGGGCGAATGAATATTATAATATGTTTCTTCGCTTTACCTACTCTAAAAGGCGGACAGTATGAGGGAAGGATGTTACTCTTCTACGCCGACACTAAGACGAAAGGCGTTCACAACAAGTATCAAGCTGGAGTGAGATTTGCGGAAACCCTCATGAATTACTTATGGAACGGTGGTAAGCTTTGAACGTTTTTGGTCCTTACCAGTGCTTCTGAAGAATTTTGATATTTTATTGTATATTACATGTTTGCCGCAATGTGACACAAAATATCTAGTTTAGCAAATCAAACGAGAAAAATTGTAATAAAGGAAACAGTCGAGCTCTAGTGGAAAGGAGTTTTGTATGCAAGTCGTGCTATAATTAAAAGAGGGCAACAAGGGGAGAAGATGCTCGCGAAAAACCGTGCCATTTGATGGTTCGGTCGGCGTTAGGCAAGCACGGCCGCTCGGCATGGGAGTGGAGATGGTGGTTAAAGATACCGACGCTGATATCTTGCGTGGATCGAGAAGAATTACATATTTTCTCCCGCTTTGCTTCCCACAAAAATTACTTTTGTGTTAATTACTTGAGATGAATATATCCCCACTATTTCCATCTGTTAAAACCGACGCGAACTTCCCAGTGGCTCTGCGGCCAAACTGCACTTTCGTATTTACCCTAGCTGTGCAACAACCGCTTCAGCGAAGGCAGGGTTGCAGACACAACCTACAGTCAGGAGGACTTTGATAGCTGTTGCCAGCGTAAGGCATATAGCTGCCAAATTCAAAATGCGGAAGTAGACTGAAGTGCCCTAAGCAATTTTTGATCATGTCGTATTCAACATATCTTTCTCGCCATCATGCCGACTACAAACGTATGAGTTTTCATTTCTTATATACTTTGCTTTAATACAATAAGTGCCCCTTAGGTTATCGCCCCTGCTTATTAATTTCATTTGATCTTAAATCTGCTATAGTGTCGGAGGACTAAGTGTAGTTCTACAGTGAGTTTCTATATTTTTGGTAGGAGGGACGAGACAATGATTTGAATTTCCTGTGGATCGGTAAATGAAGTGAAACTCGGGCAGGTAGAGGGGCGAGCGGTTGAGTCGAAATGATAGTTTTTCGGAACAGAGAGCAGACAAAGTAAATGGTTTTCTCCCGTAACCACTTCAATGTGTCGACCGGTAATGTAATGTTGGAAGTTTCCTGATAATGATCATGATGATGATTAGAGGCCCTCCGTTTGTGTAGGGACGTCGGTTGTGACCAACCGACTTGCCTGTGTTATTCTACTTGTTGCCTACCCTTCACGTCCTAATGGGCTATCCTCCACCCCGGTTTTAAACTTTCATCGCTTCCCGCCTGTCGTTCCTGCCCTTGCACTCCTGTTGACCGCCCTCCTCCCCCCCCTCTGATTCTATTTCGGTATATTACTAATCCTGCGTCCCACTCTCTTCCCTACTTTTCTTCAACCACCACTCCAAGCGCCTTTTCCTCACATCTATGGCCCTGAGGTTGAGGCTCCCCCTGACACCAAATCCCAAAGCATCCGTCAACGTCGCTTGCCCATCGCGCTGTCGCGGTGGTATCTCGGTATCTCTGTGCAGTCTATGACAACACACCCTACGGTTTCCCTATCTCTGCCGCAGCATACACAAGTTTCGTCCTGTTGCCGGTAGTTAGCCGTGTATGCCCGTGTTCTCAGACACCCCGCCCGTGCTTCAAATGCAATCCACTGCCTCGCACATTAAACCTTCCTTCTTGATTTCTAGATTCTCTGTTCTATATGCCTCTAGAGTTTTTTTCCCTTCTGTTCTCTGTACCGAATTCGTCACCGCTGCTGCATTTACCTGGTTTTTTGTGTATACCCCACCTTCCCTAATAAGCGCCACCTACTCTCCTTATTCTTGAAGAGCTCGACTGCACCTTCGTTTGCGCGTAAGAGCACGTCTAGCGTGCGTAACAGCGTATCCTTCAAAAAACGGGTTTTCTATTCGGGAGACAGAAATCTATGTCGACGCCTGGGATATCAGGGCAGCTGTGCAGCGGTGCGCAGGGGTGCAAAATGGTGAAATAATATTTCCCGGTAACTATTTCCCGGTAACTATCATTTTGGACTGGTGGCCAGTGTGGATGTCGGTTCCTTCGCCGAGAAGCCGCAACAGGTTACATATTCAATGCAGTTATATTCAATGCAAAGAACCCAGCGAACTGGCGGAAATACGTGCTGAGTTCTCTGGACTCCCAGATGTTGCTACCCTGTCTTCTCAAATTCCTTCGCGATATGCAAAAATGCTTTAATAGGGGCACGTGCATTTTGTAATTGAAGTTCAATTAGGCCTCAAGATATGAAGCAGTGAAACAAGGTCGCAACAATGAACACATGCGCGGTTAGCAATTACGGTAAAACTCATAGACACCGTTGGATTATTGCGTTTTTCGGACAGAAAAAAATTGACGCACTTCAAACTAAGAGCCCGAAGACATCCAAGTTGGCGGCCAACTACGCCTATCCTTGGTTCAGCTAAGTTTATGCATGGGCATGGGCATGGTTCTGTTTGGAAACTAGGCCAAATTTTCTGTGTGGTGTCATCGCTAGCCCCTTTCCCCCCTTCCCCAAAGAGCAATGAGCTCTTGGTGATTAAAGTATTGGCAATGTACGCTTGTCTACCGGCTTTGCGGTGAAGCTCCAAGAGTAGCGAAGGGTGCAGCGGGACGAGCGTTTGCTCAAAATCTTTGAACTCGTTCGGTGGCTACCACTTGGCTTGTGTAGTCTGGTGTGTGGGACGCTAATAAATTGATGGATTAACGATATCGCTTATCGGCCTTTCGGCTCGTTTTATTTTGGAATTATATTTTCTCTTACCTCCTTAAGAACTGCACCACTCGTTGCCTCGAGTGATAGAGGGAACCACACCATGACGCGTTTCCAAAACCATGCTTGTACCGCGTGTATCGTGCAATCCATCAACCGGTGGCGATACGAATCTCGCACGAGCCTGGTGAGGCAACGCTACGGTAAAGCTGGGGTGCCGGCTCGCACTACCACGTCATGGTTCGGCGAGCTTTTTTGCGCACGTTCACCGCCGCAACCACCAGCGTAATCAGCATCGCTGTTAAAAAGGGGAAATGCGGCACGCGGAACTTCCATAAAAAACAGCTTGGACGTTTGTATGTGTATCTCAGGCGAAGCCAGCCGTGCTCTGTTTGGTCTTCACTTAACAACTCCATGTCCTGATCCATCCCCGCTCCTCAAACTCGTGAGCGCACACCAGCCCAATGGCCGCAGCTACCAGCAGGAATCGTCTCGAAGACGCCCCGAAGAAGTTTTGCGTCTAAGCTTGCCACCGTGCGAACCTCAGTTTGTCGTTCTGTCGGTATCCAGATAGCACTTTTTGGCAGCCTATTCAAAATGACTAGCGATTACAGAGCGGACATGTAGAGGGGAGCTGCGTTACTTAACGCTCGTAGTCCCCGGTAGGTGTCTTTTGATTTGATTGATTGATTGTAGGGTTTAACGCGCTGACGCAACGCAGGCGATGAGACGCGTCGTAGTGGAGGGCTCCGGGTTAATTTTGACCGCCTGGGGATCTTTAACGTGCGCCGAAATCTCGCACACACGGGCGTTTTTGCTTTTTGCCTCCATCAGAAAAGCGGCCGCCACGGCCGGGAATCGAACCCGCGTCCTCGTGTTCAGAAGCGCAACGCCTTCGCCACTGAGCCACCGCGACACGTCATAGGTGTCTTTTGGTCAGTGTTTTATACCTGTCTGCACAGCGATAGTTCTCGTGTTACCACCTTTAAATTACAAATACATCCAAATGCAGGCCGTTACAGTGAGATACAAACAAAACAATCAGATAAAAACATAAAGTGCCGAACTCTCATTTTTAGGCCTCTCCTTATCCAGCTCGATTGGAAAATGCTAAAAATGGCAGATGACCTTTTCCTGAAATATTTGTCTCACGTCTCTCGGTACAAATATCACAAAAAACGAAGCATTCTTTGTGCAGCAGATATTTTTGCACACTTTCTTTTGTGCGAAAAACGTTAAACCGCATCAAGCGAGGATCTCCCTTAAGAACAAGCACGAACCAAAACGGAGATAGAGGAAGTTGGACGCAAGGGCAGCCGCGGGTCTAACAAATAAATATGTAGAAGGGTTCTATTTTTATTGCTTTTTGTTATGTGTATATATTCACCCTTCTTGATATTAAACTTTAGTAGCAGCTGTCCTTGTGTTCAACGTCCTCTGTTTCCGTTTTATTTTGCGCTAGTTCCATGCACAAATATGTCTCTCCAACTAACTGAACTTGCTTAAAAATGCTTTTTGATTTCCTTTATTGTCGTTGTGATCACGATCTGCGAAAACATTCATGTGTTCCGAAGCGCATATCGATGTGGAGGAGCAATTTTAACGCTACCGTTCCCGCTTTCCTAATGTCACCGAGAACGTTCACAGAATTGAGCGTTTACGACTGTCACTGCAGTCATAACGTCACCTTTGACGCGTCCACTGCAGGTGAGAGCGCAGGACATGTTGTTCTTTTGGAAGCGGCGCTGTCGGTGCAATTACACAAAAAAAACGCGAATTCAACACCACCGACCATGCTATCGCGCGTGGCACTGTTAAATTACAGTTACGTCTCTGTCGGCTCCGGTTTGGGAGACAAGATTTTGCACAGATCGGCATTATTTTTCTTATACCTCTTTATGTTCTGGGAAGTTTATCACTGGCACATATGCCGAAGTGCCCGTTGCTTAGCCAAAGAAATCAAGCCAATAAAGCAGGCACAGTGTTAGTGCTTCGTCAGAAATTCTCAGGAGAAGCATATGACCTAATGTTGATTTATGGACTTTTATGAATTTTAATTCACTGGAATATGACTTCGAAAAGTTATTTAGTTCCAGCGCAGTATTTTTTAAATACCTTTGTCTAAAATAACACCAAAATTTCCACGGGTAAGGTAAATCATCACGACTATTCTTGAAAATAATTGCTGGCAAGCCCTGTTTGCTGGATATTATTTTTTGAAGGGAAGCAACCCTCTGTGACGCAAAAATAGAAGTTTTCTCACACGCCTGATCAGATACAGAATAATTATTTGCACAATAAGCATGTCTCTCCCGGGACATTCACCATAGGTTTCTGATACGTCTTCCATGTTAAAAAAAACGCTGTAATTAGTTTAAGATGTAATCGGTTTGGATACCTTTGTAAAGTAAAATGACTTGACGTTATGAAAGCTTCGCCTTGAAAATTTTTTCTCGTTTTTTTTTGAGGGTGTTTGCACCAAGCGAGTGAATTAGAAAGAAAACAACAACAGCTGCGCCCCCTATTGTACCCGAAACCATACCCGCAGTTCCTTACAGGTACATGCTAAACGTCATCGTTGGAATATTCGGCGCTCACAACAAAGACCTCTTGAAGGGTGTAATTGAAAGGTTATCAAAGGCTAGGAGATCTTCATGGTACCTCGACCATCTGGGTAAGCATTATTACCACGAGCACACTTCACCTGTTGAGAGAGAAAGAGAGAGAGAGAAAACTTTATTTCAGCAAGTGGTTAGGGGAGCCCGGTGGCCACCTGCCGAAGGCTGGTGGCGACTTAGGTGGCTCTTTTTGCGGTGGCTTGTATGTCCAGTAAGAGCTACCCAACGCCTCCCTCCAGTGCTCGCTGCTGGTAAAAAGAGGGAAGACGGCACTCACATATGAATTGGCTTACTGAGGCGTGCTCCCCAAAAAGCGAGCATGCTGAAGAAGGAAAATTCGGTTGGATGGATGTGATGGAGGCGAGCTATGCTTGGGAATGCGTTCATTTGCAAGAGCCGTCAAATACGCGCCTGGCTTATGATAAAGAATGAATAAGGCGGTGGAAATTGTCGACTGTTGAAACTCAGGGCTGGATAATGCTCTGTAAGTTGGAAGTGTGAGGAGGAGGAGGACGACGTGGAGGAGGAATAAGCATTTATTCAACTGTATTAGTTCCCGTGTATGAGGCCTCCTTAGTCCAGGAAGCCTTGGTCCTTGGCTGCCCGGCGGGCCCCATCCACCAGTCGTTGCTGGTCTTGAGGGCGTGAGCTGGTCAGCTGGTCCTCCCACTGCTTCAGTGTTGGGTTTGGTTGGGGGGTTAATGATGGTGATTGTCGCCACTCCCAGACCATATGGTAGAGTGTTGGGTGTGGGGCAGTGTTGACAAGTCCGAGTGTATGTTGTTATGTAGATGGCATGGAGTAGTGTTCTGTGGGGGTAGGTGTTAGTTTGCAGCTGCGTGAGGGTAATGGCGTCCTCTCGGGTTATGTTGGGGGGTGGTGGAGGGTAAATGCGGCGCTGCAGTCAGTAATGGGCGAGGACATCCGTGTATCTTCTTGGAATGTCATCGCTGGAGGTCATCGATCTGTCTGCCAACGAGGGAAAGGCCCGGAAGGTATGCTCGCTGGCAGTGCCGCATTATTTCCCTCGAGGGATGCGTGGCCTGGGGTCCAGACTATGCGGAGTTCGGGTGGGCTTTGTAGATTGTTCAGGATGCGGATGGCTTGACCAGAAACACGACCTAGTTGTTGATTGCGGCAGGCGGTTTTGTAATCTCTGATGACAGTGAGGTAGTCTGAGCCCTTGGTAGCAGCGAGGGCGATGGCAATTTCCTCTGCAGACTCTGTGTCAGGGACTGGGACTGTGGCCGACGTGAGTTTTGTGCCATGGTTGTTGACAACGCTGATGGCATGCGCAGACTTTCGAGGGTACCGGGCAGCATCTGTTTAGCGGACCGCTGGTTTGTTGTCTCCGTAAGATTTTCTGAGGGTGATGACCCTGGCCTTTCTTCGGTATGCATTGAATACGGGGTGCATATTTTTGGGGATTGGAGCAAGGGTAATAAGTTGCCGTAGAACCAGGGGGATGCGCTGTTTACTATATGATGTCTCCTGTGCATCGTAGCCAAGCCGACGTAGCGTATGACGACCCGATTTGATTAGTTTAAGTCTTTCGAGTTGGCTGATTTTGTGAGCTTAAGCGAGTTCCTCCCAGGTGTTGTGCAGACCAAGTTTCATTAGCTTGTCGGTAGAAGTTGTCGGAGGTAGACCAAGTGCAAGCTTGTAGGCCTTCCGGATAAGGACATTCAGTTTCGCGCTCGCTATTCTTGAAACTGAGGTATGGAGTGCCGTAAGTAATTCTACTGATGATTAGGGCTTGGGTCAAGTGTATTATGCCCTGCTCTTTGAGACCATGGCGTCGGTTGCTTACGCGGCGAATGAGATGGGTGACTTGAATTACTTTTTCTTGAACTTTTTGGATGGTTGCAAGGCCTGCTCCGTCTCTTTGCAATTTTAAGCCGAGAATCCGTATGGTATTAACCAGGTGTATGGGGTTACCATTGACTGACAGTTCAAGGTCGGGTATGGGGGCGGGTGGCCGACCTCTGCTGCGTTTCTTGAACAGTAAAAGGTCTGATTTGTCAGGGGCACAGGAAAGCCTGCGAGCCCGGAGGTATTCTTCCGTGATGTTTATTGCTGTATGGAGTGCGTCTTGTTCTCCTACTGAGGCTGTACGCGTCCAGATAGTTATGTCGTCTGCGTAGGAAATACTAATATATTGTTATTATTTCGTATTTGGGGACGTCTGCTTAGGTTGCAAAAATATTTTGTGGCAGATAGGTTTTGCGACGTTTCTGTACCCTTAAGCAATTGTGGCCATTGTAAGCTCACATAGGCATGTTATTTTGTAAGGCCCCCACAATAGCTGCTCATTTCTTTGTTGTATGAAGCACTAGCGAGATAACTCAGTGTTGTCCAGGTGTACCACTATGATACAGTAATGGGTGCACTGCTTACTCATGGCAACTATAATGCGGTAGGTGTAAAGAATGCCCACCAGTCATGGTCTCTTACGAGAGGCGTATGGCTGTAAAAAGTCTGGAAAGATGGCGACCGCTATGCTCTGTGCGAAGACTGAAGTGAACTTCGAGAGAAGTGTAACTTAAAAAAAGTTAGCCCCATCTTCCCGAAGGGAACGCTGAGTAGATGCGGAGCATCTCGGTGTTCCGTTGTGTTTCCGTTGTGTTCGTAGAACTTCGTCGGAAGAACGGAGTGAAGTGGAGTCAACCTCAGCAAGCGCTGAACTGAACGCGCGCAGCGCGCTACCCTATTTACAGTTAAGGTTGGACAGAAGACAAGAGGAGGAGAGATGCGCAAGCGCCGAGCATTCGCGCCGACGAAGCTCAGGGTCCGCCGCTCGCTTCAATCGTTTGCGATCAGCGTCGCGTTCCCTTCGCTGCGCAGCTTTGTCTTCAGTTGACGTAGCGTTGCTGTTAGTTTGTTGGGTGGTGCTGACGCTTTCTTGCGCCAACCCACTAACTGACGGGACTGTTGCTTCAACCCCACTTCAACGGAAGAACGGAGTGAAGTGGAGTCAACCGCAGCAAGCGCTGAACTGAATGCGCGCAGCCCGCTACCTGATTTACATTCAAGGTTGAAGGAGAGGAGACGAGAGGAGGAGAGATGCGCAAGCGCCGAGCATGCGCCGCGAAAGCAGAAGGGAGAACGCGGGAAAAGCGAAAGCGAAGTGCAAGCAGCCGGTACCAGAGAAGTGGCGGGAGTATCGCGCAGCTGTGGGAGAGAGGGAAGGAGGAGAGTTGCGCATGCGCAGCGTGAGTGGGGAAGCCGACGCGGGGCATGCCCACGCTAAGATGCTCCGCATCTAAAAAACCATGCTTGCTGCTTATACACTCCATGGGAGAAAACCGTCAAATTAGTTTATGGACAACTTTATGGGAAGCATGTATAGGCAAAAACGAGTTGAATATATCCACGGGCTGAATAGTTATTAGTATATCTGTAAAAACAGGTAAATTATCGGAAATCCTGATTCTCTCTGTTACTTGGCTGTTATGGAAAAATCTTGTAAGAAAGTTTTGTACGTTTGAGCGGTTTTCGATATCAACAAAAACTTTCTCGATAAATTAACGCGCCTCCGATGCATACAAAAGCTTCTCGAACAATCGTTTGACGCTGCTAACTCTCTCATATGTGTAATTGTTGAAACGTTCAGCCATATTGAGCTCCACCACCATAATATAAATTCGCTTTTGGAATTACAAGTTGTTACAACCAGCAGTTTCGCTTGGCGTTCACATCAAATGTTAAGCCTTTTCGGCCAGTCATTGGTGGAAATTCAAAAAATCTGTTCTGCCATTGTGGCGTCGTCGCAGGGCGAAATCCTCAAAATTAGTTTTGTGCATTTGTATTAGTAGGGTGTCTTAGCACAAACCAATTGGGTAAATCAATCAGTGAAGCTGTTGTTTCTGAATCTTTAAGAGCACCTATTTTGTTCCAAAAGACAGAATCGCCCAGAGGGTTGGTTAGAGAGAAACCATAAAACTACTTTCGAGATATTCTCATAGGCTACACACATTAGCAATAACCACTTTAATGTTAAACGGTTGAGTGAGATTTTCATTAATTTTTGAAAACACGATGTTCTCTTTTTTATGGGTGAGGAGGACCATTAAAAATATCCCGCATACTATACCCTAGTCCATGACACGATCGTACTCCCTAAATTTCAAGTCGCTAGGTTTATCAGTTTTCGGTTGTCATTCGTTAGTGAGTGAGTGAGTGAGTGAGTGAGTGAGTGAGTGAGTGAGTGAGTGAGTCAGTCAGTCAGTCAGTCACTCAGTCAGTCAGTCACTCAGTCAGTCAGTCAGTCAGTCAGTCAGTGGGGCACATCTGTTTGTAGGTATAGATTGTAGGTATAGATAGATCTGTTTGTAGGATATAAATATCCCGCATACTATACCCTAGGCCATGACACGATCGTACTCCCTAAATTTCAAGTCGCTAGGTTTATCAGTTTTCGGTTGTCGTTCGTTAGTGAGTGAGTGAGTGAGTGAGTGAGTGAGTGAGTGAGTGAGTGAGTGAGTGAGTGAGTGAGTGAGTGAGTGAGTGAGTGAGTGAGTGAGTGAGTGAGTGAGGGAGTGAGTGAGTGAGTGAGTGAGTGAGTGAGTGAGTGAGGGAGTGAGTGAGTGAGTGAGTGAGTGAGTGAGTGAGTGAGTGAGTGAGTGAGTGAGTGAGTGAGTGAGTGAGTGAGTGAGTGAGTGAGTGAGTGAGTGAGTGAGTGAGTCAGTCAGTCAGTCAGTCAGTCAGTCAGTCAGTCAGTCAGTCAGTCAGTCAGTCAGTCACTCACTCAGTCAGTCAGTCAGTCAGTCAGTCAGTCAGTCAGTCAGTCAGTCAGTCAGTCAGTGGGGCACATCTGTTTGTAGTTATAGATTTGCACTATTCTTGCTCCACCTTAGGTTCGGCCATGGGTAGCACTCAGATCTCTTCGAGAATATACCAGGGATACAAATTTTAGATACCTACTTCCTGCGGAGCTTTTCATTTCTTTCGAAATTACAGCTTCACTTTATGGGTTGCTTCTACATACCGCCGCTTTTTACCGCTTGATCTACTGTGTTCATGGCTTAAATTTCCGGCGATGACACGCCGGCTGCACTAGTTGGGTTTCCATACTGTTACCCAACTCCTGCGAGCTTTAATGTGTATTCGCGGTGTTCTCTTCAATAACTACATCTTTGTTACGAAATTTCAGCGCGAATTATATTCTACGGCGTCGCCTGTATGTACAACACTGCTTCGCCTGCATCACTTTCCCATAAAACGAGAGGGACAGATACAGTGAAAGAGAAACAGGCAGAGCTACAAAGAGCAGATTATGATGTAAGCAGTCTTTGGGAGAGAGCGACGTATACGGTATATGAGACAGTCCAGCGGGCCTTAGCTCGAAAGGCACGCCAGGAGTGAAGCGGGACCACTGGATTTGCGTCTGACTACAGGTTAGAGAATTTTAGCGTGTCAACAGTATTGCGGTATAGATTTTATATATGTACGCCTCGACTACTGCGTGAGAGAGATATCCGATGAAATAGAATGCGCTAACTAAGGACGGACGAGCAGAAGGCAGACACCACACTGCGCTGTATGGTGTCCCCTTCTGTTCGTCTGTCCTTAGTTTGCACATTTTATTTCATCATGGCAAACTCCGATCAGACTGCTTTGATATATACCTGTTTGGTGGGGACAGAGCGGATCACACAAATATCTGTTAGAATTACAGTGTTGAACAAGGCCTCAGTCGTGCGACTGTCTTAAAGGGACCACGCAGGCAAAATGCCAGTTGGTTTCATTCGAAAGATTTGGGGTTTTGTAGTGCCCTCAGCGCTTGTCCGGAAGCAATCAATGCAAGTTAACATTTTAAATCGTGTGTGTTCGTAACATCTGCAATGATAACAAATGTAGTGAAGCACGGCCTCCGCGATCGGCTTCTGGCAGCGCGCCGTCGGCGCCCCGCCGCAAGCCGATCGCGGAGGCCATGGCTGGAGCATGGTCTCCGAGATTTCTCCGCGCCCATTGCGGTGGGTGTTCTCGGAGGCCATGGTCGGAGACCCTTATTTACGTTTAGGAAACCCAAATGGCGCCACCATACTGTGGCGGGACCTTTTTCTGCCTTTGTTTTGTTTTGGCCATATTTGGACCTGCCTTGTTTTCCTTAAGGTAGAAAATATTCGTTTCGGGAAACATCGTGTTCGCTCGACAAATGGTCACGTAAGACACCGTCGCTTACGCCAATCGGCCAGTGTTGTCTGAGACAACCCCAAGGCTCCGCTGTGCTGTGCAGCTAAAACAGAATATTGCGCGCAGTACCAATAGCAGTACACATCGGTACTTCTAATTTTACGTGTACTTTCGTAACATCACCTGTTTACGAGTTTACCCCAACATTCTTTCTGCAATATAAATCATGTGCCCTTAATCTCAGCGCAAAAAGCTCGTTCGGCAACATTATAAGCCCTGTCTAATTTGCGTTTGCTTTTTTCGGCCTCAGCCAATCGCAGAACTACCACGTAATACATCATAGGTTCTGTTGCGGGAAATGAGCAAGTGGGTCTCATTGGCATTCCATTTTTTCGTAATTATGTAGCTTATTTGATCGAAGTTTACGTGAAAAGTAGATCAGTATGATTGTAACAAGGCACTCTTTCAAATGATCCAAACTTGCGTTTTGTCTGCACGGCTCCTTTAATTCTGTGACTTGTAGCTTCCCAGTGCCGTAGATTCTACGCGAACTCACCAAATGGCGGCACTGACGACTGCCCCGGCAAGGTAAACTGTAGGCTCTAGGTACGCATGTACTTGGCGTAAGATCCAGACCTTCTTGTTTGAGATGTTCATGTCGCAGTAGAAAAATTTAACAAAACAGATAGAATAAGATTTAGTTCGGAAAGGGAAGGTTGCGAAGGGTTAACTGCTGCTCACTGTAGACACCACGAAAGCGGAACAACAGAGTAAGCCGAGTGTGTTTGGCGTCATTACAAAGGCCCAGCGAGTTTTCGTAAGCCACTACCGAAACCTACCGATGCTTGTTGAGTATCGAATTAAGATTTTCGAAAGTCTAAACTTTCTGACGCCCGCCAGGGGTCACTTCACTGGCGCATCTGCAGCACCTTATGGGCGGTGGGGATGGCGGGCCCTGGTAGCTGCTTCGTTCCCATCCACACTACAATAACGCGATTATGTCATCTGTAGTGGGGGAGCGAGAGCAGGCTGAATTGATGAAAACTGGTCCTGTGTGACCTTGACGAGTGCGTGAGCGGCGGTGCCGCGCGTAGTCTCTTGGCGAATTTTTTTAAGTGCGAATGCACTTTATAAGCGACCCTGAATTCCGGTGACCGCCATCCGTCCACACAGCAACAGCTGCGGGTGCGCGCGCTCCTCGTCTTCCTTTGCAACAGGGGGAGATGGGCGCGCGCTGCCTGGCCGCTGACATGGCACATACCCACGTGGGGGATTGGCCAGGAATCGGGCGTGAGAAGGGCTAATGCACCCGCTTAAAGGAGTACTGACACGAAATTTCAAAGCTGAGATCCGCTCTAGCAATCAAGTACAACTACAACACAAATAGGTGTCTGTGAATAAATGCATCTTTCTTTCTTTGTACTTGTGTGTGTGTGTGTGTGATCTCTCTTTCGCGAACAATACGGAACCGCGCAAATTCAACTCCTGCATTCGACTTTCACATTCTTCCCCTCGGGGAAATGCGGGGAATTTTTTGTTTTTTTTTTCTCCCTGGTGGCATGTCATTGGCTCTGTCACGCTCGTTCTCCTCTCGACATCATTTAAAAACGGTAGTCTTCACTGGGCTCCCTAAACGAAATAACGTTTGTCTGCCTGTCTGTCTCATGCGTGTCGGTCTGTCACTCGATTCAACCGGCCTGCAAAACGAACGGCTAAAGGATACTTCATTGCAAAGTGTACATAGGCAAAGCCAAAAAATACTTAAAGGCGTGGGCCCGCCAAGCTGCTATTGAATAAGACAATGATTTTAGACTGTGCTTGAATTTGATTGCGCTACTTTTTTTGTATTGCAGTTTGTGAACCAAAACAAACATTTTTATTCTTTATGCTTTTATAGTGGTTTGACATCATGCAAAGCAGTGTGTTTCCTTGTTGCTTGTCTTTTTTCTTTTCTTTTTTTTTCTTTTTCTTACAGTCATGTTCTTTCTTGCGTGCCTTTTTTTAGAATTGTTTTTATTCATCAAGTTGTTTCTCTTTCGGCTCTTTGTATTAGCCGAGACTGCCCAGCCCCACACACAAGCCACTCCGGCTTATGCGGGCTGGATATTAGCGTGTAAAAGAGCTTGAATAAACATTATTATTATTATTATTATTATTATTATTATTATTATTATTATTATTATTATTATTATTATTATTATTATTATTATGGCGCCCAGTAAGGACAAGTGCCTCCTCTGCTGCCTCGCTTTCTTCGGCAGGCAGGAGTTTTTTCGATGTTCTGCGTGTAAACGCCGTGCGCACGGAAAGTGCATTGTTCTTCCGGACGAGGAACTGCAGCGTTTGACCTCCGGTGAGCAGCCGTTCGTCTGTAATCTGTGTGTGGCCGCGGCGTCACCCGCTAGGCCTAGCGACCCCGGTGACCAAACCAGCGAAGACGGTGAGCCAGCGAACATCCCGGCCAAACGAGTGGCGTCCCCTGTCGGAGCATGCTTCAACCCTTCGGCGGACCTACGCGCAGAGGTAGCTGCTTTGAAGAATCTCCTGTCCGAAGCCTGCGACAGCCTCTCTTTTCTTGGGGATGTTGTCACCGAGCTGCGGGAGGAGAACCGGCTTCTGCGGCGGGATAATGTGGCTGGGCTTGCCCATCAGGCTGCAATCGTCGCGTCCCTGCGTGAGGAGGTTCGCTGCCTGCGAGGGGAGCTCGCCCGTCCGCCGCCTTCCCCGAAGCCTGCTAGCCGTTCCACGCTACCGGTGACGTCACCCCACTCCGGTCTCCCCATGAGGTCGTCGTTCGCCGCAGCTGCCGCCGGTGCAGCGGGCGAAGGCGGCCCTCTCCTGTCCTCGACGAAAG
Organism: Haemaphysalis longicornis; assembly: GCF_048455015.1. Taxonomy (NCBI): domain Eukaryota; kingdom Metazoa; phylum Arthropoda; class Arachnida; order Ixodida; family Ixodidae; genus Haemaphysalis; species Haemaphysalis longicornis. The sequence continues at coordinate 28,846,879 of NW_027526204.1, read as the reverse complement.
CTTCGGCATTCTTAGAACGCTCCAGCGGTCAACCAGGTGCGGTGTTGAGTGATTTGAGTTCCCCATCGGACTGCCCCTTGCCTCCGCCTCTACAGTCCGACACTGCGAGTAATGACCCGCCGGTGAACTTAGTGAAGAAAAGAAGCCCTCCTCGCGTTGGTGCATCGGAAACTTCTGAGTTGGTTGTGGTGCGCCGACCGCCGAGCTCCAGGGCCATCTTTGTCTCGAAGTTGTCGGCTAACACGACATCTGGGCAACTGTTGGCCCACTTGTCGAATGTGCAAGTCAAGCCATTGTCGTGCAAACGCCTTAAAACCAAGCATGACTCCTATTCTTCTTTTTGTGTAACTGTTGACGCAGAGTGTTTCAGGCGCCTGTGCGACCCGTCTATGTGGCCAAAGGGCTGCCTCTTTAAGCCGTTCCAAGGCAAGCTCCACCCTGGCATGGTGCACAGCTGTGAAACTTCTGAGAATGACCAGTAAGAACGACACTCTCGACATCTATTATCAAAATGCTCGGGGTCTACGTACTAAGTCCTCCGAATTTCTTAGAAATGTTGTGTGCTCCAAATTTTCTGCTATTGTTATTACTGAAACTTGGCTTTGCGATGATATCTCATCTTCCGACTATTTTCCTCCGACCTATGAAATTTTTAGAAGTGACAGAAAGTTAACTGGGCCTAAGCAAAAGGGTGGCGGTGTTCTCATTGCCATCGATCGCTCAGTGCAATGCGTGCGGCGTGCAGACCTCGAGACTGAGGAATCAGTCTGGCTTGAGGTAGGCCTCAAGAGGGGCGAGAAGCTGCTCATCGGTGCATTCTATATAACCCCGGATATCTTACCTGCTGAATATAATCTCAAGCTCACATCTATTGAAAATGTTTCCAATTCACACTCCAACCATAAGCTAATTATACTTGGGGACTTCAACACCCCAGGTATTCACTGGAACAGTCTTTCATTTCAGCATAAAAACCATTACGCAGCGCAGAAATGCACCATGTTATTAGATTTTCAATCATTCACCTCCTTGCAGCAGTTCTGCCACATAGAAAACTTCTGTGGTAATGTCCTAGATGTGTGCTTCTCGAACTTGAAAAACGTACAAGTGTGTGCCTCCGAAATATCTCTTGTACGCCCCGACAAGTTTCACCCCCCTCTTATTGTCTCTATCTCTGTCGCTGCCCAGCATTGCTATGGTGGTGTTGACGATTGTGCAGTCCCGCGATATGCTTTCAAGCGTGGAGATTATGTTGGGCTCTATCACTTTTATTCATCTGCTGAATGGTCTAGTGTTTTTGATGTCAGTGATGTTGACGAACAGGTTCGACGTTTTACCGAAATTGTCAGGAGTGGCATGGAAAAGTACATCCCTTTTTATAAGCCTGTTCATTCCAAATTTCCCCACTGGTTCTCTAAAGAACTTCGAAGTTCGCTTAAACTTAAGGACAGTGCCCACAAAAAGGCCAAGCGGTCTGGGCTTGACAAGTGGAAAGCGGATTTTAGTCGGTATCGCTCACTTTGTAAAAGCCTCTACCGGCGTGACCACCAGCTCTATATAGAGTCGTTAGAGGCTTCTGCGTCTCAGAAACCGGCTGACTTCTGGAGGTATGTACGCGGCCGTTCTAAGGCGTCTAAAGAACACATTAGTCTGATTAATTCCGATGGGGAACAGGTTGAGGATGTCGCCACGAGCTTTGCTCAGTACTTTCATTCTGTCTTTCAACTGCCAGATGGTCCCGACGAACGCCTATCGTTTAATAATATGTCTAATTTTAGTACACTTATGTTCGATGAAAAACTTGTCAATTATAGCATTAAACGGATGAAACCGTCATTTTCCTGTGGTGCAGACGGAATTCCAGCAGCCCTCATGAAGGCTTACGGCAACATTTTTGTGCCTGTCTTAACTTCCATTTATAATAACTGTTTGCTTTTCGGTAAATTTCCTCGTGCATGGAAGATTGCTCGAATTTTTCCAATATTTAAGTCTGGTGATAAGTCAGCCGTTACCAACTATCGCCCAATCTCACTCCTTTGTGTCGCCTCAAAACTCTTTGAGTCAGCTCTGCACAACATTCTTGCTGCCTGCGTCAAGAACGTTCTGATACCAAATCAGCACGGCTTTTTCTCGGGTCGATCGACGGTTACAAATCTTGCAAGCTTCATGACTCAGGCTTCGGCTGCAGTTTGTGAAAACGGCCAGTTGGATGTAATTTATTTTGACCTCAGTAAGGCGTTTGATGTAGTGAACCATAAATTATTAATTAACAAGCTTACTATCTCCGGTGTTGATGCAAGTCTTGTTGCCTTGTTGTCCAACTATCTCCTTGACCGGTCCTTTTACGTAGATGTAAACTTCAAAAGGTCTAGTGTTTACACTGCAACGAGTGGTGTACCTCAGGGTTCTGTGCTGGGTCCACTATTGTTTTCTATCTTTATCAATGATGTGTCAACAGTGTTAACAAAAGCTTCATTTCTTCTCTATGCTGATGATGTCAAACTATTTAGGCACATTAGCAGTTTTCAGGACTGCTGTGCCTTGCAGAGGGATGTGTCGGAATTATCGGTCTGGTGCAGCAAAAACTGTCTAATTTTAAATCCAGCTAAAACAAAGGTTGTCACGTACAGCCGGAAAACCCATCGTCTACTGTTTTCCTACAGTATAGCGGGAGCTCCGTTGCAAAGGGTTGAGCAGATTAGGGACCTCGGGGTTCTTTTCGACAGTACCCTCTCTTTTTCTTCTCATATTAGGCTCACCACCCGGCGAGCACTCCGAAGTCTTGGAAATGTGTGTCGGATTACAAAGGAATTCTCTTCTCCAGATCCATTTCTAATGCTATACAATGCAATATGTATCCCCCAGTTAGAATATGCTTCTGTTGCCTGGAACGGCATCTCCAAATCTAGTAGTGAATTAATAGAACGTGTGCAGAAGAAGTTTTTATCCATATTTAAGCACCGTCATCACAATCACAGTTCGGGTCCTGATTCTGACTTACCCATAGTTCCTTCCATTCCTTCGTTGACCTGCAGACGTATGCGTGCAGACCTTACATTTCTTCACAAAATTGTTCATGGTGACCTTTCTTGCGCAGACCTGCTTAACTGTTTAGAGTTTAGTGTTCCACAGAGGCCCACCAGGTCGCATCGCCCTTTCTTGACCGCTGCGCGCAACTCCAATCATTCTCCTGTGCGCAGAATACAGAATTGCTACAACCGCTTCTCTGAACGCCTTGACATCTTTCAAAGCTCCTTTACAATTTACCGTACTGCTTTGTTGAACACAGTATGTTAAACATCTATGATATCTCTGTCGTTCGTTTTTCTTTTTTTTATTGCTGAAATTTGGTTTCTCTGTGGTTCTGTTTAACCACTATAGTTGCCTGTTTTTGAAACTGTTTACTTATCATGGTTGTCTTATCATTTGTCTCTATACTTTGTCATTGTTCTTGTCGTCTTACTGTTAAACTTTGTTCTCTGCTTGTTGTGTATTCATTACAATAAGCTGAGCCACAAAGGCATCTTCTTTTTCTTTTTTACCTGTACCCAGGCTCCGCCTGTGCTTTATTTCTGTAATTTTCGCTACTTCAATTTGTGTGTGTTGTCGCTTGTTTATTTCTTTCAATATGTTTCTTGTATTTTGTTTTCATGTAACTATCCGTGCGCCAGCACCCAGGCCTCTGGCTGTTCCTGGGCACGTAAATAAACATGATTGATTGATTGATTGATTGATTGATTGATTGATTGATTATTATTTTCCGAGCTATAAAAGGACAAGGGTAGACATTAAAAGATTGCTTTCGCAAATTACAGTCTGGTGTCCCTAGGTCATATTTCGACCACTCTCGGTTCATTTATGCGACTTTATTAAGTGAAAATCAACTCATAAGTCCTGCTCTCCTCTTTGCATCCCAGTTGCCTATTTCCTATGACGTTTGGTATGACGCTTACTCGAGCAGGCTTGGCTTGACCGCGCCGCTGCGCGACTCGCCGACCCACCGACGGAGTTAACCAACTGGACGCCGGAGGGTCGCCATTTGCCGGCTCAGTCGAAACTAAGCGACGACTCGATTTGCTCTTGGAAGACAGTGCCTTTACTTTATTAATTTGTACACTGAATCAATCAAGCTTAGTAAAATCTGTGTGGTCAAAGTGACCCCACACAAGAACACATGCGAGGCTTTGCTGACTGGTACGCTAGTACGCTAGTAAAAGGACTCGTACGCAAGCGGAGTAGCATTCTATTAGAAATATTCAGCGAAGGTAATTTAGGTACTATAGAAATAAAATGTACGAGACGTTCATTGTAAAGCGCAAAGCGAAGGTGCGAAAGCACGTTTTGCTCTGGGTGAACTAGCACAGCGTTCAGCAGCGCGACCCTACATTTGTGGTTGCTTCTCCTGCTTAAGGAATGCAGTCCCTAGAGATAAGATATGTGTGGGATCGGGGGGAAAGCTTACTGCATCAGCGTGATTCAAGAAATAGTCGTCTAAGCTGCTGGGTATGATGAAACGAAATAAAAAACCGACAGACTACGTGATATACATTTTATATTTTCATTGCGAGAATGATGCGACTATGGCGTATAGTTTGAAGCACTCGGTGCAGCGTGTCGCAATTACTACATTGGAGTCCCCGGTAGGGCTCCGCTTTTGCAGTTACATCTTTGGCACTTAGGTGATGTTTTAAGACTAACTAATGCACTCATACTTCTAGCAAACTTTAGCACAGGAGGAAGAAAGAAAAGACGAAACGCACGCGAGACTTCAACTTGGTTTATGCAAAAGGGAACATAAAAAAACGCATATATGTACATGATTCGAAAAAACGAGCACATGATTCCGCAGAAATGAAACGACAATGTTTACACTCGCTCTTATCACTTTTCCATTGATGCACAAATAACGCCTGGCCATCTTACAGGACATGATATTCACCGACACCTGTGCACACCAGTCGCCGATTGCGCATGATCATTAGTCACTAGTCACCAGTACCTAACTCGCCCAACTCTCCGCTTTAATTTTCCGACTACCTTCACCAATTTACGTTGCAACCTTCATGGCTCCACAAGCAAGTTGCCAGACGGCGTGCAACCAGGCACTGACGCGCTTGCGAGTTCTCGTTATCCAGGGGTTGACATAAGCACCGATTGCTTGCGGGCGTATACCGAATCAGCCAACTCTTTTCCCGGAGAAAACCGGCTCTTTCGTTACAGGTACGAGCCAGGCAAGCTCCAAAGGAGGGGGGCAAAGCGTCTCGCATTTGAGCGTGTCCGATGAAGCGGGAGGCGTTCAGCCACTGCGTGCGCCTCGTCTAGAGAACGTTACGATTCGAAGTGGCTGTGGCAGTCTTATCTCGCGCATTGTACTGCCCACAACATTGAAGAAGTGCGGTGTGCCCATTTGTGAGATATCGAGAAGGCCCAGTTAACAATAACTTTGGATTCCAAGCATGTTGTTGCACGAAAGGAAACCAAAACTGGTTTGAATTTCAAGTTTGGACATCGTTCATTCACATCGCCATTCAAACGCGCGTCACCGCTGATAGGTTTTGGTGCAGCCACAAAAATGTCGCAAGGTATTTTTTTTTCTTTTTTCAGGCTTTGTAAATTAAATGCTACTTTATGTACCAGATAAACGAAGGAAAGCACGTTTATTTGGGTCAATCAATGAAATGCGAAAGAAAATACAAGCTTGACAAATTTACTGCAGTGCCCGTTAAAACTGCTCGAATGGGTGATCGCTTTCCGCATTATGGATCGGAAAGGAAACCTGAAGCACGACGTCACGGAACAAGTGGATAATTTCTGGGTCTTTCGGGCTGGGCACATTGGGTCCTGTTCTGGTCTCGACTGGGCTGGGGCGGCCCGGCGCGACTTTGTTATCTGTGGGGGCTGTGTCCCCGCCGATGCGATGCGATGCTGTGGCCAGGATGGGGATGACGAATCCCCCAACCCACCTAATGTAACATGGCGGCAGATGACCGGAACCATGTGGTTTTTAAGGGATGTATTTATATGACGCGAAGAACTATTTACATGCAACCAATAATGAGAATGGGCTGGCTACGCCACACCCTCTGCTTTTTCGTTGTCGTCATTAGAGGTAGGCCATGCCGGCATGGGTATTTCTCCGTCCCGTGACAATATTTAATGAAAAATTGCATTCCAAAACCGAGAATACTGCCGTTTTTTTGGCGAGGCACGCATTGGATTGGGTGTTTCAATAGCAAACGCCACAAAAACTACGGATTTGAAACTGTCATGCATAGGGACGAGACAAACGCATACACTAAAGCATGAATCCAGCCGGAACGGGAGGTGGAGCTGAGAACACCACAAAAAGATCTGAACCCATTGTGTGGAGGCAGTGCAAGAAGAGGAAAATTTAATTGAGGCGAAAAGCGAAAAAGAAATCGTGCCAATTCAACCTGTGAACGTGGTAGGAAAGCAAATCTGCGAACGGCACCCGCAACAAACCCATGCGACGTCCCATAAATTCAGTCACGTCATTCTACATAGAATGGCCGAGATGGTGGAAGAGGACGAGAGGGGAAGCAGGAGGAGAACGTGGAGGAGAACGAGGAGGATGAAGTACTGATATTCAGATATCTGAGTGGTCCAGAGTGTGGCCCAGGTGAGTTGTTCTATCTTCACTGGAGCCCCTATGCAGTTCGCGCCGCCTGTGCTTCTGAGCAATATTTACATTCAGCGTCATAGCGATTCGCGTGCACTAAGTTCAGAGGCGTCGGGTGTGGGAAGGAGCCGGATTGTATGTGCCGTAGGGTAGTTTTTTCTGGAAAGGTCAGGGTAAGCAAAGGTAGGGTCAGTCTCTGAAGGAGACAATTCTGGGTTATGTGCCTGAACGAAACAACCTGGTGACTGTCCTCGTGCAGCTCCATAGCACGGGGGTAAAGAGCAGTTTGTTTGTTGGTGGGCGTATTCCTTGCCCTCCATGAGAAGCCTGGGTGGGTGTACCCATGAGCTGAAGAGAAACATTTCGGGAGTGGGTTTTTAACAAGCGCAGTGCACGTCGGGACACCCAACCCGACTGCTAATTCCAGTAGGCTTGTTGGGAATCGGTTACTACATTCCGAACCCCTGGATGAGTTATAGCCAAGCCAATGGCTGCTTCGTCTTCTGCCATCATTTATTTGGTCTTGAGTAAGGCGCACGCAACAAGGTTGGTTGTGGAGGCTGTAGAAAAGAAGGACGAAGCGGGCGTGAGCACGCGCCACGATCACCATCAGTAGTTGTTCGAGGACAGCCAATAAAGAAACACGTATCGCTCCGTCTAGGGCTCTGGGCCGTGACTCGCGGTAGCTTCCGCGACATCTTTGGTGCCGAAACCCGGGAAATCGCCCTTCGGAGCATCATCCGCATGGCTTCGTCCATCGACCGCCTTCGGAAGGCTCGTGGCGTCGTCAGGAGCGGCGTCACGCGAGCGCTCAACCAGCTGAATGACCTGCTGCAGCAGCCGTCTCCCGACGCGGCTACCCTGAGCTCCCACGTCGAGTACATCGTACAGCGAGAGCCGGAGCTCACCGCCCTCAACAAGAAAATCGCCGATGCCACGGATGACGACGGGCTGGAGCAGGAGCTCGAAGGAGCGGCCGAGTATACCCGCAAGATATCCTACGCCGTATCTCAAGCACGCTTCCTCCTACGAAACGCCCAGCAAGTGCCCAGCGCGACCGATTCCAGCGCCAGCGGATGGACAGCCGCTCCAGTTACTGCTCCCACGGGTGCGTCAGGCGGGCACACGCATGCTTCACGTCATCGGACGGTTATGCTTCCCAAGCTCGAGATCCCAGCGTTTTCGGGAAATCTGCACGACTGGCAAGCGTTTTGGGATCATTTCAATGTGACGATCCACGAAAATGCCGAGCTGCCGAAGATTGAGAAGTTCAAGTACTTATTGACATACTTGATCGGCGACGCCAAACGAGCCATTGAGGGAATCCGGCTTGCTGACGCGAACTACGACCTCGCGGTGAAGACCTTAGTTCAGCGGTTCGGACGACGAGACTTGCTCATCAACGAGCACATTGATCAACTCATGGCAACAATGCCGATCAGAAGCTCAATGGACATCGAGAGGCTCCGCGAAATGTACAACAAGGTGCAATTCCGTGTCAGCGCCCTCGAAGCCTTGGGAGTTCCGCGAGAGCAGTACGCCGTAATCCTGAACCGTGTGCTCCTCCGATGCCTTCCGGATGACCTGACTCTAATGTACCGGCAGAGGGTTAAGGAGACGGACAAGGGGCTAACGGACGAATCCGCGACGCGGCAACAAGGAGCTGGCCAGGTGAAAGAGCTAATGGAATTCCTAAGAATTCAAATCGAAATTCGCGAGGAAGGAAGACAAGGACAGCCTCCCTCCAACACAGGTCGTCGGTCCGTCCAAAACGCCGACTTGATCTCTGCAGCGCAACCGGAGGCACCCGTCCCCTCAGCGTCAGTCTTGGCCGCGAAGTCTGAGTCCGTAATAATACCAGCGTGTCCCTTGTGTGACAGCCATGGTCACAAGGTGGCGGACTGCCTACTTAACATGTCGGCGAACGAGAAGAGGACGCGATTGCGCAACGCTCACTGCTGTTTTCGGTGCGGCCAACGCAACCACCTGGCGCGTCAGTGCAGAGCTTCCCGCAACCTGACCTGCAGCAGTTGCAATCGGCGCCACCTAACCGTCCTGTGTGACTTGTTCAATCCGACTGGCAGCAGCACGCCCAGATCAACACACCAGGTACAAGCTAGAGAAAGCGCGACTGCCGTCATGACGGCTTCGAGCGGACACTCCGGGGCAACGTCCGTGTTGCTCCAGACGGCCCGAGCCTTGGCAGAGGGTGTACGGCGACGCCTTGTTGTTCGAGTGCTGTTAGACACTGGCAGCCAACGCACATTCATTCGCCAGGATGCGGCTAGGGCCCTGAAATGCACGGTTCTCGGCACGGAAGACCTATCCTTAGTAACGTTCGGTACTGCGAAGTCACCCAAGGTTCTACGGTGCCGGCGAGTACAGGTGACGCTACGCGCACAAGCTCGTGGAAGGCCGGTCGTGTTGGAAGCTTTAGAGGTTCCGAAGATCTGCTCCCTTACGAGCCCGGAACTCGATACCGCGACCATAAAAACCCTTATAGAAAAGCGGTACGACATAGCCGACGCCTTCCATCCGAGCACATGGAAGGCAAATGAAATCAGCGTACTTGTTGGTTCCGACGCCTACTGGAAGGTGGCCACGGGCAGGGTGGACAGAATCAACGGAGACCTCACAGCGGTAGAAACATTTCTAGGCTGGACCGTTCAAGGAAGGCTCGCTTCTACCGCATGCCCTTTTACCAGTGCCATGTTCCTGTCGTGCACCTCACCCGGACGCTTGGACTTTGACGCGTCTGCCATGTGGCGGCTGGATGCCATTGGCATTGATAACCCGACTCACGAAAAGTCGCTGCAGGATAGCTCAATGGAAACATTCGAGCGAAACATCACCCGTATCGAAGGCCGGTACCAAGTACCCCTCATGATCCAGGCTCCTGGTTTACCTCCTGGCAGCGACAATCGTCAGCTCGCGGAGCACCGTCTGCGGACGCAACTGAACCGATTCCGGGAACAACCCGAGTTGCTCGAACAGTATGACAGGGCAATTCGAGCATATTTTGACGAAAACCACGCGGAACGAGTTGCGGAACAGCAGCGTCCAGGCGATAACTTGTATTACATGCCCCACCATGCCGTCATCCGAAAGGACGCAGTGACAACAAAACTCCGAGTAGTGTTCGACGCTTCTTCGCATACAGCCGGCCAGTTATGCCTAAACGACGTCCTTTGCAAGGGCATGAAGCTTGGGGTCGAAGTCGTTCAGCTGCTCATGACTTTTCGTTGTCACCCTGTTGTCATTGTCGCAGACATAAAAAAGGCGTACCTCAGTTGCTGATTCGACCAGAAGATCGCGACGCGTTGAGATTCCTCTGGGTGGAACGACTGCCTACGCGAGATAATCCGGCGTCCCCCATTGTAACCTGGAGGATGACCCGTGTACCGTTTGGCGCGTCATCCAGCCCATTCCTTCTGGCTGCCACGATTCGCCACCATCTCCAGGCCTGTCGGGAGCAGTACCCGGAAACAGTAGCGCTGCTGGAAAGGGCATTCTACGTGGATGACCTCATAATTGGTGTGCCTAGCGTCGAAAAGGCAATTCAAGTGTACGAGGAAGCTCGCAAAATATTCTCCGAGGCCGGAATGGAGATACGAAAATGGGCATCAAACTCAGAGAAGCTCGGACATCAGTTTGTGCGGGACAACGTCGCAATCGAAAATGAAGCGGGAGACACAATCAGGATGAAGGTGATGGGAGTCCCATGGGAGCGTGCTGGAGACTGCATTTACCTGTCGACGAAGGACGCATCAGAATTTGCGGCAGCCAATCCGTCAACCAAGCGCACCGTGCTGCAGACGTTTGCGAGGATGTATGATCCCTTGGGATACTTTGCACCATTCACCGTAACGGCCAAGCTTGTGTTCCAGGACCTCTGGAAAAAGAGCCGCTCATGGGATGAACGCCTTCCAGATGACGAACAAGCGCGATGGAACAGCTGGTGCGCCCAATTAACAGAGTTGAATGAGGTCCAGGTTCCACGGTTCATGTTCTCGCACTCGTTCGATGTGGAGGGTTCAATCGAGATCCACGCTTTTTGCGATGCAAGCCCGCGAGCTTACGGCGTTTCTCTATACGTCCGAAAGCTGGGTGACAATGGCGTATATGACACCAGATTGTTATTTAGCAAGAGCCGAGTCGCCCCTATCAAGCCCATCTCCCTGCCTCGGCTAGAGCTTCTTGCCTGCGTTATTGGAGCACGACTCGTACGTTATGCCAAAACAACTGCAATTCTGGAAGACTCCACCGTCAGTTTGTGGACGGACTCTCTTGTCGCGCTGCACTGGATTACTAGCGCCGCCACAAAGCGTGACCAGTTCGTAGAACACCGCGTGGCCGAAATACGACGACTAACTGCTCCTACAGACTGGAACCATTGCAGCGGGAAAGACAACCCGGCAGATTTAGTCACACGAGGTATATCGGCGGCGGCTCTTCTGCACTCAACCCAATGGTGGCACGGACCTTCGTGGATCCTAGGTCCAAAACAGGAGTTCCCTGAAACAAGAATTGATCATGTTGACCCGAAGGAGCTCGCAGTGTCACAGGAAACTTTGGTTTGCCCTTGCGATGTCACAAAGCACGAACAGCTACTGACCGTATAGAATTACAGCACCCTCAGGCGCCTTTTGCGGGTCACGGCCTGGATTCTACGTTTTCTGCAAAATGCCCAGCGGCGAGAGCCATCAGTAAGCGGTCCCCTCACAGCAACTGAGATAATGAAGGCCGAACGCTACTGGATGCGGCACGTACAGCTGGAGTTATTCAGCACTGAAGTACGCGCACTGTCAGTCGGTCAGACCATTCCTTCTACATCAGCGGTGCTTCGACTTTCACCCTTCATGTATGACGAAGGTCTTCTCCGCGTAGGAGGCCGATTACACAAATTGAATGCCAGCATCGACATCAAGCACCCGATTCTGCTACCTGCGCTGCACAAGTTTACGTACCTCATCGTTTTGGCGGCCCATCACCACACTCTTCACGGTGGAGTCGAAGCCACGCTCACGGAGACACGAGAACGGTTCTGGATTGTGAAGGGACGCCAAACCGTCAAAAGGGTGCTGGCCCAATGTCTGACGTGCAGACGCCGGAGGCTGACTGCCCAAACCGCACCGTTTGCTCCATTGCCAAGCGACAGAATCACGGCAGCACACCCGTTCTCTGTGGTAGGCCTGGATTTCTGTGGACCACTCTCCGTGCGTGGAAAAGCTCCTCCGGCAAAAGCCTACATTTTATTATTTTCATGTGCTGTCACTCGTGCCATACACTTGGAGCTGACGTCGGATATGACAGCGGCTACCACGCTACTGGCCTTCCGTCGGTTCGTGTCAAGACGCGGCATACCGAACACTGTTTACTCTGACAACGCTCAGTCGTTTCATAGTTGCGCTCGAGCATTTAAGGCCGCTGCGTCAGCCCTTCAAGAATATGCGACTGGGCTCGACGTGCACTGGAAATTCATCGTTGAGCGAGCCCCTTGGTGGGGTGGTTGGTGGGAGCGTCTCATTCGCTCCACCAAGGACGTTCTCAAGCGTTACCTTGGGCGCAGTAGCCTTACTGCCGAAGCTCTGTCCACCACCCTTTGTGAAGTGGAAGCTGTTATTAATAGCCGACCTCTAACCTACGGCGAAGACCACCCCGATGAAGGAGTGCCACTTACGCCTTCCCACTTCCTGACAGGTAGGCGTGCGATCTGCATGCCCCAAGAGTTAGCGGTGACCGAGACGTCGTCAACCCCAGCTGACCTACGGCGACGAGCACGCTACCGTCAAAGGCTGACGGCTGAGTTGTGGCGCAGATGGAGGAACGCATACTTGCTGTTACTGCGTTCGGCTCACAGCCGTCCCCAGGCTACTTCACCGCAGCTGAAGGTGGGCGACGTCGTAATAGTGCATGACGACAACGCTCCGCCAATGCAGTGGAAACTGGGACGAGTGACAATGCTGCACCACGGCGTCGACGGCGTCGCTAGAGCGTGCTCGGTGCGGACAGCAACAGGTCACGTGATAAACCGTCCAGTGCAAAAACTTTACCTGTTAGAATCAGCCGCCTAATCATCTTGGGCCCGCGGGAGGATGTAGAAAAGAAGGACGAAGCGGGCGTGAGCACGCGCCACGATCACCATCAGTAGTTGTTCGAGGACAGCCAATAAAGAAACACGTATCGCTCCGTCTAGGGCTCTGGGCCGTGACTCGCGGTAGCTTCCGCGACAGAGGCTTCCAAGATGATGGCGTACTACTGCCCTTCATATTGGGAGGCGCCACTGTAGCGCTTGAGCCCATGCTTGTCGGCGACCCTCGTCATGTGAGGGGTTCATATTTCTAAACAAAGGGAGCATCTTTAGTTCTTTTCACCAAGAGTGCCGGAGTACATCAAGCGGAGTGACATTCTGTGCTGCCCAGTGTATCTGGTGAAGGATTGATTGGTTGATTGTGGGGTTTAGCGCGCCAACGCAACGCAGGCGATGAGGTGCGCCGTAGTGGAGGGCTCCGGATTAATTTTGACCACCTGGGGATCTTTATCGTGCGCCGAAATCTCGTACACACGGGCGTTTTTGCTTTTCGCCTCCATCAGAAAAGCGGCCGCCGCGGCCGGGAATCGAACCCGAAACCTCGTGCTCAGCAGCGCAACGCCTTAGCCACTGAGCCACCGCGGCGGGTATCTGGTGAAGGATGCGGCGACCCACCGCTGTTCTGCTCGTTCGGAGCTTATGATTAGAAAGATGGCCCTCTATCAGCTCTTCCACCGTATTGTGGAACCCCGTGCTAAGCAGCCTCTCGGTGGACGCACTCAGGGGAATACCAATGGCCTGCTCAACCGCCATTTTACTTATTATATAAAGAGAGAGAAGGCTCTTTATTGAAAAAGCAGAGAGTTTTGCCGGCGTTTGCGACCGCCTACATGCTTCTCTGCTAGGGGTCTGGGATGTAGGGAGATCAGGCCCTAGAGAGAGGTGGGCAGAAAAAAAAAACGAAAGCAAACAAAAAACACTGGCGTGGCTTGGTGGGCTTGGCGGACAACTTTTTAGATTGTGTCACAGAATTTGTCACCGAATTTACAATTTTGAAATTTGGCCAATGTCCTCCAAATATGAAAACAAACTTTTTAGGGCCTGACGCTGCTTCTAGGGGCACGTCTATGGTCCTAAAATGGTGTTCAAAGTTACCGGCCCTTGATCTAGGCGTTCAATATCTTCCAAAAAATGGGATCTTGGTGTCAAGTAGGCCACACATTCTAATAAAATATGTTCGACGGTTTCTATGGAAGAACAGTTATCGCAGTACGGGTTGGTTGCCAGTCCGAGGTGAAAGAAGTAACTGTTTGTGTAGGCCGAGTTCAGTCGTAGGCGATGATATAATGTCTCCAGCCTACGAGGGAGCTCTCTTGGAAGTTTTTATGTCAATTCAGGGTGAATCGCGTGCAAAAATACTTCATTATTGGGTTCGTTGCTGCGCCATAGCCGGTTTCTTTCACTTATTGCAAAGCGATGGGCCATGGTGGAAGCGTCTGTTTTTGTAAAGTACACTTTGCGGAATTTCCGGTGGTTAAGGCCCATACGGGCCGCTTCATCGGCTTTTTGATTTCCAATAATACCACTGTGGCCAGGTATCCATTGCCATTTTATAGTCTGTCCAGCAATGCAAGCGAGGTGGTGAAGGTAGGAGATATCGGCGGCTGCGGTATGGTGAGGGGAAGACCTGCTCCTCCTTGAGAGAATTTGCAGAGCTGCCGTGGATTCTGTAAAGATGCTCCACTGACACGGCTGATGGCGTATGCATCTTTATGTCCTCCTTGCCGACAAGATGACAGGGGGTTGATGTAAGTGATTCTCGAGAGGTCAAAAGCTTGAATTGATTTATTGATTGATTGATTGATTGTAGGGTTGATTGATTGTACGCGCCTCAACGCAGGCAATGAGGCGCGCCGTAGTGGAGGGCTCCGGGTTCATTTTGAACAATAGTGGATCTATAACGTGTGCCGAAAGCTGGTACTCACGGGCGTTTTTGCGTTTCTCCTGCGCCCAAGGCTAAGCGTATCATGTTGACTGCGGGAACCAATGCAGAATGTGTTGGAGTCATTTTGGTGTCGAAATTGAACATTCTTTCTTCTACCACACAGAGATTTCTTCGCAACAATTACTTCTTTTGCCTTCTGGAGATATGACTGGAAAAGGCTATGAGGGCGAAAGACCAAGCACAACTGCGCCGAGCTGTCCAGTCTGGGATGTTGAGTTCATCGCAATCGATTTTATTTGGACAGCTTGGCTGAGTCGCTGCGTTCGCTTATGGTGCTCTTTCATTTGCCACATTAACAGGTATTTGTAAACTCATCATATCTTTGTGATAAAACTATGAAGGCATGGGGCGAATTCGATAGCGACAACTGATAATTTTCAGCCGTACTTAGTAGTGCCTTCCGAAAGAAATCATGAGCATTTCGCTTATAGACGGTGAAATTCCTAGAACTGGTAATAAGGAAAGGTTTAGCGGAAAGTTTATTACGACTTCCTATATAGCCCGTACTGTGAAAATCAGGCTTCTGGCATTCCTGAAATGGCTGCACAACCACCGATTCCCAGAATCTAATTCTGCTCACGCGCAAACAAAATAACCCATAATTTTCAAATGCACGCTAAAGGGGATTGGACGGTGACGATGAAAGCTGCCGCCTAAGTCTCACAGCCTATTCACAAGGTCCAATTGGGTGTGGCATTAACATACCCCTTCACCAACTATGATTCGCCGCGTCTATGGTGCCCCACTTTGCATTAGCGAGTGATTTAATGACTGTGTATCATATGCTTTAGTGCACGGGGGAAGTATAAACGCCCACAGAAGTACGCCTGCGAAGAATCGAGGAAACACAAGCGTTCCGCTCGACCAGCGAAACACCGCAGGAGCTTTCTACACGAAAACGCATGACCAAACAATCACTTCTAGTTGTTATGTTATAAATCTGTATCCGCCCTCCTGTTTTCTCTTCGGTCTAGGTTCTGTTCTGAATAAAAATAATAACTTATAATGGCCGCATCAAGGCGAAGGTTTTTGCACCTGACTTCTTTATAATATTCTGTCCCTAGATTTTCTGTGCTGCGGCAAAAGGCGGAACATTGAGACGCACTTCACATCTCCGTGAATATGTTTTAACCGTGCCCCCCATTTTTTTTCTAGTGCTGGTATAACTATGGCTTGTGTAAATAATGCTTATTGACGGGGCCTCAAATAACGGAGGTGCATTTGGAGGGCGGGGCCTCCCTGTTTACGTGCAACAAAGTGGGTTTATTTGTCGGAAACGTTTGGGATCAGTTGCTTTTACCGAAATTTGGTTAGGTAGTAAAGATAGGTTCGTTGCGCATATAACAGCAACGCGTTTTTGACAGCCTTCAACATTAGCGGTTCTGCTACAAAAAACATTCGCTACGCGGAACGTCGACGTCTTGAATTATTTAGTGCGGCTGCATACGTAATAAACCCTAATGGCTTCAGCAATTCTTGCTCTAAAAGTGGCACAAAACACCAACCGCTGAATTTGCACCGAAACATGATTCTTAAATATAGAGAAAATAGACAGAATAAGTGTCGTCGAAGAAAGCTATGCAAGCGCATTGCGCTGCAAACGTGTGCATCTCGCTAAAAGCATTGCCATGAAATACTTGTAACAAGACGACGCGGCTGTAAATTCGCCTCGCAGTTGTGCTTCTTTTGCAAATTGAACTCAGCCGTGGCAATCCAATGTTTCCTCGACCAGGCTTTGACGTCGGTGGAAACAACACTGTCGACGTGATTTCGAGAATGTACAACGAGCTGGGCATCACGAAGCACCGCTGGCAGAGCGACGGCATCAAGAACTGCCACGTGAGGTTTTATCCGACTACTCGGATGGAACGGGTCATACGACGGCGTCGAGGACCAAAATCGTTTCGCAACTACGTGGACAAGGCGTGCTTTTGGACGGCTGACGATCTACATACAATTCGCAAATTTATGAGGTATGAGATTTGACCACTTACTGCAAACATTTTCCCAGTCGACGTGATGCTTAATAGGGAGGACTGACAAATTTTAGTCGGACAGCTCCACATGACAGCTGTCACTAATTTGTATTTCGAAAATTTATCTCCCGCGAATTACAAATGAGCCAAATAACACTAGGAGATCATTATGGAGTATGTGTGAATAATCAAGGCATGCATTTTTTTGTTTGAACAAATACAAAATTTCCCGCATGCGTAAGTACTTTCTGTTCGGTGGTATGTGAAATTTATTATGAGAGCGATGAATTTAGGTTCTAAAACCGTGCCTCGCCATACGAGCAAGATGAAAGTTTAAAATAGCAAGTACTGCAAACTGCAACGCAAGATATGAGTGAAAAGGCTCTAAAACACAAAGAATGCAAACACAAAAAGAAACAGACACGTCAGATAAGACGGCAGTTCTATCTGAATTTTGATTTTAAAAAATTACCAGTGGCCTATCTCCGCTATGCCAGGACTACTTGGCATGAGCTATGGTTTAGCTTGTTATTGTTAGCTTTGCTGGTTGTCTAGGATTAGCCTTAATATCAGGCTTACTGCTGCTCGATGACACACACACACAGTGTGCGCATTATGTGAAAAATGTATATTATCAAGCGGGTCCGGCGCAGCGTCGCCAATCACATCAGAGCTAAGCTGGCTCCACAGGCACCGCCGGTGTTGCTGCGACGCACGAGTCATCGGTTCCAGACTCGGCCAGCCCTCGCATGATCATCAAGTTGACCGGGCCGCCGCAGTGGAATGCATGTCGGCGAAGACGCTGGGGGTGTGGCGTGTGTGAGAGATGCAGGGCAGCGAGCAACGTTTTGTGTGCCGTGTGACACCACTGCTCCTCGCTCATGCGCAGTGCGGCCCTCCAGGAGCCACGCGAAACTGCTCAACCTCGGCCAGCGTAGCTCACGCTACAAAAAAACGTATTTCTATCTTTGGCACACATGACGTCCAAATTACGTTTTGGTTCCCTCTAAACAGAAGTGGCTCAAGGATTTCCTCCAAGTACCCCGTGCCTCCATTTGCGGCATTATTTGGGTGGCTGCAGATAATAGCACACATAAGAGTATTCGATTGCGAGGTATTATGGCTGCAGATAATAGCACACATAAGAGTATTCGATTGCGAGGTATTTTAGAAATGTTCTTAATGTAGCGATTATTACGTGAGAGAGGAAAAAAACCGGCTTTTGGCCGGTTGGCCTAGTGTTGCCCTCAATTTAGAAGGGCAGCATGTAGGAACACATGGATTGACAAAATGCATACGAGCAGGCGGGCAAAAATTGGTGGACTGCTTCACATGTAAATATCAGCGTTTGAATAGGAAAAAAATACCTACTACAAGACTTTGTAAAGATTCGCCCATTAAGTGGACGTAAGGTTACATATTCTGCTACAGTATTACATGCATTATGTATAATATCACAATTGTAAATATACTTCCTCAAACCGTCAGCATATTTAAAGAGAAATAGATAATCGACAACTGTCGCAAAAAAAGCAAATCAATAAAAGTCTGGATTGCGCAAGGTATAAAGGGGGAATAAAACGCTCGAGAGTTTACGTTGATCGGCATAATTTATTTTATATATGAGTCCACCTTGCATTACTCTACACGACGTGCTTCATCCTGATGTTGAATGAAGCCCCAATAAGATAGTGGATGACCGTCACTTAGCGCACAGGCAAAGAAAAATTCAAGGGACGCGCAAAACGAGGACTGGCACTTTCCACGTCCTTCGTTTGGAAATGTCTTTGCGCTTAGTAGTGGTGATCATAGAAAACCAACCAGCCCAAGCCCATAAGTTCACCAATGGGAACAAGGACTCAGTTTTTGAGAACGGTGCCATAATTTTCAAATGGTATTGTGGCGGCAAAGCGTGGCTGAACAAATTGACAAGAAAAAGGACGAGCGGTGTGTGTAAAGTGATATTCTTAATACCAAAAAAAATTTAGGTACTGCACAAAGCCACTCATTATCGCTAAAACTACACAGGTTACAACTATAACAATTCGTAGTTCTTTCATGAGCATCTGTGCTTGGCACAAAAGCACACAATATCTTCCTAACCACGCAAACTCACAGTGGAAAAACAGGAAGAAAAAATGGTCGTACCTACATTTCCATTAGCAAAAAAGGAAGGCTTGCCACCAAGCCTGTTAATGTTTACTAGCTTTACGCTGTCCAATTCTAGCTGATTATCGTGTTTATGCAATTATCAGGATGCTTTCACATGGTACTGTGAACATCAAGGGGCCTATATCTGTTGTTCGATTGTTTTTATTAAGACTAGCTTGAATTTGAGTTAGTAAGTATAAAACTGAACATATTATCGGCATAGTAGAAACGCTTTTGGGTACATTGCGTCAGCTCCTGTGCGTTTTCGCCGTGAGGTAAGGCATGCGTTTTATGTGTGCTCGAGGTAGCTTCAACTTATTTCTTCTGGGTTGGGGTGCAAATTACTTTCTCTTGAACTGTTTCGTAACTGTGCCTCGAGTTGTGCACGGGAAAAGTGTATTTGTCTTAAAATATGCACACAAAGTGTCTTTGAGTGTTCGATGGGTAATGAAAACCTGTATTTTTGTACGTGTTTTATAAGTGCTGTTTCTACCTCATCCCCTCGGTATCTTTTGCGCGCGGTTTAAAAAGGTTATCCTTGTTTTTAAATGATTCAGATCGAGTTGAGATTAGGACACTTGTTCAGAATATTTACTATCATTAGAAACAAAACAAGTTTAGAATGGTTGTCTGCACGTATAAGCACATCCAATGGGTATATTGCGAGTAACTTACCTCGCCATTCCGGTAGCTTTCTTATATAAATACAGTTTTTCCCTTTATTTTAAAAATAGCTACAGCGCGAACAGAAACAAGTACACGGAAAGACGATGGGGCGAGCGATGTAGCTGTTTTTGAAATTAACTACCAACTCACCCAACAGTACCCTTAATTTCCTTTTATCTCCAGGGGAGAAGCATAATACAGATGGGAAATAAGGTAATCATGTGCGCATATCATAGTTTTGCCTATAAATACATTTAGCACCATGCGCAAAAACTTTATACTCGATAAGTATTGGTACAGCTGTACTGTGATTTGCTGATAGAGTCAAAGTATTGAAGCTGTGCGAAAGAAGTAAGCTGTGACAGTCCCAAAAATAAACAGTCATTTTTAATTATGAAAAGACACACCTTTATACAAATATTATCTTTGTAGAACAGTGTTTTCAATTATGTCAATAATCTAGCAATGAAACAGCCTTCGAGCTACAGAGCACGTTATGAACCTCAACAAAAGAAGGCAAGCACATCTTAATAGGGGTAGCATAACTTCTACCAGTCATTTATGTTGTAAATTGTAATGTAAAGAATAATTTCTCAGACACATAGCAGTTCACTGAATTCTGCAATGCTACATCTGCAAATAAGAATTTCTGCGGGTAGAGGGCTATGGCTCTTATAAAGGCGCTTACGACCATCATGAACAAATAAAGAGCAACATGAGACAGCCCTGCACGCTTACAGCCGTTTTGCATCTACCAACGACATTGTATTTTACTGTCGTAGTATTGACAATGACAGGCGTTGCGCTGCTGAGCACGAGGTCGCGGGCTCGATTCCTCGGCCACGGCGGACGCTTTTCTGATGGAGGCGAAAAGCAAAAACACCACTGTGTAGGAGATATTGGCGCACGTTAAGGGTCCCCGGGTGGTCAAAATTAATCCTGAGCCCGCGACTACACCGCGCCTCCTCACCTGCGTCGCTTCGGTGCGTTAAACCCTATAATAAATCAAATCAATCAATCAACAATTGACAATGTCACCGTAACATAATGAGAGCCGAATGGTCCACTTTTCACAAATTTTCATCGCCTTTATGAACTTTTTTTTTTTTTTTCTTGAAAGTGAAAGTGAAAGTTTATTTTATAAACTTTTATAAACTTGAAGGGGGATTGCATATTATGCTAAAATATCTCATTGTAACTATTGCGGGAATTTTTCAAACTCCTGACACTTATTGGTTCTCTAGTATGACGTTTTGAAATATGGAAATTTGCGCCTGCTGTTTACACCCAGCGGACGGGGAAACGGTCACTGTATGACTGCTTTGCAAATTGCTGTACGAGAGCTGAATTTTGTTTTATAAAATCAATAAAGGCGGACGCATATCCCGCGCATCAAATGAGAATGAAAATAACGGTCAATTAAAAAAGTCGCATTTTTTTATTTGCAGGTTGGGCGTCGACAGCATCATTACTAACAAGCCGACCAATGTACTACGGGTACTAAGAGAAAATGAGTTCGCCAGAAAATTTAGACTTGCAAATACCCACGACAGTCCGTGGTTGCGCATTCCATAGGCAAGCCTAAAAAATAGGGGTAAATAAAACGTCGATTAAAGGACTAGCTTGATGACTACTGAGAGATCACGTCAACGAAGGAGAAGCAACTGTTAACGTCAGGACAATATGGAATAGGAAAGAGGAAGTGTGGCTACATCTGGAAGACTACAAGCGAGGTGTTCTCCCTCGAGTGGGTGATACCGTCACGGCTAATGCTGTTGCTTACTACACCCTGGCGAAAACGTCTCCACGAGTATTTTCTTTCGTGATTTTTTTAATTGTAAATAAAGAGATAAAACGTGTTGGCGTTATAAAGTTTACAATCTGCGGTACTATTCGCCTGTACATATTGTAGCTTAGCTAGTGAAAACATATTTTTCGATGTTATAAAACTCTCGTTGGGTAAACCTATGCTCGTTAATAGACGACTAAACGGAGAAAGGTCAAAGAGCAACTACAGCTGAATTTCTGTACACGAGCCGGCGAATAGGATGCCGCATCTGCGAGTATGTAGGCGAGGGCTTATTCCTTTTAGAAAGGCCATCAGAATGGCGGAAATTTTAATTCTGTCTTGTATTAGCAACAGACAAACACGCCAAAAAAATTAAAACACAAAAACGTTTGCAAAGAACACCCAACTCTATTTGCGCAAGACACCTCATCAGCTAAGTGTCTGTAGTTCACGCGGAGGTAATTGACCGAAGAAAAAATGAAGTAAGCTCACACTAACGCGTAAGGCTTGAAGGTAGCGAAGCTGTACGCAACCTTCATGACCATCGCCGATTTGCTGCTTCTTCGCTGCCGCAACGACCTTTACTCTATCATTGTTGCTATAAGTGTGAGCTTCCTGCATCTTTTGAAGTAGAGCTTTCTGGGAACGGTTTCGTCATGGCGTGCGCCACAAGAAACTCCCAAACAGGCTGACTAAACTACTGGGACCGCTTGGGATCGAACCTAGGCCCGAATAGCAGCGGCGCGAAAGCCCGTCGTCTGAATGACTAAGCCACGCAAACACACGTGGAGACGGACACAAATGCTGGTTTTGATTCTGCGCAGAGGATGGGCAGGGCGCTTTTTAGAGGCGACCATGAAGTACGATAAAGAGGAGTGCCGACTTCGCTCTTTCCATCTAGCTTTTATGCCCCCAACTTACGGAGTGCAGTGTAGAAAGCCCGGCATATGGGGGCGATTACACTGCGTTCCCGGCGCGCCGGAGCCTTCTGACCTCGGCGGGCGCGACGGCGGGACCCATTCCGTCGGTTTTTTCGTCTGCTTTAAGCACGGTTATTTAATCCTGTTTTGGCGCAGCTTTGCGCCCTTCCTTCGCCCGCCTTATCTTGTTCGACAGCACCTCTTGGGTAACTCGGACCCGACAAAATTAAGGGGTCATACGGCAAAGATACGTTAAGGATTGGTTTACAGGATGGGAAAACAAAATGTAGAGACCACATACAGACAGCTGGTCGCTAAAGAAACGCAACCTTTTGCGCACTGCTCGTCAGAAATGGGACTCTGTTTTCTGAATTGGTGAATACTAATTCGGTTGTGTTTTAACAGCTATTACAAAAGGCGAGAGGAGCAACTGGCTGCGCTAATTAGCTATTATTAAAGTCCCCTAAGTTTGCTGGCAATTCTCAAACTTACTTAGTTTAAGTCGGTATAAATGGGAGTCACTAAGCTCACATGCCACATTGTTTGGGTGCCTGCGCTTGTGTCGCACGTTGGTGTAGCCCAGGGCTAGCGCTTTAGAATGGCTAGGTTCCGCTGCCTCGCCCTTCGAAGGACGCTCTTCTCCGTTTTTTTTTGGCAACGAAGGGCCGGGCTACACCGGCGGCGTCCCCCGCTTTAGCCCGGCCGTGGCCAACGCTGCTGCGTTCGGGACGCTTCCCCCGCAAGCCCCAAATAACGACTGCAATATCTCTGGTTTCACTCTTTGTAGAGCCACGTGTGCTAATTCAAGTGACGTCGCATTGGTAATCGTTGCGGGTGTCGTTTACAGCTTTTCATTCCAACCACCTTTACAGTGTGGATTGGCGCGAATTTTTGGGAAGAGATAATCATTGAACACCACCTTCGGGGGCGTACGCTATGACGTGCCTTTCCCGTTCCTAGCACACCTTGCGCGATTACGACGTACTCTGGAGTATTTTTATTTTTTCCAATCTTAGCCAACCTCCCTAAGTGGGTGTATTTGGCTTGATGAACGTGCTCCGGGGACGATGGGAGGTCGCCTCAAAACACGCGCACACGAGCGCTCCTAATTTTCTTGTTTTTTTAGCTTCACGGCGGGAACCGAGACGCGCGCGCTCACGTGCGCCCGGCATTTTCTTGATATTTTTGACTGCGGACGCGTAAAATAACGATTTGTTAAAAAGCTGGACTGTAAAAACAAAATTACAAAATCAGGAATAAGAAAGAACTTACAAAGTTCTTTATCTTACACATCGGTATCGCCCGATTTCGACTAGAAGAGAAAAAAATAGGAGAAGCAGAAAACAATTATTTGTAAAAAGCAGTAACTGTCGAACCATCATTAACACCACAAGAAATTATAAATAACGAAGCTAATAATTTAATATTATAATAGCGTATATGTTGACCATTAATACAACTACAGACATACCACAACAAATTAGGTTACCCCAAAGCCAACTAGAGCCCAGTGCAAACTGAAACGATCAAAAGTAGACCAATTTGATTATTCATAGCTAGACCTGGCTACGCGAAAACTCCTAATCATAGCAACCTGCAAAGAAAGCTCGCGCCTTGCTAGACAGGTTTCTCAAATTTCGGCCCATATTTAATATGTAAGCATATTTTGCTATGTTGGAAATAAACTTTTGTTAACTACGAGCCGTATACCGCTCGTTTTCTGCACGAAAACGTATATTTAGGAAAGTGACACCTTTGAAGTTGGAGGATATTGAGAAAATCGCTCCTAAAAATGTAGTAAACCTCAATTAAAACGAGGAACCAGAAAACTGCAAAATCAAACTTCATCAACAAATCCCAAATATGTATTGCGTACTCCGCTCTCAGAGGATAAGGACAAAAACACCAAAACATCGGAAGAAAGCATCAACCGTGTAATTCTCTGCATGTACATAAATGTCACCTTGGGGAAATTAACACTTCTGATCAATCGCGGAGCGTAAATACAAAATATTACTGAAAGGAAAGTGTAGATCTCGAAAAACCAAAAATAAACACGTTTAGCACAAATAAAGTGAGCTGACAAAATAATGTGTATTTGATACACCACCATCGCATGAATTAGACAAAAAAACTAACCTTAACTAAAATGATTGCTCTAAAAAGGGACACCGACGGAGTAAGGACAGAGACACACGGCGCACTGTGTGTCTGCCCTTACTCCGTACGTGTCCCTTTTTAAATGCAGAGCATTTCAGTAACTCACGATGTCACCCGCGTTGACGTCCGTAGTCCGCACCGCACCCCTCCCTACTATATAAAAAAAATACTATCCGGCGCCCGGTTTCGATCCCTCGACCCTGCGGGCCGAACGCGATGTACAAGGTGCTCTACCCACTGCGCCACAAAGCCGATTTTTTTTTTTTTGGTAACCGGGACGCTACGAACGCGCCTTATATCGTTGACTCATTCAAATTACTGCTGACGAGGGCTCTCTCGCCAGCAGTTGCCACAAGTGCAACAACATTAACGTAACACAAACTACTTAACGTCGTGCGAGCCCGGAAATGCTCTGCATTTGATTATGCCCCTCGCAAGGGGGATGTTTCACTGCGTCTTCTCTCAGTCGCGGGACCCGTGGCGTCATCTGGTGGAGGCGCGGCACAACTCGTAGCACTTTCTTTGAAAAAGCGCCTCGAAAGCCTGGCAAATATGAAATAGGGATGACGCGCTCGAGGCAATCCGCCGACGCGGCTGCGTTGTGTACAGACTCGGCGGCGAGCGTCCCGGGATTCTGGTGCCGACCGAATTTGCTTTTTTACTCCTCCCTGCTGGGTGTTGTTTAAGCTGAAGCGTCCATTTCGGTGGTCGCCTGATAATTTTTCTAGCAAAGAGAAGGGAAATAGTGGCGGAGGAAGAAAATGTAGTGCTTTTAGCGCAATCATTTTATTTAACAATGGAGTACCAACGTGCCCAGGACGCTACCCTTACTAACCTTAAACGAAAAACATATCCATAAACAAAAACTGTTAAAAAGCTTCGTGCAATCTCCACTCCCTGCAGAAAAAAACGCTCTTTCGAAGTGAAAGAGTGTATTTATTATATTACTGTGAATAGAAAGCATATGTCGAAAACGTTTAAACACAACGAGCCAAATTAGAGCTCTTCCACTGAACGTGAGAACGGCTGGTAGTGCGTAGCCGTGATTCACCACTCGTTTACTTGTTTTATTCCTGTAAGCACCTTGTGCTAATTTGGGGTCCGCATTTTTCGAACATTTAGTAACGAATGGCGCCTGTATAACATTGTCAAATATAGGCGGCTTTACTCCTACTCTCCCGCCAACATTGGCTATGGCGCCCTTGCTCTTCACTAGTTCTGCACTAGTTCTTCACTGGCGCTCTAGCTCTTCACTAGTATCAGCCTGGTGTTTATGCTGAAAGTACTAAAGAAATGGCGCCGCGGTCCTTGAAAAGCCCTATATAGAGAGAATATATGAACTTTCCATTATTTGTAGTTAATTAGAGGCTTAATTCATTAGGTTTTCCTTATTTATATTATTGTGTACATACTGGTCGCGTAGCTTTGGCAGAATACGTGGCAACGGCGAAGAGCAATAATCACCCAGAACACTTTGCATACGAGTAACGTGTGCCCCGTTGGCGCGATAGTATTGACATTAGCTTCGTAACGCGAGGGACCGACGTTTCATTCCGACAAGGGAAGCGGTTTTATTTTCAAATACCAGTGGCGGTACCAAGAGGCGGGGGGGGGGGCGCGAAGGGGCGGTCGCCCCCCCCCCCTCCCCCGCAAAAGAGGCCCTCAGTTTCTTATTTTTAGTTTTTTTAAGCATTCCACTTGCGCGAACTTAAATCCCAGCGGGTTGTACCGCATACGCGCACTAGCCACCATGGTTATCATTACCTCCACAGAATTGGCGCAAGGAGGGGACCGATTCTGTATTCGCCTCGCCCCCCCCCCCCCAAAACCAATCTCTGGTACCGGTACTGCGAAAGACTGTGTTTCGGTGCGTGACGCGTGACGCCGGACGTGCTACGACGACAAGCGGGAACGCTGAATTGCTCGGCACTTAAAAAACGAAGTTTACAAACAAAACAAACAAAAAGCTGGCCTCGTATCTGTCTCGCTAAAATCTCTAGAATAGTTATTGCCGCCTGTCACAATGTACTCCACTTCACCTCTACCCCCCAACTCCCCTTACCTTGTATCAACGAACGTTTGTAGAGAGCAGGCTGCCGTCCGGGCCTTGAATTCGAAATGAGCGAATGGAGAAAGAGCACTCTCATCGTGGCTGTAGACAATAGATACGGCGACGTCTAAATTCCCAAAATAACGACACTAGGCAACGTATTGCAGGTGCACGTGTTGCGTTCGAGCGAAGGAGTAAGTTACTGCTGTAGCAATTACATTGCCGCTGAGTTTTTAAGAGAACACAGAGGCGCTGGCCGGGACTGAGTTTTTCATGTGGGGTATGACTCGAAAGCGAGGCCTATCTGAGGGGCCGCAGTCTCTTGCGGAGTAATGTATAAGCAAAAGGGATCCAGAAGTCGCGGGTGCTTTTTTCTGTGGTGTTTCAGGAAATCTTGACCCTAGACGGGGAATTTCAATCAAGAAGTTCTGGTAAATCAAGGGTAAATAGTCTGTAAAGCGCTTGCAAAAACGTCCAGTGAAATCTAGGTGATGCCCTATCATAGTGGCCTACTCCTGTATTTCCCCTGCTCATGTATTTTTTGTGTTGACGCCAATGAGAGCAGTTATGGCCTATGTATGACTTTATTGCCTTTTTTGTTCTACATAAGCTACAACAAGTGCTAGGCCTGTCGTATACTTTTTTCCAGTGTGTACTTTGTCATTTACTTGCCCAAACACACGGTTACGAACTGGCTCCTCACACATTACAGAATTCAGTAATATTTATTTTTTGTTCTTATCGCGGTTCTTCGAATATTCTGTATATTTGTGTTATATTTCTTATTTATCTCTTGTTCCTCTCCTATGCTCGCAGTTTTCAAAATGCATCATTTCACTGCTTTGTACACTCCTGCCTTGGCAGACAAAAGGCTGCTGGCCGTATTAAATAAATAAATAAATAAATAAATAAATAAATAAATAAATAAATAAATAAATAAATAAATAAATAAATAAATAAATAAATAAATAAAATTAAATACATAAGAAAATAAATAAATAAAAGAATAAATAAATAACAGTTCTGTCAAATTGTGTGCACAATTTTTGGGCCTATCCTTGCGCTCGGTGACTTACCCGTAACCTTAACGTAGTGTTTGAAATGTACTAAGATAATTGAGTTCGATATTTCAGCTTTCTAATGTTGCTAGCGGGAAATTTTCGACCAGTTTCGACGGACGTGACTTACTCTGTGTGTAGACTAATTTTTATACTCAGCCCGTGTTAGGCCAAAATGATACAAAATCTACCTATATAATGAAGAGCACACCTGGTAAGTTGAATAATTGTGTCTGAAGGCGCGCTAAGAGCGGGCGGGCCGGCCGCGGCGGCCGCTTTTCTGATGGAGGCGAAAAGCAAAAACGCCCGTGTGTACGAGATTTCGGCGCACGTTAAAGATCCCCAGGTGGTCAAAATAATCCGGAGCCCTCCACTACGGCGCGCCTCATCGCCTGCGTTGCGTGGGCGCGTTAAACCCCACAATCAATCAATCAAGACCGGGCGGGGCCTTGTGAGACGTCAATCTGATATCATTGGTATCACTGGGCAACATGATGCCTTAGTAGTGTGCTTATACCTGGGAATAAATAGGAAGACAAAGGAATTCAATGCTGAGTGTGTGGTTCCAGAAGACTCACTGCTTTTCTTTTTTTTAACTTTGGGTTCTCTCGTAGCTCGAGTCTGCTATATTTATCGGAGTGCCCCCAAGCCCTCTTCCCGCATCCGAAGACTAAATCAGTCCGTAGGATGAGCCCTTGTGCTGCTAACAAAGCAAAACATCCGCAGTACGCCGGACAGTGAATAGTACTTGTCCGCTTCACATTTTGTTATGTTCATTTTACTGTAGTCAGCATGCTGCGCTGACGATGCTTATCTAATGCAATCTCATTCAACGTTATCGAAAGTAATGCATGCTCATGCACAGTTATCTTGGGCTCGACTGCAGCGTACTGAAAAAAATAACACTCAAAAATTCCTTCTGCTTCTTGATCCCGGTGGGCCCTGTCTTGCGGCATGCGCGCCGATCATCAGATGCTGCTTTTGGTGCGGAGCACCTTAGGACCGCACAATGTCCGTCCGAAACCGTGCGCACAGCATTTATAATAGCAAAATTCATACAAGCACCGGCAGGATTCGAGCCTGTGTCTGGTAAGACCAGACCGAGTTAGTGTCAGTCGTCTTACCCTTTGGGCTACGACCATGAGTTAGTACCCGAGAGTCAAATGGCTTACTCCATCGCCTGTAACGGTGCGGAGTACCTTAGGACCTCCCAATGCCCGTACGCGTCCATCCATGCGCACTCAACCATCAAATGAAAATCAAACAAAATTTGATTTGAGCAGTGGGTTGCAGTTCCCTTTAGAGAATAATCAAGGTGCAACTCACGGCTCAAATCGAATGATGTCGGGGCGCAAATAGGATGCCACTGGGGGGGGGGGGGCAAACTTGGATGTAATTTTGAGTCCCCATACACTGCACCGTCGCCATCATGCACGGAGTGAAGATGCTGCCACATTTTGTCCTGAACCACATGAGGACTATCTCAGAGGCATTATCTTCAATGAGCCGTCACATGTGGACTAATGTGTAATCTACGACCACAGCGTGTCTCTCACCGTTGCTACTGCGCCAGTGCCGAAGTCTGAGACCTAACACCACGTGGGCGTACAATCCACCAGAAAAGGCCTCGCACCAACCTCGCTAGCCATGAGCTCGGCAGCAGCGTACTGGCCTAACGCTCACGAACCCCGTCTGCTTCTTGATCCCAGTGGTCGCTGGCTCGCTCCAAGCACACCGATCATTCGATGGTTGCTTTCCCCCTGAACCGCATGAGCAGGACCATCTCAGAGGCGTTATCGTCAATACGGGGACCAGTGCGGACCAATGTGTAATCAACGACGACACCGTGCCTTTCACCGTTGCTAATGCGGGTGTGCTGAAGTCTGGGATGTCAAACCACGTGGGTCTTCTGTCCTCTAGAGAAGGCCTCACACTAACCAAATAAGCCAGCGGGCTCGGCAGCAGCGTACAGCAGAAAACGCTCATGAATCCCTTCTGCGTTTTGACTCAGTTGGTTTTTACATTCCTGCGAAGTGCTATAGAAATGACAACGGTATTTATTGCTACTGCCTTGCCCATTGAGCGTAAGAGAGTGGGTAAGTGATGTATGCTGCTTTAAAGGGAACCTTCTGATATGCGGTGACGTTGAGTTCAACCCACGGACAGCAGAAAAATAGACGTTCGAACAACCGCTCGCAGGCCGAAAGAGCAGGCTATCTTCCATAAGAGACATTTTGAACAGACAAAATGAAACAGATAAAAAATTACTGAAATGACGAACCGAATTGCTGGTCTGGAGACTCAACTGTCGAGCATACCCGCTTTCAACACAGAAGTAAATGATTTGACAGCAACCGTTACTAACACCCAGAAAGACACAGAATACCTAGCTTACATTCTAAATAAAATAGACGACTTGGAAAACAGGAGTAGAAGAAACAACCTTATCGTGTATGGATCAGACGAACAGGACGAGGAATCACCGGAAGAACAAACGGAGACGATAAGAAACGTCATGTTCCAAGAAGGGGAGTATTTCCCCGAAGGGGAGTATGAGGAAGTGCGAAGCACGGGGTGATGCTATGAGGGGGAGTTTCGACGAACACGCGCGCGCGACTGACTGCAGAGCCGAGCCGAGCGAGGAGACTGTAGCGAGAGAGCAGGCGCGCGCCGACCCACGGAGGTCTGGCCGTTTATTGCTGCATATATATAGGAGTGTGCCGCGCCGAGCCAGGTGGCTGAGAGAGAGGAGGCGCGGGCGAGCGCGACGAGCGAAGGGGAGAGGGCAGCGAACGCGCACAACGGCGCAGCGGTAGCCGAGTGAGGGGAGAGGAGGCGCGAGCGCGTGACGTCACGGCGCGCGGAAGGGGAGGGAGGCGCGAGCGCGTGACGTCACGGCGCGAGGGGCGGCGAGAGCGCGCGCCGTCACGTGGCGTAGTTACGTCACTGCGCCGTTGCTACGGACGCTCTCCCTCCGCTCTGCGCCGTTGCTAAGGGCGAGGCGGGCGGACGGACGGACGGCGGCCGACGCGGGAGTAGGCCCGACTAAGAAGTACTTCGCACTTAAAACGGGGAGCCGCTGTCGAAGGAATTGAAAGGTATCGCAGGCTAGGCCGGCGTGGTGAAAGAAGCCGCCCGGTTATCGTTAAAGGGTGGCGATTTCAAGCGCGCTATCGGTAAATAAGCGCTGTTTTCTTTCCTTATTTACATGTGAAGTCTTGCCATCATTCACAAAGCTTTGACGCCACTTTTTGCTTCTGAAGTAGGCTCTACAGCACAGGTGGCGCTGAAGACTACAGCGTCGCTATTGGCGGGTTTCATAAAATGTGGCAGCTAATGAGTGTTTTCAGCTCTGGGGAAGCCGTAGGTGATTTTGGCGGCTCGGGCGCTGTCTAGGAGAGCGATACTCCGGCACGGCGTAGCTTTGTAGGGTCGAATCTCGATCGTCGCCATCCGTCACACGAGCTTAACTGAGTTTGTTGATATAGCGCATCGTTTACTTAGATATAAATAGCGGATACAAGCACGTAGAGCTTTCTGGAGGCAGAAACGCTGCACCAGACCCCAGCAACCATCTGCCTTCCCGGTGGACGCCAAACGCGCACGAATCGGCACACACTGCAGTAGCTAAAACTCGTCGCAGCCGCCCGCCAGATACCGGCTATTGCTGAAAATAAGGCTACAAATGCGTGGAAGGGGATGATCGGCCGGTGAAAGATTATGCTCCGGATCGTCGTCGACACGGCTTCATAAAGTGGTGACCGAATAATCGAGGTGACACTAAGTCTTTTTTGCGAAAACTGACGTGCCATCGCAAGCACGGCCGACGCGTAAAGCAGTGCCACGCAGCCAGTAGTAGGCGGAGCATGACCGCCAGAGGCTAAAATTGAAACGACAGATGAAGCACTGAGCGGAGCCAATGGCTGCGCGTACCTCGGAGGTCAAGCGCCCTGACAAGTGCCTCCAGGTTGATTTGCTCAAGCTTATCAACTAGTAGCATCCACCGCACTTTGAGGTGCGAGGAAAGGGTGAATGCTCCAAGCCTCCTAGCCTTGGCCACCCTATTTGGCCCTTTTAAGCTATTGGACTATCGGGAAAAGCAACAATATTGAATGCGCGCGGAAAATTAAATGAGCAGCTGTATCTCCATCACAGGGTGTTAATAATAGGATAAGAGAAATACGAAAGGAGCTATAGCAAAGGTCGAGTGAGCAGAGAAACGCCGGGGCTAGAACAAGTCAATTTTTCGACAAATGTAGCATTGACGGGACCATGTATGCATGGGACCAGGAAAGAGATAAATGACACGAAATTGGCAAGGACAACTCACCCGACAAGCTTAGGCTATTTCCTATTTTGAATGGGACTTGCCCCAGCGTTATGAACAAACCCGTACAGCTCGAAGGGTTACTGTTGTCCATAACGCGGAATTCGCTTTGCTCACAGAACCATGGCTGAGTGATGACATTTCTGACCGTGCATCTTCCCTGCAAAGTATAGGGGGTTCCCTAAGGATCGCGAGCGAAGGGACCGGGGAGTACCTATTCTTTTTAAAAGTAAAATGATGGTCTTAAGGATGCTGAATTTGTATGTGTGTGAAGTATTTCTCTAAAGTA
This sequence comes from Haemaphysalis longicornis, assembly GCF_048455015.1. Taxonomy (NCBI): domain Eukaryota; kingdom Metazoa; phylum Arthropoda; class Arachnida; order Ixodida; family Ixodidae; genus Haemaphysalis; species Haemaphysalis longicornis. The sequence goes on along the minus strand of NW_027526204.1, from coordinate 28,814,817 downwards.
TACATTATTATGGAGCCAATGGAAGTGTGTTTTTGCTTCAATAAACTTTTTATTGATGACATTCAGTATACCCTAGACGCAACTTCTAACAGGCTTGTTAAAGTACCCTCCCGTCAATCTTCACGTCACCCTGCACCCACTCCTGGATCTTCGTCCCCTCCCTGACTACCCCACTGTACATGTAATGACGTAATAATTCTGAATGTCAATGCAAGAAGACTACTCAATAAATTTCCTAGCTTTGTCTCTCTGGTATCCACGTTTTCCCCGCACATAGTAGGTGTAACTGAATCTTGGCTGCATGAAGGCGTTTACGACTCTGAGATAACTCCACCCGGGTACGTCCTAGTTTGTAATGATCGACAGAACGGCAAAGGCAGGGGTGTGGCTTTACTCTTTCGGTCAGACTTGAATTTCTCTGTTTTGCCTGTGCCTTTAGATGTTGAATCGGTGTGGTGCAAGCTTTACTTAAACAAGCATCATCTCATGGTTGGTGTCTGCTACCGCCCACCTGGCACCTCCGTCGATAATATTGTAAGGGCCTTGGTTGCTCGGTGAGGTAAGGCGTTTATTGTACGACTAAGCCATCTCGGAACACCGGACCAGCCACCAACGATGATGATGAACAGTCTCGTAGAAGACGAAGCGGTCCTCGATGTGTTTGGTGATGGGGATAATGGAGCAGTGAAATAAATGATTTTCTACGTTTCGGAGCATCGCTCTCACACTTATCCCCCCCCCCCCCCCCCCCCCCCGCACGTCAAGGCGGCCTCCCGGCCGCAATCACACGGAAGGACGACGATGGAAAGGCTTGAGCCGAGACACGTGCACAATCTCGGTGCCACGGCATCGGCGGTCGGCAGGTGGAGTTACGGGGGTTATGCGGAAATTGACCGGTGAGGTTTTCTCTAGAACGGTGTACGGTCCAAGGAAACGGTGAAGGAATTTTTCGCAAAGTCCAGGAACCCGGAAAGGAGTCCATAACAAAACTTCATCGCCAGGTCGGAAATCAACAGTCCGGTGAGATGCGTTGTAGCGCTCTGTCCTGTCCTGCTGACACTCTCAGTAGTGCGGTCACGGGCAAGCTGGCGGCAATACTTCACACGAGAGATGAACTGTTCAGTGCTTGGAGCAGAACGTGATACAGGGGCGGTAAAGAAACAGGTGTCTAGTGGCGAGGACGGTTGGCGGCCGTATACGAGGAAGAATGGGGAATAACCGGTGGTGCGTTGGGTAGCCGTATTGTAAGCGAACGTTACGAAAGGGAGCATGTGGTCCCAATTGCTGTGATCAGGTGCAATGCACATTGAAAGCATGTCAGAAAGCGTGCGATGAAATCTTTCAGTAAGTCCAATTAGTTTGAGGGTGATATCCGGTGGTCAATTTGTGAACAGTTCGTGAAGCATGCAGGACTTCTGCAACGATATTCGAGAGAAACGTTCTACCCCGGTCACTTAGCAGGACACGAGGGGCGCCATGCCGCAAGACGATGCGGTGCAAAAAGAAGCTAGCGACCTCTTCGGCACATCCAGTACGCAAAGGAGCCGTTTCAGAATAGCGTGTCAGATGGTCCACAGCTGTGACGATCCAGCGGTAAACGGTAGCAGTTCTAGGTAGCGGCCCGTACAAATCAATCCCAACAACCTCAAAAGGCTCAGCGGGGCACGAGATAGGTTGTAGCTGTCCAGCCGGAGGTGTTGTAGGGCGCTTGCGATGCTGGCAGGAGGTACAGGACGCGACATACTTGGATACGCTTGTGGACATGCTAGGCCAAAAGAAACGGGCTCGGATGCGGTCATACGTTTTCTGATATCCGAGGTGGCCAGCGGTCGCATCATCATGAAAGGCCTCCAAAATGTTCTGCTGCAGTGCCCGGGGTACAACGGGAACCCACTTTTCTCCAGTAGGATGGTAATTTTGACGATGCAACACGCCGTCAACAACCCGAAATTTTGTTTGCTGGCGGTGCAAGCGACTGTTTAGAGGCTATGTTCTACCACTCAGTCTGTCCACTATGCTTTGACAATAGTGGTCTTCTTGTTGGAGCTTTTTAAGCTCAAAGCGTTCACCGACCGCAATGGAGCTGACAGGCGCAAGCGGCAACGCTTTTGCTGGCGGCGTTACTCAAGCAGTATGTGAAGGCGACAGCGGGCAGCGCGATAGCGCGTCTGCATCGAGGTGTTTTTTGCCCGACTTGTATGTGACAGAGAAGTCGTATTCTTGTAAACGAAGAATCCACCGTCCAAGGCATCCAGTAAGGATCTTTAAAGTCGATAACCAGCAGAGTGCGTGATGATCGGTTACAATGGTGAAATGGCGGCCGTATAGATATGGCCGAAATTTCTGGACAGCCCAAACGACGGCAAGGCATTCCTGTTCTGTGATGCTGTAGTTTTTTTCGGCGGGCGTGAGAGAGCGACTGGCATAAGCAACAGGCCGCTCTCTTGATTGGTCATCCCGATGGAGGAGAACGGCGCCAATGCCGGTCCCACTGGCGTCGGTATGGAGGAGTGCGGATCTTGTCTCATCGGAATGGCACAACACTGGGCGACAAGTAAGCGCACCTTTAAGAGCGTGAAACGCTTTTTCACAGTCGTCGGACCAGGTGAAGGGAACGTCGAATTGCAGAAGCCTGTTGAGAGGTGAAGCAAGGGTGGCAAAACCGGGAATAAAACGGCGAAAGTAAGAAGCAAGGCCGAGGAAACTGCAGAGGGCTTTTTGTTGTAGCGGTCGAGGAAAATTGAGCACAGCTGTTATTTTGTCAGGGTCTGGTTGGATGCCTTCTTTGCTGACAACATGATCGAGGACTTTGATTGTTTTGCTGGCAAAACGGCATTTCTTTGTGTTGAGCTGAAGTCCAGCATTTTCTAAACAGGTAAGTACTTCGTTCAAGCGCTCAAGATGTTAAGGAAAAGTCGATGAGAAGATCACAACATCATCCAAATAACATAAACATGTCCTCCATTTGAGTCCACGCAGGACTGTATCCATGAGACGCTCAAAAGTAGCTGGGGCATTACATAATCCAAAAAGCATAACATTGACTTCATAAAGTCCATCCGGGGTGGAAAACGCGGTTTGTTCTTTGTCAGATTCATGCATCGGGATTTGCCAATAGCCGGATCGGAGGTCAATGCTCGAGAAATATTCCGCACCTTGTAAACAGTCCAAAGCGTCATCTATTCGGGGCATGGGGTATACATCTTTTCGGATAATTTTGTTTAGTGCACGATAATCAACGCAGAAACGCACTGATCCGTCTTTTTTACGAACCAACACGACGGGCGACGACCACAGGCTAACAGAAGGGCGAATGATGTTACGTTCAAGCATGTCCGAAACGTGGTCCTACATGATCTTTCGTTCAGACGAAGATACACGACACGGACGGCGGCGGATGATACGAGAGCCATCCGCGTCAATGCGGTGTGTTGTTGCGGAAGTCTGCCCCAGCTTCGACGAAGAGAAGTAAAAACAAGCTGCGTGTTTTTCAAGCAAAGCAAGGAGGGACTCTGCCTCTCTAGGGCTGAGGTCAGAGCTAATGGTTGCGACAAGAGCGGCCGATGACGATGCAGGATCCGAAAGGCGCTGGCCTGCTGACGACGAGCAAATGGGCATAACAGACATGACCTGGCTGTCAGCAGCAGCGTTAGCAATAGCAGCACCTTTGGGCAGCAAGATCGGCTCTGAACTGACGTTCGTTGCAGCAAGTACCGCTGACCCATTCGAAAACCGAACGAGGCAGGTGGGAATGACGACTTCTTTAGGAAGGAAGGACCCTGCAGGAACGGCTAAAATGTTACCATCTTGAATCCTATCTGAGCACATTGTCATTAGTGTCTCTTGCCCAGGGAGCAAAACTTGATCAGCTTGTGCCACCAACCGAGGCGGCTCCTCATCATCAACGCTGGAGAAGTGGGTAGCCGTGAGTTCGGCAGCCGGTAAATTGCAGGAAATGACAGCGGACGCCGAAGATAGAAAGTCCCACCCCGGAATCAATTGGGTGTGCACACGGAGTAAGCACTGCATAGGGAACGTGAAGACAGCTTCCATCTATGAATACTCGAACCGTACACTGCGCTGAGGGTTGCAGTACGACTCCGTTAGCATTGCACAGTGAAGGACCAGTGTAAGGAGTTTTAACCTTACGGAGACGCGAACACAAATCTGCATGAATAACCGAAACGCTTGCACCAGTATCCACAAGAGCATTAACAAAAATTTCTTCCACTAGCACAGATAAAAAGTTTGATGGTCGTTGAGGAGGACTTGAGCATTTTACGAGCGACGCAGTTTCACCTCCGAAAACTGCAGGCGCTAGATTTCCGAGCGGTTGTCGGGAACGTGGGAAGCCGGGTGGAGAGGAGACACGGACCGTCGATACGGTGAGGGTGATCGGCGGCGGGAGGGACGATTGGTCTGAGGCAGTTCAAACGAGGGAGAGGGTGGCGATGAGCGTCGCGGGGTTGAATCATAGACACGACGTTGTGAACCCTAAGAATAACCGAACTCTCGTTCAAACGGTGCGTACCCTCTTCGCTCATCTTGCATACGGCGTCGGCAGAAGCGGGATATGTGGCCCCGGATCCCGCAGTAATAGCAGATGGGTCGGTCGCTCGGGAAAGCATTGCGAGGGGTTCGCACGTTGGTGTAGTACCCCCGTGGAACGGTCGCTGTGGAGATCGCTGTTACATGTGCGGGTGCGAACGGGGCATCTTGAGGCAGGGGCGGTCGCGATATCATCGCCGAGTAGGACGGGGTGGGAGTTGTAGTAATGGGGGGTGGCGTCGGCATCACACCAGTCATGTAGGCCAGCTCCTCCTTCACGAGGTCGCGCAACTGGAGCGCTTCCGAGCGAAAGAAATCGCGTGGAGGAGACGGCGGGTCATTGAACTGGAGCTCTTCGCGGATTATTTGACGTATGAGGGCGCGTAGGTCCACGTCCCCCTGTGGTTGCATAGCAAGACAATATGCTTGCAGACGGAGGGCTTGCAGTTCGTCCAGGCGCTGACAGGTTGTCCGGATATCGGCGATGGTCGAAGGATTTTGAATTACAAGAGCGTTGAAGGCAAAAGGTGCTATGCCCTTCAGGACATGGCGAACCTTGTCGGCCTCCGGCATGCTTGTATCCACACGGCGACATAGAGCGAGAACGTCCTCTATGTAAGACGCATACTTATCCTCAGGGCCTTGAAGGCGACTGGCCAGCTTCCTTTTTGCCATGTCTGACCGAGCGGTTGGCCTACCGAATATCTGGCGCAGCTTCTGACAAAAAGTGGCCCAGTCGGCGAGCCGGTGGTTGTTGTTAAGAAACCATGTTTGTGCCACCTTGTCCAAGGAAAACCCAATGTTCTGTAGCTTCGCCACGTCATCCCAACGGTTAAACGCACTGACTCGAGTAAACTGATCCAGCCAGTCTTCAACGTCTTCATGGTAGAGCCCGGCGAAATGAGGAGGATCGCGCTGGCAGCTGGTGATAGCAAATGCCAGAGGCGCAGCAGGGGAGGTGCCAGCGGGACTGCTTCCGGCCTCGCGCTGCATCGCTGTTACAGGCAATCGCCTACCTGACCGGAGCTCTAGGGGTCTGCTTGGAAGGCGTTGAGGACGGGATCGAGCGCAACCTCCACCACTTGTAAGGGCCTTGGTTACTCGGTGAGGTAAGGCGTTTATTGTACGACTAAGCCGTCTCGGAACACCGGACCAGCCACCAACGATGATGATGAACAGTCTAGTAGAAGACGAAGCATTCCTCGATGTGTTTGGTGATGGGGATAATGGAGCAGTGAAATAAATGATTTTCTACGTTTCGGAGCTTCGCGCTGACAATATACGCAATCTTAATAGTTATATTTATAATCACAATATCGATTCACCTAATATTATCTGTATGGGGGATTTCAATGCACCCGGAATTCATTGGCCTTCTCTGGCACTTTCCGGTCGAGAACCTGGCCTTGGCCGAGAGGTAACCAATTTTTCGTTGTTACATGACTTGGGGCAGTTGGTTAGTGATGCAACTCGACTAGACGCACTTCTCGACCTAATGTTTGTAAGTTCTAACATTGCGGAAGCTGGATTTATACATGTGAAACTACCGAAGGTATATCGGATGATAAGGCGGTTATCGTGACCCTGTCTTATCCTGTGCTCGAAACCTTGTATTCGTTCACAGCATTCCTGGATTTTAATCGTGCTAACGATACTTCGATCTTGGATGCCCTTCCTGATGCTTTTTCTCTGTTCGAATCCATGAGCACCAACTGTGACGTAGATACTCTTGTGACGTACTTTGAAAGTGTTGTAATATCTTGCATTCAACATTTCGTTCCAATAAAAACTAGAAAAAACGAATAAGAAACTTCTTTGGATGAACAGAGATATTCTTCACCTATCTCGTCGTGTACGCAGGCTGACGCGTAGAAAGAACTTTGATAAACCTGATAGTGGGAACGAGTTCCAGAAAGGCAAAAAAAGAACTAGCAGCAATGATGGCTTCTGCAAAAAAGTTTTTCTTTGGCAAAGAATTACGCTCTTTACTCAATAGTAATCCTCGTAAATTCTGGACATCAGTTCTGCCTAGTAGCTGCTCTTCCTCCTCATTCTTGATTAACGGTGAAACTATTACTGATGAACAGAAAATCTCTCATGCGTTTAATACTTCCTTCAACACTGTATTTTCCGTTGATAATCATGTTACCCATGCCTTTATCTCTTCTGCCCTTATCGGCCCAATTTCTGATGTAATTATCAGTCATGCTGGTGTGTTGAATCTCATTCTGAATGTAGACGCAAAAAAGGAGACAGTCTGGATGGTATTCCAAACTCTTCTTTAATTCGGTATGCGTTATGGACATCTCGTTACCTTACCATTATATTTCAGAAGTATTTGTCCTGAGATATTTTTGGTGCCTGGAAATTGGCAAAGGTTCGGCCGATTTATAAGTGTGATGATAAGGAGCTTTTGCCAAATTATCGTCCCATCTCGCTGACATCACATCACGGCAAGTTGTTAGAACACATCATTCATTAACATATAATCGACTTTCTTCAGACTAACAATGTTTTATCCAACCTGCAGCATGGCTTCCGAAGAGGATTCAGCACTTTACCTCAATTGACAGAATTTACCTATGAGATTTTTTCTGGTCCTGATTGCGGCCACCAGGTCGACGTAATATTTTTTGACTTCGCAAAAGCTTTCGACACTGTTCCGCATTCTAAGTTGCCTTATAAACTAGGTGTCATCCTAAAAAAATCCAGTCTAGCAGACCTAATTGCCAATTTAAACTTAATCGCTCCGAATACGTTAGCTTTAACTCCGGCAATTTACCTCTAAGGCTTGTATCCATACAAGTCAGATCAGGGGTACCACAAGGGTCCGTTCTTGGTCCTTTGTTATTTTTTATTTTTAATAATGACTTGCCACAATCCATTACCTGTAAATTACGTCTCTACGGCAATGACTGTGTTCTGTTAACACCATTAACTCGGTTCAAGATCACCTTCTTCTTATTGACTCGTTTAGTGCCTTTTGCTCTTGGTGTAATACATAGCAAAGGAATATCAATTTCCGTAAAACTGTCTCAATGTCCTTCACCACCAGAACGCAGACTTCCGTTTTCAACTACTCTTTCAATGACCTAATGATTCAAAGGGTTTCAGATTATAAATACCTTGGCGTGATTTTCACTACTAACCTCTCCTGATATAAACATATCAATCCAGTCTGCACCAAATCTCTTAAAAAACTTGGTTACCTAAGGCGCACTCTCAGAACATCCCCACAGGAAACTAAATTACTAATGTACAAAACACTAATTCGTCCTTTTCTTGATTATGCCTCTATGGTTTGGTGTCCGTACAAAAAAGGAGACATAAAAGAAATTGAATCCGTGCAAAATGAAGCAATCTGTTTTATTTGTCGCCGCTATGACCGCAAATTTTCGCCTACATAAGCCCTTACAACTTTAAATCTTATCTCACTCTGTACGCAACGCGATATCGATTCGCTCAAAGTCTTGCATGGTATCGTTCACTCAGTTAACCGCCTTTCCGATGAGAGCTATTTTACGTATGCAATGCCAACAGTAACTAAAAATAATCATGCCCTAAACCTCAGCCCGGTTAAGGCTCACACCGATGTATTCAAATTTAGTTTTTTTCAACAAGTACAGCACAGTGGAATTTACTGCAGGGTGAGATGAAGAGCTCATCAATAAATCAATTTCTTCCTTTTCTTGAAAGTCGTGTCTAATCAATATTTCCTTGCTTTGTTGTGTTGGTATGTGCGCTCCATCTTGCAGTGCCCACTCATTGGATGTATAACGATTTTTCTGTGCACATTGGCATCGGGATTTTGTTCTGAATGGAATTGCCATGTGTGTCGGTGTGTATATTGTATTTTCTGTTCCTTGAAATGGCGCATTTTAATCACTCCTCTGTATTTCAACCACTCTAGCTATAGCCCTTAAATGGCTGCAGTATGTGAAAATAAATAAATAATCAAATAAATTTAACAGTCGACACATTATTGTAGGATTTTATATAGACCGATGAACAGTTCTCTTCTTGTATTAGATAACTTAAATATCTCGCCAAACATGTAAAACCTGGCGATAAATTTGTAACGGCTAGTGGTTACATCTTTCCGTTCGTGGATCGGCCACACTTTTCAGCAAGTACAGAAGCAGAAGATAAAATGCTGGATATTTATATCACTTACGATCTAGCTCACATTGTAAATGACTACACCAAAACTCAAAACGAATTACCCTCCATTCTTGATTTATTTTTGTAGCGAAAGCTTCATTTATTTTTGTGGTTCTCTTTGTGGACTGGCCAGTATTGACCTTGAGGTCTGGAGGTCAAGCGACTCCCCATTCCGCAAACGCCCGACACGGAGCAGCGGCCCGCGATGGCGGGCAGAGATAGGCGGCAGGAGACAGATAGACTTATGAAGACGAACATCCAGCTGTGGTCGCTCGTACAGTGGCGAGGCTCAAAATACTTGGATGAAACCTGCGCGAACTTACACAAAGGCCAATGAAGTGCAAGGCCAGGACAGCCGCTGGTCTAAAAACTGAAGTTTAATATCAAGAAGCGTGAATATGAACACATAGCACAAAACAATAAAAACACAATGTGCATTACAATGTGAAAAACAAGTTCACAAAAAAATCGCGCCAATCCACCCCGTTAATGTGGTTCGAAAGCAAAGCTGTAAACGGCACCCATAACGATTACGTATGCGACGTCACTTAAATTCACTCACATCGCTCTACAAATACCAAAACCAGAGAGAAGTGAAATGCACTTAACCACACCATTTAATAATTCAAAGAGATATTCTTGTTAAGGTTAAGTCAATGCATGAAGCATGGATGATGTTTGGTTGAGTTGTATTGGTGTAGCACAAGAGTGGAAACTTTTTTTATAAATTTAAGTAATCTCCAACCCGATGTTAGACGATCTGTCTTCTCCGTCGCTGCGCGGCGGACGGAGGCGACGAGATTTGCGGCAGAAATGAAGAGGAGGAAGAAATACTTCCGTTCAGATTTCTGAACGGCCCAGAGTGCAGGCCTAAGGAGTGATTTCTTTTTCTGTGGGGCCCATGTGCAGTCCACGCGGCCTGTGTTCTGTCCACCCGCTGAAGTTAGGGAGGTAGAGATGGTCTGGACAGCAGCATCTCCCTTGCTCTTTTTGGGTAGTTGACGGAAAGAGAGGAGGGTGCTCAGGGCTAAAGTCGCACACCCCGATTACTGGGCGGAGTGTTCCTACTTCTGAGCAAAATTTACATTCACCCTCGTTGAGATGCGGATACATTAAGTGAAGACGCGTAGGCTGTGGGAAGTAGCCCGGATTGTATGAGCCGTAGGGTAGTTGTTCTCTGGAAAGGTCAGGGTAAGGCGAAGGTACGGTCCGTCTCAGAAGGAGATAATGCTGGGTTATCTCCCTGAACGTGACAAAGGGGTTACTGTCCTCGTGCAGGTTCTTAATACAGAAGGTAAAAGCGCAGGCTTGTTGGGTGGGCGTATTTGTTGCCCTCCATTGAAGCGGGAGGGGTGTCCAGACAAGCAAAGGGAGCATCTTTAGTTTTAGTCGCTAAGAGCGTGGGAGTAGGTCAAGCGGAGTGACATTCTGAGCTGCCCAGCCAATCTGGTGAAGCATGCGGTTACCCATCGCAGTTCTGAGTCGGACCTTCCGGTTAGAAAGATGGCCTTCTATCAGCTCTTCCACCGTGTTGTGGAGCCCCGTTTTAAGCAGCCTCTGTGTGAACGCACTCATGAGAAGACCAATGACCTGCTCGACCGCCTTTCTAATCATTATATATAGCATCTCTATGTCTTCCTTGTCGAGAAGAAGACAGGGGGTTGGCTTAACTAGCTCTCGAGAAGACAAAAGCTTCAAATAATTGAAAGGTACCGGATTCCTTTAGGCCTCGCTTCTTGGTGGCAACTCGCCTGATCATGTGTATGATTTGATTAATGCTGTTTTTGAGGCGCTGCAAGGGGACGTCACTCTTGGTGTTAGCCTCGAGATGTAGGCCCAGGCTCTTGATGCTGGGGCTTGGAGTGATGGCCTGGCCATCAAAGAGTATTTGAATGTATTCCTTGATTTGGCGTAAGGGCGGACGACAAGGAGCTGTGATTGTTTACGTGAACACTAGAGGCCACAGGCTTTAGCACATTGGCGTACTAGAAGTGAGATGCCATGCTTTGGTGTGAGCATCCATTAATTTTTGTAACTCTTAGCACATGAGCAAGGTGCGCACCGGGCCGCTAGACGGGCGTGAGGGGTCGCGTGACGCTTTCACGTGGCATTCAGCGAGAACGCAGGGGCTAAACTCGTAGATGTGCTTGGTGAGTACACCACCTGTCTTCCCAGTCTTCGCGTGGGCTCGTAGCTAAATCGGTAAGACAACGGGCTCTCGCGTTGTTAGTCTATTAGTTCCAGGTTCGATTCCCGGCGGTGCCAGCAAATTCTTTTATTTGTTCGCTGGAGTTTTCTGGTGACACCAACGGTCGCGAAAGAACCCTTGTGGGGTAGAGGTAAAAAGCTTTGCTTTAAAACCACGGTGTTAAGGCAACTAGATAGACACTGGCTACAGTCAAGGGCCACGCAGATATGCAATCTCTTTGTGATAAAGCACACTTCATTGGCTGGCACACTTATCTAGTCTTTCCGCTATTTGGAACGCTTCCATAATTTGCGGGGCCTTTGTTCGCGGTGCCTGCATGAAATGTCAGTGTTAGGAAAATTAGGTTAACGTCCGCGGCGCTTAGTAAAATATGCAAACGGGATGATGGGGGGCCCTTTGAAGACAATTCATGATCTTTCAAACGCACGTTGATACAAACTTTGTTGCAATTTCTTTTTCTTTGTTTAAATTCGCACTGGTTTCTTGCACGAATATGTCTTCCCAACTAACCTAGCTTTCAACCCTTCTGGCGAAAGATAGGCAAAGAGGGAACAGAGACGCGCACGGGACCCGTGTCGCTACCTAGAGGAGCGTCCGGCACGGAGCAGCGGCCTTGTAGGGGGTGAGATTGGTGGCAGGGGAGAGATAGCGAAGGAGGAAACGAAGACGTGCGCGGAATCCGCGACACCACCTGGCGGAGGACGGCGAGGAGGCCGCCGCTGCAGCCATAAGCGCGCACTATATGAAGCCCAGGACGCCACTTGCGGCGCAGTGCCATGTGTGATGGAGGAAGACGAACATCCAGCTGTGGTCGCTCGTACAGCGGCGAGGCTCAAAAAACGCCGTGAGGCAAAAAGATGATGAATAAGCAGTATATCTTTTGCAAAAATGTCTGTACATCATTGCGAAAACGCACAGCGACCCCACCTCGACAATGGGCCTAGCCAGGGCAGTGAAGCCTTCGATATCAACCAGGGTTAAGCAAAGCTAAGCCACAGCGATTTTTTCGTAGCGGGAGCACTAAAAGTAAAACGTCTTATCGCGTCACGTCTGGTATATCGGATCATCAATCTATCGTGTTAAATTTAGAAGATGTTCATACTGTGAAATGCAATAAGATTTGCACGCACCCGGATATATCTCACGCTGATAACGTATGTATCACTGAGATGTTGGAACAGTGATATGACAAGTTTGCAAATGCGACGTGCTCTTTGAGTGAATTGTGGCTCCAGTTGAAGGACATCGTTAATGAGTGTATAGATAGCTTTATGCCTAAAATTCCTAAAACATCCGAAAACCGCAAGGCTTGGATACATCGTGGAACGCTGCCATTACAAAATAAGCTCAAGAGTTTAAGATGGAAGTTTAAAAGTCCTACGAATATCCAGCAGAAATCTGTAATAGATAAATATTAAGTGAGCTAAAGTCACAAATGTAAAGATAAAGGCAAATACTAGAGCCCCTCGCTACCGAGTTTAATTAAGGCGTCCCTCGGGCGATTCTGGAGAACCATAACTCCGAAGTCTTGCTCTCCTAACATTTTCGTCATAGGCGTCAAATGCGTGGATGACAATGAAGTGATTGGCGCCGCATTTAAGGAATATTTCGCGTCTGTTTATGCAAAGGCATATACCGTTCTTCCCGCATTTTCAATGAACCTCCCCCTCTCTGATGTTACTAGTTCTCAGCCTCCAATATTAATTTTATTGTTACATCCTGATGTAAGAAAATCAACAGGACCAGACGATATCCCAAATTCCTTCTTAAAATGATACGCGGGATGGTGTGCAAAATACTTGTGTTCACGAACTCTGTAAGTGATGGCGCTTTACCTGGTGACTAGAGGCTGGCCATAATAAAACCTAGACACAAAACCGGAGGAAAAACTTGTAGTCCAAATTACCGCCCCAATTTACTGACTACAACGTCGTGTAAACTGTTGGAATATAGTATTTACAAGCGAGTAAAAAGCTCTTTAGAAATATATGGGCCAATACTAAATGTGCATAACGGATTTCTCGACCAGTACTCAGCTAGTGGAAACCATTTATAGCTTCACTAGTGCAAGTAATCAAGGAAAACAAACCGACGCAATATTTATGGATAAAAAAAAGCATTCGATAAAGTACCGCGCCAAAAGCTTCTGCAGAGATTAGGACACATACGAAGTGATAAATCACTTGCCTGGATTTCTGTATACTTCCGAAATTGAAGTAGATTTGTTGCAGTCAATAACGCTTTTTCTAACTGTGCACCGGTTCATTCTGGTGTCCCTCAGGGTTCAGTACGGGTCCCTTTATTGTTTTTAGGGGCGAAGCTCCTAAAGCCATGGGTCTGTCCATTCCTTGTGTCTCGTGGTACGTGACCGCCGCATGCTTTCGGATATGTCGCAAAGTGGGCTGCGTTGCACGCGCAAGAACCGGCTGCAACCGGCAGCGCAAACTCGGCACCGGGAGCGCGAGCTTGTCTGTGTTCGCCAATGGAGGCGCGAGCGCACGTGCACTGCGAGGGGGAGATCACGCAAGAGATCACGCCACGAACGCAGGTAGTCGTTCTCGGAGATCGAACGAGACGCAAGGACCTTTGCTCGTTTCCTCTCGTCTTGTTCGGGCACAAGTTCGCCCTAAATAAAAGTTCTTTCTTTACCGTTGTGTCCCATCCTACGTGATAAATTGTGGTGGAGGTGCGGGGTAGTCCTCGATGGCGCGGGGTCTTTCACAAGGTCTGGGCCTGGGAGCATTGACTCCGAAAATAAAAGTTGATTTGTACAATGTACGCACACAGTCTTACGTCTTTCTTAATGATGTAATGGGCGAACTTTCACGGGAGAGTTACGGTTACCGATGATCTCCCCCTCTCGAGCTTCGCCCCACTTATCAACATTCATTCCGTGGATATGGCGTGATTTTTTTATATAGTAACGACATATTTCTTGATTTTCTGTTCATTGTCAGTTGTACGTAGATGACTGCTTTCTCCATAAAAATACTGAATCTCCACACGGACAATTAGGACTGAATAATGAATGCCACAAAATAGTTGCCTGGGGCAACGAATGGCAAATAACTGTCAACTTCCAAAAAACTGTCTTCGTGAAAATAACCCACAAACAAATTCCCTCCTGCACCAATACTCCACTAATAACGTTCTTCTACACAATGTAGAACACTACAGGTTCCTTGGCCTAAGGATATCAAACAAGCTTTTCTGGACAAAGCACCGAAAACATCACAGCTAGATCCTTACGCAAGGTATTATTTCTACGGCGTTCCTTAAAATAATTCATAGTGAATGTTCGACTCCTTGCATACTGTGCAATTATCCGACCAATATTAGAACTTTCAGTGGTAATCTGAGACCAATTCACAAAGGTCATTCTTAATAAATAAACAGGTTGCCAAACAAGGCTGCAAGATGTATTTACTATTCATATGGCGCACCTCAATATCAGCTCTCCTTGAAAAAAGCGGGATGTTGACGGTCTCTTAAACGAAATCGGATTTGCCGCCTAAAGTTCCTCTTGAATTAATTAGATACCATTACTTCATCGGCATTTCTGGTATTTTAGCATATTCGTCCGGTTTTATTACAAGACGCCGCACGCGTTTTCTTTAACCCCTTTGCACCCTCGAAATAATTGTTACAAATATTTCTTTTTTCCTGGAACTATTGTTGAATCGAACGATGTCATTAACGAAGCTTCCAGAGCAGTTATTGTATTCATTTGAATAGGGTTTGCTTAGGGTCTGTTTTTATGGTTGTGCAATGTATGTTCTATTGTTTGCTTGCCTTGTTTGGATGTACTTGTACTTATTTACCGTTACCCACCCTGCAAAAGTCTCTACAAAGGCGGCAGTATTTACAATAAATAAATAAAAATAACAAATACTCTGGCACTTGGGTTTTTACGACAAGTACAGAAAAAAGTGCGGATACTGTTACAACATCTATTATGCGTACCGCTGGTTTATTTCTTATATCCTGCATAGTTCTTCACGGGCCAAAACGGGATTGCAACCTTTGGTCTGCATACAAAGTCATCGCATTCATCTGAAAAAGTGAAGGAAATTTAGTGCCTACAATAAACCACTACAAGTTGCCCATTGCAAGTAAATTCATCGTGTGATATGCATATCTGACTCCACCATACGAAAATCTAATACCTTACACGTAATAAAATTTCTAGGGGGATAACATGCACACCAAATTTATATTGACCTTACTCCCGCACACACTGGTGGTTGCCCCTCATGCACATACACAGAAAAAAAAAGAAGTTTTAACGTATTGTACAGTGAAGTAGGGAAATACAAACTTGCTTTCGCGAAGGTGTATTTTATTTATTTATTTATTTATTTATTTATTTATTTATTTATTTATTTATTTATTTATTTATTTTATTTGTTTGTTTCTTTACTTATTTATTTATTTATTTATTTATTTATTTATCATAGTACCCACAGCGCCTTTTCAAGGCATTACAGTAGGGGGTAGAAAGTAAAAATGTGTTCAAAATACAGGCAAAACAGATATATCACTTAAAGCACAATAACAAGCCAAAACCCGGCACTTTCGATGAAGATACACTATAAAGAAGACGAAAATACCTCATTAAACATAATTGGTCTGGTAAGTTGATTTTTACTGCTCTCGTACTTTGAAATAATGGCGAAATGAAGGTACAGTAGTATTGTGGTATTTATGGTTTACTTGGACGTATAAACTTTAGAAGGTTGCAACAATGGGTAGAATAAATAGGCATAGCAGCTGTAAATGTATTTGTAGTAACAGGCATGCATTGGCGTAAATGATACAGGCACACCTACGCACAGCTTAGAAAAATGAGCCCCTGGCGCCGCAACAACAAACTACACTTTTAGTAAATACGGACGTTTTCACCAACCACAAAAACACTTTTCTGGCCCTGCAGAGAGAAAAGCGGCGGGCGGAAGTATAGACTCATCGTAGAGGAGAAGCTCCAACTGTCAGTTCCTTGTTCAAGGACATTGACCAGCCCACGTAATGGACAGGTTGGGATTTTGAAAAAATGCCTGGAAATCGAACAGAATAAAAGGCTAACGACTAAACACAGTAGCGAAACGCGCATGCTCCGTGAGCGGCTTTTAGAAGTAACTTTAATGTGCACAATAACGGCTGCAATGCTAAGTGCTTTTCGTTTTACTCGTGCTTTTACAGCGATGCCGTATTGACTGTACTTTGTGTCATCTGTAATAACACAGCTGAGACATGCGGTGATTATAAATTGTTTTGTGCTGGGAAAGTACGCCGACGCTTTCCGCGTAATATGATGATGATGATTCATGATTGCATTAGATAGATGAATGATGATTGCTACGCCACCGGTGAGACCTCCCCCCCCCCTTCCCCCACAATGCTGTTACGTATTTGTCCAGGTACTCTGAGACGGTTGAGAATCTCTCTAGGATCAGGTAGGAGCGCTCTGGGGTCATAGCTTGTGTAGTATTCACGAATGCTCGCCAACTGGCCGCATAAGCACATAGCTACGCTACATAGAGCGCGTGAACGTGGAGGCGCCAAAATGGTCTGACATTTAAACGAGTGAACGGCACTGAAGGCGCAGCTGAGTCAAGCGGTCATAAGGAAGGCGCAAGAGAGATAACAAAAAAAATTTAGGGACCCTTGCACTCCCGCGCAAAACGAATGGCAAAGTTGTTGTAAGTGAGCATTGCCGGACACATTGTTGGTTTCAGTATGATTGCTTATTTCCATTGTTGCAATGCTTGTAACCGCCTTCTTGTGCACCGAAGTGGTCGTCGTCTTCTTCGCGGTGAGTGGTGAATGCAAAGTCATCCTCAGCATTGTAAAGTTCCACCAGCTGACCTGGCCAAGCTTGTACTAATTCGCGCGAGGCTTCAACGATAGGCTGCAGGATTCCTTTGTACGTGAGCACTGAAGGACGCATCACAATGCATTTATAGAAGCTTGAAGTTGTTGATTTACATGTGTTGTTGCGTTGCATTCTGCTAGTAGCTGTCGTCATCATATGCATCGATCCCTTCGTGGTCGTCATGCCGAGCATTACATGCGGGGTAGCGCTTGGAGACAGCGCTGGAGTTTGTTTAGGGGCGAAGCCCCTTAGGGGCTGGGGTTGTTGGCGTCTCATGTCGTTGTCGTCGTAACCTTACTTGAATGATTTGATTCGATTGTAGGGTTTAACGCGCCTACGCGGTGCAGGTGTTGAGGGGCGCAGTACTGGACGGCTCCGGAGTAATTTTGACAACCTGGGGCTCTGTAACGTGCACCGAAATCTCGTACGCGTGGGAGCTTTTGCTGTTTGCATCCATCAGAAAAGCGGCCGCCGTGGCTGGGAATCGAAACCGCGTCCTCGTGCTTAGCAGCACACCGCCTTAGCCACTGAGCCATCGCGGCGCGTGTAGTTTTAATCGTCGTCTGATGTAGTCACGGTACTAAAATACCGCGAAACTCGTTTACGCCTCGCGATAGATTGTAACACGTACTAAAAAAACAAGCTATTCTTTTCTTGCGCGGCTGGAGCCTTTTTGCGTTGTTTCGAACAAGCCATGTTTTTCTTGCGTGGCCGCTTTTTTCGCTTACTGTCGTAAAAACCAACTTAAGAAGCGTTCCTAAGTAAATCACTTGCTGCTACCACATAGGCACGCGCTGCCGCCCTGTCACAAAAAGAGTGAAGCTCTAATTGTTTGTTCACAAATATCAGGAGCATCACAAATAAACAAGATGAATTGTCAGCTCTGATCGACACGTGTGACGTGGACGTCGTTGTTCGGACGCAAACTTGGTTATCCGCAAAAGTAAACAACAGTGAGCTATTTTCGTGCAAGAACGAGTACAGCATTTATCAATGTGATCGGGGAACACGCATTGGGTGTGGCGTGTTGATCGCTGTACCTAGAAGTATAGAATCATACATTATTGCAAGTTCATCACCTCTTAAATTTCTGTACATTCCAGAACGTATAACCATGCGATACAATATTCTGAGTGCGCTATCGGTCACCTAATGCTAGGGACTGATTTTGTGATGATATGCAGCACTGCTTAAACCTACGTGACTGTTAGGTTTCCGAGAGTCTCAGTATTTCTTCTGGGTGAGTTTAATTATACGGGAAATTTGTGGCAAGATTCTTGCTCCATCGTCCCAACTGGGTCTGCAGAATGCCTATTTTTTCTTGATATATGCTCAACTTTTAACTTGTCTCAACTCCTTAAAGAACCCACTAGTATAACGCTTTATACAGGCAACACTCTTCACCTAGTATTACAACACGACCTGAAACTGCTTCGTCACGCACTGTTCTTCTCGGTCTAAGCAACCACTCTGCGGCTTATTTCACAATGACATCTCGCCTACCCCGCAACCCTAAACAGTACAAACGTATTATAAACTAAAAAAAGCGAATATTGAGGCCATCATTGGTGAACTAACTTCTTTTTCAGATGAATATTCCCTGTCATCTTGGGAGCGCTCTCTGGACGACACTTGGGCGCTCTTAAAAACAAAAGTTAAGACACTTATGAACGAATATATACCCATAGTTCCAGTAAAATCCAAGAGAGCACCTTGGTTTAATATTTCCTTGCAACGTTTGCTTAACAAGAAAAAACGCGTCGTTGGTAAATGTAAACAATCCACCCCGCGCGAAACATGGACGGCTGATCAGTCAGGCGCTAATGAATACAAACGTGCTCTCATTGCAGCGAAACAAACATTTTTTCGTAATATGCTTTCCTCACTGTTATCAATCAATCCAACTAAATTCTGGCGTGTCTTCAAGACAACCACCGCAAGTGATATCAGTTTAAAAACTGATGCAGGTATTTTGGTTTCACATAAAGAGTTTTGTGTGCGTTTAAATAACAATTTCTTATTGTCTTTGATTAATACAGGTTCTACAGTCCTTCCGGATTCACGTAGTTTCCTCTCCCCACAAATGGATTCTATTTTAATTGATTGGGAGGGGGGCGTCACTAAATTGGTAAATAAGGGCGAAGTTTCATGTGCAGCGGGCGTAGATGGTATTATCTCCAAAAATTTGAAAATAATTGTGTCCAATATCTTCTCGCAGTCATTGCTGTGTGTCGCGGTGCCCATAGATTTGGCGGCTGGGAAAGTTGTTCCAGTCCACAAACCCGCTGATACTTAGTGCCCTGTGAACTACAGGCCAATTTCCCTAACCTTGGTGCCATGCGAAATTCTAGAGTATATTTTTTATTCTAATCAGGTAGACTTCTTGGCAGCTAGCTCTTTGTTTACCCGATACCCTCACGGTTTTTGTAAACACTCCTCATGCGAAACTGAACTGCTAGCATTTACTAATGGTTTGTTTTCTGCTATCGATCGCTCATCACTTCTTGATTGCATTTTTATTGAATTTGCGAAAGCGTTTGACACTGTTCCTCATCATATACGTTTCATTAAACTATGTAAACTGAACATTGAAAACAACGTCCTAAAATGGTTCGAACACTTCATAAATAATCTCACCCAGTACGTTACAGCTGATAGCAACGATTCGGATGTTTGCCCAGTCAAGTCGGATGTCCCGCAGTGCTCGGTCCTTTCTCTGGTATATAATAATGACCTTGCTGACTCTATCACTTCGCATATAACTTTTCGCATATAATTGCGTGCTCTACCGAGAAATTCGTAACCCCTCTGCTGGTGCTGCTCTTCGGTGTGATCTGAATAACTTGGTGTTACACTTAGTTAATGCAACGTAACATTGGTAAATGCAATTCGATGAGAATAGCATGAAAACCTAGCACAACAGCCGTCATGTATTTTCTTTACACGGTACCCTTAGTTTCAGCAAGCAGCTACAAATCCCGTGGCGTCCATATTACTAATAACATCTCCTGGCAAACGCACGTAGAACAAATAGCTAGTAATGCAAATTGCATGCTTAGTGTTCTTCGCCGAAACGTTTCACTTGCCCCCAGCTACCTAAAACTGCTCCTCTACAAAACACTTGTTCGGTTAAAATTAGGGTATTGCTCATCTGTGAGGGACTCGCGAACTGCCTCATTAATAAAAAACTCAAAGCTGTAGATAAGCGCGCAGCACGATCCATCCTATGTAGTTATGGCCAAACAGCTAGCACATCACTCAGTAAAAAAAACTTTAAAACTTCCCTTTTAAGTACTCTACGTCGCATTTTGCGATAGTCCCTCTTCCACAAAATGTTTTACAACAACGAAACCCTAAAACAGTCTCTTTTTAGCCCCCCTGCATACATTTATTCCCTCCATGAACACCAATAAAAAGTATATAGGTGTGCCAAAAGCAACACCAGCCTTTATTTTGGCTCATTCCTCCCGAAAACCAGTGTGGACTGCAACAGCCTTCCTGCCGCAATCGTGTCCACAAAAGAACTGCAAAAATTCGAGTCTGCACTTGCCAATCTTTTTTATTGACCCCTCCATTGTTTGTTATGTACTTTGCTTTTATTTACCTCACTTCTCTCTGGAACACCTGGACGGCTCTGAGAGTAAAATAAATAAAATAAAATACAACGAAATGAACTTGGGGGCTGATGGCTATATACACAGATTTTGCCTGATATGTACCTGAAGTTTTCTTCGCGCTAAACGACGGAGAGATGTATGACAAAAACCAGCGGTTCACGAGGTTCGAATGGCTATGACAATTTAAACCGCTTGGCATTTCAAAGCTTCAGCATGACTTCCTGACCCCGGTACAGAAGGCTCTACTGTGATCTGGCTGCGCTGCCTGATTCCGGCCGTCGCATCGACCGTTAGCGAGCTAAGACGACCGCGCCAGCCCATAAAGTCCTCTGCACGTAGAAAAACACCGGGGCACTGGTTTACGTCTCGCGCTGGAGCGCTTCGTAACGCGTACTAGAAAACCACAGGGCCACTTGTTTACGGCTTGCAATAGAGAGCTTCGTGCTTCAAAGACAAGACACTTTGACAGCAAAGCTACATACCTCTCTCCCCACCGTTTTCATCTCGGTTGGCCAAAGCGCCAAGGCGCCAAGAACACTTATACACTGCATGCTTCGCCCCTCTCCAGGCTTCACGTTAGTGGAGATGGCCAGGGATTTTTTGCTAAAGCCACTGCTCCAGCCAGGATCACGGTGGTCGATGCACACGCTCACTAGCGCTCGGCATTTTCTCGGTCTTCGCGGTTTTTGCCAGTTCTTTTTACGAAACGACTGCACGCGCCGAGAACGCTCAGCGGTCGCCACGGGGCACGCGTGAACGAGTACTTCGCACATTAAACCATATTTCATTCACTAATAAATCTGATGAAACAATGGAGGTGTGGTTGTGTTGCGCCTGCTCGCACGTAAACGGGCCCTCGTCTGAGAACGCAGCACCGTCGCCACGACGCGCAAACTCTACGGTTCGCTCAAAGGAACAGAAGGCAAATTGCCGCGGCGAAAGGCTACCTCATTTCTCCCTCCCCTAGCGGAAAGGAGAGGAACGCCCCCCGGCGACGCCAATGTGGCCTCTTTGGGTGGGTCTCGGAGCCAGTTTTTGCGATGCCGGCAGCGGCGCGACAACTGCTTCCTCCATCGGTGGGTCTACAAACCTGCTGCTACCCTGGCGGGACGGACGACCTACAGCAGACAGACAAAAGAGTCGATCTAAAACATCTTGCTGCTAACGCAGTAAACAGAAAAATACGTCTTTAGACATGTACTGGGCCGGCAGACAAGTGTCATATCAGACACAAAAAGTTTGCATTTTGTAGCCTAAGCGGCTTTTTTGGGAACAAATATCTACTACCTCTCTGTCGAAGCGAAAAGGATGGCGGAACTAAAAACTTACGATAATCAACTACAACGCCAAATGAAGGAACCAAGAAGCGAGCGGACCCTATTTATCAGAGGTGCGTGATGAAGCCTGACGATCTCACATTGGTCCAGCGCGTAACGTAAAATGGTACGCTGTCTATGCAAACACCGGTTTGTTATCTGGAAGGTTTACTGCACTGCGATTGTTCTCTCTAGCAATTTATTGATACAGCCAGTGCATGGCATTGTTTATCGTTCAACCATCGTCCTCGTTATACGGAACTGTCCATTTGTTTGTAATTTTGCCCGTCCATATACCCCTCTCTCAATCCAAACTGCTTTGACCGGGCCGGCCTGGTTCAATCGCACAGTGGTCGGCTTAATGAGGCGGTGGGCCCAGATTCGCTTTAGTACACAGGAAGCGATTTACTTTTCTTTTACTTCACCCACAAAACCGCCGCGGTGGCTCAGTGGCTAAGGCGTCGCGCTGCTCAGCACGATGTCACGGGTTCGATTCCCGGCCGCGCCGGCCGCTTTTCTGATGGAGGAGGAAAGCAAAAAGGCCCGTGTGTACGAGATTTCGGCGCACGTTAAAGATTCCCGGGTGTCAAAATTAATCCGGAGCCCTTCACTACGGCGCACCTCATCGCCTGCGTTGCGTTGGCGCGTTAAACTCTACAATCATCACCAACTTCACCTACAATCATCATCATCGTCTTAGGAAGGTGGATTTTCTGCTGTGTGTTTTGGGTGGACCAGAGGCGTCATAATTGAGAGGCTGAAAGCCGCGCTTTAAAAATCTTCGTAAAAAAGCATAGCGAAAATGACCAGGCAAGAATGACTTGAAGGAAGTACACAGACCCAATCCGATACATTTTTGAAAACTTCTCAGCATCCATACAACATAATACCGTGAAGAATTTTACCTTCTTAAAGCCTGTGTGCTTCAAGGAAACTCACCAAAATTAAAATTAACATTGGCAGAGGGGGCTTAACAAGTCCGAAACGATGGCGGCAGAACCTTTAAGAAAAATTGCGGGAAGTGGCAATCGACGTGAATCGACACTTATGCTTGTACGCTTACATTATCACTGGTATTTTTGCGGTGGGCGTCTATTTCCTGGTCATCGGGTATGTCCCGCGAAGGGGTCGTAACCATGGGGCCCACGCTGACCATCACGTTCACGATTACTCTGACGACTCCGTTTGGTACTGCGCATGATGCGCTTGACCTTCATGGTGTTTCCGTTTATGGCTTCTGAGTGTAGTGCTTCAAGGCAGGATACTTTTAAAGCAAAGCTTTTTACCTCTACCCCACAAGGGTTCTTTCGCGACCATTGGTGTCACCAGAAAACTCCAGCGAACAAATAAAAGAATTTGCTGGCACCGCCGGGAATCAAACCTGGAACTAATAGACTAACAACGCGAGAGCCCGTTGTCTTACCGATTTAGCTACGAGCCCACGCGAAGACTGGGAAGACAGGTGGTGTACTCACCAAGCACATCTACGAGTTTAGCCCATGCGTTCTCGCTGAATGCCACGTGAAAGCGTCACGCGACCACTCACGCCCGTCTAGCGGCCCTGTGCGCACCTTGCTCATGTGCAAAGAGTTACAAAAATTAAAGGATGCTCACACTAATGCATGGCATCTCACTTCTAGTACGCCAATGTGCTAAAGCCTGTGGCCTCTAGTGTTCACGTAAACAATCACAGCTCCTTGTCGTCCGCCCTTACGCCAAATCAAGGAATACATTCAAATACTAATTGATGGCCAGGCCATCACTCCAAACCCCAGCATCAAGATCCTAGGCCTACATCTCGAGGCTAACACCAAGAGTGACGTCCCTTTGCAGCGCCTCAAAAACAGCATTAATCAAATCATACACATGACCAGGCGAGTTGCCACCAAGAAGCGAGGCCTAAAGGAATCCGGTACCTTTCGATTAATTGAAGCTTTTGTCTTCTCGAGAGCTACTTAAGTCGACCCCCTGTCTTCTTCTCGACAAGGAAGACATAGAGATGCTATATATAATGATTAGAAAGGCGGTCGAGCAGGTCATTGGTCTTCTCATGAGTGCGTCCACACAGAGGCTGCTTAAAACGGGGCTCCACAACACGGTGGAAGAGCTGATAGAAGGCCATCTTTCTAACCGGAAGGTCCGACTCAGAACTGCGATGGGTAACCGCATGCTTCACGAGATTGGCTGGGCAGCTCAGAATGTCACTCCGCTTGACCTACTGCCACGCTCTTAGCGACTAAAACTAAAGATACTCCCTTTGCTTAGAAATATGAACCCCTCACATGACGAGGGTCACCCAAAAGCATGGGCTCAAGCAGTAAACACCACCCTCTGTGGGGATCATGCAGTTATCTACACAGACGCCTCCAAACATCGATCGAGTGCAGCAATACGCCATCATCGTGGCTACCTCCAGAACCAACCTCCTTGCGTGTACCTCGCTTAGGGCCCAAGAAATGATGACAGCAGAATAGGCCGCCATCACCTTGGCTCTCACTCAACCAGGGGTTCAAAGGGTAGTCATCAATTCCCAGCAAGCCTACTGGAATTACCAGTAGGGTTGGGTGTCCTGACCTGCAAAGCGCGTGCTAAAAGCCCACTCCCCAAATGGTCCCATTAAGCTCGTCTGGACACCCCCTCACGTTTCAATGGAAGGCAACAAATACGCCCACCCAAGAAGCCTGCGCTTTTACCTCCCGTGCTATGGAGCTGCACGAAGACAGTCACCCGCTTGTCACGTTCAGGGAGATAACCCTGCATTATCGCCTTCTGAGACAGACCGTACCTTCGCATTACCCTGACCTTTCCAGAGAACAACTACCCTACGGCTCATACAATCCGGGCTACTTCCCATAGCCTACGCGTCTTCACTTAATGTATCCGCATCGAAACGAGGGTGAATGTAAATTTTGCTCAGAAGTAGGAACACTCCGCCCAGTAATCGGGGTGTGCGACTTTAGCCCTGAGCACCCTCCTCTCTTTCCGTCAACTACCCAAAAAGAGCAAGGAAGATGCTGCTGTCCAGACCCTCTCTACCTCCCTAGCTTCAGCGGGTGGACAGAACACAGGCCGCGTGGACTGCATGTGCATCCACCCCGCGAATGTGGTTGGAAAGCAAAGCTGTAAACGGCACCCATAACGATTACGTATGCGACGTCACTTAAATTCACTCACATCGCTCTACAAATAGCAAAACCAGAAAGAAGTGAAATGCACTTAACCACACCATTTAATAATTCAAAGAGATATTCTTGTTAAGGTTAAGTCAATGCATGAAGCATGGATGATGTTTGGTTGAGTTTTATTGGTGTAGCACAAGAGTGGAAACTTTTTTTATAAATTAAAGTAAGCTCCAACCCGGTGTTAGACGATCTGTCTTCTCCGTCGCTGCGCGGCGGACGGAGGCGACGAGATTGTGTGTTCCGTCCACCCGCTGAAGCTGGGTAGGTAGAGAGGGTCTGGACAGCAGCATCTCCCTTGCTCTTTTTGGGTAGTTGACGGAAAGAGAGGAGGGTGCTCAGGGCTAAAGTCGCACACCCCGATTACGGGGCGGAGTGTTCCTACTTCTGAGCAAAATTTACATTCACCCTCGTTGCGATGCGGATACATTACGTGAAGACGCGTAGGCTGTGGGAAGTAGCCCGGATTGTATGAGCCGTAGGGTAGTTGTTGTCTGGAAAGGTCAGGGTAAGGCGAAGGTACGGTCTGTCTCAGAAGGAGATAATGCTGGGTTATCTCCCTGAACGGGACAAGCGGGTGACTGTCCTCGTGCAGGTTCCTAACACAGAAGGTAAAAGCGCAGGCTTGTTGGGTGGGCGTATTTGTTGCCCTCCATTGAAGCGTGAGGGGGTGTCCAGACGAGCTTAATGGGACCATGTGGGGAGTGGGTTTTTAGCACGCGCTTTGCAGGTCAGGACACCCAACCCTACTGGTAATTCCAGTAGGCTTGCTGGGAATTGATGACTACCCTTTGAACCCCTGGTTGAGTGAGAGCCAAGGTGATGGCTGCCTATTCTGCTGTCATCATTTCTTGGGCCCTAAGCGAGGTACACGCAAGGAGGTTGGTTCTGGAGGTAGCCACGATGATGGCGTATTGCTGCACTCGATCGATGTTTGGAGGCGTCTGTGTAGATAACTGCATGATCCCCACAGAGGGTGGTGTTTACTGCTTGAGCCCCTGCTTTTGGGTGATCCTCGTCATGTGAGGGGTTCATATTTCTAAGCAAAGGGAGCATCTTTAGTTTTAATCGCTAAGAGCGTGGGAGTAGGTCAAGCGGAGTGACATTCTGAGCTGCCCAGCCAATCTGGTGAAGCATGCGGTTACCCATCGCAGTTCTGAGTCGGACCTTCTGGTTAGAAAGATGGCCTTCTATCAGCTCTTCCACCGTGTTGTGGAGCCCCGTTTTAAGCAGCCTCTGTGTGGACGCACTCATGAGGAGACCAATGACCTGCTCGACCGTCTTTCTAATCATTATATATAGCATCTCTATGTCTTCCTTGTCGAGAAGAAGACAGGGGGCCAACTTAAGTAGCTCTCGAGAAGACAAAAGCTTCAATTAATCGAAAGGTACCGGATTCCTTTAGGCCTCGCTTCTTGGTGGCAACTCGCCTGATCATGTGTATGATTTGATTAATGCTGTTTTTGAGGCGCTGCAAGGGGACGTCACTCTTGGTGTTGGCGTCGAGATGTAGGCCCAGGATCTTGATGCTGGGGCTTGGAGTGATGGCCTGGCCATCAAGCAGTATTTGAATGCATTCCTTGATTTGGCGTAAGGGCGGACGACAAGGAGCTGTGATTGTTTACGTGAACACTAGAGGCCACAGGCTTTAGCACATTGGCGTACTAGAAGTGAGATTCCATGCATTAGTGTGAGCATCCTTTAATTTTTGTGACTCTTAGCACATGAACAGGGTGCGCACAGGGCCGCTAGACGGGCGTGAGTGGTCGCGTGACGCTTTCACGTGGCATTCAGCGAGAACGCAGGGGCTAAACTCGTAGATGTGCTTGGTGAGTACACCACCTGTCTTCCCAGTCTTCGCGTGGGCTCGTATCTAAATTGGTAAGACAACGGGCTCTCGCGTTGTTAGTCTATTAGTTCCAGGTTCGATTCCCGGCGGTGCCAGCAAATTCTTTTATTTGTTCGCTGGAGTTTTCTGGTGACACCAACGGTCGCGAAAGAACCCTTCTGGGGTAGAGGTAAAAAGCTTTGCTTTAAAAAGACTTTCCGTGCAGGACACACTTTCTGATTCAGTACAAGTACATCGCTGTCCGGATTGTATCCAGCGAAACCTTGGCGACTTTCGCCGGTGTGGCACCCTAAATAACCCGAACTTTTCTCCCTCACCGTACGTAGTAGAGTACCCATTTCCTCATTGCTTTCTGTGTGGCAATAAACATAGTTATGTTCCGATGCCCGAAGAGAGACGACTAGGGCAAGGAACGACGAAGCGACGTGTTGTAGGTCTGGCCTATTTTCGCCTCTATTCATCGATCCATGCAACTGCGCCACCTACGATATTCCGTAGAATTCATGCATTTTGTCCCTATTTTTTTATTTACGAATTCATAACTACAGTGTGTAGCTACGGCTCAATCAAAATCACCGACACGCCTGTTGTGTTTAAGTTACCTTCTTTGCGACTCTGCAACGTTTCGTAAGTACCAGAACTTTGCTGTTTTGCTTTCTGGATTATGATGAAGATTACCGTACATACAAGGGGCCAGAAACCTAGCCCAGAGCACAGCAATTTATTTTGTTTTTCAGAGCAGATTCAATGCCTAAGATCTGGGAGATTATGGCATCGTCGGACAGGCGGATTAACACAATGTGGAAAAGCCAGCTTGCATGCAAAGCCTAAGCTAATCACGGAAGCAAACGTATGTCGCCGCTGCCGTCGGAGCGGACACTCTCCTCTAAATAGTAGCAGCGAAACAGCAATGCGAGTATGAAAGAGCCTTTAACAAAAGCGAAACTTTACGCTACCTAATGACATTTCGTGCACTAAGCGCCGATTTATTCATCCTTGGATCACAGCGTACTCACCGGACTTAGCATGGTGGCTTGGGGGCGATACGGTATCATGGCAGCGAGATGCGACTGCTAGGGCAGTGACCATCACACCATTAGGATTGGCATTATCCCGAGATCGATGCGTCACCTTCGGTGTAGGTGCACGGTGGTCAATTGGTATTACTTTCGGTGTAAAACCAACATAAGCCTCACGGCGCTAAGCCCAGATTCCATCGGTGTTTAGGCATGGTATGAATGAAGCCTCTGAGAAAACTGACCTCCTACTTCTGCAGTTATGGGCCCAGCGCTGGCAAGCGGAAGTTACCGCCTCACGAGATCCTTTGTCTGTGGAGGCTCGAACACGCTTACAACGTCTGACTGCGGCTGTTGGCGTCATGAGAAGCAACTGTCAGGGCAGCGATGGCTGAGCTGGTGTGAATCACTCGGCCCATCGGCGACTACATCATCCATCTCGCGCACCTTTCGTGCAATGGAAAGTGGAGGCCTCACTCCGGATGCGGCAGCCAGTGCAAGTCTGGCATCGGGAAAGACTCCCGACCAACGTGCCATGGACGTTGCCCGTGCCTTGTACCCTGCCAATGACATCCTTACAGTCCGTGCCCGTTTCCTCTGTCACACCAGGCTGGTTCACCACCCCATGAAGACGTGGCTCGTAAAATTCAATGAGCTTTCACCATGGCTGAGTCCATAGCTACGATTGACCACACGAAACTTCGTACGACTGCGGGACCAGACGGCATTACATATGAGGTGTACCTTGATGAACCTGAGCTTAGCCATCTCTTCGAATACTTGAACGAGGCTTGCCTCTCTGCCCAAATTCCAGAGTCGTAGCTTCACGCCGATATTGTGCCCATACCAGAACCAGAAAAGCCACCCGACCATCTTCCCAATTTTTGCCCAATTGCCTTGACATTTTCAAGCTTTTCGAACGAATGCTGATAGCCCGCCTTCAATGGTGGGTGGACACCTTCCAATGGTACCACGTCGCCCAGATCGGGTTTAGACCTTGTCCGGGTACAGAGGGTGGGCTTCGCCATTTGTCGTCAATGGTTCTACTAGGCGGTCATTCACACCAAGTAAGGACAGTCTTTGCCAAGGGCACCCACAAGGCCTACGATAAAGTCAGCTACGGGGCCATCTAGGAAACTCTCCGAAGCCTTTGTCTACCAGACAAGGTGAGATATTTCAACGAGAGCTTTCTCATTAAAAGACCTTTCTCTATAGGAATGAGGCAAGCTATGGCCACTTCACACCAGTTCGAGGAGTGCCTCAGGAGCAGGTTTTTTCACCCCTCTTTTTTATATTATGATGTTCCGGCTTGCCTGGCATCTTGGCTCCATACTGGACCTGTATTTCCTAGTCTACGCGGACGACATAACGGTATAGACCATCAACCCAGACCTGCATCGCCAAAGCGTTTGCCCTCTACAAACCTTGACAGACACGCAGGCATGGTGTTAATACGACAGACTGACACTTTACGGAGATAAAAGAGCCGTTATCTCTGTGGCCAGTGCTTGGGGCCGTCAGAAACTGGCGATTGTTTCCCTCACAATCCAACTTTCCTGCCAACCCATTCGCACTGCCCCATGTCTTCGTGTGCTAGGGTTGAAATCTCGGTCGGAGGCCATGTGGCTTCGATGTGCCCTACAAAAAGCAGGCCAGAAGCTTCACCCGGTTCAAATGATCTCGCATAAGTCGGGTGGTTCCTGCTCCAAGATGTCTCGTCCCCTGGTGAGGTCAGTACTGCAGGCTCGACTGGTTCATGAAGCCCAATTCCAGTACATGACTCAGGTGAAGTGGTCCCGACTTGAGGCTATCAATAGAACAGCAATGGGCACCATCACCTGCCTCCGTAGAATGACCTCGATACCATCGCTCCAAGTTGAGACTCAGCTGAACACGCTTGACGAACTCGTCAACAACGTCGTTCAGCCCGTATGCACAAACGTACTTTTATTGTGGAATCAGCGGCCTTAAGTAATTTTATGGGTTTTGTCTACCTGCTTCACCAGATCAGCCTGCACCAGACCACCATGGCTGAGTAACCAGTTTACCGACAATCGACTAGTGACTCGACTTCACACTCCATCTACCGGAAAAGCATGTGCGAGATGATTACTACTGACGGCTGGGTCCCAGTACGAGGCGGTAGAGGCCTTCTCGGATGCTGGAGCCCAGGATAGTGTTTTATCCACTGTGATGCGGTGTCCCGTCTACTCTGACACCTCTGAAGCTTTTGTATCATCTTGACGAAACAGCGTAAAAAACGGGGACACTAGGAGAGTAAGACAACAGGACGACGCTGTACTCACAACTATTTTTTAATAAACTGCAACACGCATATATATACTATGTCCCCAAAACCCACGTGCGCTCACAACATGACGCACATCGAGATTATCACTACAAAAATAACACCAAACTCTAAGTCACGGACTTATCTAGAAATAAGAATTCTTTTTCATGTAATGCTATCGACGGCTCACTTATGCAGATATCGCCTCTTTTTCTAATGTGAAATGCTTCGATAACTTCCCTAGTGGTCTGATTAGTGTGAACCGAAAGGATGGTGGTGTCATGAAAAAGCGGAAAACACCCATGCTCGGAACAGTGTCTGGTGACATGTGAATCTTTCTTGTTTTTTAGAGCGTTTTTGTGCTCTAATAATCTTATATTAATGCAACAGAACTACAGAACCTACAGAAGTTAGCAGAAACCTACAGAAGTTAGCAGAAACAGTAAGTAAAGCGAGTAAAGGGTGTTTAGATATATTCTTTTCTGCAAAAACCCACAAACCTGATATTCCGTTCAGGGCAATAGTCACGGAAAGAGATACGTGGCAGCGAGCAGTGTCAGGGTATCTTCAAAAACATCTCCAGTCTTTAGCAATTGTTGACCCTTTCTTAGTAGAAAACTCCAGTGTTCTTGTCGATTTTCTTATTCAGTCAAACCCGGGAGTGTGTAATATGTTCAGTGTTGATGTACAAGACTTATATTATAGCATACCGCATAATGAATTAATGAAAAGTGTAAAACTATGTATAACCGAAGATAATGATGAGCTAAAGTTCTGTAATAGTAGCGGTGTGTCGGTCAGCAGTTTTCTTGAAATACTTTCTTTCTATTTAGCGTCTACCTGTGTGAAGTGGGGAGGGAGTATGTACCGCCAACGGTCGGGGGTGTGCATCGGGTCAAAAGTTGCACCAGTACTCAGCAATATTTTTCTGGCCAGGGTGGATAGGAATATTGATAAAAGGGGGGAAGACGTAGTAATTAAAGTTCTAAGATACGTAGACGATTTTCTGGTTTTTGTGAAAAAGTGTGATTTCAAACAGACAGTTACAGAGGTGGTTCAAATTTTCCATAATAATGGCTTTGGTCTACAGTTCACGCATGAAGTACCAAATAATAATCAGTTGCAATTTTTAGATGTTAAACTCTATTTAACTAATGCGCACGTGTGCTGGGAATACAGCCCGAGATCGGAAAAACCCATACTCAATTTTAATTCCTCGCATTCCAAGATCGTAAAAAATGGCATTGCCTTCTCGTGCTTGTTATCGGCCCTCTCCAGGTCTTGCTTTCATCAGGTTTCAAAAAGTTTTGTAGTACAAATGGAGCGGTTAAGAACGGCAGGTTTTCCTGAGCATGTTCTTTGTGCAACAACAAGAAAGCTTCTTAGGCGGATAAAAGAAGTTACTTCCGTAGAACCAAGGGAGGGTGAACCTTGTAAAAAGAAAAAAGTGGTAGTAATTCCGTATAAGCATAAATTGTCACATGGGCTCAAAAATGTAGCTGGTAGATTTGGTATCAATGTTGTTTTTTCAGCACCCATTAAGATGGGAAAAATATGTGGTCGAATAGAAAGAAAATTGGCAGAATCTGATATTGCAGTTAAAAAGAAATGTTCTGTTAAGCACAGGTCCCCTCTAGTCGAGTGTAAAACGGGGGTGGTCTATCAAATTCCGTTTAATTGGGGCCACGTTTATGTTGGGCAAACCGGTCGTTGCATTAATATAAGATTATTAGAGCACAAAAACGCTCTAAAAAACAAGAAAGATTCACATGTCACCAGACACTGTTCCGAGCATGGGTGTTTTCCGCTTTTTCATGACACCACCATCCTTTCGGTTCACACTAATCAGACCACTAGGGAAGTTATCGAAGCATTTCACATTAGAAAAAGAGGCGATATCTGCATAAGTGAGCCGTCGATAGCATTACATGAAAAAGAATTCTTATTTCTAGATAAGTCCGTGACTTAGAGTTTGGTGTTATTTTTGTAGTGATAATCTCGATGTGCGTCATGTTGTGAGCGCACGTGGGTTTTGGGGACATAGTATATATATGCTTGTTGCAGTTTATTAAAAAATAGTTGTGAGTACAGCGTCGTCCTGTTGTCTTACTCTCCTAGTGTCCCCGTTTTTTACGCTGTTTCGTCAAGATGATACAAAACCAGTACCAACTCGCCCAAATGTTGATCCTTCTACCTCTGAAGCTTCCTTCTACCAAACCATCCGCACCTGCCTACTGTACTGGCAGAGCTCACAGCCCGCCGGTAGGGCCTCCAGGCACTTACGCGCGCCAGTAGGTTAAATCCTGCATCTTTATGTGGACTTCACGGTGGTTATACAGGATTTACGCCGAGTGTCTAACAATTGCACTTTTTCAAGTAACATCCACACACTAGCCCCATGTGAAGAACCACACTTGTATGTGGTTTCCAGGGCTTTGTCAAGTTGCTAAGGGAGCTTTTACCCGGGAAACAACACCAGCTTCTGGGAAACAAAAACTGAACTCAATTGAACTACTCGACACGTACCCCTGCCCTCTCCGGTTTTTGTGGGTTCGGCGGAATACGCTCCCCACTCACTTTGCAGCGGATAGGGCTAGTAAAACTACGTCTATTCCTCGGCTGCTGCTAATGTTAACAACCGGTCAAATTGAAAACTTTCTCTACCGGAAGGACAATCTCTGTCGCGCCACACGTGCACTCATCCCACCGTGTGGAACATCCCCAGTAGACTTGCTCGCTGGGAAGATGTTTTGCGGCGCAGACTTCGCTTTCGAGTGGCACGTTCACCTGCTGTGCCTAGGGTGGGGCCACCACGCTACCATGCCCCGTTCGATGACACCTGACCCTTCTGCACAGCTTCTGTCAAAGAAGCTGACGCGGACCACCTAATATGGGCGTGTCCTTCACTAAACTAAGCCAGAAAGCGACACCTTCGAGGCAAACGCCTCCATCCTGGAAGACCCCCGTGCTCCAACCGGTGGCTCTCGAGACCCCACCAGCGCTGCCTTCTTGCCTTCGTCCAAGAGACAGGTGTCCAAATAGGTTATGTTATCCCAACGGGCATTCTATCGCAAATAAACAAAAACATACCTCCCCGCTCGAGTCGGAGCAATGTGCTTCTTGTGAATATGTGACACAGTGTTCGACTAAGGCGACCAAGTGCAGGGCGTTGGAAGATAAAAACAAAATTTGCGAGTGTGTTTGTGAATAAAACATTGACACTGACAAATTCGCGTGCCCTTCAAAACTCGATATTACCACAAAGAGAAGACGTAGAAGACATAGTTGTGTGCGTAGTGCGTGGCTTTGCTTGGGGGTTTGATTAACGACACCATGTAAATATATGGCTTCGCAATCTATCATTGTTCCTGTAATACGTCCTGCCCCCACGTAACAATTTGAACTTCAAGCTTGTACATCTGATCAATGAAATATGCATTCAGAGTGTATTAGTGTTTATTAGTAGACACCATTTGTATGAACAGTGGTGTCCCATTAAAAGTGTTAGGGTGTATGTAGGTGTCTTTGTA
Organism: Haemaphysalis longicornis; assembly: GCF_048455015.1. NCBI lineage: Eukaryota > Metazoa > Arthropoda > Arachnida > Ixodida > Ixodidae > Haemaphysalis > Haemaphysalis longicornis. The sequence goes on along the minus strand of NW_027526204.1, from coordinate 28,781,230 downwards.
ATGGTAACTACCATCCACACTAAAAAAAGAAATTTTTCTCGCTCTTTGCAGCTGTGCTACCGCTATGCTGTCTTCTAAAATGCTTTGGTGGTTATCCACTCTTGAAAGACTCTCATGGCGGGTTAATATCTTTACACTGGTTTTTGAGTTTGTAGCTTGACCGCAAAATGAAACAGCAACTGCTAAAACTTTTTTTCTGCTATTTAGTGGGCACACTAACCGGCAAAAACATTTGCCACGAGATCCAGGCATATACGCATAGATGTAAAAGGACAATTAGAAATCAGCTCAAAAATACTACATTGAGTAGTGAAAAACGTAGGCATTACCCCGGATGACGTAGTGTTCTAACGTACGATATTTTGTGGATATTGATGAACAAAAGGAATTGATGTGTTTTTCGAGCACACTTTGTTAAAAAAGAGTTTGATTGCAGTGTGGGTATACGGTGGGACTGGATGACGTTTTCCAAGAAAACGCTGAGTTTTGTAATGGGATATTGGGCTGTGTATGTTTTCCTCGGTATAATGCCTTGTTATTCAGCATTAAGCAGGGGTGGGTTTACATTCCAGGTGCTTTTTGAGGACCTTCAATGCAAGATTGTTTGATGCATGCATTTGTGTCCGATACAGAAAACACTGACTGTTAAGATTTTTATATTAACTAAAAACTATTTGGTGCCAGCTGGACACATGTGCAGTACTAATGTTGTTTTCACCGAGTGTGATGCGCAACTTTTTCCAAGTGACGAATAGATCGACAACGCAATTTCTGCAATATAGGCGTGTTTTCCAGATGTTAAAATACATTAGAGCAGCGGTGCAAAAAACGTTCGAGCTTCTGAAGAATATATTGTCTAAATTTGCTAATTACCCTGATTGGAAAGCAATCTCTTTTTCTGAGTGAAACAAACTTGCTGGAGATGCTGTAGTGCCCAAAACGGGACTAGAGAGTGCGCCTTTCCATTCCTATTCCTTCCTCTTCCGGCACCCTCGCTGTTATCCCCTGAACCCCGTTCCACCAGTGCAGGGTAGCAAACCGGGCTCTACACCTGGGTAACCTCCCGGCCTTTCCGTCCTTCCTTTCTCTCTCTATCTCTATGGTGAAATACAATTCCATTTATCAAACAACTGCAGCAACAGCGGAATCCCACGTTCCTATACCATGTGCCAATGGGCCTCTAATATCTAAGGATAACACTACTCAACCGCCATGGCTGAAAATTGCCAAAATATTACTCATCAATCTAATTATAAGAAGCCGAAGGGACCCTTACAGCTGCTAAGTCGCATTACTTTGCTGCTTTCAGAGCTCCCTCTCCGCCTATCACATTATTACACACGAAAATGTAAAAAGCATCATAATATATATGAAGGTAAAAAGTAACGCAAATGTCGCACCGTCTCTCCGCCCACAAGGACAGTGAAACTGATACCGATCTCCTTTGGCTGCGGCATTGCTGCAAAACTGCCACCTTCTTGACAAATGATTGCATGTGTATTCATCCCGTCCGTACAATTTCAGGCAACACTGCCAGCTTGGACAGTCGTTTCCGTGCCTACAGCTTCTGAGCCAGTGTGCACGAGGCTGCAAAGGTGGATAATGCACTTTATTGAAACGTAACGTGTGTTGCCATTATTGTCACTGGATCAGCAAGACCGATGTGCAGTGGTTGTGGAGAGGGCCTATCCGTAATCCGCATAATCATTCAATGCTACGCGCTTGACAAAACACAACGCAAACACTTCCCGCAGCTTTACACACGATATATTTTACTACACCCATGATACGTCTTAGGAGAGGAATCCATGTTTTCAATCAAACGAGTTTTTGAGTTCCTTACCGACGTAAAGTTTTTGCATCTCATTTCTTATCATGCATCTTGACAACGTGGCCATTTACACCAGTCTTCTTTATTGCCTTTTGTTTTACTTCGTCCATTTTTACTGAAATGCTTTACTTTTACTATCATGTCACTCTCATGCAATGACTTTTGTTTAGCGCTCTTTGGCCTCAGCCGGCCTTGCGCCATTCAAATCCAAACATCATCATCACCATCATCATAATACCTAATTGTCTCAATGAAGCTAGGGTAAAAGCTTACAAATAAACGAAGTTGGTTTATATCAGCGAGAAAACTTATATGGGCATCAGCGTATTATTGAAGTGCGCGATGTAGTCAAGACCTGCAAAAACGTTTCCCGCAATATTTTTAGTTTCGAGATATAAACAAGCTAACCGGATACATCAGTTGTTCTCTTGGCTTACGCATCTCTTGAGTACAGATGTTTCGGTGAGTTTTTAACGTTTTTAATGGTCTTAAAGATTTTATGATTCATAAGTATTTGCTAGTCGTTTTAAGGCAGAACAAGGTTTGTTACCATTGAACAAACAAAATATTTTTTCCCAGCTGTAGGCCAAGAAACGCCATTGCTAATATGTCAAAGCCTAAATAGAAGAGTTGGATGATTTGCTTTAAAAAGAATTATTAGGTGAGGTCACACCGAATTAAATTTGAATACTAAATGTGCCACCACAATATAGCTAGTAGTTATTTTTCTCTCGGTTTTAGCAAACAGAGTACTAGAATGCGAACACTGCTCAGTCATCGAAGGCTCACTTCCATATAATATATTATATGTACTGGAGGTCGTTTAAATTTCGAATAGCGCAGAAAATATGTTTTTGGAGGAGGTTGGAAGCAAAGGGTCAACGTAGGTGGACAGCTAAAGTTTAGGGGTATGTATACAAGAAAAGCCTGGACCCGCAGTGGCTAAGGAGGACTGGAAAGGTAGCGATGAAATACGGAAAGAACCGTGGAGAAGCCAGGACCGCCAAAGCAACCAAAACAGATGTATGGCAGATAGAAACGAATAAAAATAGAAGCTAAAACGTCTTTAGAGATGCACACGGCTGAGAAAGTGGACATCAGGAAGAAAAATGTCTACAATAATTCCAAGGGCAGTGCTTTACTTTTTCACGCTAGAGCAGATAAGTTGCGAACTAAAAGCTTTGTGGGGAAGTATGCACAAAAAGACAGGTATGCGCGTTCTGCGAAAAGAAAAAAATATGCGGCATATAGTGTTAGTACGCGAGGGTAACCATCCAAATCACCACGACGGAAATATTCGGATTTCAGAAGCCTTAGTATTTAAGAGTAGCACAGAGGCAGTTTACTTCAATGCTGTTGAGGTGATGAAGAGAACTGGTGGACGAAAAGCGGACAGGGGAATAATTCCTAGTACAGCTTCCAGCTGTAACATGAAAAATCGGTATTTTATGCCTGCCCAAAGAGCAGCGCTAGTAATAAATGAAAAGTGTAAAACATAGGCATAATAGTATTTTATCTAAGATCACCTCGCTAAGAGGGGTTACCGCTATCAATCATAATCAATAATTAATCATCATGCGAACATAGTTCCGAAAAAGACTACAGCTCGCATGCTCTTGTACAACGTCTGCAACTTTTATACTTAAACTTAATAAGCTGAATAGATTTGTACAGCTTCTTATGATCGACACTAGTTCCAAATTTCCCGTACGTAAATCTTTGCGTTCCGTAAATACGTTACTTCCGTACGTAAATCTTTACGTTTATCCCCATGGGACCTTCTGGAACTTGTAAAAATAAAACGGTTTAAAATATATTTGTTTCCTTCACTTTTATGTGAATGCAGCTGAAGTAGCATTTATAGAAAATAAAACTTCTACCACTTTTTCGTCCTAGAAGGCTTCAAGCAGAAAAAAATGTATGATTGGAGTGCACATATATTATGTAGAACTCAAATTATTTTGACATGGCGTTATCTGTAGCGGCACGAAATTTCAGAGAAAGACAGTATATATGCTAAATATCCCCGCGAAATAGATTTCATTGTTTATTTAGGGAGGGGTCTTTAGCCGAAGATTCCCCGATTCAGGGTGTCATCCACAGTTCTCTCGGCCAGCCGAAGCTGGTCGTTCAGGCCGCTGCTCGAAAGAGCTCTCTCCCAAAGCTCCAAGCTCCCCGAAAAATTCAGCCGCTTTCGCAATTGCGATGCGAAGACTTCGAAAACAGCGGAGCTAGTAGTTACCACTAGCTTTAACTTGGCTTTTTTAGGTTCGCTTTTTTCTTAGGGAAAGATGGTTAAAACGTAAAGCTTTCTTCATGCAACAACCCACCCACGCGATCTCCCAAATCCAAACTGGCAATGAAATGCACTAAAGTGGCTATTTGGGCTAGTTCGTTGAACATGATTAGGGGACTACAGCGCAGCTTGCACACGGACAGCAGGGAGAAGAACTAGACACACACGAGCGCTAGGACCAACAGTTTAGAGAAATAAATACACACGTATACATGCGCAGTAGACACACTATACTGCTTGTTTATCAGCGACGCATGCGTAGGAAGTTTAACTGCTTCTTTGAGAGCGCTAAGGACGGTGAGGTGACACTTGCTGGTTCCAACCTGTAAATCAGTTCAGCTTCTATGATCTCTGGTGCGGTATGGTCAGAGCATTTTTTTTACCAGAGCTGCTTTGTCGAAGAAAGGCACACATCCGCACGGGGAGCGGTGCTGGGCTAGAAGCCGATCGCTCACGTTTGTTTTGAGTGCGTTATTGACTTTGTTGGCATGTTTCCCTAACCTGTCATTCACACATCTTCCGGTATGCCCCACGTAAACATTTTTGCAACGAAATCGAATTTTATAGACAACCCCTGATAAGCGTTCAACCTGTGCCGTCCTGTGCTTCGTGCCGCATATTTTTCCCCGAATGACCTCTGGCTCGCTCTAAACGAGCTTCAAAAGCTTGTTTGGAGCAGAAAACACGGCTCTCATGACTGAGCATTGGGCACTTTTTAAATGCAGAGCATTTCTTTAACTCACGATGTCACCCGCCGCGTGTACGAGATTTCGGCGCACGTTAAAGATCCACAGGTGGTCAAAATTAATCCGGAGCCCTCCACTACGGCGCAACTCATCGCTTGCGTTGCGTTGGCGCGTTAAGTCCTACAATCAATCAATCAATGATGTCACCCGGCGTTGTCGGCGTGCCTCGGCGTCCGCAACAGCCGTTCGAGGTGCGCCCTCTCCCCCACTCCTCCTCTCCCGCATCACGCTACCCTCATCGCTCTCAACAACAGTTCCGTACACCTCCCTCTACACTATATAAAAAAATAATACTTACCGGCGCGTAGTTTCGATCCCACGACCCTGCGGGCGGAACGCAAGGTACATGGTGCTCTACCCACCGCGCCACAAAGCCGACACAGAATGGAAGGCTATGAACGCGCCTTATATCCTTGACTCATTCAAACTACGTCAAGAAGCTGCTGGTAAAACGCATTCACTACCTGTGGGTGGAACGCGAGGTACATGGTGCTCTTCTCACTGCGCCACAAAACCGACACAGAATAAAAGGCTACGAACGTGCCTTATATCCTTGGCTCATTCAAACTACGTCAAGAAACTGCTGATACAACGCATTCACTACCACCAACTCCCCAAACACTAAACGTTAACGCAATACACCCACACCCTATGCGACGCATTAACTCGAGTCCCCCTCGCGGGGAGATGGGCCCTTTTTTGTATTTGTGGGGTAGTCGGTGCACGTAAGGAATTACTGCTGCCTTTTGCTTGCTCGTCATGGACTCTGCGCTAGGCTGAGCCTTCGCACGCAGTCTTCCAAGTAGGCGCTCCGCAACTGAACCGAGCACAGAAGCAGGGTAGCCAGCGCGCTGCAGGCATTCCAGCGGGCCGTAAAAGCCTGTGGCGGTAAGCTGCTGGCAGGAATTCTCCAGGATATTTTAGGTGCTGAGTACCTTAGGACCGCACGATATCCGTTCGCGTCCGCGCGCACGGCATTTACAATCGCAAAAATCGCACAGGCACGGGTAGGATTCGAGCCTGCGTCTGGTAGACCAGACAGAGTTAGTGTCGGTCGTCTTACCCATTGGGCTACGACCGTGAGTTAGTACCCGAGAGTCAAACGGCTTACTCCCTCGCCTGTAACGGTGCGGATTCCTATGGACCTCACAATGTCTATCCGCGTCCATCCTAGCGCACTGTTCCATCAAGCGAAAATGAAGCGAAATTAAATTTTAGCCGTGTCTTGCAGCTTCATTTAGGCAATATCAAGGTGTAACTCACGGCTGAAATAGAATGACGGTCGGGCGCAAATCGGATGTCACTCGGGGTGCAACTTGGATGCCATTTCGAATCCCTGTACTACGCACCCTCACCATCAATCACGGAGTGGAGAGGCTGCCCTTTTTTTGAAGCACATAGTGATTATCCGTATCTTTACAATTTCCGAATTGGGAGTTGTAGCTCCAGCAGACAGCATCAGAGTTTTTAAGCCGAATAATTTATAACATTAATTGCCCCACCACCCGAAGTTCGTATGTCAGGTCAAGGGGATGCAGACCCTCTCGCGACAGGTTCAGAAAATTCGCACAGTCGTGTTCTATGACATCAGGTTTGCATTTAACGACAATTAAGAAATCATCTACGCATATAAACACCTCCGCAGCATTGCTTCCTGGTATCTTGCCGAGAGGCTTTATTCACAACATGACAAAAATAAATCGCTTAAAACAGGAGCTATCCGTGGACCTACACACTCTCGCTGCTTTTGAAGATGAGGTTCCCCCTCGAACTGCACAAACGTAGACTTCAGGTAAAAATGCAGCTGTTCTACAAGCCGTTAACAGGGACACAAGACATAGTCTGGAAGGCAACGGAACCATACCTGTCATGGCTTTCTTCCACGCAAGGCGTCATTTGGTAAACCGTAAAATGGATCTTTTATTCAGCAGAGAAGGCCTGATAGGAGCCTTTTTCACAAATGGCGTTAACAAACTCTATAATCTCGTCTGAACTTCACACTAAAAAAGCGTCTTCGAGGGCTAAATGGTTAAGATTGGTTTGCAGAAACTTTGCTACTCATTGTTGCCTTGTTCCTGATTCAAACACAATGGTTCAAAATGCCACGTCGACCTTTTGGGTCTTCGCAAAAAAATATACATAAAACTTTTTTTTGCATATATGCATCGCTTTTGATACACCTGTAAGGCTTAGTGCATTGCACAACGTTTTTGCTAGAGGTCTTAGCTGTTTCAGGGAAACGTCAGGGTTGAGGAGCGAATACAGACGACACTGCCTCTCGTGGTTTAGTTTTGAAAGCATCTGAAGGAAACACTGCAAAGCCCCCTTCCTTTTCCGCGGGTAAAACACGCAACAATTGGCCGAAGACAAATGAAAACACACGCTTCAGAGACAGCTTAAGACCAGCTGGTTTACACGGAACGACTGCACCCACGCCGCCTGAAGCAAAGGTTTCAGTACCTTCCTCACTGACTAGTCGGGAAGCATTTAGGACTAAATACAGTAACTATATTATTTTCTATATTGTGTGTGGAATTCAGAGTTTTTTTCGATTTTTTCTTGTTTGTGTACTGTTGTCGCTTACTTTATTGTATGCAACTGTATTGTATCGTTCGAAATGCCTTCTAGTGTGTGGAATTCAGAGTTTTTTTTCGATTTTTAAGTGCGAATGCACTTTATAAGCGACCCCAAACCTTCCACCGCCGGCGGCGGCGGCGGCGGCGGCGTCCGCAGTCCTCCTCTCTATATATAAAAAAAAACAGCATCCGGCGCCAGATTTCGATCCGAGGACATTGCGGCCGCAGCGCGACGCTCTACGACTAAGCCACGGACACGACGCTGATATCAGTGTTAGTAACGCGCCTTATATCTTTAACGCCGTCCTCCTCTCTATATAAAAAAAACAGCATCCGGCGCCAGGTTTCGATCCGAGGACTTTGCGGCCGCAGCGCGACGCTCTACCGACTAAGCCACGGACGCGACGCTGATGTCAATGATAGTAACGCGCCTTATATCTTTAACGCATTCAAACTACGCCGTCAGCGGCGTGCGTTGGCGACTCAGCGGCGTTATAGCGGCTTGATAACTGCGTGGTGTACACGTGATACTACAAACCCGATGGAAGAGATGGAAGAGAAGGCGGCGAGGCGGTGGGCTGCGGGGGCCGAGCGCAAGCGCCGCAAGCGGGCCGACAACCGTGCATTCGCACTTTCACATTCTCCCCCTCGGGGAAATGCGGGGGAATTTTTTCTTGTTTGTGTACTGTTGTCGCTTACTTTACTGTATGCGACTGTATTGTATCGTTCGAAATGATCATGTGCGCTAATAGGCATAATTATTTTACTGTTGTAATTCAATGCGCATTGTCAGGTTATTTCTCTTGTGTTATTGGTTGGAGGGGTTTCCGGCCGGGTATCTTGTAGCATTTATAACCCCTTCACCGAGTGTTACTCGTGAAACATGTGTTGCTGTATGCTGAGTTGCTGTATGCTGTCCTTGCAAACAGGGGGCGGGAGCTGGTCAAGCTGCCAAGAGCAGCTTTTTCTTTCGCCCCCTCATGTACTACTTGGAACATGAAATAAAGATTATTATATTATTATTATAAGGCGCCGATTTATTATGTTCTACAGCAAACTTTGGCCCTAAGAAAAGAACATCGGTAATTTCTGGCAAACTTACACCATCCGCTTTGTACGCAGGTTGCTAGACGTCCTTCTATACGAAGGGTAAAGTTCTCAAGTGTTTCAGGATATGTTGTCACAGAAAATCAGTGTTCTGGTCAGCAAGGCGGTGGTACTCAAAAAGGTGTCGCTCAAGACTTTGTGAACCAGACCTATACAGCACTTGGGCAGTCGAAAGTTCTCGGTACAGGCATGCTCGACGTCGCCACTCGGCCCTGAGGATCATGCAGATTTTGTTTCAGTTGCCCGTGGAAGGGGAAGCGCCACCATAAAACGCAGGAATTTCTGCTGGCATATGCTTTGCCCTAATAAAGAAGGAGATGGCTCGGGTGCGGCAAGTTGCCACGGCGATGAGAGAAACATGGCATAAGCATCCGTAGGAAAGCAAGAAAAAGAGCCCAACGCACTAGTAATGAAATGCGCTGAAGTGGCTATTTGGGCGTGTTGGTTGAAAGGAACGTAAGTGTTGGGGTTTTAGCCCAGCACTGCTCCACGTGCGGATCTCTGCCTTTGTTCGGCAAAACTGTTGTGGTAGAAAAAGCTCTGACCGTATCGTACGAGAAATCAGAGAAGCTGAACTGATTGACAGGTTGGGACTTTCATGTGCCAGCTCACCGTCCGTAGCACTGTGAAAGAAGGAATTAAACTTCCTACGCATGCACCGCTGATAAATAAACGGTATAGTGTGGCTACTCCGCATATCTATGTGTGTGCATTTCTTTCAATAAACTGTTGGTCCGATCACGCTTGTGTGTCTAGGTCTCTGCCCTTCTGTCATTGTGCAAGCTGCGCTGTATTCCCCTAACCAAACTGCCGAAGTCCGAAGCCAAAGTCCGCTTCAACTCAGCGAAAGTCCAATGACCGCGCTACGAATCCAAAAGAAAATGCGCCCTGAATGCTATGACATCCAAGCGCCGGTTCTGCTGCCAGCCACCACCGTGAGCGGACGCAGGATGCAGGGCTACTCATGAGCGGCGATAGCGGCAATGCCTCGAGGGAAAACCGGCTTTTTGCCGAAGAAGAAAAAGAATATTCAGTATTGTTGCCAACACTGCAACCAGGTCGCATAGTTTTAAACACTCTTTTTCATGCTGATATGAAGAGCCGCCCGTATCGCGCCGAGAATTTCTGTGATACGTTGGCTTATTTGGGATTGCTGCCCTAGGTGCTTGCCTCGGGTTCGTTCCAAATGAGTCATGTACGGGCGGTGATCCTCAATTGAGAGCAGAGCGTCAAGAAAATTTTAGGAGAGACAGAATTGAATGTGAGTGGTCGCCACTGCCCGTTCATCGAACCTGCCGACGAAGACGTGCGTATGAAGCTACTTTGCCAGTTTCACATGGTAACCGAAGATGAAGTGCGTGTGGCGCTGGCACGGTACGGTAGGGCTGCCTATGCGATAAGAAAAGGTTGGCGAGTGCAAGGTGGGAAGGACAAAGGTTCGACGACGCAGTAAGTGCTCCCCAATCTGAGGACCTGTCCTATCAGCTCCAAGTGGCGAACGAGTCGGCGATGGTGGTCGTGCCAGGCAGGCCTCCCAACAGCCTGCTCTACCATGGTACGCGGCATATGCGACGAGACTGCAAGGTGCCGCATTGTACTGCCTGCCGCCGCTTCGCGTTTCGAACGCTTCTGTCACCGGACCTGCTGGAGGCGACAGCCTGCCCGGCCTTCCACGCTGCCAACCGGGAGCAGGTGGACATGAGATCTTCAGCGCCTGAAGAGCCGACGCCTCTTCAGCGCCCGGCACCAAGCCACGAAGGTACATCCGAGACGAAGGAGCCGCAACACCAACTATGTCGTCCCCAAAATGCCTCAAAATTTGACGTGGTTGCCAAACCAACAGTGGACGAAAGCGAGTGGACGAAACAGAACCGCGTACGATGGAAGTACAAAAAGGTCCCAGAAGGTCCCAACGGGTCCCAAACAGGTCGCAATAGTCCCAACAGGAACAAAGCCTCCGTAAAAACCGGTTTCACGTGCAGAGCTGTCATTGACTGTCTTTCAGAGCTGTCATTAAGAGCTGTCTAAGGGTTTCGATAGAAAATAGTTTAAAGAATTTTTTTGTTTAGTTTTTTTATTTATGCTTGCTTTTTGGTGGTGTGTTCTCCCTATGCAAGCAAAGCGACTCAATGCAAGTGTACACTGGGTCTTCTTCTGTCCAAAAACGAATATTTTATAAAATAAAGTGCGCATTGCCACACCGAATGTGTGCAGGCATGCCTGCAGAATGAGGCAAAATGAAATATACCGCCTAATTTCAGATAAAGAACTTGACACAGTGGTGGTACATGAGACCTAATGGAGAGGAGTAGAACAAACTCTGAAGACGGTTGGATTACTTACAACGCAAAACAACGTTTGTGTGAGCTATGCATTGACCGTGTAGTGAGACTTTCGGGTGGCTGCGTGCATTTGATTAGGCAGGGGTTGGTTGTGGTTATTCCGAGTGCTATTAGTTTCTTGGATGGTCGCCTCATTGTCTCAATTTTCATTTCTTGACGCTTGAACACCGAGTGATACTTGCCCATGTGCCAACAAAAACGGCTGGAAGAAAAGCGTTTTTAAGAATGTCCTCCGGGGGCTAGACACTGCCCGTTTCGTTATTTTTCTTGGTGATCTTAACTGTGTTTGTACTGCTCGCGTTAACTTAAGTGTGACGCCCTTCTGTGATGCGACCACTCTAGTACAGCAAGATGTGATACCGACATTTTTGTGTGAGATGTTGGCGATGCGCTGATAGGCACACAGGAAGTTCTAGTTACTCATATTCAGGAAACGAGCGACGTATGTTTAGATAAAGCGTGCGTTTCTCTGGGTCTTTTGTCCGAGTGTCACGATTATTGTGTGAAACCGGTATCTTTTAGTCATTATTTACTAGTTTTCTTACCTGTTCAAAGATCTAAGCAAAATGCTAACCCGTTTAATTCGCTGTCTGGAAAATGAAATTTGAAGAATTCAAGAAACGAAATGAAGACGAAAAATTTTCAGCCCCCGTAAGTGTAACAATCATATAGGTAGATGAATAACAGACAAGCTATGCATAGAAATGGGGAACGTTTAAAGGAGAGGTCAGAATCGTCGCAATAGAAGACCAAACACTTTGAAGCCAAGAGAAAATAAACGGGAGGGACTTATCTCAAACAGCCTTAGACCGCTATTAGAGACGCACCCGGATTTTACATTAACGATATTCGAAAGCTCAAGTCCCAACCTTAAGTTGTGATCAGAATAGGTGTCCCGGTGTCCTAGTAAGAGCGCGTGCGGAGAATATGCTGTTAGGTTAAGAACCTAAGCTTGGATTGGAGAAACGTAATGCCGGTAGAAAGGGCATAGTCGAAATCGGAAGAAGAGAGAGTGGTGTTCAGTGATCAGGCTGGAATTCATTGCGCGTTCAGGGAACATCCCGAAGCTCTTTTTTAGTACACTGAATTTACCTGGATGTAATTGAAACACCAATTGTTGGACCTGATGCCGTTTTTAGAGGATGAAATCAAAACTTCCCTTGAGGCGACCCCTACTGCTGCGAGGAGAAGGACGCCGTAGAAAACGCCTGGCCCAGATCGATTTTCCAAATGTTTATAAAGCGTTTAGGCTCGAGCACAGACCGGCGCTGCGCGAAATGTACATTGAGGAGTGCGAAAAGGAGTACAGCCCCCGTCCTTCACCATGTCACAGACAGTGACCATCCCAAAGACTGAAGGCACCATGAAACTGAGGAAGGTAGCAGCGTATTTTTGTTCAAAATTCTTATTCCCGTAGATCACAATATATTGATGAAGATCTTCGCAAGACGTATGCATTTAGCCGTTAAAGATGTAGTTCGGCTGCAGCAACCGTGTGGCATTAAATACCGATCAATTATAACAAACACACACGTTGCCAGAAGCATCTTTGGAATGCCCTGAAAACAAAACAAATTGTAGAAACGACACAGATATACATAAAAATGTTTTCAAGAATGTCTCACAGGAACTCCCCTAAAGTCTGTCGGAGCAGAAAACCTTGAAACCTCTAAAATTTCCCCGCATTTCCCCGAGGGGAAGAATGTGAAAGTTCGAATGCACGAGTTGAATTTGCGCGGTTCGGTAATGTTCGCGAAAGAGAGATCACACACACACACACAACTACAAAGAAAGAAAGATGCATTTATTCACAGACACCTATTTGTGTTGTCGTTGTACTTGATTGCTAGAGCGGATCTCAGCTTTGAAATTTCGTGTCAGTACTCCTTTAAGCGGGTGCAGTAGCCCTTCTCACGCCCGATTCCTGGCCAATCCCCCACGTGGGTATGTGCCATGTCAGCGGCCAGGCAGCGCGCGCCCATCTCCCCCCGTTGCCAAGGAAGACGAGGAGATTCCTGGCCAATCCCCCACGTGGGTATGCTATGCGGACATCGCCGGTGGACGCAGGTTCAGGGTCGCTTAAGAAGTGCATTCGCACTTAAACATGTAGTTAGGAAGGTCCATGGGCGGGTGTTACCGCTGAAAATATGTATGATTGAAAACGGGTTGTTTGTGCAGTGGGGTCCTAACTGTTTAGTTTTAGCCAGAGACCATTGCGCACGTGTTCTTGGATTGCTGGGATGGGCTATTTCTGTGCGACCTACTACAGCGTGGTCTTAAGAATCGCTTTCCGGTAGACATATTTTTAGATGTAGAAGAATGTGTTTGTATGCCGTATGTCATATTAGTGGTACTGTCGTCGCACACTATATGGAGGTCCCGAAGGGCCGTTCCCTACAGTGACATCGATGCGAGGTCAGGGAGAGGGTATTTCTGTGAGAATTTCCGTCAAATAGTGCAGGCATTCAAAGCCCAGCCCAGTCCACTTGTGTGGGTGGGTGGACTAGAGAGTATGGCGTGCATAGCTCGGCAAAACAGCACGCCTCTCACTCACACAGACTCAAAAAATATATTTTTTCTGGCGCACTAACCCGCACTTACACGCTCACTACTCGAACTCATCACTCGCGCCCAAGCTCACCACTCGACATCGCCGGTCGCACTCACCCGCGCTAACGCTCACCCCTCGCCGTCACCCCTCGCACTCACTTGCGCTCACGTTCACCACTCGCCCTCACCACTCGCACTCGCGCTCGCGATCGCTACTCACCCTCACCACTTGTACTCACTCGCGCTGACGCTCAGCGCTCGCAATCACCTCTCACACTCACTCACCTTCACCACTCACAATGGCCACACACTCCTTCACACATACAATTCAGGTCCTAGTGAAGGCGAGCTACTCCATTTGGTGAAAGTAGCGCAAGGTACGCGCATTGGCGTATATGAATCAATGCAACATTCGTGCAAGATAACAAAACTGGAGAATTGTGCGATAAAACACCCGTGCGGGAGTTCTCCCCTGGGTCAAGGAGGGACAGCAACAAATCACATGCCTCAAAGCAACCACTGTAAGAGACGCGGAAGGATGTGTGATGCGAGGACCTCGTGAGACCCAAATATCATAACAGAGCGCTGCCGTAAAAAATTACTGACAAATACTGATACGTTTATTACGCCAAGGCCTCGGCAATGGGCTACATGGTCCACAATACACAATTCGCTCATGCGAACCGTTCCCTAATTTTGATACACAAATCCGTAAAAATCTGCGACGCCTTCTTCAACCAACACTGGCACCCACAATTTGCGCCTTACAACAGCCTACATATTGACAGCTGTACCCAGCAAGGTAATTATGTATACAGCAGCAGATGATGATGATGGTTGGTGTTTCATGGCGCAAGGCCAACGAGGGCAAAGAGCGCCAGAAAAGAAGTTATATAATGAAGCCAGGTGATTACCACAAAAATGTAGGTATAAAAACATGTAAATCGGACATAGTAAAATCAATTAAAAGTAATGGTGATGGCTGGCGTATAGGGCCAGATTTGATTATGCGTGATATGAGATAAGGTTTAAAAACTTAACATCTGACAAATAATCAAACACACGTTTCATAGAAACACTGGAATCGTCCCCTAGAAACAGCGATGGATGTAGTGGGATATGTTGTCTGTAGAGTTCTCTGAAGTGTTTGTGTCGTGTTGTGTGAAGTGCCTTGCATGTTATTAGTATGTGGACTACGGATAGGCCCTCCCCGCACCTGCTACACAGAGGTCTAGGAAATCCCGTGAGCAGGTGGGAATGTGTTGCATGCGTGTGGCCTATCCGTAATCGAGCCAGGGTAACTTCGTTGTGTCTGTTGTGAGTATCAGTGGTCTATGCTCCCAAGAGTGGCTTTATAATGTGTAGTTTGTTGTCAGTCTGTTGATTGCAGTGTGCTTGCCATGTTGTGCGAAGGTGTTGTCTGATGTGTGATTTGAGGTCGGTGTAGGGCATGGAGGAAAGAAAAGCTTAGGAGAGGCCCTGACGTCACACCCAGCGCAGCCGGAAACGCCATTTCTGTAAGTCGAATGGCGGACCATTGGCCCTCCATGCCATTGGCGGACTCTTTTTGCCTCTCTCTCTCGGTGCACCTTCTCCGCCTCCTCCGTCCTGTATCGCCTCTCTTGTCGTCTGCATCTGCCAGCGCCGAGCCGGCGGAAATCAGCTGATGGGCAGGTAGAAGGCCGTTTTGCAGCGCGTGACCGTGAACCTAAACGCGCGGTTACACTGTTACACGTCTTCAGTGTGGCCGCAGCAGGTTTGCGAAGCGGCTCGCTCTAACAATGCCGCAATGCTCGGTGCCAGGCTGCAAGTCGCGATCGGTACCCAAGGAATTGGGCGTCACTTTCCACCGGTTAGTGCATTATTCCGCTGACAAGTATTGGTGTGCATTCATCCTTTGTTTGCAATCGCCGTCGTTTATAGGTTCCCAAGCGATGGAGAACGCCGCAAACAGTGGGCGAACGCCGTGCGGCTACCGGACTGGAAAGTGCCCAAGTTTGCGTTGCAGTTTCACTGGCAATCAGAGGTGATTAGTCAATTAAACGGCCGTTCTATATATATAGGTAAGCAGTACTTCATGCAGATTTCACGCTAAAAAATTGTGGAATGTTTTTACCGTTGTTCGCGTGCCTTCGATAGAATTTTTTGCGAAGGAGGAGGAGGAGCAGGAGGAGGAGGCAAAACGTTTTATTGAGTAAAAAAAAATGAGAGGGTGGGTGGCGTCAATAAACTTTTTTTCGCCAAGTTTCAACTTGTCTCAGTGTCAATAAATTCAAGGTGCTATCAGTTGAAAACGTTCATACACTAACCTCGCAGTATGAAGCGTTGAAAAGCGAAATCCAGAGCGAGACCACAAAAAGATCCAGATTGCAGATCCAGCACTCTTCCAGTCAACAGACGGACACCTACTAAGGTAATAGGACGATGGAATTATATCAACTGGGAATCTACCTTGTAACAGTTGCAAAGACACTGCCGCGCATTGCCGGCCTAGCAACTATATATTGCAGCGGCGATAACCAAAAAATTGAGTTGCGAATCGTTCTGTTGCAAGTCGCCTACGTACTGCACACCGTGTATCACTTCCCGAAAATCTACCTGACGGGTGTCCGCGCGTACGATGGGACGGCGCGTTCACGATATCTGCACTTCAATAGGCGCGTCGTAATCGCGACCGGAGCAAAAGCTTGACGCGGTACAAGGTGCACTTGCAAGTAGAAATTAAATGACATTCACATCGGCGCAGCTGTCGCAACTCGCAGCATCCTTTTCGAGTTCCGCAAGACCACAGCGCAGCAAAGCGAAGCAGCAATCTTCGCAATCGGACGACAAGGCAGGCGCTGCCTTTCCTCCATGACTGGCGAACGGCGGGCGGGCTGTTGCTAGGACGCCGTTGCTAACGCTACTTCCAATGGCCGCCGAAAACACGTGACTTCCTCCACACTTTTGCCAATGCGCGGGGATAGCTGGGGGCCTCTCCTAAGCTTTTTTTTCCTCCATGGTGTAGGGTACTGTTGTTATGTCAACGGTAGTTGTAAGGGCAGCAGCGGCCGCCATTCGGTCTGCGGTCTCATTACCTGGAATTCCAGAGTACCCTGGCACTCTGGAATTCCAGGTAATGACATATGGCATGCACAGACATAAGAGTACTAATGAGAGCATTGACCACATGGTTTTTAGACTTCTGTGAGGATAATGTACGCACAACACTTAAAGAATCAGTATAAACTACAGATTTCGTAATTCGACTCAGAACAATATGTTGAACTACAAGAAGTAGGCCATAGGCCTCTGCCGTAAAGATACTTGTATTTCTATTCATAGTTCTACAGACATTAAGGTGCCACTATGCGCAGCACAGGAAACAGTTGTGGCAGTTTTTGAAGCATCCGTGTAAAATTCAGCACACTTATATTTGTGCTGCAGGGACAAGAAATGTTGCACGATCGCGCTTCTAGGCACTCTGTTTTTCTCGACACTTATAAAAGATACATCACATAATATCGGGCGACGCTGTGACGGTACTAGAAGTTCAGTAGCGGAGGTTTTGATGGTGTCTGAGAACATGACATCAAGTTGCGACGCTTCTTCTCTTACTCTGAAAGCGAAGGGAGCAGAGACTGATGGACGATTAGTAAGAAGTTGAGATAAGGATGTATCATAAGAAACTGATGTAAAAGGATGGTGAGGCATTGATGAGATTTTAAAAGCATAAAGCAAGTCTCTGTAGGTTCGCTTACGTTCTAGGCTCCATTTGTTGCCCTCTACATACAGACTTTCGACTGGACCAGTCCGAAAGGCACCACATGACAAGCGGAGCCCTAGATGAAGCACAGGGTCCAGCATTCTGAGGGATGTTTTAGTGGCTGACCCATAAACAACGCTACCATAGTCCAGTCGTGAGCCTATCAAGCTGGTAAAAACACGTAAAAGAAGTTGTTTGTCAGCACCAAAAGAGATGTGCGACAGAACCTTCAGGATATTCATTGTTTTTAAGCATTTATGTTTTAGGTGTTTTACGTGTGGGATAAATGTGAGCTTTTCGTCAAAGATTATACTTAAAAACTTGTGTTCTTTCTTGACAGGAATCGAGACACCATTGAGATGAATGTCTGGATCCGGCCGGATGCCACGCCTCTTGGAGAACAAGACACAAGTGCACTTCCCCGGATTAAATTTAAAACCGTTGCTGTCTGCCCAACCAGCTAGCTTGTTAACACCAAGCTGGACTTGGCGCTCGCAGACAGACAGGTTACGAGACTTAAAGGATAATTGAACGTCGTCTACATAAATGGAGGAGGAAATCGATGGTGGTAGCGCCTTACGAAGAGAATTCATTTTTACAATAAAAAGGGTGCAACTTAAAACTCCACCTTGCGGCACGCCGTTTTCCTGCACATGAACCCTAGAAAGTGCAGTTCCAACTCGCACGCGAAACGTTCTTTCAGACAGGTAACTGGCAAGCGTGTTCATCATGTTACCCGACATGCCAAAGGTCTTCAAGTCGCTAAGGATGCCGTACCGCCAAGTAGTATCGTACGCCTTTTCAAGATCAAAGAAGACCATCATGCAGTACTGCTTGTGGAGGAAAGCATCTTTGATATAAGACTCTAACGCAACGAGTTGATCGTTGGTAGATCGCCCCGCCCTGAAGCCCGCCTGGCAGCTCTCGAGAAGACCATTGTACTCTAAGAAGTACACAAGTCTCCTGTTTATCATCTTCTCGAAGAGCTTACACAGGCAGCTTGTCAGGGCAATGGGGCGATAACTGGCAGGAGAGGAAGGGTCCTTCCCTTCCTTTAGGACAGCCACTACTATGGCCTCCCTCCAAGAGCGAGGAATGTGCCCCGAAAGCCATATTTTATTGTATAGGTGTAAGAGTGTTTCAAGAGTGTCTGGGTGTAGGTGTTGTATCATGGTGTATGTGATTTTGTCTGCACCTGGAGCTGACGTCTTACATGTGCTCAGAGCAACCTTCAGCTCATGAATTGAAAAACAAGAATTGTAAGAAGTGTGCGACTTGTTGTTATCACGCAGGGACTTTTTTTCTACAGATGTTTTGTGTTTCATGAAAGTGTTTGTGTAGTGTGCTGAACTGGACACGTGTTCGAAGTGTTGTGCAAGTGTGTTAGCCTGGTCTTCCAGAGTGTCCCCTGTTGTACTAACCAGGGGAAGGCTGTGTGTCTGTTGTCCTTTTACTTTTCGTATTCGTGTCCAGACTTTGTGTGTATCAGTGTATGAATTGATGGAAGTGAGGAAGGTGCGCCAACTCTCCCTTTTCGCCTCACGACGCACTCGCTTCCCAAAAGCCTTTGCCCGTTTAAAAGAAATGAGGTTGTCTGACGTGGGGTACCGGCGAAGGACACCCCACGCCTTGTTCTGGGCCTCTCGCGCCCGCCTGCAGTCCTCGTTCCACCAGGGCCTCCTGGGGCAGCGGGACCCACTGGAGGCCTGGGGAATGGACTTTCCGGCGGCGTCGAGGATGTGCGCCGTGACGAGTTGGGCGGCTTCCTCCACGTGTAGGTGTTTTATGGATGTGTGGTGTAGTTGAGATGTTTGTGTGAATGTGCTCCAGTTACTTGTGGGGAAATGGTCACTACCATATGGGTCTATGCCCACACCCCAATCAAGACATGGAAAGAGAACTGCGGAACCAATAGCCAAGTCAAGATGCGAGTATGTATTATGTCCTAAGTTATGGTATGTAGGCTGTTTTTTGTTGAAAAGGCATGCTCCGGAGGATGTAAGGAACTTCTCTATCAGGCGACCTCGGGCATCCGTTCTGGTGGAGCCCCAAAGAGAGTTATGCGCATTAAGGTCGCCTGTTAGTATGTATGGTTCGGGTAGCTGGTCAACCAGTGCCTCGAAATCAGAGCTCAGAAGTGCAAAATCAGGAGAGATGTAAATAGAGCATACCGTTATCAACCTATTAAATATTATGGTACGGATCGCTACAGCCTCGAGGACAGTGTTTAAAGTGACAGGGTGGCATGCTAATGATTTCCGGGCGATAATGGCCACACCTCCTGAAGAGTGGGTGCAGCCAACCCTGTCCTTTCTGAATACCATGTACATATTTAAGAAATTTGTTTGTTTAGAGTTGAGGTGGGTTTCCTGGAGACACATAATACTTCGCTGACTGGCATGCAGAATCTCATACACATCGTCAAGGAGGCCTCTAAATAAATTTCACCCACGAAGTGAGTGAATTTAACTGACGTCGCATGGGTAATTGGTATGGGTGCCGTTTACAGCTTTGCTTTCCAACCACATTCACGGGGTGGATTGGCACGATTTTGTAATTAATTTATTTATTTTTATGTTTCGTTTATTTAGTTTTTATTTATTTATTTATTTATTTATTTATTTATTTATTTATTTATTTATTTATTTATTTATTTAGCTTGCTACATTCGCCCAGAGGGCATTGTTGTAGGAGGTACATAGAAAGTGTAGTGCATAAACGGAATCATTAATCATGAATCTTCAAGCGTTCTTGCAGGCCCCATTGCCGAAATCTAAACTTGCCGCAACACAGCGGAATCTGGTACACTACAGGGTCAGTGCACTCAACAGATATTATTCCTGTGCTTTGTCTTGCATGACAGCTTCGCCGAGCTATTAGGCTTTGACAACCACCTGAGCTTGCCTAGCTTGTCGGGCGCAGAAAAAGTACTTTTATGCTGGAACGAAAAGCTATCTTCTTGAGAGTATGGGAGAAGCGCTCCAGTTTCGGGATCATTGCCACCTTGCTGCGCATCAGCACGTTCATTCATGCGTGTCTTCATTGGTATGCACTCAGCCACCGATACCATGAGTTGGGTTCCCTGCTTCTGCCAGGCGGACCATCGGCTTTGCAAAGCTTTGGGCCAATCCGTGCTCCCAAGACTTCTTCAAGGCATTGGTGAAGCACTGGTTGCCAATACCTCTTTTAACAAATTTCGAATGGGCAGAGTGATAGGAATGAAATGGCATATTGGCTGTAGGTTGGTAGCTCCAGCAAATGTCATTGTCGGGAAAAGAAAAACAAAAGTCAAGGAAGCGAATTACAGTCTTTACAGGTAGCTGAAACGTAATTTCGAGGGGTGCTAGTTTTTTCTTCACCATAGCTAGAATTTGGTCAGTGCCTGGTTGGGTCTCATAAGCGCAGGACTCTAGGAGGAACAGGTAATCTTCAATGTAGCTGAATACCTTTCTGATTTTAGTGTCTGCAAGGGAGTTTGCTATGCTGGTATCCAGTTTAGCTAAGTAGAAATCACTCAGGATGGGTGCTATCCACTAGCCAATGGAGATCCCGTTTCTTTTTAAGAATGGCATGCTTTCCCAATCAATGAATGTTGACCTGAGGTAAAATTCAGTAGTTCCAAGAAGCCTTTACATAAAATAGCGGCATTATTTTGCAAGAATACAGTTTTGGTGCTGTGTCCTTGCAAACCTACAAACAGGACCTGCAATTGGGGGCTACAACCTACAAACAGGCACTCGGACTCTTGGTCTCCGCCTCAACCGAGATGCTTTTCTGGCTTAGCAACCATAGAATTATGAAGAGTTACCCGGGGCTAATCTCACCAATGGAAGGGCGAGGTGGGGGGTGAATTAACCTTTTTAAGGCGGATTTGTTTTACCTTCAGCGATTTCTGTGTGGATCATTAGCACAGAATTATCATCGGCGAAGTGTACAGGAAGACAATGCTGGGCAAAGAAGCGTGAGGCAAAGTGGAGAGGTGGCAAGGAGCCCATGAGCAGGTTTCTGGAGTGCGATTCTAAAAAAAACACTTCCATTCGTCGTACCTGGGTCCCACGAGTTATGAAACTGGCGTCTATCAGTTTGTGCTATCATCGGTATTCATTTATTTTTATTGCCCGTTTTCGCAGAAACAATACAAAACGAACACACAACAAATACACTAACATATTTCGTTCTAGCGCGTCAGGTTTAAAAAGGCGGTAACCTCGCCCCCATAGGCCGGCAGGCTCACTCCTGACACACTCACACCCCCCCTCTAACCACTCACGAGTGAGTGGTGAGTGAATGATTATTGCGTGGTGCCTTCGAGTGCGAGTGAGTTTGAGCGCCACTCGCGTTGAGCCCCGCTCACCACTCAGGAGTGCGAGCGCCACTCGCGGTAAACCTCGCTTACCACTGGCGAGTGCGAGCGGCTCTCCTTGCGAGCCAAGCTCAGCACCCTTGAGTAAGGCCACCCCTCGCGGTGAGCCCAGCTAACCCCTAGGGAGTGCTGACCCCGCTCGCCACTGGCGAGTGCGACGGCACTCGCGCTACTTGCGCGATGGGTGGGGCTTACCGCGTTGTGTACGCTTGTACTCGCTGTTGAGTATCCTTTGGAGGATCCGCTCCCGGTGGTAGTTGCTGCTAACGATATCTACTTGAACGCGCTGCCATTAGTTAAAAGTGCCATTGCATTTAGCTTCGGCGTTTGCCGTCAGTGCGCTCCTCTTATGGAGCTCCGTGAAATGAACTCACGGATGGCGTGTTGATTTAGGAATAGGATTCGGATGGACATCTCACGTCATAATGCTCTGATACTTTTCGATGTCATGGCTCATGGAGGGACTGCTGCGCACGGTGACGCCATATGATGTTTCGGGCTCGTTCGTTCTGTGTCGGAATTGGTGCTGATAAGGTCGTCGCAACAAAGCGAATGCGCTTCAATACCGCTTCCTGCTGCGATGGAAGCATTAGGAAGTACCGCGGTATAGTGACTTCTTGCTGCTGTATACACCCCGCACGGGGCACCTTGAGTATTCATGGTGACGGTGAGCAGCGACACCGCGGACCCCGAGCTCCCAACATAAGCCGTGTCCAACCGTGGCGACGTGTTTAAAGGTGAAGGGTAGAAGCCGTAAACGGTGGCCGTCGGAGCCTTGGTCAAGCTCCGGCCGATGGGCTCCCTGCCTGTCTACCAGGCAGGGAGCTCCGGGACCTCTTTGACTACCAGGGTAAGGTCAAAGGAGAAAGTACCCCCGTCTCCCTGCTTTTATACTATGCTTTATGGTATTGTCTAAAACCCCCTCCAACCGTGATCGGCCCCCTAAAAAGGGGCCGCACCGAAGTATCGTTTCCCCCATTGCTATCTTTGACATTTCCTGAACCAGATAATTTTTCTCGATTTCTTGTGATGGAATCGCTCAATCCAACCCACCCTCTTGCATCTCAGTCAGTCTTCGTGATCGCCAAGTATCTTGAAGCCATAGTAAGAAAATCGTATAAATGCAAAAAACAAAGGTCTGGTGAACTCTTAATTGAAATAAATGACAAGCAGCAGTCTGCAAAGCTTCTAGCTCAGACTAGACTGGCTGATCTTGACATCCGGGTCACACCGCACCGGAGCCTCAACAGCTCGCAGGGTGTGATATCCGAGACAGACCTCCTGAACGAAACCGATGCGGATCTCCTTGCCGGCTTGAAGGATCAGGGCGTCACTGCCGTGAGACGCATCACTATCCGTAGAGACGACAAGGAGATTCCCACCAAGCACATCATCTTGACCTTTGACCGCGCAGTTCTCCCACAACATATATATGCAGCTTTTATCCGGTGCTCAATACGTCCGTACATCCCGAACCCGCGGCGCTGTTTTAAGTGCCAGCGGTTCGGGCACGGTACGAACTCTTGCCGTGGCCGAATGACGTGTGCGAAATGAGCGGCGCACGATCATCCTAGTGACAACTGCCAATCCGATACCCTCACTTGTGTAAACTGCGGGGGACCGCATGCAGCGTACTCCCGCAAGTGCGAAAAGTTCCAACTCGAAAAAAAGATCAGCAACATCAAGGTAACCGAGAACATCACCTTCCCGGAGGCGAGAAAGAGGTTCGCCTCTTTCCCTCTGGGGAGGTACGCTGACGCGGCTCGCCGGGGGGCGGAGCGGCGTCTGGTGTCCACAGGGACCCAGTTCAGCGAGTCTGACCTGGTCCCGCCCCCGCCCCCCGCTGGGTTGCTTCACGCAGCCCAACCCGGCACCACGCCGCTTGCTGAGGCAGCAGCGGTTGTGGCGCAAACCACTCCTGTCGGGACCGGTGCCGCTCCCGCCTCTGTCTCCCCGTCCTCCAGTGCGTTGGAGGGTACCGAGGTGATGGACACCACGGGCCCCGCACCGGCTCCCACCGCCACCGCACCGCTTGTGCCACCTCTGGCGCCCCCGACGGTGGCGGCTCAAACGAAGGGCTCCCGAAGGGGGGCCAAGTCCGGGGGGCCCGGTCCGTCGGGCACCCCTCGGACATCCGACGACGAGATGGACGTCGGGCCGTTCCTGCCTGCAACGCAGCGCAAGGAGCGGGCACCGACTTCCAAGCCTACAGAAAGGCCCAAAAAGCCCAATCCAAGAGTAACAGCCCCGAAAGACGACACATGAACACACACGAACACACACATTCCAGTCATTCCTAAATTTAAATAATGGGAACAGAAAATATTATCCAATGGAACTGCAGAGGCCTCCTTGTATGAGGCCTCCTTGTAAGTATGAGGCCTCCTTGTAAATAGTAAAACCAGAGAAAAGTGCAGTGCACGTAACCACACCATTTATTACTTCAAAGAGATATTCTTGGTAAGGTTAAATCAATGCATGATGCACGAACGGTGTTTGGTTGAGTTGTATTGGTGTAGCACAAGAGTGCGAACTTTTTTTTTAAAATTAAAGCTCCAACCCGGTGTTAAACAATCTGACTTCTCCGTCTCTGCGCCGCGGACGGAGGCGACGAGATTTTCGGCAGAGAAGGAGAAGCAGGAGGAAGAAATACTTCTGTTCAGATTTCTGAACGGCCAGAGTGCAGCCCTGGGGAGTGATTCCTTCTTCTGTGGGGCCCATATGCAGTCCGCGCGGCCTGTGTTCCGTCCACCCGCTGAAGCTGGGTAGGTAGAGAGGGCCTGGACAGCAGCATCTCCCATTGCTCTTGCTGCGTAGTTGACGGAAAGAGAGGAGGGTGCTCAGGGCTGAAGTCGCACACCTCGATTACGGGGCGGAGTGTTCCAACTTCTGCAGCAAAATTTACATTCAGCGTCGCAGCGATTCGGATGCATTAAGTGAAGACGCGTAGGCTGTGGGAAGGAGCCCGGATTGTATGAGCCGTAGGGTAGTTTGTTGTTCTCTGGAAAGGTCAGGGTAAGGCAAAGGTACGGTCTGTCTCAGAAGGCGATAATGCAGGGTTATCTCCCTGAACATGACAAGCCGGTGACTGTCTTCGTGCAGCTCCATAGCACGGGAGGTAAAGGCGCAGGCTTGTTGGGTAGGCGTATTTGCTGCCCTCCATTGAAGCGTGAGGGGGTGTCCACATGAGCTGAATGGAACCGTTTAGAGAGTGGTTTTTTAGCACGCGCAGGGCAGGTCAGGACACCCAACCCGACTGGTAATCCAGTAGGCTTGCTGGGAATCGGTGACTACCCTCCGAACCCCAGGTTGAGTGAAAGCCAGGGTCATGGCTGCCTCTTCTGCTGCCGTCATTTATTGGGCCCTAAGCGAGGTACGCGCAAGGAGGTTGGTTCTGGAGGTAGCCACGATGATCGCGTATTGCTGCCTTCGATGTTTGGAGGCGTCTGTGTAGATAACTGCATGATCCCCACCAAGGGTGGTGTGACATTATGGGCTGACATTATGGGCTGCCCAGCCAATCTGGTGAAGCATGCGGTTACCCACCGCAGTTCTGAGTCGGACCTTCTGGTTAGAAAGATGGCCTTCTATCAGCTCTTCCACCATGTTCTGTGGAACCCGTGTTCAGCTGCCTCTGTGTGGATGCACTCATGAGAAGACCAATGGCCTGCTCGACCGCATTTCTAATCACCATATAAAGCATCTCTATGTCTTTCTTGTCGAGAAGAAGACAGGGGGTTGAGGTAAGTGACTCTCGAGAGGACAAAAGCTTCAATTATACGAAAGGTACCGGATTCCTTTAGGCCTCGCTTCTTGGTGGCAACTCTCCTGATCATGTGTATGATTTGAATAAGGCTGTTTTTGAGGCGCAGCAAGGAGACGTCACTCTTGGTGTTAGCCTCGAGATGTAGGCCCAGGATCTTGATGCTGGGGCTTCGAGTGATGGCCTGGCCATCAATGAGTATTTGAATGTAATCCTTGATTTGGCGTTAGGGCGGACGAAAAGGAGCTATGATTTTTTACGTGAACACTGGAGTCCACAGGCTTTAGCACTTTGGCGTACTAGAAGTGAGATTCCATGCATCGGTGTGAGCTTCCTTTACTTTTTGTAACTCTTAGAACATGAGCAAGGTGCGCACAGGGCCGCTAGACGGGCTTGAGTGGTCGCTTGATGCTTTAACGCGGCATTCAGCGAGAACGCAGGGGGTAAACACGTAGATGTGCTTGGTGAGTACACCACCCGTCTTTCCCGTCTTCGCATGAGACTGCATCGTGTATTCGCTGTGTTTATATGAGGGTCAAACTGGGAACGGACAAGCCGGACAAACCTGTTTCGTAGGGTCAGGGACGGAGGTTTGGGACTAGCACACTTGTTTGTACGTCAAATTGTAAACCGTTTCTTGTTTCTCCGCGATGTTAAGGACCCAACGTTAAGAACTATCTGTCAATTGCGCTTGTGTAGAGCGTTACCGGATATTATAGTCACGTCCAATGTTATACCTGGCGGCCTGCATGGTTTTATAAGAAAAGTTGTACTGTCATGCCGTTTCTTGGCTGTTCGATTTTCTTGGGAATACTTGTGTCAAGTAAACAGGAAAAAGTTGTATAAAGACGTGTGTGATGTAGTCCTCCCTGAACCAATGTATCGGTTGATTTATAGAGTAGGTAGGCTTAAAGATGTGCTTAAAAGAGTTAAGCATATGCAGGTACCCCCTAGCGTAAAGACTTTTTTCTTCAAACTGCATACTGGAACCCTCTCTGTTAAGACGTGGATGACAGAAAAAGACTTGTTCGTTCCATGGGGAATTGACGGTATCATATGCAAAAAAGCTGAAACTATTGAGCATGTATTCATCAATTGTTGGGATGCTGTGTTCCTGTGGGATGTGCTCCAACGAACTCTGAAAAAGGATCTGCCAGTGGATGCCCAAGGCATACGGTACTTGCCTGTTGAAAACGAGGATGGTATGCCTTACGACCTGATCATGCTTGTTGGATTGAGCTCTATTTGGAAAGCAAGAATGGCCGCAAGGTACTCTGACAACGATGCGCGAAGCTCGAGACAATATTTTAGAGAGGCAATGAGTGAATACGTGGAAAATCAAAAATATGTGTCGAATCCGCCCGAATGTCTTGCAGACATGGAATCGTTGGTACACCTAAGGGACTTTTAAACACATGACGTCAACCAAAGTCAGGTTGACGGCTGTCTTTGAATGAATGTCTGTGTTCTGTATGTGCCAAAGCAGGCAATAAAAAAAAGAGCTCGTAGCTAAATCGGTAAGACAACGGGCTCTCGGTTTGTTGGTGTATGAGTTCCAGGTTCGAATCCCGGCAGTGCCAGTAAATTCTTTTATTTGTTCGCTGGAGTTTTCTGGTGACACCAACGGTCGCGAAAGAACCCTTCGGGGGTAGAGGTAAAAAGCGTTACTTTATTAAGTAAATAAATAAATAAAGGCACATAGCTAAACTTTTTGCAATCATATCGGGCGCTTTCTTGATTTATACTGCAAAAAGTGTGGTTATTCTCCTCCCCTCTTCGAGAAGTGTGTTTTGGAAGTGAAATTTTGGAAGTGAAAGCCATCGCTGATTTGGGGATCGCCGCGTTTCTAAACCGTCTGTAGCTCTCGGGGCCAAACAGTTAGATTTTTTAAGGTCAAACCCGATAATTTTTTGGTTCGGAGCGCCTGTCTTTTGCGCCCGCGTTCTCTGCTTGCCCTTGCGTGTATCGGGCAACATTCTATCTTCAAAGGTTTTATCGTTGCACTTGTATTGCAATACTTTTATTGTTTTTTCACAATATTGACTTCTACGCGGCTTTATTTGTGTTCTTGTGAAATTGAATACATCCTGGTTGGTTCATATGAAGCATGTTGGCTGATAAGCGCACTACATTTCTGGTGGTTGGGTTTTTTGTATTATTAAAGGAGCCATGAAGAGAAAACAAAAGTTTGTTTTATTCGAAATATTAGGTGTTTCATAGTACCCCAAGCGCTTTCCCGGTAGCAAATGATGCTTTATTCACTGAGAAATAAGGCAATTTAAGCCAAAATTTTAAATCTCCCTCTAAAATTGGACATTCCGTCACGTGAAAAATGGCGTCATACGAGCCGGTCCATGAAACAGATACTTAGTATGTCGACTCCATATAGCACCCACACGCGGGAGTCGACGGAGACGGCGGCCATTTTAAAAATACTAGTAAAAGCTAGTGCACCCGCAGCCCTAGTCATGGAATCGCCTGATCCGGAGAACAAAACTCTCGCCGAGGAGCTCGGGCTTGCATTTACCAACCTCACACCACTTGAACGCTCAATGCTTCTAAGTGCACGAGCGGCAAGAGTTGTGGGATACGCGGTGGACGGGCAAGCGACCATTCCGCGATAGCCACAACAGACGAACGCCCAGCCGTCGGCACCGCTGCCTCGTCAGCCCCGTCGCGACGGACGAATACAGACTGGTACGTATGTGCCGTATTTTCAATTTCAGTAGCAGTATCCCTTATGCCAGTTGGCCGGTGTCGTGTATGGAAAGCCGTTCGCTCGAGCTCTCTGCTCCGACCAGACAGAAGAAAGACTCGAGCGTCAATGCGCGGTGTGTACGGCAATATTTTTCCCCAAGGTCAGAGCGCTTTGACGGCGAATTGACGAAGTCGGCGACGAGCGCCAGCATGTCCGGGTCCCTGCCGTAATCGCTTCCTCGGGAATGAAGCGAGCACACTCGTACTTCCTTTAGCTCTCTTTCTCCTCCGTTTGCAAAGTTCACAAAACGTAGCCACTTGCTTCGCCGAGGTTCGTCGTTGGGCGGCACATGAAAGGAGATCTCACCGGCGGGGATGTCGCACTCCCTCGACGATTTGCCCGTACTGCATGGGCATTTCAAAACACAGCAACGAAATTTCATTGTAAAGTACTCGAACAAACTGAAGTTTTCAGTGGTTGTAAACTGTAAAGAAGCTCGTAACGATAGCAGCAAGCCAACACGACCTCCATACCGAAACCTGTGCGACGAGTGCCACTATCTCGTTGCTGCTCTGTGTTCCTTACTCCCCTTGTTTCTATTTTTACGTTTGCTGGTTGGCGATATGACGGCCAACCTCCTGTGAAGAGATTACGATACCAAGCAAGGCCGCGGCTGTGCGTGCTGGGACGGTTCGTTGGCCCCGAAGAGCCTTGAACCCGAAAATTCGTCTGCGCGACGGTGGCGACGGCGAGATGTCGAGTTCGGCTGGCGGTAGTTTTGTACGCATTGGCATACACGCTTGCGTGTTCGTTCGGAACTTCAACCGTTTACTCCCCCGTTCTTTGTCATAAAAAGAATGTGCAGTATGTTTCACGGGCATTTAGCTCGCTATGCAAACTGTAAGCCCTGCCTAACATGCGTTTGCTTTTGCCGGCCTCCGCCAATCGCAGAGCATTCTCGAGTGACATCACATGTTCTGTTGCAGAAAATGAGCTGGTAGGTCGCATGGTCATTTCCTTTTTTCCTAATTATGTAGCTTATTTGAGCAAAGTTTGTGTTATAAGTGGTGTCGTTATGGTTCTAACAAGGCAATCTTTCCAATGAACCAAACTTGTGTTTTCTCTTCATGGCTCCTTTGAAGTTGTTAGTTAGCGCTCTGTGTGTCGTCTTCTGTGTTCTTGCCCTTCATCTGCAGCTGCGCTTCGATACGTCTCTATGTACAACTCGTTGAAACCAATACTATGCTGAACTTCAGGATAAGGTTGGGATATACCTCCTCGAGTGACCTACCGACGCATGAGGTAAGAGATATGGGCCTTAGATGTTCAGTAGATGGTGGTAAGCGTACGTACGCCGTTTTTATTCCTATGTTAGTACACCTCCCCGCCACACGTTCTTGAGGTCGGTTGTTCGATTATGCAACTGTAATCGAGGTTGAGGAGCATGTTGTTGTTGACCTGGTTCATTCCAGGTTCAGTGTTCCGCCTCAGAGTGTAGCTTACCCAGGGTAAACCTCCGTTGTTTTTGGTCCTCTGGTCCACAATTACGCCCCACATTGTTTGGGTGGCGAGTTCGATTATTGACTTGCCTTCGCGGTTAATTAGCGTCTACTTGTTAACCTGGTCCTTTCCAGGTGCAGTGTTACGCCTCAGGGTGAGATTGGCTCCGGCTACATCATGAATATTGTCACGAAGACAAGGACGAAGCAGTTGTCTTGAATGAGAAATACGTTTATTGGAGCGAACTTGTGCTCCCCTAACAACTCAAAAGAATACACAGGCGGCGAAGCAGCGGTCAACAAAGTGACTTGCACAGGCGAGTGTCGTCGAATCGAATGCCCCGGCGTCCGCACTGCAGGCTTTTTATCTTTCGGCGCGCGTGGTTCTCGAAACGTCGATTCGCATCGAGAACATAGTAGATCCAAGAAGATTATTCTGGGCTGTTCACGTTAGATCGGAATGCTCTCCCTATCACAACAGATAACAATGCGGCACAGAAAGAAAGAATGGAACACGCGCTTCCCTTGGCGCAGAGATAACGCAGACCGGCGCAGCCGGGCGGTAAAAGCAAAACACAAATAAACAAACCCAATGTATGGTTCGCGGCATTACCCCCCCTCTAAGAGTGCATCGACCCGATGCTAACATAAGCGACAGTCCGAACAAATGAAAATAAAAGTTCGTCATCGTCCGTAGAAAGGTTTTAGGCGAACCACGTGGACGACTTCAGGCCGCCTGCGTTGTCGTGATGTGCCGGAGAAACCATCAGGGATCACTTCGTAGGTAAGTTGGCCAACACGTCGTAGAATCTGGTAGGGTCCGAAATAGCGTCGCAGGAGCTTCTCACTGAGTCCGCGTCGTCGGATGGGAGTCCAAACCCACAAACGATCCCCGGGTTGGTAGTCGGCGTCTCGGCGTCGGAGGTCGTAGCGTCCCGCATCCACCAGCTGCTGGTCCGTTATACGAACTCGAGCGAGCTGGCGGGCCTCCTCCGCACGTTGAAGATATCCGTGGACGTCGGCGTTGAGGTCGTCGTCTTCTACGTGCGGAAGCATGGCGTCGAGCATCGTAGTCGACCTTCTACCGTAGACAAGCTCGAACGGCGTCAGCTGCGTCGTCTCCTGAATAGCCGTGTTGTACGCAAACGTGACATACGGGAGCACTTCGTCCCAAGTCTTATGTTCAACGTCAACGTACATTGACAGCATATCTGCGACTGTCTTGTTCAGACGTTCTGTTAGTCCGTTCGTTTGGGGGTGGTACGCCGTCGTTCTTCGGTGATCCGTGTTGCTGTAACGTAATACTCCTTGCATCAGCTCCGCAGTAAATGCCGTTCCGCGGTCTGTGATTAGGACTTCCGGGGCTCCATGTCGCAGCACAACTTGGCTTATAAAGAACTTTGCCACTTCTTGTGCAGTCCCCCTCGGAAGAGCGGCGGTCTCTGCGTAGCGCGTCATGTAGTCGGTCACTACGACAATAGTCTTGTTCTTTGATCGTGACATAGGGAACGGGCCTAAAAGGTCCATTCCAATCTGCTGAAATGGTCTCGATGGGACGGCGATCGGTTGTAGAAGTCCGGCGGGTCTTGTCGGCGGCGTTTTTCGTCGCTGGCAGTCACGGCAGCTCCGGACGTAGTGGGTGACGTCAGAGGTAAGGCCGGGCCAGTAGTACCTCGCCTTGATTTTTCCAATAGTGCGGGCTGTTTCGAGATGTCCGGAAGACGGGTCGTCGTGGCACGTTTCCAAAATTTCGTCACGAAGGTCCGCGGGGATGACGAGAAGGTAATTCGCTCTTGTTCCGGGGCTGAAATTCTTCTTCACGAGGACGGAGTTTCTCAGGCTGAATGCTGGTAAGCTGCGTTTGAAGGTCCTAGGAACGGCAACGTTGCCTTCCTCGAGGTACTCGATTATGACGCGTAAGTCGGGGTCGGCACGCTGCCGGGCAGCTAGGTCGCTCTCCGTCACGATCCCGAAGAACGCGCTGTCTTCATCAGAGTCTTGTGGTGGTGGATCGACGGGGGCGCGGGACAGGCAGTCGGCGTAGGAGTGTTTCCTGCCTGATTTATAAACGACTGTAACGTCGAACTCCTGCAGGCGCAAGCTCCACCGCCCAAGACGGCCAGAGGGGTCCTTCAAATTAGCGAGCCAACACAGCGCATGGTGGTCTGTTACAACCTTGAATGGCCTTCCATACACGTATGGGCGAAATTTTGAAATCGCCCATATAATAGCCAGGCACTCCTTCTCAGAGGCAGAATAGTTTTTCTTCTCCTTCGACAGACCACGGCTGGCATAGGCGATTACCCTTTCGCAGCCGCTTTGCTTTTGGACAAGGACGGCACCCAGGCCTGTATCACTGGCGTCCGTGTGCATTTCCGTTTCGGCATTTTCGTCGAAATGAGCGAGCACGGGCGGGCTTTGCAAGCGTTTTTGCAGCTCGCAGAATGCTTTTTCTTGGTCGTTTTCCCAGCTGAAAGGGGTGCTATCTTTCGTCAAGCGCGTGAGTGGCTCTGCAATGCGTGCGAAGTTTGCGACGAAGCGCCGGTAGTATGCGCACAGCCCGAGAAATCTTCGCACGCCCTTCTTGACTTTCGGCCTAGGGAAGTTCGCGATAGCTGAAGTTTTTGCCGGGTCAGGTAGGACTCCCGCGGCGTTGACGACGTGGCTCAAGAACTTGAGTTCCTCGTATGCGAAACGGCACTTTTCAGGCTTCAGCGTCAACCCCGACGTACGAATGGCCTCGAGTACAGACTCCAACCTTGCAAGGTGTTCGTCGAAAGTCCGGGCGAATACCACTACGTCGTCGAGGTATACGAGGCAGGTGTGCCACTTAAGGCCAGCTAGCACAGTGTCCATGACTCTTTGAAACGTCGCTGGTGCTGTGCACAGCCCAAACGGCATCACCTTGAACTCGTATAGGCCATCTGGGGTTATAAATGCAGTCTTCTCTCGGTCTCTCTCGTCCACTTCAATTTGCCAGTAGCCGGTCTTCAGGTCCATCGATGAGAAGTACTTCGCGTGGCAGAGGTGGTCGAGGGCGTCGTCGATTCGGGGGAGGGGGTGCACGTCCTTTTTCGTGATTTTGTTCAGTCGCCGGTAGTCAACACAAAACCTTAATGTGCCGTCTTTTTTCTTTACGAGTACGACGGGCGCAGCCCAGGGGCTTTTCGATGGCTGTATAATGTCGTCGCTGAGCATGTCGTCGACTTGAGTCCGGATGGCTTCCCGTTCGTGTGAAGAGACGCGGTACGGTGACTGTCGGGTAGGTCGGGCTCCATCTTCGGTTATTATTCGGTGCTTCGCTAGAGGGGTCTGACGTAGTTTTGCGCTCGACGAAAAACATTCGCTATAGCGACGCAGCAAAGCCAATAATTTGTTCCGTTGTTCTTGCGGTAGCGCCGGATTCACGTCGAAGGGCTGCGGGAGATTGAAGGTTTCTACGGGGGTGCGTTCAAAGTCGGCGACCGCGATCACGTCACTTGCTTCTTGTGTTTCTTCGAGGAATGCAATTGCCGCGCCCTTGTTTAAATGCTGGTACTCCTCGGTGAAATTAGTAACCAAAATGTAGGATTGGTGTTCCTTGAAGCGCGCAATGCCTCTTGCGACAGACACACCGCGGTCGAGAAGCAACCTTTGGTCACTCTCCACGATAGCGTCAACGTCAGGAGCAGCACCTTCACAGTAGACGGTGATCATCAAATTTGCGCGGGGTGGCAGGGTGACATGATCATCGGCTATCCTTACAGCTGCAC
Organism: Haemaphysalis longicornis; assembly: GCF_048455015.1. Lineage (NCBI taxonomy): Eukaryota > Metazoa > Arthropoda > Arachnida > Ixodida > Ixodidae > Haemaphysalis > Haemaphysalis longicornis. The sequence goes on along the minus strand of NW_027526204.1, from coordinate 28,747,962 downwards.
GGTGTTCGGGGTTCGGTTCCGGCGTCATGGAGTGATCGGAGCAAAAAGTTATCGACTTGGTCTGCAGATCAATTATTGCGCCGTTGTCCGTCAAAAAGTCCATTCCGAGAATTACGTCGCGGGAGCAGTTAGGCAAGATGACGAACGCGGCAGGGTACGTCGTGCCGTCTATGGTGACGCGCGATGTGCACGTTCCACTTGGCGTCAGGAGGTGGCCTCCTGCTGTGCGTATATGCGGACCGGCCCATCTGGTCATAACTTTCTTCAGTTCAGACGCAAATGGTCCGCTCATTACCGAATAGTCAGCTCCCGTGTCTACGAGGGCGACTACGTCAAAGCCGTCGATGGACACCTTGACGTCAGATGCAGCCTTCCTCGAGTTCCGGGTTCGTCGGGGCGTCGTATCTCTGCTTGTACGTGTTGACGGTCGGGCACTGTGCATCGTCGTTGTCGTCGTCTTCTCAACGGACGTCTCGGTCAGGTCGGGTACGCGTCGCGCCGTGTAGCTGTCGTCGTGTTCAGGAGTCTCGTCAGGGCTGGGTCGGGTCGTCGGGATGAGGGCATGTCGTGAATCACTGTCTTCGGTGCGTCCTTGCGTCGTTGGAGGGTTTCCAGTATTTCACGCCGTAGAGCAACTTCACCTCCAGAAGTTGCTGCTTTTAGTTTCCCCCGCGTGGGCTGGGGGACCTTCCACGTGAGAAATCAGCATTGCTACGGCGGTTAGGCGACTGGTATGGGTAGGGCGATGGTGATCGGTGTGAGCGGGCTGGTCCTCGGTTGGTGTTGGACAGGTATTCGTCTATCTCAGTAGGGCGCTGGCCGGGTCGGGGGCGTGGGGCGTCGACGGAGAAACCACGCAGTCCGAGTCTCCTGTACGGACAGCGACGATAGATGTGATCGGCCTCCCCGCAATGGTAGCACAGCGGACGATGATCTGGCGTTCGCCAAACGTCAGTCTTCCTCGGCGTCTGGGTTTGGGCTGTGTACGGCCGTACGGTCGACGGCGGCGAGAGTGGGGACGGCGGCGAGAGTGGACGGCGGTACGGTGGAGCTTCTTGTAGACGGGTTGGAGCAGGGCGGGGTCGACGAACAGCCGCAGAATAGGTCATCGCCTGTGGCTCGCGGGGTGCCTCGGATTGTATAGAAGTGCCCAATGCGTGTTGAACCTCTTCGCGGATGACGTCAGTCAGGGAAGCCACTTGAGGTTGCGGCGTCGTCGGAAAAAGCTTCCGAAGCTCCTCCCTGACCACTGCTCGGATGGTCTCACGCAGTGTGTCGGAGCTTGTAGCCCCATCACCGATCGTCTCGGAAACCATCACGTTGACCGGGCGATCGTACTGCCTCGTTCGAGCTTCCAGCGCCTTCTCTATTGCGGCCGCCTCAGACGCGAATTCGGCCACCGTCTTGGGAGGATTGCGGACAAGGCAAGCAAAAAGCTCCTGCTTTACCCCTCGCATGAGAAACCTTAGTTTCTTTTCTTCTGTCATCTCCGGATCCGCACGTCCAAACAACCTCTTCATCTCCTCAACAAAGATCACTACCCCTTCGTTGGGGTGCTGCGTTCGAGTTTCGAGTAAAAGCGCTGCGCGTTCTTTTCTGACCACGGTAGTGAAGGTCTTAGTGAACTCGCTTTTGAACTGAGCCCAGTTTGTCAAGGAGCTCTCGTGGTTCTCGAACCAAGTGCGAGCTGAATCTTCCAAGTAAAAGAAAACGTGGCGGAACGTTTCTGCGTCGTCCCACCTGTTGAATTTTCGAACGCGCTCCAGTTTTTCCAACCATTCTTCTGGGTCTTCTGCGGGGGCTCCTCGGAATGATGGCGGTTCCCGTGGCTGCTGCAGAACGACAGGAGGATTGGCTTGGTTGAGCATGGTGCTGGTTGCGACGTCTTTCTTCTTCGTCGTCTCCGGTAGTAGACCGAACTCGGGTGGTAAATCTTGCACGCGGAGGCTGGCTCTTGTTGGACTGGCTTGGCGGCTTCCAGAGGTTGTAGTGGGCATGAAGGGTGCGTACCCAGCACCACCACCAGATGTCACGAAGACAAGGACGAAGCAGTTGTCTTGAATGAGAAATACGTTTATTGGAGCGAACTTGTGCTCCCCTAACAACTCAAAAGAATACAGAGGCGGCGAAGCAGCGGTCAACAAAGTGACTTGCACAGGCGAGTGTCGTCGAATCGAATGCCCCGGTGTCCGTACTGCAGGCTTTTTATCTTTCGGCGCGCGTGGTTCTCGAAACGTCGATTCGCATCGAGAACATAGTAGATCCAAGAAGATTATTCTGGGCTGTTCACGTTTGATCGGAATTCTCTCCCTATCACAACAGATAACACATGCGGCACAGAAAGAAAGATTGGAACACGCGCTTCCCTAACATAATAAACACAAATAAACAAACCCAATGTATGGTTCGCGGCAATATGAATATATTCGTCTAAAAACTCATTATGTTCGCCGGTGTGACGCGGGAGTGACCCCTCCAGTCAACCTTGGAAATATCGGGTACTTAGGGCACCGAGGAGATGCTTGTCTCAACAGAGGAATGGGTGAATGATTGAACCATATTTTTGTGCTACTCTGCATTACAAGAAAGGAGGATCGATGAGATATGTGATCGTATTTCACGTGCTGACCGTATCCCTCAACCCGTCTGAAAAGGTTGCGGGCGTACGTTACTGGTGTATACAGCACCTTGCTTTGTGAGTTCTTTTACGGTTTTTTATTTTATTGTTGAGGCGGTGGCGCTTTCAAAGCTTCGAGCAGATTAGGCCTACTTTCCATATGTGCTGATGGTACGCGTCATTCCGGGAATAGAAAGAGTTGTAAACTTTGGTATAAAATTCAACTTCTCATTTAGGTGGTTTGCTCTGTTCTTGCTCTGTAAAACTGCTTTTATCGGATCCCTGGCTTCTTTGTTCTCAACCTTTGTACCAGTGTGTACGTATTGTAGTTCCCGTCGTAGATTTATATACTGTTCCTTGGACGGTGGTGGCTAGGATAGCGTGTAAGTTGGTGGAAGAGGGCTGTGGGCTATTTCCGTTGATGGTAAGGTAAGAGTTGGTATCAATTGTGGTTCTCGTACCGACTCTGGTAGAGCCCCTTGTGTTCATGAGGATCGTCTAGTTGTCACGTTTTATGAAGTTGTATTGTGTGTAAACGCACTACATAGCTAAGGGGCCGCATTAAGCTTCTAGCAGTGAAAAGGGCATTAGCAGCTGCTTTGGAGACAACACACTCCATTTACTGTATGTGGCTTGCTTGAAAAAATTTGAAAAGTTAAGAAAAAATGGGCGTGGGCATTGCGTATAATGTGAAGGCAACATAGGGGTTCGCCATTAAGGGTGACAGAGTGGATCTGTAAAGAAGGCAAGCGTGGCAGGGAGTGGGAGGAAGTCAGGTGGGCAGATGAGATCAAGAAGTTTGCGGCGATAAATCGGTCGCAGTTAGCACAGAACTAGGATAAATGGATATCTACGACAGAGGCTTTTGCACTGGAGTGGGCGTAGACAGGGTGTTGTTGCTGCTGATGATGAGAAAATGTTAAACGGCAATAAAAGTCGGATGGAACAGCTGTGTTCTGCTTGACGCTCCTTGGGGAAAATTCAAGCGGAATGCAAAAAAGCTCTGCAATATGGCAGTCAATATTTTGACTTCAAACGTATTGCGGCTCCAGCCGCATTGGGTAGGTACCTGATGAAACCTGAGAGGTGCATTCTTGTGCTGATTTGTTGTATCCCTTCGATGTCGGGTGTGTCAGTGGAGGACCCTACGCTTTAGACTACGTAACCATCATTGAAATTGAAGCCGCAACAATTATATGGGCAAGTCGTACTAGTGGGGTTGCCTAGGTGGCGCCTGGTGGCTAATTTAATAAACAAGCGTGAAAAAGCTTCAACGGTTGTTCGGAAATAGAAAATAAGAATGTATGTGATAAATGAAGGTTACGAAGACCTCTGGAATATTCAAAATCCTCATTCAAAGAAGCCATGCAGACAAAATAAAAGACCCTTTTATTCGAAAGATTTTGTTTTTTTAATGCCCCGGGGCTTGTACGGATGCGAACGATATTTTATTCACTAAGGAATTAATCATTTCAAGTTAAGAGTTTGATTCTGCCGCAAAATCGTGTGTCTTAGTTTTATGCAATGACATCACAGGAAGGGAATGCTATGCAGCCGATTGCGAAGCCTTGTTTACCGTAAGCGAACCTTGATGGCGCCACCATCCCACGGCAAGCCGTTTTCTGCCTTTGGTTTGTTTTTGACTATAGTAAACCTGGTTTGTTTTTGTTAAGGGACAAAATAATTGTTTCACAAAACATAGCGCTCGCTCGACAAATATGATCACGTAAAAGGCCATTGCTTGCGTCAGTCGGCCAGTGTCGTCTGAATCAACCCCAAATCCCTTCAGTCATGTGCAGCTAAACCAAGCATAGTGAGCGCAGTACCAATAGCAGTGCGCAAATGTACTCGTGTGTTTCCGTGTGCTTTCTTAACTTCCACTGTTTGTCCCCCTATTCTTACTGCTTTAAACACAATGTGGGCTAAACTTAAGCGCCGATAGCTTGTTCTGCAATCTTATCAGCTCTACCTAATTGGCGTTTGCTTTTGCCGACCTCCGCCAATCGCTGAGCTGGCTGGTATGTCATCATAGGTTCTTTCGCAGGAAATGAGCTAGAGGTTTGCATGGCCATTTTCTTTTTTCCCCATTATATAGCTTATTTGACCGCAGTATACGTTAAATTGAACTGATCCCATAATGAACAATGTTTTTCACAAGTCTGACTGTTTCACTGACTTTGTTAGTTTCGCAAATCAAGAATGGAAGTCCTTCACGGTTGTACGGTTGCGTACGTTAATATCCGCAGTATCATTAGACACTGGGACGAATTTTTTGGTATCATACAAAATACCAAATTTTGTTCTTGGTGCATTGGTACTAAGTGAAATTAATATTCATAAGCACCTTGTTCCGCTTTTTACACTTCCGCACTATTCTAGATTCGCGATGACAGGCCGGGTCAGTAGGGACGGTGGCATTATGACCTTTGTACATGAACAATATGTGACGTCATCCTTGCTATCAGGATTAAGCTTAGCAGAATGCCTAGCACTGCGCATGGCCCTCTTAGATGCAAATATAACACTTCTTGCCATTTAGAAATCACCCTTATAAAATGGAACGTTTTTGTAAGAGAACTCGAAAACGTCTTGCTTTCCTTGCCCTAAACTTCCTTTGTTTTTTTGGTTGAAGATATCGACATAAATACTTTTTCTCCGGCGCACCCAGCTATTTGCGAATATATAAACGCATTGGCCAAATCAGGGGTTATTTCAAGTATCTGCTCCTTTACACGAGAAGAATACCTTGGTGCGAAATTAGTAGCTTCGTGTATGGACCACATCAACGTTAGAGCGCCGTTTTTTCCCATCGATTATGGAGTAATTAAACAAAAACTGGCCTACCATTACTTTGTGGGTTGCCATGTTTATTTTCTCATACTTAAGAAGGTCCCGCTCAATCACTAGCAGGTATCCATTCTCGACGTATCAAAACTAGATAATTTAGTAATAATTTTGACGGCAATGCACTCATGGAAGGGGAAACGCCACATGATAGGTAATTTCTTACTTTTATCGACACATAAAATGCACTGCGAAAAAAATCATAAATATTAAAAACACAATAATGACTTGCCTTGGCCAATCCCTGCTGTTCTGATGGCTAATAAAAAAAAGACAAACTTTTGGAGAAGTGTAGGTGCTCTCCTAATTGCAATACTCTAAGGAATCTATACAAAGCTCCCAGAAACAAGGTAACCCCGTTACTCCGGTCTGAGAAGCTGTCATCCTGCAGTAAATTCTTCTACGAAAACAGATGCAAGCCAAGAAAATCTTGGTCAACAATAATCAAATATTTGGTCGACATTCTGCCCAACCAGTTGACGTCTTTCGTAAACCTATCGACAATTTTGAATCCGAAGTTACTGATTTCAATGTTCCCTTAGCTAAATTATTTTCGGCTACGCATCCAGCTACAATTGATGGTTTCGACAACATCAGCAGTTATGCAGTCCTCTGTATTCCTTCCTTTCAAGGTGATATTCAATCTGTCATGGATTGCTTTGCCCAATATTTTATTACTATAAACAAGCAAAAACAAATCTGGTTTATTTCCACAATCCACACAAGCAAACTGATCATACGCTACCTTTTTGTCTTCATGGTTCGCAATGAATTATTCGTCAATGCTGTCCTCTTCTGGGATCGCCGAATGTAAATTATTAAGGAAGTATTTTTGACTCTCATTTGACAACAAAAAGTCACCTATCTAAGCTCTGGAATAAAATCTGGGGAATGTCATGCACTATTTGCAACCGCCGTTTCATCTCCCGTTTAGCAGTACGTCAGACTATCGTACATGCACTTAGTTACACTATCCTGATAGTGGATTGACGGTATTTTGTCAGTGTTCTTTCACTTGGCGTTCGAAAATAAACTGTATTCTGAAATCGCTGCTACGAAATGTAGCCTAAGATATCAACATTCCCGAAGGCAATAGCTTGTTATGGGTTTTGCAATTGCCTTCTTTTGATGCATTATTTTTGCGCACCATTATCTGCCGCCATTCGCTTCAAGGCCCCTGCTTCAAGGCCCCTGAAAATTTATCCTTTGTTTCGCAAATCCCGCTGCTACACGGAATTTGGACGTTTTGTGCGCCTTTATGATGTTTACGATATGTTTATTTCTATGCCCACTACTATCTAATCTATTTCATAGACACATGCTCTCATACTGTATTTAGGGAAACATGTTCCTGCGGTTCAGTAACCCTGGGTTTTCTCTTTTGTACGTATACATACACACTGCTTTTCTGCTTCTGATCGTTTTCCTCCTTTTGTTTGTTTGTGTTGTTTTTTCTCTGTGTTCTAGTTTCTTTACGCCCTCACCTTTCTTTTCTTTGCATTTTTTCTGCTGTAATTTATAGTGCACTGACAATGGCTGCTTAGTGCCGCCTGACAAGCCTGTTTGACTTGGGCTGACGCGTTATGTACTCTGCTCCTCGACAAAAAAAACTTTATATTATTTATATTGTTATTATTAAAAGTGGTGTCAATAGGATTGTAACGAGGAAATATTTTGAATGAACCAACCTTGTGTTTTGCCTTCATTGACCCTTTAAAGTAGAGCATCTTGTACACATGCACGTTGGTCCACATAAAGATATTTCAATCTGAGGCCCGACAGTCCTCTAAATAAAGATAAGTGCGGCTGGCAGCGCCCACGGTTCTAAACATTTGTTTTACACAGCGTCCTCCGTGCACTCTTTTTGAAAGCTAAAAAAGCTTTGAAGGAACGCAATGACATCTTGAAAGTCCAACCGCCAAGAAGTCTCTCGAGACACGTGACGTCTTCAACGGCCACCCTTGTTGCTACGAGTATATTTGAGGTGACTTGTTGACCCGCGCAAGTCGGGTAATGTATTACCACCACTACAGCAACCGCATGTCTAGTGGCTTCTGTTTTCTCTAAGCAAAAAACAAATCTGGTTTATCTCCACAATCCACACAAGCAAACTGATCATTCGCTACCTCTTTTTCTTCATGGTTCGCAAGCTTTGGTTTTTTAACGTTTAAAGCGTTTGATGAATTTTAAGAAGTCTAGATTATTTTATACACCGCTACTCTCGTTGTCATCGCTGAATCAGCCGTTCAAGGGCAACTGTAAAGATCCTATGCTCTGCGAATATTTAAAGAAAAATTAACAGGCTATCAATGTTCCACTTACAACCTATCAACGGGCCATTCATTTTTAAAGAAAGAACTTGCGATAGTTGCGCCCTTTTTTGTTGCAAAAGTCCGACCTTATTCTCATGTTGGACAGTTATTGGGGTTATTTGTTCAAGGTTCATAGTCACTAAATGCTTTGTGTATTGTGTTTCTTGAATTCAATTTAGATTTTAAAATTAAAAATCGCGCATGTAACGTTACTGAAGGCGACAAGCAATGAGACTCTTCCCCACAATGTACAGCTATAACAATTCTGTTTGAATATTTGGTCAAAAATTTAAAATTTTTTTCAGCATTTTTATAGCTTTCAGATACTTTAACCATCTCAGGAGTACTAGAGGGACTTACCCAGTTGGGGTGCCAAGCTGAGGCCTGTTGAAGCAAATTAAGGAGACAAACAGCCAGAAGCAAGCCGCACGGGGTCCACCACTTCATTATTCCCTGAGTACCACTTTAGGCCTCTCCAATAAAAAAGATATAATTAAAAATTGCTCTTGGCTTTCCCTTGCTTAGATATGTAGATTCGAAGCTAGAATGCACTGCGGAACTCCTTGTTTGAGACCCTTCACTGCAAGCGCCCACATACGACGTAATGTATAAAACTGGCGCTATTCCACACACAATGGAAGTGCGCGCAAAAACTTTTGTTGTCGGGGCACCGCTACTTGCAAAGAAACACTTGTTTACATCGTAGTGTGTCGTGCAAGAATTCTCCATCGATAGGAACCAAGCCCTGTATTTTTGTGATTTTCATTATCGTATGCAGTATATCTAAGATATGCTTTCCGTACTTGCCACATCTGCACTGTTATGCTTAGAGAGAGAGAAACCGTGCGGAAGTCGGGAGCAAAAACAGATCAGATTAGTTCACCTGGACATGCAGTAACAGGTTCTGTACTGGTTTGTGGGTGATGTTCAGCACTTAAATAACACCTCGGGTTTGGGACGACTTTGGGAAGGCAAATCTCCGAAGATAATAGGGAGTTTTAGTATAGCGGAAAGCACCACTTTAGCGCGCCCATAGCGTTAGCGGGCACGCTAACCGTAGCATAACGAGGCGCTATCCGTTCGCGATTGCGGCCCGCAAAACGTTAACGCTACAGCTAAAACGCTATACTAAAACTCTCTAATGCGAAATAACCGCAACAGCGCGATTCTACGGAAATCAATACTTAGTTTCTATGAACCACAAAAAAGCTTAGTCAAAGGTCCCTGTGAAGTAATGTCTTTTGTTTTCTGCTCGAAGACACTCGCCCATTGTACTACGTAAAGCATCACGCGCAATCATTTATTGTTTCCGATTCTCCGCAGCTTAGAATATTATGTTTTCTATCCACTATTTGTTTTATTTAATTACTAAATACTGCCGGCCAGAGGGAAAGGAAGGAGGCGCAAATGATACCGTAAACTTATACAACAGTTTCATGCAACAGTAACTAGCGGAAAAATCTGGAGAAAGATACAATGGGAGCGGACCATTTTTTACAGCAGACACCAAAAGAAAAAGTTATTCTCACCAAGCAGCTGTTCCGGTAGCCCCAAAAGTGCTACGTAAAAGAGCTTCGGAGACAGCACTCAACGCAATGGCGTTCACTGTTGCGTAAATGTATGTCCTCGATTGCTTTTTCTTCTGTTCTGAGTGTGACTTTCATTTTTGCGCGGAAGCTATTTATATAGTTGAACACCCTTTTCGCAAAATTGAAATAACAGAACTTTTCGAGGATCGACCCGAGTGTAACTTATTTGTTGTTGTAATATGTATTAATTAATCCTATATACACTCCGTGCCTTGACCTTTGTCATCGCCGGAGGGGGAGAAAAAAAGGGAGTTGGAGGCAGGGGGGGGGGCACTTAGGGCCCCGATTATATGTGGTCCTGTACGGCAGCTTCTCGAACATATACGAGAAGAGAGTCGAGGACCAGCTTCCTGTGTTCTGTAGACCTTTCGGGATGGGTCCAGTCCCACAGCCTTTGGGGCCTGACTTGAGGAGGAATGAGCGCGTGCGCGCGCTTTCTCTGGTCCTTCAAGGCAGGGCATCTCCATAGAAGATGGCCAAGGTGAGGGACTTGTTGGCTGTGAGGTGATTCGCAGAGTTTGCAGGTACCGTCGCCGTGGTGTAGACGAAAGCGTGCCATGATGTGCGGCGTTACGGCAGTGTTCGTCCGAATGCGTTGGAGTGTGACCGTTGCTCACCGCTTGTAGCCAGATGGTATAGTGTCATCCTCTTCGGGTAGACGAAGTCGAAGCGCTGCACGGCGCGCAACACGTGCTGTGGCAATGACTTCCTCGTAGTCATACCCTTCCTCTTCCGACTCGTCGGGCAGCAGCTCCAAAGATAGAGGTGTCGACGCTTAGAGAGCGGGGAGGACGTTTGTAGGTCGCGACGGAGGTTTCTGGAATTATCGGGATTGGAAAGCATCTCCCGTGCTGCCTTGTGTGCCTCCTCGTTGCCCGGTATCCCGTTATGGCCAGGAACCCAGCGATTTGTTAGTGTCCGGCTGAGTTTTCAAAGGTCTCTTGCGACTGCACGAATTCTTACGACCGCCCGGCTGCGAGTGTTATTTTTTCCGCATTCTCCCACAGCTTCCTTGGTGTCCGTGTAGAGAAGGAAAGTCGTTGGTGCCTCAGTCGGGCTTGTGGCGGCAATTCTGCGCGCTTCTTCCGTCACTAGTAGTAAGGCCCTTAGTTCCGCTTCCTTCACACACCGGGTACCACGGAAAGCCTTGGCTCCTTTAGATTTGGTCTTGTCGCAGTACCACGCTATGGCGACCTGATCATCTTGAAGAGCTGCGTCAGTGTAAATCCGGCGCACCCCTTCGTCTTCGTCGGTACGCTGGAGCTCTTTCAGATGTGTCGTTGCTGCTCATTGGCGACGTGTCGGATGTGCTGCGCTTGTGTTTTTGGGCATAGGCCGGTAATCAACGATGGCTATTTGTTTCCAAGGTTCAGGCGGTTGGTAGGTCAGAGGCTTCTTGTCCAGCGAGTGACCAAGTTGACGAAGAATGGCCCTGCTGGCTTGAGTGCTTTCGAGGCGTTGTAGTTCTGAAACTCCTGCGCTTTCAGCTCTGTCTTCAATGGTGTTCATCCCTGAGTGAAGGTGGAGGTTATAAACCATTGCAAAGCGAGGAAGACCAGAGGCAAATCGCATGGCTTTGCGGTTTCGGTATTCTACAGACTCTCGTTGTTTTTTGTGAGTATATAGAAGTTATACCCTTACGTCGCTTTTGGAACCAACACGCCATTTACCAAAATGCAAAGAAAGCGTTCATCGGCGCCCCACTTCTTTGAAGTAATCCGACGGATCAGGGAAGGGTACTTTTCTACGTAGCGGTCAATGTTTTGAGCCACGTGGTGGCGCCCTCATCCTCGTCCATGTCAAGACCTAGAATGGGCACACAAAGTCGTTTTTGGATTTGTACTCCATTTATGGTGAGCTTAAAGTGGCTCTTTATGTTTTGTTTGTGTAACCGTTTGTTTGCCACTACTACGAAAACAGTCTTCTCTGGAGGTGGAGTGAGTCCTACCTCTATTAAAGGAGCCATGAAGAGAAAACACAAGTTTGGTTCATTCAAAAGATTGTCTCGTTAGAATCATACTGACACCACTTTTAACGTAAACTTTGCTCAAATAAGCTGCATAATTAGGAAAAACGGGAATGGTCATGCGACCCACCAGCTCATTTCCCGCAACTGAACCTATGATGTCACATGAGCTAACCTCTGCGATTGGCCGAGGCTGGCAGAAGCAGACAAAAAATAGGTAGAGCTTACAAACTAGACGAACGAGCGATTTGCGCTTAAATTTAGGGCACATTCTTTACAAAGCAATAAGAATGATGGGACAAACAGTGGAAGTTACGAAAGCACATGTAAACATAGAAGTACTGATGCGTTCTGCCGTTCGTACTGCGCACAGCATGCTTGGTTTAGCCGCACAGCACTACGGGGCTTGGGGTTGTCTCAGACTACACTGGCCGATTGACGCAAGCAACGGTGTCTTATGTGACTCCATTTGTCGAGCGAGCACTGTTTCAGGGAACGAATATTTTCTCCCAGAACAAAAACAAGCCACGTTTAAATGCGGGCAAAAATACACCAAACGCTTGCCACGGTATGGTGGCGCAATCTATGTTACGGAACGTAAAGAAACGTGGGAACACACCAACACCGCTGTACAGGGTGGGGACAACCTTTGAACGGTCCCGTGGCGCCGCAATTGGGCCAACGGGCTCAACACGTTATTCTTTTCGTTTCCCACGAGACCTAGCAACGCGAAACAGACAATATGATTCAAACTTCTTCAGTAAACCGCGTTGCGGCGATAATTTTAGCGCGGTTTTTACACAATGACTTGCTTCGGCGGCGAGCGAGCAACCGAAAATGGCGGCGCCAGCGTATACGTTTCTCTACCCTGTACGGCGGATGCGTGAATGAAGGTACTCTAGGCTGCAGAGCTAAGGTCCCTAGAAATTTCTAGGGACCCTAGCAGAGCGGTCGGTTCCTGTGATGTCACTTGGGACCACGAAAACGCACGATTGAGCGGGAAAATCAAAATTTTAACCCAAATTGTTTAATTTCTCAGTGAATAAAGCACCGTTTGTATCCGGACAAGCACTGGGGGCACTATAAAACACGAAATCTTTCGAATAAAACCAACTTGCATTTTCTCTTCATGGCTCCTTTAAGAAAGAAGAGATTGTGTTTAGACCTTACTGCATTACTTGTTCTTTTTCGCCTATAGATCCTCCGTTTGTCCAAAGCATAATGCCATCTGCATAGATCGTGAAACGCAAGCCTTTATTCTCATCCAGGAGTGGGGGAAGGTCAGCCATGACGATATTATATAGCGTTGGCGAAAAAACTAAACCTTGAGGTACTCCGACGTAGTTTGCTGTTTTGGGGCCGAGTGTATGACCAACTCGTACTCGATAGTGGCGGTCTCGCAGGAAGTCTTGTACAAAAGCGAGTGGCTTTCCGTCCAGGCCTCGGTTCCGTGCGCCTTGGATAACTGCCTCATGAAGTAACGAGTCGAATGCTTTTTTTACGTCGATGGCTACCACTAGACGGGGATCAGACGATGAGGTATTAGCTATGACATCTTCTGATGGCAATTTTAGGCTGTCTAGACTAGAAAGGTGCCTCCGGAACCCCGTTTGACGTGGGTGAAGTTGGCCTGTTGTTTCTAAATGCCACTGAATTCTTGCGAGAACCATCCTCTCCATAAGTTTCACATTATAAGAAATCAAAGAAATGGGTCTCAGATTCTCTATTTGCGTGAGAGGCTTGCCAGACTTTCGAGTGGGTACTACCCACGATTCCTTCCACTCATTAGGCAGCATAGAAGATTCCCAGATAGCATTGAGCCAGTCAAGGAGTTGCTCCTTGTGCGCCTCTGGCAAGTTCAGAAGGGCCGCGTACGTGATCCCATCTGGACGAGGCGCGCGTTATTTTGGTTTCCTGAAGAGCTGATAGAAGTTCGGCCATTGTAAACGGGTCTTTTAGACTGTTGTTCATTTCGGGAGGCGTCGTGCATGGGAGAAACGGCGCTCTTGGCTTCACTTCAAGCGGGGGTTGGGGGAAGAAAAATTGTCCTGTCCGGATTTCAAGATCGGTCTCTGTGATGCCCAGTCGAAGAGCTATGTTCTGGCCCGACGTTTTGTTCTTTCTTTCGTCCTGCATACCACGAAATGTTGTCCAGACTTTGCTGAGCAGGGTGTGCGCATTGAAGGCGGCGCAATGCCGGTGCCAGTTATCCCGGGAGAGCTGCAAGGAATACTGGCGTGTCTTCGCCGTTGCTTGGTTAAGGCGCGATGAAAGCGGATGTGTCCTGCCTCCTTTGCGAAATTCCTAAAACGCTTGCGAAATTGCTAAACGTAGGTCGGGAGTGGGTGCACCATATTTGGCTAGAACCGATGTTGTGGCTTCCCGCAGAGCAGTACCAATGCGTGTGTAGGTAGGATCTGCAGGATCGGTTTCATTTAGAATTGTACGAAATGTATCCATTTTAAGAAAGTGGTCTGTCGTTTCTCTGGTATCGCTTGCAATGCTTGAAGTGTTGTCCATATCGGCAGGTGGCCACCTCCGAGCGTGTCTGGTCTGGTCTGCCAAATGCCTCGAAGGTTAGGAGAAGCCCAAGTAAGGTTCGGGGTCGTGTGTCGCTGCGACGAAACGCTGCTATCCGTGTAAAAACTTCAGGTACGTTGAGGAGTTCTAAGGGTGTATGCCGCATAGAAGCAAGCAGCTGGATTCTTCTGATGTTGTTTTGGGGATATTCCCAAGTGGTGTGCCAAGCGTTAAAGTCCGCACCTATAAGTACTGAGTGACCTTGTAGGGTCTGCATGAGAGAGTTCACCCATGTTGCGTCATGGCTGCTGCGCCCCATGGGTTCCCAGTATACCGAAACAAATGTAACCGTCTGCCCCCGGAGCTGAGTCTTCACCGCTACGACTTCCCGATTCGGGTCACACAGCTGGATGGTGTCACGCTCAGTTTGCGGCACGGACTTGGCGACAAGAACGGCAGCTTGACCGTTGCAGACATCTGGCTGCGATGTGTCACCGTTGTTTCGCCCTCTGTGACTTTGTCGAATAACAGGGGTTGTATACACATTGAATTGTTGTTGGCCTCTCGTTTCTTGCAAAACATTGGTTAAGGTCAGCGGATTGTGTGGTCAGCCCGAGGCAGTTCCACTGCATCACTGTCACACGGTAACCCGACCCGTGGGGCTTACTTGTCGGACGCAGCATTACGGTGCACAGCAGTGGCGCCTTCGGGGACCTTAGTGGTCATGGTTTGGCTTGTGAAAGCAGTCTGAGAATCGAGACACATGCCCGCGACAAGGTGGGCTTGAGTTGATAGGGCTACGCAGAGGAGTTGAGGCAAAAGTTCCACAAGTCCCTTCTGTATTCCTTCCGCAATAAATGGTTTTAATAGTGGTTTGTATCTCGAAAGAGAAAATGGCTCTTACTTCTTTCAGTATTGATTGTCGTAAGAGCGATTGCTGGTGACTGAAGTCCACCCGCAGCTGTTGAATCTCACGGCGAGGTTCGGCTTGTGAGGTCTGTGCCACCGGTGGAGGCGCCGAAGAAATTCTAGTTGAACGTGATCCTTGCAGAGACGATTGCGGTTTTTGGGCCTGACGTATGCCCTTTGCGTTGCTGTGGTCATGTACCAACTGTGGCGCCTAAATAAGCGCAGGATCCCGAGCTGTAACGCTGGAGGGGGGAGGGGCGCTGGTGCTTCTGGCGGTGACACTGACGGCGAAGGGTTCGGTGGTAATGGCGGATAGTGAACTGATGAGTCTCGTGGTGGCTGTTCATGGCGCCCCTTCCAGCGTGAAGTTACGTTCGACGATTGTGCGACGCCGACAGGTTTGTGGACGATGTCGAGTGGTGTTTCGTGCTGTTCTAAGGGGTTGAATCCCGCCGTCCTTTTTGGCGCATGGTATTGTTCGGAGGTATTTGTGATTCATCACAGTACGTAGAACACCTAAACAGTCGGCGACTTGCCTGCCTGGCTCTGATGACTTTGTTTGCTTCAATGCGCTTCTTACAACGGAGATCCGTTGCTACGTGGGAGCCACCGCAGTTTTTGCACTGTGGCGAACTACTTGTGCAGTCCGAGATGCCATCGGCGTGCTCCTTGCCGCACTTGGCACATGGAGGGTGTTGAGAATTGGAGCAGATGTCTGTCTTATGCCCAATGTCATGACACAGGTTACGTATGACTGACTTTGGCGTGTACGGAGCAACTGCCATCATGCAGTTGTAATAGAGGACGTAACGTGGCGGTCTCTTGCCTTCAAAAGTAATGAGGGCTGTTTTTTTAACCATCCGTCGAGCAGCCACGATCTAGTGGGTACAGCACGAAAGGTTGTGTAGGAGTTCCACTTCAGGATCGTTTGTGTCTATTCCGTATATTACACCACCAATTTGGCCCCCAGAAAGGGCCTCGTAGGCTTGCAGAGGGATTGTTGACGTTGAGATGTCGATCTGAGTAATTCCAAGGAAGATGTGTAACACATGTGGTTGCCAAATATCGATGGCTAACGTGTTAGATGCCATTAGAATACGAATTTGGTGGGCTCCAGGTGAAATGGCTAGCGGTAAAGCCTTGGCGAGGCCAAGGTGAATGTCTCGTGGCAAATAGTCCGAGAGGCAGTGGCGTTCTCGTGGCCTAAGAATAACAGTGTGCTGAGGCGTCGCAGAGTGCGTGCTCATCGCCGTAGCAGCACGCGGAGCGGTTGGCGCACCTGCTCTTTTTCGGTGTTGAGTGACGTCTGTCCACGCCCCACCCGCGAGCAGGTCTTCGTCGGTTGGCGCACGTGAGCTCCATGAAGCTTGCAGCTGTGGCAAAATGGCGGCGCCCGGCTGTTCGGAATTAGGCTTAGCATAAAACGTGGTCTTGTGGTGATGATACTTTAAAGGCGTGGAAGGGCAAAATAACTTAGGCGGTTGAGTGGGTCCGGTAAAAAACTTGCCTGCACCGTTGTTTGAAGCTGGAAGCCAAAGACGGTGTGGTTTTTTGCGGTGGTGGTGACGGCGGCAGCGGTTGTCGTCGTCGTAGCGGAAGTTATTTAAGCACTGGGTGCCGCCGAAGTGACCATTTCGTTCATAGAGATAATATACTGACTCTAGAGGGAAAGCGCGCCGCTGAGCCAATGCATTGGAACCGTACGACACATAGTGGCAGACATGATACAACGATTTGAAGGTTGCCAGCTGAGTTTTTGCTTACTAAAAACGGCGAAAGCGATGGGTTGTAATCTGGCAACGTGCTGCTGTGGCGTTTCCGCGTCCGGCTAGCGAAGCATGCCGGGATTAATTGTAACATGGCGGACCGCTGGCCAGGCGGATCTTGTGTAGGCGGCGTCGACAGCATTGCGTAGTTTATCTCCTGTGGGTAGGTAACCGACGTGTTTTCGGTTTAGCGTACGTGTGACTTATATGTACTGAGACTATTTGAGCAAGATGTGGCAACCCCCGCACGGGGCACCTTGAGCAATCTTGGTGACGGTACTGGCGATACCGCGGACCCCGAGCCCCCAAACATAACCTGGATCCAACCGTGGCGATGTGTTTATAGGTGGACGGTTAGAAACCACGAAAGGTGGCCGTCGGAGCCCAGGTCAAGCTCCGGCGGATGGGCTCCCTGTCTGTTTATCAGGCAGGGAGCTCCGGGACCTCCTCAGCTATCAGGGTAAGGTTGTGGAAGAAAGTACCCCCGTCCCCTGCTTCTATACATACTGTATGGCATTTTCAAACCCCCCCCAAACGTGATCGGTCCCTGAAAAGGGGCCGCACCGAAGTATTTTTTCCTTCATTGCCATCTTTGACATTTCCTGAACCAGATCATTACTCTCGATTTCTTGTCATGGAGTCCCTCAATCCAACCCACCCTCTTGCATCTCAGTCAGTCTTCTTGATTGCAAAATATCTTGAAGCCATAATAGGAAAATCATATAAGTGCAAAAAACAAAGGTCTGGTGAACTACTAATCGAGGTAAATGACAAGCAGCAGTCCACGAAGCTTCTAGCTCAGACTAGACCGGCTGATCTAGACATCAGGGTCACACCCCATCGGAGCCTCAACAGCTCGCAAGGTGTGATATCCGAGACGGACCTCTTGAACGAAACGGAGGCGGATCTCCTTGCCGGCTTGAAGGATGAGGGCGTCACTGCCGTGAGACGCATCACCATCCGCAGAGACGACAAGGAGATTCCCACCAAACACATTATCTTGACTTTCGACCGCGCAGTTATTTCACAATACATAAATGCAGGTTTTATCCGTTGCTCCATTTGTCCGTACATCCCGAACCCGCGGCGCTGTTTTAAGTGCCAGCGGTTCGGGCATGGTACGAACTCTTGCCGTGGCCGAACGACGTGCGCAAAGTGCGCGGCACACGATCATCCGAGCGAGAACTGCTCAGCCGAAACTCTCACTTGTGTAAACTGCGGGGGGCCGCATGCGGCATACTCCCGCAAGTGCGAAAAATTTCAACTAGAAAAAAAGATCATAAACATTAAGGTAACCGAGAACATCACCTTTCCAGAGGCGCGGAAGAGGTTCGCCTCTTTCCCCCTGGGGAGGTACGCCGACGCAGCTCGCCGGGGGGCGGAGCGGCGTCTCGTTTCCACAGGGACCCAGTTCAGCGAGTCTGACCTGGTCCCTCGCCCGCCCCCCCCCCCCCCTGGGTTGCCTCTGGCAGCCCAACCCACCACCACGCCGCTTGCTGAGGCAGCAGCGGTTGTGGTGGCAACCTCTTCCGTCGGGACCGGTGCCACTCCCGCCTCTGTCTCCCCGCCCTCCAGTGCGTTGGAGGGTACAGAGGAGATGGACACCACGGGCCCCGCACCGGTTCCCACCGCCACAGCACCGCCCGTGCCACCTCTGGCGCCCCGGACGCCCTCGGCGGTGGCGGCTCAAACGAAGGGCTCCCGAGGGGGGGCCAAGTCCAGGGGGCCCGGTCCGTCGGGCACCCCTCGGACATCCGACGACGAGATGGATGTCGGGCCGTTCCTGCCTGCAACGTAGCGCAAGGACCGCGTCCCGACGCCAAAGCCTCCCGACAAGCCAAAAAAGGCGAGAGTCACAGCCCCGAAAGACGACACATAAACAAACACACACACTCCAGTAGCTCTCACACTAAATAATGGGAAGAGAAAACATAATTCAATGGAACTGTAGAGGCCTTCTTAAAAATCTTGACGATGTATACGAAATACTGCATGCTAATCAGCCAAGTGTGATGTGTCTTCAGGAGACGCATTTGAATTCCAAGCACACAAATTTCTTAAATAGGTACATGGTCTTCAGAAAGGACAGGGATGGCTGCACACACTCTTCGGGGGTGTAGCCATAATAGCCCGGAAATCCCTAGCATGCCACCCTGTCGCTCTCAACACCGTCCTTGAGGCTGTAGCAATACGCACAATAATTTTTAATAGGTGGATAACGGTATGCTCCATTTACATTCGTCCTGATTATGCACTTCTGAGCTCTGACTTCGAGGCGCTGGTCGACCAGCTGCCCGAGCCATACATCATAACAGGCGACCTTCATGCACACAACTCTCTTTGGGGCTCCTCTAGAACGGATGCCCGAGGTCGCCTGATAGAGAAGTTTCTTACATCTTCAGGAGCATGCCTTTTCAACAAAAAACAGCCTACATACCATAACTTAGGACACAATACATACTCGCATATTGAATTGGCTATTGGTTCCGCAATTCTCTTTCCACGTCTTGAGTGGGGTGTGGGCACGGACCCATATGGTAGTGACCCCTTCCCCACTTTATTACCGTATATAGGTATAGGCCCGAGCAGTACATCTTCCCATAAAAGGTTTAATGAATCAAAAGCAAACTGGAGCACATTCACACAAACATCTCAACTACACCACACATCCATAAAACACCTACACGTGGAGGAAGCCGCCCAACTCGTCACGGCGCACATCCTCGACGCTGCCGAAAAGTCCATTCCCCAGGCCTCCATTGGGTCCCGCACCCCAAGGAGGCCCTGGTGGAACGAGGACTGCAGGCGGACGCGAGAGGCCCAGAACAAGGCGTGGGGTGTCCTTCGCCGGTTCCCCACGTCACATAACCTTATTTCTTTTAAACGGGCAAAGGCTTTTGGGAAGCGAGTGCGTCGTGAGGCGAAAAGGGAGAGTTGGGGCACCTTCCTCACTTCCATCAACTCATACACTGACACGCGAAAAGTCTGGACACGAATACGAAAACTAAATGGACAACAGACACACAGCCTGCCCCTGGTTAGTACAACAGGGGACACACTGGAAGACCAGGCTAACACACTTGCACAACACTTCGAACCCGTGTCCAGTTCAGCACACTACACCAACACTTTCATTAAACACAAAGCATCATGTGAGAAGAAGTCCTTGCGAGACACTAATAAGTCGAACTCATCCTATAACACCCCCTTTTCACTTCATGAGCTGAAGGTCGCACTCGGTACTTGTAAACCTTCAGCTCCAGGTGCAGACAGGATTTCATACAGAATGATACAACACTTACATGCAGACACACTTGAAACACTTCTTCACCTCTACAATAAAATATTTCTTTCGGGGCACTTCCCACGTTCTTGGAGGGAGGCCATAGTAGTGGCTTTCCTAAAGGAAGGGAAGGACCGTTCCTCTTCCGCCAGTTATCGCCCCGTTGCCCTGACAAGCTGCCTGTGTAAGCTCTTCGAAAAGATCATAAACAGGAGACTCGTGTACTTCTTAGAGTACAACGGTCTTCTCGAGAGCTGTCAGGCAGGCTTTAGGGCGGGGCGATCTACGAACGATCAACTCGTTGCGTTAGAGTCATATATTAAAGATGCTTACCTCCATAAGCAGTACTGTATGACAGTATTCTTTGATCTTGAAAAGGCGTACGACACTGCTTGGCGGTACGGCATCCTCAGCGATTTGAAGTCCTTTGGTATGTCGGGTAACATGTGGAACACGCTTGCCAGTTACCTCTCTGAAAGAACGTTTCGCGTGCGAGTTGGAACTGCACTCTCTAGAGTTCATGTGCAGGAAAACGGTGTTCTGCAAGGTGGAGTTTTGAGTTGCACGTTGTTTATTGTAAAAATGAACTCTCTTCGGTAGGCTCTGCCACCAACCATTTCCTGCTCAATCTATGTAGACGACGTGCAATTATCCTTTAAGTCTTGTAACCTGTCTATCTGCGAGCGCCAAGTCCAGCTTGGCGTTAACAAGCTAGCTGGCTGGGCAGATAGCAACGGTTTTAAATTCAATCCAGTGAAGTGTACTTGTGTTTTGTTTTCGAAAAGGCGCGGCATTCGGCCGGATCCAGACATCAAACTCAATGGTGTCACAGTTCCAGTCAGAACTGAACAGAAGTTTTTAGGTGTAGTCCTTGACGAAAAGCTCTCGTTCATTCCACACATAAAACAACTTAAACATAAATGCTCAAAGGCCATGAATATACTCAAGGTTCTCTCCCACTCTTCATATGGGGCTGACAAACAACTTCTTTTACGTGTTTTTACCAGCCTGATAGGTTCACGATTAGACTATGGAAGCGTTGTTTATGGGTCAGCAAGTAAGACATCCTTGAAAATGCTGGACCCAGTGCTTCATCTGGGGCTCCGGTTGGCATGTGGCGCCTTCCGGACTAGCCCGGTCGAAAGCCTCTATGTGGAGTGTAATAAGTGGAACCTACAACGTCAGCGAGCATACACAGATCTTCTTTTTGCTTTTAAAATTTCGTCTATGCCACACCATCCTTTTAAATCGGCTTTTTATGATACGTCTCAGACTGCACTACTCCTAAACCGACCATCGTTCTTCCGCCCTTCTCTTACAGAGTTAGAGAGGAAGCGTCCGAGCTTTCTGTCTCCTTTGTAGACACCATAAAAAGTTCTCAAACAGATTTTACAGCACCATGGCATCTCCGTCCTGTATCATGCGACACATCCTTCACTCATGTAGATAAAAACCGAGCTCCCACATGTGCAATTCTGCAGCACTTCTTGTATTTGCAGCAGAAGTATCAATTTTCTGAATTTTATACGGACGCCTCTAAAACTGCCACCTCTGTGTCCTGCGCGGCGCATGGGCCCGGCCTTAATGTCACTAGAACTCTCAACAGTAATACCAGTATCTTTACGGCAGAAGCTTATGGTGTACTTCTTGTTGTTAATCATATCCTTCAAAGTCACATCCCACAATCCATTATATATACAGACTCCCTCAGTGTCGTGCGGGCGTTGTCGTCAACAAAGTCTTCAAAAAATCACGTTGTAAATCTAATAGTCAAGGGTATTATGTCGGTGTATGTACGCAAATTTGAACTGGTTTTTTGCTGGGTCCCTGGCCACAGTGGTATAGCCGGGAACGAAGCAGCGGACCGAATGGCTGCTGATGCTACACTCTCGAATACAGTAGACATAATCACATTACCCTACACCGACGTGAAACCACACATCAGACAACAACTTCGCAAAACATGGCAAACACACTGGAGTGAACAAACAGACAACAAGTTACACGTAATAAAACCACACTTGGGACCATACACCACCGACACACGTAATAGATACACTGAAGTCGCCTTGGCTAGATTACGGATAGGGCACAGTCATGCAACGCACTCGCACCTTCTCACGGGGTCTCCAAGACCTCTGTGCAGCAGGTGCGGAGAGGCCCTATCCGTGATCCACATCCTCATACAATGTAAGGCACTCGACATTACACGACGAAAACACTTCCCACAACTACACACACAACATATTCCACCACACCCGTCATACTTCTTAGGAGATGAAGCCATGTTCTCTGTTCAGCGAACCTTAAGGTTCCTATCTGAAGTTCATTTCTTACAACTCATCTCTTATCACCCATAGTTTTACCCCTGGTCCTATACACCAGCCACCGTATTTATTTTTTAACCACTCACGTTCTTCACCCTGGCCCTTTACACCAGATGTGCTCATAGTATTTAACTGACTTTATCCGATTTCCCTCCTTATCTAATAACTTTGTATTTGGCGCTCTTTGCCCATGTCGGCCTTGCGTCATTAAACTTAAACCATCATCATCAAGATGTGGCAACGCTCACACAACACTTGCGCGCAAGCTCGAATGCGACTGATCGCATGCGGGAGGACGCCAAGGAGTCAGCTGATCCGTACTGGGCGCACAGAAAAATGAGTCTCCGTATGATCTCCGTGCATTTTCGCGCTGTGCCGCTTTATTTGCCATTCTGTGACATTTTGCGAGTCGCTCAAGGCTTTTCAAACGAAGTGAAGGGAACTGTGGCTTTAGCTCAATGTAAAACGTTTATTGACACACACAAAAAAACATCGCATTGGCCCACGCTGATATTGCCGGTGAGTCGGGGCGCTTTGAAGAACAGGAACGAAAGAGCGCGGTCGATCGCAGGCCAACGGAGTGGAAGAATGCATGCCTAGGGAGTATGCGAAATACAGTCCGCGGCGTGTCCCGTTTTCCTTTCTGTCTGTATTCATCAAGTTCTAGCTGCATTCCACCACTTCAAAGGGAAAGCTTGCGGGACTGAATGCGCAGTATTGAATGGGCAGTAATTTACCGCACATAGCGCGCGAGGAGAGAACACTGACTTATTGATTTATTGTGACTGATTAAAAAAGAAACCGCATTTCGTTGCCTATTTTTTCGTTCTACCTTCATGAACGATTGCGGGAAAGTTCGAAGCACGAAGAGCTGTAAGAAATTCCATGAATAAAACAACTGGAACCGAATGATTATAAAAGCTCTTTTTATTTCTCTTCCAACGGGAACGATGGCTGGCTGCCACTCCGTAGCCTGTAGTGAACTTGCGGTAGTCAAGGTCAGATCGGAATCGCTGTTCCGGCGTCAGTTGAGGGGCAATAGATAGGGTGCTTAACGTGGAGAAAGAATGACAGCCTCGCAAGCGCCCGGGGAGGCACTTGCTCAGCGCGGGCATCCGAGTTGTATAACTTGTATACGTTTGGCACGCACGCAGATCTGAGCCGGAGACTGCACACACACACACACTGCGCAAGTCAGGCGCAAGGGCCTCGGCACTTCCTAGCACACTTAAAAAAAATCGAAACCAAAACTGAACTATGCACTTACTCTTTCTTCGCTAATTAGAGCTTAATTACACTAAAAGTTTTTTATAAAGCTACTTTTTTTACTGAGGCAATTATTTGTATCTATTTTGCTTGAGTTCTTTGTTTTACTTAAATAATTATGGCAAAATTTTTTAGAAGGCTGAATACAATTGATCTGGCAACCATGGGAATTGTATCATGTCAGAGCCCACGATTCGTACGGTCTCGGAGCTCGCTTTACCCCCCTGATTTCGTTGCCTTCTCCTGGTGAAAAATGCGCCGATGGTAATGGTGATGGCATGGTAGAGTTCCGAGGGTCCTCACCACATGACGCGGTACTCACATTCACATTCATTGTGTTGTCGGCAGCAGAGCCCACACCGAAGCATGGCGGCGAATTTTACGTGTCAGTAAACATTCCTTGGTTTTGGTGATGCCTTGCTACCCGGTGGCGTAGGGCAACTTCCGTGAACTGAATAGTAGTTCCTGGGGGGACTAAACCCCCCCCCCCAAATAAAGCACACAGAGTCAAAAAATGCAGAGCTTGATGCAAGCGCACCTTGCTCCTTCATGCGCCACCTGGCGGACTCCAGTCGAAATAATTGTTTGTATTCTTACGTCCAACGCTACAACATCCCTCGTAGCTTTTGCCTTTTTGTGCAAAATTTGGTCCGTCGGCAGCAGCATCCTGTCGGACACCGAAGGCGTCGGTCGAAAAACGATCATGGTATTTCGTATAAACAATTTTCCTCTATTCGCTAATTGATGCGCGTCTGGACAACCTGTTTTATAACCTTAGCCATAGAGGAAGTCAGTAACATTGGAGCAGGATAGCTGAGTGGGCTAGCTGGTATACTTGCCTTGCGTGGTTTCAGAAAATCATTTTTTGCCGAATTAGGACTGGAAATGAGATTTGCTAGTGTCAGCTCCTGGCTTATTTATTTTTTCTTTCCCTCAGCATTCCTGATTATATTTTACATGATTCTAATTGGCGTGCCTTCTAAGTTGCATAATCTTTGTTCCTAATCTTGTACGGCCCCAGGGCTGATCTGTTGCTCTACTTGTTAATATTGACTCCGGCCCCAGCCAGCCTGTGTAATCATTTCGCCTACCTCCAAATTTTCTTTCCGTTCGTATTCGGGGGAGGGTTCCAGTACTGCGGTACTTGGTTCCATCATATTGCTGGCCCATTTTTTCGAGTTGGTGCTTGCACGCCGACATTTTATCGTCCAGGTCCACGAGATACCGCATCAGCGGCGTTGTCCCAACCCTACTCCTATCGCAAGTGTGTTCTAAACTTTGGAACAAAAAAAACCAACACGAAGAAGTCTTCCCCCAAAATTTAGTCCGGCTTTTTTAACGAGCCTACACAATAGTTGGAAACATGAAATACTTCCAAAGCTACTTTCAATCAACCGCAATGTTCGCATGAGTATTCAAACATTACCGAGTGGGATGAGCCTCGACCAAGCCATCACGAGAATGCTATTTGCACAGCAGTCGACGCCACCCACGGCATTGCAGTCGAACATAGGGTGAATGCGCAACCTTCCCCGTTTTACGAACTTTTAGAGCGAAGCTTTATTGTCCTCACTAATAACGTTGTACGCCAATGCGCCCTGCACGGAAGCCCGCTTTTTCTGACGATGATGATGAATGATCGTGGTTGAAGTGAAAGAAAAAGTGCTTCGCGTGGCCGGAATCGTACCTGGCTCCCTCGTGTTATGTGGCTGGCGTCTGTCCGATTCTGCCATTTCAACACCGTCGAAGCTGTTTGGAAAACTCAGACGACCACCAAAGAACCCCTCCCGAGAAGAATGGCGTTGCTCGGCGTGCCACAAGGCTGTTAGCCAGAAGAATTTAAATTTAACTTCCCATTTTGAGGTCGAGGACATTAGGCCTAACTTCACAACTTGTGTTTCAGCATCTCAAACCCGCCCACACTTACAAACTTCTCACTGAACGCCAAGCATTAGGTTCCGATTCGCAATACACCCGAAATCTAAATGTGTGGCCTGTGGAGTGCACACCCGAGAGCTGCTATTTGTATTCTAGAAAAGTGGTGCTTATCGCTAAAGTGAAGTGTGGGTTTGGCCAACCGAACAATCCGCCACGAGAAAGCATCACGTTCAACCATCGTCATTGTTAGACGGAGGGGTGCATGATTTTTTGGTTCGCTTACGGTTGTTTAACTCGAAGACTGAGCTGTGAGTTAGAATTCCACACAAACTGCTCCAATTCAACAGTACAGCTACACGTTAAAGCGACAGGCTAAGATGAAGTACCCTATGAACGGGGGTGATGCGGATGCCCAACGGGACCGCTACGAAACCCTTCTCTACACGGCGAGCGCCTCACGGTTGTATGGTATATTGCGGACCCTTACTCCACACGGCTCTATGGTATACGTGAGCACCCTTGGTTGACCGAATACCGCGCACCCTAGACAACTAAATAGACTCAATCTCCGACTGAAAAACGGATATTCATTCACAGTTTAGTCGCGGTTGTGTAGGAGAGAGAGGGAAAATGTGGAATATAAACGGGCGATCGGGCTTCGCCGTATACCTTTTTTTAAAGCGCACTTCTGAAGCTCCCGCAGCTGTAGTTTACCGTCGTCCCTCACCCGAGGCCTCTTTGTCGGCCGCTAGAACGGGGAAAAGAAAAAGGACACCAAACAGAGATCAGGCACGGCAGCAGCAGATACGAGTATGGTGAAGGCGGGGGGCGGAGAGGGTGGTATGGCGAAGGTTCATCTTTCACATCGTAAAAGAATGGAACACGAATATGTAATAGCCCCACAACGCTCCGTTACTATAAACTCGAACTATAAACTAGAACACGGCAGAAGGGTACGGCATTTTTTTTTTGTTGTGAATCACATTATAGAACATCATATTGTCACGTTGCCAAGGATGACACAGGTTACTTCAGGGAACAGAAGTTTATAAGAACGAACTTGTGCTCTGCTAAGAACTCAAAAAATATCCAAGCGTTGAAAGCGCAGTCATCAACGTGACATGCGCAGGCGTGCGTCGGTAAATGGAATGCTGCGTTGCCTGCCGTGCGAGAATTTATTTTTTAGTGGGATGGTTTCGCTCAACGTTACTGCAATGCAACCGTCGAGTTGCATCGGCAACACTAAAGAGTAAAGAAGACTATTCTAGTGTGGTAAAGACCGGGCGAAGCACTCTCTCTATCTAATAAGATAGCCCGCCCGGGATACAAATGTAAGGAAAGCATACGGGCTCTTCGCTTAGAACGTAGATGACGCAGCCCCGTGCAGCCAGACGGTAAAAGCAAAACACAAAAACAAACAGGAAAAATGCATGGTTAGCGGAAATATTTTTAATTCAGTCATATACACAGAATCTCTGAGAGTTGTTAGCGCATTGGCAGCTAAAAGCTATCGAAAACCACATCGCCAATTTTTTTGTAATGCCATAGTCTCCGCGTATACCGAAAAACTTGAACTACAATGGGCGGGGTTCTTGTGGGATCACCGGGAATTAGTTTGCAGATACACGGGCTGCAGCTGCTTCTCCTAATAACACAGTAGAAATTCAATCACTGCAGTACACGGACCTCAAGACACGCATCATACAACAACATTCAATCACTGCAGTACACTGACCTCAAGACACCCATCATAGAACGGATTCGTAAGGGGTGGCAAGCAGACTGGAATAAACCGACCATCAACAAGCTGCATGTCATAAAACTACGCTCGGGACAATACCACACTGACACACGCAACAGATACACGGAGGTCGGCTTAACAAGGTTGGAGATAGAACACACTCTACTAAGAGGATCCTAAAAACCGATTTAGCGGGCGTGGAAAGAGCCTATCGTAATCAACGTATTAATTCAACGAAAACGCTAGCCTCAACACGACAAAAACACTTCGCACAACTTTGCAAACGACATGTTTGAATCTACCAGAAATTCATTTTGCGTGTTGATCCCATAGTTTGTCTTAAGTGCGTTTTTGTGTACATATTAAACGCCAAGTCTTCACAGCTGATTGCTTAAGTTATCACGCATAATTACAATGTGGCCATTTTACCAGCCATCTTCCTTGCCTTATGTATCAGTTCACGTTTATTTTTACTGACTGATTTTATTCTCTAAGTTTACATCACCGTCTTTAAATAACTTAAATTTGTCGCTCTTTGCCCTAGTTTACGATGTGCAGGTAAAAATCGGCATCATAATCACCACCGTTAATGATTTATAAAGTCGTGGTTCTAACCTTGCGCTATAATCTTTTATAGTGAATTTTGGAGTCGTTTACCTGCCTGTGCTACAAACACTTGATTCATTCTCCGTGCCAGATGCTTGATCTAACCCTGTGCCTGCACATGTGCCTGTTCACTGTAGCTGCGCTCAGAACTCTGCATATCCTTTTAGTGCAGATGCAACCTCCGCACTATGCCATTAGGTATAAACAAATACTATTATAAAAGGATAAACATCGTAGAGGAAACGAATCATGGAGATATTTTCGCATAAATGCTTGTGTTGTGGGTTCATTTCCCATAGTTATCAGGTTTGGGGGTAAAAAAAGAATGGAAATCTCTTCTATTTCTACTGGTTTGTATTTCAACGTATGGTATAAAAACATAAAAATATACCGTGGTATCGGCAGCAGACAAAGCGCACCACATTCTTTCGTCAAAACATCTGGTTTTATAACACACAGTAGTACGCGTCTTGTGTTTCGGAATATAGCGACTGCATAAGTAGCGTGTTTGATAACAATAACCTGACTGGCGCTTCATTTACTTATTCTTTTTAGGCTTCGGCATTGTGTATATTCCATTGCTATGGGATAAATTTTATTAGCGTGGTTTTTGTGGTCCTTTTCACCTGTTTTGCGTAATGACCTCTACTATCATGCTGAAGGGCTTGCCTGGGTTTTTTAATGTACGGCAAAGGTCAAGACTTCCCCTACTTTATATAACGAATGTTAAAATAATTATAATTATGCTAACGCAACAAAGACACTCATATCTTTGAGTAAGCTCTCGGTATGTTTAAATACTTATCCCGCCAACAGGCAGTGGCCATCTTGTAACGGGATTGTGATCTCACTGATAACTGGTGCGGAAATACCAATAAAAAAATACTAAGCAATTCATAAACCATTATCGAGTGTGTTTTCGCAATCTTAGAGCAGATAATATCTTATTAATTTCTTGCTGTTCACACCTGCCAAGTATTTACAGCTGCTTCCATTTCCCCATTAAGCATGTTTTCCCCTAAATATTTAGCACCACGTTCTGTCTAGGCCATGTACAATTGGCAGGTAGGGTGTATTCGAAAGAAGTAAAAATTATTTGTGTTTTGTGCTATGATATATAACTTTAGTGTATCTCGATTATACGATAAGAGGGATACTGCGTCGCGTGCAGGGCATTGTGTGTTGATATTTTTAATATTGCGTCTTTAGCTACCGTAATAAATTTAGAATCTTGCTAAAGAATATCCCAAAACCTGCTAATAAATTTCGTTGCTGTTTACAAGACGATGATTTACCGTTTGACAGGTAAGGTTAGTTTCAGAAATTCGTTAGAAATCTATTGATTTTCGTATTGCTGCTATTATTCAGTGTTGCTTAAAATCGCTTTCCTATGAATTTGGATGACAAAAATTGTTCCTTTTTACGTGCCTGATACAGTATGTGCACAACGTTAGTGTACAGAACCTTCCAGTTTTCTTTGTCTTTTATTTCCTGTTATTTCTGTCATTTTTTGCATGACTGCGATGTGTTACAAGCTTTCGGCAGCACCCTTCAAGCCTAAAGTAGCTTCAGCCGCTCCTCACCTGTAACTAGGAGGCTGTAGCAAACACACCTTTCTCCCATATTTTTCATGAGTAGACTTCGCGAGCCCCTTCGGCGCTCAAGACGCCGTGCAATTTCACAGGAACGTCGTGTTGTGCGCTTAGGCTTCCCGGTGTTGGGATCCGCAGTGGAACAGCGTGTTTTTGCCTTCCCCGCATAATGAAGGCTGTCTCGCGATGAATCAGCAAGAAAAACGTTCATGCCTGTACTTTTTTTCAGTGAAGCACCTATGTTGACGAAACCAAGTGCGGCTTTGTCATGTTATTGTTATATGCCCCTATCTCATCCTTGCATCTGAAGGTTTTTTAGCCCCATGGGGAGCTGATATTGTGGGAAGGAATTCATCCCGCCAAATATCGCATGAATTTAAAGTCTCTCCCCACAATGCCTTTTATGCTGCTTGACCCGGCGGCTCAGTTCATATATCTCAACGTGGAGGTAAACATGAAGCAACGCAGAAGTACACTGCTGAAGATTTTCATGTTTTATTATCGAAAGCAAATGTTTGAGTGCCATTTATCAACACAAAAAAGTGTAAGCTTCGAACAGAGGTTAATAAAAAGTAAGTAATAGGAGGGGGTACGAAATAGACTTGGTTTCACGGTGTGCGCTGAGTTAGCGCAATTAACTACCCTTATGTGGCCCAAACAGCAAAAATTTAGGCAGCTGAGGTGTTAACTTTATCTTGATTCAATCAGTTTCATGCAGGTCAATAACGTCAAACGGAATAATTATTTAGCACGCAGTTATTACGCATATAGAAAATACCTTTACAGAGCGGGTTCGTCGGAATGTAATGGCCAGCTTCGCAGTCAGAAAATTTGCAGATGCGTTTTACTGTGGCAGAAGTCAGGAAATGTCCGCAATGTAAGGTTTGCGCAAATTAGATTTTTTTTCATTTTGTAGAGCAAGAAGTAGAAGTTGAAAAAGCTCCTCTTTTGTGGGCTTAAAAAACATCAGCCACCCGTACACTGGAGTTTTATGGGAACTGTTGCTTTGTGACTTTAGGTGGGCAAGAAAATGGAAACGATGACAGTGAACAATTCTCTTCGGATGTCATCGCTATTCGTCGCTTTTGTGTATTGTCTTGCTTACGTATTTCAAACCGTGCTGCATGAAACCAAATAGAATGCAAGCACTCCAACAACACTAAAAATATGTACATTTTTAATGCATGGCGTTCTTTGCCGAGTGCCCTTAGTGCTAGGACGGTGTAACGCCCCGCACTTCCTCAGAAATGCAGATTTGAAAGAAGGGACACCTTTAACCGTTATATAAGCGTAACTGGGGATAATCGGTGGGAGACATTTTGAAAGACCTAACTAAAAAGTAGAAAGAATAAAATTATCACAAAAGGTATCAGCCACAATCGAAAACACGCGTCTTATGCACCCGCCATAACAAAATAAACAAAGTAGGCTGCAAAGAACGTTCAAACTGCGAATAAAAATAGTGATAATGGCGAACGGTGTAACGACATTGTAATGAAGGAGTGACTTGACCTGCACACTAGCCGCACTTGTGGCATACTGCTCTTTAATAGAAAGTTGCACAAATATAAACACACAAAGACACAGTGTTTGAAACCGAAACACTGAAACCGAAACTGAAACTACATAACTATGTACAAGATAGTAGATATTTCCATCCCTAAAACGTTTATGAAATGTGTTACTACGTTAGTAGAGGTTAATTTCATTTAGTTTCTACATGACAAGAGAATATAACGCAAGAAAAAAACTACTTACAAGTATACATCCAATAAAAATACACATCTAAATACTACATCAGGAATACACTAAAAAATAAGCACACCAACACTGAGAAAATCCAGGAACACCTTCACAGGTCGTGTCCATATTTACCCGGAGCCGTCTTTCTCCTTGCTTTTGAATACGACGGCCGATTGTGCACGACACAACTGGTTGTTGCGCAATGTTTAAGGGAGGTCGTGGCACAGTTTCTGATGCAGGACACTGTTGTAAGGCTGGCCTCGTTGGCGAAGCGGGACCGCATCCTGCACTAGGCACAGGTTGAGCTGCGGGAACACTTGCTTCGGCAGACGCTGGCTGCCACGTTGCAGCGAGAAATGTCGCATCGTCGGGGTCGTGAAGAAGTGACTTGTTGAAGGCCATTGTTGCCCGTGCGACGAGCAGGCACCTTGCTCAGCTTTGCCGCGTTCCATGTTATGCCGTCATCGAGGATGAAGGATGCTGGACCACGTTGCTCGATAACTTCTCTTTGATTTGAAAAAGAGGGGGCACCCTTGAGTGAAACAGATGGTTTCTCCACCAGCACCATGTCTCGTGCCGCCAACTGCCGGCTTTGCCGCTCGTCTCCTGTCGGTGTAGGCTTTGCTATACTGTTGGCGGTGCTTCACACGCTGCCGGAGCCTGACCAGTTCCTGGTAGGGTGTGTTCCGGAAGGACTCATGCGATAAACAGAGAATGTCAAGCTTTGCTTTGGCAGCCTTCCATGAAGGAGTACCACAGGGACCACTGCTGTTGTGGTTTGTGGTATACACCTGTAAGTGGCGAGAGAATCCCGTACCGCAGTTCGCAGCGAACGCTGTTCCAGACGAGCCAGTTGGAAGTACGTCTTGAATGTGGGGTTCAACTGCTCGATCTGCCCATGTGCCTGCGGGTAATAAACAGATGAATGCGACAGGCGCATCGCCCTTTCTTTTAGGAAGTCGATAAGTTTTTTTGTGGCGAACTGGGGCCCAATATCGCAGACTATCTCTTCCGGATATTCTTCCCTCGGAAAGATATTGAGCAGGAACTCATTCACGGTTCTCGTAGAAACTTTTGCACAACTGCGCTTCAGGCCATTTTGAGAAGTAGTTCACGAGCGTCAGTGCAAACCAGCAATCTGGAGGTGCCCTCTCCAGTGGACCAAACATATCAATCGCAAGTTTCTCCAACGGTCTCTGCGGCAGCTCTACAAGTTGCTGAGGAGCAGGGGACGTTTTGGCCCATTTATTGGCTTCTTGACAGATGGTACACTTCTGTGCTACTTCTTCCACGTAACTGTCCATGCGGGTCACCAAAAGTGCTCCCTAAGTCTGGCTATGGTGCGTCCGATACCCTGGTGGGTTTCATGCGCTGTTGCTACCAGTTGAGCCACGAGAGATGAAGGAACAAGGAGCTTCTGCGCACGCCACAACAATTCTCCCACGACTGACAATTCCTGTCGAACGCTGAAATAGGGTTTCACCTCTTCAGGGCAAGTTCTTTAGCGAGGGCCAAGACCCATGTACGAACGCCTTCACCCTTTGAAGAGTGGCGTAAGTAAGGACAACTTGTTCCAACTGGTCTTTCGTCAGGCAAGTAGCTGGACCATGCAAACAATTTCTTCTTCAAAAGTCAGCTCAAAATCTGCCATATTTACTGAAAACCGGGGAAGAGCATCGGCTGCTCTGTTTGACGAGCCTTTCTGGTAGTCCACCGTAAAATTGCAACGGAGTAGCCTTGCGCACCAACTTGCGATTCTGAGTAGGCGGCGACCTGGGCCCTGCGAGGACAGAATGGAAACTAATGCCTGGTGATCTGTTCGGAGAGTGAAGCTTCGCCCCCAAAGGTAAGCATGCCAATGTTCGCATGCCGAAATGCATGCAAATGCCGTTCGCCAACTGCGCACTTCCTTTCCGCCGACGACAGTGTGCGTGATGTAAAAGCGACTGTACGAATTGTATGACGAGCGCTCTGATGGAGGACTGCTCCAAGTCCACATTCAGACGCGTCAGGGGAAATGATAATTGGAAGGGCAGGATCAAACATCTGCAAGGCGAGATCTGAGGACAATACCGACTTTACCTTGAGGAAACTTTTATCCACTTCAAAAAACCAAATGAACACTTGGTCTTTCCAAAGTAGAGCTCTCATTGGCTCCCCGATATGGGCTAAGTGTGGCACAAACTTGGCGTAGTATTCCGCCAAACCAAGAAACGAAGGGAGTTCAGCGGCATTGTTTGGAACTGGAGTTTCCACATTTGCGGGTTATTTCCCTGGCAGTGGCGAAATACCGAACAGAGTCACCTTGTGGCACAAAAATTGAAGCTGCTGAACTTCGATCACGCATTTACTGTTCAGCTTCGGACCTCCGTCTTTCACACACTGTAGAACTGTCTCAAGGTTTTTTAGGTGCTCCTCAGCCGATTTCCCAAACACAATGACGTCGTCAATGTAAAAGCAGACACCAGCACAATTGCTTAGAATGAGAGATATTATACTCTGGAAAACCGCAGGCGCTGACGCTAGCCCAAAACAAACAATTTGAACCAGCATAACCCTTCATGTGTATTGAAACTGCCAAGTCCCTACTCTTAGGATCCAGCAGAACTTGGTGATAGGCAGAAGCTACGTCAAGCTTCGACAAATGCGTTGTCCCCACCAAAGCATGAAGCAACTCATCCATGTACTGCAGCGGAAAGCTGTCGAGAACGATCGCCTTGATACGTTTGTGTAAGTCTTCACACAGCCTAATACTGCCATCTTTCTTCTCAATGACTACAATAGGTTACACCCCTTCTGACGCATTGATACGTTCAATGATGTCCAAGCTTTCCTAACGCTGCATTTCAGAAGACACGCGTGGTCGTAACATCAAAGGAAGACGGTGAAGCTTTGATGCTACCGGATGAACACCCACAAGTGTCTTAATCATGTGAAGAAAACCTTTCACAAGACCCAGCTCATTTGTGAAGAGGGAGCCAAACTTTTCCTGAAGTGCCGGTGGCAACTGCGTGGACGGCTCTAACATACATGCTACAGCTACTTCGCCATACCGCGCTGGTTTAAAAGCACTGCAGTTGAGACCCTGCAATGCGGAGCTTCAATGCCTCAATACCATCCAAGCCTATGAGAGAAATGCCCTGTTCGACGACATTAAACAGCAACGGTGCAAATCGATACTCGAAGGAAACTTCAGAAAAGAAGCAGCCTCGAACCAAAATTGGTCGTTTGGGATAATCCAGATGTGTTACACGAGGAACGGAAAGAAGAGGCAGACTTTTAAAATGCTGATCAAAAACCTTCCCCTAAAATAACTGAAACTGATGAGCCAGAATCGACTAACAGTTTCAAACTGACCTGCGCGACTTGAAAGATAATGTGTATTGGAGATGCAAGAGACTGTTGAACCACAAGAAGCTGTAGACGGGCTATCAGCTGAAACTTTGTGGGCAGCTGTTTGCGACCGTTTCTGGTTTCAAACATTTTCAAAATGCCCGATACGGTCACAAAAGAAGCATTTTTTTTCCTTTGCTGGACAGCGTTGCCATGAAGCGCGATGCTGGCTAGAACCACGCCGGAAACAATGGGAAGAGTCGGCGTAATGCGGCAAATTCGATGGACGGCGCTGTCGACACTAGGGGCGTAAGTGCGTGACTGCCTTATCACGTTGACCGAAAGTGCGAGCGCGTGGCCGTGAATGCGGTGGCGACAAATACGGACTCTTTTTTGTGCAAGAATGCGCAGATACTGGCTGCACAGACGCAGAAAATTCTTAATTTCTGCGTCTGCTTGCTCGGTTTGACTTGCAAGAGCAACCGCCTTGTCACACGACAGCGAAGACGCTTCGAACAAAAGACGTTCCCGAATGCGATGCGAGGACATCCCGGCAACAAACTGGTCACGTAATGACTCCTCTGGCGATTTAAACGAGCGCATCGCGGCGAGCTCGGTAAGCGTGGTCCCGTACTCTTCAACAGACTCGCCTGGGTACTGAATCCAGAAGTGAAATCGGTGACGCTCGAAGCCGAGGTTGCTGGGTGTATCGAAGTGTCTGGCAAGTGTCGCTACCGCGGAGGCATACACGTATGGCATAGCTGACGTGCCTTTTTTCTACGGTGTCTCCTCTGCCCCCTGCGAAACAGACAGGGTGTTGAAAGTGCGTTGACCTTCGGGTCCGAAACAATGAAGTAGGAGAGACTTGCGACGCCCTAGGGTGAACTCGGAAGCACCAGATCTGAGGAGGTAGATCTCTAACATGTCGTGCCATCGTGACCATGGCTGCACGGGGCGAACGGGTGTCGGTAGGAACGGATCCGGTGGGGCGATGCCGGCCAAACCCATCGGGTAGGCGTGGCTGGTTGGATCCCGGGGAATTACACAAGAAGGCGGTTCTAAATCCTCTTCGCCCTAGTAATAAAGGAGTGACGTGACATGCACACCAGCCGCACGTGTGGCATACAGCTCTTTAATAGATGTTGCGCAAATATATGTATCACGGAGGAAAAAAACGTTATGCGAGGCCCTGACGTCCCGTTTGTGAAGCCACGGCCACCATGACATGAGCCCATTGAGCCCCGCAGTTGTTCCCACTATGCTCTGCTGTTTCCGGTTTGATTTGACTAACATGGCGTCGCCCTGCCCTGCCGCTTTGCAGCAAAAGCAGCTTCGTAAATCCTAGGTGCGATGTCATGTTCTAAGCTGTTGATTGCGCCTTCAATTTGCCGATTCTAATCCTAACCCAAAGTTTTAATAAAAAAGCGCTTCGTTTGTGAGATAGAAGGCCGATTTTTGAGCTCTTAAGCCTGGCAAAGTAGCATTTGTCGTCGTCATAGCAACAGGCTCGCGGGATCACGAGTGGCTACTGCAGTGTCGGTTCGTAGATGGCGGTAGGAATCCAGGCACCCTACGCGCAGCGAGTGTCGCGCAATTGTTGCAAACTACATGTGCGTGGACTACGCAGGCTGTCACGTTTGCGTACATGAACAATGTACACTCTCTAACCTCACTTCACGTGAATAAGTGGCTGCAGTGGTTTGCAAGGTGCCTCACTCTAGGGTGCCGGGTTGCCGGTCATGCTCGCGGTTCAAAGGTAAGTATATTCGCTTATGCGCTAGTTGTCGAGTGAAAGGGAAGCACTACGTGTCTGCCTCACTTTGTTTTGTGTTTGTTCAGAATAGATTCCCAACTGAAGCCCATCGGCGCAGAAAGTGGGTCGACGCTGCCGAAGCTGCCAACGCGCACCTTTTCACCGGCCGACCGATAAGGATGGAAAACCACTGCTAGAATCCACGAGATATCGCCGCAAGATAACGGCAACTACGCTTACCCACCACGCCTATTAATAAGCATCGGGTGTTGTCTTCGAAGAAACATTACACCACAAAGGCAGTAGAAGAAACGGCAGTAGAAGAAACGCTGCGAAATCAGCTGTAGTGCATAGATTGCAGACGACAACGACGCCCCAGCGGGTGCCGTGCTGTGTTGCCAACGTAGCGAGGAAGCCACCGTCAAGGCGCCGTAAAAATGGTCCGTGGCATTTTGCCAGGGTTAGCCACCGCAGCCATTAGAAACTAGGCAACACTCTCTATGGGTTTAAGAAAAATGACGTCACCTCATCCACACTTTTTGCAATGCATTGGGATGCTAGGGGACTCTCCTGAGTATACTTTCCTTCATGATATGTATATACACACACAAGGACACAGTTATATGCGAAAACCAAAAAACACAAAAATACAAAAATGAAATTTTTAGGAAAATGATATGACAAGGTCAAAACTATGCATCCTGTACATCTCCCGTCAAAACCGCAAAGTAAACAAAACAAAACCCTAAATAACACTGGAAATGTACATAAAAATAGCGTAAACGAACCAACTCTGCAGTACCGCTTGCATATTTAAGATAAAAACAACATAATTAGCGAATTAAAAGCACTTTATTTCTGTAATGGTATCAATTTACATAATCGGCGAAAACAAACAACCTAATTGAAAACAATAAATAATTCAACGTCTCTCGCTACAGACAGTCATATTTGGCTGTAAAGATTTAACACTCTAGAAAACCAGCAGAGTAATGCTCCGCATTAGTAGGTAGTTCTCTCCATTCCTGCGGATTTTCATGCGTTTCATAGGTCGCTTATATTTAGATGTGCGACGTAATCATCCTATCACCCGTAACCCAGGCGTGAACTAGAAATGAATCTTTTGGAATGTCGACTGAAGAGACATTGGGCCCAGAAATTTAGTATCACATGCGCTCTCTTAGCAGTCAGCTTTTGTAAACTCAAATATGGCGATCAGAATCAGCAGGCATTGTTAGACGGTGTCGGTTATGGTGAAAAGGAAGGGTTCAGTTCAGCTGCAGAAGAGTTCGTACTCGGTACTCGAAGAATCCGTACTCGAATAATTTGTACAGGAGGTACTCGGCTATGGAACACATTTCACTGCGATGGTTGACGAGAACTTCTTAATTCTTCACCGCTCTTGACCCGCATTCTTTCTCAGTGTTGTTCAGCTTTGCAGGTGTAACGTGTTCCTTGGTCAGTTTAGTGTTTCTAATGTCTTGTAACCGCTCTTTAAATTTTCTGCTACGATCTATTTACAAAAGAGTTTAACCTATGTCTTTATGACAGTGTGGTACGCGTTGTTTGGTGGGTTCATGGGAAAAAAGGCTAACAAAAGAACCTGCTCTGGTATGGTTTGACGAAGTTCTACCCGCCCGTTGGTCGCAATTCCCTGGAGTTTGCTGAGTTGAGGCTTCACCTGGCAATAAACTGAACATATGAAATCCAAAGATAACGGTGATATCTCTGGAATTGTAAAGTTTCTCGCATTGTTGCAACCGGGACGTCTATAGATCAAAGAAAACCAATTGTGGTTCTAAAACCAATTTATTGCTTTTGTCATTTTTGTGTCCAGAAACGCTAAGACACTACGTGCTTTAAAGGTTCAGGGTAAATGAGGGAGTAAAACAGTTACTGGTTTAAATAGAAAAGGTACTGTTGGTTGCTCAACAATGTGATAACAGTGTATGTTATCGAATCCATAAATAAATGCAATAATTTCAATTCCAAGAAATGCAAGTGCACTTGCCATATGCCTTACTTTCGACAAGCACTGGCACTAGTTTCAAATTAACAATGTCAGGCAGATGTACCTTATTATAAAGCAATGTCTGGAAAACTGTTTATTAAAATTTCGGCGACAGGCAAGTAACATAGCATCAGGAACAAAAAGCGTTTCTTCTTGACCTTTGTAACATCCTTCAGGGAACTTACGGAGGTGTTCCAAACTAGAAGGATGCCCTCTGCCAGCGTAAACGGTATGTCCTTTTAGTGTTTCATACGCGTTGCCCTCGGGGCAAAGAGTCATACCGAGGGCAGCAGACCCACCATAGAAGGACGTTTTGAGAGCTGATGGCGTGCTTCTGAGTTCGCTGCAACGTCTGACACTGAAGTATTTTGTGGCGAGATCTGTTGTGCACGTGTAAATATTTTCCTTGCCTTCATTTTTAGTAATCACAAACAAACGGTCGTATTTTCGGTGCACATGTCGGATACACTACAAGAAATGCCGCCGGACTATAATTTTATTTTGTTTATACGAGAGGTTCGCTTCCTACGAAATGTAATAATGTGATCATTCATGTCAGTCTGTTTTAAATTTGCTGTAAACTTCTCATAAGCTAGGTCAAGTAGGTGTTGTTTCCGGTTATTTTTAAAAGTTTAACAGCAGACCTGTTTAAGCCGACACAAATCCGCCCGTCCGACGCAAATCCGACACTAACCACGAAGCCCCAAGAAAAAAATCTTTTTATGGAGGTCCCATGAATCAAATCCGGGAACTTTACTCCGTGAAACCGGCCACCTATGGCTGGGCCACACCAGAAGGGCCGAGGGGTACGGCTTAGCAGTGGCGGGAAACAATAACATGTGTAGCCAATTGGAAAGAAAAGATAAACGCTTTTCATGATGGCAAGAAAACCTGGATCCCTCACGTTATGAAAGCGGCGTCGATCCGAGTGAGCAATCGTCGCATTCATGGCGGAGGGAATTTCTCTTGGGTTCTCAGCGCCGGCGTTGGCTTTGGACTTGGCTGCGGGTCCAAGCTTGTGTTACCACGTCCCACTTTGGGAGAGATGTAAAAGCCTGGAGACGAAATGATCCTAACCTGCTTGTCATGAAAAACTTTCAGCGCCAAGTTCAGAAATAACTGGGATGGGATAACAGAAGGAGTGGAAACTTGGTACCTTACTAAACAACTTGAAAGCAAACTTAGGTTGGCACAATGGGGCATGGCACGATTAATGGCTGAAGTAGTATTTATTGACAGGATACAAGCTTCCTGGGTCAGAGAACGAACTAGGGTAGAAGATATTATGGTTTAAAACTTGAAAAAGAAATAGAATTGGGTTTGCCGCGAAATTGGGCAGAATGACAATTGATGTACTGCCATGGTGGCAGAGTGCACGCCGAGAGACGGGGTTAGAAAAAAAGGAAAGCCAATCAGTCGGTGAAGGAACGAAACAAGTAAATTCGGAGGCAACGCATGGACTTTCTTCTTTCTCAAGCCTCGGATCACTCGTACAAGCTCTGACACTTTTCGTTTACGAAACATTACTTTGAAGTGTTCAAAGATACCCAGTCAGCAAGGCGCTTGCTTGCGGTGTTGCGTCACGCCACCACCAAGGAGACTAGCGATCGATAAGATAGATGGCTGCGCTCAAGGTGGCCCCACCCTGATGGATCCACGCACCCGGCATTCACCCTACAGCGCATTGTAATTGGCTCGAAAGCACCTTGTCTTTGGAATCGCGTCGTAGTGCATTAAGCGTAGTAAGACCATGTAAGGTAAGCAATGCTTCTACGTGAATTACCTATAAAAGTATTGTGGACGGAAAACATTTTATCCCAGCAATTTTATGTATCACATTTTAAGCGCCAACCTTCCAACTATAATCTTAAAGACCGATACAAGCGCTACGCTTCAACTTTGTCATCCCTACTTAAATGTGCTAAAATGCAATATTATCAGCGTCAGCTGTAATTGTGCGGTCATGACACCAAAAAAGTGGAAAATTCGTAATGAAATTTTGAACAAGACGAGTCAAAACAAAGCATTACTTCAATATTTTATAATGATTCTTGTATTGGTAAACCAATGGGTATTGCTAATGCTTTCAGAACCTAATTTGCAAATATTATAGAAGTATCTGATTCCTATAGAAATTCGCCTACATTTCCTCGTTGTGCTCAATCCCCTTATCTTGGCCCTACCTCTCCAGAAGATGTTGAGTCCGTTATTCGACTGCTAAAGGCTAAAGGCCCAGGAACAGATGGTATACACGGGGCACATATCAAGTTTGCCTGTGATCTAATTTCCGCTACGCTTAGTCACATGTTCAATCTAGTTTTTTAGAAAAGACCGGGGCGTTTCCCAATCAATTTAAATTGGCAAAAGTAGTCGCCGTATTCAAAAAATGTGATCATCACTCTATTGAAATCTACAGACCCATCTCCATCGTCTTGTTTCTAAATTAACCGTTAGAAAAACTAATCGAACTAAGACTCTCCCTGTATTTAACAAAATTTGAAACACTTACTAGCTGTCAGTTCGGATTTCGCAGGGGCCTGTCCACTGACAATGCGATAGCTCGTTTCACTGACAAAATTAAGTCATTTATTGATTGTGGTAAATATGCTGGCAGTGTTTTCATTGATTTATCTAAAGCCCTTGACACTTAACCGTAGCATTCTTTTAAAGAAACTAGAGCTTAATGGCATTGTTGGACCTGCTCTAACTGTATTAAAAAGTTTCCTTTAAAACAGGCGTCAGGTAGTCTGCATTAACGGCCAGACGTCACACACGGTTAATATTAACAGAGGTGTACCCCAAGGATAAATCTTCGGGTCTCTTTTATTTTTGACGTACAATATTGACTTGCCTCAGTGCTTAACAACTTCACAATGTATGTTATATGCCGACGACACAACTATCTTTTTCAGTGATACCGACGTTAATTACTTAGTGTATAAATTGCAAGCTGACTTGTTTTAATTTCACCGTTGGTGTTTATAAAATAAACTATCAATTAACGTAAGTAAAACATGCTTTATGCTTCATTGCTCCCCTAGAACAACACTTCCTACTTTTTCAAGTTTTTATTTAAATTCTGTGAAAATTGCCTTTTGCAGTCGTGCTAACTTTCTAGGAGTTGTCGTTGATTTCAACTTTAAGTTTATTGAGCATGTAATTTCAATTGTTAAAAAGGCGTCTTTAGGTATAAGGGCATTGATTCGGGCGCGTTCATATTTTACCACTCAAATCCTTCTGGACCTATACTTTGCGTTCGTTCACTGTCATTTAACCTACTGTATAACATCCTAGGGTAGCTCTTAGGCCACCCATTTTTCACCCCTCGTTACATTACAGAAACAAGCTATTTGCGTCATCAACTCGCACCCCGTCGATCTTCTACCTTTCCATTATTTGAACACCTTCAGGTTTGGCCTCTGACTCAAATTTATCGGTACAGCCTCGGTATCTTATTTTTCAAAATTTTTAATCCAGAACTCGTGTTAGACGTTTTCCCGGTTCGCAGGATTACTAATACCAGAGTCAGTCAATGCTTTACTGGTCACGAACCTTCGGCGCCCGTTTCATATAGGGAGAGCGGGCACCACTACAGGTGCCACCGCCGCACGAAAGGGCATCCAGCGGCCGTGCGTGCGAGACATTGGCCAGCTCTCGGCGTGCAAACGCTTGCTGCTTTTGGTGTCGGCGCGCTGATTAAGTGTGCTTGTTTTCGTAGTACTTAGCGATGAATAGTACAATAATTGTGTATGTCACCTGCCTTAAATGGGCTTTTATTTTTCGAAGTACATTACCGTAGACTTCTGCCACGAACGGCAATGGTTCCTGCGTCATCTGCATAAGCGCTGCGCCGTCGTGTTTACGGATTTTGAAATCTCTATTGCTTCTTTTCTTTAAGCAAAAGTTATAAATACCGCGCATTCGGTAGCTCTGCAGTCACGGACTGCTGCGGGCTTATCGATACTACAATAAAAAAACTGAAAGAAACCAAGTATGCGTCGTTCAGACTGCGCCTAATGAATCCGTTGATGGCTCTGGAATGCACAGAACGCTAAAAGAGATATCCCAATAGTATTGTGTTTTCGTTGAGTGGGTACATACTCGAGAACGTCTCAAAACGCTGCAGAGACGCGAAGGATCAAAACACGAAGATATAGGTTGCACCATATGTCTTTCCGCTTCCATGCTTCGCTACCTTCGCAAAAAAAAGGAAGCGAAAGAAGAAGAATAAAACTGATTTTATCACACGCAACAAAAAATTTTAGTATTACCAGAGTCCTTCAATGCTTTACTGGTCACGAAACTTCGGCGCTCGTTTCATATAGGGACCGCGCGCGCCACTAAAGGCGCCACCGCCGCACGAAGGTCATCCAGCCGCCGCGCGTGCGGCGTATTGGCCATCTCTTGGCGTGCAAACGCTTGCTGCTTTTGGTGTCTGCGCGCTGATTAAGTGTTTTCTTTTCGTAGTAGTTAGCGATGAATAGTCCAGTCATTGTCTATATCACCTGCCTTCAATGGGGTTTTATTTTTCGAAGTAAATTACCGTAGACTTCGGCCGCGAACGGCAACGGCTTCTGTGTGCTCTGGCACAAGCGCTGCGCCGTCGTGTTTACGGATTTTAGATGCGACTGCATCTCATTCACTCGCCTTGTCCCTCCATACGGCGTTGTCCGTTAACACCCCTCCCCGTACACTATAAAAAAATAATAGTTAGCGGCGCCCGGTCTCGATCCCACGACCCTGTGGGCGGAACGCGAGGCACATGGTGCTCTTCCCACTGCGCCACAAAACCGAGACAGAATCAAATGCTACGAACGCGCCTTATATCCTTGACTCATTCAAACTACGTCAAGAAGCTATTGATACAACGCATGATGGGGCAATGATTAACACTTGCAATAAAAGAAAAGAAGCTCCCACTTACAGCAACAATGATGGAGTAAAGGTCGTTGCGACAGCGAAGCCCCAAGCATACCAAGACTGGCCAATAAAACATAATAATAATCATAAAACATAATAATCATACGCGTTCTCGACACGTTTCACGCGATTTCAGAATCAATCCAACGGAAACACCAAGTGAACCCCACGATGCGTCGCATCTACAAAGGGTTCCCCTCGCAGGGAGGTGGGCGCAATTTTTTTAAATCTATATTGCTTCTTTTCTTAAAGCAAAGTTGTAATTACCACATATACGGTAGCTGTGTAGTCACGAACTGCTGCGGGCCTATCGATAATCCAATAAAAAACTGAAAGAAACCAAGTACGCGTCGTTCGGACTACGCTTAATGAATCCGTTGATTGCTCTGGAATGCACAGAACGCTAAAAGAGATAGCGCAATAGTATTGTCGTTTCGATGAGTGGGTACATACTTGAGAACATCTAAAAACGCTGCAGAAACGCAAAGGATCAAAATATAAGTTGCACCATGTGTCTTTCTGCATCCACGCTTTGCAATACTTGCAAAAACAGGAAGCGAAAAAAGAACAATAAAACTGATTTTATCACACGCAACAAAAAATTTCAATGTTACGA
This sequence comes from Haemaphysalis longicornis, assembly GCF_048455015.1. Classification (NCBI taxonomy): domain Eukaryota; kingdom Metazoa; phylum Arthropoda; class Arachnida; order Ixodida; family Ixodidae; genus Haemaphysalis; species Haemaphysalis longicornis. The sequence goes on along the minus strand of NW_027526204.1, from coordinate 28,704,370 downwards.
AGGGAGACAAAAGAGCGTGGTCCAGCGTACAAAAATTTATTTTCTCGCGCCGCGATGTGCAGCACACGGTGAAAACAGAATATTTCCACGTAGCCAAGAACGAAGCAAAGCTTTTCTGAACGCAGCGAGCTAGCGATCTCCTGCACTACAAGAGACTAGAATGAAACACAAACGTCGAAAAAGCAGTCCGCAGTGTGACGTGCACAGATGAACGTCGATAAAGTGAGTTGCGCGGCGTTTGCTATGCATGCATTACTCTCGGAACGTTGTTAATTTCAGATCCATAGAAATAGGATGGAGAACATTGTCGAAGAAACAAAAAATAAAGTTAGCGACAAGGTGACACCCTTTCCATATCAAGCAATATTGCCCGACGGGACGTACGACAAAAATAGCAAACGGGCGCGATTCGGTTGAAACGCCAGATAAGAAAACCGGAAGCGGCCACGCGCGGTTACAAAACAAACAAGACGAACCCTAAGGGATAATTCACGGAAATATGAAAAGTAAAAGCACAAGGACATCCCAAAGCTTTTTTACACGCGAGCCTGAGCGCAAGGTATTACAAGTTGGCAAACAGGTAATGAAGCACCGCTACAACCTGACTGATATGACAAAAATCCGGCTTTAAGTTAGCCTTGTACAATTCTAGGTCCACGATGCTCTCAAAATGGTACATTGCTTTTTCCATTCTCACACACAGTGCATTTCCAGACACTGTCGCACACTTATAATCGAAGCTGAAATCTCCCGTTGCTTGCCTTGGAATGGCGCGCCTCCAATTCTCACGCAGCTGCCCGTCGCTCGGTCAACAGAACAAGGAAACATTTTCTGTGGTATCGTTGTACAAGGAACGACATCCCGGGACGCAACACATGTTCGGCATCGTCGTTGCACTATACTTAAGTCGCATCACGAGAGCGCGATATGCACGCTACATTTTTTTCCCGCACAAAACAAACACAACTTGCCGCGGCTCTGCCGTTCGAGCCAGCGCAACGCCGCCCAAGGAGTGACCTCAATGAGAGGGTGGCGCCACCGCGCGGCGGCCAAAGGCAGCATATGAAGCTCTCCCATTGAGTTACGGAGCAGTTTCGTGACCAGTAAAGCATTGAAGGACTCTGGTATTACTAAGGGAGACAAAAGAGCGTGGTCCAGCGTACAAAAATTCATTTTTTCGCGCTGCGGTGTGCAGCACACGGAGGAAACAGAACATTGCCATGTAGCCAAGAACAGCGCAGTGCTTTTGTGAACGAAGTTTATTAAAGCGAGCACCTGCTCTACAAAAGACTAGAATGAAGCACAAACGTCGAAGAAGCAGTCCGCAGGGTGACGTGCACAGCAAAACGTCGATAAAGTGAGTTGCGCGGCGTTTGCTACGCATGAATTACTCTCTGAACGTTAATAATTTCAGATTCATGGAAATAGGATCGAGAACATTGTCGAAGAAACAACAAATCAAGTTAGCGACAGGGTGATACTCTTTTCATATCAAACGATATTGCCCGTTGGGACGTACGACAAAAAGAGCAAACGGGCGCTCCGGTTGAAACACCAGATAAGAAAACCGGAAGCGGCCACGCGCGGTCACAAAACAAACAAAACGAACCCTAAAGGGTAATTCGCGGAAAAATAAAAAGTAAAAGCACAAGGATGTCTCAAAGCTTTTTTTACACGCGAGCGAGAGAGCAAGGTAATACAAGTTTGCAAACAGGTTTGCAAGTTTGCAAGCACCGCTACTACCTCACTGAAATGACAAAACTCCGGCTTTAAGTTAGCCTTGTACAATACTAGGTCCAGGATGCTCTCAAAAAAGTACATTGCGTTTTTCATTCTCACACACGGCGTTTCCACACACTGTCACACACTTACAATCGAAGCTGAAATCTCCCGTTTCTTGCCTTGGAATGGCGCGCCTCCATTTCTCACGCAGCTCCCTGTCGCTCGGTCAACAAAACAAGGAAACATTTTCTGTTGTATCGTTGTACCAGGAACGACATCCCGGGACGCAACACGTGTTCGGCATCGTCGTTGCACTACTTAAGTCGATTAAACAGCGCGAGATGCACGTTATATTTTTTCTCTGCACAAACCAAACACAACTCGCCGCGTCTTCGCCGTTCGAGCCAGCGCAACGCCGCCAGAAGAGTGACCTCAGTGAGATGGTGGTGCCACCCCGCGGCGGCCAAACGCCGCATATGAAGCTCTCCCTTTGAGTTACGGAGCAGAGTCGTGGCCAGTAAAGCATTGAAGGTCTCTGGTTATACAAATAACACGCGTTTTTCGAGTCAAAACAATTTTTTGTTTCCTAATGTTCGAACTAACAATGGTAAACACACAATATATAAACATACCGACCGTCTAGGAAGTCGCGCAAGCCGTGGAGAACTGGGTACCCAAGAAAGCAAATCGCGAGAAAAAACAACCTGTACCATTCATTTGTGAAAAGTCGTGATTTAAACAACTGGGAGGAATAGAAGCCGTTTAGAAACAACCTTAATAAACAAAAGGAAAACATAAAACGTGAGTAATACAACCGTATTTTTAATGAAGATTGTCCGAGGCGAAGTGATATTGTTTGGAAAAAGCTGAATGAACCACTGAACAAAAAATCTGGCTGTACTGCAATAGATGGTCTCAAGGTAGATGATAACGTACTCGATGGAAATAATCTCGCGAACAAATTTAATTATTTCCTCGTAGAACTGGCAGATGGTAGTGACAGAAATCAAACCACTGAAAACATCGAATCCGTGTCTAACACTAATTTTCTTCAACCCACGTGCATGAGCGAAGTTATAGACACCACCAGTAAATTTAAAAATAATCACAGCATCGATGCTGACGGTCTACAAATAAAACCGGTTAAGCATGTTTTAGATCTAATAGCGGAAGTGTTGACACACGTTTATAATGCTGCACTCTCAACCGGTGTTTTTCCAGAACGCAAGCAAACAGCAAAAGTAAGCGTAATACATAAGGGAGGTGAAAAGAATGAACTAAATAATTATCGCCCAATCTCAGTACTACAAATTTTTTCTAAATGCCCTCAGAAAATTATTTGTAATCAAATAGATGTCTTCTCCCAGAAACACAAACTTATAAATGACAGCCAATTCGGCTTTAGAAAGAAACGCTCTACTGATAGTGCTCTATTAAAGCAAAAGGACACTATCACAGAAAATTTCGAGAAAAGACTACTTACACTAAATATTTACATAGATTTCAGTAAAGCGTTTGGTCGTGTTAATCATGCAGTACTTCTTACTAAATTAGAAAACTACGGTTTTCGCGGTTTGTCCCTTAATCTCGTGCAGTTTTTTTAGGACACGTTTACAATATGTAGAAATAAATAACCATAAATCACAAACTAAGCCCATTATGACTGGTGTGCCAAAAGGCAGCATTCTTGGACCTATTCTTTTTTATTCTTCATAAAAGACATTACGCGCAAACAGACAAATTGCAAATTTATATTATATGCTGACGACTGCACTGCATTTGTTTCTTTGAAAAATTAAGAGACTATAGTACCAATATCATGTTCTATATGTTACAAAAATTCAGAGCCCTTCCACCCCGTTAAGAGGGATGACCAGCAAAGCTGCGGTGCCGAGCCTCAACGTCAGATTTGACTGGGTCGTAGTCCGAGGGGTGCACGGAGCAAAACACGTTTGTTTGTAATTTGCGATTGAGCATTGTTCTTGGTTATGAACTGAAAGTCCAGATCTGTCCAGTCAATGCTCCTCGCGCATGCTTAGCACGGCTCTTCACGAGCCACGTGAAACGGCTCTCAAGCGGCTCGGATGCAGCGTCAGACTTAGCTACTGCGCAATTGAGGCTCACACCTGGGCATGCGCCGGCGCCAGTGCGTCTGCCGCGATTGTGAAGCAACACAATCCACTTTAATCCAATGAAATCCAATCTAATCCATGCCAAGCCAAGCCAAGCCAATCGAGTTGAATTCAATCCAATGCCCCTCGCGCTTGCGCAGAACGGCCCTTCCCGGCACACGCTAAACTGCTCAACCTCGGCCAGTGTAGCTTACGCTACAAAACATACAGGAACCCTGGGTAGAAATTTATTATAGCATGGATATGGTAATCACTGCGGATGCTCTATGAAGGCCCTAGGACGTTTTTAATTTTTTAGGATTTTTTCCATGCCCCGGGGGTGTGGCGCGAAGTTTTACGATTTCGGGGATTTGAGTGGACTCCGCAACGTGGCGCTACTCTAGCTAGCGATTAATGTCTACATCGGTGTGGGACCGGAGACGATCTGCTGGATCCTGGCCATTTACAGTTTTGCTGTAAAATACATGAACGGTCCCACAAAAACTATTTAACTCTTAACGAATCAAAAACTAAAGTTGTACTTTTCCGCCCTTTAGGCACGACAGTGGTTGTACCCGACAGTATGCTTCTAGGCCCATCTAAAATTAGTAGTGTAACGTGTGTACAGACCCTCGGGATCATTCTTAACGAGGATATGTCGTGGAACGATCATGTGAAATCATTCTGCTTGAAAGCGCAAAAGGCCGCCGGAATCATAAATAGGTGTTGTCATTTCCTACCCACTGGCATCAAGCGACTTTTATACCAGGCGCTGTTTCATTCACATCTTAAATACTGTGCTTTAGTGTGGGCAAATACCACCTTTCAAAACTTAAATAGAGTAACATTACTGCAGAAGAAAGCCATTCGGGCAATTGAGAATGTTCCTTTTCCAGCACACACTAAGGACGTATTTTCAAAACACCAAATAGTAAAGGCCGACTACATATACCAATATAAACTTATCCGCATATATAGGTTTACTAAACGGGGCAAAATGGACACTTTCTGGACCTAGCACAATCACAGGAAACCGTAAATGTATATTCACACCGATATAAGCCACCTTGGAAGATCCCATCATCACGGACTCATCATGGACAGCAGCTACTCAAGCATACACTTCCAAATACACTTAATCACTTGCACAGACAGGAAGTTGACATTCTGGCTGGTAATGATGCCAGGATATTAGATATGTTTTCGTAGGTTTTTACTTGTAAACCTTCACTGTTTTAATAATTTTGTAGAATTATTTTTTCACTGTACGTCGTAAGTGACCGGAAATGCCTTTGTCGTCATTGCTGTCATTGCCGCTTCCGCTGATGGTGCCCTGCCAAGCTGCATTGTTGGAGCTTTTTCGCCGTCCGCTTTTTTCATCTGTGTAAGAACATTAGTGGAAATAAAACTTTCACTGATTGATTTGATTGAATACAGTTTTCAGCGATATCTTTTTAGAATTCCTTAACCCGGAATATAAAAACAAATTCTATCTATAAGTTCAAAACTGTAGTTAGGAAATACCTGCTTGACTTTTGAATTTCTTGTGGTGTAATAAGGTTCCATTTTTTTATTGTGTCCAGTTTTTTATATTTTGCTTTAAACATACTACGTCTTATTACTGTATCTGGAGTTATAATTAGTTTTATCGTTTTTGTCGGAATACGTAGTTATGTATTGTTCAATAGTTCTGTATAGTTTTATAACTTGTCTTTGGATATGTAGTTCTTTATTGTTCAATAATTCTGGATAGTCTATTTTATTTTTTAACGTCGCTTGTAATATTTTGTATGTCGTCATCGGATGTCCCGCGTATGGCTCCGGCCTTGGGACCTCTGTCTGTATTACAACGCATATGTAAATATGTATACATCACCGAAGAAAAATTGAATTGAATGGAATTGAATTGTCCGCGCAGTTTAAAGTGAAGCTTTTACCTCTACTCACAAACGATTCTGTCGCGGCCTTTCGTGTCAAGAGAAAACTTCCGCGAAAAAAATAAAATAAATTACTGGCAGCACCAAGAATCGAACCTGGAACGAATAGAGAAACGGAGCGAAAGCCGGTGCGTCTTACCGTTTGAGCTACGACCCCACTTTCTTCCGTACTAATGGAAAACTGCACTCCTTACAGCCTACAAAAGCTATAGGTCATCCAAGAAGATGCACATAACTGGAGCTAAAATAAGCCGTCTGTCAAAACTCCAGCAAGCAGACGCACGCGTCCAACTGATGCAGCCATTCTGGTGGGTCATTTTGCGCTGCATAAATGCTCCGCACCAACGAAGCCTGCTCCTGAAAAATGGGCAGCGTGTTGCGCGGAGGTTCGGCGTTCCTGTCTGCCATACGGCACTTCCACAAGCTATACAATCCAACCATGACAAATATATCATAGGGCACTCCAGTAACATCTCGAAAAGTCAAGAACCGAATTGTAGAAGGGGTAATGTTCATGTCCTTTTTATAAGTTTGTTGCAACACATCCCAGAAAAATTCGGTCGGTACCAGAATCCCGGGATGCTCGCCGCCGAGTCTGTACACAAAGCAGCCGCGTCGGCGGATTGCCTCGAAAGCGCGTCATCCCTATTTCATATTTGCTGCGCTTTCGAGGCGCTTTTTCAAAGAAAGTGCTACGAGTTGTGCCGCGCCTCCGCCATATGGCGCCACGGGTCCCGCGAGCGAGAGAAGACGCAGTGAAACATCCCCCTCGCGAGGGGCACGATCAAATGCACAGCATTTCCGGGGGCGCACGGCGTTAAGTAGTTTGCGTTACGTTAATGTTGTTGCACTTGTTGCAACTGCTGACGAGAGAGCGCTCGTGAGCAGTAATTTGAATGAGTCAACGATATAAGGCGCGTGCGTAGCGTCCTACTCTGTGTCGGCTTTGTGGCGCAGTGGGTAGAGCACCATGTACATTGCGTTCCGCCCGCAGGGTCGAGGCATCGAAACCGGGTGCCAGATAGTTTTTGTTTTTATATAGTAGGGAGGGGTGCGGTGCGGACTACGGACGTCAATGCGGGTGACATCGTGAGTTACTGAAATGCTCTGCATTTAAAACACGGCATGCCGGCACAAAACAAAACAATGATAAATGGTTTCAGGTTGACTGGATAAACGGCACTTCCCAGACCAAGGAATAGACATTCCTTCCTCGCGCAACCATGTTTTCACTGGGAGTGTTTATGTATGCAGCTCAAAGAGAAACGCGGAGACGCGGGAGACACATGGTGCCCTGGCCGAGCCCATCTGCGGGTTTACCCACTGCCTTCTCGCTGAATGCCAAGTGGTAGCGTCACGCGACCTCTGGTGCCTCTGTGCGCACACGGCACGTGTAGCGGCCATGTTCACGCCTTGCGGATGCGATAAGAGATAGTCAAAAAAAGCAAGCGTACACCAGTGCATGGCATCTCGCTTCTCCTCCGTTTGTGGCGCCGATCTTGTCGCTTCCGCCGGCGGCGGCAGAGGCAGTGCAGAAATAAGATAATCTAACACCATCTTCCTTTTATTTTAAAAAAAGAGTTTCCACCGCTGTGCTTCATCAATACAACCCAACCAACCACCATTCGTGGAACATGCACTGATTCATTCTTAGCAAATAATGTCTTTGAGGTAATGAAGGTTGTGGTTAAGTGCCCTTCACTTGTCTCTGCTTTTACTCTTTGTAGAGCCCCGTGTTAAATTCAAGTGACGTTGCATAGATAATCGTTGTGGGTGTCGTTTACCGCTCCGCTTTCCAACGACCTTCACAGGGTAGATTGTCAAGTATTTTTTTCATCAGCTGTTTTTGTTTCAGATGTTTGCGGATGCCAAGTTTCAGAAGGCTTCTTGGTGATGCCATCATTAGTCTCACGTACACAGGGAACAAAGCTTGATCACACCGTACTTGATTGTGAAGGCTCATTTACTATTTGTCCGCAGTTTCAGGCGACCCATCTATTCTTCATACGAACTTGAACGGATAGGTGTACATATAAAATTTATACATTCGTCTGAAACAAAAAAGAGTAATAAAGTGTCACTTCACAGCATCCGCAATCCAAAAATGTTTGAGACGGGGAAAAGTATGAGCTATACCTACAATGCATACTCACGATTTTTTTTTTGCAGCGGGATCAGTTTACGTAGGTATACAGAATTTAAGCCGCAACAAAATGAGCCCGGTGAGAACATCACGCTAGGACGAGCGCTTTTCAATGGCGAAAGTTCAGATTCAAGGTTCCCGTAATACCAGTACAACTAAATGCTCTTTCACAATAATTTAGCCTATATCACCCGATTTTTTTGGCTCACTAGTACTCGAGGTGATGTTCCGATATGGCTGTTGATGTGTACTTCAGGTTTATATGATTTAATCAGGCCGCAACAACGGGTATATCTGTACAATCAGTAACTCCAGCAAACGACGCGGGGAGCGTGCTTGTTCTGCACGGGGGTAACGCGGCCCGCGGGTACCTCGGGGTAATAGATTGTGTTGTCATAGCGACTACCTGAGGGTGCCTGAACGCAAAAAACAAGTTGCGCTTAATGAGGATGTTTTGTCGTATTAGCAAAGATTGTGAATTCACACTAATTTGGAACAATTTGTTTGAAGAATCGGAAAAGTAGTGATACGACTGGCGACTCACTAGTCGTTTTCCCGTCCAGTCTTTATGATGGAAAAAAGTATAGTTTCCTTGATAAGCGACAGCCAATCATAGTTCGGCTCGATAAAGCTGACTGTGAGAGTGCCTCTTTTCTATTTTATTCGTAAAATTTTAATGTTAACGTAGAAATAACACTAACACATTTAAGTATTTTACGGTATTGCATCACAGCTCACTTTGTGCAGCGCCTAATTCAAAAGCTTCCCAGCCTTTATTATCTTCTTTTTGTCAGAACGATGCTTCTTTCGTTGTCGCATTTTAGTTAGACTTGTGAATAAGTGACGGCTACGTGATCCCAATAAAACGGCTTTACGGTGATGTCGTGCTCCGCTTAATTACTGCAGGAAGGGGGTGGGAGTTTGATTTTCTCTAAGGCGTTGCGCTGCTGAGCACGAGGTCGCGGGTTCGATTCCCGGCCGCGGCGGCCGCTTTTCTGATGGAGGCGAAAAGCAAAAACGCCCGTGTGTACGAGATTTCGGCGCACGATAAAGATCCCCAGGTGGTCAAAATTAATCCGGAGCCCTCCACTACGGCGCGCCTCATCGCCTGCGTTGCGTCGGCGCGTTAAACCCCATAATCAATCAATCAGTTTGATTTTCTGCTACTGCTGCTGATGGTTGAAGCCGTGGCGCGTGCATATTCATTACCAGAGGCACAGTTGTGCCGCCCCTGCGCAAGCACCACTATGATGAAAAGGGAGGCTTAGAGCAAAGAAGACGCGAACGGTGACGAGACAAACTAGCGCTTGTCTCGTCTCGCCACCATTAACGTCTTCTTGGCGCTAAGCTGCCTTTTCAGGACAAACCAGGACGCTTAAAAACGCTTTTTATTGTTTTTTGTTTGTCAATAAGAAGGCGATGCACACCGGGATGTAAAATATTGGCCTTGACGGCAGCCCGCGGAGATGCAAGAGTGTGCTGTTTGCAGATTCAAATATTCAAAATTTTTCCTACCCCTTTATTATATGTCAGCGCTGGCCGTCGAGTAAGCTAGAACAAAACAATGCTCTATTGATGCGTTTGAAGAGGGGCTATGAGAGTCCAAAGAATTACAAAGTAATCCGTTCTTAGCCTCACGTGTCATGATATGATATTACGTAGAGGCAGCACAAAGATGAGAGAAGGACGAGATAACGGGACGCGATCTATTTATATCACGTACAATGTAACCAACAGACATGCTGAGCCAGGCAAAGGGCATCACGCAGCTTCGATGTCGGGAGGTAGTTCCATTTCCCCACGCTTCAATTCCGTCTTTGTTGCTGCCTTGTGACTATTCCCACTCGTCTAAAGTGACCGTCCAGGTAAAGACTACAGTAATTGAACGGGTGCGGTGAAGATGAAAGGATTTGCGTATAAAAGGTGAAGCCCTTGCACCGCGGGTGATGATGACGGGCTTGGTGAAGACCGGTCTTCGAACATAGACGCCCGAAAGGCCAGGATGAGCCGATGAGGGTTGTGTAACCGCGCCAGACCAAAGGCTGTTGACTTGGCATGGTCGGCAGGTCTCGACTGTTCGCATCTCTTTGGGTCTCGGTCGTTCTTAATCCGCTGCTCGCGGGCGGGACACGGGGTTGCGGACGTCTTCGAGTGCAGATCTCGGTGGGGCTGGGGCTTCCCGACACGGGTTACGCACCGTCAGTGACTGCGCCGATGTCGAGACTGCGATGCAGCGGCTCGGAATGGGATGACGCCGCACACTCCACCAAAGATATTTCGTGGTGGTGGTACAGAAAAGGGGGACCGTGGTAGATTAGGTGCTAATTTATGGGTAGCGATGATTCCATAAGCAAACCACTGTCTATGTCACATACAGAACGTCTTCGTCTTCAGTAATGTTCCTATGGTGGTGTGCACCACTGACCAACTGTTCCTTGTTTTGTAACAATACGATCAGGTGTACTGGATGCATCTCGGCGCCTCTTACGCCATTGTGTCGGTAGCCTTATAACTTGTGCCTCTGCTATTCTTCTTCCAAAGGCGAAAAAGCTGAACGGCGTTGCCGTTGGGAGATAGTGGATCACCATTAAATAACGCCTGACATTTTTTGCGTTCGTATCTGTACTGTTTTTATGTATTGCAGGTTTGTTTTTGTTTGTCTTCCCTGGAACATTTGGTTTTGTTTAAAGGGGGCGAGTCTTGGGTACGTTATTTACACATAATCTGGTCCTTATATACAACTACGATGCGAGCAAGTGAAATGCCAAAGCGCCTATTTATTTCTGACTTACTTTCACTAAACATATTGGTTCAAACAATTTGATGCTTGTATGAACAATAAAATTACAAAAATAATGTCAGCAAATTTCTTTTTACTCGGGTAAGGTTTCGCCAGCATTTTGGAGGCGTTTGGTGGAAGCACCTGTTTTTTATGTAACGTTTGGGTTTGGGCTGGTTGGTTCAGAGTTAAACTGTGAATCAACTCTTTAACGAAAAACAGAGACACGAGCGTTGTCTTTAAAGTCCAACAGAAAGGATAGCTGTTCATTGTATTTATAAATAAGGACTTTGCGTCGATAACCTTCACGGCAGGTAGAGAAGCGCGTCCAACTGCATTTTGTCTATGTTGGTGTAAAATTACGTGCACCGATTATTTTTATCTGGGTGTCTGCTGGTCAAAGATACAGTTTTGGGAGCAAGTGTGACTGGCAGGTGTCTAGTACAGTGATCGGTGGCAATGCACTGAACAACGAGGAACTCGTAAACGCGGCTGGGTCTCGGCTACCACTAAGACAAAGGCTAACGCCTTTGCTTGGTCAGTTCTGATGTGATATACACAAATTATACATCTCGAACCTTTAACTTCATGAAATAGCGCCAACTCGACACGGACACATCAATAAAAAGGTGGACAGAGCACCGCGCTCACGTCCGACTGGAATGTTATTAGAACCTACGCAAACTTACAACCTCATACCCACGTGACTGCACAGCCTGTGACGTTATTCGTGTTTTTTACCTGTGCCAAGTACCAAACACAACCGTGGCCTTATGCGACACTTCTAGATCGCTCTCTCTAATAAAAACAGAGGAAATTCAGAAAAAAATACGCAAAAAATACCACGACCGTTTGTGCCGCCTGTATGACGTGAGGTGACATTTGAATGAGGTTGTTACTATTTAGGTTGCGTGAGTGTAATGAAATTTTAGCTGCCATCCAGCATGGTAGTCTGTTTACATCTTGTGTTGGTGTCGAGTTTGCACTATTTTGCATCGTCAACAGGTACTACCAACTCGCCCAATCGTCAATTTTTCAAGCATTTAAATTTGTTGGATTTATTTATTGCCTAATGTCCGCAAGTAGCGTGGCCATGAGCAGATTGTTGATTCTTAATCCTACCAACGAAGGTTTTGCCTTGACCAATACGCGGACACCGCATTTATTTAAAGCAGCAGAATGTTTTACACCGCAGTTCATAGGACTTCATGCAAAAGGCGTGGTTTAGTAAGTGCCCAATAATACAAAAGATATGGACGAGGCTTTTGAAACATTAAGTAGAAAGAGGTTTTGGTGAAATATCCCGCACTACGACACGACGGTAGTATCAACTCTACCCTACGTTGCTACTATAGATGTAAACAGTAAATTAGTAGATACAAAAGTGTCATGATCGTTTCGTTTTCAAACCAACGTGCACTGTAACAGCCATCCTGTTTCTCTTGTCCGCTTCGCTGAGACTGGCGCCTTCAAGTGGGGAATTATTATTACCCACAGTCATTTTAAATTTTTCCTCTTGTTACGTTCTTGCTGCGTGAGTTTTTTCTCTATTATAACGTATTCCTCCATTTATCACCGAAATATCATTGAAAGTAAATAACAAAAATTAAGTAGAACTCTTCTCATTCTTTTCTAGACATAGCGTTTTTGTTTTGGGTGAATAAAAATTCGAAAAACGCATTCAATACGTTGTGATCACAATATTTTTGTAATTTTTGCAATAAAAAGTGATATGTCTGGAAACTACTACGAAAGCTTAAATTATTTTCTGTAGTAAAAATTTTCAAATGTTTTAGACTATCTCACCCGTTGGTCGCGCACACGGGCAGTATAATTGATATTTATCTCCTTTTGCTGGGGCATTGCTGCAACGTTCCCACGTTCTTGCCAAATGACTGCACCTGTACTTTGTGTGCCTTTTTATTTGAAGGCAACACCTGTGTGGGCTTAGGCAGTCGCTACCTTTCCTGCAGACTCTTCCTCGGTTGGGGTTCTGAAAACGGGTAAAACGTGTATTTGGCTTTCTTGCAGCATAATTTGGGATTGGTGTGGCTGAGGTATTTCACCATCCGTTGAAATATTTGTACATGAGTAAGCAATTCTCGTTACCTCCAGTGAGAAACTGAGAATGTGATGCGGCACCGATGAAAAATGCGATGTACTGCCATGGACAAATGAAATGCCAACCATAAAATGTGAACCAGAGCAGGAAAAAGTGAAACATTGTGTTTCTTGATGTCCAATAATGGCGCGGTATTGGTATATTTGGAAGTCACATTGCCCAAAGTTTACACACATAATTTGATTGGCATTGAATTTTATTACACAATAATTATGATTGGCATTGAAAACACCGCGTTATTTGCGTGGTCTGGTTTATATTTTCATGTTCTTGATTCATTTTCCATGACTTTAAGTTTCGAATCAATAGTCTGAATCCACGCGAGCAGCTGGTGAAAGCCATTCCAGCGCAACCCCATTAAAGCGCACCCGCTCCAGAGTTCCTGGTTACACGGTCTATTTAAACTGCATGCATCTTTGTTCGAATAAGTTGGTAGGTACACTGTTGGTAAACGCGCAGGTGGAAGGGTGTATTTTGTCACTCTCATATTTTGCATCTTTTGAAACTGCTATACTACGGCTTGACGTTGGGTACGCATACTAACAATTCGAAAACAGCGCATACACGAGGGCGGAAGGAGCGACAAACTACAGCGCTTTAGTTTGTCACTTGTTCCGTCCTAGTCTCTGCGCTATTTTTGAAGAATTTTGAAAATTTTCGCAATGAGTGGTTGGTGATGATGATAGTTGGGTTTTATTGGCGCAAGGCCGACTATGGGCAAAGAGCGCCAAAGAAGAAGTTACTGAATTGTGATGAGACCGTAAATACTAAAACATGTGACTTAAAGTAAAAGTGATGCACAATAAAAGACAATGGAGATGGCTGGTGTAAAGGGCCAGGTTGCCAACATGCATAATAAGAAATGAGATGTAAAAATTTTACGTCGGTAAGAAACTCGAAAACGCGTTTGATTGAAAACATGGCTTCCTCTCCTAAGAAGTAAGACGGGTGTGGTGGAATATGTCGTGTGTATGAGTGCTTGATGTTCGGTGTGCTGTGTTTGGGTGTGTAACGCTCGGTGCACTTTTATTCTTACTCGTTACTCGTCGTTATTGTCGTTGTGCTCAACGAACAGTTGTCACCTGGGAATCGGGCGTAAAACCTTTAATGCTGGGGTATTGTATTAATGGAGGTGCGCCGCCTGGATTCGTTTTTGATGAGCAGTAACAAACAAGCACACTTGTTTAACGATCACTGTGCGCTAATTCAATTGATCAACCTCTCCCAGCCACACTGCTCTAACATGACACCACCCGGCCCTTTCTTGGACACCGTGGTGTCACTTGGAAGGAATAACATCTTATCAACCCAAGCCAGCTAGCGACGATTAGTGAAATACGAATATGTCGTCCGACTAGTATGTCGGCACGCTTATTAGGCGGGTTGCGCTGCTATGCATTCGCCTACTGAGTTTGGGAAATTCATATTTTCGCTCCCGTCGCTACAACGAAAAGTAAAAAATGAATTTTAGGGATTAGTGTCCGATAAGTCAACGTTGAAACGTATTGAAACCCTTAGTGGGCGACAGCCTGGACTTTATTAAACTTATAATCGGGGAGCACAACCGTGTGGTGGGAAAGGCGACATTGGGAGATGATGTGTCGCAGTATACGCAGGGAGCGGACATGTCTGTCTCCGGGAGGCGGCGAGGCCGCGAACGCGTATAGCCAGGTCGGCACGAGCGTGTGCTGCGCGCCGTCAGTTGCCTCACCAACATGATTGCACCACCGTGGCAAAGTGCCAGCGCATTGCAAGAGTCTGAATGCAGGTCGGGGTGGCCCTCCGAATTATGAAAAATGAGGCAAAGACCGCGCAAGACGGCACGCGACAAATGCTCGCATTAATAGAGGCGGTTTTCACCGGATAATTGGCCTAAAGAAATACGGGGCGGAAATGTTAACTGCGGAAAATCGGAAGTTCCCGAAAGGAAAATTTGCTTTTTTAGTGGGCTCCAGAGACTTTTTTTAAGAAGCAACTTCTATTAACTCTCTTGTAAATGCGTTGTACATTGAAAAGGAGAGGCATTAAAGGTTCTATGGTTTCAAATATCGCGGTTTTCTTATCCTCAATGTGTCAGCAGATAACGAGTTCGTCTGCATTCCCCACGTCTGCAGCATCCATCTGCTGCTCCACCAGCAAGGCGAACGAGAAAGGAGAGAGGTGGAACACTTTACCTCCGCCATCCACCGTTCTCCCCTGTTGGGTTCCTGGACATTCCGGGATGGACGGCAGTCACTTGACGATCAACCCGCCCGCGATACCCTTTAAGTGCACAGTTCATCCCTTGTCCCGCGCTCTCGGAGGACGAGTGGGGGGGGGGGGGGGGGGGGCTTTCCTGCGCCGTACCTCCAGCTCCACCTGGACAAACGCCGTTGCCTGCCTCCTCACCGACAACTCATCTTAACGGAGGCTCGACGTCTCCGGAACATCGAAATGAATGCTATCGCTATCGATCTGACTCCGCTTGTCCCAACTGTCTTACTGACCATGCTGATTTATCTCATTGCCTATTTTACAGCCCGACGGGTAAGCTATCAGACTCGCAAACTTCACATTCCTTTCCATCACCACCTAGACAAACTAGCTTTGCTCTGAAGAAGAGGAACAGCGCAGATTGTTCGCCCAGGTGGCAGACATGCTCGGCTTTTACTTTCGGCACGGACAGTGCCCCGAAAGTTTCTGAAGGCTTTTCTAGGCTACTCTCCATTTGTTTAGCGGCGGAGGTTCATTTTATCCATTATCGCAGTGAGTCAGCTGTGTGCAAACTGCTCGTTTACCTTGGCCACGCAGGAAGTCAGGGAGCTGGGGCAGAGTTTCTCAAAACTGAGGGGATTTGTGGATATCTAACTTAGAGTAGTTTTCTGCATTTTTATTCTTGTTGGTTTTATTAATAGGTCATGCAGTAAATAAAATAACATGGGACAGCTTATTTGTTGTTTGTGTCCTAGGTTGTTAAAAGTTTAAACACTAGAGCAGTTGAAACATATAGCTTCGCCATATAGTGCTACCAGAAAAAAATACCAAAAAAAAAGACCGAGTGCACGTGGCCGTACTCCTCATGAGTAGCGTCCACTGGCGGACGGGCTTGTGCGTAGGCTTGCGCCACATGATTAGCTCGCAAACAATAGCAAGAGAAAATACCCAGAGCACGTGAGCGTGCACCTCATAAGGAGCGCCCGGTGTCGTCCACTTTGATCTCCGAGAATATTCTTCCCAGTGTTCGTGGAGTGATCTCGTGCGTGCTCTTCTACTCGCCAGTTCACGTAGCTTCGCGCCTGAAGGGGGAACAGACGCTGAGTTCCCGCTACAGACGTCGAGTTGATGAAGGAGGTTGACACCGGTTCTAGCGTGTGCTAACCCGGCCTACTTCGTTTTAGATGTGAAAAGCTGCCGGCCGAACGACCCGGGACCATCAGTCACGGAGAAAGTTCAGCAAAGAGTTCGGATATGCATGTGAGTTGCAACCGCCGGGCCTCCGACAAAGGACGAAAGGCCGCCAGCAGTGCTGTTTCTCCAGCCTTGCATCACTAGTAAAAGCTGCGCCAATTTTTATTACCTTCATTATCAGAGCTCGACTCGACTAAGTGTGCTCTTAGCAGGTTTTCATACAGTACAGATATACAGCCTATAGCGATTGCAGTCCAAGATAAGTACACCCTGGACGACTAACTGCTGTATATCACTGTGATAGGAACTGAGTGGTTTAGGGCAATTGATGGCTTTCTAAAACAAAAAGATGCCTATGTTGATCGAAGTCTTTGAAGCGCAATACTAACACATCGTGTAAAAAATCTAGCAGAACCTCAACGCTTACAATAAAACTTCAGAAAAGGCACATCCAAGTTTCTTGGGAGAACAAAAGCTAAAGTACTTATAAAACATGGTGTGGAACAATTTATTGACGAGGCATGAACTATCGAAAAACCTAACCTCAAGCAGTTTCAACTAAAGGTTTACATTTACAACTGCCTTGAAGATTCACGATGCGTCACGTGGCAGATTTGACATTATATTATTCGCGACCCTGCCACAAGATAAAAAGAAAATTCATGTCATCATTTTTTCCCGCGAAAAGGGCAACCAATGTTATAAGCAAATACAGTGAGATTTTTTAGTGTTTCTTGAACGGAACCGACTTGCTTAAATAGGTGCCTAAGTTTTTGCAAGAAACGTTCTCCTCCTGAAACGATCAGCTACTAAAATCTGTCCCACAGCGACAACCGGAATCATTAATACAAGACGCATTACTTAGACGATTCTTTTTCTATTATTCTGACGGAGGAAACAAGGTCATGGCATGAAGTGCTATTCACGGTTTTCTTTGTTAATGCAGAAAAATCCTGGGCACAGAATCCCAAGTTTCCAGTTAATAAACCTTGATAGTAAAATTCCCCCTTCTACACGATAATGGTGCCACCGTTTAGCTCAGCACCAACCATCAGAGCTGGAGTTTTACTTTGGTATTATTGATCTTTCTCATTGAGCGCAGCAAATATGCTCCGTAGCATTCCTCGCCATGCAAGGAATGAAAAATCCACAATAAAAAAGACAGGTTTTTAACGCTTTTCACAAAATGCACGGCAAACGAGAACAGTTGCGAATCATGTTTTTTGTTTGCGAACGATGCCGCTAGGTATTGGCGCTTTTACGCTGATAATAATAGGTGTCAAATGTTTTCTTTCTAGAAATTACATAATTTACAAAACAATCATGCCAATTCAGGAGTTTTACTTTTCTGAATACAGAACCCAATGCTGCTGCTCACTACACAATCGGCAGAATATTGTGGTGGTAAATGATGTTGGGGCTCGAAATAGAACTCTGTGGGAATCACTTGAAGGAAACTTTGTTTCCAAGTCACTGCAATCATTTTATGTGGCGGAGACGGTACTTACCCAGGGGCCTCGCCTTGATGACGCATGTCCAAGTAAGCAAAAAAGCAAAAGAGTTAACACCAAACCGCAGGACTCCCAATGCAGCATTATTCGGGATAAACTTCTAGCAGTTTCCAGAAAAATAACACTTTTTGATAGGAGGTTTTTCTTCTCAGATGAAGCGAGACTACGCAAACATACTCATATATATATATATATAAAGGTGCACGAAAGCAAGTGTTCTCGCGAAAGATTGGCACAAGGCTGATGCTGCCCCCTTACAGAAAGTTTTGTTGCTATATATACATTCGCAATCTTGAATGCATGCTCTATATTTGTTGCTAGCATTACACTGGCTTCAAAACAACAATGGAAGTACCAGAGAACGCTTTCATACATAGATATATATATAAAAAGGTGCAGGAAAGCATGTGTTCTTGCGAAAGATTGGCACAAGGCTGAGGCTGCCCCCTTACAGAAAGTTTTGTTGCTATATATACATTCGCAATCTTGAATGCATGCTCTATATTCGTTGCTAGCATTACACTGCCTTCAAAACAACAATGGAAGTACCAGAGAACGCTTTCATACATAGGTCCTGGTTAAGCTAATAAATTGGGGTTGGCTTTTTGCATAGTGAATGTCGGGAGAATGAATGTCTTGCATTACAAAAGCTGAGACATTTTCCATTGCTATTTTTTGACCCCCCTCCGTGGTTGGCCATTGTCGTTTTAAAGTTTTTCTTAGTGTTCTCTTTCGATATTCCTATTATGGAGCCTCGTATACACAAAGGTATACATAAGAAATATATGTGTAAGAAAACTAACTATTCCCAATGCTTGTTCAGTAAACGGTTGTACATTTCATTTCATTTATTTACTCTCAATGCACAATGCGTTACATTACATCAAACATTACTCTGTACCCCTTTTAAGGATGGTTCACACGATTTTGTTACATTGAACATGAAATTATCTCGGCAATACAAAGAAATTCAGGCACAATTTATTAGCGACTACTGTCTGTATGCGAAGCACTGTTTTGCTCCGAAAACAGGCTCCTTGTTATCACAAAGCCATTCACCGATCAATGATTTGGGTACTCACACTAAAGAGGTTTACCGTGTGTGTGGGGGTGTGTGTGTGTGTGTGTGTGTGTGTGCGCGCGTGCGTGCGTGCGTGCGTGTGCGTGTGCGTGTGTGTGTGCGTGCGTGCGTGCGTGCGTGCGTGTGTGTGTGTGTGTGCGTGCGTGCGTGCGTGCGTGCGTGCGCGTGTGCGTGTGCGTGTGCGTGTGCGTGTGGGTGTGCTTGTGGGTGTGCGTGTGTGTGTGTGTGTGTGTGTGTGTGTGTGTGTGTGTGTGTGTGTGTGTGTGTGTGTGTGTGTGTGTGTGTGTGTGTGTGTGTGTGTGTGTGTGTGTGTGTGTGTGTGTGTGTGTGTGTGTGTGTTTCCGAATGTGTTTCTATGCATACACTTGTGAGAGCGGCGACCTGTTTGTGCAGCCATTTTTGCCGAGCTGCAGCTATGAAAATATAGCTCGGCACATGAAAGTATCGCCTTGTAGGAAGCAAGTGGCTAGGTCAGGAATTCAAAACATGCTTGGTATAAATATTATTCACGGTGTAAAATTACAATCGACTGTCTGCAAACACAATTGCACCTCACGGGGTCATAGAAGCCTACTAGCAAGATAGTTTTTGTTTAATGTGAAGGTAACAAATCGGCGATTGACCTGTCAATCATGCGCTGACGGTGACTTGGCTCCAACGTCTCCAGATACGCCTAAACTCCTATTAAGCTGCTTTCAGAACACCTCGTAATGGAATAAATTGGTTGTTTCAATTTGCCAGCAATAATTTAGTACCGCTGAAAAAAACGTGACACAGGAAAACTAAGTAAACAGAGCGAGCAATGGGGCAGAACAATTTACGAAAAAAGAATCATTGCCCCTTTCCGTTGCATGTCAGACGTAGAGCCAGTCGTAGGACACCATGAGTCTGCTGGAAAACGACGCGGCAATTTTGAGACTCATGCGTCATCTATTGTCCCTATCAGCTGCATGTGCTCTCAATATAAACCCCATTTATTTACGTGGTAAGCCTCTTAGGGCTCGGGATTTCGGCGTCGTCTTACGTCATCATGGTTTCATGTAGTCACGTTACTGAAACGCCGGGACACTCGTTTTCTGACGCCTTGAGCTAGAACGTTTCATCTCCATGGGCAAGAACGTGTACTAAAAGAACACACCGGGACAATGTTTTCCAACGACTCACGCTATAATGCATCGTGCTTCAAAGACACGAAACCTTTCCAAGAAAACTTTATAGCTCTACCCGCCAACGGCTCCATCTCCATGAGCAAAATGCCACGTCGCAAGGAATACACTTATACTTTAACACGTGCGGCGACGTGCTCTTTGACACGTGCGGCATTGTTTGCCTTCAGTATAAATGTTTGGGGCGGGTTTTCAATAAATTTAGTTGAGAGTCAGCGCCTGTCCAGTGGTTAATCTTTCTGTCTGTCCCGTCCTTCGCGCTGTGATTAAGTATGAATACACTTGTACACTGCATGCTTCGCCACTCTCCATCTTTCACGTCAGTGGACGGGGTCCGGGATTTTTGTGTTTTATGCAATGGCTGCTTACATAAAAAGATATCGCATTCCTGCCTGAGTTATTTCTGCACTTGTTGCCGAAAACCATCGGAGTAACGGGGAACAAGACTCGCCGCTTTCTTCACTGCATCCTCCCAAATGAATATTTAATGTTAGAGGGGATCTCTGTTATCCACGCGCTGACACACGGACGCAGGACTGAATGGTCACAGCTTACGCGGCAAATTAACGAAATTTAGACCGACCAATAAACTTAAAATTCTTTATCGGGGGAAACTTCTGCTTTGAGGATGCTGAGGAGTACCTCACTGAACGATTTCAGGTTCCCGAAAAATGTTCCTGTTGACTATGTTGTCCATGAAAATGCTGTCAACATCGTATCACAACCGATAACGAAAAACTTGTAGACGTATGTCCAGATGTTCCATATCAACGAGACATCGTTTTACCTCTTTTTTTTTTACATACATACAAGTTTATTTTCTAGAAATTACGCCTAACTAGATGGTTTCTTGGGCTAAAAGCTACGCGTCGTGATTGTGAGGGCCCCGGAGACCATTTTAGGGCAAACAGATATTAAAATGAAGAACTTGACACGCACACATAAAATTGTATACAGTTCTCATAAAATATGCCTTCAAGTACAGAAAATATACATACAGGTAATAGATACATCAAATATACAGGTAAAGTAAAAAATAAAATAAAATATATACATAAAACGCACATAGACGTACAGTTCAGGTACAGACATTTCCCCCCGATTTATACAAATATTTTGGTATTGAGATATAACCAAAAATACATCCGCATAAATGCGTGTTGTTTTCCCAAATAAAACATGTGTAAAACAAGGACTACTTTATTACAGTATCAAACGTGCGAATAAGCAAATTTTTTAAGGTTCAGAAAGGAAACAGGTAATCACTTCCATTTTGCGCAAGAAAAGAGAGCAATTCTTGCCGACTTTCAATACAAGCATTTTGAGAAAATTCATTCAGGGCAACAGGACGGTAATATTTCAGTGTCTGGTATTTGTAGAATGTACGAAAGTGAGGGATGGCCCAAGTGTCTACATTTCGAGTGTTTATATTAGCAGACCGTCATTCTAGTTTCACTGTAGATGATAGGTAGTTTGCAGTGTAGGTAGTGGAGAAGCAGATTTTTTGAAGTAAACATAATCGGTACATACAATTTATAAGGAATAATATTAAAATTTTCAAATAAGCCTTTAGTAATTTTCAAGGGCTTAGTATT
Organism: Haemaphysalis longicornis; assembly: GCF_048455015.1. Taxonomy (NCBI): domain Eukaryota; kingdom Metazoa; phylum Arthropoda; class Arachnida; order Ixodida; family Ixodidae; genus Haemaphysalis; species Haemaphysalis longicornis. The sequence continues at coordinate 28,682,816 of NW_027526204.1, read as the reverse complement.
TGCGAATCACTTTTTTCTGCAGAATTAAGTGTACCTAAATTGGTTTTAAATGTGGTTCCCCTTATCAGTGTAAAATAACTTAGGTATGAGTGAAACAAGGCATAATAAATTTGAAGTCGTACTTTAGTTGGAAGCAAACTACGACAACGCAAGGTTATTCCAGTTGTAGCAGAAACCTTCTTGCACAGGTAGCTTACATAAATATCCCACGTGAGACTGGAGTAGAAGTGCACACCGAGGATTTCATGGGTGTCACTAAAGTCTATGTAAAGGGTGTGTTCAACCGACCAAGGTTTGTTTTTTGGGGAAATACAATCGCTTTGGGTTTCGTAGAAATTATACCAATGCGGTTCATTTTTGACCTGTTAGATAGCTTTTTTAGAACATTGTTGCAGTGTTGAATCAAATTGTAACAATTAGGACCAGATACCAGGAGTGTGCTCTGGCCAGCGTATATAAAAAAATTTGCCTCAGTGTCAATGTCTACTATATCAGTTACGTAAGTGTGAAATAAAAGTGGTCCAAGTACACTGCCTTGAGGAACACCTCGGAGTATCACCAGGAGGGACGACGTGTGTTTATTTCTGAGTTCTGGCACTCATATAGGATTTAAGTACACCTAGGCACTTGCCTCATATTCCAGTAATTTTATAGCTTTTTGGTTAATATGGCATGGTCGAGGCAGTGGAACGCCTTACTAAAATCCAGAAAGATGGCAACGAAGTATTTATTGTCCTCAAAATTTTGCAAGATATCTTTTTTTAATGGTGTAAGTGCTGTTTTTGTTGATTTGCCTTTCCTAAAGCCAAATTGCGCGTCAGTAATGCTATGTTTCTCGAGAACGTTTGATATCCCAGTAAAAATTACTTTGTCGAGCCCTTTGGAAAAAAACTGGAAGGACTGAGATAGGGTGGTAATTATTTGGTAGGTTTTATCGCCACTTTTATAGATTAAGGAAACGCTGCCATTTTATTTTGTCGGGAAAAATACCCGACAAGGATACCTGATTAAAACTATGACCAGTATTGGGGTAATTACTGACAAACCGTATTTAACAGGTGTAACTTGCAGGTTATCAATGTCTAGAGCATTCCTGTTTCTTAGACACATAAACGCGCTGTATAATTCGCTTTTATCTGTGGCTGAAGAAATTGGGGCGGCTTAATATTCCTTCTTGTGGATTGTCAAGGGGGAAGGAACATTCACTAAATAGTTGTTCATACGATCGACTAGCTCACTGCCTTTGATTTACTTTCCAGTATTCAGCATTTTTATCTCCTCGCCCAAGTACAAAATTTATAATTTTCCATACGGCGAGTGGCCTCCGCTCAGTCGCAATCGAGAACAGGCGTTCATAGTAGGTGTTCTTTTTGCGTCTATGTGCGGCATTTACGCGATTCCAGACGCTTTTGAAATCTTTTAGCGCCTTTTCTGATCGTACACGAAGAAAAGACTGGTAACGGCGATTTCTTTTGTTTATAATTTTTAGGTGATCTTGACTAATTCATGGTTTTCTCACTTTTGATGAAGACTTTAACGTTTTAATTGAAAGTTTTTGTCGTAAATTGACGTAAAGATACTAAAACACAAATTGTAAGCGTCGTTTTGGTTCTATTCCGCTATGACAGGCATCCAGTCTTGAAGCAGGATTTCATTTTTGAAGGATTCTAGCGTATTTTTGTAACACACTGCATGGTTACCTCTTCGCTTGGTCGTGCAGTATCACGTTTCCCGTTACGGTATGCCCGAAAGACTGTCCAATGATCACTGATATGGCAGGCAACGGTTCCAGCGCTATGAACAGGTCTATCGATGTTCGTTACGATAAGATCAAGTGCGGATGAAGTAAAGCAGTACCTAAATCCCGATCGTAAGGGGTTTCTTCCAAGACGTCGATATTGAAATCGCCGCAACCAATGAGTCCAATTTTGTTTTTGTGAGCGAAATTTAATATGCTTTCATAATATTCTAGAAAACGAGTAATCTTACCAGTTGGGGGCGGTAAAGATCGGAAATTGCCTGATTTTTGTTTCGCAGTGTTAGTATTTTATAGTCTTCAGTAATCTTTGTAAATTGGTGGACCAATTCACACTTCAATTACCTCAAAGCCAGAATACCAACGCCACCGCCCATTCTGTTTGAGCCGGTGTGGAAAAAAGTGTCGTATTCAGCAAGTTGAATCTTTTTACAGTATTTTGAGTGCCATGTTTCTGAAATCACTAGAGCATCAAATTTAAAGGAAAACTTGTTAAAGAAAAGGGCTATATTGTCGTCCGTACAGCAGGCTGAGCGCACATTCAGGTGAAGGGCCGTTCCGCATGAAGGCTCAATATCAATTTGAGAAGGCAAGGCTCGCGGTAATTTATTATATATGCGAGGTTGGTACTAGCGGGAGAGCACCGGCTTACACTTTCGCCTATAAACTCGCTTGGCTCATAGGGCTAGGAACCCCCACCAGTGAACGTGCCTGGGCGCTGCCCTGCTCAGCGGGCGCTGTCGGCACAGCGGGTGGTGTCAACACACTGGTGGAGTCATCATTTCTAGCACTAAAGACCCTCTCAATGTTGCTCCGCGTAGGCAATCACCCATAATATTTCGGAACCAAACGGTATACACTGAGATGACGAATGACTTACGTAATCGAGCTCGCTAACTCTCTCTCAACGTCTGCCTCAACATTAACACGCCAGCTTGGAAATGCTATCAAGCGTCATCCTGAAAATGAATCATCACCGTTTGATCTGCACTTCATGACACCAGAAATAATAGCTGGAAAAACACTGGCTGATGATCGTAAAGCGGCTGCAAATAAATTATGTATGGCGAAAGCCGCCAATGGAGTGGTCCAATCAGAAATAAGTACCCTTGAATGTAATCAGCTGTCACATGTCAAAGAGTTGCGTTAGGAAGAGAAGAGCGCCAAACTGAGAAACGGTAGCGTTGAGGCTGTATGCTACTAAAAAGGGTAAGCAGAAAAACTACCAAGTGAATAGGTTAACGCATATCGTGTACCGTTATTGTATAGCGTTCATCGGCTAGTTCATCGGCTATATTGCGTACCATTTTTCGACTATTTTCCCATGTAAGCCAGATTCTTGACCACCAGGGTTAATAATGCCTGTTCAGTAATATAAGAAAACGTAAAACCTGGGGCACTAACGTTGCCATTTTGTGTAAACTGCAGATAGTTCCTAGTAATTGACAGTTAGTTGCACGAAATGAAACAAAACAAGAGAAGTTTGCAATGACCAGGGCTATAAAAAAAGTTTACACCTCGTTGAGTTGGTGTTTCGAAACTTTGCGGTGAAAGATTGCGTATTACTGATTCGGATAGGCCAAAACAAGGCTAACTGTATTTTTGGAAGAGTGAAACCAATTTTGTTTGTAGACACAAGAGTTTTTATTATATTGCTATACAGAGGAAGAGTGTGTGCATAGCCTATGTATGTATCACATTAGGACATGTGCGAGGTACTAGCCAAAAGAAGATGACGCTAGCGCGTTCGGACTCGGGTAACGAGCTGCACGGCGAAGTAGAAGAGCATCTTTCGCCTTGCCTGCGGGGTGCTCTCAGGATTGTAAATACACTGTGTTGAAGCCTCTTGTACAGCTTAGCTTCATGTCTTCCTTCCGGTCACCGTAACTAACATCTTGTTGGAGGTTGCCAGACATCCCCTCCCTGTCGTCTCAGCTATCCGAATATAAAGGCATCGCGACCTTTCATCACGTATCTCGGAAGCGGGCGTCATATTACTCCTGCCAGCATGGCCCCACCGACCGAGTCGTCAACTCTACTGGTCATCGTTTCGCAGCCCCGCGAACCCGGTTCTTCACTGGCACTGACGATATTGACGCCGAAGATTGGATAAAGCGCTACGAGCGGATCAGCGCCCACAACCGTTGGGACCCTACGTTCATGCTTGCCAATCTTTTTTTTTTCTGCTTGAGAGGTGCGGCACTCATGTGGTATGAAACCAATGAAGCCAAGTTACACAGCTGGGGCTTCTGTACATTCGAACTCGTAAGAATATTCGGCTATCCCATCCAACGTCAGCTACGCGCAAAAACGGAACTTGAATCCCGTGTCCAGACATCAACCGAACCACACGCGTCCTCATTCACGACGTTCTGGCTCTCTGCCTTAAGTTCGACGAGAAGACGACTGAGCAGGACAATGTTGGGCATGTGCATAAGGGAATAGCTGACCACGTTTTTCACTTGCTCATGTTTAAGGGCTGTACTACAGTCGATGCCATCCTAAACGAATGACGACTGTTCGAGCAAGCGAAGAGCCGCCGCACCACGCAGCAGTTCCAACGGTTGCCCAACACCGCTGCGACTTCTTCCTGCGAGCCACCATCCCCCCAGCCGTTTTTGTCCGCGTCCTCTCATCACGACTCCCTCAAACATACCGTCCAAAGGATACTGCGCCACGAACAGGAAGCCACTGCACCTGCCGTTACTCGGCCCTATGCGGTCGACAGCCCTGTTCCAGCCATATCGCTGATTCAAGCTGTCGTTCGAGACGAACTTAGCAACATGGCTTTCCAGCAAGTATTCTCAGTGAGGCCTCCTGCCACCCGCAACAGCTATGCCCCACCTGGACCTCGCTATGTGTCCGGCCATCCACGCTACCGAAATCCCGCTGACGGGAGAAACGCCGACGATAAGCCCATCTGTTTCAACTGTCGCCATGGTGACCATGTCGCTCGGTACTGTCAGAACCATTGGCTTCAGGTTTCCAGGAACAACTTTTCGGCAGACAGTTCCTCGACTGACGTGCCCGGCCGTTTTTACCCTCGCACGTCGCCAGAATCCGTCGCTAATGCCACTGGCTCTGCCTCTCGATTTGGACGCTCGCCCCCGCCGCCGTGCCACCATTCAAGTTCGCCGCAGCGCCGAGACCTATCCCCGTCGTCGCCCCCTCGACGCTTCTCACCGGAAAACTGATGGATGCGGCACCCACAGCTGACGCTGCATTCCGACCCCAGCCTGAAAATCCTCTTTTGACGTTGCCGACTCGAGACAATTTAATCGACGTTAGAGTAGATGGCGTTCCGATCTCCGCTCTTATAGACACTGGCGCACATATCTCGATAATGAGTGCTCCGCTTCGTCGTCGCCTTCGTAAAGTTTTGACGCCAACCATGTCCCCTTTCGGTGTCGCTGATGGAGGGACGCCGCCCGTTACCGGAATGTGCACGGCCCGTGTGACCATTGCGTGTCACATAACGATAGTCTTGTTTTCTGTTTTAGAAACGTGCACGCAGGATTTGATCCTGGGCCTTGACGTTTTTTCGGAACATTCTGCACTAATAGATTGCGCGACGGGTTTACTACGCCTCGAGGTACCGCTTTCGTCTGATGCTGCAGACGCCTCAGTTTCCCCGTTGTTATGTTCAGCTGAGTTCATCCGTCTGCGCCGTGAAGCCGTCACCGATGTTCCCTTGTCCTCCCGCTACCCTCTCCCTGACGGTGCGTACCTCGTGTCCCCGGCCACCAACGCTCTCCTAATGCGGAATGTGATCCTGCCGAACTTTCTTGTAACCATTAAAAACAGCCAGACCATCCTTCCAGTTCTGAATTTTAGATTGCATTCCCAAGTACTTCCCAACGAATTTCACTCGCCTCAGTTTCTCCGCTGCACGACATTGAAATTTCTGCGCTACAGGTCGACACTTCTCTACCGGCTTCCTTTCGCGACCTCCTATCTACCCCAAACTTAGCGGAGAAATTTGACTCACTGATCAGTGCCGAGCTTTTAGGACCACAAGCCCAATAAGCCCAAGAACTACGCGAGCATCTTATATTGTACTGTGACATTTTTGACTTCCAGAGACCCGCCCCTAGGGTCAAACACATGAAGTGAAGCACCGGATTGACACAGGCGATGCCAGGCCAATCTACAGGCGACCTTATCAAGTGTCCCATGTGGAACGGGATGTAATCCAAAAAGAAGTAGAAAAAATGCTCAATAAAACATCATCGAGCCTTCCTGCACTCCGTGGGCGTCCCCAGTAGTTCTGGTGAAAAAGAAAGATGGCACCTGGCGCTTCTGCGACGATTACCGCCACCTCATAAAATAGCCAAGAAGGACGTATACCCACTGCTCAGAATAGACGACGCTCTCGACTGCCTTTACGGGGCTAAGTACTCTTCCTCAATTGACCTCAGCTCGGGGTATTGGCAGATCTGTGTCGACGAGAAGGACCGGGAAAAGAACGCCTTTGTCACACCCGATGGTCTCTACCAATTCAAGGTGATGCCGTTTGGGTTGTGCAATGCACCAGCGACCGTCGAAAGAATGATGGATTCTCTACTTCGCGGATTCAAATGGTCGACGTGCTTGTGTTATTGGACGACGTGATTGTTTTTTCACCATCATTCGAAAATCACCTATCTCACCTTTCCGACATTCTCTCCCTTTTCCGACGTTCTGGCCTATAACTAAACTCTTGCAAATGTCCATTTGCTCGCCGCCGCATTACGATCCTCGGCCATCTCGTCGGCACTGAAGGAGTTCAGCCTCATCCTAACAAAGTCAACGCCGTGAAGAACGTCCCGGTTCCGTGTTCTACAGACGCCGTCCGTAGCTTTGTCGGTCTTTGTTCTTATTTTAGACGTTTAATCAAAAGCTTCGCTGATATCGCCCGTCCTCTCACTGACCTTCTCAAGAAACACGTCAATTGGTTCTGGGGTATCGACCAAGATGAGGCTTTTAACACCTTAATATCCCTCCTTACGTCCTCCCCAATTTTAGCCCACTTCAACGCAGCCACTCCTACCGAAGCGCGAACCGATGCCAGCGGTCATGGGATCGGCGCCGTACTGGCTCAACGCCAGGGTGCCTACGACCGCGTTATCGCGTACGCCAGTCTCCTCCCCTCCCCTGCTGAACGCAACTACTCTACCACCGAGCCGGAATGCCTTGCGCTTGTGTGGGCCGTCAAAAAGTTTCGCCGCTACCTGTACAGACGGCCCTTCACGGTCGTCACCGATCATCATGCGTGATGTTGGCTCTATTCGTTGAAAGACCCCACTGGACGCTTGGGCCGCTGGGCACTACGCCTTCAAGACTGTTCTTTCTCCGTCGTCTACAGGTCTGGTCGCCTTCATCAAGACGCTGACTGTCTTTCTCGTTACCCGGTTGACCCTCCCGAATCTCTGCCCCAATCCTGCTTGCTTTCCATTTCGAGATTACTCCACATCGGTGATGAGCAGCGTCGCGAACCCTCTTTGAAATCCATCATCGACAGTCTCACCATCAACTCCCCTGCACCTACCACGCATCTGTTTCGACCCCAGGATGACATTCTTTACCGCCAAAATCTCCGTCCAGATGGCCCTGAGCTCCTGCTTGTTGTCCCTAACCACCTTCGTTTAGACATGCTCAAACAATTTCACCACCTACCTACGGCTGGTCACCTGGGTGTTTCCCGCACGTACGACCGCGTGCGCCGCCGATTTTTTTTTTGCCCGGCCTTTACCGTTCTGTCCAACGATATGTGGCCACGTGTGATCTATGCCAACGCCGCAAGAAGCCAGCTGCGTCACCGCCAGGTCTCCTACAACCGTTAGGCATCCCCACTGAGCCCTTTTATCGTGTTGGTGTCGACCTCCTCGTGTCTACCTCGGGCAACAAGTGGATAGCAGTTGCCACTGATTACGCGACGCGCTACGCCATTACCCGTGCTCTTCCCACCAGCTGCGCATCCGATGTTGCCGAATTTCTTCTAGGCGATGTCATTCTTCAACATGGAGCACATCGCAAGCTTCTTACTGATCGAGGCCGCTATTTCTTGTCCCGAGTCGTTGAGGACCTCCTTCGTGCGTGCGCAACACAGCACAAAGTCACAACTGCTTACCACCCGCAGACCAACGGTCCCACTGAGAGCCTCAACCAGACGCTTACAGACATGTTGTCCATGTACGCCTCCACCGATCATCGTTACTGGGACGTGGCGCAGCCTTACGTCACGTTCGCTTACAATTCGTCCCGTCACGACACTGCAGGCTCGTACCCATTCTACTTGCTCTATGGTCGCGAGCCTGCTTTGCCGCCTGACACACTTTTACCGCCTTCTCAGCCCACAACTACGTATGCCGAAGCGGCCATCGCTCGGGCCGACCACGGTCGCCAAGTTGCCCACTCTAACGCCCTCTTATGACAAGTTGCCCAAAAGGCGCGCTACGACTCCCGACACAGAAACCTTTACTTTCCACCGGGATCACTTGTCCTGGTGTGGTTGCCGTCGCTCTGCGTGGGACTTTCTGAAAAACTCCTCTTTCTCTATTCTGGTCCTTACAGTGTAATCCCACAAGTCACCGATGTCACGTACTGAATATCACCGGCCATGCCATCGCCAACGTCCCACCGTTCAACAACGGACGTTCTTCACGTAGACCGCCTGAAACCGTACCACGGTCCACGACCTGCGTCGCTATAATTAGCACCGAGACGGCGCTTTCAGCCGCGGGGGTTATGCTAGGCAGCGGAAGAGCTTGTGCATAGCGTATGTATGTATCACTTTGTAGGTATGTATGTGTCACTTTGTAGGCGTATGTATGTATCACTTGTATGAAGGTACTAGCCAAACGAAGATGACGGTAGCGCGTTCGCACTCGGGTAACGAGCTGTGATAAAGTTTCTGCGCGAAGTGTCAGTTCGTCACGTGTGTGAGCCTGGCCAATCGGCAGCTGGTGTACGTGAATTTGCTTAAGCGGCCAGTCTGTGTTAGGCGCTCTACGTGTTTACAAAGGAAAGGAATTCTGGCGGCGTGGAGCACAAACATAGGCGTGGACGGTATGGCAATACTTTGAGACGTGTCGCCCAAGAGCCGATTCCTGTAGTTAGGTCCGCTTTATGTTGGGTGGTTTTCATTTGTGGTATATTTGTGTTTCGCGGAATACCTTAGGGTTTCTGTATGAGAGTGAGAGAGCTGGGTCACGTGCCTATTTTGAACCCACCTAGCTTGGTTTGTCACGGTGGCCAATCAGTGGCCTAGTGTGGGCTTATCAATGACCCATCCTCACTCTGAAGTTGTGATGTCCCTTGTGTGGGCGGAGTTCTGTTGGTAAAACCGAGATGTTTGATGTTTCAGGGGGAGATTGAGGAGACAGAAAATAGGGGAACTAAGGAGAGCGGCGAGCCCCGCTCAACGCAGTCCTTGAACCAACTTCTTGTTTACGATCACGAGTTACGTGTTGTAGATAAGCTATGTAAATAAATTGTACATACTGTATATTTGGAGTTTAGTTGGAGTAAACCGTCGTCGGCTATGTGCCGTTGGCCAACGAGCCAGCGAGTCGTCGTTTCATCGGATCATCTCTTCGATCAGCGACATCAGTGACCGATTCCAACCACCTTTCAAGTTTAACTGCTGGAAAGCCGCCGAAAGTTATTTCAAGGTTTGATGCACACGCGGATATAATAGCCTCAAAACAAGATTGTCGACAAAGTTTTTAGAACGCTTTCCGGATGCAAGCGCGTACATCGCTAAGGGAGTCCATGTACATAATGGACTTTAAAATTTGAAGTTGGATAATGTGATTTGAGACATTTAAAATACCGTACGCTTCTTCCGTGAATATAATGTTACAAAAGTTCTTTTTCTGACCGACATGAAAGTTTGGCCCATGCGCAGAACAATGCACAGCAGTTGTCGTCTTGGACGCGTCGTTGTGAGACCTTGCACAGCGATACTAATCCTGGAGAAAAAGGAAATGCTGCAGAATCACAATTCTTGGTGACCTATTTTTGTCATGTTTTCGGTAAGGCAGGTAACATGACACACGCCGGAGACGCCATGGTGGAATATAATCAAGGATTGGTGCCTTGTGGATAGGATAGCAAATGACATTGAAATAGATGGACGATATAAAAGGAGTTTCTGTGTGGATGTATCATATATCGTCGAATTAGAAGGATGATTTTTTCAAATACATAATTTTCCAGGCATACAACATGAACATGGATACCCTCTGGCGATGTAGGCACCATTTAGCGAACTCTACATACAGGCTTTTGGCAGGGCTAGTGCGAAAAGTGTAACACTTTAAGGCGAACGCCCAAATGTAGCACTGGGTCGAACATGTTTAGCGCGCATGTTTTTGCCGACCCATGCACGATATTGCCATTATGAAAGCGAGATCCCACTAGGGCAATTTAAACACGCAGGAGGAGTTGCTTGTCTGCACCATAGGATTGATGGGGCAGGACAAAGAATGTTTATAGTTTTGAGGCACTTTTCAACTGTGCGACAAAAGTTAGTTTGTTATCGAATATTGGGCCTAAACATTCGTGCTACTTTTTAACAGGAATTCAAACTCCAGTAAGAGTAATGTCTGGGTCCGGATGGATCGCGCGCTTCCTGAAGAACACAACGCAAGTGAACAACTTTTTATGTGCCCAGATTTGTCGCTTAACCGTCGGTCAGGAGTGTTTGGTCTCTGGTGGCGGTCGTGGCCATCTGGACGAGCCGGGTCTGGACACCCACGTCAGAGCTGAGTAGCGCGGTCTCGCACTGGTCCTTCAAACTTATGTTGAGTGCATCCTGCCCTGCCTTACTGATTTGCGGGTCATTTCTCCGGAGAAGGCAAGACCATACCCTGTGATGCAGGTCAGCCCTGTCACCGCATGCCTTGCATTTGTCTGAGTAGAACCCTGGAAGCCACTGGATTGGGGAAACAATCTGCGTGTAGCCGTCGCCACGCTACGTTTGCTCAGTGTCTTGTCTGCGGCTGGGTATTGTGATCTTTCTAGTCTACAGTGGTAAACTATATCTCTGCAGTACAGTAACCTGTCCCTGCCTGACCATCGTATCGAGTAATCATCTGTGTCAAAAGTTTCGACATCGGCTCGGTCAGCGAAACCTGGAGCCGCGTCGTGCACACACTCATTCTCGGTGAGGCCAAAGTGGGCCGGCGCCCATATCAGTTGTATTAAATGCAGAGCATTTCTTAGCCTCACCTGTTCCTGCGTCGGACGGTGTCAACAGTTTCGCGTCCGCGGCAGGTGCGCCTCTCCTTCCCTCCTCTCTCTCAACAACAGCTGGGGCGCGCATGCGTCGTAGTCAGCCCGTTCGCTCCGTCGCGGTCTCGGCCTAAGAGGTGCGTGATAGCAGCGCGGTGGGTCGTGGAAGGGCGCACGCTGCTTGCGCATGCGCGCTCTCCCCCCCCCCCCCCCCTTACTGCTCTCCCTCTACTGCGCGCGGTGTAAATATAGCGGCTAGCGGTCGCTCGTGTTTCAGTCACTGCGTTGCTTCTTCCTTCCTTGGTTGACGCTCGTGCCCACGTTTACTCGTGTCTGCTACTCCAGCATCACGGAAGAAGCGATGGAAGCAACACTGCCTTCAATCAGTACTGACGCCCCAATGCTCTGCATTTACTCGTGTTCCCCTCGCGGGAAGGCGCGGGAATTTTTTTTGCCCCCTCGCTCCATCGTCAAGCCGGATTTTAGAATTTGGGACGCCTCAGATGAGATGGATCCCCTCGCGTAGTTTAGAATGGCTGATTTGGAGTCGCTTACAATAACTTTGGTCTTGGAGGACGCGATCATTGCCAGCGCAATGGCCACATCCTTGCCAACCTCCGGGTCCCTCGTCCCGACCGAGCCGGAGGTGCTGCAATCGCCGTGTCGATTCACTACCGCTAAGGCCATAGCGTCACGGCTGGAATATTCGGCGGCGTCCACGTACATCACGTCCTCGGATTTTGCGTATCTTTTGTGCAGAGCCCTGGCTCTGGCCTGTCGGCGCTCCTGGTTATGTACCGGATGCATGTTCTTAGGGAGTGGCTGGATATGAATGTGTGTCAGTATCTCCGCCTGTATTTCGACTTTCGTGTTTTGCGCACGTCTGTGGTTTATGCTAAGAGATTGGGCATGGAAGCGCGACCACAATGAGACGCTTACACGCACTGTTCTTCGTAATCCAGACCTTCGACTCCTTGGGTGGATCTTGGGTGGTCTTGCTGTTCCTGCGGTCATCCCCAACGGGTCCACAGCCCATGTTGTGACTTCACTAACAGCCCAAAGGACAACATTCAGCGGTCCTGTGGAGCCAGTTTTTAACAACAGCAGGGCGCATGTTGCCCGTGTTTTCGACTGCATCGCCTCCGATCATCAGTGCGCAGCCGCAACTTTATCACTGATGCCTGCGGCGAGTTTCCTAAAGCTCGGGACGGCGCACACCCTGATCAGCGGGGATGGAAGCGCGACCACGATAAGACGCGTACACGCATTCTTCTTCGTAAACGTGGTTAGTGGCCATTATCAACTAAAATGCACTTGTTTTAAGTCAGACGATGTCTTTGTAGTAATGCTTCTATGCCCTGAAGCCTTGTTAGAACCGTTTTGTTCTCTGTTCTTGCTTTTGTGTGGGGATGTTGAGAGCAACCCCGGTCCCAGTGATATACTTCACGAAGTCCTAAAAGCAGTTCAAGTTATGAATGAGCTTTCTATCAGAATGGAAAGTGTCCAAAGCACAATGGCGGATTCTATTGCAGAAATAAAAAACAACAAAGTACGGTTTTCGAGGCGATATCTGACATGAAAATAAGACTGGGGAACGTGGAAGCTCAGGCAGCTATGCTAGAAAAGTGGCAATCCGATCTTAGTGAAGTTCGCGAAAGTGTCAGCCGTATCGAAAAAGACACGCACAGCCTTTGTACACGGCTAGATGATGCAGCAGACGGCTCTCGCCGCGACAACCTAATTTTTCATGGCCTGCCGGATGTTGCCACGGAATCCGCCGAATAATCAGAAGAAAAAAATCTGATCACTGTTCAAAAACCCCTAAAACTAAATATACCACAAGACTGAATATCACGCGCCCACAGAATCGGTCAATTCACATCGGAAAAATGTCGACCAATCATTGTAACATTTTCCACTTCAAAGACGAAGGAACTTTTTCTGTCTAAGCGTGCACTTCTTAAATATAGTGAGGTGGCCATGAACGAACATTTTTGCTTGGCAACCCGAAATGCGAGGAAAAAATTGACTGAACATGGCAAAGAGCTAAAGGTTTCATTTAAACTTCGGCATAATAAACTTGTCATGACCGGGAAATACGAGTACAGTCCAGATAATGGCTCTGTTTATGAAATATGTCCTGATGGTCCAAAATTAAGCGCGGAAGTAACCAATCCCCGAATCCCGAGAACGAGAGGGGTGGCGCTCGCGTTTTCAAAGAACAGTTTCTTTCAATCCTTTACACTAACGTTCGCTGTTTATTCCGTAAAAGAGACGATCTCAGTGCAATAATAATGACTCTAGCGCCGATAAATTCGCTTTAGCGGAGACTTGGTTGACGAGTAAAATATCTAATTAAGAGTTGTTTAGCTGTAAGGATAAGTATTTGATTTATGGCAGTGATCGATGCGATAGAGCTGGTGGTGGTGTGTTGCTAGCTATTAAAGAATATTATGAATGTTTCTGTATTCCCATCTCTTCTGAACTCGAAGCAATATGGTGCTGTGTGAAAGTGAAGTTTAAGAAAATGCTGATAGGTGTTATTTATCGCTCACCCTCAACCGATTCATCATTTAATAATGCTTTGCCCGACTTGTTACACGTTATCACGGTTCGATACCCCGGGTTAAGAATTCTTTGGATGGGTGAGTTTACTTTGCTAACATTGTCTGGTCCGCATCATGTCCGTTTTCTGATCCTTTTTCTTCCGAGTGTAGCAACTTCATCACTGTTTGTTCTGACTTCGGCTTGTCGCAGCTTGTTATCAACCCTACACGTGCTACACACAATTCGTCTTCCCTTCTAGACCTAATACGTCATCACCTGATATCGTTTCAACCATAACGCACTCTCCCGGTTTAAGTGACCACGATGTACTGCGATTTTCGCTTACTTTCTCCCGTTCGGTATCACAAAAAAGGTTTCAAAAAGATTAGAGATTATAGCAAAGCTAACTATTCAGCCATAAACAGTGAACTGGCCGGTTTTCTTGACGTGTTTTTACCTTATTACGAGGAACGTTCAATTGAAGTAAACGAGGTAATTAATCGGCACGTTCCTCGGAGACGCGTATTTTAACAAAAAGGCACCCTGGTTCAACCGAAAGTTTTTACGCCCCTCTAACATAAAGAAGCGGCTTTTCCGGAAGAAAAAGCATTCATGCAATTCCGCACATCGGTTAGACTACAAGGCAGCTGGGGAAGCCTATTCACTTGCCTTAGAAATAGCTAAACCGACCTTTTTTTAAAACCACACTACCGAATATTGTTAAAACAATCCCTAAGCGTTTCTGGGCAATTGGTAAAGGCGAAGAGACTAACAGAATTTTGTTGGCTACACCTTCAGGTGAATTTATTTCTAGCAGCTTATGTTCTGAAGTGCTGAATAACACGTTTGCCCATTCATTCTCGTCTCCCATAAACACCGACTTTCGTCCCGAGCTTGAGCCTAGCAATCATTTTCAAATGAATACAATAGTATTCGCCTATGCTGGCCTTAAAGTAATACTGATAATTTAAAGCTAACTTGGTCTTGCGGAATTGACGGAATTAACAACAAGTTTTTGAAACATACGAGTGCAAATTGTTCCATAATTTTACAATGCTCATTTTCTCAATCCTATAATTCTGATACTCGGCCGAAAGACTGAAAAACGGGAAAAAAGTTCACCTCTTTACAAATCCTGTGCTGCTAATAACCCATCAAATTCCAGACCGATAACTTTCACCTTTGTCCCAAGCAAAATATTAAAACACGTCATTTGTTCACATCTGGTAAAATGTCTGGAGCAAGTTTGTTTTTTTTTGTATTTATCAGCATGGATTCCGAAAAAGATTTTCCTGTGAGACACAGCTCCTAAAACTTACTAATGACTTACATGTTTGCCTCGACTCTGGTTATTCGGTTGATTGTATATTTCTCGATTATGCCAAGGCTTTCGATAAAGTTAACCACTCACTCCTTCTGTACAAAATGAGCGCGCTAAATTTTGACCCCACACTGCTTAATTGGGTACGCCACTTTCTCAGATCACGCGTTCAATTCGCGACTGTAAATGACAATGACTCACCTCTGATTCCAGTTGATTCTGGCGGTCGCCAAGGATGTGTCTTGGGTCCCTTATTGTTTTTGTTTACGTGAATGAGCTGCCTCACAGCATATCCTCTCAAATAGGCCTCTTTGCTGAGGACTGCGTGATATACCTTAACATGTTTCAAATGATGCCGACACCCTATTCATCCAAGGAGACCTCAACAACAATTCCTAGTGGTGTCGCATACGAAAAATGGAACTCAATGCTAACAAGTGTAAATCCATGCGTGTTTCCCATACTAACTTAGAATGTGCAAGCTATTACCTCAACAACAATGGCCTAGAATCAGACAACTCTTACCGTTACCTGGGCGTCCACATTACTAACACTCTTTCATGGAAACCACATGTTGAATACATAGCGGCCAACGCTAATCATACTTTAGGTTACCTCAAAAGAAATTTTTACTTAGCTCCGGTATCATAAAATTACTGCTGTACACCACGTACGTTCGCCCACAGTTAGAATTCGCGTCTGCAATATGAGATCCAGGCCATGCTACACTAACAAACGAAGTCGAAGCCATACAAAACAGTTCAGCTCGTTTCATCTTGGCTATCATCGTACACCTAGCGTAACTGTCATAAAGGCGACTTTACATCTTCCATTGCTTGCCACCCGCTGGAAGCAGTCTCGAATTCTCCTCTTGCACAAAATATTCTTTCACAACCCTTCTTTGCGTTCCCTTTGTATTGAAACTGCGCGAGTCATATCATCTCGACGCGATCATTCACAAAAAGTCAACGTACCTCGCTGTAACACATCAGTGTATCAACACTCGTTTTTTCCCAGAACCAGCAATGAGTGCAATTGTCTACCAGCCACCCTAACAAGCATAGCTGACCCCATACTATTCAAAAATGCATTGTTAAACCTGGTTTAGTTGTTTCATATATCATGCACTTCTCTATTTCTTATTTATTTTCTCTCTTGCTGTCGATTTTTTTAATGTTACATCTGCTTCCTAGTATGCCTTTGTATATATTTTTTGTATCTTGCCCCTCCCCTCTGCAATGTACTTCGATGTACCCTGAGGGTATTATCAATAAATAAATCAATAGTATTTGCCTCCCTGTCTGACTCTTAGAAAGCCGTTCCTTTTGGAAGGTTAGCTGGGCTTCAATGAGCTCACTGAGCGTGTTATGGAGACCAAACGCTTCAAAGCGTTCGTTCGATGCAGTTACAGGTATACAAAGCGTTTGTTAACACGACGCAAAACATTTTAAATGCAGAGCATTTCTTTAACTCACGATGTCACCCGTTCTTGGCGTCCGTAGTAGTCCGCATCTCTCGCACGTGCGCCCTCTCGGCGCGATCGTGGCGTGATAAAGGCGGGTGTCGGCGAGGCTGGAACGCACTCATCGCCGCGCTCTCTCGTCAGCCCCGCTCCTCCTCGCCTACTCTCCGCTCGCATCGCGCGCTCTCTCCGCGGTCGGTTCGCGCCCAACAGGTGGGGGCGCGCGCGTCGCGGGATGAACAACATCTGTGGCATGATCGTGACGTCGGCATCTCGCGCGCGTGGCGCGATCGTGGCGTGATAAAGGCGGGTGTCGGCGAGGCTGGAACGCACTCATCGCCGCGCTCTCTCGTAAGCCCCGCTCCTCCTCGCCTACTCTCCGCTCGCATCGCGCGCTCTCTCCGCGGTCGGTTCGCGCCCAACAGGTGGGGGCGCGCGCGTCGCGGGATGAACAACATCTGTGGCGTGATCGTGACGTCGGCATCGCGCGCGCGTGGCGCGATCGTGGCGTGATAAAGGCGGGTGTCGGCGCGGCTGGAACGCACTCATCGCCGCGCTCTCTCGTCAGCAGTTGCCACAAGTGCAACAACATTAACGTAACGCAAACTACTTAACGTCGTGCGCCCACGGAAATGCTTTGCATTTGATCGTGCCCGCCGCGAGGGGGATGTTTCTTCCATCAGGAAAACAGCTACCGCTGGCGGGAATCGAACCCGCTTCCTCGGGCGCATTTATAGGACATTTCACGCCGTAAATGCTGAAATTTTTTTAAAATGCGGAGCATCTTATAGCGGTGGCCTGTCTCGCGTCGGCGTCGTCGTCGTCGGTGTCCGCACTCACACTGCGCATGCGTAACTCTCCTCTTTCCCTCTCTCCAACAGCTGCGCGTTACTCTCTCCGCTCTCTCTCTCTCTCTACCAGCTGCGTGCGCTTCGCTTGCGTTCGCTTCTACTCACACCACGCATGCTCGGCGCTTGCGCATCTCTCCTCCTTTAGTCTCCTCTCCTTCAAGTGTGAATATAAGCAGCTGTACCGCGCTGCGCGCGTCAGTGCAGCGCTTGCTTCAGTTGACGTCAGTTGACTCCGCTTGACTCCGTTGACTTCAGATGCAGTGTGATGGAAGCAACAGCCCCGTCTGCGAGTGCTGACGCAACCTCATACTAGCATCAGCACTAACGCACGCAGCAACGTTACTTCCAATCAAGACAAAGCTGCGAAGCGAAGGGCACGCGACGCTGAACGTAAACGTTTGAAGCGAGCGGCAGACCCTGAACTACGACAACGAGAAGCCGCTTCGAAACGACAACGTCGGGCAGCAGTACCTGAACTTCGAGCACGTGAAGCAGCGTTGGTTTGTGAACGTCGGGCGGCGGATGCTAAACTACGACAACGTGAAGCAGCGGCGGTACGTGAATGTCAAACAGCGGAACCTGAACTACGACAACGAGAAGCCGCTTCGAAACGACAACGTCGAACAGCAGTACTTGGGCGAGCAGCAGTACTCGCTCCGCATTACCCCATGGTTCCCCTCGGGAAGATGGTGTAATTTTTTCTTGGTTGAGCTTAAAACCAATCTCGTCTGCCCAGCAGGAGAGGTTTTTCACACAAAGCTAGACCTTACGTTCATTAATTTACGTATTGCTTGATTTAAATATACCTTAACATTGTCTACATCAACAGAATATAAAAGTATAGGTGGCCATGCCTTCCGAAAGGAGTTCTTCTTGAGGAGGACGATGGTAAGTTCGCGCTCCTCATTCAATTATTGAAAGCCGCCGGTGGCTCATTTATCGGCGTCGCCTCCACTGGTGGCTGTCACGCGGCGTTCCTTTCATGCAACCGCGGGGACGCGAAGTGTGGGGCCGCCGAGTGAATGTTTTGAGCCATTCCTTTTGTGTGACAAAAGACGGGCGTACAAGCCCGATTATCTCTGTGGGTATGCGGTCGTTCGGTTTTTGAGAATTTGCTAAGCTGGCGTCGGCACTGTTCAGTGATGTATCGTTCGCGTCGAATATGGTCTCCTGGGCATGGAGCGCCTCTTCCCGTGGGACAGACGGCGGGCAGCGGCGCCCCTTAGTCTGGGAGGGGATTAGCCACGACTCCCTCTTTGTCCCGGCGCCCGCAGACGAGTAGCCAAGGCCAGGACGCGGGAAGAGGTTAGCCGCGCGAAGACCGCTCTAAGCCTTCGGCTTGGCTTTTGAGCAGATGCCGCTCATTCAACAAAATGGTGCGTCCACTCCGCGCGGTCAGTGACTTTAGGTTGCACTTTCTGGTCGGTTGCAACAAAGTGCACGGGAAACGTACTATGAGTGCACGAGAGAGAGAGAGTGTTGGGTCACGTGACGGCAGGTGGGGACATGTGTGGGATTGGCTGGTTCTTGTGGCCAATCAATAGTTTAAAAGAATTGTTTTGAAACGGTTTTTGCTCTTGCTTGAACGCACTCTTTTGGGAGGCGGGGTTTTTGGTATAAAAACCGGAGTGTTGGGTTTGGTCTGAGGTCGGTCAAGCGGGACCTAGCTGTATAGATCTCGGCCGAACAGGCTGCTGCTGGCAGAGTGACAATGTAACTGTTATTCTGACTTGATTTAAAGGTGGAGAAATGTAAATAGTGTAAATAAACCTAATATCCAGCAAGGAAGGCAGTCCTCATCCCTCACCCTTTTCAAGCATCGGTCGTCGGTTATCGGAGCGAGTCGAGATCGTCCTCTCGGCTCGCGCATCAAAAGAACATCATTATTTCGTCTTCATCGTTCGCCAAGAAGGTGCACAGGCGAAATATAACTGACGAGGAGGAGAAATACCTTGTTTGAGATGTCTGACTGCCCAAAGGACGGCAGTGGGGGCGGCCCAGTGTAGTGGTTCCTTCTTCGCTGGAGCCCATATGCAGGCCGGGCCACCTGTACTTTGTCCATCAGCTGAAGCTGGGCAGTCTGAGAGGGGCTGGACAGCAACATCTCCCATTGCTGTTGTTGACTGAAATGAGTGCAGCTTAAACTCCACCTTGAGGGACACCGTTTTCTGGCGCGCGTACCCTTGACGATGCGCTAATACCTCATACGGGAAAAGCACCTTCAGACGTGTAACTAGAAAGGGCCCGCAACCCCGAATGACTTCAGGTCACTAAGGATCCCATAACGCCAAGTGGCGTCTCAGGCGTTCGTATGGTCAAAACGCCGTTGCACAAAAGCGTTTACAGGTGAAAGCACTCTTGATGTCTACGATTCTACCCCCGCACGGGGCACCTTGAGTAATCTTGGTGACGGTATTGCCGACAACGCGGACCCCGAGCCCCCAAACATAAGCTTGAACCAACCGTGGCAATGTGTTTTAAGGTGATATATAGAAACCTCAAACGGTGGCCGCCAGAGCCCAGGTCAAGCTCCGGCGGATGGGCTCCCTGTCTTTTGACCAGGCAAGGGAGCTCCAGGACCTCTTCAGCTTTGAGGTTAAGGCTGACGAAGAAAGTACCCCTGTTCCCTGCTTTTTCCTAAGCCATATGTATAATTCAACCATTTCCTCCCAAAACGTGATTCCTTCCTGAAAAGGAGCCGCACCGAAGTCTTCTTTCCTCCCTTCCCTGAATTGACATTTCCAAAACACGACAATTTCTCCCGCTTTTTAATAATGAAATCTCTTCACCAGTGAAAACCCGTCACTGCAGAGTCTGTTTTTCTCATTCACCAGTCAAAACCCGTCACTGCAGAGTCTGTTTTTCTCATCTCAAAGTTTCTTGAGGGCATTGCCGGAAAGGCCTACAAAGCCAACAATCTCCCAACAGAAGAAATCCTGGTCGAAGTTAACATTAGACAGCAATCTACTAACCTCCTCTTACAAACCCGCATGATAGATACAGACATAAAGATAACGCCCCACCACCGGCTGAAGAGATCCCAGGGCGTAATCTCCGATCCTGACCTAACCACGGAAACAGAACCAGATCTTCTCGAGGGCCTTCGATACCAAGGCATGACGGCAGTGAGAAGGATAACTATGCGTCAAAATGACATTGAATAACGCACCAAACACTTGATTTTGACATTTCACCTCTCGACGGTCGCTGAGGCGGTGATTGCAGGTTCCATCAGATGCTCAGTCCGACCTTACATACCAAACCCGTGCCGCTGCTTCAAGTGCCAGCGGTTCGGGCACGGCATAGCCTCTTGCCACGGCAAGATGACCTGTTCTTTATGTGCCGCACAAGACCATTCGACTAAAATCTGCGACTCCACCACCTTCACCTGTGCAAACTGACAGGGATCTCACGCGGCATGGTCACGCAGCTGTGAGAAGTTCCAGCAGGAAAATAAAATAATCACTGTTAAGGTCACAGAGAACATCACCTTCGCAGAGGCGCGAAAGAGGTTCGCCTCTTTCTCTCTGGGGAAGTACGCCGATGCAGCTTGCTGGGGGGGGGGGGCGTTCAGTTTCGGCAGGGACTCCGTACCCAGATTAGGATTTTGGCCCGCCGCCCTGCCACTCCCCCTGAGTTGCTACAGGCAGCCCAACCAGTCACCACACTCCTTGCTGAGCTCACAGCGGTTGTGGTGGCAACCGTTTCCAGCGGGGCCGATGCCACTTCTGCCCTTCCTACCTAAGCCTCCCGCAGACTGGATGCTGCTGCGGATATGGACATGGGGGCCCCTGCATCGGCTCCCACCTTCGCCCCACCGCTTGGGAAAACTGGGGCGCTCTGGACACCAGTGCCGGTGACGGCTCACACAAAGGGCCCCCGGAAATGTGCCAAATCCAGGGGGACCAGTACGTCGGGCCAGGACATCTGATGTGTCGATGGACGTCAGGCCGTTCTTGCCTGCAAGAAACCGCAAGGGGCGCCTCCGACGTCCAAGCCAAGAGAAAGGCCCCAAAAGCTCCCTCCAAGAGTATAAGCTCTGAAAGACACATGAACACCCATACACACAGAATCCAGTATCTCCTAAATCTTCATAATGGGAAGAGAAAATATTATTGAATGGGGCTGTAGAGGCCTCCTTAAAAATCTTGATGATGTCTATGAGATATTGCATTCGAATGAACCAAGCGTAATGTGTCTTCAGGAAACACATTTAAACTCTAGGCACACAAATTTCTTGAAGAGCTACGTGGTATTTATAGAAGACAGGGATGGTGGTGATACGCCTACAGGTGGTGTGGCCATCATTGCTCGGAAATCTTTAGCCTGTCACACTATGCATTTTAACACTGTCCTTGACGTTGTCGCAATTCGCACAATTATATACAACAGGTTAATAACAGTATGCTCCCTCTACATATGTCCTGATCACGTGCTATTGATCTCCGAGTTTGATGCTCTAATAGACCGGTTACCAGAACCATTTCTTTTATTCGGAGACTTCAAAGCTGATAACCCCCTTTAGGGTTCTTCCCGCACGGACGTTCGAGAACGCCTCATTGAGAAGTTTCTAACATCATTGGGAGCATGACTTTTTAACAAAAAACAGCCTACATACCATATTTAGACACAACACATATTCATATCTTGACTTGGTACTCGGTGCTGCAGTTCTCTTTCCGTCACTCGAGTGGCACGTGTGCACACATTCATGTGGTGGCTACCACTTCCCAACCACGTTAACATATATAGGTAAAGGCCCCAACAGTTCATCTTCCCATAGCAAGTTTAACGAAGCCAAAGCTAACTGGAGTACTTTCTCAGATACATGTTATCTACGGCACACAGCCATAGCACACTTACGCGTAGAAGAAGCCGCCCAACTCCTCACTGCGCACACCCTCGCGGCTGCCTGAAGGTCCATTCCCCATGTGTGCGGTGCGCCGCGCGACCCAAGGAGCCCCTGGTGGAAGGAGAACTGCAGGCCAGCACGAGAGGCCCAAAACAAGGCGTGGGGTGTATTTCGCCAGTAACCGACGTTCGACACCCTCATATCTTTTAAACGGCAAAAACGTTTGGGAAGCGTGTGCGCAGTGAGGCAAAAAGGGAGAGTTAGCGCACCTTCCTCTCATCCATAAATTCATACACTAACACTCACCAAATCTGGACACATACGAAAACTCAAAGGACAACACACAGCCTGCCTCTGGTTAATGTAACAGAGCACACACACAAAGATCATCCTAACACACTTGTACAACACTTCCAACACGTGTCCAGTTCAGCATACCACACAAACAATTTTATGAAACACAAAATGTCTCGCGAAAACTATTCCCTGCGTGAAAGCAACAATTAGCACATTTCGTACAATTATCCATTTTCAAGTCATGAGGTGAAGGTTGCCCTGACCACATGTAAACCTTCAGCTCCAGGTGCAGATGAGATTACAAATACCATGATACACCACCTACACCGAGGCACTCTTGAAACACTCCAACACCAATACAATAAAATATAGCTTTCAGGGCACATTCCACGCTCTTGGAGGGAGGCCATAGTAGTGGCTTTCCTAAAAGAAGGGAAGGACCCTTGCTCTCCTCCCAGTTATCGCCCCATTGCCCTAACGAGGTGCCCATGGAAGTTCTTCTAGAAGATGATAAACAGGAGACTCGTGTACTTCTTAGAGTACAAGGGTCTTTTCGAGAGCTGACAAGCAGGCATCAGGGCGGGGCGATGTACTACAAATAACTTGTTGCAATACAGGCATATAAAAGAAGGCTTCCTCCACAAGCAGTACTGTATGACAGTATTCTTTGATCTCAAAAAAGCGTATGATACTGCTTGGCGGTATGGTATTCTCAGCGATTTGACGTCCTTTGGCATGTCGGGTAACAGGCTAAAAACGCTTGCCAGCTACATGTCTGAAAGAACCTTTCGTGTGAGAATTGGAGGTGCACTCTGTGAGGTTCATGTTCAGGAAAATGGCGTTGCACTCATTGCTTGTAAATGAGCTGCACTCATTTTCTTGTAAAAGTGAATTCACTCAGAAAGAAATGGCACCATCAATTTCCCGCTCAATTTATGTACACGGCTTACAATTATCCTTTAAGTCTCTTCACCTGTCTTTTTGCGAGCGCCAAGTCCCGCTTAGTGTTAACAAGGTAGCTGTCTGGGCAAATAGTAACGGTAATAAATTTAATCCAGGAAAGTGTAGTTGTGTTTTGTTTTCAAAAAGGCGTAGCATTCGGCCGGATCCAGACATCAAACTAATGGTGTCTTTATTCCTGTCAGAAATGAACACAAGTTTTTAGGTGTAGTCCTTGACGAAAAGCTCACATTCGTGCCACGTTTAAAACAACTTAAACAAAAATGTTAAACGCTATGACGATATTCAAGGTTCTCTCCCACACTTCACATGGTCCTCACAAACAACATATTTTCCATGCTTTCACTAGCCGGATGGGTTCACGATTTGCCTTTGGAAGGGTTGTTTTCGAGTCTGCAAATAAAACATCACTAAAAGTGCTTGACCTAGTGCTTCATCTCGTACTTCGCCTGGCATGTGGTGCCTTCCTCACTGGCCCGGTCGAAAGCCTCTTTGTGGAGTGTAATAAATGGAACCTACAGCGTCGGTGAGCATACACAGATCTCGTTTATGCTTTTAAAATTTCATCCATGCCTCACTGTTATTTAAATAAGTTTTTATGATAGATCCATGGCTGAACTCCGGCTAAATCGACCATTGTTCTCTGCACCCATCTCTTACAGAGCTAGAGAGGAAGCGTCCGACCTCCATGTCTTTATTTTAAGATACCATTCAAACTTCTGTAACCGATTTTATAGCACCATGGCATCTCCGCCCTGTATCATGCGACGCATCTTTGGCATCTAATAGAATACAACCGAGCTCCGAGATGAGCAATTCTGCAGCACCTATTGTATTTGCAGCAGAAGTATCAGCGTTCTGAATTTTACACGAACGCCTTTAAAACTGCCACCTCTGTGTGCTGGGCTGCGCATGGACCCGGCATTAATGTCACTAACACTCTGAATAATAATACTAGTATCTTTACGGCAGAGGCTTATGGTGTACTTGTTGTTAATCATATATTTCAAAGCCGCATCCCACAATCCATTATTCTTACAGATTCTCTCAGTGTTGTGCGGGCATTGTCATCAACAAAGCCTTCGAAACACCACGTTGTCGATCTGATATTCAAGGGTATTATGTCGGTGTATGTCCACAAATTTGCACTGGTCCTTTGATTGGTCTCTGGCCACTGTGGCCACGGTGGCCAGTCTGGCCACATAGCCGGGAACGAAGCCCCGGATCAAATGGGTGCTGCTGCTACACTCTTGAATACAGTGGACATAACCACGTTTCCACACACGAAATCGAAGCCACACATCAGACAACAATTTTACAAAACATGGCAAACACACTGTAGTGAAGAAAGAGACTACGAATTACACGCAATAAAACCGCTCTTGTAACCATACACCACCGACACACGCAATAGATACACAGATGTGGCCTTGGTTAGATTACGGATGGTGCACACACTTGCAAGGAACTCGCACCTGCTTACTGAATCTCCAAGCACTCTGTGCAGCAGCTGCGGCGAGGCCCTATCCGTGATCCACACTCTCATTTAATGCAAGGAACTTGACACAACGTGACGCAAACACTTCCCACAACAATACACCCGACATATTCTACCACACCCGTCATTTTGTTATGAGGCGAGCCTATGTTTTCAATCAAACGTGTTTTTGAGTTTCTCACCGACGTAAAATTTTCACATCTCATCTCCTATCGTGCATCCCGACAACCTGGCCCTTTATAGCAGTAATCTTCATGACGTTGTGGTTTACTTTGTTTATTTTTACTGAAATGTTCTACTTTTCCTCTCATGTCGGTTTCATAAAATCACATTGTTTGGCTCTCCTTGCCCTTGGTTGGCATTGTACCATTAAAATCCAAACATCATCATCGTATACGACTCAACGGGCGAGAAGTCGGTCGTTCGTAGATCGCCCTGCCTTGAAGCCAGTATGGGATCTTTCGAGTAGACCGTTGTCTTAAAGGAGTTGTGACCCCAATGTTCGGCGTTAATATTATTGCACGGTTCGCTTACTTTACTCAACAGAATACCCTGGCTGAAATATGAGCGGCGTGCGACGAGAAGAACTTAATCTAATTGGATCTCATTTATCGCACCGACGAAACAGCACGCGGAGCGGAACTGTACAAGTGAACATCAGCGTGACATCATCCTGTGGTAGCCAAAAGAAGTGACGTGGCCAGTGCTCGCCAAAAACTTGTGACGTCACTTTGCGCGGGCTGCCCCGCGAGTGCGAGCGGGTCCCGGTGCATTCACAAACGGGTGCATAATCGCCGCCTCCCCGCACGGGGCACCTTGAGCAATCATGGTGACGGTACTGGCGATACCGCGGACCCCGAGCCCCCAGACATAAGCTGGATCCAACCGTGGCAATGTGTTTATAGGTGGAGGGTTAGAAGCCGTGAACGGTGGCCGTCCGAGCCCAGGTCAAGCTCCGGCGGATGGGCTCGCTGTCTGTTCACCAGGCAGGGAGCTCCGGGACCTCTTTGGCTACCAGGGTAAGGTCAAAGGAGAAAGTACCCCCGTCTCCCTGCTTTCCAATGTGTCATATGGCATTTTCCAAACCCCCCCCCAAACGTGATCGGCCCCCGAAAAGGGGCCGCACCGAAGTTTCGTACCCACCTCTTTCAACAACTGTCTTGTCAACAACCGCGAATAACTATGCTCGCTTTCTTGTGATTGAGTCTGCTGACTCAGCACGACCTGTCGCTTCTATGTCCGTATTCTTGATCTCTAAATTTCTGCAAAGCACCATAGGTGGCAAATATCAAGCTAAAAAGCTCAGGACCGGAGAAATCCTGGTAGAAGTCAATGTTGAACAACAAGCCCGCACTCTTCTTGCACAAACCCGCATCCATGATCTCGACATCAGGCTCACGCCACACAGGAGCCTGAACAGCTCTCAGGGTGTGATTTCTGAGACAGATCTCCTGACGGAAACAGATGCCGACCTTCTCGAAGGTTTAAAGGATCAGGGCGTCACAGCTGTGCGGCGCATCACGATGCGCAGGGACGACAAGATAATCCCCACCAAACACATCATCCTGACCTTTGACCGCTCGGCACTTCCACAATATATAAATGCAGGCTTCATCCGATGCTCCATTCGACCTTACATTCCGAACCCGCGCCGCTGCTTCAAGTGCCAGCGGTTCGGGCACAGTACAAACTCTTGCCGTGGCCGAATGACTTGTGCAAAATGCGCCGCGTACGATCACCCCAGTGACAACTGCCCATCCGACACCCTCACGTGTGTGAACTGCGGGGGGCCGCATGCAGCGTACTCCCGCAAATGTGAAAAATTTCACACAGAGAAAAAGATCATCAACATCAAGATAACTGAGAACACCACTTTCCCAGAGGCGCGAAAGAGGTTCGCCTCTTTCCCCCTGGGGAGGTACGCCGACGCGGCTCGCCGGGGGGCGGAGCGGCGTCTGGTGTCTACAGGGACCCAGTTCAGCGAGTCTGACCTGGTCCCTCCCCCGCCCCCCCCTGGGGTGCCTCAGGCAGCCCAATCTGTCGCCACGCCGCTTGCTGAGGCAGCAGCGGTTGTGGTGACAGCCTCTTCTGTAGGAACCGGTGCCGCTCCCGCCTCCGCCTCCCCGTCCTCCAGTGCGTTGGAGGCTACCGAGGTGATGGACACCACGGGCCCCGCATCGGCTCCCACCGCCACCACACCGCCTGTGCCACTTTTGGCGTCCCCGACGCCCGCGGCGGTGGCGGCTCAAACGAAGGGCTCCCGAATGGGGGCCAAGTCCGGGGGGCCCGGTCCGTCGGGTATCCCTCGGACATCCGACGATGAGATGGATGTCGGGCCGTTCCTGCCTGCAACGCAGCGCAAGGAGCGGCCTCCGACGCCCAAGCCAGCAGCAGAAAGGCCCAAAAAGCCAAATCCTAGAGTAACAGCCCCGAAAGACACATGAACACAAATACACGCAGACTTCAGTAGCTTCTAAATCTCCATAATGGGAAGAGAAAATATTAGTCAATGGAACTGTAGAGGCCTCATTAAAAATCTTGATGATGTCCATGAGATATTGCATTCGAACCAGCCAAGTGTGATGTGTCTTCAGGAGACGCATTTGAATCCCAATCACACAAATTTCTTAAATAGGTACATGGTATTCAGAAAGGATAGGGTTGGCTGCACACACTCTTCGGGCGGTGTAGCCATAATAGCCCGGAAATCCCTAGCATGCCACCCTATCACTCTCAACACCGTCCTTGAGGCTGTAGCAATACGCACAATAATTTTTAATAGGTTGGTAACGGTATGCTCAATTTACATTCGTCCTGATTATGCACTTTCCAGCTCTGACTTCGAGGCGCTGGTCGACCAGCTGCCTGAACCGTACATCCTAACAGGCGACCTTAAAGGCCCAACCACATGCAGCGTATTTTCGGCGTCGCGCCAGCGTCAGCGTCGTTCGGCGTCGACGAGCGTCAGCGCGCGCGCCAAAATGCATGGCGACGCGGGCTGACGCTCCGGCGACGCCGATATCTACGCTCGGCAGATCTCGGCGCGAGCGCCGGAAGCGGCGCTGGTGCCAGTTTCCGGTTGTGCCAGTCCGTCTCGCAGTTTTAATGGTGGCCGACATGCCGAAAATCAACGCTGAGGCACTAATAAGTGCAGTCGCTGCCCGCCCCGCTCTATGGCAGGCTAAACATAGAGACAACAAAAACAAACACCGCAAACAGGCGTTGTGGGACGAAGTGGCATGGCGAAGTGGCAGCAGCCGTGGCGCCCGTGGCGAATATGGCGGCACACTGTTGCTCGAACGAAAGGCTTTCGTCGGCTTGATTCAGCCGGCAGTTTTTCTTCAGCATTTAAACAACGCAGTTGGATGCGGTTTAGCAACGTTAAAGTCACTTCAGTGCATTTATAAACAAAAATAAACGTTTACTTTAAAGCTTAATTACAAAAAAACTCTGCACAACTTGTTTATGTTGGCACAGAGCTAGGCAAGCAAGTCTGGCAACACACACAGACGCAGCGTCGAGCGCGCACGCCGGCGCGTGATTTCGCCGGTCCCATTCGGTTACTCGCCCTCTCCTGCGGGCGCGCACGTTGACGCCGAATGACGCTGACGCTCGCGCGACGCCGAAAATACGTTGCATGTGGTTGGGCCTTAATGCACACAACTCTCCTTGGGGCTCCTCCAGAACGGATGCCCGAGGTCGCCTGATAGAGAAATTTCTTACATCTTCAGGAGCATGCCTTTTCAACAAAAAGCAGCCTACATACCATAACTTAGGACATAATACATACTCACATCTCGACTTGGCTATTGGTTCCGCAGTTCTCTTTCCATGTCTTGAGTGGGGTGTGGGCACAGACCCATATGGTAGTGACCATTTCCCCACTTCCCTAACATATATAGGTAAAGGCCCATGCAGTCCATCTTCCCATTACAGGTTTAATGAATCAAAAGCAAACTGGAGTATATTCACAGAAACATCTAAACTACACCACACAACCATAGAACACCTACACGTAGAGGAAGCATCCCAACTCATCACGGCACACATCCGCGACGCTGCCGAAAAATCCATTCCCCACGCCTCCAGCGCTCCGCGCAACCAAACGAGGCCGTGGTGGAATGAGGACTGTAGGCGGGCGCGAGAGGCCCAGAACAAGGCGTGGGGTGTCCTTCGCCGGTACCCCACATCAGATAATCTCATTTCGTTTAAACGGGCCAAGGCTTTTGGGAAGCGAGTGCGCCGTGAGGCGAAAAGGGAGAGTTGGCGCACCTTCCTAACTTCCATCAACTCCTACACTGACATGCGAAAAGTATGCACACGAATACATAAACTTAAAGGACAACAGACACACAGCCTGCCCCTGGTTAGTACAACAGGGGACACACTGGAAGACCAGGCTGACGCGCTCGCACAACACTTCCAACATGTGTCCAGTTCAGCGCACTACACCAACACTTTCATAAAACACAAAACATCCTGTGAGAAGAAGTCCTTACGAGACAGTAATAAGTCGACCTCATCTTATAACACCCCCTTCTCACTGCATGAGCTGAAGATCGCACTTAGTACTTGTAAACCTTCAGCTCCAGGTGCAGACAACATTACATACACTATGATTCAACACTTGCACACAGACACACTTGAAACCCTCCTTCACCTCTACAGCAAAATATTTCTTTCGGGGCACCTCCCAGGGTCATGGAGGGAGGCCATTGTAGTGGCCTTTCTGAAAGAAGGGAAGGACCCTTCCTCTCCCGCAAGTTATCGTCCCATCGCCCTCACAAGCTGCCTGTGTAAGCTGTTCGAGAAGATGATCAATAGGAGACTCATGTACTTCTTAGAGTACAATGGTCTTCTCGACAGCTGCCAGGCTGGCTTCAGGGCTGGGAGATCCACCAATGATCAACTGGTTGCATTGGAAACATATATAAAAGATGCCTTCATTCATAAGCAGTATTGTATAACAGTCTTCTTCGATATGGAGAAGGCCTATGACACGGCCTGGCGGTATGGCATCTTGTGTGACCTCAAGTCGTTTGGTGTTTCCGGCAACATGCTGAACACGCTCAGTAGCTACATGTCGGAAAGGACCTTTCGAGTGAGGGTTGGCAGTGCCCTTTCGAATGTATACGTGCAGGAAAATGGCGTCCCTCAAGGCGGTGTCTTGAGCTGCACACTGTTTATTGTTAAGATGAACTCACTTCGGAAGGCACTGCCACCAACCATTTCCTGTTCTATATATGTAGATGACATTCAAATATCTTTTAGGTCCTGTAACTTTTCAGTTTGTGAACGCCAAGTCCAGCTTGGGGTGAACCAACTTGCTGGCTGGGCGGACACAAACGGTTTTAAACTGAACCCTGGAAAGAGTACTTGTGTTGTGTTCTCCCGCAAGCGCGGGATTAAGGCAGACCCGGAGATCACCCTTCATCGCGCTTCTATCCCTGTAAAAAAGGAGCACAAGTTTTTAGGTGTCATATTTGATGAAAAACTCACGTTCATTTCACAAATCAAACAACTTAAACATAAATGCCTGAAAACACTAAACATTCTCAAAGTCCTCTCCCACCAGTCCTATGGTGCAGACAAAGAACTCCTTCTTCGCGTTTTTACCGCCTTAGTCGGGTCTCGGCTAGACTACGGTAGTGTTGTGTATGGGTCGGCATCAAAAACAGCACTAAAAATGCTTGACCCAGTTCTCCATTTGGGCCTGCGCCTTGCGTGTGGTGCTTTCCGCACTAGCCCGGCCCAGAGTCTGTACGCTGAAAGTAACAAATGGTGCCTGGAACATCAACGAATGTACATAGATTTATTATATGCTTTTAAGGTCTCATCATTCAATAACCATCCTTTTAAACCTGTCCTCAACGATACATCTACAACCCAGCTATTCTCAAATCGTCCATCTGTTCCTTTGCCCTACTCTCTGAGGGTGAGAGAGGAAGCTTCAGGTCTTTCCGTTGGGTTTTTAAATGTCTGTACATCTTCATCATTTTCTGACGTTATACCACCATGGCAACTGCAGCCTGTTTGTTGTGATGTTTCATATATGAAAATAGATAAAAACAGGGTTCCGAGAGCTGCGATTCTGCAGCATTTCTTGTCGCTTCAGGATAAATATAAATGTGCCGAATTCTATAGCGATGCCTCGAAAACTTCAATTACAGTGTCGTGCGCCGCTCATGGCCCCAACTTTATTGCTTGCAGAACCATGAGTGTACACACCACTATTTTCTCTGCAGAAGCATATGGCATTTTACTCATCGTTCAGCACATTCTTAAAAAACGAATTCCTAAGTCCGTCATCTTCACAGACTCTTTGAGCGTTGTACGTGCATTGTCTTCACACAGACCCAAGAAAAACCACATTGTCAATCTTGTCTTTAATTTCATAATGTCTATATATGCAAATAATTTTCAACTAATCCTGTGCTGGGTTCCAGGCCATGCTGGAATCGCGGGGAATGAGACCGCAGATGAAATGGCCGCCACTGCTGCACTTGCAAACACAGTGGACATAACAACAATACCCTACACTGACCTCAAGCCACACATCCGACAACACCTTCACAAAACATGGCAAGCCGACTGGAATACACAGACAGACAACAAGTTACACATAGTAAAGCCACACTTAGGACAATACACTAGTGACTCACACAACAGATTCATCGAAGTTGCCCTAGGTAGATTACGGATAGGCCACACACACGCGACACACTCCCATCTGCTCACCGGATCTCCAAGACCCCTGTGTAGCAGGTGTGGGGAGGGCCTATCCGTACTTCACATCCTCATTACATGCAAAGCACTCCAGACAACAAGACGCAAGCACTTCCCTCAACTCTACAGACAACACATTCCACTACACCCAGCACTCTTTCTAGCGGATGATCCCGTGATTCCTGTGCAACGCACTTTTAAGTTTCTCAGTGACATCAAGTTTTTACATCTCATTTCCTATCACGCGTAGTTTTTTAAAGCTTTATTTCATGCCACGCACCATCACAACCTGGCCCTTTACACCAGCCATCCTCACTGTCTTTTATTGATTTTACTTTTGTTCTTGCTTACTGATATCAGTGTCTAAGTTCTCACCTCTCATATTTAACCACTGTTTTGGCGCTCTTTGCCCTAGTTGGCCTTGCGCCATTAACATCCAACCATCATCATCATCATAATCGCCGCCTAGAAAGATGATGATGATGGTTTGAGTTTAATGGCGCACGGCCGACATAGGCAAAAAGCGCCAAACAAAAAGTGATTTGATGAGGAAGGAACGCGAATAAAATCAGTTAAAGGCTTTGAGCACGGCTGGTGTAAAGGGTCAGGGTGAAGCACAAGAGTCGTTATAAGATACATAAGGTGGCTGGTGCATAGAACCAGAGGTAACACTATGGGTGGTATGAGATGAGTTGAAAGAAGGGAACTTCTTATAGGAACTTAAAGGTGCGCTGAATAGAAAACATGGCATCGCTTCCTGAGAAATATGATGGCTGTGGTGGAATATGCCATGTGTGTAGTTGTGGGAAGTGTTTTCGTCGTGTAATGTCGAGTGCCTTACATTGTATGAGTATGTGGATCACGGATAGGGCCTCGCCGCAGCGGCTGTACAGAGTGCTTGGAGATTCAGTAAGAAGGTGGCGGTCCGTTGCAAGCGTGTGCACCATGCGTAATCTGACCAAGGCTACATCTGTGTAATCTATTGCGTGTGTCGGTGGTGTATGGTCCCTAGTGTGGTTATATTACGTGTAACGTGTTTGTTTGTTCACTTGAATGCGTTTGCATGTTTTGCGAAGTTCGTGTCTGATGTGTGGTTTCACGTCGGTGTAGGGTAATGTGGCTCTGGCTACTGTGTTCACGCGCACAGCAACAGCAGCCATTTGATCCGCTGCTTCGTTCCCGGCTGTACCGCAGTGGCTACAGACCCAGTAAAGGACCAGTTCAAATTTGTGGACATACACAGGCATAATACCCTTGACTATCGGATTGACAACATGTGTTTTGGAAGACTTTGTTAACGACAATGCGCGCACAACACTGAGGGAATCTGTAGAGATGATGGATTGTGGGATGTGGTTTTGAAGTATATGATTAACATCAAGAAGTACACAGCAAGCCTCTGCCGTAAAGATACTAGTAATAATATTGAGCGTTCTAGTGACATTAGCCCGGGCCCATGCGCCGCGCAGTACACAGAGGGGGCAGTTTTAGAGGCGTCCGTATAAAATAAAGAACATTGGTGCTTCTGCAGCAAATACAAGAAGTGCTGTAGAATTGAACATGTGGAGCTCGATTTTTATCTACATGTGTGAAAGATGTGTCGCATGATAATGGGCGGAGATGCTATGGTGCTATAAAATCAGTCACAGAAGTTTGGATGGTGTCTAAAAAGGAGAGAGAAAGCTCTAACGCTTCCTCTCTAATAAAGTAAGAGAAGGGCGCAGATAACGATGGTTGATTTAAAAGGAGTTCAGTCATGGGCCTATCATAAAAAACCTTTTTAAAAGGATGGTTAGGCATGGATGAAATTTGAAAAGCATAAAGGAGATCTGTGTATGCTCGCATACGTTGTAGGTTCCATTTGTTGCGCTCGACATAGAGGCTTTCCACTCGACTAGTCCAGAAGGCGCCACACGCAAGGCGGAGCCCCAGTTGGAACACTCGGTCCAGCATTCCGAGGGATGTTTTAATGGCTGATCCACAGACAACGCTATCATAGTCCAATTGTGAACCTGTTAGGCTGGTAAAAACACGTACAAAAAGTTCTTTGTCAGCACCAAAAGAAACGTGCGAGAGAACCTTCAGGATATCACTGTTTTTAAGCAGTTTTGCTTCAGTTGTTTTATGTCTGGAATAAATGTGAGCTTTTCGTCAAAAGATTATGCCTAAAAACTTCTGTTCCTTTTTGAATGGAATAGAGACACCCAAGAGTTGAATGCCTGATCCGGCCGAATGCCACGCCTCTTGGAAAACAAAACGCAAGTGCACTTTTCTGCAATCAATTTAAACCGTTGCTACCTGCCCAACGGGCTAGCTTGTTCACACCAAGCTGGACTTGGCGCTCGCAGGTAGACAGGTTACACGATTTGAAGGAGAGTTGAACGTCGTCTACATAGATTGAACAGAAAATCGATGGTGGCAGTGCCTTCCGAAGAGAATTCATTTTTACAATAAACAATGTGCCACTCAAAACTCCACCTTGAGTCCCGCCGTTTTCCTGCAACTGAACCCTAGAGAGGGCAGTTCCAACTCGCACGCGAAGCGTTCTTTCAGACAAGTAACTGGCAAGCGTGTTCATTGCAGTTCCAACTCGCACGCGCAACGTTCTTTCAGACAAGTAACTGGCAAGCCTGTTCATCATGTTACCCGACATGCCAAAAGACTTGAAATCGCTGATGATGTCATACCGCCAAGCAGTATCGTACGCCTTTTCGATATCAAAGAATACTGTCATACAGTACTGCTTGTGCAGGAAAGCATCTTTCTTATATGAAACTAACGGAACGAGTTGATCGTTGGTAGATCGCCCCGTCCTAAAGCCTGGCAGCTTTCGAGAAGACCGTTGTACTCAAAAAGTACACGAGTCTCCTGTTTGTCATCTTCTTGAAGAGCTTACACGGGCAGCTTGTCAGGGCAATGAGACAATAACTGGCGGGAGAAGAAGGGTTTTTCCCTTCCTTTAAGAAAGCCACTACTGTGGCCTCCCTCCAAGGGCGTGAAAAGTGCCCCGAAAGCCATATAGTCACGAAGCCAAGGACGACACAGTTATCTTGAAGGAGAAAAACGTTTATTGGAGCGAACTTGTGCTCCCCTAAAAACTCAAATGAATACAGAGGCGGCGAAGCAGCGGTCGACAAAGGTACTTGCACAGGCGAGTATCATCGAATTGGATGCCGCGGAGTCTGCTCTGCAGGCTTTTATCTTTCGGCGCTAGTGTTTCTGGAATCGTCAATTCATATCTGGAGCATTGTATATCACAGAAAAATATTCTGGGCTAGGGAAGTTAGGGCGAACCAGTCTGCTTATCTGAATTTGAAAGCCCGTGCGGCATAAAAGTAAACAATATAAGACGCGCTTCATTTGGAACACAGATACTCATACATGGTTCTTAGCATTACGCCCCTCTAAGAGTGCATCGACCCTATGCTAAAATAAAATGCAGCCTGAACGAACAACAAAAAAAGTCTGTAATCATGCATAGTAAGGTTTTAAGCGAATCACGTGGACGACTTCGGGCCGCGTGCGTCGTCGTGATGCTCCGGAATCACCATCGAGGATCACCTCGTAAGTAAGTTGGCTGACACGTCGTAAAATCTGGTAGGGTCTGAAATACCGTCGCAGAAGCTTATCCCTTAGTCCGCGTCGAAGGATGGGAGTCCAAACGCACACACGATCCCCAGGATGGTACTCGGCGACTCGGTGTCGGAGGTTGTAGCGCCCAGCATCCAGCAGCTGTTTGTCCGTTGTACGAACTCGTGCCAGCTGGCGGGTCTCCTCCGCACGCTGAAGGTATCCTTGGACGTCGGCGTTGAGGTCTTTGTCTCCTACGTGCTTGATGCATGGCGTCGAGCATCGTAGTCGGCCGTCTTACGCAGAGAAGCTCAAACGGCGTCAACTACGTAGTTTCCTGGATAGCCGAGTTGTACGCAAAGGTGACATACGATAGCACTTCGTCACAAGCCTTACGTTCAACGTCGACGTACATTGACAGCATATCCGTGATTGTCTTGTTCAGACGTTCCGTAAGTGTGTTCCTGTGGAGGTGGTATACCGTCGTTGTTCGGTGATCCGTGTTGCTGTCGCATAATATCCCTTGCATCAGCTCCGCAGTAAAGGCCGTTACACTGTCCGTGAATTCGACTTCCGGGGCTCCATGTCGCAGCACATCTTGGCTGATGAAGAACTTTGCGACTTCTTGTGCAGTCTCCCTCGGAAGAGCGGCGGCCTCTCCGTAGCCCGTCATGTAGGTTGTCGCTACCACAATCCGCTTGTTTTCGGATCGGGATGTAGGGAACGGGCACAGAAGGTCCATTCCAATATGTTGGAAGGGCCTAGATTGGACGCCGATCGGCTTCAGAAGTCCAGCGGGTGTCTTCGGGGGCGTGTTTCGTCGCTGGCAGTCACGGCAGCTCCGGACGTAGTGGGTGACGTCGGATGCAAGGCGAGGCCAGTAGTACTTCATCTTGATTTATCTTCTTGTTACGGGGCTGAAATTCTTCTTCACAAAGACGGGGTTCTTCAGGTTGAATGCAGGTAAGTTGCGTTTGAAGGCCCTGGGCACGGCAACGTTGCATCCTTGGAGGTAGTCGACCAAGATGCGTAGATCGGGGTCGGTACGCTTCTGTGCGGCCAGGTCGCTCTCAGTCACGACTCCGAAGAACGCGCTGTCTTAATCGGAGTGTTTTGGTGGTGGGTCGACGGAGGCACGGGACGGGCAGTCGGCGTCGGAGTGTTTCCTCCCGGATTTATAGACTACTCTAACGTCGATTTGTTGCAGGCGCAAGCTCCACCTACCAAAACGGCCAGAGGCGTCCTTCAAACTGGCGAGCCAACACAGCGCATGGTGGTCTGTCACAACCTTGAATGGTCTTCCATACACGTATGGGAGAAATTTTGAATTGGCCCATATAATCGCGAGGCACTCTTTCTCACAGGCTGCGTAGTTTCTTTCTTCCTTGGAGAGACCACGGCTGGCATAGGCGATTACTTTCTCGCACCCGCTTTGCTTTTGTACGAGGACGGCACCCAAGCCTATATCACCGGCGTCCGTGGGCATTTCCGTTTCGGCGTTTTCGTCGAAATGCGCTAGCGCAGGCGGGCTTTGCAGGGATTGTTGCAGCTCGCAGGAGGCTGTTTCTTGGGTATTTTTCCAGTTGAAAGGGGTGCTATCTTTCGTCAAGCGGGTGAGTGGCTCTGCATTGCGGGCGAAGTTTATGACGAAGCGGTTGAAGTACGCGCATAGTCGGAGAAATCTCCCCACGCCCTTGTTATCTTTTGGTCTTGGGAAATTCGCTATGGGGGAAGTTTTCGCCGGATCATGCCGGACGCCCGCAGCGTTAACGACATGGCCCAAAAACTTGACTTCCTCGTACGCGAAGCGGCACTTTTCATGCTTCAGCGTTAACACCGACGTACGGATGGCCTTGAGTACAGACTGCAACCTTCAAAGGTTTTTGTCGAAAGTCCGGGAGAATACCACAACATCGTCGAGGTATACGAGGCAGGTGTGCCACTTCAGGCGAACTAGCACCGTTTCCATGACCTGTTGCAACGTTGCTGGCGCCGTGCACAACCCTAATGGCATCACCTTGAACTCGTATAGGCCGTCCGGCGTTATAAATGCAGTCTTCTTTCGGTCTCTCTCGTCCACTTCAATTTGCCAGTAGCCGGTCTTCAGATCCATC
Source organism: Haemaphysalis longicornis (assembly GCF_048455015.1). Classification (NCBI taxonomy): domain Eukaryota; kingdom Metazoa; phylum Arthropoda; class Arachnida; order Ixodida; family Ixodidae; genus Haemaphysalis; species Haemaphysalis longicornis. The sequence continues at coordinate 28,645,646 of NW_027526204.1, read as the reverse complement.
GATGAGAAGTACTTCGCGTGGCAGAGGTGGTCGAGATCATTGTCGAATCGGGGGAGGGGCTGCACGTCCGTTTTGTTGATTTTGTTCAGTCGCCGGTAGTCAACGCAAAACCTTAATGTGCCGTCTTTTTTCTTCACGAGTATGACAGGGGCATCCCAGGGGCTTTTTGACGGCTGTATAATGTCATCGCTCAGCATGTCGTCGACTTGAGTCCTGATGGCTTGCCGCTCGTATGAAGAGAAGCGGTACGGTGACTGTCGGGTAGGTCGGGCTCCATCTTCGCTTATTATTCGGTGCTTCGCCAGAGGTGTCTGACGTAGTTTTGAGTTCGAGAAAAAAACACTCTCTGTAGCGTTGCAGCAAATCCAATAACTTCTTCCGTTCTTCTTGCGGTAACGCCGGATGCACGTCGAAAGGATTCGGAAGCTTGAAGGTCTCCTCGGGTGCGCGTTGAAAGTCGGCAACCGCGATCTCGTCACCTGCTTCTTGCGTTTCTTCGAGTTATGCAATTGCAGCGCCACTGTTTAAATGCTAGTATTCCTCGCTGAAATTAGTGACCAAAACTTGGGATTGGCGCAGCGTAAAGCGCGCAATTCCTCTTGCAAGGGAGACACCGCAGTTGAGGAGGAACCTTTGGTCACTCTCCACGATAGCGTCGACGTCAGGAACAGCATTTTCACAGTAGATGGTGATCATCAAGCTTGCGCGGGGTGGCAGTGTGACATGATCAGCGGCGATCCTTAAAGCAGCATGGTGTTCAGGGTTCGGTTCTGGCATCATGGAGCGATAGGAAGACAAAATTATGACTTGGTCTGCAGATCAATTATTGCACCGTTGTCCGTCAAAAAGTCCATTCCAAAAATTACGTCGCGGAAGCAGTTAGGCAAAATGACGAACGTCGCAGGGTACGTTGTGCCGTCTATGGTGACGGGCGATGTGCACGTTCCACTTGGCGTCACGATGTGGCCTCCTTCTGTGCGAAAGTGCGGACCGTCCCATCTGGTCATAACTTTCTTCAGCTTAGACGCAAACCGTCCGCTTATGACCCAGTAGTCGGCGGCCGTGTCTATGAGGGCGACTACTTCAAAGCTGTCGATGGACAGCTGAAAGTTAGATGCTGCCTTCTCCGAGTTCCGGTTGCGTCGTGGGCGTCGTATCCCGGCTTCTGCGTGTTGACGGTCGGGCACTGTGCGTCATGGTCTTCGTTGTATTCTCATCGGCAGGTTCGGTCATGTCGGGCACACGTCGCCCCGTTTTGCTGTCGTCGTGGTCGGGAGTCACGTCAGGGTAAGATTGGGTCACCAGCATCCGGGCATGTCTTGAATCATGGTCTTGAGCGAGTCGCTGCGTCGTTGGAGGGGTTTTATTTTTCCGCCGTTGCGCAACTTTACCTGCCGAAGTTGCTGCTTTTAGTTTCCCCCGCGTGGGCTGGGGGAGCTTCCACGTGAACAGTCAGCAGTGCTGCGGCGGTTCGGTCACTGATACGGGTAGGGCGATAGTGACGGTTGAAGCGGGCTGGTCCTCGGTTGGTGTTGGAGAGGTATTCTTCGATCTCACCAGGGCGCTTGCCGTATCGGGGGCGTGGGGCGCCGACGGAGAACCCTCGAAAACCGAGCCTCTTGTAAGGACAGCGACGCTAGATGTGGTCGGCCTCTCCGCAGTGGTAACACAGCGGGCGATTATCGGGCGTTCGCCACACGTCGGTCTTCCTTGGCGTCGGGTACTGGTGTACAGGGCATCGGGCGGGCGGCATTGGACGGCGGTATAGCTCGGCCTCTTGACGACGGGTTGGAGCAGGGCGGGGTTGACTAACAGCCGAGGAGTAGGTCATGGCTTCTGGTTCGCGGGCTGCTTCCGACGGCGTAGAAGTTGCCAGTGCGTTTTGGACTTCTTCTCGGGTTACGTCGGTCAGGGAACCCACTTGAGGTTGCGGCGTCGTTGGAAAAAGCTACCGAAGCTCCTCCCTGATCATTGCTCGGATGGTCTCTCGCAATGTATCGGAGCTTCCATTTGCGGCACCGATGGCCTCCGAGAACAGCGCGTTGACAGGGTGTTCGTACAGCCTCATTCAAATTTCTAGCATTTTCTCCATCGCGGCCGCCTCATACGCGAATTCCGCCACTGTCTTCGGAGGGTTACGAACTAGACAAGCAAAAACCTCTTGCTTCACCTCTCGCATTAGATACCTGAGCTTCTTTTCCTCGGTCATTTCAGGGTCCGCACGACGAAAAAGTCGCTTTATTTCTGTAACGAAAATCACGACTCCTTCGTTGGGGCGCTGCGTTCGAGTTTCAAGCAAAAGCGCAGCTCGCTCTTTTCTCACCATGGTAGTGAAGGTCTTAAGGAACTCCCTTTTGAATTGAGTACAGTCGGTCAAAGAGCTCTCATGGTTCTCGAGCGAAGTTCGAGCAGCATCTTCTAAATAAAAGAAGACATGCCGGAAAGGTTTTTCGTCGTCCCACCTGTTGAAGATGCGGACGCGCTCCAGCTTCTCCAGCCATTCTTCGGGGTCTTCAGCGGGGGCTCTCCGGAACGATGGCGGTTCTCGGGGCTGATGCAGGATGACTGACGTTGTTTCTTGCACCATGGTGCTGGTTGCAGCGTTCCTTCTCTTGGGCCCTTCTGGCAGAAGACTGAACTCGGGTAGCAATCGTTGCAGTCGGCGGCTTTCTCTGGTTGGATTGGCTTGGCGGCTTCCAGATGTCATAGAGAGCATAAAGACTTCGTACCCCGCAGCTCCACCAGATGTCACGACGCCAAGGACGACACAGTTGTCTTGAAAGAGAAACAAGTTTATTGGAGCGAACTTGGGCTTCCCTAACAACTCAAAAGAATACAGAGGCGGCGAAGTAGCGCTCAACAAAGTGACTAGCACAGGCGAGTGTATTCGAATGAATCCTGGGGCGTCTGCTCTGCAGGCTTTTATCTTTCGCCACAAGTGTTTCTGGAAATGTCGATTCACATCCAGAACATTGTAGATCACAGGAGAGTATTCTGGGCTAGTGACGTTAGGGCGAAACAGTCTGCTTATCTGAATGCGATATCCCGTGCGGCATAAAAGTAAATAATGTAAGACGCGCTTCGTTTGGAACGCAGATAACACAGCCGGGCGTGGCCCGGCAGTAAAAACAGACAATAAATGAACAAACCCATACATGGTTCGCGGCAATATGTTTTGACACGAATTTGGAAGCTATTGCTTTCAAAGCCCAGCTTATGATTGAACCCCAGCTTGACAAGCTTCGACCATTTTATATAATCCTATAGGCTTCCTTCGAGGATATAGTTAGCGTAAAAGTCCCTAATTTGGATCTAATGAATCGGGATATTTTATATGATTCTGTTTATTCTCTTGGGATTGAGGCACCTAAATGAAGGTAAATGAAACCCTCTGTGTGTAAACACAAAGCCGCAGTGTGACGCAAGTGCACTAGGTTCTTTCAGAAAGCTCCAGCGTATATAAAACGTAATATGGGTTTATTTCGGATGAATACCTGTACTTTGCTTGGCGGTGCAAATGTCGACAAGACAAACATATCCAGAGCCACGACAGTTCCCTTCCACTTCGACATGACTATGCAGGAACATTATTTACGAACAAAAAGTGTCAAAAGTTCTAAACATGGGCCTTAAGTCTACTCGAATTCCGTGGAAGTATTGTGACGGATATGGCTTCAACTGGGAACAACCTTCAATTAAACGCTCTGATGCTGGTAAAGGGATGCCTAAGAAGCCGCAGTGAACTGCGGTAGTAGTTTCTCGGAAAATATAAACCGCCGAATACCAAGCTTACAATTCCTCAGAGATTGTTTTCAAAAACCTTTGAGTCACACCAGGTAGGGGGCAGCGGACAGATGCAAAAAAGGCTCGTACACATTTTGAATGCAGGTGTATGTGGACCGCGACGCCCGCTGGTGACGCTGGCGAGGTGATCACCCCTGCGTTACATGGCTGAAGGCATGAACTATACAAAGAAATGAAATTGCGATATGCAGAGATCCCTTCGCTCTGGTTTCCAAATGTTGGCTGCAGTCTCCGGACTCCTGTGCATTGAAGTCCGATAAACCATCGCTGCATGAAGGCGCCCACTGCAGTGGAGACGACCTTGATCTAGTCTTGACCACCATCCTCCTCCATAGTGAGGTAACACAAAACGCCCGCTAGAATTTGCGGGTAATCGCTGCTACAACTCGAAAGTTTAGTTAGTCACGCATATCTGGCAGTCAAGTGGGCGTTCATCTCGCCTACAGCTTTAATATTTCTTGGAGTAGATAGTGACGTGCTAAATTCTTGGCACTGGAATCATCGGGGAAGGCTGGTATTGCTCCTGAGAGTACGTAAACCAGAAGTTGATCTTTGTAGTCATTAACTGTTTGGTAAAAGCAATACAAAACATCCAGGTGGAGTGCTGCTACCGTTTGTCACGAATAAAACGATCCAAAGCATAATCCATCTCTCATGCCAAAACCACTGGGAGAAACCTTTACTTATGCACGTGTTATTCGCTAAAAAGTGTCGTCGGCAGGCAGAAACATAGATTCTGCACACCCGGTCGCATCGCAGTACGGCATTCACATCGTTCTCCGTGGTCACATTGAGAAGAAAGGCACGCCAAAAGTGAAGTTGTTGCTAATTGGGGCCTCGGCCACCAGAGACTCAGAAGCTGAGAACAAGAGTTCACCCTCCATCGGCGCTGGTCGCTTTATTCGGTGGCATAAGTGCAGGTGTGTGAACAGTACGATTATGGTGACACACCAGCTTGAAACCTCTCTTTTGCTAGTAAGTGATGTCTAGGACGATTTCTCCCCGGAAAAGGAGAAATGTTTGACTAGCCGCTCTCACTTCCGTTCCGTCATGTTTCCTGCGCTATCCCTTGCCTACAAAGAACGCACGATATGTATGAGGTAGAGTCTATCTCGTTCGTATTACCAATAGCTTGTTTATAATGATGTAGATAGCGAGATAGAGCACAAAGACAGGCTACAACCTCACACATGGCTAATAGGTATTTTCGCAATTTTTCTAATTCCTTGAAGGACAAAAACTCCTTGGAGCTGATTTATAAGTCTGATTAGTTTTGGGGTGAAAGGAAATTGCAGCCAGAGCCCCGTAACCCTGCCCTGAAATCACAAATTGTGACCCTTACAATGCAGGTTGCAAAAAAACAGAGGCAACCATACTATTCACGCCAAAACAATTCTCAATATTAGGCGTAATCTGGAAGAACAGTTCATTTTCGGCTAGTCACTCACATGCCGATCATTTAGAACCATCAAAAAAAAAACAAATTTTACAAGTGAACTTTAACTTCATCGCTCATTAACGAAGCCAGAAGCACAAGTGTGATGAACTTTATGTAAAAGCACAAACAATATTTTAAAATAAGGGCACAGGGTAGGCCCTATACTTCCCATGCATTGTTGCCCATTTTGAGGTACATTTTTCTCGGCATTTAATAAAGGTATTTACATAATGTGTACATCATTTTCTTTGAAATTGTGTGCTCTTTTAACTGTACTAGAATAATGAACATCCTCAAAAAACTCAGTTTTTTATAATTTCTTGTACGTTAGTACCTAAATTTTGGCATTATTTTAGTATTAAAAGTTGTGTAAAAAAAAACTATTGCGTGCTTATTTTCAATTTTAGTACCGCAGGTTTCACAAGTTACGTAAATAACAGGAAAAAATCATCTCGTTGTCCTTGAAGATATAGGAAATAATGGTACCTTTGTAAGAAAAAAACATTATTTTGATATATTTGAGTTTAAAGTAAAAAAAGAGGTTAAGAACAATACTTTTTTGCCAAAAACACCACTGGGGCCATTTATTTAAAAAGCAACAGCTTCGTATCCACCGTCGAAGTCATGTTTTTCTTTTCAGCTGGTCGTCTGTCCTTCCTTGACTATTTCTTGCACAATCGTACGGATCTGTTCACAAAGTATTTCGCGTGTGGGCAACCTCTTTGAGCCACTTGATGGTGATGTTGCGCTCTGGTTTTGGCCTAAATGATTCGAAAATGCTGGCTCATGTGTTGCTCTCATCATTTAGTGAAAGAACAGCGTCCATTTTTGCAATCATGAGAGTGTGAAGCCCAAAAAAGATGCTTTTCCTGTGTGGCTTTGAAGGACAAATGTTGAAAAAACGTGCAAAAGAGTCTTTGGATTGCCCTCGTGAAAAATCAGCTATGCAATGGCTGCTAAGCAATTTCTTAATAAAACTGGTTCCAGAAAAGCGTTTTGATCTAGAACTGGAAGTTTTTTATGAAAAAAATGACCATAAACACTGAGAAAATTCTGAAAGACGATGTGGGCACTTACTACTTCTTACTGGAAAAGTGTTTTTTGTCAAGAAATAAGAATTTTCGCCTTACCCTCTGCCCTTTTAAAAAGCAATATCAAGTTATCTAGCACACAAGCTTGACGTGGCTACTGCTCCAACTGTAAGTGGCATCCCGCAGGCTCCGCTAAGTTACTGCCAGCCAGGCTGCAAATGTGGAAATACAATGATGACACATATAAAGTCTACAAAATCAGGCAATTTAGCCACCTGCATCAAAGAAATGCATACGCTGTTAAAATACTCATGTTTGTGTGAGTGACTGGTTTTTATGAAGATGAAAAGCTTAATTTATGGCAATGTACTGGCTTGGTCGCTGGAGGAGACCTCAGCTAAAGAAAGTCAGAATGGGGGTGGGGGAGTAAAAGAAAAGCACGAGAGAAAATGGCAGAAATGCGCGGGAGGGTACTTGAGCCACATGACAAAACATGTGAGGTGGTGACATTCCTTCGTGAGAGGTAATCAATAGATAGAAAAAAACAGGACCATCAACTGATAACCTTGACTTTACTGGAAAAACCAAGCCATGAACACCTCTCCGCCTCCTGTTGTGACATTTTCTTGCATACTAGCATGGCTTTTTTTCATGACAAAAACTTGACAGTACAAACGAGAGTAGGAAAAGCTATTACGAACGCGTGGTTAGGACCCACTTCCTTCAGTCTGTATTCAGAGAATCTCATTTAACATTCCTTATCGAATAAACCAAAAGCATAAACAACGCACCAATATACGACACAACTAAACTCTTTGTGGTGCTGTAGTCAAACATCATGGTATGCCTTCTCCAAGTGCGCGGTGCTTCCTCACAACCTAGAGAAAGCACCTACTTTAACTATCTTTAGGTGAGTATTCTGAAAGGGTGTAAGTACACCCTATAACAAGTTGGTGCACTGCAGTGTAGGCTGTTTAATGGAACTATACAGTATCTGCTATTAGAGTCGGCAAAATTTTCAGCCGTATGGTTTAACTGGAGATACCAAAACAAACCTTTTTCAGAACTTGTCCGACAAGCCAGTATCACCATGGCACCCTTAAGGAAATTGTTTGCAGCTATGTGCACACTGTAGCGCTATTTGTATGCAGCTGCGGCTAGCTCACTTGCAGCACTGCAATTGGACGCCGTTTCTGCATCTGTCTGGCATTAGGCGACCCTGTGATGTCCCTTTGTGAATGTCAAAGAGGAAGCTGATGAAATTGCTTTTATTTTCTTATTTTTCTGCTCAATAAATATTTACTACTACTCAGTGCTGGAACATAAACAGCTCTAAAGGGTGTTTTTTTTTTGAGGTGCGTCCTCTTGGGTTGACCTAGCAGCCATCAAAACCCATAAACGTACACACTTAGTGCAAAATTCCAGCTTTGAATTTATTTCGGATACGTCGTTAAAAAAACTGCTTGCCTCTCGTTTTTCTCGTTTCCGACGATTTTGAGATTTTTGCCTCTGGTACACAGAAGCTTTTATTAGACAGGGAAATCATGGCCTTAAAAACTCTCGATAGAGTTTCAGTCATGCCTAAAAGGCCCAGTGGCTTTTGCTATGCGCCATGGAGAGAGTGCAATTGTCAGGTGACTCAATACAGCGCATTCAGAGTCCTTCACAACGCCTGTGTAGCCTTTGCTGCTGCTGTTAGCACTTGCTTCAGTGATACTGCTTTATAAAAGTACTTCTACGAAGAATCCCTCAACTGCAAGGTTTGTTTACTGCTCAAGAGCAAGAGAACCAAGTGGCATCAACTAGGCTATCCAAAGACATCTGCGTGACTTCATGTAAAAAAGGAGCTCCAAATGTTTATGCAATATTATTAGGAAGGGCTCGCGCACATACGTTTGTGAGAACTTCAAGGCTCCCTCGCAGTATTTATGAAGAAGAAATGAATGAACCAATGGCCCGTCAAGTTTAAAAACGTTGAGGTCAAGGCTCTTCAAATAATGTTTGACTGCAACAATTCCTACTTCCCGTTAAGCCCAGCACAAGCTGCATAAGCAACTTTATGTAATGCGAGGTATTTTTGAACAAAACATGCATTAAATAAAATGTATTTTGCGAGGCACGTGGGGTCGTACCTTTTACATCTGTAAGGCAGAATTGACATCAAACTATCTTGAGGACGCATCCTGAGTAGCCATACCTGCACGTTAAAATCAGAGACATGTTAGAAATCTGCAAATATGGTGACACGGTACAGTACATTGACAACGTAACATCGCATCTGAAATAGAAAAAAACAGCACCAATTTTGAATAGTAACTAGCTCGAGAAAAGTACTATGCATGCACAAAAAAACAATACAGGAAGTGGGGGCATATTATGAGAACACTGGGCTTTTGGCCTTGCAATGGCGCTACTTGTGTAGCAATGGCGCACCATTTGTGCGGTTGTATTCAGCGAACAGTGCGTTCGCTTGCGTGAAACGTGGTTTGCGACACGGTGTGGTTGGTGTTTTTTCTACGTGATTCATGGGCTTTGAGAATTCCTTGTCATAAGTAGCAGGCATTTCTGTTGCTCTGAAATTCCGGAATGCGGTGTTCACACTTCCTGCAACCACAGAACCAAAGCAAACCGCACAACGAAAGCAAGCGCACGGGTTATTTTTTCTGTTTCAAAGTGAAGGCTAGGAAAGTGCTTGAAGATGGTTTGACTTTATGCGAGGAATTCAAATAAGTTATCAATGACGGGGCTAATCAGTACCGATTCTGTTGTGCCTGTTTCACTTCTGTTGGGGACAATGCTGCCTTGAAGCTTTCACCTCCCACTTCGTCACAAGCTTGAAACATTATGTACTGCTTGTAATGGTCACTAATTAAATTAGCCGACGCACTTTATAGATCAGATCAACGCGACTACTCCCCCAGCCTCAACCTTGATAGTTCGACTGTTGTGGTGGCTGCGCGTACTTGCAATGCCACTTCCCAGGTAATTGTATATTGTGGGCTTCCAATTACATTGTCGCCATCGACGATTCTCTAATAACCAAGCATGTTCAGTGATAACATACTAAACCTTGACGTTGGACAACTTGGGTACCAGATTTAGTAACTTAAAAAGAGCGCAGAGACGACGATGCATCGACTGACAATTTATAGAGAGCACTGTTGTTTGTCACTTGACTCTGTGCTGTTTTGAAGTTGTCAAAGCGTATTACGTGATCTTGCTCTGCTTATAATTTCTGCTTCGTGTACAAAAAACGAACAAATATTTGAAAATCACCGATGGAGTTTTTGTCGCCACACGTGGAATCTGTGTCATTGATGGCGCGCCTATTTTTATCACATTCATACCCCGCGACCATTCCTACCCACACCCTTTGTATAAGACGGTCACTCGTTCAACAAACCAGAGCCCCTCACCATGTCATGCTCCTCAAAAAGCATGCAGCAGGCCTGGGTAGCACGGTAAAACCTACGCCTTGTCTCACACCACCAACACATAAAATATAGTCGCAGCCCTCAGTGGAGAAATTTCCCTCACTCGAGCCGTGGTTGTTTGTAGCAACGCAAAAAATAAGGAAATCAGCCCACGGGGATGACACGAAGTAGCACGAAGCGTATTGTGATATCCGCACCTGTAGAACTATACAAATGGAGTTGGCGACACCGTGCAGGTACTGCCGCCATGCGGTCGAGTAGCCAGCGCATACACCTCATAGGTGTGTTGCCACAGCTTATGAGAAATAGGTTGTCATTAATGACCTTATTGCTAGCACTAGACCCCCAACAACACAAGGTCTCTTCCTCTATGGCAGACGTAAAGGTCTCGCATGAAAAATGAAATGAGCTCAAAAAATCAGGATCATTGCGTTTCGGCTTCATACCGTCTCTTAGTAACAATTACTAACTGCAGCCACACGCATACAACTAATTCTTCCACGAAAACATTAGCAATGCATTTACCTGAACAACCAAGTTCCTGCCTTGTGTGACTGATAAATCAACGCTAAATAAACAAAGGACACACCGGCAGACCCATAATTAAAAGCACGCGCGTGTTTATCGTGATTTTATAGCCAGCATATCCTGCTTGAATACGTTACTTTTGTATTGAAAGAACACAGACATTTCTACACCCATCGTGTAAGGCTTTGAAACAAACGTCACTGCCTGTGCTTCAGACCACAAGAAGTGCCTGCCAGACAGACTGCTCCCATGCAGGACAGCCGTGATCGATGGTGTCGTTCCGCATGTGCAAGGAAGCAGTCAGTCTCAACTTTACACTGCCGGCCAAACCGCTTGAGCTCACTGACCAACCAGACTCACTATTAGTGATCCTGGCGAGTCAGTGAGCGGAAGTGGTTTACCCGATGTGTAAACATCAAGCACACTGCTCTCGTACAAAAAGTTGGTGATATTACTTTTATGCCCTTACAAGATGGCTGCCATTATGAGACGATAACACCGCTACGCAATGGCCGCTTGATGACCTTAAGATCATTCAAGTTATGGTCATATTTTGTTCCGGTACTCTTTGGTCCGCGTAAACAAGCAAGCATACTGAAACAGCTTGCATTCTAAAAAACTACGCGTCCCTTACTTAAAAATGGCCGTAATAAAAATGAACAGTATCCTAGACTTTATTTACTTGCTCGCTTCAGGCTACCGCAAAATGAGACAATGCAAAATGCTTGCCTTTCATTGTATACCTAGCCCCCGGTACCTCCTGTACGCACGCTATGTACAGTTTCAAGCTGTACACACGACACGACAAGGTGTTACTTAAACAGCGAGCAAAATGACGTCGAAGGAGAATCGCGCGCTAGCAACGCTGGGGCGCTCAAGTGATCGAAGCAAGGAGCAATGTTTGAATGCGTAGTCGAGCAAACACTGCATAAAATAACAGGCAAAAGTGACACGTCGATCACTCCGGGACACAGCTGAAAATTTGAAGACAACAAACCAACAAACTTCTCCCCGGGCCCTCGCAGCTTGCAGCGTGGAAAAATAAAAATAAAAAGTGGGACAGCGAGAACCAGGATGGCTAGACGAGGCAGCAGCAGCCGTCGTCGTAGCTAAGCGCAAAACGTGACGAAAGTGCTAACCATTTATTACAACCAGCGGCAATATGCATTCTAATTCTGCACTAATAAATCGTCGTTACATTGCAAAATAAACTGTGTTTACTCAAAGCCATCGGGCTTTTTTTCGCGCTTTCTCCAGAGTCGACTGGACATCATTATCACAGCAGCCTATAACAGTGTCTGTCCGATGGACCTACGCTGCGCAACGTCGCGTCTGCCTATTTCTTGCTCGCTCTCCGCAACGTTTCTCCACCCTGAGAGTGTGGATGACCAGTGAAGTTATAATGTCATTGTCGCTTAGTTACGATGAACAGAACATCAATTCAGGTTCGCCTCAAGATTGATTTGGCCGGAGTGGTATGGCATCGCAAGACAAATGTCGCAAATATAAAACGCGTAACCACTCTCTTTTGGTCCCGTTGTTATCGCCGAATGCGACCATAGAGGTAGGGCCCTTGGATCTAAAGCCCGGGCCAAGGGCTGTCGGAGGACTCCCAAGCATTTTTGCAGGGTTCTGATGAAACAGCATCAATACATGAGAGACTGTGCTTCCGCCAAGCGTTCTCGAAGGACTTCGTCCTCTTACCGTTCGACACGATTGGCTTCGCGATCCGCCTCCGCCCTTCGCTTTCGGATTGTTTGGATTCGTATCCCACGCATTGCTCTCCGTTTCCGTTTAAACAATTCAGCAAGCAGATGCCTATAGCCAACAAAAAAGATATTTTGATGTTCAATAATTAATCTGTCCAAAACTGGGTAAGCTAAATCGGGGCCTTAATCGGCCTTGCCGCTTCTGCTTGTTCTCACGATTATTTGCTATTCTGGCAATAGTCTGTTAGCAGCATGGGCAGTTTCTTCGTGCCAAACAGAGCACCCTAATCCGCCCAATATGTTTTTGGAGTAACTAACTTAGGGGCAAGTTTTGGTATAGGTGTGTGGACATATTTTTGTAAAAAGGGATGCAATTTACCTTTCAAGGTAATTCATGACAAAAAAGTAACTTCGTAGGATGAATCTGAAGTTTTCATTACATTTCCTGGTAAAATGTTTCATTTTTGCTTCTAATTTATTGGTGTAAAATATTTAAATCTGCAACACCTAATTTTTCATTTCAAAACCCAATGTTTTATTCAATAATTTCCTCTAATTAGGGAAAATATGCGTTCTTGATTTTGTCTTCATTGCGGTACATAAGACTTCAGCCTTCAAATTTTATCCCTTTACGCCAAAATCAAATTCCCATTGCATGCACTTGCATTAGACGTTTAATGTGTGATGTACTTTTGGTCATAAGTTAGTCTTCTCTTTTTAATTGCAACAATTAGGCATTTTAAGCCTGGGCAGAGATAGTATATCATTGCCTGCTTTGATGCAAGCGAGTGGCTCGTAATCTCCCGTCTATTTAGCTGCCCTGAGTTTCACAAATTAAGCACCACCCGCAGTTGCGTGTCTCCCTAGTGCAGTCCGACATAGCACGGAAGCGCCCAATAGCGGCCCTGTATGAGCTCAAACGGGTCTCCTCTGACCCCTGAATGGCCGCCAAGCCAGACCCGTTCGCCTTCGAACAGGTCTGGTTTGCACGTGTTTACGGGGCCAGACAGGGCCCCGTTAGGCCTGTATGATCGACAGAGAGCGCCCGGATAGACCAGTATGATCGACAGACAGGGCCTGTTTGATCCGCTATAATTCTCAAAGGGATCTGATTTGAACCCGTTTAACATGTACGGCAGTCAAACAGTTCCGGTACGAACCAGTTTGATTTTGAGCAGTATTTTGTAGTAGGGTTATGATGATGACCATCTACACACGATGATAATCATTATTATGTAGAGGTGAAAGGTAGGCTATACCGGTTCGCAGGGGATGGCGTCAGTCTGTAGTTCAGGGATACAGTTACTTTAAAAAGTGCACGAGTAAGCGCTCCCATTATATTTATTGAGACGCCCTTCGCACCAAAGGGCTGCATGGCCGCCGACTAGGGGAGGAATACCATAAGACACCAACTTGCTGTTTCTTCTTTCACATAATTTGAGCACAACACAGTTCTTATTGCAATAATTATTATAACGTTCAAGAGGCGAAGTTCAATGCAACCGGCTACGATATGGAGCTGAAAGTACAGTTTTATTTCTTTGTGTAAGCGTTGTAATAAAAATTCCCGCGCCTTCTCGAGAGGGGAACACGAGTAAATGCAGAGCATTGGGGCCTCAGTACTGGTTGAAGGCAGTGTTGCTTCTATCGCTTCTTCCGTGATGCCGGAGTAGAAGACACGAGTAAACGTGGGAGCGAGCGTCAACCAAGGAAGGAAGGAGCAACGCAGTGGCTCGAAGCACGAGCTACCGCTAGCGGCTTTATATTTGCAGCGCGCGCACTAGAGGGAGAGCGGTACGGGGGGGAGACCGCACATGCGCAAGCCGCGCGCGCTCTTCTACGCCCCACCGTGCTGCTATCACTCACCTGTTACGCGGAGACACGGCCGGACTGGAGGAGCGGCGAGCACGCACTTTCATATGAAAGTGCGCGCCCGCCGTTCTTCCAGCCCGGCCGTGGCCGAGACCGCGACGGAGCGTTCCGGGGGTGACGAGCGAACGGGCTGACTACGACGCATGCGCGCACCTGCTGCGGACGCGGAGCTGTGGACGCCGTCCGACGCAGGAAGAGGCGAGGCTAAGAAATGCTCTGCATTTAAAAAAAACTCCCAAGCATTTCCCCGAGGGTGAACATGGTTAAGTGCGAATGCACGGGGTGATGCTATGAGGGGGAGTAAAGTTAAAATCCGTTGACATTCGCCCGTGAGCGCGCGCGAGCCGACCCACGGCGGTCTGGCAGTTTATCGCTGCATATATAGGGGGGTACGCCGCGCCGAGCGCGCCGAGCCAGGTGGCTTAGAGAGGAGGCGAGCGCAAGGGGAGAGGGACAGCGGCGCACGGCAGCTGCAGCAGAGCGACGGGGAGAGGAGAGAGTGTGACGTCACGGTGTAGAGAGAGGCGCGCGGCAGCTGCTGGGGAGAGGAGGCGCGCTGTGACGTCATACCATGACGTCACGGCGCGAGAAGCGGTGCGGGGAGTGGTGCGCACCCGCGCAGCCAAGGCTAGAAGGCGGAGCGAGCGCGGTCACGTGGTGAAGTGACGTCACCGCGCCGTTGCTACCGACGCTCCTCTCCGCTCCACGCCGTTGCTAGGGAGAGGAGAACTGCGGACGCCGCCGCCGCCGCCGCCGCCGCCGGCGGTGGAAGGTTTGGGGTCGCTTATAAAGTGCATTCGCACTTAAAAGCATCTCTTGCTCGCCGCTGCCATATATCCTGCCCGCAGTCGGGCATAGCCAAAGACACAACTGCAGGTGAATTCCTGTGTATCGGCGTTGTGACGGGCCAATTCAACAGCATCATCGCACTAGAATCTGTCGTTGATAAAGAATATGCGTCTTCCACGCATGAGATGCAAAGTTGGTGCACCTTATAGGGTCACTTTTCCGAAATAAAAACAGCGCCAGTCCACGGACGGTAGAGCATAACATGGGTACTTAACGACGAAACATGGCTAATTTATTTCCATAATGCTGGTTTCCACAACAGCCGCGAGAATACGTTTCCAGAATAAATACAGGTGATGACAAAAAATTATTACTTGATACGAAAAGTCACTGCTTTAAGCCCTCTATAACATCTTTACTTACTGGTTGGCTCATGGGGTTTTAAAAGACACATACTGCACTAACAAATATTAAAAAAACAGGAGGGTAACGAGACGAGCGCCTCAATATCAGGTGAGAAGCGCAGTGTCAAAATTGTTTCATGCTTCTGATCAGATTCTTTTGCAGCGACCAGAAGCCTTACGTCAGTTTCCTGTCCTAAACGTTCTACAGGCTTTCCACAGCATCATTATACCATCAACTCTAGACATAAACAGAACTTCATGGCTCGCGGCGCCATAAAAAGGACCGAAAAATTGTACGTTTAAGTTAAGCGTTCGGCATAAAAAGCCACATAAATTCAGGAATTCGCATATTAACGTGCAGGAGCATAACTCCGCTTTCCCGTTACCGTATGCTTCCTTGTTGAAAATAAGAAACGCGTAAATTTGGATATCTTATTTTTCTTTGTTATGTTGTTGGGTTAATCGCAAGCGTACGCTGAATGAGATGCACAAATTTTTGTGACTCTGGGCAGTGAATTTTACTCTTATTCATGGTATTTTTATAATTTTTCAATGGCTAGCTCCTCTTTTTTATTGTTTTACTTACAAGTTTTGAACGGCTAGCTGCATGGTTCTTCCCAAAAGTTCACACCTATTTATTTGTCGAAAAAAGTGTGACAGGCTCTTCTCAGCGTACACCTTTTTATCCATGAGGTTTTGTAGATTTTATGCAGCAAAAGATCTCCTAGAATAGCAGCTATTTGGCGGGTTGAGAATGAGTCAGCCACCCAGACTCATTGTCAAGCCGCCGCTGTCAAGACCCACTTGGAGGTGTTGATATATGGCTCGTGATGCAAAAGAAGAGCGAAAGAATGAAACTAAAGAATAGAGATGGCAGCTGTGGAGTTCCCCGGTATCCTTGCTACTTCCATTGTTAAGTATAGTGCACTATGGACAAAACTGAGAAAAAAACCGGCTAAATCAATGCTAATCTCGTATTTCTGGTAATGCCAACAGTGTTTCTGGGATTTCTGGTAATGCCGAGTGATTACGCAATTGTATCGCTGGAACAAAAGTCCTTCCACTGAGTGCAGAGAACTGAGCTAATATTGAGTATTTTCGAATAGTTATAGAAAGTAAAATAATCAACAAAGTTTCTAAAGGAAGGGCTACTTGGGCAGCGGCCTGTCATCAACGCGTATCTTCTGATCTGGACAAAGCACTGTCTGACATTGAAAAATTATAATACGCTGCAAAAGTTTATTTATAAAGTTTTGAATGCAATTATAGGCAGGATCCCCTCTCTATTTTGAGAGAATCGTGAGCTCATGTTGCGGCTAAATATTTCATCGACAGAGCTGTAGCATAATAAAAACAATACTTCGGAGAAGGGAGCTATTTCCCCTTTTTCCATTTATACAAGCCGCCATTTCTACTAACATCCTTTTTAATGTCAGTGTATCCTTCGACAGATAAACGGCGTGTACTATCATGCAAGGTTTAACAACATTTGGGAATCACCAGCAAACTCTCGCCGGGCGAAAAGTCGGTGAGTACAGTACATTCTGCCACAAGCACGTTTGCCATGCCTACCAATATTCAGCCTCTGCATATTTACCCACCACTATGCACAGTGTGCGCAGGACCTTCTACATTTATGCACCTACACCTAAAGATAATTACACCACTCGTACTGGCGTGATTCTCTCGCCCGCTTGATGATGGATCACAGCACTAGCACTCAGGGTAATAATGACTCATCAAACCCTTCGTCAATGGGAAGGGGGAGTGGCACAGGTGCCGAAGGCTATTCTGTGCAGAACCTGCCCCATTGCTGCGGCCCTAGAGAGAGTTCAGTGGTAAATGAACTGTATATTTACGGTTTATTTACTTTAGGACTATCGAAAGTCTTTCCAGAGAGAGGTAGAGTCCTTGTCACGTTTCTAGCAGGCTGGAGGAGGGACTGTCGTTCGGCCGTCATTTGCGCCAGTTTGGCTATGCGCCTTGACTATGCGCTTCCCGTTGTCTCGGATGCGGGACCCCGCGGCTATCAAATGTTTCTGTGGCAATATTCTTGAATTTTAATTCACACACCCAACTTCGTCGAGCCCGCTCGTCACTAACGTCATTCTTTCTTTCCTCGATCATTGCTACACCATTCCTAAAATGTAGAGTCCCAATTTCGGGCGCGAGGCTGGACTGACGGCACCACATTAATTCCTGATTTCTTCAGACTCTGTGAGGCAGTGAAAACTTTGCGCAATGCGGAGAGGAGTATCACGGATGTCGAACTTCCCCGGCGTTTTTTTGTTTGGCTCAATGTGCCGCTTATACTGTTCGGATACAAACACAAAGACGCTGTTTTACGGTGTGTCTGCGACAATCTTCGAAAACTAGCAGAGTTTGGTTCTGGGCTACTTGGGAACGCTAATTCATGACTTCGGAAAGGGAACAAAGCCGGACAAGGACAAAAGATGCCGACGGGCACAAGCGCTGACTTCCAACTGAGCTTTATTCAAAAAAGCATGAATTCAGACTCAGAAGTGGAACATTATCGTACACAACAAAGAAAAGAACAGCAGCAACATATCATAAATTCGCGTGTCTTGGTGTTGTGTAGATCACGGTGGTTTTATCTACAGGGACCACTGGCCCAAAAACTACACCCAGGAGCTTAAAATAGGCTACGCCTATTTGAGCCACAAATAAAAAAATAATTTGGAGCTACACCTTTGGTGGTTTTCTTGGCTAGGCTAAATGCTCGCACATGGCTGGAACACTTTTTAAGCGAGCCTTTACAACGCATACAACTCGTACAACGGACAATGCAAAGGCGTTGTCCGAAAGAAACGAGGAGCAGTCCGTACGAGAGACTATAGAGGCAGAATTGATTGTGAGGGCGAGGTCTGCGTGTGTGAGCGTCGCGTTGATAAGTTTAACAGATAAGGAGCCGGCATTTCTTCGCATGGCTGCAAAAATAGTCAAGAGTGGTGGGAGAGCAAAAAGTGTTGAAATATATGGATGTGTCTTTCCAATAAAACGTAAGTGAAAGTAACGCTCCGTGGTGTCTCTGCTCTCTTTTCTTGTCCTCGTCCGCATGCGCTTTGAGTTATTCTGCAGTAAAAGAATTGATACGTATGTTTGAACGTGTCAGCGCCCATGACAAGTGGGATAATACATTCTGGAATAACACCTAATGCGCTTTTTCATCCTAAAGAAACGACCAAAGGATGGTATGATACCAATGAACACGCATTGACCACCTGGGATGTGTGCAAAGACAAGACGCGCGAAATATTTGACCGACCCGTTGAACGGCAGCTCAACGCAAGGAACAGCCTGGACCCCGTGCCCAGTTGTCCACGAAATCGCACATCACGTTCATACACGATGTTTTGACGCTCTGCTGAACTGTTGATTCCGAAATGGCTGAAGCCGACAAGGTGGGCCACGTACTCAAAGGCATGGTAGATGACGCCTTCAATCTGCTGATCTGTAAGGATTGCACTACCGTTGCCACCATACTTAAGGAATGCAGACGCTTTGAGAAGGCCAAATGTTGCTGCATTACCTACCAGTTGCCGAATGCCTCACCCGGCGGCAACCTCGTCGCTGCAAGAACTAACGCTGCCAGCACGCACATGTTCTACGCCTAACATGGATCCTCAAACGGAGAGCCTGACGCACATAGTGCGCCAGAAGATCCAGGCCCCAGTCACTGCTTCTCACTGCCCGCTTAACCGGCCCGCCCCCACGATTTCCGTCATTAAAGCCGTCTCTAGACAGTCGATCATCTGTCTGGGCCTTCATTCGGTCTGTGCCATGGGACGCCATGATCCCTTCGACAGGTTCTCTGCAAACTCCACTCGTACTGAGTTCCCGCCATGCAACGAAATTCCACCACGGTACCGAGGGCGCAGCCCTTGCGAATTGAGAACAGCCGATGACCGAGACATCTGTTTGAACTGTCATTGCCTTGGCCACGTCGCCGGCTACTCCCGTAGCAGCTGGTCATCTTCCCTGCAACGGTTTCTCGAACCACTCTGGCCGCTCGCCGTAGCCTGAAAGTCGCCAGTGGCGCTCGCCGCAGCCTAGCCCCCGACTGCGCCGCCCACTTTCTCAACCTCCATCTCGGACAACTAGCCATGCAGCTCCCGGACGTGATGCTGTATGAACAGCAGGGCCTGTAAATCCTGCGTTGACTACGATGACCAGACGCAATTTGATAGACGGTCGCATTGACGGTGTTCGTGTTAGCGCGTTAGTCGACGCAGGTAAGGTGAGGTGACTGTGAGAGGGTAATAGGTTCCCAGGCTGCACCACAGATGTATCGCAGGGAGAGAAATGGAAGGGGACGGGGTAGAAACATGGGTTTAGGTAGAGGTACAAAGGTGGTTGGGGCACTTAGATGCATGTAGGTTGGGGCACGTAGATGCACGATAACTTGCACGTAGATGCCTGTGTTCTTCTGAATCTTGAAAAATAAAACGGGAATCTACCATGCCCTGTCAGGGCTTGGGAAGAGTAGAAGTTTGTAGGAAAGTGGTCCGGAATAAGATTTACGTTCTTAATCCACCTAAGTGTATAACTTGTTTTGCCCTCTTTATTCCACACCTTATTCTACTCTTGGTTCAACTTGGTATATAAATGTTTCGAAATGAACGATTTTGTTATTGGAACAAAAATGGCTCTCTGTTTCTTGCGGCTTCTTTCGCCAATTCATCTGCAATGTTATTGCCTTGAGGAGCTGTGTGCTTTTACACAACTGAGTTTTATACTGACTGCTGCATTCTCTTCAAGGACTAGTCTTAATTCGTTAATTATTGGATTTTTGCTAATATTTCAGTAATGAGTTCGAACCTTCGCCGCACTCTTGGGAAAGTTTTAACGCCCGCTATAGGACTTAGTGTAGGAATCGCCGACGGAGGAACGACCACCGTAGACGGAATGTGTACTGCCCACGTCGTAATTGCTGAACATGACATCGCTGTCTTGTTCACCATCTTGGACATATGCACTTACGACTATATAATCGCACAATACTTTCTGAGTGACCACAACGCTCTCATTGACTGCGCCGCTGGCTTTTTACGTCTTCAGCTGCGTGCAACACCCCCTGATGACAACAAATCCACTTACCGGCTTCGATACACTGAGCATGATTGATTAGCACCCTAGAACATCACCTACGGTGCTTTATCGTCGTGCCCGCCAGTCCCAAATGGTGACTACCTTGTTTCACACGTTACCGATGTACTCCTCGAAAGCAACGTGACCATTCTTTATGAATTCGTGACCGTCGCGTAGAGCGAAACAGACCTCCTATTTCTAAACTTCAGTTTTTCCACCCAAGTTCTTCTCCGGGCAACGGCCATCGCTGCACTCACCCCCTTGGCCGAATGAGAGCTTTCCTTTTTGACCAGTGACGCCTCTAGGGTCAACGGGACATTTCGCCGACTATTAGTATGCATATGATAGCATCGGAACTTCAACCTCCGCATCCAAGAGCTCCAATCTCTTCTTGCTACCGAAAGGGACATTTTTGACTTGGGCAACCGTTCTTTGGCTCAGACGACCATTCTGGCACTTCGCATAAACACTGGTGATGCGACCATTATCCGCCGACGATCACATCATGTGCCGAACGTACTGTCATTCAGCAAGAAGTAGAGAAGGTATTGAGAACATATGTTATTCAGCCATCTTCGAGTCTATGGGCGTCACCAGTCGTGCTGGTAAAAAAGCAAGATGGCTGATGACGCTTCTGTGTTGAGAACAGAAATTTAAGCAAAATAGCCAAATAGGACGTTTACCCACTTCCTCGTATTGACGACGCCCTCGATTGCCTGCATGGTGCGACGTATTTCTCGTAGAGTGATCTTAGAACTGTTTTCTGGCAAATTGCAGTTCACGCCATGGAATGCGAAAACACAGCTTTTGAAACACCAGACGCACTGTTCAAATTTGATGTCATGTCGATTGGTCTCTGCAATACGCCAGCCACGTTTTAGAGGATGATGAAATAGCTTCTTCGTGGATTTCACGACGCGCTATGATGCGCGTCATGCTTCATGCCATCTGGACTACGTTATCGTCTTTCCTCGCACGTTCGAGACACAGCTACATTGCCTCTCCGAAATTCTGGCAGTTTTCGCAGAGCCTGAGTTCAGCTCAATTCGTCGAAGTGCCGCTTCGGTTTCCGTCAAATAAAGGGCCTTGGGCATCTTGTCAGCGCTACTGGAGTCACATCTGGTCCAAAAAAAATACGTGCCCTAAAAGAGTTCCCTGTTCCAAGATATGTGAAAGACGTTCAGAGATTTGTACGGCTCTGGTCCTACTTTCGCCGGTTTGTCAAGAACTTCGCTTAAATCGCCACGCTCCACACAGATAACCCATTTTCCGGAGGCCTTAGGAAGTCGAAACTTGCTCAGTGCACCAGGAAAATTCATGCACTATCCACGAAACCACCTATTCTGGCGCCCTTTGACAATTCCGCTGCAAACGAAGTCCACACAGATTTTAGTGGCCACGGCATAGGGGTGTAGTGGATAAGAAGAACGCCGGCCTAGAAAGAATCATGGAGTTGGCCAGAAGACTTTTGCCTCCATGCGAGCGGAACTCTTCAATCGCCGAGTGCGATTGCCTGGCTCTTGTATGGCCCGTGAACAAACTCACCCGTATTCATACGGAAGGCCCTTTTCTATGGTAACTAAACACCGTGCCCTCTGCTGGCTTGCTTCCGTCATACTTAGCACAGGTAGGCTGGATCGGTGGGCTTTACCACTCGAGGAGTATGACTACACCATGGCTTACAAGTCTCAAGTCTCAACAGTGACGCCGACAGCCTGTCGCTTCAACCAGTCGGCCAACCTAACACAGCTGACCAATACATCAATTTTTCCGTCCTGGCATTATCTTGTTTTTTTAAGATCGCCGACCACAGAGCCACGACCAAACATTGCGGTCGATCATTGACCGTCTCACTGCATTGAACGCGTTTTTCCTCCGCAAGGACATCCTTTTTTGGCGAAACGTTCGCGCAGATTGCCATCGCGACCTTCACGTTGTTCTTGAGCGCCTCCTGCATGACATCCTCCACCAGCTGCACAACAAGCTGACGGCTGGCCACCTTGGCGTAACCCATACTTAGGATTGTGTACGTGAGTGCTTGTATTGGCCTGGACTTTACCGCTAAGTTCACCGCAACGTAACGAGTCTGACCTGTGCGAGCAACGGAAAACGCCTCTTTGTGCCCAGCAGGACAGCTCCAACCAATAGAGATTCCTTCCGAACCTTTTTTTCGCGTTGGTTTGAACCTGCTAGGCCATTTCCTTCTCTCTCGTTTGGAGAATCGCTGGACCGCTGTCGCTACCGATTACGCGACCGGCTACGCCATTAGGCGTGCTCTCCCCACCAGTGGTGCCACGGATGTTGCTAAGTTCCTGCTTCACCACGTCGTCCTACACTATGGTGCTCCCCGTCAGCTCCTTACCGACCGTGGCCGGTACTTTCTGTATCGAGTTCTGACGAACTCCTTCTTTCTTGCCCCACTAAGTGTGAACTAGCAACCGTCCACTGTCCCCGACAAATGGATTGACTGAAACACTTAACAAAGCCACCACCGACATGCTCGCAAAGTACGTTTCTGCGGACCATCCGGATTGGGACGTCACTGGGCCGTTAAATTCCCGTGTTATTCGTCTCCCCATGACGCCACCAGCTATTCTCTCTTTTTTCTTCTCTACGGCTGTAAACCAACTCTGCCATTAAAATACCATACTTCCTGATGCGACAACTCTGGCTACAGAATATGCAACCGATGCTGTCGCTCATGCTGTAGTGGCCCGTGAGGTTTCCTCTGCCAAGCTCTCGGTTTCCCAGTCCTCTCACAAGCACCGCTAGGACGAGAAACACCGCACAGCCCACTTTACGCCCGGCTTCTTGGTCCTTGTCAGCACCCCTTGCCGCCACATTGTGCTCTCCCAGAAACTGCTGCCTCGCGTCAAAGGCTCCTATCACATCAAGTGCATGGTCGCACCGGTCACCACGAAATTGTACCCGTCGCTCCCTTCTCGCCGTTACTGAACCCACAAACTCAACTCATACATGACGGCTGCCTCAAGCCGTACTACTCAACGGCCCGCCTGTTTTCTGAGCCTAATTTTAAACGTGCACCGGGAAGGCACTCAAGCCGCTGGAGGGGCCATGTTACAGAACTCTTGGAACATTTCTTGGAACATTTCAGTGCACTGGTTTACCTGGTGGTCAACCTGTGCTACACGTCAACTGTGGGTACGTGCCGCATCAGTGGACGCACAAGCTAAGGGGAAGTGATGAAGAAGAGGTCGCCCAGAGGCACACTGTCCCGAGCTCTATTGGACTCCCTGGCTTTGGAGTGTTAGCATTCAGCTGTGATTATTTGTAAATAGATTGCTTCTGTACATAGCCTGTAAATACTTCGCATCTACTCGTAACAATATTTTTGACTGATCTGCCATACCGCATTCTTCCCCCAGTTCCTGTGTTTTTCAGCATGGGTTCTTTTGTGCATAGCCGTACTTTGTTTACTCCTTAATTGTGGGTACAGCAGTGATCGATCCGGTTTTGTGGCCCTCCGCTGGCCACAATTTTGCAATATACGTTTGTGAGCCCCGCCATGACTGTAACCTTATTGCTCATGTATGGTCATTTCAGAGAAACTATACAAAAACTCCCTCCTAGAGTAGGCAGAAGTCGGTACACGACGTTTTCCAACCGCCTCCAGGCTACATTCCTCACAAAAAGTTAGGAATACATTCAAATTGTAGTCGGTATCCGCCTGGGTCATCAATATTGGTATTCATGTCACCTACCTACATTACCTCCCCGGATAGCTTCAAATTATCTATGTGCATTTTAAGACCACCCACCAGATTGTCATTCTGATCTTTAAGATCCCAGCCTTTCACAGACACAAGATTCCTAAGACACCACAACTTCCCCAACATCCCTTCTGCCTCTAAATATTCTGCACAGTTTTCTTTCACTGCTTTCCAATTAGCCCCCTCGCCTTCTCTCCATCCAGCTGTCCTATTGGGACGCTGCCTCCTATACACTCGGATTTTATCCGGCTCTTCTTGGTCCCGTAGGTGGGTCTCAGTCTCGACATATACCTGGACATCTTCCTGAACAAGATTGTTGCGAACTTCCATTTATCTCGCTTGCTTCTTGCTGACGTACATGTTCACGCACGCAATCTTCGGTTTTGCCGTTGTCTTTTTTATACGCCGCCTCCCGCCCTCTTGTACAGATGCATCCTCTTTGCTGACCTCTCCCTTGGTTCCTTTTGTACGCCATCTGCTCCAAGGCCTCTGGCTCCCGTCAAAAGCCACTGCTAGCGTCGCGTGTGGTCCCGGATGACTTTTCCCTCCTGCCTGCTGCAATCGACTGCATCATGGTGGAACGGCCATTTCCAGACCACCCGTCAGATATCACTGTTGATATCAACAATTGCGAAATTATTCGTAAAACCTCGCTTTCGTACCCCCAAGTTTACAGTGAGAACTTCCTTCTCCGCATGCACCCACCCCCTCGTGATCACAGGTATCGCGCTACACTACAATATCCCTTCTGTCACTGCGTCCGCACTCCCGCGGCCCTACCATCTAGTACGCCGTTGGTACCTCCCGCTATAATTATTACGCTCTGCCCAAGCATATGTCCGCGAGCTGTGGATTCTTTTGGTACCTTTCTGCTTCGTTTTGCCATCTCGTTGCACCCAGCTGTTATCAGTGTTTTTATAAAACTGTACGCATTCTTCGCTGTGTTTTAACGAGCAATAAAGAGAAAACACAAGTTTTGTTCATTCCAGAGATTGCCTCGTTAGAATCATACTGACACCACTTTTAACGTAAACTTCGCTGAAATAAGGTACATAACTAGGAAAAAAAGGGAATGGCCATGCGACCCACCCGCTCATTTCCCGCAACAGAACCTATGATGTCATTCGAGCCAGCTCGGCGATTGGCGGAGTCCTGCACAAGCCGACGGAAATTAGGTAGAGCGTATAAGATTTCCGAACGAGCAATTTGCGCTTAAAGTTAGGGCACATTCTTTACAAAGCAATAGGAATGGTGGGGAAAACTGTAGAAGTTACGAAAGCACATGTAAACATAGAGGCACTGATCCGTACTGCTGTTGGTCCTGCGCGCGCTATGCTCGGTTTAGCTGCACAGCACTGCGGGGCTCTGGGGTTGTCCCATGGACACGCGCCAATTGACGCTAGCAAAGGAGGTGTCCTACGCGACCATATTTGTCGAGCGAGCACTGTTTCAGGGAAGGATTATTTTCGCGCAGAACAGAAACAAGCCAGGTTTAAATACGGTCAAAAAGAAACCAAAGCTTTTCCACGGTATGGTTCCGCCATCTAGGTTCAGGTAACGTAAAGAAACGCGGGAACATCACCGCAGGGTACCTGGAGGCCAGCATCACTGTACAGGGTTGAGACACCATTTGAATGGTTCCGTGCCGCCGCAATTGGGTCACCCTCCTCAACGCGTTGTTGTTTTTGTTTCCCAAGGGACCTAGCAACGCGAAACAGATAAGATGATTGAAACGTCGCCAGTAAACCGTGTTGCACCGATAATTTTAGCGCGGTTTTGACACAACGACTTGCTTCGGCGGCGAGCGAGCGACCCAAAATGACGGCGCCAGCGTATGTGCGTCCTTATCCTGTACGGCGGACGCGTGAATCAAGGCACTCCAGGCTGCAGAGCGGTCGGCTACTGTGATGTCCTTGCAGACCCCGTAAACAAATAACTTAGCGGGAAAATGAAAATTTTAACGTAAATTGAATTATTTCTTAGTGAATACAGCGTGATTTGTTTACGAACAATCGCTGGGGGCACTATAAACAACAAAACCTTTCAAATAAAACAAACTTGCGTTTTCAATTCATGGCTCCTTTAAATGCCGCAAGTGCTATGTTATTTTGATAGGGAGAGTGTTTGGCTCTGACGTCAGCAGCCTAGGAAAATCTTATTTGATCTGCAGTGTTCTCGTGGTAGTTCAACATTTCGAGATACAATCGCGTTGAAAGACAAATATTCCGAGGGCAGCCACCGCGCTAACCGATTCGCCGACACCGGCGTGCGCAACTCCCTTTGATTACTGCTGCTTCACCGCCTGTGTATTCTTCGAATTGTTATGGAGAACAAGTCCGCTCCAATAAACTTGTTTTTCCTTAAAGCAACTGCGTGACATGTGTCTTCGGGACATCTCGTGAAGGTGCTGTGTACGCACCCTTTAAGCTTTCTAGTACTTCTACAAGCCGAGAAGCCAGCCCAAGCCGAGCTAGCCCCCGATTGCAAGGTTTACTGGCACAGTTTGGTCTCCTACCAAAGAGAACCAAAAGTGAGACCGCCCCAACCGCGAACGTGGTGCTTGAGGCCACTTCCCCCATCGATTTTTTTTAATTGCGGGGTTTAACGTGCCGACGCAACGCAGGCGATGAGGCGCGCCGTAGTGGAGGGCTCCGTATTAACTTTGACCACCTGGGGATCTTTATCGTGCGCCGAAATCTCGTACACACGGGCGTTTTTTTGCTCTTTGCACTTCCCCCATCGCCCTGCAGTAGCCCCGGGAAGCAACATAGTTCCTCGGATCCACCAGTGAAGACTCTGAGGACTGGTTGGAGGTAGTGGAGTGCGCCGGCATCTTTAACAGGTGGGATGACGAAGAAACATTTCGGCTTGTGTTGTAATTTTTAGGAGATGAAGCTCGTACTGGGTTCGAGAACCATCGAGAACTATCGAGTACCCAGATAGACGGAACACTCTTGAAAGGCGACTTCCTTAAAACATTTACCACAGCCGTGCGAAAGGAACCAGATGCATATTTGCTGGAAACGCAAGCGCACCACGCCAACGAAAGGGTCGTAATCTTTGCTGACATGAAAAGATTGTTTTGCACTGATGACACTAAAATGACAGAAGAAAATAAACTATGGCTTCTGAGGCGAGGAGTAAAGCAAGAGCTCTTTTCTTGGCCTGTCTAGAACCCCCTAAGAGGGTGGCAGAAATCGCGCCTGGGGCGGCCGTGATGGAGAAGTGTGAAGTTGGAACGAAGCAGTACGACCGCCATTTCAACTTGCTGTTCTCGGAGACCATCTATTCTGGAACTGTAAGCGCTAATAAATTGCGCAAGGCTTTCCGAACAGTGGTCAGAGGAGAACTTCGAAAAATTTTTCTAGTGACGCCGCAAGCCAAAGTCCATTCCTCGACTGACGTCGTCCGAGAACTGGTTACGCCATCCGAAACACTCCGTGAGCCACAAGCTATGACCTACTTCGCATCAGTACGTCGATCCCGCCATGCTCCAACCCGTCCGCTAGAAGCCATGCCGTACCGCCGTGCACTGTGGCCACCCGACCCCCTGTAGTCCAATACCAGACTGCAAGGAAGACCGACGTGTAGGAAACGCCCCATAATCACCCGCTGGGCTATAACTGCGGAGATGGAGACCACATCTACTGTCGCTGGCCTTTCAGGAGGCTCGGTTTCCGAGGGTTCTCCGTCGACGCAACACACCCCTTACCCGGCCAGCGCCCTAATGACAGAGGATACCTTTCCAAGACCAACCGAGGTTCAGCACGCTTACACTATTCCCCGTCGCCCTACAGATTACGATCTAACAGCCGTCGAAGCAACGCAGACTTTAGGCGTGGAATATCCCCCAGCGCACAAAGGGTAACTAAAAGCAACAACTTCTGGCGGACGAATTGCTGTACTGAGAAAAACCGGAAACTCTCCAATGACGCAGGGACGCACCGGAGACCGTGATTCACGACATGACCTCAACCCGACGACCCTATCTAACCCTTACGCGACTCCAAAACACGACAAAAACCACACGGCGCGACGCGACAAGACCAAGCCTGGCGCTGCGAAGACAACAACAATGATGACGACCCACCCGTCAACAAGCGCAAGAGAAGGACTCCCCGGCGCACCCGCGGCTCGAGGAAGGCGGCGTTCGACGACTATATATAGGCGTCCATCGACGGCTTGGAAGTAGTCATCCTTATGGACACAGGAGCCGTCTATTCAGTAATGAGCGAATCATCCGTGTCTAGTCTGGTGAAAGATACCATCAGACGAAGAAAGTTACGACCACATGGTACCTCCACACTCAGGCACAGCAGGAGACCATCCCGTAACGCCAACTGAAATGGGCACATCGCGTATCACCATAGACGCCACCAAGTACCCTGCAGCATTAACAATTTTTCCTAACTGCTCCCACTACCAAATTCTCGCAATGGACGTTTTGACGGAAAAAAGTAGAATAATTGATCGCAGACCTAGTCCTTTACGTTTTCCACTGATCAATCTATGACGCTGAAACCGCATCCAGAACACCGTGCTGCTAAAAGAATCGTCGAAGATCACGTCACCCTGCCACCCCGCGCAAGCCTGATGATCGCCATCTACTGTGAAGATGCGGTTCCTGACGTAGACACTATAGTAGAGATTGGCCAAAAGTGCCTTCTCTGCCGCGGTGTCTCTGTGGCAAGAGGTACTGTATGCGTAAGCAACGCCAATACCACGTTTTGGTCACTAGTTACACCGACGAGTACCTGCGTTTAAACAAGGGCGCCGCAATTGCGTTCCTCGAAGAAACGCAAGAAGCAAGTAACGCGGTTGCCGCATTTGAACACGCAGCCGAAGATACCTTCAAGCTTGCGCCTCCCTTTGACGTGAATCCGGCGTTACCGCAAGCAGGACGGCACAAGTAATTGGCGTTGCTGCGTCGCTACAGGGGACGTTTTTCGTCGACCTCAAAACTATGTCAGACACCTCTAGTGAAGCAGCAAATAATAATTGATGATGGAGCCCGACCTACCCGGCAGTCACCGTACCGCGTTTCTTCGCACGAGCGGGAAGCCATCCGCACACAAATCGAAGGCATGCTCAGCGACGACATTATACAGCCATCGAGAGGCCCCTGGGCTGCGCCGGTCGTACTCCCGAAGGAAAAAAATGGCACATTAAGGTTCTGTTCTGACTATCGGTGACTGAACAAAATCACAAAAAAGGTACATGTATCGTCGGCCACGAATTGAAGGCACGCTTTACAACATATACTACACGAAGTACTTCTCTTCGGTAGTTCTTAAGACAGGCTACTGGAAAATTGACGTGGACGAGAGAGAGAGCCGGAGAAGACTGCATTTATAACCCCAGGCGTCCTATAAGTGTTCGAGGTAATGCCATTTGGGTTATGTTCGGCACCAGCAAAGTCTCAAAGACTCATAGACACTGTGCTAGCTGGCCTGAAGTGCCACGTGTACCTCGCATACCTCGGGGACGTTGTGGTATTTGGGTAGACTTTCAATTACACTTTGGAAGGACGGAGTCTGTGCTCGAGGCCATTCGTACTATAGGCAAAGGGATAACCGCCTAGACATCTCCCAATGATTGCTTTAATCCTGTGAACTCAGGATGATGAATATGGGGCACGAAAGAGGTAGAGCTACTTCTTTTACAATATCCTCCCCCGCAGATGAATGAACGAGCATAGTCCATGAAGAGTTCCTTTCAAGTCCATGCGAGCCAAATGAGTTCGATATCGTGTCGCTTCCACCTCTATCGATGATCACTATGTCTTGGTGTTTGTGGGTCCATAAAGCGTATTTTCTCGGTGGTCGTAGAGTAATTCGTTGCTTCGACCTCTGTAGGAAGCAATTTGGTCTTGTCGGGCTCTCTGTGCGTCGAACATTTTAAACTCAGCCCTTGCCTTTTCCACACCAACTAATTCTTCTAACTTAAGCGCATCTTCTACCTCGGCCTGTTTTTCATCGATGTCCACGGTGTCTTGAACTTCTCGGTTAATCACTTTCAGTGTGCCACGATATTCATCCAAATTAGGAAGAACTTCCTCCAGCTCACTTATTGGTTATATTTCGGCTGGGAGGAGGTCTTCAGTCTTGCCGATAATGGACGTGATGCTTGAAAATACGAATGCGCCGCCTTTCAATTAGGGCCTCCATATTCCGCTCCAGCATCGCAAATTCGGTAAGGGCTGGCGACTGGCCTCACAGGGCAGAAGTCGGCATCGTCTCCGCGTCAGTATCGTATCCGCATGGGATCATCATGCACTGTATCGGTCCTAAGGCTCAGGTTCTTGCGTCTTCCTCTTAGGCTTATCAAATGTCCCTCAGTTCAGCGTCTTCCATCTGCGGCTTCATTCTGACTCCCAAGAGATGAGAGGGCGGCCCGAGAGAAGCAAAATCCGCTCAGTGTGGCTTACGTCTAGAGGTCTCTAGTCTCGTGTTTTATGGCACCAAAAATATGTAGACAAAAGGACGAGCCGCCGAGACCCCTCCCGATGATTGCTTTAATCCTGATGATGACAGTTGGGCATGAGAGAAGCTGTGCTACATCTTTCACATCACGTACGTCGAGGTTAACGCTGAAGCCCTAAAAGTGCTGCTTCCCGTTCGTGGAGCTCAAGGCTTGTGCCACGTCGCCAACACTGTGGGAGTCCTGCCAGAGCATACAAAAACGTCAGCCATTGAACTTCCCAACACAGAAGCCCAAGAAATACGTGCGAGAATTACTTCGCCTGTTGCGTACCAGCGCTTCTTCGCCAAGTTCGCCCTCATTGCAGAGCCGCCCACGCGGTTGGCGAAAGATAGCACCACTTCCAGCTGGCAAAGCGCCAAAGAAAAAGCATTTTGCAACAATGCTT
Source organism: Haemaphysalis longicornis (assembly GCF_048455015.1). Taxonomy (NCBI): domain Eukaryota; kingdom Metazoa; phylum Arthropoda; class Arachnida; order Ixodida; family Ixodidae; genus Haemaphysalis; species Haemaphysalis longicornis. Next base: position 28,614,929 of record NW_027526204.1, on the reverse strand, counting down.
GCAAATCCCGTCTGTGCTCGCTCATTTCTGCGGAAACGCAGAAACAGAAATGCACACGGATGCCAGTGACATAGTCTTGGGAGCCGCCATCGTCCAAAGGCAAAGCGATTGCGATTCATTGATTCAAACCTTTATTGGAGAAAAGGGGAGGCCCAGAGGCCGTGTTTAGGGGAACGGGAAGTTAAGGCATGGGGATAGTAAAGGTCTTCGGTGCACAATTGAATGTCTCTTCTTTGAGCACTCATTATTAATCCATGATGTTAATAAAGCTCTTCTCAGGATCGGTCTTCACACCCATGCTACACTAATCTCGCAAGGCCACTCTGTATACTATATTTTCCTAGTTGTGGTACAAAATCGATTTCTTGATTTGAAGGGTGTAGAGTGTCTTTGTCAGGAGCGACGTCGCGGAACAAGTCCTCTTTTTGGAGCGCAAAATGACTGCACACCCACGTGAGGTGGTAAAATTCACACGATACGTTTTGTTGGCAATAAGCGCAACAGGGGGGTGACTGCCCATTTGAATGGTACCATCTCGTCATAACAGACGGCGTGTAGGCACTGTTGGCAATGTTTTTGCTAATGAATATTTTGGTAACCGTGTGTATTTTAAGGATCTGTGAAGATGTCGTTTTGGTAATCTTGCTTTGAACAGGTCGAGCGTCCCGTTCCAGGCGTGGGTAAGTGCATGGCATGACGGCAGAAGAGAAAGGAGGCAATAAAGTGGTTTCCCTTGCAGCATTGCCGGTTGCTTGGTTCCGCAACCGGAAATCCTAGTGGCCTTGTGTCTACGCCAGGCGTTTTGTTATACGATTTCGCAAAAAAAGTTGAAGGGAGTACGTAATCATGTCCGCAGTAGGGTAGTATGAATCTGGTTTTCGGAGTTCTAGCGTCAAGTCATGAGAATCGGTTAACATGTGTTCCATTTCCAGAGTATGTCAAAAGGTCCAGTACGGCCAGTAGACCTCCTAGTTCCGCTTGAAGGGGTGAACAGGTGTTCATCTCGAGCACTGCCGCGCCATCCAGGTGTGGTGCCTTTAGCGATCTCCATGCTACACCAATGCGACCGCCGTGAACACTGGCGTCAGTGTGGATATTTTCACGGCATGGCCTGTTGCCGGCGCCCTGCCACGAAGAACAAACAAAGAAAGGGTGCTTCGCGGAGCAACCAACCGATCAACAGCGGCCAACCAACTAAGTCACGTGAAGAAGGGACGCGCGTGGCGGTGCGAGAGAGAGCTCGGTGGCAGCGGGAATAGGGCGTTCCTTTTAGTGAGGCACAAGTAGTTCGCCTTTTAATAAATCTGTTTGTCCTTTTACCACCCACGTCATCTTGAGTTTGTGCCACGCTACACTGGTAGGTGCGGGGTATCTTCAACCCCATGCTTTCGACTCCTCCCGCTTCGCGAGCATCAAGCCCCAAGAAGCCGGGACCTGTCTACACCCCGGTTCATCGCAGCAGCCGTCAACTGCTAGGCCTCGCTCGTGAGTTCTCCGCTCTTCCAGAGAAGAAAGCATCGGCTCGTCACGTTCGTCAAGAACCACCGATGGAACAAGCGCAAGCTTCACAGCTGACTTTCCACCCACAGGTGACTTTCCAACATCTTCGAGAACCTGAAATCTTTCATGGTGACTTGTAAGAAGACGTGGAGGAGTGGCTCAATCAGTTCGTGCGCGTTGCTTCGTTCAATCAGTGAAACAAGGTTCAAAAACTGCAACAGGTGTACTTCTCTTTGTATCATGGTTCGAGAACATGGCTTCAAAATCGGGAAGGGCCTTTGCGAACATGGGAAGAATTTTGCCAGCAGCTACGGGAAGCGTTCTCCAGCGCGGACCGGCGAGAGCACGCACAATGGCTTCTTGAATAGCGCGTTCACAAACCGAATGAGAGTGTGGTCATGTTCTCCGAGCACATGGCGCGCCTGTTTCGGAAGGCGGACCCCGACATGTCTGAACCCAAGAAGTTGCGCTACCTAATGCATGGCAATGGGAGCAGCTATTTGCTGTGCTTGTACGGAACCCTCCGCGGACTGTACGCGAATTTGTAAAGGAGGCTACGGCCATCGAACGAGCACTCCAGGACCGATGCCGCCAGTACGATCGCTCAAGCAACGCATCGTTGGTGAATACTACTGTTCTGTCTGCCGTCAACGAGAGCTCCCTGCGTGACCTCGTCCGCTCCATCGTACGCGAAGAACTCCAGAAACATAATGTCCGTCCCAACCAGCCAGTTCGAGTTTATGTTGCGGAGGTCGTGTGAGAGAAAATCCGCCAGGCACTTGCACTACCCGAACAGTACCCGGAAGAACCACAAGTGAACAACGCCAATGTCTTAGCTCGCCCACAGTCCGAGCCACAAGTGAGCTACGCGAATGTCTTGGGTGGCCCACAGTTTAACAGGTCAACGGCACCACGTCGACAGCCAGTTGCTAGACCACGGCTTCGGCCCGAGCCCAGACCTCATCCTCAGGTACGCAAGACGGACGTGTGGCGTACTGCTGACAACCGGCTGCTCTGTTACCCCTGCAGTGAATCAGATCACGTCTACCGTCACTTCCCGTACCGAGAAATTGCAAACAGCCCACCCAACGTTCATCGAAGCCGTCAGGACGTGCCCAGGGGAAGGTCCCCAAGTCTTGGGAGACGGGAAAACTAAAAGCGGAAACCTCAGGAGGCACGTTTTGCTAAGTACGACAGCTATCAAGCCCCTACTACGACCCAGACGAACGATCCTAAAAGGTTGACGTGTGAGGAAAGTGGCGACGACGTGGTGACCTGTGGTCCAAGGCGCTGACAACCGAAGAAAGCGCCGATGACGTCGTTCGTGCTGAAGTGCCTCTTTTGTCGACGGGCACGAAGTGACTGTTTGGTGGACACTGGTGCGGACTTTTCGATAATTAGTCAACGTCTCGCGTCACGCTTACGAAAATTTAAAACCCCGTGGACCGGACCTGACCTCCGTTCGGCTGGTGGACATCTAGTGGAGCCCGTTGGAAAATGCACTGCCAAAGTTTGCATTGACGCTTCAGATTTTGTTACCTCATTCATCATTCTGCCGCAGTGTTGCAAAGACCTCATATTAGGCGTGGACTTCCTTGGGGAACAAAAAGCAGTAAGAGACCGCCGCGAGCACTCCGTCACATTTTCGGCTTGTTGTTTGCCTTCAGAACTGAAAGAGGACTTATGCTCGGCGTTGCAGGTTATCGATGACGGGGTTACTTTGCCACCCCGATCGTGTGCCCTTGTATCTGTCAAGTGCGACTCGTCATGCTACGGGGATGGCATAGCAGGGCCGAATAGCGCTTTTTTTCTAAACCTTGGAGTCGGCATTGCTCAGGGTATAGTACACCTGAATGATTGTTGCACCGGGATCTTACTTACAAACTTTGGACATGAGCGTCAGTAAATCCCGAAAGGTACTGCCATGGCAAGCTTTCAGAACATCGCTGATGGCGGAGAATGTCCCGTGCTGCACACAGAAACATCAGACACTGAGGACTCGCCCCCTACTCTCGATATTTGTCCAGACCAGCCTCTCGAGAAACAGCAAGGGCTTCTCCAGTTATTGCTGGAATTTCACGATTGCTTTTCTTCGACAACGAGGGTTCGCCAGACAGCGCTGACAAAGCACCGCATCGTTACCGACGACAAACAAAGGCCCCTTCAACAGAATCCTTACTGTGTCTCCCCGAAAGAACGCGATGCCATACATCAGCTGGTGCAACAAATGCTCGAGGCCGATGTTATTCAGCCATCTCAAAGCCCGTCTCGCATAAGATCAAACGGCGGCCAGGTGTGACTCCAGTTGCATCTAAGCTACGATGATTGCCTCTTGCTCTCCGTAATCCAGTGTCCAGTGAGCTGCGACACATCGAGGGCAATGATGTCATTGAACGTGTCGACTCCCCGGAGTGGGTTTCACCACTCGTCGTCGTCCGGAAAAAGAACGGTGACATTCGTCTGTGTGTGGACCTCCGGGAACCGAATAATGCAATTATCATTGAGGGGTATCCTTTGCCGCATGTCGAGGAGCTGTTGCAGATGTTTCATGGTGCTGTTTGTTTTCATAAGCTAGACTTGGTTCGGCTTATCATCAGTTGGTGCTAGAAGAGGGCCGTAGGGACTTGACTACTCTCGTGACTTATGAAGGTTTATTCAGGTAAAAGAGGGTGTGTTTTGCTCTGGCGTCGGTGCCTGCGGATTTTCAAAAAATGATGTCTAGGATCTTGAAGAATTGCAAAAATGTCGTTTGCTATCATGATGATATTTTTGTGTGCTCTTTTGTGTGCTCTTTTTCCCAATCCTTATCATCAGGTTGCCTACCCCATGACTGGCGAATTGCAAAAGTAATTCCAATCTTCAAATCTGGTGAACGCTCTTCTCCACTAAACTATCGTCCTATTTCGTTAAACAGTAACATCAAACTCCTCGAACATATAATACACACACAAATTATCAACTACCTGGAGGATCATAACATCATACATAAATAACAACATGGATTTCGCAGAGGATATTCTTGTGACACACAGCTCGCAGGTTTCATTCATGACATTCATTCATCTCTCGACGATGGATCCCAAATTGACGCCATTTTTCTTGACTTTTCAAAAGCCTTCGACCGTGTTTCTCATCACAGGCTCCTCACGAAACTTTCTCGGCTTAACATTCACTCTAACATTTCATCATGGGTAAAAGATTTTCTTTCATCACGCCTACAGTTCACGTCTGCTAACACTTGTACCTCTTCTTTAAAACCTGTTACTTCCGGAGTCCCCCAGGGCAGCGTACTAGGACCGCTACTGTTTTTAATCTATATTAACTACTTACCATCCTGTGTCTCTTCCCGAATAAGAATCTTTGCTGATGACTGTGTGATTTACCGAATAATTTCTTGCGATAATGACCGTGAAGCTTTCCAAACTGATATTAACGCTATACATGCATGGTGTTCATTTTGGTAATGACCCTAAACCATTTTAAAACTAAGTATATGTCCTTCACTAATCGCGCCTCCCGCTTTTCTACCTCCTACGTGCTCAATAACCATTCAATTGACCTAGTATCCACTTATAAATATCTAGGAGTTCACCTTCAACCCGATCTGTCATGTCATTATCACATAAAACACACCCTGGCTTCCGCTAATCGCTTTTTCGGTTTTCTAAAGCGTAACCTTAAACATGCTCCTTCTGACATTCGAAAACTTGCCTTTACTACACTAATCCGTCCTAAAATTGAGTATGCATCTGCCATTTGGAATCCCCATCAGGCATGTATCGTAACTGATATTGAATCTCTGCAAAATCGGGCTGCTCGCTTCATATATTCAGACTACGCATTTCATTCTAGCTTCACAGCACTAAAACGTCGCGCCGAACTACCTGATCTAGTACATCGCCACCAACGTTCCCGCCTATCACTGTTCCATAAGCTGTATCACCACGTGTCACTTCACGATGATTTCTTCGAGCCACCTCAAGTCATTTTCCCTCGCCGAGACCACTCCTACAAAGTTAAACGCCCAAATTGCCACTCATCTGCCTTTGCCCGGTCTTTCATTCTACGTAGCATAGTCGAATGGAATAATCTACCATCTCATATCGCTTCTCAAAAAGACAACACGAAATTCCAGGAACTAATTCAACAGCTAACGTAGCACTTTCCTCTTCTTTTTGGATTTTTTTCGTTCCCGTCCTTGAAATTGCGTACTGAACATTTTTATTTTTGCTCTGTATTTTATTTTTGTTCTTGTTGTTCTGATAGATTGTACATCGTGTCGTGCTTGAATTTGAACCGTCTGGATTTTATTCCTGTCTTTTTTGTTTGCTATAATGATTTGATTACTGCGTCATCACTTTTTTCAAGTTAACAATGTGTATTTATTTGCGTTTTCAGTGTGAACGTCCCTGATTCTTTTTGTTTATTTTTTTTTTCGCTTTACTGCGCTAATACAACACGTGTGCTATGTAACCCCCTATGTAATACCCCCTCACGGGGGCCTTTAGGGGTATTGTGAATAAATAAATAAATAAATTGTGTTGGGAAAGAGCATGAAGAGTCTGAGCATGAAGTCTTGGTTGAGCTTGGTTGAAGTCTTAACATATATAGCAAACAGTGGCATGAAGTTGAACGACAAATGTGTTTTTTCGGTCAAAGAACATAATTTTTGGGTCACAGGATATCGGGTTAGGGCTTCTCAGCTTTGGAATGCAAAGTAAAAGCTATAGTACATGCTCGGGCTCCTACAGACATAAAGTCACTGCAATCATTTTTAGGTTTTGCAGGATGCTAAGCCAAGTTCATAAAGAACTATGCAGAGATAGTTGAACCACTGCGCCTTATGCTCAGGAAGGGTCAGACGTTTTGTTGGTCAGATGATGCTTAGCGCACTTTCGATCAGTTGAAGGCGTGCCTCACTTGTTCTCCTGTCGTGAAGGTCTTTAATCCTGACTTGCCTGTAGTAGTTACTACCGACCAATTTGATGTAGGAATTGGCGTGGTACTACAGCCGCGGTATGGTTCTAGGTTTGAAAGCGTAGCCTTTTCATCTAAAATTGTGTCGGAGACTGAGAGAAAATACTCTGTGGGAGAGCACGAAGCGCTGGTTTGTTTGTTCGCGTGTGAAAAGTGGCACATTTTGCTTTGGGGTAGACGGTTCACGCTGTAGTTGCTTTGTTAGCCGCAGGAGATGCAGGTCGGAGGTCTTTAAGGATTTCAAGGTGGTCAGCTCGTCTGCTGTACTGCAATTTTGACATCGAGTACTGCAAAGGATCAGAAATTCTGGTGGCTGATTCTCTATCAAGGTTTAATGATTTAACAGCTTATTGATGAACTTTCTGTTGTGGACGGTTTACTCAAGCATGGTGACCATGTAGTCCTTCCTTGTGTACTTGTACCTACTTTCCTCCAGTTAGCACATGAAAATCATTAGGAATAGTACGTACCAAACAACTTCTCCGGGAGCGTTATTGGTGGCCTCAAATGGATCGTAATGTTAAGAACATGTAAAGCATTGTCACGTCTGTCAGCTGGAAAACAAGTCTGCTGAGCCCCATGTAGCTCCGTTGCAGCCGGTGGAGTGGCCGGAAGGCCCTTGGCAAAAGTTGGGAATGGACATCGTCGGTGTTTTAGATGTGTCGTACCCCCAATTTCTTGTTACAATATTCGATTACTACTCTAAGTGGCCTGACGTTCTGGGCACAAATTCCATTTCAGCTGAGGATGTCATTAAGTTGTTGGACTGGTCTTTCAGTCGGGAAGGGCTCCCTGAGGTTTTAGTGAAGGATAATGGACACTAGTTTGTCTCCAAATATATGCAAGAGTATGTAAAAAAGAAAGGTATCCGCCACGTGTTCTCGTCGAATTATTACCTTCAGGCTAAAGGCCAGATTGAACGTTTTAACAGGGTTCTCAAAGAACATTTACATGTAGCCAGACTTGAAGGCAAGGATGCTTCGAAAAGCATTACACAATTTCTTTGGCCGTATAGGGTCACACCCCACTCAGTGGCAGGTCTTTCTCCAGCTTTTTTGCTGCCTGGACGTCAGCCTCATTCGAAAACGGATATTAGCAACTTCAGGATACGTAAAAACGCAGCGGAATCGGACAATTTCCTGCCTCATATTCGGACATAGGTCTTCAAGAAGTAGCATAAAGCTAAACAGTACTTTCACAAAAGGAAAGGTAGGAGTTGTAGTGAAAGTAAAATTCCGTAAGCAAAGATTTCTCAATTATAGCAAGCTGTTTACAGTGCATGCTCGGGTTGCACCTTTCACTTTCAAGCTCAGTGATGGGAAGATCTGGAAGGCTTCAAAACTCACAGTCATTACCAAAGGAATTGAGGTTGGCTTGGCACTGTATTCCTTTGACCATGTTGAACTCTTTTCGAGGCATAAAGAGTTTTTATACTCTTCGTCTAACTTTGACATTTGTGAAGGTCAGTACCCTAGTCTACCGTTGACAGATAGGGCAAGCCCCAGGGTCAGGACAGGCTATGATCTGTCAGAGCTTCCTTCCAGTGCAAGGCCAGGATCCGTTGTTCCTCAGGAAACGTTAGAATGTCAGGAAGAGGATAGTGAGCAAGCAGATCCAAATAACGATCTAGACAACACAAGGGAAAATGAGGAGGTGGCTGCGTCATCAGATAATTCAGGTTCGTCTATGCGTCCGCGCCATAAAACTAAGCAGCCTCAGTGCCTTAGCGACTATGTGCGGTAGGATGTAGACGTAGGGTTCATGCCTTCCTTGTGCCATGTTGGACGTGTCATGTCTTGTGTTAGGTCGCATATGAACATTGAAAATGTTTAAAAGCGGTTTTTGTAACGGGCTCTGAAAAATGTCTTACTCTGTTGCGTGTCGTGTGTGCAACTTACAGGAGTGTGCGCTACTCTGCTAGTCATAATTCCACTGCTCCTGCGCAAGTTATAGTGCTTTTTTGGGACTATGTAGGACTGTCTGAGCAACTGAGTGCTTTTGTGTGGATCATGTGCAACATGCAGACATTCTTTAAAGCACGGGGAATTATGTTGAGTGTGTATTTCACAGACAGTGCGAACTTCTTTTGCACGGGGAGGTGCTGATGATGCTTAGTGCTTACCCTTTGTAACGGGGTGGCGCTGCACAGCGGCCTTACTCGCAACGCTACTGTACAATCAACTCGCGAAAAAATAGAAAACAAAATAAACCAAAGATAATATCAAAATAAAAAGAAAACAATTTTCTGAAATTTTTGTACTAGTCTGACTTCTTTGTTTGCATGTCTTCCCAGATTGTTCTCTGCTCTTTTCCCACCAACATTCTAACCGTCTTTTACTAACCTCTACTGCTGTCCAGTTGACTTTTCCGCTAACCTTAAAGCAAAGGGATTCCGGAAGCTGGATGGCTTCAACACTGAGGATTGGATGGATACCTTTGCGCTCCGGTATAATATGTCGCATCGTTTCTAGCTACTTTCACCTGCCTGCGCATAGTTCTTCTGTACCGGCTCGGCGGATAAGCGTTTTTGTCCGCAAGTAACCCGCTCGGGCTTCAAAAAGCAATGCACTCCGTTTGATATTATCGAATGATTTTTCCCTTGTGATCTCCTGCTTCCCGATCCTGTGGTTATCTAAGGACTTCGTCGCATCCATCCTCTTTTTTCAGGTCGTTGTCTCTGTTTCTTTCACTTCATTTTTTATTGCCTTGGTCATTTCCCCTGCACTTCCAGGTTTCATATATTTTGTCCTGAGCCTTCGGGTTCTTTTCCTCAATTTTGTGTCTACGCTTTTTATGTAAAGATACCGCAACACTTTGGCGTCCCAACTCTGATCATCCATAGTTCTAAGTCGTTCTTCAAAACATATTTTGCTCTGTGCTTCTCTCACTTCGAAGGGTGCCCATCCCATGTCTCCCTGCACTGCCTCATTTGTTTTTTTACTTTGTGATCCTAATGCCAATCGACCTACTTTCCTCTCATTTGCTTCTAGACCTGATTGAATCTCTGATTTGCCACACAGTACTGCGTTTGAAAGGGTTAGTGCTGGTACAATTACTCCCTTCAAGATTCCTATCACTTCTTCATATCTGTTATATCCCCACAGTGCTCTGACGTGGTTATGTGCTGCAGTGGCACTTACTTATCCCCTCTCGCGGCGATATGGAATGCTTCAACAATTTCCTGCGTGATTTGGTCCTTGTGCTTCTTGATGAGGTCGCATCTTTCGAGAAGAGGCCAACAATTTTTGAAAGATGCGCAGTGGGTGGCAAGGTTGCTTCCTGTGCGATTTTTGACTGTAATCGCGTTTTCTCTTAATCGGTCGTTTACGCATCTTCCTGTCTGTCAAATGTACGAGCGACCACAGGAAAGGGGAATGTCATACACCACCGCGGTATCGCACTCCCGATAGCGCTTGTCATGCTTCTTACTGCACCGTTGGGCCCTTGGCGCGTCACTATTCACTCGGCGGCACAAACCGTTCAACTTGGTCCTCGCCGAAAAAACTACTCTCACATCAGCTCGGTTTCTCACCTTTTTTAGCCTATGGGAAACGCCGTGCACCAGGAGAAGAAAAAAATAGCTGTCATTCCTTATGGGCACGGGGTTTTCCATAGGCTCAGTGGAAGAAAAGCCAGAAAGGATTAGGGAGAAGGCAATGTGCCTTTTGAAGGAACTGAACTTGGATAGCTTGTCTAGGTTAGTAACAAAGGCGGAAGGACTATGCCTTGATGTGTTCTTTTCTATAAGGACACACAAACCGGACCAACCTTTTCGAACTACAGTTTGCGAGAGGGGAACGGGGCAGGTAGTGGTTTCTATGTTTTTGCAGAAGCAGCTTAAAAGGTTGAGAGTTAAGACCCCTTTAAATTAAGGAATTCGGAAGAAATTGAATGATTGAAGAAATGCGGCTGGGAAAATTTGAGAGGTGCACAGATTTCAGTGTTAATGTAGTGTACCTGTATTACTCCCTTCCACAACGAGAGTTCATGAAGTGCGTAGAAGAATGTATAAGCGATAGCAACGATTAGTTCCAAATTGCCAAATTGACTGTAATCTGACCGTGGAAGGATTTTTGGCGCTGTTGTTGTTTCATTTACAATCGACGTTTATCAAATGGGAGCAAAAGGCGCTTTTTCAAAATGCAGGCGTCTGTATTGGTTTGAGGGTTGCACGAGTTCTTAGCAACATTTTTCTAGGGAAAGAGTATGTTAACCTGGAAAAGGCGCTTGGAGGCAAGGTGGTCCGTGTCGCAAGATACGTATACGATTATTTGGTTTTTGTGCACCGGAATGAAGCATCAATGAAATGTGAAGGTATAGTAAAGCCATTCGAAGACCACGGTATGGGACTGAAGTTCACCAAAGAGCTTCCCACAGAAGGTAACTTATAGTTTCTAGATCTAGCCATAAATTTGGCAGAAAACCACACATGCTGGAAGTACAATCCTAGGTCGGCTGAGCCGCTTCTTCATTATGCGTCCGGGCATTCAAAAATAGTAAAAAGGGGCATCGCGATGTTTACCCTCGGATTAGCCTTAAAAACCTCATGCCACCATACTGCGGAAAAAAGCTTTCGTGATCAGGTAAGCCGCCTTGAGGCAGCAGAATTTCCGAATCATGTTATAATTTCGGTGTGTCAGACCTTAGTCCGAGAGATTAGGCACAGAAGAAAGGAGGGACAGAAGGAAAAAGAACGGGGGAAAAACGAGCCGTCATGCCTACATGCACAAGTTGGCACACGGGCTGAAGAATGTCGGGTCAAGATAGGGTGTAGAGGTTATCTTCTATGCAAAGAACAAAATAGGCAGGCTGTGTTCCATGGTGAACAAGACACGTCCACTTGGTATCAGCCAGAACACGTGCGGTGTCAATCACAAGCGAGCCGTTGTGCCTTGCAACTTAGGTGTTGTGTACCGCATTCCGCTGTCCTGCAAAAGAGTGTATGTGGGGCAGACGGGGCGTTGCCTAAATATAAGAATAGGAGAACACGCAGGGACAATGAAAAACTGCACGTATGCAAATCTGCCCGCACATTGTAAGAAGTGTGAAACGCGTGGATGTGAAGCTCTTTTCGCTGATACCGAAGTGCTCTTCGAGCACAGAAATCAGAAAGTTCGGGATATAGTAGAGGCCTTCTACATTAACCTCTATCAAAAAGACTGCGTTGGCCAGACTTCCGTCAAGCTCCACGAAAAGAAAGCCAAAATAGTTGGATAAATGCTTGCGTGAAATATCAGTTACTCGGCACGTGTGTCTTTTAAGTTGGAGTGTGTGCTTGTTATTTAATCTTTTAGCGTGTTACGGCGTGATTTGTTGCAATTATCTTATGTGGTTCCTTTGCGCATGTGCACAATTGTGTGTATATATTCTTTGTGTGTCTAATAAAAATTAGTTGCGAGTCAGCGCTTGTGGTGTACACCCCTCCGTCTTTCGTCCCGTTGTTTTGCGCGCTGTGTGTGTTTCTTTCAAGATGCCATCAAGATGTAGGGTGGCGACCGCTACAGCTAGAGGTTTGGGATTTATGAGCCCCGAATCAAGAGGTGTATTTCAATTTGTGAACCGTGTCGGAAGTGATGGGAACAGCTGCGTACCGGCCAACTAGAGGGATCAGGTGATGGTGACATAGTGCTGGTCGGGGTCGCTCAAGTTTTTTTTGGTACACTTGGAGCACGGGAGATGCAGGCTGGGTCTACTAGGCGCTCACGTGACTTGTTCGCACGTTTTGATGTATTGGGCACTGTATGGCCTTGAGATTGAGGCCAGGGCCCGACCCGAGACCTGTTTATGAAGGTAAGTCAGACTCTGGCCCGTACCACTTGGGCCAGGGCCTGACCAGGACCGGGTGGCCAAAAGTGAGCCTGCCACGGGCCCGGCCCCGGCCCGTCTCCCCAAGCGTAGGTCCACCGCTGGTTCGGTCATTTATTTTTGATCCGAATGAGGGCCCGCATGTGCGAGACCGAGGATGCTATTAAAGAACGCCCGACGTTGAGCGGAACTCGGAAGACACGAGCTCAAGTGACGCCAACCTAACATGATAATAATATTTCAAAGCAAAGTTCAAGCGCTTTGGAAATGCGATTAATCCAATTTACTGATTATTGAGGTAACCTAACCGGTGAAGGGTAACGCACTCCAAGGAGGCGCGACATGGGCGTGGTTCATTTTTATTTGCGTTCTCTCTCTCCACTGTTGCACTGGTGGCTCCGCCGGCAAGGAAAGCCAACTTTACTTGATCATGTTTGATTTTATTATTCTGTATTTTACTACAAAGTTCATTTATTTTTATTTCGCATGTTCATATGAGCAATTTGTTTGAAATTTCTCGGTCTGAGAAGCAGATGCGCTGATTTCTGCCGTTGGAGGCCGACAATACAATCTCGTAACTAAGCCCGACTGATAAAAAAAGAAAGCGGGTGACTGACACACTCCACATTCAAAGTAATTGCTGCTCGGTGTTACGTCATCAAAACCCATTGTCTGCTTTGCGATACAAAATTTACTTGCGGCACTTAACTCTGCTTACGTACCTTGAAGGCGAAAGCTTCGCGACCTATAACAACTTCTTCACTAATCAATTCTACTTGTGTCCTTTTTAACGCTTTTATTTCGTTGTCTTTTGGCCTGAGGGCGGGGGTTCGATTCCCGGCCGCGGCAGCTGCTCTTCAGACGGAGACGAAAAGCGAAAATGCCAGAGTGCTCGAGATTGCGGCGCACGTTAAAGATCCTCAGGGGGCCGAATTATTCCGGAGCGCTCAACTACGACGCACCTCATCGCTTGTGTAGCGTCGCCGCGTTAAACCCCGCAATCAATATATCAATCAATCAAAGAAGCAAGACCGCAATCAATCAATCAATCAATCAATCAATCAATCAATCAATCAATCAATCAATCAATCAATCAATCAATCAATCAATCAATCAATCAATCAATCAATCAAGCAAGCAAGCAAGAAAGCAATCAATCAATCAATCAATCAATCAGTCAATCAGTCAATCAATCAATCAATCAATCAATCAATCAATCAATCAATCAATCACTCAATCAATCAATCAATCAATCAATCAATCAATCAATCAATCAATTTATCAATTATTCAATCATCGCTGGATCAGTAAATCAATCAATCAATTTTTTCTCTTTTGGCTCGAATAAATTCGACTGCCTTTTCTTCGGCTACACCGTGTTTGCGTCAAATTCTGCTCTTTCATTTCTAATGAACTACGTCAGCAAGTAGACTGGCACTCGTGACATACTCCCTAGAATCGGGGTTCTGCTAGGCTGGTGTGCGCCTGCCTTGCTCCAGTGAAATAACTCTCAGGTGTCATGCGGCACACACTGACCAAGCACTTTTAATTTTCAAATTCTCAGTGTAATAATTTTGCAAAACGGGCACGTTAGCTCGTCAAAGCTTCCAATTGTAGGCCAATCCCCAAGTGGGCATGTGTTCAAAATGAAGGAATAGCAACAACGACAACAGCTTTTCAGAACTGTTTGCTTTATGTCCTTTTGCTCTTTGGCGGTTATTTTCGACGATGCTCTCTACACAGGATTTTGCTTTCATTGAGTTGAATTCACCCACTCCCCTCTTTTATTGCGCCCCTATCCTACTCCCGCTTACCCTCCCGCTTTCGTCAAGCGGGTACTTGATTTCTCAGCTCTCCGATGTACTCTCTTGCGGGGGGCGTCCTCAATCCAGGGGGCCCTGTGCGCGTGCGGCAAGTAGCGACCGGGATATCAGCTCTAGCTGTTCACCCAGGTCACCGCTATGTAGCTGGCCCTCCCCCCTCTCAGAGGTCGCCTCCACAAGAGAAGAACGGCTCAACTATCTCCGTTTAAGCTCAGCAAAGCGTTTTCACTACCACCATCCCCTTTACTCCCTTTCCATATCCTCCTTCCTGCCATACGAGAGTGACGGTGAAGAAAACCCGCTGAAATGTGTGGAGATCGTCTCTGATAATAGACAGGCGCAGTTGATTGTATATGAATATACGTATGAGCTATCCTGCAAGTTAACTTTTCAGAAAAAAAATGTACTGCACGCAACGCCACTGCCGCGCTGACGATAAATGAAACGCACGATCATGCAATGCCTCGTTCAAAATTGTTTTTCGAGCAGACGATAGCTGTAGCCCACGTTCCGGCACCAGACGGTTAGGCACGCGGTAGACCCTGTGGAAGCCATGTAAGCCGAACCACCTAAAAGGAAGACGAATTGGGAGAAACACGTCTCCAGTGGTCATATTGCGCACGCATGGCTGACTGTCGACTGGTGCGGTCCATGGTGCGGCTGCTATTGACGCTTACATGGATGCTGTCCGTCGCTAAAACCGCAGCGCACACAACCCTTGCTCCTCGGCGGTCATGGAGCGAAAGCCTCCCCGATGTTGTCGCGAAGGGTAAGGGGGTCGCCAGATGACTGCACAGCCGATGCACAGAACTTTTGCAGAGACAAAAACAAGCTCAAATTTCTCCTCCGTTGAAAAGATCGGTCGGGTAGAAGTATTCCTGCTATGACGACCATGAACAATGAACCACGACGAAGCCGCGGCCGCCGCGGGTGTCATGAGTTCAACTCGGCTGCCGAAAACCATTCCCGAATTTCCTCCGAGTTCTAATGTTCATCAAACACACCCAGCCAAATCGTGGGCGCGGCGTAGCGACCGAGGACACACCCACCCATTGCGTCCGCTTTGTGTGGGTATAGCGTCGTAACCACGAAATCGTCATTTGATTCCCGCTAGCAGCGTTAAGGTCTTACCATGAAGTCCACAGGCCACCGGGAGTGAATGGTGATACCGTGACGGGGCTGTTCGGTCCGAACTGGAATTCCCTCTTGCCTGAGCCGATAGCAGCGTCCGAGACGACATGAGTTTCTCACGGGAGCCTTGTTTACACACCGCGAAACCACAGTCGATGACAAATCACTCAACTTCCACGTCTAAACTACACTCGACAATGCTCAGACGCGCTCTTGACACGCTGCATTGGGACCATTTCTAAAAAGCACCCTTCAGACGATTCCTGATAAGCACCCGGCGTGCACCCTCAACCAAGCCGTGAACAAAAGCCACATTCTGTGGTCGGCAGCAAGGCACGTTCCGTTCCCTACAGTGAACCTCATTGCTTACTTTGTGCTTGCACGGAGCTGCACCGGATCAATTCTCAAGCGGCGTAGCAATATGATTCAACGCAAGAACAGAACGCCGAGAAAAACGGCCCACCTCTTGCCGGCCGTGGCCAGCAGCATGGCTGGGTACTTCAAAGTTGTAGTGATGTTACCTAGTTCATGCTAGGAAATGAGTATTGGAGATTGATTCGACATGGCGCTACTTGCGGGTGATATCACATGCCGCACTTTTGCAACGTAAGGGACCCCAACATGGTGCGCTAAATATATTACAGTGCTGTACGTGCGTGCGCCGGTTTCGGTCGAGATGTAAGGATGCTCCAGTATACTGCTTTCAAAAAGCACGGAGCTGGAAACTCCTGAGTAGGCAGAACTCGGGAATTCAGGAGTAGCGCCCAAAACGAGGGCTTAGATCATGAAGAAATTTGTTTATAGGTTTAAAAACTTGGCACACCCACTGTTTTACGTAACTGCTAATGATTTTGTCAATATTAAGTAGTCTACTAATATTATAGTGTGCGCCGATGACCGACCTTGATGTTTAGCGGGAAAAACCAAACCGGATGTTTCGTATGTCCAATAAAATGCTTGACAAACTGCCATGCTGAAGCCGAGAAAATTCGCTGACAATTACTGAAAGAGAAACTAAAACAGCCCTGGTTAGCTCAAGAAGCAGTACAATTCAGTGTCAGCACACAGTAAAACTGGATAATTTTAATATTTAAATTGTACCTACAGCGAAATATTATTGATTAGTGTTCGAGCATCACATGTCGTGGAATGCTCATGGTGACCTAGTATTATAAAACTTTGTCGCAATACTGGTTTTCTTCCTAAGTTACATTTTGTCTGCGGAAAAGTGTTACGCCTGTTTTATCGGGCCATGTTTTCATCGCCGTTACAGTATTGTCACTTGGTATGGGGCACGACAACTCGAGCAAATATTGTTACACTTTTCGAAGTTCAAAAAAGGCAGTTCGCATCATCATGAACGATAATCATATAGCCTCTTTCACTGAAGATATGAGGTTACTACCAATGATCTATTTCTATAACTTCTGGCTGCTCAAACACTACGAAACCAGTGTAACAAGAAGTAGCAATATACTGTGCAGTATTTAAAAGCTTAAGCTTGAAACCCACCTGCGGAATATTCCTCAAATGGACCGATGGGAAATACGGAGGAACGGAAAGTACTACAGTGAACAAACGGTATGTTGTCAACTGCCATTTTATTTGAACAATGTACCATGTATATAAAACTGTTACTGTATCATTGCTGTATATATATGAATTTTATGATGTACCGTGTGTGTTATTGGAAATTTTATGATGTGTGAATGTGTGCATATTATGATGTACCATGAGTGCTAATCAACCATGCCTTGCATGTTTGTGGGTTTGGAGGTCTGTTGGAGGTCTGTTCTGGGTCCATCTTCTTTGTATAAGGGCCGTGGACCCCTTCAAGCCGTTTTGTGAAGATTTGTTCACGGCTCACAACACTTGGTGTTTAAATAAAGTGATTTTATTTGATTTGATATAAGGTTCAGAGTCTTCGTAGCGGGTAATTAGCCGGAGTATCTAATATGTCCAGCACGTCATGCAATGAAGTGCAAATATATAGTGTCATGTAGTGCACGTCCTTTGCTTCGGCCGTCATCAGTTCCTGTCACATCGGCGTAATAACAGCCCGTATTTTTCCATCAGACACACCACCAGCTTTAATTTCCATATTTTTGGCAATGTCACGTGGTTCTCTCGGTCCGAAGTTCATATGCTGAAATGTTGGGTGCCGAGTTGTGATCCACGAGTATGTACTTTGATTCAATGTTTCACCTGCAGGAGTTGTTCAGCGGTTCTGTTTCTCTGTCACGCGAGTTAAATTTCCGCCCACGGTTGGCGTATTTTGATGGGTGGTACATGCTAAACACACGTGCACATACATATAGGCGCGGAGCTCCACGTACTCCTAGTTATTTCTTTCCCTGCTACGACATTTCTTGTTATCGCTTCTTTGGCATGTTATACTCCAAAATATAAAACGTTGATAAAATACATGAAATGCCATTAAATATAAAGCACAGTGACTATCACAACAAGTCGAACAAGTTTGTAGTACCCTGCGTATAACTAACATAACAAAGCGCGAGGGAAAAAACTTAGAAGATTCCTTTTATGCTCTTTTCTACAGTTCGCATAGGAAATATTTATGACCAGGCCAATGAGTTCAAACGCTAGCCTGGGCCCGAGCTTTTGTGGCAGCCCAGGCATGTGCAATGCTCTATTGCTGTAGTCTGGCTGCACTAAGAAGCTTAGGATTTTCTAAAAAAATTTTATTATATTCTTTTTGCCTATTTCTTGATTTGTTTACTTTTTACAAAGGCCGTGCTCCCCTTAATCATATTACAAGTGTCTCGAGTTTGTCGATTGTGTCTCCATCGCCGAGGTCTTCCACACCATCGCCCCTATGAGCCTCGTTCCTAATCATACGGAGCCTGCCCCATAGGGTTCTTGATCGATAGCGGACTTCGGCAAAAGTGAAAATGACACATGCTATACATTATGTAAGTTATGTAACTGTGGCCACCAGCTAAGCCTCTTGCACGGCAGCGAATCTGCCAGCTGCGGCGGTGCTCCCTCGCACGGGCTCGAATACCTCGCGCTCGCTCCTCCTGCTTCTTCGTGAAGGATGCAGGCGCTGGCACGACCGCCTTCCTCAGTGCTTCCACGATTTCCAAGATCAGTGCTTCATGCTCCCAGTGGTACCCTTCTGGCCGCTGCTCAAGTGGCCCTGGCTTCTCCGCCGTTGACGCTCTCACAAGCTACAGCCTCCACTTATGAAGACACGGGTAGTAAAGTAATGGATGAAGAGGGTAGCAATCGTGATAATTACAGCCCCTGAGATCTGGACTCGAGTTAAGCCCAATCGGCAGACCGCAATACCTCGCTGAGACAGGGTAAGTAGGCCCCGAGACATTTTCTTGAGCAGACCACTTACAAATATCAGTGTTTGCACTATAAACATCCTGGCACATCTGTTATGCACTCCCCCCCCCCCCCCCCCCACCCCAGAAATGGCCGAACTGAAATGGTCGCTACGCACCAATGCCATGTTGCTCCAAGCTGCCTTTACATTGCTTTGTACCACCAAGAGCCCGAAAACCACCTCTTTTTAACTATCAGTCATTACTTCCAGAACACTACCCGTATAATGAGGGTTGGTGTTTAATGGCGCAACGCCAACAAGGGCAAAGAGCGCCAGAGAAGAATTTATTTAATGAAGACTATTGATTATCACAAAAGGTAGGTATAAAACGTAAAAACAGGACATAGTAAAATCAATAAAGATAATGGTGATGGTGATGGCTGATGTATAGGGCCAGATTTTATTATGCATGATATGAAATGAGGTTTAAAAACTTTACGTCTGACAAATACTTAAACACGCGTTTCACAGGAGCCATAGCATCGTCACCCAGAAACAACGATGGGTGTAGGGGAATATGATGTCTGTAGAGTTCTCTGAAGTGTTTGTGTCGTGTTGTGTCAAGTACCCTGCATTGTATGAGTATGTGGACCACGGATAGGCCCTCCCCACACCTGCTACACAAGTGTCTTGGAGATCCCGTGAGCAGGTGCGAGTCCGTTACATGTGTATGGCCTATCCGCAATCTAGCTAAGGTAACTTCAATGCGCCTGTTGTGTGAGTCAGTAGTGTATTGTCCCAAGTGTGGTTTTATTACATGAAGTTTGTTGTCTGTATGTTCCCTCCAGTCTGCTTGCCAAGACTTACAGAGTTGTTGTCTAATGTGTGACTTGAGGTCTGTGTAAGGTAGTGTTGCAATGTCTACTGTGTTTTGGAGTGCAGCATTGGCGGCCATTTCATCCGCCAGTTCATTTCCGCCGATGCCAGAGTGGCCCGGCACCCAACACAAAGTCACCTCAAGGTTTGAAGAATAAGCTTGCATAAATGATTTGAGGACAAGACTAACGACATGGTTTTTCGATGACTTTCCCTATGATAATGCCCGGGTGACGCTCAGAGAATCTGTATAAATAATGGATTTAGTAATATGATGTTCAACTATGTGATTTATAACCAGAAAAATGCCATATGCCTCCGCTGTAAATATACTTGTCTTTACATTCATGGTTTTAGATGCTTCAAAATTGGGTCCATGCGCAGCCCAAGACACTGCTGTGAACGTTTTACAGGCATCGCTGAAAAACTCTGCAGCCCTGTATTTGTCCTGCAGATACAAGAAATGCTGCAAAATCCCAGTTCTTGGTGTCATCTTCCTATTGTACTGAAGAAAAGACAAGTCACACGACACAGGATGGAGATGCCATGGTGCTAGAAGATCAGCGTGAGATGATTTGGATGTATCTAAGAAGGAGACCTCATGAATATTCACCTCGTCCCTCACTCTGCGAGAAAGGAACAGAAATTAATGGACGGTTTAAAATAAGTTTAGTTGTGGATGTATCATTAAAAACCGGTTGAAAGGGATGGTTAAGCATTGATGAGATTTTGGAGGCATATAGAAGGTCAACATAAGTTCGCTGGTACGCCAAGCACCATTTGTCGCACTCTTCATAAAGACTGGGGACAGGACTAGCACGGAATGACCCACAAGACAGGCGAAGCCCCAAGTGAAGCACTGGGTCTAGCATTTTCTGTGCGGTTTTTGTGGCTGACCCATACACAACACTCCCGTAGTCCAGCCGTGACCCTACCAACGCGGCATAAAGGCGAAGCAGAAGCTGTTTGTCTGCACCGTATGATTGGTGAGACAGGACTTTTAGAATATTCATTGTATTTAGGCATTTTTTAGTCGTGTTATGCGGGGTATGAATGTGAGTTTCTCATCAAACACCGCACCCAGGAACTTGTGTTCTTTTTTCACTGGAATTGAATTACCGTTGAGTTTTTCGTCGGGATCGGGCAGCATACCGCGCCTTTTTGAGAATACAACGCAGCTACTTTTAGAAGGATTAAGTTTAAATCCATTTTCATCTGCCCAGCGAGAAAGTTCATTTACCCCAAGCTGTACCTGACATTCACAAATGGATATGGTACATGATTTGAAAGATATCTCAACGTCATCTACATTCATCAATTAACAGATGTTTGGCGGCAGTGCCTTTCGGAGAGAGTTCATCTTTACTATAAATAAGGTGCAGCTCAAAACGCCACCTTGAGGCACACCATTTTCCTGCACGTGAACGTTGGATAGCGCCGACCCAACTCTGACACGAAATGTTCGTGAAGACATGTAACTACAAAGAGTGTTCAGCATGCTACCCGAGATACCAAAAGTTTTTAGGTCTCTAAGAATGCCGTAGCGCCATGCTGTATTATATGCCTTTTCAATGTCAAAAAATACTGTCATACAGTATTGCTTATGAATGAATGCATCCTTTATGTAGGCCTCTAGAGATACCAGCTGATCATTTGTGCATCGCCCCGCCCGGAAGCCTGCCTGGCAGCTCTCGAGAAGACCATTGTACTCTAGAAAGTACACGAGCCTCCTATTGATCATCTTCTCGAGCAACTTGCACAGGCAGCTTGTTAGGGCAAGGGGACGATGAGTAGCAGGGGAAGACGGATCCTTTCCCTCCTTCAGAAAAGGCACTACAATGGCCTCCCTCCAAGACCCTGGAAGGTGCCCCGAAAGCCATATTTTTTTGTAGAGGTGCAAAAGTGTTTCGAGTGTGTCTGTGTGTAAGTGTTGTATGATGGTGTACGTAATGTTGTCTCCAACTGGAGCTGAAGGCTTACAAGAACTGAGAGCCAGCTTCAGCTCATGAAGTGTAAAGGGGGAGTTATAGGAGGTGTTTGAATTACTATTATCCCACAAGGACTTCTTTTCACTAGATGTTTTGTATTTCATGAAAGTGTTAGTGTAGTGTGCTGAACTGGACACGTGTTGGAAGTATTGTGCGAGTGTGTTAGCCTGGTCTTCGAGTGTGTCCTCTGTTGTACTAACCAGGGGCAGGCTGTGTGTCTGCTGTCCCTTGAGTTTACGTATACGTGTCCATACTTTGCGTGTGTCTGTGTATGAGTTTATGGATGTGAGGAACGCATGCCAACTCTCCCTTTTTTTGTCTCATGGCGCACGCGTTTTCCAAGTGCCTTTGCCCGTTTAAAGGATACAAGGTTATCAGACGTGGGGTACCAGCGAAGGACACCCCACGCCTTGTTCTGGGCCACTCGCGCGCGCCTGCAGTCCTCATTCTACCAGGGCCTCCTTAAGTTGCGTGGGGCACCGGAGGCCTGGAGAATAGACTTGTCGGCTGCGTCGAGAATGTGCGCCGTGAGCAGTTGGGTCGCCTCTTCTAAGTGTAGGTGTTTTATGGATGTGTAGTGTAGTTTAGATATTTCTGTGAATGTACTCCAGTTTGCTCTTCCCTCACAGAACCTTTTATGAGAGGGGGAAGCGTTTGTACCTTTGCCTATGTAAGTCAATTTGGTGGAGAAGTGATCACTACTATATAGGTTTGTGTCCACATGCCACTCAAGAAATGGGAAAAGAACTGCAGAGCCAAGAGCCAAGTCAAGATGTGAATAACTGTTATGTCCTATGTTATAATATGTAGCTTGGTTTTTGTAAAAAAGGCATGTTCCCGATGATGTTAGAAATTTTTCATTTAGGCGACCTCGGGCATCTGTGCGGGAAGAGCCCCAGATTGAATTATGTGCACTGAGGTCGCCTAAGACTAACTACGGTTCAGGTAGTTGATCTATCAGGGCCTCAAAATCAGTGTGCGATAGTTGGTAATCCGGAGGGATGTAGAGGGAGTATACCGTTACTAACCTATCATAAATAATTGTTCGAATCGCGACAGCTTCAAGCATGGTGTTTAGGTGGATGGTGTGACACGCTAAGGATTTTCGGGCTACTATGGCCACACCTCCTGAAGAATAAGTGCAAGTGTGCCTGTCTTTTCGAAAAACCAATTAGCTATTCAAGAAGTTAGTATGTTTTCTATTAAAGTGTGTTTCCTGAAGACACATGTGACTTCGCTGATGTGAATGAAGTATCTCGTACACATCATCTAGATTCTTGATAAGGCCTCTACAGTTCCATTGAATGATGTTGTCTGTTCCCATTATTTACATTTAAGAATGACTGGAGTGTGTGTGTGTGTTCATGTGTCGTCTTTCAGGGCTGTTACGCTGGGATTGGGCTTTTTGGGCCTGTATGTAGGCTTGGGCGTCGGAGGCTGCTCCTTGCGCTGCGGTGCAGGCAGGAACGGCCCGACATCACCTCGTCGTCGGATGTCCGAGGGGTGCCCGACGGACCGGGCCCCCCGCACTTGGCCCCCCTCGGGAGCCCTTCGTTTGAGCCGCCACCGCCGAGGGCGTCCGGGGCGCTGGCGGTGGCACGGGTGGTGCGGTGGCGGTGGGAGCCCGTGCGGGGCCCGTGGTGTCTATGACCTCGGTACCCTCCAACGCACTGGAGGATGGGGAGACAGAGGCGGGAGCGGCACCGGTCCCGACGGAAGTCGTAGCCACCACAACCGCTGCTGCCTGAGCAAGCGGCGTGGTGGCGGGTTGGGGTGCCAGCGGCAACCCAGGGGGGGGGGGCGGGGCAGGGACCAGGTCGGACTCGCTGAACTGGGTACCTGTGGAAACCAGACGCCGCTCCGCCCCCCGGCGAGCTGCGTCGGCGTACCTCCCCAGAGGGAAAGAGGCGAACCTCTTCCGCGCCTCTGGGAAAGTGATGTTTTCTCTTACCTTGATGTTGATTATTTTTTTTTCTCTCTGGAACATTTCACACGTGCGGGAGTACGCAGCATGAGGTCCATGACAGTTGATGCACTATAATTGTCCAGCCTGGCAGTTATCTGTCTCATGATCTTGCGATGAACATTTCGCACACGTTGTTTTTCCACGACAGGAGGTGGTGCCATGCCCGAACCATTGGCACAGAAAACAGCGCCGCGGGTTCGGGATGTACGGCCGGACAGAACAATGAATGAAACCTGCTTTGATGGATTCGGGGAGTGTGGAACTGTGAAATGTTAAGATTATATGCTTTGTCATGATTTGCTTATCATCTCGCTGCATGGTGATGCGCCTCACTGCCGTCACGCCCTCGCCTTTCAGACCTTCGAGCAGATCGGCTTCTGTCTCATTTATCAGATCTGGCTCAGAAATCACACCCTGAGAGCTATTGAGGCTATGGTGGGGTGTGACTCTGATGTCCAGATCTGCCATGAGATTCTGGGCAAGGAGGCTTGTGGCTTGCTGGTGAGTGTTCACCTCGACAAGGACTTCGCCGGTTCTCAGTTTCTTGGCTTTGAAAGACTTGCCCAGAATGCCTTCAAGGAATTTGTTGATAAGGAACACTGATTGGGAGGAGATAGGATTCGACTTGTCAAGAGATTCAACAATCAAGAATCGCGGATAGTTATCTGGCTTTTGGGGTGCAATTGTTGGCAAGGTTGGGAATGTAGCTTCGGTGCGGCCCCTTTTCGGGGGCCGATCATGTTTGGAGGGGGGTTTGGAAAATGCCATGTGATACATTGGAAAGCAGGGAGACGGGGATACTTTCTCCTTTGACCTTACCCTGGTAGTCAAAGACGTCCCGGAGCTCCCTGCCTAGTAGAAACAAATTCCTGTTCCCTTGTGTAATGAAAGCAAAATAAATGAAAATGGAACAAAACCTGCACCAGCAAAGCTATCACAGGTTAAAGCCAATTAGAGAAATAAATGAACTGGGAGGTATGCTCCAATGTGAATTTCAAGTAAAGCCAATTTGGTAGAAAAGCAAAGAAAAGCGGGGCTCTTGCAACTCACGACAGAAGACAACACAACCCAGTCCCATGAGAAAGTGATTTCAAAATGCAGGGGTGGCGCCACCTGAACTAATTCAACTCCCACATAAATGTACCCTTTCCCCAATGAATCTCCCCTCCACTAACTCCCTGATCTATCATCGCTAACCACAGCCTCGGGAGGTACCCGGCAAACAGCGGCATTTATTGAAAGCCAATGTAAAGGGGTGCACTAGCCCATCCGTGGGGGGTGAAAAACCTTGCCTCCTTCTCCTGGCTGGACTAAAAACACCCCCCATCGTGATGGGACTGGTCTCGTCCTCTCCTGACCAAACATTAAGGGGACCGCGAGAGGGATAAACTAGCCCATCCCTGGAGGGTGAAAAACCATGCCTCCTTCTCCTGGCTGGACTAAAAAACACCCTCCATGGTGATGGGACTGGCCTCAACCAATCCGACCAAAAATTAAGGGGACGGTGATGGCGAGCCGCAGGCAGATGGGGTCCACGCAGGAACCGACAGCAGGAGCCCGAGCAGCCAACTCAAACTCCCGGGTCCCGCGCTGGAACCCGGAACAGATGACCAGCGCGTCCCGGGACCCAAGGCCGAGCAGACAGCAGCAGGGGAATCTGCGTCCATGGGGGGATTGACGGGAGCATGCCCGTCCAAGGGATTGACCGGAACAGAACACCAGGGCGTCTCGGGACCTGCACAGCGAGAGCAAAAGCGCAGAATACGAACAGACATACAAAAAGGGCAACGCTCTCAGGCCGCACCCGGCGGTCCAATCACGTCAGTCAGTTGAGGGCATGTAGAGATTAATGAATTCAACCATCTCCTTAATTATATCTAGTGCGCGCTGGTTACGCAATAGCGCGGGATAAAGTGGGGGCGTAAGGTCAGCGTGAAGCAAATCTTGCAATCGTTGGCGAAATTGGGCAGTTTCGCTACAATCAGACATATAATGTTCAATTTCCACAGAACATTGAACATTATATGTCTGATTGTAGCGAAACTGCCCAATTTCGCCAACGATTGCAAGATTTGCTTCACGCTGACCTTACGCCCCCACTTTATCCCGCGCTAACTTGTACTGCCTTCTCCGCTCTTTCTTATGTAATCGAAGGGTGGTGTGTCGTCTTAAGGAGGGGGATGCGTCAGTTGAGCAGTCCATAGGTAGTCCTCAGCGTTCTCCCTTGAGCCCGCTTCTCTGGAACATTGTGCTTCATGAATTGTTAGAGACCACGTTCCCCCCAGGTGTACATGTACAAGCTTATGCAGATGATACGCTCCTTGTGGTGTCGGGACGTCACCGCCGGGAGTTGGAGCGTCTAGCTGCGGATGCGCTAGCGGTAGTGTGTGAGTGGGCGGAATCGGTTAAGGTTACAGGGAGCCCATCGGCCTAAGCTTGACCAAGGCTCCGACGGCCACCGTTTACGGCTTCTACCCTTCACCTTTAAACACCTCGCCATGGTTGGACACGGCTTATGTTGGGAGCTCTGGGTCCGCGGTGTCGCTGCTCACCGTCACCATGAATACTCAAGGTGCCCCGTGCGGGGTACCCGTATGATAACCCTTCTATTGAAATAAAGCACTCCCGAAACCATGCCCACACTTCACGTGTAGCCATTGAAGTGCAACCTGAAGAGTGAAATGAAACAATTGGGAGCTCCATCTACTGCAAGCAAGCAGACGTCTTGCTGGCGCAAAAAATATTAAAAAAAATCGACCAGTTCTGACTTTAGAATTCCCTACCACCCCACACGGGGTAAATATAACATGTTTATAGTTAGGTGTCTTATTACCAGCTAAAGTGTCTCCTTACCAGCCCAAGTGAGTGGTCTGCTTCGCAGTACACAGCATCTGGCACATGGCGAAGTGCTGCCCACACGAACCGGTTTGCCGCAAAATGTAGGTGCGGACTTGCTCAAGGTGACCATGCGAGCGCACACCTTCTTGGCGGCTAGGAAAAAGAATGATCACCTCCAATGGTCACGTGTCCAATCCAACACGTATCCCGCCCACGTATCCAATGGACACGTGTCCAAGAATGGTCACGTGTCCAATCCGCATTGTATCCCACCCACCCCCTCGTACCTATTCCAAAGTGCGAGATGGAGTGACCAGGGGTGGATCGTGTACGGGGTCCAGGCATTTCAAGCACAAAAAGCTCCGATGCAGCGCCTGCACCAACTTTGTTTTCGCCTTCGCCTCTAGATTCTCCGAACAGTAATATCCTAACTTGATAGCCTTAGAACTCAACTTCGCCAGCTTCGTCAAGAGAAGGCGTTGCTCAAGGCTGAACTTCCAGTATACCGACAAGTGTACCACGCCGTGCTCGCCCAAACGGCTCTCCATAGCACGATCGTGCTTGCCAAATCAGCTGTTCATAATCAATCTTCCTCTGTGTCCATGATTTCACCTTCAAACTTGGCCTTCTCTAACCACCTCTCCTCGATGCTGAAGCAACAGAAGAGCCGTAGTAGTAGCGTTAAGCGTACCACTACATCGCAAAGTGGTACTGAAACAGAGGATATTGTGCAAGTGTTGAAATTTATTCGCGCTGACATCCAGCAAGAACGCCGCGCTTGATTGGCGGATAAGAACATAATGCCCAGAAAACTACGGCCATGATGAACTTCATCCAAACTCGTTCTGGTGTGCCAGATGGCGCCGACCCACCGCCAAGAAATGATTGATTGATTTTAGGGTTTAACGCGGCGACGCAACGCAGACGATGAGGCGCGCCGTAGTGGAGGGCTCCGGGTTAATTTTGACCACCTGGGGATCTTTATCGTGCGCCGAAATCTCGAACACACGGGCGTTTTTGCTTTTCGCCTCCATCAGAAAAGCGGCCGCCGCGGCCGGGAATCGAACCCGCGACCTCGTGCTCAGCAGCGCAACGCCTTAGTCACTGAACCACCGCGGCGGGTCACCGCCAAGAAAGATTATTCCCCCCCGCAGTACCCTTCACAATCAGTGGTGTCTGCGTTTTGCAATGAAATTGTCGCAGCTGTAATCCATCACCTGCCATTCTTTCAAGCCAAGAAGCGATAATATTGCTTGTTCTTATCTAACTTCAAGAAACCATATTCGCGCCGAAAATTAGACTTCGCAACTAATTCGGAAATGTCAATTACTAACCAAGGCAAAATCCCACCTCCAGCCAAACCATCAGCGGTGGAACAAGCGGCTATTTTAAAGTGATCAGACCTTAGTTACTGCAAGGTGTCCGTGCCGGGTCAATTCTTTAATGATCACGAAGTGTTTAATGTGCAGGTAGGCCTACCAAATCGAAAACCACTATTTTAAGGGCCTGTGTATTACCGCGAAGTTACCGGCTCTGAAAAATCTATTAACTACTATTGATTACGGGACCTTGTCTTGCAGTATCACTACTCTCCCATTTTTATTGGCGGGGACATCAACGTGAAAAATTCTTCGGGCGGGGTGGGGTGGGGGTTACGACTCTCCCGATGCTTGAGGTTCACACCTTGAGGTTGTCGCTGCCGATTATGGCTTCTCTCCCTAATGAGTCTTCCTTCGCCACCAGTGTCGGACTATGTCCCAGGCAGAAGAAAAATTTGCCTGACGTAACTATTGCCGTTACGGGAGTTATTCGCACATGGAGCACCTGTACCAAACATTAAGGAAGTGATAATTATTCTATCCCTCTCACTCTGCTTGGCAAAGACTACCGCACTAACCAATTCGCTTTGCACATCGATTGGGGTTCTTTTCGAACCGCCGTCTTTATCCCCCACCACCAGAATGTAACTATATCACAATTCAGTGCTGTCTTACGCTCCGCAAAATTATGCGCCACGGAAGAAAATTTATGCAACTCATGAATACCTGATCTAGACGCTCATCTCAAAAACATCTTTAAACGCTTGCAAGCATTTTAAGCGCGTGCAAGCACATGGCAAATGTCAGTGAGACCTGATTCCGATTCACCACCAGTACAAAATCATCCGGCAATACTATCTTCTTCAAACGACAGTGGTACAGTCTCTGTGCCAAGCTCGGTAAAGAAAGGGGAATGCAATCTGCGAAGCACGCTTCGGAGCTTGTCGCGCAGGCGTAAAAAAACCAACGGTATTGGCTTCTCTCACTCTCCAAGACCTGGCAGCGGACGTAGAACATCGCCTGATCAGGACTTTTTTCCGTCGTTCCTCTCCAGGCCCTACCCTCTACTGCCGGTCATCACAGTTCCCGACATAGACCCAAATCACGACGTCCCATGCATGATGAGGGAATTTAGGGCAGTTATTCACCAGTGAAACCCTGGCTGCGCCCCTGGTTACGATGGCGTCACATTGTAGCACCTACGTAACGTGTATGAGTCGGCATACCTAATACTGCAAAACGCCATTATAACTTACTGTGCCTCTGGCGACGCTCCTAATGACCTTAAATTATCACTGGTTCACCAATACTCAAGCCAAACAAATACCCTTCTATTCTGACTAACCTCCAACCAATTTTTCTAGACCCATCGTATTACTTTTTGAGCACAGTTGTACAACCGCCTTCACTACTATTTATAATACGTACGCCGCTGGTTCAATTCGTCGTTAACTGGCTTCGGCCCTCATTTAGGAACGCACGATTGCCTTTGGCAATTACGCCGCGTTCTTAACCGCATTTCACGTGCTGGTAATCCAGATTATTTCCTCACTTTAGGGGTGCGAAAAGATTTTGACAATGTCAGCCACGCAGCGATCCTTGAAAAGGTCGCTGCAGCCATCCCAAGCCAAAGGACCCTGAACTGGGTCCACAATTTTTTAGAAATTCGACCAATTAGGTTCCACAGTACGCATCTAGGATGGATCTCCAGAATCTTCAGTATGTATAGGGGTGTTCTACACCGTTCAGTTCTTGTACCTTTACTTTTTATTTTGGTAATTCCAGGCATCGGGCGTTTTGCCATCTGCGCTGACGACCTCAGAGTTTGGGCAGACGCCGCCGAATAGAAATGCACCGAGGACATGGCAACAGAATTGCAGGCGACGGCGAACAGCCTTGGCACTACTCTTCCTACTGTTGGCCTTGGATTGGCACATCAGAAGACACAATTTCCACTGGTTCACGTTCACAACCAACCACCCCCCAGCATGCATCATACCGCCTACATCGGTGACACCCTCATTTCTTCCCACTGTGGCCATATTCGATTTCTTGGCATCCCCCTCGCCAGCCGCAACAGCGTTCTACGGTGGATGACTCAGCTGCGTAAAAGAAGCCAATACTGCACTTAATCTCTCGCTTCTCAAAATTAATCTCTCGCTTAATCTGTCTTAATCACTCTCGCTGCACTTAACTTCCGCTTCTCGCTTCTCATTTGGCGGTGTCATAAGTCGGCATGCCTTGCACTCTGTCAGGCTATAGCTCTCGGTGGCATCCCTTATGGCGCTCCCGCTTTTAACACATCCTCAACTTACAAGAAACACTTAGCGGTCCTTTATCGGGCCATGCTCCACCCCACCACAGGACGTCCCAGGCATAACCACATAGATGCTCTTGAATGGGCTGCTCCTATGCCTCCCATGTAAGAGCTCCTCGACGAAAACCTTGGACAATATTACTTTCGGCGGACATTAATGCCGCAAGGGGCTGCAATCTCCGCCTGGGACTTGCGTATTCTTGCGACACTTCTGTCGGCCCCACCACCACTACCCCCTTGTCACTTCCGACTGTCACAGTGAACCACCGACGATCCAGTATCCCCCGTTCCTGACCTGTTTCCTGTGAGAAAGCACGTCAGCGCTTCCTCGCGACTAAAATCCTTATGAAGTGGACATTTACACGGACGCCAGCTTTCCTCCTTCCCATATAGGCCAGGCTTGGCGCTGCTCATCTTGACGGACCTGGACGGTGCTGTCACTCGGACAAGCCACCGTTCGCCTCCCTTGGAAGCAGAACTCCAGAGCATGCAGAGCGCATTGGATGACTTGGCTTACAATATTACACCGCCGCCCCCTCCACGCTGTCGAATTCTCACGTACTCCCCTCAGGCACTTCGAGAACTCCGCAAGCCCTTCAGTGATCGCCAAACTGAACGCGACGCACAACGCATCATCAGCAATCTGCCTTGTAATAGGACCACTACCCGTTTGGTATGGGCGGTGGGTCACACGGACTCGGATGGGGGCACCCAGGCTGCACACGATGCAGCATGGTAGTGTCCTGCCAGTAACTTTACCCTGGATGAAGAAGCGTCTCGGGTGTCATTTGACCCTGATCTTCAACTTTACCACGCATATCATGCCCGGAAGGTACGGCTTGTGTCTGTTACTCCCGCTGGAAACTTGGCTCTAGGTGCCCTAATACCTCGCTCTGCGGAAATGTTCATAATATAATGCCAACGCATCCCTCACGCCTCACACCATCAGAAAATGAATTCACCCAGCAAGATCTCCACCTCTTTTCTGCCCCTCCTGCGAAAGGACAATACTCGCCACTCTCAATCATTTAATATGGTACTTCCCATACTCACAGACGCTATGCCCCGGGATGCTATCAAGACGACCCCCGTTTTTAAGACCCTCCTTTTCTCACAGCCGTCGGTGTGGCCGGTTTAGACAGTGCTTTATCAAGATTAGTGCAAATCGGGGTATATCCCGGTCTTAAAAGCCGACTTGACTTGATTCATAAGATACAAACCAAAGTCTGGCCCTGCTGACTGCAATGATCTCTTCTATGCCCTTCATTGAACTACTGTCTCTGCTACTCGGCTACTCCTCCCTTCCCTCTCCCTCATCTCACTTTCGTCGCATGACCATCCCTTTGAAATGAAGGATTGAAACAACACCACGCAAGTGCGGCGTCCACAATTGTTTTTCCGAAAACTCCGTCTCGCGTATGGTTCGGCGATAGAAGGGCGGCTACACATTCCCTTTCGCAGCCTGACAACATAAAATTGTGTCCACAATCTCCCGCCTGAGTGTATCTCTTGATCTTACCAGAGTATTGGTTTTATAAACGAGGGATTCGCAGTTGCACCTGTCACACTGCACGGCCAAATTACTTGCGGCAGTCTCCAGCTTTTAAGGCTTTCATTAATACATCAGCCCGTCTGGCCGATGTAATAACGTCCGTAATACAGTGCGATCTCATAGACACAATTGACGAATTTGGGCATGTGGTGCCTGACCTTACGCGTTGTCTGTGCTGCGGCGCTAGCTATTTTTACCTCAATGACTTTGCACAAACCACAAAGTTTTAATGCTGCCCTATACAACAAAGCAACGTCAGATTTGCGCCAACATATTCTATCCAATGTGAGACGCCTCGAACATATTTCAATACAGCATGTCTTCTGTCATGCCTATCTCTTTTGTTGCCGTCGTCTTCACTCTGCACAACTGTCTTTAACATTTTTTCGCCACTAAGACTACCAAGTATTCGTGGTAACTACTTCCCTTTAACTGACAAACTTCGTTGGAAAAGCTTTCACCCATATGGTTAGAGTAGGATTTTGTGACCACTTACGAAGAGCATGGTTGCAAAATACTACGCTTGATTATCTTATCATGTGCTGAATTTTAAGGAAGTAACCGTTTCTGAGACATTTTGCGATTATACGCACATATGTGCGCATCAAATTTCATAAAGCTCAGAGCCCTCCAAGCGGTCACAAAATCTTGCTACCACCGTATCGACGAAAGCTTTTCAATCAAACTGGCCGGTTAAAGTGAACTGGTACCACGATTCTCTGCTAGTCTAAGTGGCAGAAAAAAGTGTTGATGACAATTTTGAACCGGAAAGATGGCACGAAGGAAGCGAGGTATGAGAGACGGCCAGCTGTGTCGAAATAGGTTCAAGGCGTCTCACACGGGCTAAAAAAAAACGTTGGGGCAAACTTGATGCTCCTGTGGTGTTTATGGTTCCATTAAAACTGGGTGGGTTGTGCAAGGTTGTTGAGAAAAAATAGAAGGCGGCGCCGCTGAAGGAACATGCGAGGTTAGGCACAAGCGCAAATTTGTCAATTGTGCCTAGGGTGCTGTCAGCGGGACTCCATTGGATTGCGGTCGTGTTACATCCTCGAAACGGGCCGAGGTATCAGTGAAAGAATAACATAGCGTAGATATGCGAGCCAGCAGGCATAACTGCGAAGCTCTTATTGAGGGCACATCTATTCTGTTAAGAACAGAAAGTACTTTCAGACGGAAGATTTTCGAAGCGTTTTCATTGTTTATCTTCGCTGGAAGGGGAATATGTTAGCTCTGCTTGTACTGCACGCACCACTAACTACGAAGCCCTCATTTAGAACCATTACCTGCTAGTCTAAGTAGCAGACAAAGGGTTGATGGCGATTTTGAACCGAAAAGATGGCAAGAAGAAATAAGCGAGGTATGCGAGACGACGAACTACGAATCCCCCATTACCAGGATTCTATTTTAAATTAAAAATACACTCAGTCGAAAGATTCTCGAGGCATTTTCAAAGTTGACCGGGCGCGAAAGGGAATGTGGTAGCTCTACTTTCATCGCCCGCACCACACGTATGTTGCAGTTTTTGGAACACTCCTCGTGAACGCCACACTTGCCACATGAAAGGTTTTTGAGATGTAGTACTGACCTTTCCCCTTTCCTTCTTTTGCATTAACGGTTTATGATACTTTACTTCTTTGTATGTTGTCACATAATGTTTGTAAACAGTTATCAGGGGGCACTCTTTACGTCAATTGTAGTGTCCTTTCTAGTTCGTCTTGTGGTATACCCGGCGTAATCTTACAAACGATGGATAACACTTGTGTGTGCGAATGCTCGGGGGGGGGGGGGGAGGAGGGTCTTTCCCCCTTTGGACGACTGAAGTCTGCACCGGACACTACTTATGCAGAGCACAAACAATGAACGGGGCCCTGTCACTCTTGGCACTTTTGCAAAGACATCTGGTATTAAGAGACCGCCCCTGCAATCGGGCTTCCGCGGCACGGTATCCCGATGGGAGCCGTAGCCCGTGGGAACTGTTGTGAAGCGGACTTCTCTTCTGGAGCTCCTCTGGCGATAGGGCCGACCACCGCTGCTAAAGGGAGCTGGCGCCAGCCATGACCGTGCTCTCCTTGATACGTCTAGAAGACCACTGGTCTCATAAGATTGTCCCCGGCACCAGAATGCAGTTGTCTGGTTTGCAGAAGTGTACGAAGCGAATTAACCGCTGTTTTCTCAAAATACTGTTGAAGCGACAGATAATTCCTGGGAGCTGCAAGGCCAAATTGTTTTACACGATAACAAAGAAAAAATAAGTAAGAAATGGTACACTCAATCAATTCTAAATGCTGCCTTATTGTGAATTGACCACTAAATATTTGCGATTTCTTATGTATTCGGATGATACAGAATTTAATAACGTATTTTTTGATCTGAAGAGACACCCGAAGGTATTTTAGTGAAACATGCGAAGAATTATTAAAAAAAGGTTACACCTAGTTACTCTAAACATAAAATCTTTCTCTTCTTAGTTTTGCTAATTCCGTACGCAAATAGGCAAGCTCTCTATGGTAAACCTTACTTCAAAAAGTTTGATGCATCGTGTAGAACTACGTAGTACTTGTTTCCAAATAAACAGCCGTCTTGAAGTGCCTGCCAGAGTCATTGTCAACATCTTTGGCTCCTTCAGGAACACGGGAGTGTCAGCGTGGTCTTGTTTCCGAAGAATAGCATGTAAGAAAGTCAAGAAAAACGCCTATTGTTTTCCTACAAGGCTCAAATGCTGCTGTTTCTGTGGCAGAGAATGATAGGTATATATGCGTAGCAGTGACCCAGCTGTGTCAGGTAACAAACACGTGTCAGCAATACAGACAGTGGTGAAACGGATGATGTCGTCCAGCGCTGGAAAGTTGTCGACTTCACTGAGCCTCATCTGGCTTTGTTTGCGTCTGCATTTGTCTGTAGCTGAAGAAAATGTAAGTGTTTGATGCGTATCCCAAAATTGTTATTTGTGCTTTTGTTGGTGTGCCCAATTTATGTGCGACCATGCGCCGAAATTGGCGTATGTTGGAAGCAAATAAACCAAGTAATAAGAGCTCACAACGGGGTGTCGCATGTACAGTAATTGAATACCCGCCTCCCTCTATAGGACGCCAGTGAGGTGATGCTGGCTGGGATTTGATTGCTCGGATGTTTTCCTGGGCGCCCTCTACGCTTTGGTAGCGCCATCAAAACGAAAGTGGATTCAATCAAGAGTCGTGGTTAACGCATAGATTACCTGTTAGCTTGGCTCCGAATTCCGCGGTGGTACTTCCAAGCTTTCCATTATGCGTGCCTAATTCAACGCAAGTGCCTAATAATGTCTTAAGCCGCGTAATTCTCCTAAACGTAGCTTTAACAGCCACAATTCAAACATTTTATAAGCAATGCATCCCAAAGGAAGTAAAGGTTTTGGGATGACGAAAGCACTTTCAATCCCGATAAGTGCTTCCTTGGTGCAATAGTTAACTTGCAATAGAACCGGCTTCAATAAAATGGACGATTTTCCGAAGGAATAAAAAAGTAGTCATAAACAAAGATTCCAAGAAAGGAGATCGCAACCGAATAATTTATTTCTACTATGCAACATGAGCGTTACATGTTTACTGAATGCCTGTGCCAAGGCTCCCGTTGGAGTCGCTGTGAGATAATCGCCCATTATGGGACTCCATTACAGCTATTTCATGACGGGAGGCACAGTGAGATAATTGCCCATTATGCGACGAAAGCACGCCCGTACAGCACTTTTCAAGAAACCATACCACTTTTGATTCAGGGAACGGCGGATGAGTATACATCTTGCATAGGAAAGGTAAGTAACGTGCCACGGATCGAGATAAGGAGAAGACCCGCCGCGGTGGCTCAGTGGCTAACGTGTTGCGCTGCTGAGCACGAGGTCGCGGGTTCGATTCCCGGCGGCGGCGGCCGCTTTTCTGATGGAGGCGAAAAGCAAAAACGCTCGTGTGTACGAGATTTCGGCGCACGTTAAAGATCCCTAGGTGGTCAAAATTAATCCGGAGCCCTCCACTACGGCGCGCCTCATCGCCTGCGTTGCGTCGGCGCGTTAAACCCTACAATCAATCAATCGAGATAAGGAGAAGTGCGAGTATTTTTTGCGTACCCGAAATCATCGCGCCTGCAGTTTCTTAGGGGTTCATCGTAGTCGCTTAACAGCATCTTGGATGACACACCAACTAGGTGTATTCGGGGGCGTAAGGGGTAAAATTAAAACGTCATTACTAGGATTAAACTAAAGGCCGTGAATCATGACGCAACCGGGACAAAATGTGTGTTTCTCTTCAATAAATCACAGTAGAGTAGGCAGATGTAAAACTACAAATTTTTAATAGTGCCTGTTCTGTGCGAGTAACTGTAGAGAGGAAACAGAACACGAAGAAATGAAAAAAATCCCTGGGAAAACTTGAGCCTGCTTACGTGTAAAAAAACTCTATGCAGAATTTCGCTATTGTATTAGGAAAGTGTATTATTTCGAAAGCAACATACTTTATTTCAAGCTATGTGTTCCGGTATATCTGCTGCAGGTCGGTCATTAATACGCCGTCTTATTGGTGGCATTGTCACCGGCAACAGAGCGATACGTTTTTATTGGTCGTGTTTTCTCTGTTACTGCGTCTAAAAGACTTGTCTACCGCCCTTGTTAACACTCCATGCAATCTGCTAGCGCAAGCATGTTTCTTCGACGTTTTTCTCGGTATTCCACAAAAGAATGGTGTATTCCTCAAGCCATGCTCCTTTTTTCGCTTGATACTATCGCCATAATGCCTCTCTCCGTAAGTTTCAGGGTTCCTTCTAGGTATTTACTTTGTTTACTTGAGGCTTATGACCAGTACCTATAAGGGGGACTGTTTCCATATTTTCGTCTTGTTCACTCTTCTAATGCCAATGTATCGGTTTTTAGCGTGATCATGCTTCAATAATTCTTTAATTACCAAGTGCAGATGTATTCTACACTCCTGTACGCATGTCTCTAACACGGATTTTTAAGTCGACGTCATAACGCAGTTACTAGGTCCGCCTTCAGTAAGCTAAAACCATGGTTGCGTGAAGGTGCGGGGGAGGAATGTTGGGCTCGCATTTCGCAGGAGTCTGGGTAGAATTACGGTAACGTAATTTTAGGTCTTTTTTCTTTTTTTAGGGAATGCAGTTCTTTCGCGCTAGAAACTCGGCTTTTCTTTCACATTTTTCCCTAAAGAAGCGTCGTAAATGTAAGATAACAACTTTTTACTAATTTTTATAATGAAAGCAATTGTTACTTATCAGCAATTCTTAGTCACAACGGTGTTTATTTCCAGGTATGTAAAATAGAAGGTTCTGCAATTCCATTTTATGTCATTTAGTAGGCCACAAGGGACCGCAAGGTCTTGTACAGGGAAGCGGTTAGTACTTATAATAGAACATGCACAAATGAAGTAGTGAGAACATATCTAAGTGAGTATTATAACCCTTGGTTCTACAACGTTAGCTACAGAGTTGGGGATATTTCATGAACTTTGACGTTTCCTTTTGATGACGGATAGTGTTACTACAAACTGTAATTGCCCAAATAACGGATGTTGGGTCTGCATGATTACAGTACAAATGTGTGACGATGCTCCAAACGTTATGAAATTATTGTTACGGTTCATAGCAAACGTATAATTTTGTAAAAAAGGGTAAGCACGTACGAAGTAACGAACGGACACACACTGCGCCGTGCAAGGCCGTTCTTTACTTTGTCCTTTTTTGCGCAATTATATTTTTTTTATGGAGTACCAACATGCCAGGATTGCGTAAATGAGTGCGTAATGCAAATGTAAACAGCTATATGTTTTGGGAACACCGACGCAGCCCTGCAGCGAGCCCTCAATTGGGCTCCAGACGGAGGCGCCCTCATTGCTGGGCTACGATAACGACATCTCTCTTGCATGGGTATGATTTTCCGTACCTTCAAAACGCTGGTCGGCCAGCGCCCGACACATCACATCATACCTCCTCCAACCCACGTGACGAATGAGATCACCATAAGAGCCCCATCACCACACGCGACCTCAAAGAGGATAACTCAACTGTGTGAAATATTGCATAAAGCAATGGCCCGCTAGGAGAACCTTGAGGGGCACGTGCTAATATTTACCGATAGTTCCGTGCTTCCAGACAAGGGGGCTGCGGCTGCAGCATCCATCGTGCCTGCCTTCGCTTCATCCAGGAAATGCTACCTGCCAATGGCCAGGAGCTCCACAATGGCCAAAATCGCGGGCCTTTACTTCGCTTCGGACAAAATTACGAGTGCGAGCAGAATATAATCAACGGGAAAGTAGCCATCCACTCAGATTCTAAGGCTGCTGTCCTGATGCTCGACCAGCCCCACCTCAGCTGTCTCAATGCACGAAGTGTCACCACCAAACTGCACAGCCTTGGCGCCGAAGGCCTTAGCTTCGATCTGCAGTCACTACCTGCTCGGGTAGGCGTCATGAAAATTGAAGAGGCTGACCACCTGCCCAAAGACGGCAAAAGTGACACAATGAGGCCCTTGACATCACGCGGTACCTTATCCGAAGGTACCTCCAAGCCATGCCAGTGACTTACCGTACTCACCTTCTTCGTCTGTGAATTGGCTGTCACCGCTTTGCGGAAAGAAATCACAGGCTTGGCGTCACTAGCTGACCCGCGTGCCCACACTGTTCTGTAAAAGAGACACTCGCGTATACGGTGTGTGAGTGGCACAACATTTGGAGGCTCGATCCGCGCACAGTGTCTAATGCGAAACTGGGCCTGCCCTCTAGTACCTCTTCAAACCTCTTTCTCCCGAAGTGTTACCCTATAAATGGCGAAAAAGCTCTCTGTGCCCTGCTGGACTTTTAAATGCATAGCATTTTAGTAACTCACAATGTCACGCGGCGTTGGCGTGCCTTGTCGTAGTCCGCATGCGCGTCTTGTCGTAGTCCGCATGCGCGTCTTGTCGTAGTCCGCAGGCGCGCCTTGTCGTAGTCCGCAGCGAGGATAAGTTTCCGGCGCCCGGTTTCGAACCCATGACGCCGCGGGCGGAACGCAAGGTGCCCGGCGCACTACCGACCGAGCCACGAAACCGACACAGATTTCGATGCACCGAACGCGCCTTATATCCTTCACTCATTTCTCGTTTGTTTCGAAAGCGCCACAAGTTGTCCCGCGCCTCCAAAAAATGGCGACACGGGTCCCGCGATCGAGAGATACGACTTGCCGGCGCACACCCTCGGAAATGCTGTGCATTTGATCGTGCCCCTCGCGAGGGGGATGTCTTTTTTAAAGGACACGGGAGTCTCGGACCGGCTATGACGCGGCAAGTGCTCTCCCTGGTGCGCGCCTTGTGAACCGTCATTTTATTCTCCAGTTGAATGTCTTGTTGGGCTATTTGGTGCATTCCGAATTACACAATATCCGCTAACTTAACATACAGAGGAAAGAAGACAAATAATGCCCAACTCAAAAGTATATATTTGCAGGCAAAGATCATGACTCAAATACGCTTCTAACAGATCAACCCGCCGCGGTGGCTCAGTGGCTAAAGCGTTGCGCTGCTGAGCACGAGGTCCCGGCCTCGATTCCCGACCGCGGCAGCCGCTTTTCTGATGGAGGCGAAAAGCAAAAACGCCCGCGTGTACGACATTTCGGCGCATGTTAAAGATCACCAGGTGGTCAAATATAATCCGGAGCCCCACACTACGGCGCGCCTCATCGCCTGCGTTGCGTCGGCGCGTAAAACCCCTAAAATCAATCAATCAGCCTCTAACAAATCATAACACCATAAGAGCAGATAGTAAAAGCAATGCAAGACCACAATACTAAGATGCCGCCTACCGCATGCTGTTTAAAGAACGAAATCCGTTCCTAAAAAGTGATAATCACGGTTTACTTTTGCACACCTTGCGATTTTTGTTGTATCAAGTACGCTTCTGAAAGCTCACGCACCACACAGTCACGGCTTCTCTCCATGATAATAGTTTCTGGAGGCGCGGCGTACAACCGCAATCACGGGAATGAATGGGCAAGTGTGACCCAGTGCCGTTCTTGATTGATAAATCGTGTTCTCTAAGGCCTTCATAATGCATCATGCACTTTGCGCAATGTATACCTTGTACATGTGAGTGGTAAACAATGCCAACTTTGCATCCCACATACTTCTTGGCATGTTTCTTCCCGAATGGATTAGGCTTCTTTTTTCCGCTGGAACGGCTGCACAAACTCACTATCTGGGGGAAGGTTTTGAGTTACCAAGAAAGCGTTGCAGAAGTATTAGAGACCCTCGTTAATTTGGGCGGCAGCTTGAACTTTACGCACAAAATACAAAAAAGGCATAACCTCAGGTTTTTAGACATTGACTTCTGCGGAGCAGAGAAACATGTGTGTTGGATGTTTCATCAACATGCGACCAACGGCCTCCTGCCCTATGAATCAGCTCACTCAATAACTAAAACGTGCGATTGCTTTGATGTGCTTGGAGTCCTCCATTGAAAAGTCCTGTACTCATCGTGTGCAAACCAGTTTTGACGCCCTTGTCTCCCGACTATTGGATTCCGGGTACCCTCGTTCATTACTGTCGGCTGTATCGGAGGCGTTGCTTCAAAAACTGAAGCGTAAGCGGGTTAAACCTCAGGTCACAGCCGAAAAGAACACGAGGCCTGAGCTGCTACCATATTCCCACAAAGTAGCTCACAACCTCAAGCGGGTCGCTACGAAATATTGGGTTCCCATGGTGTCTTCCGCTCCACGCAAGCTAAGTCGTTTGTCCAGCCGTATAAGCGAAAACAATAAGCCTAGTCCATGCGGGAAGAAACACGCCATGAAATATGTGGAATGCAAAGCTGGCATTGTTTACCTGGTTCCACTCAGATGTGACAAGGTGACGGTGGACAATGTATTAATAAACGCCTCCGAGCAGACACTTTTTCTATCAAGAACGTCACTAGGTCACACTCGCTCATTCATTGCCGTGATTGTGGTTGTATGCCACGCCTCAAAAAAACTATTACAATCGACAGAAGCCGTGACACTTAGTGTTGTATGACCTTTACTATCTACTTTTATGGCTTTACGTTATGTAAGAAGCCTATTGAGGGCATCTTTATTTCCTTCAGTAAATAGCTATAAGTTGCGCATTATTTGTCTTCCTTCCTCTGAATGTCCAGTTAGCGAAAATTTCGTAATTAATGTTAATCTCCCTTCCAATCATTTTTCCGTCTATTCTCTTCCTAGACTCACTATAGATTGGTCGGCATGACTTGACTGCGCTTCTGCGCAGCTCGCCTACCCTCCGACAATCAGTCGGCCGGCTGGCGGCGGGTTGTCGGAATTTTTTCGCTCAGTTCAAACTAAGCCGTGACGTGATTTTGGTCTCGAAGAACGTGCCTTTACATTATTATTTTCTAGAGTGTATCAAGGTTAGTATAGTCTACGAAGTGAAAGTGGCTTCACATATGCCCACAAACGAGGGTTCGTTGAACGGTACGTTAGTAGAAACACTAAGGCCAAATAAAGGCGCGAAAAGAGTCAAGAAAGAGTAGATAGGTAATAAGAAATCAAAGCCAACCAAAACGTTTTTTGAAAGGCGTTAAACCATGATTCGGAAAGCACGTTTTGCGCTCGGTAAACATGAAGAATGTAGTCGGCAGACGTAAGATATCCGTTGGAAATCGGGAGACCCTTACTGCACAAACGTAACTTAAGAAATAGTTATTTGAGTGCTGGGATTGCTTAAACCAGAAAAAAATAAACTTTTGATAAAAGCCTCTTCTTCCGTACCACACAATGCATTCCCATTTGGCTATGTGGAGAACCAAACTAAGATATGCTTGTTTTAATTGGCGTGTACAGCAGTCTGTAGCATTGACGCACATGTGGCATGATGTAGGCAAGCGGAACCAGCTATGTCAACAAAGTCATATTTTCCGATTTCCGAGGAACTGTGGCTTTGGTAGATAGTGTGTATGATTTTTTTCAAGTACCTACCTGACTGGTTTCCTGTTTTGAACGCTTGTGTGTGTTTGATTGAATTTTGCGGTATCTGTGCTTGTCGTAAGATTAGAATATTCTCTATTTTGTCCGATTCCAAAGGGGTACTGCAAAGTGTGCGAGCAGCCCTGCGCCGTCCTTTCGACCAACTGCTGACAGCAATTCCACTATTCTTTCACTAGGCTGCCATGACGGGTGATGATATTTTGTTTTGAATGGCTACCAAATCACTGTAAACTCGGAATGTTTTGGCTGATTCAGCTGACCGGACACGCCATTACAGTTAGAGCGCCACCTGGATACCGCTCTCAAGAACCGATTTCGGTAGGGTGCTTCGTCAGTTCACGAGTGAGACAACCACTAGTCCGTGGAATACACCAGACTTTGTGGATCCGCGTCTCCAAAACAAGGACCCTCTACTCCAGCTCCGTCTTCCGTGTGAGCTGTCTCGATCACAGTCTACGTTTCTTCCTGGACTTTTCTTGGGAGTGGCCATGGCGAAAGTGTTTTGCTTCCTCGACAGGATAGCCAGTCGCGCCCACTGTCGCGCCTGCGGGGTTGTAGAGAAAATGGAGCATTTGATTTATCGTTTTTAATTTTCATCAGGAAGACGCGTGCTGGCCGCCAAACGCAGCCGATTGGACGATCAAATGTCGACCCTACAGACTATCTAGCATATCGATCGCTACTAGCGAATTCACAGAAGGTCAACAAACGCCGTCCTATTTTACTGAACACCACAAGCTTATATCAAAGACTATTGGCGGCGAGGCCCACCACTGGAGAGGCCGGCGCTGCGATCGTTTTGACGTCACTTGTAGGATCACCGTTCCTATCTTGCTGCGTAGTTGGCTTGCAGCGCGTGACACTTCTCTTAGGAAACGCGTTCTAAAAAAATTTTCGTGTTAATTTCCTTCGTTTGAAGTTAATTGCGTCAAGCGACCTAATGGTGACTGTAAACCGTATCAACTGTGGTAGATTATCCGCAAACACCATGAGCGTGGTGGTTGTATCACGCATGCGACCGAAGCGTAAGCAGCGGCTTGTTTCCCCGATCAACAATGTGAACTACGATGATCACCGAGTGAAGTTTCTAGATTTCCCTTGCTTGCAAGAAATGTATAAAGCAGGAAGTCGTAAAGCGTTAACTGCTCGCAGAAGCACACGCGCCCGCCGTGCCGGCCCGCACTCGCCGACGGTGCGGGTCGAACCGACGCAGGTCGCGGCAGCAAGAACTAGTCGCCGCTTTTTAAAATCACACAAGTCGTTGAAAGGATGTTCCAGATTGGTGAAGTGGATGTTAGTGTGATGAAAAATTCTGATAGGTAGTGTCATCAGCTGTGGTTTTCAAAGCGATGTTTAAATATCTCCCGCGATTTACGCCGACCGGCCGCGGAGGTCGGTCCCGGCAGCGCCGGCCTGTTCACGCACGGTGCGGCGAGCGGCCGAGGTATGGCAATGCTTGCACGCAAGAATCGGCCGAGGCCGTGCAGGTATCTTGATCGTCGATCACTTCAACGAAAATCACCGCGCTTACAGAGTTAACAGCGAGGTGAAACGTTCTGTGAGGGACTGTCAGTCGCAACTCTAACGGCGATGAAATATCTGCTGCAACGCCAAACACAAAGTTCCCGACATCCGATCACGTGCAACCGAAGCCGGCTGCGAGCTGTTGGCGAAAGCCTTCCCGTTGCGCACGCGCATGTTGACTTTGGGTTCCTGTAATTTCTTTGAGGCCTCCAACACTCGGTTCTCCTATTCTAGATATCCCCATTACCCGAAATCATTAACGACGTGTTTCGCTTCGTACGCAGCCTCGCCTTCTGTGAGCACTCGTGAGTTTCGAAATTGATGCTTGACGAATGCCGGCTTACTGTATACATACAAAACACGCTGCAATTATACATTACCACGCCGAGCACCTAATGAAAACTAAATATAGCCTTGTCCGAACCCGCTCGAAGGCGTTAAAAATTCGGGTTCGTACCGTTCACACATTGCGGACAAGTCCCGAAAAGTAAACATCAGCCGTGCGGAGTACACGCTACGGCAGTGATAGTTAATCAAATCCGGGCATGACTATAAAAA
Source organism: Haemaphysalis longicornis (assembly GCF_048455015.1). Classification (NCBI taxonomy): domain Eukaryota; kingdom Metazoa; phylum Arthropoda; class Arachnida; order Ixodida; family Ixodidae; genus Haemaphysalis; species Haemaphysalis longicornis. Next base: position 28,571,491 of record NW_027526204.1, on the reverse strand, counting down.
CATCGTAGGGGAAATAACCACTGAATAAGCCAAACTGCAGACCATAACAATACTTTTAAGCATGTGCGGGGAAGCAATCTGATGACCGTTCTCGCGTCATTCATTTATCGGGCTTATTAATAAGAGCAGTTCGCGCGGTGAGATCATGACTGAGCGACGCGTTTCCGTCGCGGTTACAAGGTGTTTGCTTGCACACAGAAGTCCCGTCACAAGTATTTCATAATGAATTTACAGCGTACTTCTCTCGGCATCAGTTGCATCGTCCTTTGCGTTAGCTGGCTGGTATGTAGGAGCTGTGGGTCGCGATGGTAGCAGCTACCTAAACGCGGCGGTGTCGCCGGGAACAAGTGAATCGCTGATTGCTTGCCCGAATTATTTGGTTTACAGACAACGTTCTTGGTAATTTGCATCAAATCAACAAGGAGCGCGCCAGGCGGTGGCCACCACAACAACAACAAAAAAAAAACACGCTTCCGCGTACACACGGAAAATGGGTTGTAGCAGACGACAACACGATTCGGCGTCGTACAAGTGACGTCACTCGTAGGTGGCGCCACGGTATGTCCTAGAGGCCAATAGTGCGCATAAAGGGACTAAATTGCGTACGCGTCCCATAATTTATTTCTTCCTTCTTGCCTGCCTTCTCTCATCTAATACACACTGCCTTCCCCAGTAATCATCATCATCATCAGCCTGTATGCGTCCACTTGTTCTTTTTGGCGCTCTTTGCCCCAGCTGGCCTTGCGCCAAAAAATCCAACCATCATCTGTCTGCGCCCACTGCAGGGCAAAAGCCTTTGCCATAAATCTCCAATTATTCAAGTCCTGTGCTAACTGCGACCAATTTAACCCCGCAAGATTCTTGATGTCATGTACACATATAACGTTTTGCCGCTCCTTCCCACGCTTGGCTCCTCTAAGGATCTACTCTGTTACCCTTAGTGAACAACAGTATCTTGCCTTCGCATTAAATGCCCTGCCCACACTGATTTCTTCTTAAGTTCTATTAATATATGCACAACACGCGTTTGTTCTCTGACCCACCCCGCTCTACTCTCTTTTTGCCCCTTAACGTTAGACCTATCATCTTCCGGTCCTTTGCTTGCTGCGTCACCCTCAATTTAAGTTGAATCTATTTAGTGAACCTCCGAGTTTCTGCCGCGTAATTGAGTACCGGTAAGATGCAGCTCTTACATATACACTTTCCCTTACAGGGACAATGGTAGGCTACCATTATTATCTGGGAATACCGTCCGAATGCACTCCACTCTATTTTTATCCTCCTAATTATTTCTGCCTCATGGCTGGGATCCGGTGTCACCCCATGGCCTAAACAGATATATTTGCTTACCGTTGCCGCAGCCTCGCCACTATATCAAGCACCTATGCTCTCCCGAGACTATTGAGAATTACTTCAGTTTTCTGCATAATAATTTTCATGCCCGCGATTCTACTCTGCTTGTGCAGTGCAGTATTCATGCTTTGCAATTCGTCCCCCGAGTTACTTGGCAAAGCAACGTCATAATGTTAATAAGGTATTCTCCGTGAACCCTCACGCCCGCCTGTTCCAAATCCAATGTTCTGAATACCTCTTGTAAACAAGCTGTGAATAACATTGAAGAGATTGTGCCTCCTTGTCTGGCGCCATTCATTATAGGTATGTTACTCCTCTTCTTGTGAATTGGAGCATTAAGCACCTCCTTAATCAGTAGCCTTCTCCTTATGGAGGAGGATACCACTCGGCCCTTGCCAAGTGCCGAGTAGCAAACTCGGCTCTACGCCTCGATAACCTCCCAGTTTTTTCCTCGTTTTTTCATCGTTCTCCTTGTTTGCTTCACCATGTAGTGTTCTTGTACTGTGATGTTTCAGCGAAATCTCCGACACATTAAAGAAAGAAATCAATGAACGAGTGCTCTGAAGCACTTGGTGTATTGTTGTTGTAGTTGCAAGTTCTGATCCCCAACGAGACTTGCTTTTTTATTTGACTTTGTCGTACCGAATGCGATTTTTTTTGTTATGGAATTCACAATTTTACTCTGCAATTTTCAGTGCTCCACCTGCGAGTAGGTATAATGCCTGCAGACTTAAACTGACGCGCTGGCGAGTTCTTGTGGGTGTTGTGTTAACATAAGCACGGACTGCTTGCGGGCACAGTGCCGAAACATCCGACTCTCCTTCTGGTGCTTCCAGTCCTCTTGCGACGCTGGCATGAGCTCCAAAGGTGGGGGCAAATTGTCTCCCAGTTGAGCTACACGGTGGGCGTTCGGCCGCTGCCTATCTATCAGGGGGGTGAACGTCACGATTCTAAGTGGTACTGGCAGTCTCATCCATCGGAGTTTACAGCCGACAACATTGCAGACGATGCCGATTCCTGATATATCAAGAATGCCCAACCAACATCGTCAGATGCCATCCATCTTTGTGTACAGAACGAAAACCGAAACCAGTTTGAATTCCAATCGTGAACATCGTCCTACCACTTATCAAAACGAATACGCCCCACTCCTGTTAGTTGTTGCCGGCACCGCTAATGTAGCATGGCAGGTTCTTTTCTTACTGACTTTATAAAATAAATATCGCCTGATCAAACGGATGAACGATGAAAATTGTGTTTGTTTAAGCCAGTTTACTCAGTGTAACAAAATAAACAGTACTTGTACAAAGTCACGTTACTGTCCTTCTCTTGTAACCTAGCATACTCGTCATGCTGGTCCGTGGGACACGGTGAGCTGGAGTGCGTGAAATTGCTGCATAAGATAGGTGCTGTAAACTTTTTAAAAGACGACAGTCCTTTTTGGACTACTTAAGCGGGGATATTTCCGGATCTCTGCATGTCTATCCCTTAACTCTGCCACCTGGCTATACGTAATGCACATGTTGAAGGGTATGTTGATCTAGGCACAGCCATTTCGGAACATCTAACTTTGGTGGCAATGCTGATACTTGTCAACGTTGTTGAGCCGACACGAACCATATGAGGGAATACATCCATACACAAGTAAAAGTTTTTGTGTTATTTTATTGCAAATAAACGAACGTGAGGTTTAATAACATACGCCCACAAAAATAGAATTCGGTCAAAAGAAGGCCAAAGGCAACAGTAACTAAAGGTTCCCATAATGGCAGGTGCAACGCAGGTGGAGTAAAGTCGCGTGGAGGAGGGTACCTGAATTCACGCGCGTCTCCGCCATAAAGCGGCCCTGGCATTGAGGCTCCCAGCGTGGTGCAATGGCACATAGTAAAGTAAATTCATGAGGAAAACGCTAGTTTATATGGGGAGGAACGACACGGGAGAGAAAGAATCGCAGGTGAGCGAGAAAGAGAACAGATGCTTTTGATTAGCAGGGCGTAAGAAAACTGTCATCTGTCGATGACATTTGCAACAAACTCAACAATCTGCTCGGGAAACGATCTGCTCGGCCTAGCTAGCGAAGGGTGGAAGTTGCATGCCGCAAGTAATTTATATTTGTATTTTGAAGCTCGGTTAAAATTTTACATTAGGGCTTATTTTACGCAAATGTTTTGGTAAAGATGAGGCTTATGGTTTCGCGTAAAAAACTCGATTACGCCATGAGAGCAGGGGCAATTTGGGCACGGTGAAAGAACCATGCTTTCGCGCTGATATAATTCGGTGCCCTGCTAAGCTAATGGAGAAGCGCTTGATGGCTTTCGAAAGCATATTCGTAGGAATCCTGGTACGGCTTGTTTTATATGTAACAATGTAGACGAGTTAAGCACAGAATATAGACGAAGGGCGATAGAGGACAGCAGAAAGTTTGTCTAAATTTCATGCTCTGCGCTTCTACAATTGAAAAAAAAAACGTGTTGCCGTAATCATTTATATAATACCTTTTCTAGCTCTGCCGATTCTTCTGATATTTAATTTTTCATCATATTGAGGGCCCCAGAACACGCGTTTTGTGGGCACCCCTGATACTAATGGTCCCAGTACACACTATGTCATTCCTGTTACCTACGTTACCGACAAATGAACTACAGAATTACAATTCCGCATGTGGAAATCCTTAGATAGGCGAGTGACATCTCATCATCATTGGCGACCTTTACTTACTGTTAGATAGTTTCCTAAGAACGCACTATGTTGTGTAATGAGGCGCCTTGTGTTACGGCCTGTTGTGAGTGTCATTTAATAGCCCTCTAAACCCTATGAGTTGCCCTACTGTGCACTGTCGCCACTGGGAAGTTTTTGTCCCTCAAGTGCTCCATCCTGTTTTTTTGCAGATCGCTGTGACTGCTTTTTTATTTTTTAGAGGATCCTTACAAATGCATACGCCGCTCAAAAGCCGCAAAGAGGAGTACGCACTTAACCACATGTCCACTTGCTGGCCAATCAGCTGCATGCCAGCTGTGCAGCATGCAGGCATGTCGGGTCCTGTTGTAACTGTTTAAACAACTGGGGACGGAAACGAATGGTCCAAAGAGTGAGCGAATGAATCTTCTAGTGAAACCCGGCTGCATAAGTACTACTTACAAGCGGGACTAGGGGACAGGGCAAGGCAACCTAAATTTTTTGTGGGCGAACGCGAAAGCAGCGGCATCCATGAAGCCGACAGTGGTTACAATTTGGCAGATTTTATTTGCTAGCAGCATTCAGTACTTTACCACGGGCTAGCGTGCTTCCCTTCCTTCACTCCGATAATTTAAAGCTAAAACAGGTTTTTAATGCCGTTGGTTTATGATGTTTACAAGTTACGCTACATGGACGCAGAGTGCTACTTCGGAGAATAAAAATAAACTGATCAAGCAAGAATCCAACACCATGATACATCATTACACAAACTTCAGAAGTTTTTATTTGAAACGAAAAATACGCTGTCATGTTGCTGGATTTCCGTAGGACACGGAAAGCATTGTGTGAATGTGTTTAGTCGCCTGGTAAAGTTCCCAGCATATCCAGTTATTCGGCGCGGCTTGATTAGATGTATGTTTTAATTGTTTTGTTTCAGAGTGATGTATTCTGGGGTGAAAGCAGTGTATGTTCCGATTGCGTTTATGCCAGCCATTGCTGCCTGGACTCTACAAACGGTAGAGGGTGTGCTAAGCTAGCGGAAATAGGACAACGCTGCTCCGAAAAGAAATCTTCTGAAGACTACGTGTACACAAGCCATTGTCCTTGTACGAAAGGTAAGATTCTGCATTCTCGTAAGCAATTTAAGATGATTTGATTGATTGATTGTAGGGTTTGACGCGCCGACGCAACGCAGGCGATGAGGCGCGCTTTAGTGGAGGGCTCCGGAATAATTTTGACCATCTTGGAATCTCTAACGTGCGCCGAAATCTCGTACACACGGGCGATTTTGCTTTTCGCCTCCATCAGAAAAGCGGCAGCCGCGGCCGGGAAACGAACCCGCGACCTTCTGCTCAGCAGCGCAACGCCTTAACCACTGAGCAACCACGGCGGGTATTTAAGACGATTTAACATAAGACAAAACATGGCTTAAAAAATTACGGGCTCTTTAGGCGTCTCTCTATTGTTACTTTGAATGCAGTCAAACAACACGTTTTCTTAAAGGGGAAGGATACAGAAGGCAATAGGTTCGTTCTAAGACTCATGCAGGACCGAAAAGGTTCTCCCAAATGTTCTCCCCAAACTTCAAGGGGTTTGGCGTCTGCTCGGGAAGATTGGAAAGTACCGGCAGTAAGCAGTAAACCAAATGTAATAGACGGTGTTGCTTGCGGGCAACTTCGCTATGACGCCTCCAAATCAGCAGCAGGTTTGCGGGCCGGCCACTAAACAGAATAAATGGGTAATGATGGGGATCCCAATATCGGCTAACTGCGAACTGGCCGTTCAAGGAGTAGCTCGTTTCATGGTTCCATGGAGCACCTCGTTCTCTACTGTACACACTAATCCCACTCAGACGGATGTAGATGTTTTTTTCGCAAGATCCGCGCGGCATCCCAAATAAAACGGTACAGGGGTTGATCAGGTGCCAGTTTTGGAAAGTCCTGAATTCTGATCGTTTTCTGCGCCTCTTAAGCGTGCTACAAGCAAAATATCACCACGGCTTCTGTTTTCTTCGCGAATCAAGATAAATATCAGCTGGGCGATGCAAATACGAACCTATGCACCTAATTCCTAGAAATCAGTGTACAATTCTTGCACCTGCGCTCTTATTATCATCATTCCTTTTCCTGATATGCGCAATTATTTCTTACATGAGTTGAGGCCCTGTTCTCTAATTCAACCCTGTCCCACTTCGGCAAAAGGGATTTCTTTTTGTCGTACCTGGAGCACCTTGAGGTGCCACCTTTTGTTTTCGCATTTTTTATGTACCTTCCTGGACCGCCGTCTTAACTTGCTAATTTACAGTTACCATATTTACCATAAATATTCATTCGCCCCCTGTTTAAGTTAGGCAACGCAATGTTGGTGCCGCCATAAGATTAGGTGGAAAACATGCCGTGGGGGCTCAGTTGGTAAGTCGTTGCCCTGCTATTCCTGAGGACGGACTCGGGTTCGATTCGCGGCCGCGGAAGCCGTTTTCCTGAAGGAAGCAGAAAACAAGAACGCCTGGATCAAGATTGTGGCACACGTTTGGGATCTTAAGTTGTCTAAATTGTTCTGGAGACTTACACTTCGGCGCGCCTCGCAGCCCGCTTGTAGGTTCGGCGCATGATCACCGAAAATTTATATTTTTTGATCTTCTGTTGGAGACACGATTTGGTGCGATTGCCTAAGCTACGGGCACGGCTGTCGACCGTGCCTGCCGAGCATACAACTGCCACGGCCGCTCGATAGAAAAAAAGACCGGCCTGCGGAACGCACGTCGGCAATGGGCGAGCGCGTGACCGCGGATTTTCCAGTTGCGCGCAGCTACTTTGGGGCCGAGCGCTCCACATTGGTGACGGCTTACGGGGTCACAATTGGGAGCGCTTTCGGAGTGGCCAGGATCATCCCGCATGAAACCTGCTTCAACCAACGCCCTATGTCGCGTATATTGAAAGTAATGCTATTACCGGCGACCAGAAAGATGACTCTACAATCTCTAAAAACGTGATATCGTGGAATGCCTTCAGTAAATGGTAATCTTGGTTTAGGATGCCTGCGATGACGCTGGCGCTTCAGCACCAGTTCAACGGGAAGGCAGTTCTCGTGAAAATGGCTGTACAGCCTGGTGCAATGCGTATTTGGGTTTTAAAATTTATTTAGTTGTATGCTCTGACACGGCCGTTCGATGGTAACAACGTGCTTGCTTCCATCGATCGGCCATGGCTTTGAAATGAAACTATGACTACTGGCATTTTTTCCGCTAAATTATTTGAAGCTATCCTTCAGTGCCGTTTAATACCAGACGTGTTTTAAACTTGTCCAACGTAGTTTGTTGCCTAGGGGCTAAAGCTGTCTCACCGTGCAAGTTATTATGGCTCCAAAATCCAAATATTATGTCTCAACAATCATATTTAAAAAAAACGTTTTCGTGTAGCACGACCTTCCGTACGGTTGTGGAAAACCAGAGCGCGGTGGAAAACAAGGCACTGTGTTTCGTTTAAAGTGACGACGAGAGGCTTGCTTGGTTAGACGTTGAAATTGACGATATGAAACAGCTACAAGGGCGCGGATGGAGGGTCCAATCATAAATACGCATGAAACAATCAACATTTCAAAAACGACTGTGGTCACTAGAGTGCATACATTTTCGGTAAAGTCACTCAAATGGAAAATTCCAAAAAGGATTTCATTTGCTCATAGAAACAGTTAGACCCCCCACATACATACACACGCGCAAATATATACATATACATATGTATGTATGTATGTGTAGCGAATCAGAATAGGAAATGAGGGGCTCGTTGAAAGTAAGACAGAAATAAGCGTTGGCAGTCAAGAAAACCAAGAAAAGAAAATGGGAGAATGTGGTAGGTAATTGAAACAGATAAAGAATATGGGAAGAAAGAAAGAAACTGGAGAAAAAATTCCCACCAGTTGGGATCCAAACCTACGACCTCCAGAATACCGGTCTGGTGCGATAACCACTACGCTTCCGGCGGGGCTATATTTCCCCTCCACTTTATGGGTATTTATGTTAGGTATTTTTGATTCCTGCGCTTCGGGGTGGTAGCCAGCGCCACTCTGACTACTCGAGGTGAAGGGGACATTCTTTTTAACCCCCGGGCCGTGACTCGAGTGTCTACGACATGTCGAGAGTGGTCGACCAGGGTTTAACCCTCGTAAGCTCCCTATGGCACCAAGACTGCCAGAACAAAGGCCCTCGCTATGCATGTAGCGAATGAGAATAAGAAATGAGGGGCCCGTTGAAAGTAAGACAGAAATAAGGGTTGGCAGTCAAGAAAACATTCTTTCTTTCTTTCTTTGCAAGTCCACTTCCCAATTCCACTTTCTTTCTTTATTTCCAAATTCTTTATCTGTTTCAATTACCTACCATATCCTCCCCTTTGCTTTCCGAAGTTTTCTTGACTGCCAACCCTTATTTCTGTCTTACTTTCAATGAGCCCCTCATTTCCTATTCTGATTCGCTACACGCATAGCGAGGGCCTCTGTTCTGGCAGTCTTGGTGCCATAGGGAGCTTAACAGGATTCAACGATGGTCGACCACTCGCGACATGTCGTAGACACTTGAGTCACGGCCCGGGGGTTAAAAAGAAGGTCCCCTTCACCCCAAGTAGTCAGAGTGGCGCTGGCTACCACCCCCAAGCGTAGGAAACAAAAATACTTAACATAAATACCGAGAAAGTGGCGGGAAATATAGCCCCGCCGGTAGCGTAGTGGTTATCGCACCAGGCCGGTATTCTGGGGGTCGTGGGTTCAGATTCCACCTAGCGGGCATTTTTGCTCCACTTTCTTTCTTTCTTTCCAAATTCTTTATCTGTTTCAATTACCTACCACATCCTCCCCTTTGCTTTCCAAGGTTTTCTTGACCGCCAACCCTTATTTCTGTCTTACTTTCAACGAGCCCCTCATTTCCTATTCTGATTCGCTACATGCATAGCGAGGGCCTCTGTTCTGGCAGTCTTGGGGCCATAGGGAGCTTGTGGGAACGCGACCTAAGCGCGTTCCCTTTGGTTCGGCTTCGCCACACCGCTTGCTCCTCGCGGGAATTTGCTCGGCAAGACGTCGGCGAGGAGGATCTACCTCCTCGCCGTAGGAGTGTCTTTAAGCTGGCGAGCACGCGCGGGAGGCAAGCTGCGCGCGGGCAGTCGGAGATCGGGAAGCGAGGCGTCAGGACGCGCCTGGTGATCTCCTTCCTTGGAAGGTCGGGCAAAAAGGAGGGCGACAAGGGCTGCCATCGGCGTCCCAGCGAGGCAAACGCGAGCGCGCTGAGGCGCCCCCGGAGATGACTGTTGTCGCGGTGAGTAAAACCTCTCGATTCCCTTACTTTGCCCGGGCGAGGAACTAGATCCTCGCCGTCAACCAGCTAGCCTGCATGCTCTTTGAATGTTTATTATCCTGTAATAAATGTCAATGAGCGAAAACACTTGTCGCTTCCTTTGTTTCGTCGAGCCACGGCCCGCCGCGGCTGGCGCGGTACAGCGCGCAGCCGCGGGGTGGGGGCAGATAGCTTGCTAGCTGGGCGAAACGAGAGGACGAAGACGGATTGGTGTCTCTCGTCGCCGGTTTGGCTATTGCAGGGAAAACTAAACCAAACTACTTTAACCCCTCTAAAAACCCCACAAGCTTAAGAGGGTTGAACGCATGTCGACCACTCGCGACATGTCGTAGACGCTCCTGTCACGGCCCGGGGGTTAAAAAGAAGGTCCCCTTCACCCCGAGTAGTCAGAGTGGCACTGGCTACCACCCCCAAGCGCAGGAAACACCAATACCAAACATAAATACCCAGAAAGTGGCAGGAAATATAGCCCCGCCGGTAGCGTAGTGGTTATCGCACCAGACCGGTATTCTGGGGGTCGTGGGTTGAGATCCCACCTAGCGGGGATTTTTTCTCCGCTTTCTTTCTTTTTTTCCAAATTCTTTATCTGTTTCAATTACCTACCACCTCCTCCCCTTGGCTTTCCGAGGTTTTCTTGACCGCTAATCCTTATTTCTGTCTTACTTTCAACGAGCCCCTCATTTCCTATTCTTATTCGCTACATGCATAGCGAGGGCCTCTGTTCTGGCAGTCTTGGTGCCATAGGGAGCTTAAGAGGGTTTAACGCTGGTAGACCACTCGCGACATGTCGTAGACAATTGAGTCACGGCCCGGGGTTTAAAAAGAAGGTCCCCTTCACCCCGAGTAGTCAGAGTGGCCCTGGCTACCACCCCCAAGCGCAGGAAACAAAAATACCTAACATAAATACCCGAAAAGTGGCGGGAAATATAGCCCCGCCGGTAGCGTTGTGGTTATCGCACCAGACCGGTATTCTGGAGGTCGTGGGTTCAGATCCCACCTAGCGGGCATTTTTCTCCACTTTTTTTCTTTCTTTCCAAATTCTTTATCTGTTTCAATTACCTTCCACATCCTCCCCTTTGCTTTCCGAGGTTTTCTTGACTGCCAACCCTTATTTCTGCCTTACTTTCAACGAGCCCCTAATTTCCTATTCTGATTAGCTACATGCATAGCCAGGGCCTCTGTTCTGGCAGTCTTGGTGCCATAGGGAGCTTGAGAGGGTTCAACGCTGGTCGACCACTCGCGACATGTCGTAGACACTCCAGTCACGGCCCGGGGGTTAAAAAGAAGGTCCCCTTCTCCCCCAGTAGTCAGAGTGGCGCTGGGTACCACCCCAAAGCGCAGGAAACAAAAATACTTAACATAAATACCCAGAAAGTGGAGGGGAAATATAGCCCCGCCGGTAGCATAGTGGTTATCGCACCAGACCAATATTCTGGAGGTCGTGGGTTCAGATCCCACCTAGCGGGGGTTTTTTCTCCACTTTCTTTCTTTCTTTCCAAATTCTTTGTCTGTTTCAATTACGTACCACATCCTCCCCTTTGCTTTCCGAGGTTTTCTTGACTGCCAACCCTTACTTCTGTCTTACTTTCAACGAGCCCCTCATTTCCTATTCTGATTCGCTACATACATAGCGAGGGCCTCTGTTCTGGATCTCTTGGGGCCATAGGGAGCGTAAGAGGGTTCAAGGCTGGTCGACCACTCTCGACATGTCGTAGACACTCCAGTCACGGCCCGGGGGTTAAAAAGCTTCACCCCGAGTAGTCAGAGTGGCGCTGGGTACCACCCCAAAGCGCAGGAAACAAAAATACTTAACATAAATACCCAGAAAGTGGAGGGGAAATATAGCCCCGCCGGTAGCATAGTGGTTATCGCACCAGACCAATATTCTGGAGGTCGTGGGTTCAGATCCCACCTAGCGGGCGTTTTTTCTCCACTTTCTTTCTTTCTTTCCAAATTCTTTGTCTGTTTCAATTACGGAGCACATCCTCCCCTTTGCTTTCCGAGGTTTTCTTGAGTGCCAACCCTTATTTCTGTCGTACTTTCAACGAGCCGCTCTTTTCCTATTCTGATTCGTTACATGCATATCGAGGGCCTCTGTTCTGGCAGTCTTGGGGCCATAGGGAGCGTAAGAGGGTTCAAGGCTGGTCGACCACTCTCGACATGTCGTAGACACTCGAGTCACGGCCCGGGGGTTAAAAAGAAGGTCCCCTTCACCCCGAGTCGTCAGAGTGCCGCTGGCTACCACCCCCAAGCGCAGGAAAAAAAATACTTAACATAAATACCCAGAAAGTGGAGGGGAAATATAGCTCTGCCGGTAGCGTAGTAGTTATCGCACCGGATCGGTATACTGGAGGTCGTGGGTTGGGATCCCTCCTGGCGCGCATTTTTTCTCCACTGTCTTTCTTTTTTTCCACATTATTTATTTGTTTCAATTACCTACCACATCCTCCCCTTTGCTTGCCGAGGTTTTCTTGACTGCCAACCCTTTTTTCTGTCTTACTTTCAACGAGCCCCTCTTTTCCTATTCTGTTTCGCTACATGCATAGCGAGGGCCTCTGTTGTGGCAGTCTTAGGGCCATAGGGAGCTTAAGAGGGCTTAGCGCTGGTCGACCACTCGCGACATGTCGTAGACACTCCGGTCACGGCCCGGGGGTTAACAAGAAGGTCCCCTTCACCCCGAGTAGTCATAGTGGCGCTGGCTAACACCCCCAAGCGCAGGAAACTAAAATTCCTAACATAAATACCCAGAAAGTGGATGGGAAATATAGCTCTGCCGGTAGCGTAGTAGTTATCGCACCGGACCGGTATTCTGGGGGTCGTGGGTTCAGATCCCACCTAGCGGGCATTTTTTCTCCACTTCCTTTCTTTTTTTCCAAATTCTTTATCTGTTTCAATTACCTTCCACATCTTCCCCTTTGCTTTCCGAGGTTTTCTTGACTGCCAACCCTTATTTCTGCCTTACTTTCAACGAGCCCCTCATTTCCTATTCTGATTCGCTACATGCATAGCCAGGGCCTCTGTTCTGGCAGTCTTGGTGCCATAGGGAGCTTAAGAGGGTTCAACGCTGGTCGACCCCTCGCGACATGTCGTAGACACTCCAGTCACGGCCCGGGGGTAAAAAGAAGGTCCCCTTCTCCCCGAGTAGTCAGAGTGGCGCTGGGTACCACCCCAAAGCGCAGGAAACAAAAATACTTAACATAAATACCCAGAAAGTGGAGGGGAAATATAGCCCCGCCGGTAGTATAGTGGTTTTCGCACCAGACCGGTATTCTGGAGGCCGTGGGTTCAGATCCCACCTAGCGGGCGTTTTTTCTCCACTTTCTTTCTTTCTCTCAAAATTCTTTGTCTGTTTCAATTACGTACCACATCCTCCCCTTTACTTTCCGAGGTTTTCTTGACTGCCAACCCTTATTTCTGCCTTACTTTCAACGAGCCCCTCATTTCCTATTCTGATTAGCTACATGCATAGCCAGGGCCTCTGTTATGGCAGTCTTGGTGCCATAGGGAGCTTAAGAGGGTTCAACGCTGGTCGACCACTCGCGACATGTCGTAGACACTCCAGTCACGGCCCGGGGGTTAAAAAGAAGGTCCCCTTCTCCCCGAGTAGTCAGAGTGGCGCTGGGTACCACCCCAAAGCGCAGGAAACAAAATACTTAACATAAATACCCGAAAAGTGGCGGGAAATATAGCCCCGCCGGTAGCGTTGTGGTTATCGCACCAGACCGGAATTCTGGAGGTCTTGGGTTCATGTCCCACCTAGCGGGCATTTTTCTCCACTTTCTTTCTTTCTTTCCAAATTCTTTATCTGTTTCAATTACCTGTCACATCCTCCCCTTTGCTTTCCGAGGTTTTCTTGACTGCCAACCCTTATTTGTGTCTTACTTCAACGAGCCCCTTATTTCCTCTTCTGATTAGCTACATGCATAGCGATGGCCTCTGTTCTGGCAGTCTTGGTGCCATAGGGAGCTTAAGAGGGTTCAACGCTGGTCGACCACTCGCGACATGTCGTAGACACTCCAGTCACGACCCGGGGGTTAAAAAGCTTCACCCCAAGTAGTCAGAGGGGCGCTGGCTACCACCCCCAAGCGCAGGAAACAAAAATACTTAACATAAATACCGAGAAAGTGGCGGGAAATATAGCCCCGCCGGTAGCGTAGTGGTTATCGCACCAGGCCGGTATTCTGGGGGTCGTGGGTTCAGATTCCACCTAGCGGGCATTTTTGCTCCACTTTCTTTCTTTCCAAATTCTTTATCTGTTTCAATTACCTACCACATCCTCCCCTTTGCTTTCCAAGGTTTTCTTGACCGCCAACCCTTATTTCTGTCTTACTTTCAACGAGCCCCTCATTTCCTATTCTGATTCGCTACATGCATAGCGAGGGCCTCTGCTCTGGCAGTCTTGGTGCCATAGGGAGCTTAAGAGGGTTCAGCGCTGGTCGACCACTCGCGACATGTCGTAGACACTTGAGTCACGGCCCGGGGGTTAAAAAGAAGGTCCCCTTCACCCCGAGTAGTCAGAGTGACGCTGGCTAGCACCCCCTATCGCAGGAAACAAAAATACCTAACATAAATACCCAGAAAGTGGCGGGAAATATAGCCCCGCCGGTAGCGTAGTGGTTATCGCACCAGACCGGTATTCTGGAGGTCGTGGGTTCAGATCCCACCTAGCGGGCATTTTTTCTCCACTTTCTTTCTTTCTTTCCAAATTCTTTATCTGTTTCAATTACCTACCACATCCTCCCCTTTGCTTTCCGAGATTTTCTTGACTGCCAACCCTTATTTCTGTCTATATATATATATATGTATCTATATATGTATTTAAATATTGACATGGTCGTAAGGAATGAGATGTGCTCTCTTAAAGATGGGGCGGCCGGGGTGCAGGGAATTCGTAGGCGGGGAGCGGTGAGCAGAGAGCGAGTAGTACGCAACACCCAACGTCTTCTTCCTCTTTACCACTCACGGCCGGTCAGTTCGTTTTCGTTGTCTTCTCTCTAAGTTTCGTTTATTCCCTTTCCATCGTAACATTTTCTCCGGGGCAGACGAAGCTCGCCGAGCGAGTTAAGGGGTGGGAGAGTGACAGCGTTTCAGGCGAGCTACATGCACGACCTCCGTCCTGCTCGAGCGGCGACCATTAGACGTGACTTTGGCGACGACGTAGTTGGCATCGTTGAAGCGGGAGAGCGCCACAAACGCTCCAGAGTAAGTGGAGAGGAATTTTTGGTGCAGTCCTTTCTTGCGCGCCCGAATCCATAATCAAACTTGTTTCCCCGTAGTGAAAGCGACGGGAGGATGTCGGTCATAGTAGCGAGCCTTGGTACGAGCTTGCGAGCTCAGAGTATGAATACGGGAGAGCCGGCGCGCTTCTTCAGCACGGCACAAAGTTTTGGCGAATGAAAGGTGGTGATGTGGTGAGAAGGGCAAGATGCTGTCGAGAAATGTACGTGGAGCACGGACATATAGTAGAAAAAATGGAGCATAGCCAGTAATTTCGTGTTTGGCGGTATATTAGGCGTACGTAACGAATGGTAGCACAGTGTCCCTATTCTTCTGGTTGGACGTAACATACATTGATAGCATATTGGTCATTGTGCGGTTTGTGCGCTCCGTCAGACCATTAGTTTGGGGATGGTATGCGGTGCTATGGCGAGAGAAAGAGCCACAAAGTCTCAATATTTCTTCTAAAACGTCTGCCGTAAACAGTCGCCCGCGGTCACTGATGATAACGCGCGGAGCGCCATGACGAAGGATAATAGAATGCAGAAGGAAGGCTGAGACGTCCTCAGCTGTAGCTATAACGAGAGAGGCTGTCTCGACGTACCGTTTCAAGTAATCGAAAGTAATCGACGCACACGATAATCCACCGGTGACCTGTCGAAGACTTCGGTAGAGATCCAAGAAGATCTATTCGTACTTTTTGAAATTGTGACGTAGGTGGAGTCACGGGATGCAGAGGTCCCGGCGAAGTGCTCCCAGGGCGTTTATGCGGCTGGCATTGCATTCAGCCAGGAACGCATTGCTTCGCAAGTCGCCGCATTCCTGGCCAGTAAAAGTTCTGTTTGAGCCGATGTAGCGTGCGCACAAAGCCAAGGTGACCCGCAGTGGGGTCGTCGTGCGTTGCATGCAAAATGGCGGTGCGAAGGCTAGCTGGAACAATCAAAAAGAAGCGGGCGCCATCCACCGAATAGTTCCTCTTCAACAACAAGCCGTCGCGCACGACAAACGGGCACGATGACTGCGCTCGCTGTGCTGCTTCAAACATCATTTTTGAAGAACTGTCCTTCAGTTGTTTTTCCTTCAAGTTGGAGGCGGTGGGAATTGCAGTCGACACAGATGCCAGACAGTCATCAAAGTGATCGTCGTCACACGGAGGCACCGGGACAGAAAGGCGTGACAAGCAGTCCGCGTCACTGTGTCGGCGTCCGCTCTTGTACGACACAGAGAAATCGTACTCTTGTAAGCGCAATGCCCAGCGAGCAAGCCGACCGGATGGGTCCCGCAGGCCAACGAGCCAGCATAGTGAGTGGTGGTCCGTGATGATAGAGACGTGACGCCCATACAGGTATGGATGACACTTTTGAACGGCGAAGATAACAGCTAGACACTCAAGTTCAGTAACAGTGATACGTTCGGGTGGCATAAGCGATGACGTGCTGCGCGCCGCTATTGAGCTGGACGAGTACAGCACCAACGCCGACTCCACTGGCGTCAGTGTGAAGTTCGGTAGGAGCAGCTGGGTTGAAGTGGCGAAGAACTGGGCTCGAAGTAAGGAAAAACTTTAGTTGCTGAAAGGCGGCTTCACCTTCTGGTGTCCACACAAACGTGGTGTTTTTCTGTAGCACGCAATTCATGGGGTGAGAAAGGTGGGCAAAATCCTTAATAAAACGTCAAAAATAGGAACAAAGGCCCAAAAAACTTATGAGGTCTTTTAACGAACGTGGTGTCACGAAGCCTCGAACTGCTTAGATATTTTGCGGGTCGGGCCGAATACCGTCCTTGTTGACGAGAAACCCGAGCACGATTGCTTGACGTTCGGCGAAATGACACTTCTTTGAATTGAGAACCAACCCTGCTTTTTGAATCCTGTCGAGAACAATTCCAATGCATTCGTTATGCTCGCTAAACGTCGTGCCATAGATTATGATGTCGTCGAAATAGCACATACATATCTCCCATTTAAGGCCGCGCAAAATGGTGTCCATAAACCTTTCAAATTTGGCAGGCGCATCTCATAGCCCAAAAGGCATGACGTTGAATTAGAATAGGCCGTCTGGTGTCACGAAGTCTGTTTTTTCTTGTCGGATGGGTGCACCGGAATTTTCCAATATCCTGACCTGAGATCGAGAGAGGAGAAATATGAAGCGGAATAAAGGCAGTCGATAGCGTCATCGATGCGCGGTAGGGGATATACGTCCTTTTTGGTGACTGCATTGAGACGACGATAGTCGACACAAAATCACCATGAGTTATCTTTTTTCTTGACCAAGATCACGGGTGCGGCCTAAGGGCTTGAGGACTCGCGGATCACCCATTTGCTTAGCATCTCTTGCGTCTGGTCGTTGATTATTTTTCGTTCGGAAGGCGACACTCGAAATGGCTTCTGGCGTATAGGGGTCGCATCGCCGGTATTGATACGATGCTGTAGCCCGGAGGCAGGAACGGCAAAAGAATGATCGCCCTGTGCTAAGTCGAAAGTCGAGGCATAAGGAGCGAGCGTTTTCAGCAGTTCGCACTGTTCGACGGACGAAAGGGAGCTGTTGATCATGCGCTTAAGTGCGGCGGTATAGTCAGGTTTTTCTGTCGTGGTATGGTCGGGGTTGTGATTCACCGCTTGAATGGCGACGTTCACTTGTTCGTCGAAGCTGGCAATCTTGAATCCACAGGGATGTACTACTGGCTCACTGGACACATTCACCGTCCACACCTGACTACGTCCGCCTGTCGCCTTGAACGGAGCTCTGGGCACCAAAATATTTTTCTTGACCATGTTGTTGTCATCGCATTCAATTAAAATAGTGCAGCTGTTCGAACGAAGACGAGCAGAGTTCACCAGAAGAAACGAAGCTGCCATAGCTGGTAACAGGGTGTCTTCAGCAAGTGAAAGCACACCTGCGCTGGTCTCGCTGGGATCGTCAATTGGGGTTGGCAGAATTTCACCCCGGAAAGAAATCTCGCCAGTACCACAGTCGAGCGTAGCTCCACTGTCGCGTAGGAAATTTATACCCAAAATAACGTCATGAGTAGCTTGCGCCAGAACAATAAACTCCGTCCGGAATGCCTCTTCACCAAGCGTAACTGCCGCGGAACAAACGTCGACAGCGCGCGGATGCTCGCCCCCGACACCGCGGAAATAAACGTTGCGATCACACACAAACATACCTTTGTGTCTGGACGATTGTTGAAAGAAACACTCATAACCGAAACTGCGGCACCAGTGTCCTATAAAGCTAACGTTTCTACACCATTCACACTAACAATCACTGTTTTTTGACATTATCATAGGTGGGGGAATTGGTGAAAGCGACCGTCTCGCGACCTCACCCCCTAGGTTGCAGAAGCTAGTTTCCCAGCGTCGGCGATCCTCGCCTTCCCCACGGCGAGGGTGATCGGGCTTGGTGCGCACATGGAGGACAGAAGCTGCGGTCGGACGCGGGCGAGTCGTGGCGCATGTTGCTTGACTAGCTGGACCGGTATAAAAGTGGAAGTCGGTATAGTGGTGTCGTAAGGCGGGTTGTTGCGCATTGCCGTAGGTGGTCTCGCGAACTGTCCTTGAGGCTGCCGTAGGCGATAGGGACAAAATCGGGATATATGACTGGGGAGGTGGCAGTTATAACAAACAGGAGGCGGTCAGGGCGCAACATATCCTTAGTAGGGTCGTCTGTGATCATCAGGTGGTCGGCGCGGAGGGTCACTATTGGACGATGCAAACCTCCGAAACGGGGACCGATTAGCCCAGGCTCCAGAGCGTTCATTCCGAAAAGTGGTTGGCCGACACCTCGAACTGTCCTCACACCAGGGCAACAGAGGCTCTTCTGGTGACTCTTGCAATGCAAACTGATTGTAGACGGGGCGGGCTGGAGCGGGGAAATGATGGAGGGCGAGTCGCGGCAGACGCTTTCGTGGCCAAGCTCTTTTCTGATAATTATGCGAACTAGTGACACTATATCTTCGGAAGGGTTCGAATTGAAGTCCACACTCACTACGGTGGTGTCCTTTGCTAGACGACCGAACTTGGGAGCAATTCGCCGAATCTTCAGTGCCTCAAACGCCGTGTAGTTGCGAATCACGTCCTGTGCAGTTGAAAGGTCTTCCTTCGTTATCAAAAAGTTGTATGCGTCCTCAGCAACTCCTTTGAGCAGGTGACCCACCTGGTCCTCATCGGACATGCTACGGTTAACCAAGCGGCACAGCTGGAGCACTTCCTCGATGTAAGTTATGCAGGTTTCTCCAGGAACCTGGGCTCGTTTCGCGAGAGTTTGCTCAGCCTTTTTCTTTTTGGCACCTGAATTCCCGCAAGACTTCTTAATCTCGATAACAAAGTTATCCCACGTAGCCAACTTTTCCTCGTTGTTTTCGAACAACACAAGGGCGGTTTTATCGAGAGAGAAGGACACGTTGGGGAGCTGTGACGCTGGGTCCCAGTGGTTGTACTTGCTGACCCTTTCATAATGTTTCAGCCAATCTTCTACGTCCTCATCCGCAGCCCCCAAAAACTTCCGGGGTTCCCTCGAGTAGGGCCAGATGCTCACCCTTGATGGTGCAGCTGCGTCAGTAGCTCGGATGTTCGGCATGCCGGTCTGTCTGGGGGGTAGCTTAGCAATCCGCCTGCTCCGTCAACAGTCGTCGGTTGTTTCCAGGGGATGTCGCTACCCGGCTCCTCCACCAATTGACACGGTCGTAGGGAATGAGATGGGCTTTATTAAAGATGGGCCGGCCGGTGCGCAGGAATTCGTAGGCGAGGAGCGGTGAAACAGAGCGAGTATCGCGCAGCGCCAACGTTTTCCTCCTCTTTACCACTCGCGGCCGGTCAGTTCGTTTTCATTGTCTTCTCTCCAAGTTTCGTTTCTTCCATTTCCATCGTAGCAATATATATTGGTCGGGTTTCCTCTTCAATGGGCCAGATCAGCGTACAGCATAGTGAGGGAGACGATAGCGTTTGTCCAGTTCTTTAGATTATTTAATACCCAACAGTTTCGAAAAGAGGACCTTTCTTCTTCGGGGGTTACAACCGAAGAAGAAAGGTCCTCTCTTTCTCTCTCTCGCTCCCCCCCTTTTTTTTGTGGTTGTTGTAACATAGGCGTAGCCCGACTGTATGCGTGCTCTCCTTTTCCGAAACATTTTCCGCTCCATCTCCCAGTTTTCTGCAAACCTATATAAGACACGTGTTCCAAATGTTTGCCACAGCAATAATCATGTAACTTTACTCTGATGTAGGCAAGTCCCGTTGCCGCTACGTAAGTAAACCTTGTTTGGTATTGTTCTTGCTGTGTATCCGCCTCTTTACTTATACTATTTCTGCGCGCTTTGTGAGTTTTATCTTGCTCTACATTTATATATAAGTATATATATATATATATATATATATATATATATATATATATATATATATATATATATATATATATATATACCAGAGAAGGAATTCTTGGCTACTGTTTAAATATTCAAAAACTTGGGTGCGACCACTTGGAACACAATAACAAAGACTTTATTTCGACAGTTTCGACCAGTGGCCTGGTCTGCTATTTCTTGTAATTTGTGACTTGTAATTTTCCCTGAAGCACAGTGGCCTGGTCTGCTTCAAGGAAAATTACAAGTCCCAAATTACAAGAAATAGCAGACCAGGCCACTCGTCGAAACTGTCGAAATAAAGTCTTTGTTAGTGTTTTCCAAGTGGTCGCACCCAAGTTTTTGAATATATATATATATATATATATATATATATATATATATATATATATATATATATATATATATATATATATATATATATATATAAATATATATATGTATATATATATATATATATATATATATATGTATGTAGCGAGACAGGAAGTTTGCCAGTTTCTTTGTCCTTCACACAGGCCGGGTTAGCTAGCCCCATGCGCTAGCTGTCGGAATCTGCCACCTAGTACGCAAATCTGTAGAGAAAGCTCTACAATCCGCGTATATACATCAGTGAGGGAAACTGCGCACGCTTTTTTGTGACGCAAGGTTTTTACGCCTTGCAGGCTGCCAGCTTAAGTAATGGGCCAGAAGCAGGAACCCACACAACCCAGCCTTAAAATATGTAAAGTGTTCCGAACAAAACTACTGAGGTCACTGCTTGAAGCTGGACTAGTGATGTCTTCAAAACACCTTTCCGACCAGGTCTCCGGTGAAGTGAAGTTTTTCCTCCCCTTCTTCCTTCTCTGCTCACCTCTTCCTATGGTACCTCACACAGTTCTACTGCTTGTAAGATCCACTGGTAAACCCTCTGGCGGAGAGCCTAATAACTGTGCTACACGAAAACTTTCATTTGATGGTTGTCTACTTTTTTACAAGTGCGCTTGGTATAAAGGCAAACCACCGCACGATAAACAATCCCTGCGAATGCCTCCGGAAGTGGCCGGAAAAGGTATTACTTTTTAGAAAAATATAGCAAGCATGGATGTCCTTTAAAAGGTTGCCTAATTTTTACCAGTTACAATTTGCAGTAGTAGGGCGCTTATGAAAAATCTTGCTTCCTAATTTTCATCAATCAACCCAAGCAACCGCAAAAAAAATCCCAGGGGCTGTTAACAAATTTTTTAAAAGTGCGAATAAAGAAAGAAGAGAAAAAATATGGTCAGAATTGCAAAACGTGCTGTAAAAAGTTGGCGGCACGCCACAGAATCCAACAGTTTTCTTATTTTTACATCTCGCAAGTAACAAAGAGGCAGTTCGTTTTCAAGAGAAGAATGGTTCAACCCAGTTCTAATCAAAGCAACACCATTACGCGCCAAACATCACATGCACAATCTTTAAAAACGCTGAATAAATGAGCCGCCTCGAGCGGGTCGTTTTTATTACGCCGCATGCTGCGAGGAAAAGAAATTAACCGCTCTGACTGATAGGACTTTAAAACTCACTCTGTGACCACTTTGGAAATACTGATCACTTTGTAACGCTCACGAGTCCCCGCATAACTAAAAAAATACTATGAAATCAATTACGGCCGTTTGTCTACGAGGTTAGCAGCGCTTTGAAGCAGCTTCCACGGCCAGCCGCAACCGCGGCTCTTTCACCGATGACAAGCGCCAAGGTCGACACTGCGGCGGAAAAGGAAACTAGTGCTGTCACCGACGGCGAGGCGCATTCGACTTGGCCGGAACTTGTGTCCATCGAGCGGCTGTGCTACTGCCGATAGGGCTTTGGACAAACATCACTGCGCAGGTGCTAACCTGCCGGAAACACATGCCCTTTCTTTCGTCTCCTCCGTAGTGCCAGTTTCCTTTTCACAGCATAGTTGCCGCTGCGCGTCATTACAGATTCAGCGGAGCCCTCGACACTTGCATCCTCACTCGAGGCTTCCCGGTTGCACCCGTGACGTATTTCCGTGGACACCTATGGGCACAGCTGATAGCGGACTGCTAGGAGCAATGGAGAAGTAAAAAAATGAGCGGTATAACGCTATCGCATTAAAAGTAAAGCCAACAAAGAAACCAGGCACCGGCCCACCATACATAGCCAGGTGCAGTGAGGAGAGATGAAAACAAGGCAAGTTCTTCGGTGAATACCACGTGATTGGCAAGATCGTTGCATTCCTTGGCAGTGGGAATGAAAATGATTGCGCAAATGTGTTGGTCCACGGACCACGGTGTGAAACTTGTAATTTGTTTATGCTACGACCTGATGCATGTGACTTTTGTGTGACGTAAGGGTTGGGTGATAATAAGTAGTGAAACCTTGCGAACCTTGCGGCCTTGCGAGCTTCCGGCCTTGCGACCTTCCGACTGTGGATGAGGGGAGGGAGGGCTTAGCGCGATTTAATGTTTGTGACGTTGCTAACAGAATAATCGGAGACAGGGAGTTTTACCTGCACGCTTTTGGATAGCCACTGTATCATCAACAAGGTAACGTTGATGTGGGTCCCACATGTCGCCGGGTAATCCAAGTTTTGGGTGGATTAGTGTTTTTAGGCTAGCAGTTTGAAGTTTGAAGGGGCGGGTTTCATCGTACGCTGCAGATACACTAGCGATTTACTAGTGCTCGCAAATAATTTCTTAACGTGTGCGGTCCAAGTTAAATCGTTGGTAATATGAACGCGTTAGTATTTGTAGACTTTTGTGGTTTGTAGAGATGAGCCATGAATAGTGTAATTATAAACTACAGGGCATCCGCGTCACCCGAAAGCGACATATTTTGCAGTTCGATTCATTTAGCGACATTTGGCGATTGTTACACCAGTTGTCACTATAGATAGGGTCAGATTGTAAGTTATCTCGCCGCTCAAAACGCTACGTCCCCCGATAGTCATCGATCACACTCGCCGTCTCCCTCAGTCGACTTCTGCCCGACCCGTCGTAACCCTCGAGACAGCCGTCCAAGGAGGTTTTGCAGCCCCCGGCGAGGAAACGACGCGAAGCAACCTGCAGAGGCAAGGTTGCTGAAGACCGGAACTGTAATGTCCTTCAAAAGACGCAGACGACGACTCAAGATATAGCGACAAAGACCAAACGGGGTCCTGATTAATTATTGCTCCGATGCAAGCAGACGACGACGGCGCAACGAAATACTGACAGAGCCCTGAATGCCGATCTTCCTATTACCATCGACGGGCATGAGGTGACTGCGTTACTTGACACCGGCGCGGATTATCAAATCATTAGCCAAGAATTTGCCGACCATTTATGGAAGGTCAAGACTCCGTAGGACGGCCCGCCGTTTTGATCCGCGGGAGGTCACCCCATGATGCCAGTTGGGAAGCGTACAGCACGGGTTGGTTTAGGGAGCGCTGACTTCGGACTTTCGTCGTTCTTCCGTCTAGCTGCAAGCACTTCATCTTGGGCACGGATTTTCTGCGCGAGTACAATGCCGTCATACATATTGGAGAGTGCCTGGTGAGAATTTCCCCAAACCTGCCTCGCGAACAGCTTACCGGCCAGCGCCGTTTGCAACTTCATATAGCCGATGAAGACGTGAGCGTGCCACCGCGATCCTCCGCACTTCTTCCAATAGCGTGCGACGATCCCTGCCCCGCTGACGGGGTTGCCAAACTGCATACTGTGCTCTTTTTGGACCAGGGCTTTGCCATCGCAAGAGGACTTGTGCACCTGTCAGTCGGCCGCACCAATGTTTAGTTGACTAATTTCTCCAACGAACACCGGCACGTCGGGGTAGGGACTACAGCAGCATTTTTTGAAGGTATCGACGAAACAGAATGCTGTTTTCTGCTTAAAACCAGCCGAAACACAGCGGCAAGCACTAAATGCCTAGTCGACGACCACTCCAACCTCTCATGGGAAAAACCACCGAGCACTCCTTCACATCCTTCAGCACTTCGACGACTCTTTTGTGAAATATGTTACCCGATTCCCGCGCATGCTGACATTATCATCATCATTATGTAAATAGACTTCATGGTATACCTTCTGCACGTCCCGGCCCTTTGTCTCCAGGTTTTCCACAACATTGCTGCAAGAAACCCGGCAACGAAACCCCCTCGATGACTTGGAAGTATTCGACTTTGTGTTCAAGAACGATGGAAGCCAGAGGACCCCACTGATGCCGACGGACGTGCCTACATACCGAAGGGCCCATGAGACTGTTTACTCCACGGAGTCTCATCGCGTGCTGTGGAATCTGGGTGAGTTGATCGAGAGCCGCATTTCATTTTGGAAGAATATGATGACGGACGCAGGAAAGGAAGTTTATTGAAGCTTCATGCTATCAGAAATATTACCATAAAACGTCAGACACTGGTGCACTAATACAGAAAATGCGAGCCGAAGCCCTTGCCGCAGTGATCTTCCCCCAGCCGAGTGATCTAGAACTCAAAAGCTTTCTTTACCGCCTCCAAGAACATGAAGCCAAGCTTAAAGTATTGGACAACGACTTTGAGCCATACATACCAAGCGAACGTCTCGATGAAGAATTTACCACGCGCTTCGAATGGGAAGAGAATATTATCGACACCAGAACCAGATTACGGTGGACTTTAGAAGAACGAACGAAAACACAATCTCAGTTTTGTGATGGTGCCTTATCCAACATCTTTGGTTCTTTGACAGTGGCTCACTAAGGTTACACCCGTACTCTGGTCAGGATCCATCCATCCTATTACTGGCCCAAGATGGCAGCAACGATGTGACACTACGTACGCACGTGTAAGGAGTGCCAACATCTAAACCACCGGTGCTCCGACCAGCGGGTCTATTGCACCCTGCTTAGATACCAGCAGAGCCTTTTGAGAAGGTGGGAATGGACCTTTTGGGACCGTTTCCGACGTCGTTCGCTGGTAAAAAGTGGAATATAGTTGCCACGGACTACCTCACTAGGTACACGGAAACGGAAGTTCTGAAGCGGGGAACCGCTCTCGAGGTCACCCAGTTTTTTGTTACGAAGATTATTCTCCGCCACGGTGTTCCTGCTATCGTTATTACTGACCGAGGAAAGGGATTCATTGCTGCTCTCATCGAGGAATTCATCAGCGGTACCTCCCATCAGAAGTGGACCGGGTATCAACCGCAGACAAACGGCCGTACTGAGCGCCTAAACAAGACAATAGCCGACATGCTCAGCATGTACACCGACGTGGAGCACAAGACGTGGGATGATGTGTTGCCATACGTCACGTTCGCCGACAACACAGCTCAACAAGACACGAGACGAATGTGGCCGTTCTCTCTTCTTTATGGCCGACCTGGCACCTCCATGCTAGATGCAATGTGTCCCCATGACACCAGCGGCGACAACATGGAGCTGCACGAATTCATGGAACGAGCAGAATACGGGGCAACTAACACACCTTCGAACAACACGGAAACAGCTGCAGACTCCCACCGCTACAGCCTCCGCCGTGTACAAATCTTGTGACCGAGTCTGAGTATAGACTCGCGTCCGACGTCGAGGACTCTGTGAAAAACTTTTGAAACGGTACCTAGGACCATATCTAGTGCTGCGCCAGGTTACCGACCTAACGCATGAAATTGTAGACGATGGCCTTGTGTCTCGACGCCACCACAACCCCTGCTCTGACGTGGTTCGCGTAGTGGGCATGAAGACGTATTTCGGTCGTTGATGGACTCGTTTTGGACAACACCATAAGCGAATGTATCATTTTCCCTTACTCTGGGTGCATCGGGTCGATGCTATTATGATGGCTCGTAAAATGTCGCGGGGAGTGTAAGTTACGCAGGGCAATCCCCTGTTCTAGGTATGTACCGGTTATTGCGCTTGGTACAATCTGTGAGTGATGGATATGTGCCGTGTTTCCTTGTCAGCGGGATAGCATGAAGACGACAATATAAACGCGTGCCCCGGGGCCCGCGCCACTTCATTCCGTCATACGGACATTAGGGGCAGCGAGCTAGCGGACCATTTAGCTAATCTCCCTGTCAGAGCTCCCATTCAATTCGGAATTCCTAATCTAGCTCTATTTGCATCTTCAAGATTAAGATGATACTGGCATAGGGCTCCACTCGTTCAGACTCACTTTTATCATTTGAAAAGTACCAACATTTCAAGTTCAGGTGGAATGTTCATTTTTGTGGTTCTCGACAATGCCGGGTGACTTTCACCGAGCTGCGCGGCAGGATTCCAAGGCTTAATTACTATCTGTTCGTATCAGGACTTTCACCTGAGGAACTATGCGTGCGATGCCAGGTCCCTGAAACAATCGAACATTTTATTCTCGGCTGCCGCGTTTCTCAACTGCTAGACAACTGCTTTTAAGGGCCCAATTGAGCGTCTGGGGTTGACTATTGCGATTCCACTTACATTATTCATTGGCGCATCAAATTTAGGGTTTGCAAAAAGGGATATATATAATTGCATTCAAAATTTTCTTTCTGCTTCAGGTCGTTTGAAGTGCTGAAGGGTGCTAATTAATGGTTATTTTGCGTTTTATTCAACACTAAGTTTCCTTTTTCAGCTTCTTTCCGGAAATAATTTGGTATTTCAAAGTCCCCACGTATTTCAACAACCGATTTAGCCCTCGCCAATCCCCCCTTGTGGTTACGTGCCAAAATATTTGGAACACGTTTTTTTATAGCTTTGCGGAAAACTGCGAGAAGGAGACAAAGATGTTTCGGAAAGTGAGAGTATGACTACAGTCGGGCCAGGTCAGGCTATGCCCGTGCTACAACAAAAAAGGTGAAAAAAAGATAAAGGGGTTGAATTAACAAGGCAGCTCTCCTGATTGCACCACCACAGTGCAAAGCACGTGGTGTAGGCGGCAAGTTCAGGCACTGTGAGAGCGTGGAAAACTGCGGGTTCGAAAAGAATGGAAATGTACACAATAGGATATTCAGCGTTTGCGGAGAGGGGTTGCATTTTGAACTGTATTTTGCGTGTGCCCTCCGCGGATGGAAAGAATAGATACTGTGCAAAAAGAACATTTCCGAATGAGCTAGCAACCGAACAGGATCTAGGGAACTAATGCATGTGGCCTGGAGCCGCATGCACCCGGCTAGTGTGCGTAGAGCTCCGATCAATACTTTTTCAAAAGAAGAGATAAGCAAAGGGTAATCGCTGTAACTGGAGTCAGGTGTGGGTGGATACAAACAGGCAATAAAAGAAGATCGCAATTAGTGTGCGCCCTCCTTTTCGAATGGGAGAAGTATAGATACTGTTCACAAATCATAAAGGGTTAATTGTTTAAAAGTAAGGGATGGGGGGGGGCGCGGCCTTCTTCCCAAGGAGAAATCAAATTGTCAATCTGGATTTCGCTATTAGAGCTGCTGCACTTGGTGGCCAAGCCCGCATTAGCTAATGGAAAATGCAAGAGGGAAACTTTATTGTCGTCGAGTAGTTTCCGCAAATTCCGATGGGAAACTCAAGAGTGGGATTAAAACACAACGTGATAAAAATAATGAGGTCCCAACTTTAATCCAAGGACAAGCACGTTAGTTCTCCGTAACTTTCGCTGATACCAAACATCACTGACCTAAACGTATAAATAAGACAACGTACATCTTGTTGTTGGGTTAGTTATTGAAGCATTTTAAGGATTCAAAAAACTCCGCATAAAGGACAACACAATAAGGAAGAACAGGAGGGGCAGGACTCACGACCAACAACCCTCTATTGCCCGCATGTGCACTGAATCGTATATAGCCATCTTCGTTTTTCCAGTACAGATTCCGGAGCCTCGCAGTAGTGGTGAGTTTTAAAAGCAGATTTCAAAATTATTGATTTATCATATTCAATCGTGTGACCACATTTGAAAGAGGCAAATAAGGACAGCTTGCATGAGAGTGGTGAAAATTGAACCTTATTGGAAAGGGCATTTTAGTTTGGCCGATATACTGTTGCATACAAATAATGCACTCTAGAAGGCACACAATATTAGCGGAGTCAGACGTAAAGTAACCTTTTATATTTATTTAATAGTCTGAAGCTGTGCTGGTGGCATGCTGTGGGGTGGTCGTGTGGGGGCATAATTTACACCGCGATTTTTTACAGGCCATGCAAGCAGTAGTTTTCGGTCGGCTGATGCGGGAGTTAGTAAGAAAGCTGCCTCCATTCTTGTTACGCCGCTCCACAACACGTGCTTGCTCGGGAAATACGCTTGTGAAGCGTTCACGTTGGATTAGGATATTATGGTGTTTTCTTAGGACGGTTGATACTCTTGGAGCGGAGGCTGAGTGGTTAAAGCTAAGTTTGTTTCGCGATTACTTTAGGTGGTTTTTTTTTAAGGTTTAGTTCTTCTAATAGGTTGGTTCGCACAAAGCGTTGTCGAAAACTTGATCAGCGTATTTTTATTCAAGACTTGGGCTCGAGTTCTCGACAGTTTGAGTCAAAATAGGCTTGGTTTGTTCACATTCTCTAAAATGGTGGGCTTGAATGCAAGGTATTGCTGTTCGGCCGTGTCTGATATGGCTACTTTGGAAGTGCAAACACTGCCGCGTGTCTGTAGGTTTTCTATACAGTTTAGTTTTAAGCCTACCATTGGAAGTAGCAACGGTAACGTCCAGAAAGTTTACACTGTGTTTCGAGTACGAATGGTGAAGGGAATAACTAGGATGGGCTTGGTAAAATGCCTCAATGAATGTGACGGGCTCCGCGCCACCGTGCTGCCCGATCATGAATATTGTCACGAAGTCAAAGACGACGCAGTTGTATACAAGGGAAACAAGTTTATTGAAGTGAACTTGTGCTCCACTAAAAACTCCAAGCATACACAGGCTGCAAAGCAGCAGTCAACAAAGTGACGTGCTCAAGCGAGCGTCGGTAATTCGAATGCCATGGCGTCTGCTCTGCAGGCTTTTATCTTTCGGCGCAAGTGTTTCTCCAACCACCAATATACATCCAGAGCATTGTAGATCAAATAAAATTATTCTAGGCCAGTGACGTAAGGGTGAAACGCTATCCTTATCCGAATGAGATAACCCATGCGGCATAACAATAAAGAAATGAACATGCGCTTCACTTAGGACAATGATAACACAGCCGGGTGCAGCCGGGTAGGAAAATCAAACCATAAATAAACAAACCTAAAGCATGGTTTGCGGCATTACCTCCCCTCTAAGAGTGCATCGACCCGATGCTGAAATAAAATGAGTTTGAACGAACAACAACATTAACAACAACAAAAAAGTCTATCATCTTGCGTAGTAAGGCTTGAGGCCAGCAACGTGAACTACTTCGGGTCGTATGCGTCGTCGTGATGTGCTTAAGTGGGCCAATGCGTCGTAGAATCTGGTATGGTGCGTAATACCGTCGCAGAAGCTTCTCACTGAGTCCGCGTCATCGGATGGGAGTCTAAACCCACACACGATCCCCAGGGTGGTAATCGGCGTCTCGGCGTCGGTGATTGTAGCGTCCGGCATCCACCAGCTGTGTGTCTGTTATACGAACTCGAGCGAGGTGGCGGGCCTTTTCCGCAGTTTGAAGGTATCCTTGGACGTCGGCGCTGAGGTCGTCGTCTTCTACGTGCAGAAGCATGGCGTTGAGCATCGTAGTCAGCCGTATTTCATAGACAAGCTCGAACGGCGTAATGTGCGTAGTTTCCAGGGTTTCCGCATTGTACGCACACGGGACACACGGGAGGACTTCGTCCAAGTCTTATGTCCAATGTCGACGTATATAGACAGCATATGAGCGCTTGTCTTATTCAGACGTTCAGTAAGTCCTTTCGTTTGCGAGTAGTACGCTGTCGTTTTTCGGTGATCCGTGTTGCTGTAGCGTAAAATATCTTGCATAAGCTCCGCAGTGAAGGCCGGTCCGCGGTCAGTGATTAGGACTTTAGGGGCTCCATGTGGCAGCACAGCTTGGTTTATGAAGAACTTCGCGATTTCTTGTGCAGTCCCCCTCGGAAGAGCAGCGGTCTGTGTGTAGCGCGTCGTGTAGTCTGTCGCTACCACAATCCACTTGGGAACGGGCCCGGAAGGTCCATGCCAATCTGTTGGAAGGGCCTCAGTGGGATGGCGATCGGCTGCAGAAGTCCGGCGAGTCTCGTCGCCGGTGTCTTTCGTCGCTGGCAGTCATGGCATCTCCGGACGTAGTGGGTGACGTCAGAAGTAAAGCGGGGCCAGTAGAACATCGCCAAGAGTTTTCCAATAGTGCGCGCTGTGCGGAGAGTCCCGGAAGACGGGTCGTCGAGGCACTCTTCCAAAATTTTATAACAGAGGTCCGACGGGATGACAAGATAATTCGTTCTCGTTCCGGGACTGAAATTCTTCTTCACCAAAACGGAGTTTTTCAATCTGAATGCTGGTAAGTTGCTTTTGAACGCTTTAGGCACGCCGACGTTGCGTCCTTCGAGGTAGTCGATCATGATGCGTAAGTCAGGGTCGGCACGCAGCTGGGCGGCGAAGTCGCTCGCCGTCACGACTCCGAAGAACGCGCTGTCTTCATCGCAGTGTTGTGGTGGTGAGTCGACGGGGGCACGGGACAGGCAATCGGCGTCGGAGTTTTTCCTGCCGGATTTATAGACGGTTGTAACGTCTAAATGCGGCATACACTAGCTCCACCGCCCAAGACGGCCAGATGGGTCCTTCAAATTGGCGAGCCAACAGAGCGCATAGTGGTCTGTTTTAACCTTGAACGGTCTACCATATATGTAGGGGCGAAATTTTGAAATGGCCCGTATAATTGCGAGGCACTCTTTCTCTGAGACTGAGTAGTTTTTCTCATCCTTCGACAGACCACGGCAGGCAACGGCAATTACGTTTTCGCAACCGCTTTGCTTTTGAACGATGACGGCACCCAACCCTACATCACTGGCATCCGTGTACGTCTCTGTCTCGGCGTTTGCGTCAAAATGAGCCACCACGAACGCGTTATGCAGTCGTTGTTGAAGCATGCAGAATGCTTTTTCTTGGGCGTTTTCCGAGCTCGT
The DNA here is from genome assembly GCF_048455015.1 of Haemaphysalis longicornis. Taxonomy (NCBI): domain Eukaryota; kingdom Metazoa; phylum Arthropoda; class Arachnida; order Ixodida; family Ixodidae; genus Haemaphysalis; species Haemaphysalis longicornis. The sequence goes on along the minus strand of NW_027526204.1, from coordinate 28,540,595 downwards.
TAGTGGTTCTGCAATGCGCGCGAAATTTGCGACGAAGGTGTGGTAGTATGCGCACAGTCCGAGAAATCTTTGCACGCCCTTCTTGTCAGTCGGACATGGGAAGTTCGCTATGGCTGAAGTCTCCGCTGGGGCACGCAGGACTCTCGCGGCGTTGGCGACGTGGCCGAAAAACTTGAGTTCTTCGTACGCAAAGCGGCACTTTTCAGGCTTTCCCGTTAACCCCTACGTGCGAATAGCATCGAAAACAGACTCCAATCTTGCAAAGTGTTCGTCGACATTTCGAGCGAATACCACAACGTCGTCGACATATACGAGACGCGTGTGCCACTTCAGGCCAGTCAGCATGGTGTCCATGACTCTTTGAAAGGTTGCTGGCAACGTGCGCAGCCCGAACGGAATCACCTTGAACTCGTAAAGGCCTTCCGGAGTTATGAATGCAGTGTTCTCTCGGTCTCTCTCCTCCACTTCTATTTGCCACTAGCCTGTCTTTAGGTCCATAGATAAGTACTTCGCATGGCAGAGGCGGTCGAGGGTGTCGTCGATTCAGGGCAGGGGGTACACGTCCTTTTTGGTGATTTTGTTCAGTCGCCGGTAGTCAAAGTAAAATCCTAATGTGCCGTCTCTTTTTCTTCGCCAGTACGACCGGTGCAGCCCTGGGGCTTTTCGATGGCTGTATAATGCCGTTACTCAGCATGTCCTCCACTTGCGTCCGGATGGCTTCCCGCTCGTGTAAAGACACGCGGTACGGTGGCTGTCGGGTAGGTCGGGCTCTGTCTTCTGTTATTATTCGGTGCTTAGCTAGAGTTGTCTGAAGTAAGTTTGAGATCGACGAAAAACACTCGCTTTAGGGACGCAGCAAAGCCAATAATTTGTTCCGTTTTTTTTGTGGTAGCGCAGGATTCACGCTTGATGTGCACGCTTCACTCGGCGTTACGTGATGACCTCCTGCTGTGCGTATGTGGGGACCGCCCCATCTGATCGTAACTTTCTTCAGCTTAGACGCGAATTCACCGCTCAAAAACGAGAGGTCCGCTCCCTTGTCTATGAGGGCGACTACATCAAAGCCGTCGATGGACAACTGGACGTCGGACGCCGCCTTCCTCGTGTTCCGGGTGCGTCGGGGTGTCATGTCCCGGCTTGTACGTGTTGACGGTCGGGCAGTATGCGTCGTCGTCTTCGTCGTATTCTCAGCGGCAGGTTTGGTCATGTCGGGTACACGTCGCGCCGTTTTGCTGTCGCCGTGTTCGGGAGTCGCGTCAGCGTTAGATCGGGTCGTCGGGCTAAGGCTTGGATCATGTTGTTCGATGCGTGCTTGCGTCGTTGGAGGGCTTTCGTTTTTCCGCCGTTATGCAACTTACCTCCAGAAGTTGCTGCTTTTAGTTACCCCCGCGTGAGCTGGGGGACTTTCCACGTGAGAATTCAGGATTGCTGCGGCGGTTCCGCGATTGGTATGAAAGAAGAACTTTGTTTGTTTGAGCATTCCTAATACACAAAAATGCAGAGAAACAGGGAGAAAATGCTTGTAATGAGACAGCTCGACGAGGTCCAAGTACCATTCGCATACAGCAATGGTACAAATTTTGTGTACACATGGAGAACAACTCAACTAACATACAGGGTTTTTTTTTTGCCTGAGTAACACAAAGCCAATTGAGTAATCTAAACCTAGAAAAAAACATAGAACATACAATTATTTTATCTCCTAGGTAACAAAATGCCTTGCATGTGGTTTACAGAATGAAAACGACGCGTATAAAACGATAGAGATGCTTATCTCGTCGTCATTACAAATTTATGACAGCAATAAAAAACGAAAACTTGTAAATGTACTTTGCTAAGTACATCAGTCAATACTAAAGGAATTCACAATGTGTCAGATGAAGTCAAAATTATAAAAACGTGTAAATGATGCCACACTACCACTGCACACCGTACCAAGAATTTAATCTTACACAAACAATTCAAGTCACAAGTAAGAACACTATTAAATATCATGCATGAACAGAAGTATCATGAGGGGTCCCCGTGGTTGAATACTGCATTTTATTACACACATGTAGCCTTCATAACTTTAAGTGCGAGAAACTTATTGATGGCGTATCTGTAATTCAAGTTTTAGGGATGAAGTACTAATGGTCAAGATATTTATGTTTTCTCATGTATATTCATTCATTACCTGCGCGCACGGTTTTCAACACTGTTTAACCATTGGTTTGTTCTAGCAAAAGGTATCAACCACTTTGCCTGACGGCGAAAACTGTACGAAGCCGCCAAGGCTGCTTCCAGATTACACAGAGACAGAAATGCCTGGTTATTAATTTTAACGCTGTTTTTGTACACCACAACAGGCCGGTAGTTGTATACCTGCGGGAATGACCGTATATTGTAATTTAATGAAGGATTGTGTGTGGCTGCATCCCATGGAGCGTTTGCGATATGGTGAAGCGCCTTTTTTTTATGCGTAAGAATTTTATTTATATTGGATTTAGAAGTTGTGCTCCAGACCAGGTAGCAGTAGTTCATCTGGTTTGAAAAAGGGAGTTTTAGATGAGCAACCTAAGGCGAGTGCGTAAAATATACCTAAAATGGCATAGAATTCCCGCAATTTTCGCTAGATTTCTAAGGACGTGATCCAGTTGCGAGCTCCACAGTAAATCCTGGTTGAATATCATTCCTAATACTTTAGCTTCAGAGGTCACCTTAACTTTTTTCCACACTAATATGAATGTTCAAATCAAATAAGTTATTCTGATAAGGGGTGAAGAGAATTGCTTTAGTCTTTTTGCTGTTTATTCCTAATGAATTTGCGGAGGTCCAATCAATAAGTTTTTGGAGTGTCAAATTTCCGATGTTGCACAATTTATCGGGGCTCTCCGATTGAACAAGTACGCTAGTGTCATTGGCGTATACGATGAGGGAAGCTTGGTCTGTAATGTTCGCAATATCGTTGATATAAATGTTAAACAATAACGTGCCTAGTATGCTTCCCTTTGGAACACCTGCCGTCAAACGTTTAGAACCTGAAACTTCACCGTTTATTACTACTGATTGAGTTTGATCTGTAAGATACGACTGCAGAAGATTAGGAGGCGGACCACGTATTCCGTAGTGTTCGAGCTTCAATAAAAGTGTGCGGTGATTTAAACAGTCAAATACCTTTGAGAAATCTACAAACACTACCATAACTAACTTTTTATATTCGAATGATCTAATTACACTTTCTTCTTGTTTTAATAAAGCAAGCTCTGTTGACTTTCCCTTGCAAAAACCGTACTGATGGAAGGAGATTACACTATGCTTCAGGCAAAAAGAATCCAAACGCAAAAATTATATACAGTCTAGTCCACTTATAACGATATCCAAGTGCCAAGAAAATCCCATCGTTATAACCGATAATCGTTATAAGCGGGTCGAGAAAAAAAAAAGCCACAAGAGAGATCAAAACATTTTATTAGCATGCAAGTGAGGTAGTGCAACTACTCGTTTGCAGAAAAGCCATAGTCAGTCAGCTTTGACTGCTTCACGCGAAGCTGACGCACATCTTTTTCGAGAGCATCTAATTGCTCCAGGCAATTAGATGCTCGCCGCAGCGCCGCAGGCGAATCGGCCATGACGTCCGAACGTTTAGTCCGACTCCGCAGTGAAACTGGTGAAACGTTGAACGGAGGCAGATGCGGAGAAAAAAAAGCACTCAGTTCGGCGCGCAGAAAAGGCGAGGGAAACTTCCGAGCTGCGAGCAGTGCGAGCCGAACTGGCCGAACCAGCCGAACGTTGGTTCGGCCGGACACGCGGACGAGGCCAAAGCAGCGGCTCCGGGAGGGGAGTCGGGAAGAAAAGCTGCTCCTCCTCTCGCTTGGCGCAGTCGACTCGTTTTTTGAGGGGTGGACGGGATGCAAGGCGCGTCGCGTGCTGTCGGCGCCGAGTGCCGGCGCCAGCGCCGGCGGCAGCTCGCATTTTCGGCGCGCGCGGTAAGCGGATTCAATCGCTATATCCGATATCGGGGCTCGGGAGCATCGTAATAAGCGGGTTATTTTACCATAGAAAGCATACAAAATTGGACGGTGCAATCGTTGTCCATCGTTATATCCGATATATCGTTATAAGCGGTATCGTTATAAGTGGATTCGACTGTATTTGAAATACTTTAGAGAAAATTGGATGTACAGAGATGGGCCTATAACTTGAGAGACTATTTTTGTCACCGGACTTGATTATCACAGTTACTTTTGCCTGATTCATACGTTCTGGAATTACGCCAGATGATAGAGCCAAGTTGTAAATGTGAGTTACTGGTGACAAAATGCTCTCAAAAATGAACTTAACTGCTTTTTTTGTAACCCGTCGATGTCCTTCGCGGTACTATTTTTTTCATTGAGCAGTGCATTGTGGACTTCCGATCCCGCAGTGGGGCCAAAGAACGCACTGAAGCTATTTGACGTTGATAGGTGCGACGTGATGGACTCATTATTTTGGCTTTTCGCTAAATTGATTGATTGTGGGGTTTAACGCGCCGACGCAACGAAGGCGATGAGGCGCGCCGTAGTGGAGGGCTCCGGATTAATTTTGACCACCTGGGGATCTTTATCGTGCGCCGAAATCTCGTACACACGGGCGTTTTTGCTTTTCGCCTCCATCAGAAAAGCGGCCGCCGCGGCCGGGAATCGAACCCGCGACCTCGTGCTCAGCAGCGCAACGCCTTAGCCACTGAGCCACCGCGGCGGGTTTTTCGCTAAATTGAACAAATACGTGTCGAAGAGGTCCGCTAAAGTCTTACCAGAAATTATCATCCGTGACTATTTCGAGCGGTGGGACTCCAGGTTTCCTGCGGTTTAAAAGACTATTCACTTTACGCCACATTTCGTCGGGGCCAGCATTTGGTTTTCGAATAGATCATGATATCAGGCACGCTTCGCGTCACGGATGTGGCCTGTACCCATGTTTCTATATTTTTTGTACCTATTTTTATCTTTTATACTTCGGAACTTAAAAAGAGCTGGTCTATGGCTGGTGATGGAGACGTATTCTTCGATCTACGATGGGCGCTGGCCGGGTTGGAGAACGGGTGCGTCGACGGAGAACCCTCTAAACCGACCCTCTTGTAGGGGCAGCGGCAGTAGATCTGGTCGGCCTCTCCACAGTGGTAGTACAGAGGACGATTATCAGGCGTTCGCCGAACGTCGGTTTTCCTTGGGGCGGGGGGTTCCACCGCCGGTGATTGGGCCGGCGACAGGTGGCGACGTACGGAGCCTCGTGACGATAGCGCGCAGGTGGCCGAGGGTGACGGAGAGCAGCCACGCAGGTCATGCGTGCGGCTCGCGAGGTCCTACTGACGTCGTTGAAGTTCCCAGCGCTTGCTGCGCTTCTTCTCTAATGACGTAGGTAAGGAAGCGACTTGGGGTTGTGGTGGCGTTGGGAGCAGTTTCCGCATCTACTTGATCACTATTGCGCGAATAGGCTCGCGTAGCCTATCTGCGGGAATGCGCATGCTGTCGATGCAATTCGCATTCGCCGTGCCAACAAAGTTGCGGTCATACTGCTCAGCCCGCATATCGAAGGCTTTCTCAATGGTGCTGGCTTCGGTCACAAATTCCGCGGCCGTTTTGGGCGGATGTCGGACAAGCCCTGAAAATAGTTCCTCCTTGACACCGCGCATTAAGAAGCGCAACTTCTTTTGTTCCGCCATGCAAGGGTCAGCACGCTTTAAAAGCCTCTTCATCTTTTCGGCAAACACAACAACCCTTTTGTTAGGGCGTTGTGTCCGCGTTTGCAGCAAGACCTCGACTCGCTCTTTTCGCTCAACCGTGGTGAACGTCGTTAGAAATTGCGTTCTGAAATAATTCCAAGTCTCTAGGGAGCTCTCATAGTTTTAGAACCAGATACGTGCTGAGTCCTCAAGGTAGAAGAACTCTTGCCTCTGTGTCTCCGCGTCGTCCAATTGGTTAAACAGCTTGACCCGTTCGACTTGCTTCAACCAGTCTCCGGGATCTTCCCAAGGTAACCCATGGAAGGATGGTGGCTCCCTTGGTTGCTGAAGAACGAGGGCAGGGTTGGAAGCGCTGGTCATGGTGCCTACGTTGATCATGGTTTTCACGACGTCTTCTTTCTTCCTGTTATCTGGGAGCAGTCAACTCTGGCTGAAGGGCTTACTGTCAGCAGCTGACACAAGTTGGGCTTGCTTGTCGGCTTGACGCTGGCTTAGGTGCATGTACCCACCACCTACCAGATGTCACGAAGTCGAAGACGACGCAGTTGTCTTCAAGGGAAACAAGTTTATTGAAGAAAACTTGTGCTCCCCTAACAACTCAAAGAATACACAGGCGGCAAAGCAGAAGTCAACATAGTGACGGGCTCATGCGAGCGTCGGTGATTAGAATTCCGGCGCGTTTGCGCTGCAGGCTTATATCTTGCGGCCTAAGTGTTTCTCGAACCGTCGATCGACATCCAGAACATTGTAGATCAAAGAAGATTATTTCAGGCCCGTGATGTAGGGGCGAAACGCTCTCTTTATCCGAATGAGATAACCCGTGCGGCATAAAAATAAAGAATGGAACATGGCTTCACTTGGGACAAAGATGGCACAGCCGAGCGCAGCCGGGTAGTAAAATTAAACCATAAATAAACTAACCCAATGCATCGTTTGCGGCAATCTGTCGTCAATATACCCTTTATGGTGCAGTGGCTTTAAATTGTGAGTGAAAAGGAAGTTTCATTTGAGGTTAGCCATAAAGATATTGGCGTAGCTGTGTCCGATTGAAGTTCCCATTGGCGTTCCGCTGACTTGCACGCAATGTACCCCGCCAAAATAAAAATCCGAAAGTTTAAGAAGAATTCTAAGGAATGTTTGGAGAGTAGAAGAATCGATGGGCTTGTTGCACGACGTATGCTCATCCGCAAATGATCCGTTGCTGATGTCGTCTTCATGAGGGATGTTAGTGTACAGTGACGCTACATCGAGGGTGACTAGGAGGCAGTTATCAGGAATTTCAATTTTCGTGGTGTCTGATAGAAAATCATTGGTAATCGTAATGAAGGAGGGAAAGCTGGGCAGAATGTCACAAATGAGATGATCCATATGGCGCAGCAGGTTTTCCGTAACATGGCCAATGCATTGGCACTGTTTTCGAAAACCTCTCGCGCTGTGAATTCGCAGTGTTAGCGAAAACTTCTCGCGCTTTGTGTATCACCTCATTTAGGGCATTCCGCCCAGCTTTCCCTCTTCATTAAGGATACCAATGATTTTCTCTCTAACATCCCAAAAATTGAAATTCCTGATAACTGCTTCATAGTCGCCCTCGATGTTGCATCACTGTATTCTAACCTTCCTCATGAAGATGGCATAAGCGCCGCATCATTTGCGTGGAGGCACACGTCATTCAACAAACCTATCTGCAGTGATTATTATGAACGTGACTTTCATATTGTCAAAAGTGTGACCGCGATATTGGCATGCTTTGATAGTTTTACGTGAGGTAGTGCAGAAATATGAGGCTTATAATTGTTAAAGCGAAGTCTGAACGATGTTTGGGTCTGCCCAACATACTGCAATTTACAAAAACTGCATTCATGAAGATAAACTACGTGACTCTTATCGCAAGTATAATTACCATTTATTTTTAAGCTGGCATCAGATGCAGTGCTGTTAGCGGTTGATGGGGTAGTCATGTGGTGGCAATCTTTTCAGCGCGGTTTGTTGCATTGACGACAGCCTGTAGTGAATGTATATTTGCCTTTTGACGAAGTAAGAAAGTCCCGAAAATTTCGCAATCTTCTGTACGTGACACGTGGTGGTTCTCCGGAAATTGATTTCAGTCGCTCGCTCTGCAAAGTATGCAAAGGTGTTTTTTTTTTCAAACGGCGTGTACACATTATGCAAATGCGGAATAGGTTAGAACAAGGTTAGTATGCGATGAAACTGGCTGTTTGTACTTGGTGCCTCAAAGTGCTTCTCGGTTGTGGCTGTCAGCACGCTTGATGGCGTCATCAATTATCTACGGTGGGTACTGTCACGTGAACGGATGGTGGGGTGGTCTTAACCAGCTCGCAGAAATGGACACAGGGAAGCCGTTGACGTGTTTGACATCACCCATTTAATGGACACACAAAAAAACCCTCAGGCAAAGCACTCAATATTTAAACTACACACCCGATAAACAATCAAACCTCAAACTAAATATCGCAAATACAGTTCAAAGCAACACACCAAACGATTCGACAGTAAAGTCCTAAACCATTATCTCAAATACACTCATTCTATCACCTTCAAGGTCGTCGGCGCTGACGTGTCGCACCCTTGCGTGGCCGCGACTCGGTGGTAGCCGTCGTCGTCTCGCTTCGTCGGTGCCGGCGTTCGATGCGCGCGGTCGCTCCTTGGACGGCGTGGGCTCCGCGCGTCCTCACTTCTTTCCTCTGTGGCTACCCCCTGGTAGCCTCTCTCGCTGGGGGTCCTTGATGCCGGCGTTCGACGCGCGTGGTCATCCCTTCGGCGGCGCGCTTCCTCGGTGGCTACCCCCTGGTAGCCGCTGCCGCTGGAGGTCTCAGGTAGGCTTGACACGAACGTCGCCTTTCGGGGCCGTCGAAACGAACGTCGACGGAGCGTGGGCGCTGGCCGCTGGTGCCCGACCGATGCCGCTGGGGCCACGAAGACACAGGTTCGTGGTGCACCTAGGATGACGGTGCCGATGCGATGTCGGCCCGCTCCCGCCCAGGCTCAGATGGCATGGTCGATGGGCTGGCCGCGTCCGCCTGGCTCGTTCGTTGAAGCGCACGTGCTCCGGCCGCCTCCTGGTTTCTTCGGTTTCTTGCCTCCTCCTTCTCTTTGTGCGCCCCGCTTTTATACCTTCTGGGCTCTCTCGTGGCGCACTCCCATTGGCTTCTTGCTTGTTCCCTGTCCTATATGGTCATCTCGCCACTTGACCCATGCGTGGCCTTCCCTGATTGGCCGACCAGTGCGTTGCCAGCTCTGCCCATGGTTCCTCGGTGCGTCGGCGCTGGCGCTTGCTGATTGGCGCGCTCCTGGCGCGCACTTCAAATTTCCATTCCTTTGTTCTTTTTTGTCCCTTTTTTGGGAGGGTTTCGATGCATCCCCTCTCAGGGGGTGCCCTGACACATGACAGGTACTTCTGCCGCACTAAAGCGCTTTGAAGATGGGCACAGTTAGAAATAAAATCGCATCGCTGGAAGCATATTCCTTTAAATTGAAGGGCCTGACTCTAGGTTTTGCTAGTTGTACTGTGCTTGACGTGATAACTGTTTAAATGGAGGAGTTTCTGCCGGTTCATAGGCTTTCTATAAATCGTTGTAGCGAGCTGGCCATCACACGTTGTCAATGGTACGTCCAGAAACTTAATATTTTGATCTGAGTATGCGTGAGAAAAATAAATGAACCCATGCGTGTTGTTAAAATCATGCATGAAGAATAACAGCAGAGCTTCCCAGTGCTGGCAAATTATTAAGATATCGTCAATCAATCGCTTGTAGTAGAGTGGCTTCAGCCGGCGACTTGCCCTCGATTTGTTTTTGAGTAGGACCACAAAAATTTTTGCATAAGTAGGAATAATGGGTGTGTCCATCGATGTGCCATTGACTTGAAGGTAATGAACGCCATTGAATTCAAAGTTGTTATATTCCAGTACCAACTTTAAAAGGGTTAGTAGGTGGATCGATCAATTACTTTTTAGCAAGCGGACTTATTGTAGGTGTGAAGTGCTACCCGTATTTCATGAGCATGCAGGATGTTGGTGTAAAGAGATGCCACATACAAAGTAACCGACAGTGAACCAGGAGGCACAGACAGGGCGACAATGACTGACAAGAAATGGTTAGGGTTTCTTATATAGGATGACAAAGAAGGCGGAATCGGGTTTATTACTGCATCTACAAATAGAGATATTAGCTCTGTAACTGTGCCCATGCCAGAAACGGTTGCTCTCCACCCGGTATAGGAGGCTGCGTCTGTGTACACTGTGGTGGAGTTTCGTGAGTACCGTTTGAAGATAGCTGTAGCTCTGGCGTGTCAGCGATCCTTGTCGTGCTTCGGATGCATGTTCCTGGGCAGTGGGTACACTACAAATAATTGGGGAATCTCATGCGGAAGCTGAGTCACATCAGCCTGGGGGTGCTGAAGAGCTGAGCGCAGGCACTTTGCTGACTGCTGCTTCGCCGGCGTATTTTTTTAGTTGTTAGGGGAGCACAATTTCGCTCCAATAAACTTGTTTTTTTTCTTTAATACAACTGCGTCCTCATTCGCTTTGTGACATCTGGTAGAGGTGCTGGCTACACACGCTTTATGCTCCCTGCGCCTGCTCGAAGCCGACAAATTAGCCCCAGCCGAGCAAGCCGCCGACTTCAAGGTTAACCCGCTGAGCTTGTTCTACTAGAAAAAACCTTGAGGAAGACAACTGTAATCGCCAAGATGGTGCGCGAATCCACTTCCGCCATCGTCCTGCAACAGTGCCAGGAAGAACTATCGTCCCGGCGTATCTCTCGGTGAAGACCCTGTGGAGTGGTTGGAGAAAGTAGAGCGGGTCCGGATCTTTAACAGATTGGATGACGAAGAAACCATTCGGCATGTGTTCTGCAATGTGGAGGGCGCGGCTCCAACTTGGCTCGGGAACAACGAAAGCTGCGTGACTGACAGGGCTCCCTTGAAAAGAGTTCATTTATTCATTCGCCGCCGTCATGCGGAAAGAACGAGTCACACTTTTGCGAGAAATGCGAACACTACACCCAAACGAAGGGAAGCGATCGTTGTAGAGGAGAAGAAGAGGTTGTTCCCCGCGCGGTCCCAGAAATGACGAAAGAGAAGAAACTAAGGTTTCTGATACAAAGGAGTAAAGCAAGGGCTTGTTGCTGATATTGTCCGTAACCCTACTAAGACGGTGGTCAAATTCGCGCCTGAGGCGGCCGCTATAGAGAAGACGCTAGATGCTCGAACGAGGCACTACGACCACCCAGGAAATGCTCTCATTTCACAGATTAGTGGTAGCGGGGAAATTAGCTCCGGCACACTACGCGAAACTATCCGCGCGGTGGTGAGGAAGGAGCCGCGGGAACGTTTCTCAATGATGCCACAACCTCAAGCCCCTTCCCTGACTGACGTGATTCGGGAAGACGTTCACATGCTTTGGGGACTTCTATGCCATCCCAAGCAGCCCACTAGCCCCAAGCGATGACCTAATTCGCTGCTATTCGCCGACCCCGCCCACCTTTATCTCGTCTTGCAGAGGCCCGGCCATACCACCGTTCAGTGTCTCCCGCCCGACCACCCGTAGAACAAAACGCAGACGCCAGGGAGAACTGACGCATGGCAAACCCCCGATAATCGTTCTCTTTGTTACAACTGTAGAGAGACCGACCAACATATTCTGTTGCTGCCTCTACAAGAGGCTTGGTCGCCGATGTTTCTCGGTCGATGCACAACGCCCCCTACCCGGCAAGCGCCCTACTGAGATCGAGGAATACCTGTCCAGCACCAACCGAGGTCCAGCAGGCTTTATCCTGTCGCCGTCGCCCTACCCATACCCGTCGCCAAGGCGTTGAAACAACGCAGTCTTCACGCGTCGGAGATCCCCAAGCCCAGCTAGGGGAAAATAAAAGCAGCAACTTCTACAGGTAAAGTCGCACGACGGCGGAAAAATGGAAACCCTCCTACGACGAAAAGACTCGCCAAAGACCATGAGCTATGACATGCCCTCAGCCCTACGACCTGAAATAACCCTGACGAGACTCCGAACATGACGACAGCAACCTGGCGTGACGCGTACCTGACATGACCGAGCCGCCGCTGAAAAGACGACAGCGACTCCGCAAAGTGACTAACCTTCAACACGCACAAGCCGAGATACAACGCCCCGAAGCAGCCGTGTGCATCGGCGGCATTAATGTAGTCGCCATAATAGACTCGGGAGCCGACTTCTCAGTAATGAGCGGATCATTGGCGTCTAAGCTGGAGAAGGTTACAATGATATGGGGCAGTCCGCACATACGCACAGCATGAGGCCATCTTGTAACCCCAAGTAAAACGTGCAAATCACGCGTCACCACAGACGGCACCACGTACTTTGTCGCGTTCGCCATTTTGACAAACTGCTCCCACCACCTAATTCTTTTAATTACCTTTTTGGGTGCGGTAATTGATCTAGAGACCCAGTTGGTACCTTTTTCCTCCGATCACTCCATGACGCTGGAACCAAACCCCGAACACCATGCTGCTGTAAGGATCGCCGATGATCATGTCACCCTACCACCCCACGCCAGCTTTATTATCACCGTCTACTGTGAAGATGCTACTCCTGACATAGACGAAAGGTTCCTTCTCGACGGCGGCGTCCCTGTCGCAAGGGCATTGCGCGCTTTAAGCAACACCAATCGCACGTTTTGGTCACTAATGTCACCGAGGAGTATGAACCATTAATCAAGGGCAGTGCAATTACGTTCCTCGAAGAAACGCAAGAAGCAAGTTATGTGATCACGATAGCCCAATTTGAACAGCCATCGGAGGATACCTTCGTGCTCTCGCATCCCATCGATGTTATTCCGGCGCTACCACAAGAATAACGCTGTTTCGCACAGCGAGTGCTTTTCGTCGAACTCAAAATTACGTCAGACACCTCTACCCAAGCACCTAATAATAACCGAAGAAGGAACCGGACCTACTCGACAGTCACCGTACCGCGTGTCTTCACACGAGCGGAAAGTCATCCGGACACAAGTGGAAGACATGCAGAGCGATGACATTATACAGCTATCGAAAAGCCCCTGGGCTGCGCCGGTCGCACTCGTGAAGAAAAAAGACAGTACATTACGGTTTTGCGTTAACTACCGGTGACTCAGCAAAATCACCAAAAAGGACCTGCACCTCTTCCAACTAATCGACAGTGCCCTCGACCACCTCTGCCACGCGAAGTACTTCTGATCGAAGGATGTTATGACAGGTTACTGGAAAATAGGTGTGGACGAGAGCGACTGAGACAAGAATGCATCCATGACAAGACAAGACTGCATCGCAAAATATTTTAATGTATCGTTCCATTTGGTTTTTTCTAAGTGCCATTTGGTTTTTTCTAAGTGCCATTTTAGGAAATATCTAGTTATAACATGGCAAATATCACCATAGAATCGATAACATTTGAAGGCGTTTTTTGATGCTCCTTAAATTAGATTTCAAATGCTCGTGTGGACCACATAACATACCTAATGCTTTTTTGCGCCGCTACGCCTAATGATGATTTCACTTTCTGGTGGCTATTTTTCGTTTATTCATTTTAATTGGTGGGTCCCTTCGGGCTGGCGTGTCGCTCGTGTTGTTCCGCTGTTTAAAAAGGGGGATAATACGTTGCTTCCAAATTACTGGCCAATAACTTTGATAAGCTCTGCTTGTAAGCTCATGGAGCGCATAATTTCTAACTGCCTAGTTGGTTTCCTAAATAACGACAAAATTCTTTCCTCCTCCCACCACAGGTTCCGCACGGGCTTGTCCTGCACCACTGAATTATTTCCACTATTCATTCCTTTTATTCTGTGATTGATGTATCAGGCCGAATTGACGTAATATTCCTTGACTTAAGTAAACCTTTCTATAAAATATCTGACTGTGGAACATTATTTAAATATAAACCAAATCGGTTTTCTGAGCTCGCTTGTGAAATGGATTAGATCATACCTTGAACCTCGGGAAGAATCGGTCGATTTAAATGGCTTTCACTTTGATACCCTCTCCGTTATTTCCGGTGTTCTCCCGCGTAACGTGCTCGGGCCGCTGCTTTGTCTCATTTATAATACGATAGAATAGTTTGTATGAACCATGACCTAAATATTCGTCTATTTGCAGGTGACTGCTTGCTTTATAAAAATATTAATAATGTTAACGATCAGGTCTCTCTAAACGAAAGTCTCGAGAGCGTGTTTACATGATTCAACCTGTGGGGCCTGACACTAAACCCCCATAAAACAGTGTAATGCGTATAACAAGCAAAAAGAACCATCTTGAATACCAGTAAACAATTAAAAACACCATTGTGAATTTACCGAATAGCTCTAAATACATTGGTGTGACGAGTACTAGAAACCTGTCCTGGTCGCCTCATGTTGACATCGTTTGCGCTTCGGCTACAAGAAAACATGTACTCTTAAAACAAACTTAGATATTCCCCACCCGACATCACAATGTTGGCTTACAATACATTAATCTCATTCGCCTCTCGTACGCGTCAGTTGTCTGGCACCCGCAAACAAAAAAGATATTGGCAACCTCGAACAAACTTTACGATAAGCTTTTTGGTTTATTTAAAACCATTATCAACGACACGATTACCCTACTACTCTCATGCATAAAAACAGAATTCCAACTCAGGAATCCCAAAGAAGAATCAACCGAATAAAATTTCTTGCCTATCTTTATAGGTGTAAACTTCGCATTGACCCATCATCATATCTTACCTCTCTTTCTTCCCGGCCTACCTGGCAATACAAGCTCTTTAAATTTACCGCATTGTTAACCCGCAGAAACGCTCATAAATATTCCTTCTCCCGCGAACAATATGTGACTGAAACGGTCTGCCTGCCACTGTGTTCACTTCGCCAAATCTCCATGCATCAATTGATCAGCTTTTTCACACGTATAAATGTTTGACGTTGCCATTCCTTTGTTGGTGTTTGTAAGAGAGATTGTATAATTACATTAGCCACATATGCTATCTTTTTACTTTTCCACTCCTGTTTGTGCCTAATTCTGGACTGCAGTGTTGTTTAAATAAATAAAAATAAATAAATAACCCTTGATCGGATTCCAGAGTTCAAGGTGATGTATTTCGGGCTGTGCACGCCACCAGTAACGTTTCAAAGAGCAATCGACATCAATATAGCTAGCCTCAAGTGCCACACCTGTCGCGTATGCCTCGACAACATGGTATTGACCCGAACGGTCGACGAACCCTTGAAAGGTTAGAGTCTGTACTCGAGGCTATTCGCACGTCGAGGTTAAGCCTGAAGCCTGAAAAGTGCCGCTTCGCATAGGAGGAACTAAAGCTTTTTGGCCGTGTCGTCAGCGCTGCGGGACTCCTGCCTGACCCGGCGAAAACTTTACCCATAGCCAACTTCCCAAGACCGAAAGACAAGAAGGGCGTGCGAAGATTTGTTGGCCTGGGCGCATACCATGGGCGCTTAGTCACAAATTTCGCACTTATTGCAGAGGCACTCAGAGGCTTGACGAAAGACAGCACCCCTTTCCGCTGGGAAAACTCCCAAGAAAAATCATTCTGCGAGCTGCAACAACGCCTGCAAAACCAGCCCGTGCTCGCTCATTTCGACAAGAACGCTGAAACGGGAATGCACTCGGACGCCGGTGGTATAGCTTTGGGTGCCGTCCTCGTACAAAAGCAAAGAGGTCACGAAAACATAAAAGACTTTAGCACCAGTGGTCTTTCGAAGGAGGACAAAAATTACTCACCCTCTGAAAAATATTGCCTCGCTATTGTATGGGCCATTTAAAATTTCGGCCATACATGTATTGTAGACTGTTCATGGTTGTGACAGACCACCATGCGCTGTGTTGGCTCGTCTATTTAAAGGACCCCTCTGGCCGTGTTTGTCGCTGGAGCTAGCGCCCGCAAGAGTTCGACTTCACAATTGTCTATAAATCCGAAAGGGAACGCTCCGACGCCGACTGCCTGTTCAGCGATCCTGTCGACCCACCACCACAAGGCTCCGATGAAAACAGCGCGTTCTACAAAGTCGGGATGGGGACAGGCCTAGCCACCCAGCAGCGTGCCGACCCCGACTTTCGCGTCATAGTCGACTACCTCCAAAGATGCAACAGCGCCTTTCCTGGGACCTTCAAGCGCAACTTACCAGCACTCAGTCTTAAAATCTCTGTCCTCGTGAAGAAGAATTTCAGCCAGTGAGTGAATTTCTTGTCATCAACGCAGACCTTGGTGACGAAATTTTGGCAGCGTGCCATGACGACCCGTCTTCCGGACATCTCGGCACAGCTCAAACAATCGGAAAAATCACGGCAAGGTACTACTGGCCCCGCCTTAAATCCGAAGTCGCCAACTACCTCTGGAGCTGCCGTGACTGCCAGCGGCAAGACATGCCGCCGACGAGACCCGCCGGACTTCTGCAGCCGATCGCGGTCCCCCCGAGGCTCTTCTAGCAGATTGGAATGGACGCTCTGGGACCGTACCCTACTTCACAATCCAAGAACAAGTGGACTGTCGTAGCGACAAAATACATGACGCCCTACGCAGAGACCGCCGCTCTTCCGAGGGGGACTACACAAGAATGCGCGAAGTTCTTGACAAACCAAGTTGTGTTGCGACAAGGCGCCCCTGAAGTTCTAATCACAGACCGCGAACGGCCTTTCCAGTGGCACTGATGCAATCAGTCTTACGCAGCAGCAACACGCTCACCGAATAACGACGCCGTATAATCTCCAAACGAACAGACTAACGCAGCATCGGAACAAAACGATCGCGGTTATGCTATGTACGTCGACGGTGAACATGAGTTGGGACGAAGTCCTTCCTTATGTCACGTTTGCGTACAACACGGCTATTCAGAAAACTAGTCTACAGAAAACTAGTCTAGAAATCTAGTCTACGGAAGACGGGCAACTACGAGGCTTGACGCCATGCTTCCGCACGTACAAGATGACGACCTCAACGCCGAAGTCCAAGGATACCTTCAGCGTGCTGAGGAGGCCCGGCAGCACGCTCAAGATCGTACAACAGATCAGTAGCTGGTGGATGCCGGACGCTACAACCACACCAACTACCGCACAGGGGATCGTGTGTTGGTTTGGCCTCTCATCCGATGACGTGGACTCAGTGAGAAGTTTCTGCGATGGTATTTGGTTCCTGTCGCATTTTAAAACGTGTTGGCCAACTTAGCTACGAGGTGATCCCGGATGATGAATCGGGAACATCACGACGATGCACGTGGCCTGAAGTCGTCTACGTGTTTCGCCGAAAACAATACTACGTAAGATGAGAGAATGTTTTTTGTTTGTTCGGGCTGTCCTTTTATTTTAGCCCCGTGTCGATGCACTTTTAGAGCGGTGACAATATCGAGAATAATGCATTGGATTTGTTTATTTGTGTTTTTTGCTTTTATCTCCCGGCTGTGCCTGCGTGTATTACCTGTGCCCCGAATGAAGCGCATGTCACATTCTTTATTTCTTAAGCTGCGCGGATTATTTCATTTGATAGGTCGAATGTTTAACCCTAACGCCAGTAGCCTAGAATAGTATCCTTTTATCTACAGTGTTTTCCATGTAATTCGACGCTTCGAGAAACACCCGGCCGGAACACAAATGCCATCTGAGCAGCCGCCGCGGCATTCGATTCGCCGATACTCACGTATGGACGTCCTTGTCACCTGTGTATTGTTTTCTTGTCAGGGAAGCCCAAGTTGGCTCCAAAAAACTTACTTTTTCATTTGTCATCTTCGGCAGCATGACAATACTTCTACATCCATATCACTCCAGCTTCTGTTAGATAATGCTATGGTTGACACAATGAAAGGCTTTCCTGATGTAAATAAAAATGTCAGGGACGTGTTTTTTCTTTAAAATATTAGTTAGTAATTCACTAGGAGGGGTTATTGCTGTAGCGGTGGACTTAATTGTGTTCTCGAAATCTATGATGATTTCGTCCTAGTCCGTCACAATTTTCTAAAAAATTGTCAAATCCTGTGACTAATAGTTTTTGAAACGATGTGTTAATTGAACTCAAGATAGATATTTGGCGGTAATTTTGGCAATCACTCGTATAAGCGCTTTTATATATAGGTTTCAATTTAGCTATTTTGAGTCGGTTCCGATAAAGGTCCCCCATAGTAGTCAGCGGATTTTTGTTTGGGCCACAGTCTGCTATTGAGGCACCGGGCAGTTTGTCCAATCTAAACATCGCCGCATGTTATAGAGATACGTTAAAAAGCACCTTCATCGCTCCTTCATAGACGAGCCCGTCTATACATGCAAGGCCAGGTTTTTGGCCGGGCGACTGAAATAGAAGTAACGCTGTTCAAAGCGAAAGTCTGAGAAATTTTCCGCCCCATTGACTTCATATAACTCAGTGGCCCTGTATGTTTATTCTTACGCTACTCTCGGGACTGTAAGTACCTAGGAAGAGAGAGAGAGAATAAACATCTTTAACGGGAAACTGCCGACGTACAATAACAATAAGTGTATGTCTTTAGAAACATTGCCATCCCAGAAGGCGTAGATGTATTCTGAGGCTGGGGCCTAAGTTTGGTGTGGAGCTCAGAAGATCCACCCAAAATGCAAAATTATTCACGACGTTGTCGCGGTGTCCCTCAGTACGTCATTACGAAAATAGACAATTCTACCACTTTACGCCGGTGTAATAACTACGCGGCCTACTAAACATGCCCTTATTTTCTTTTTCAGGATTTGAATGCAGAAATCCAGGTGGTAATATCTACATTTGTCAGCCGCCAGTGAGACATGAGTATCAATCATCGCCCAAATAGCGCTGCCCGTTGTAAACTGGCATTTGCATAATGAAAAAATAAAGCACGCTTTTGAAAACGGCCTTGTCAGTACGTTACTACACCTGCGAGTGCTGGGCGTCTTTTCTCGAAAGAGATAAAATACCAGTTCAACCGATAAGGCACAGCTCAGTCACGGAAGCCAGTGTACAAAGCAATACAACAGAGAAAGTGTTTGCTGAAAAGATGGACAGGCTGTCAAGATTTCTACAGAAACAATTATATTCTCGGAAAGAGAAAGAGACAGATAGGCAAACACGTTTTATTTCTGGCTAGGCTTAGGGACCATTGAGCCACGGAACCGCAGCTCTGAAACCACGAGCTCTGTTGACCAGAGCGCACTTGGACTCCAAGAGTTGCGGGGATTGGGTAGAAGAAGAGGAAGCAGGGCGGTGCAGTGATAGATGGCGGGGGGGGTCTCTTCATAGTCCCCCGCGGTATGGACAAGAGGGTGTTGGAAAGAGAGATGACAGTATGTGGTGAGGATGGATTCAGTGGGGAGGGAGTGGGTTTGGATCTGTCTCCAGGGTGATTCATCAGGGGATCACGAGTTGTGAGTTGGTGGAAGGGTGGTGCGTGAAAGCCTGTGATGGAGGAAGATTTTGCGGAAGGTGAGAAGTTTCCCTTGGTGAGGAGGTGGGTTGAAAGCGGGGAGGGGGCTCTGTTGGGGGTTCCGGTTTATCAAAGCTCGAGACTCCTTGTGGGCCTTCTCCGCGCCGCCAGAGCACGTATTGCCAGGAGTTCACAAAAGGGAGATGGTGCTTCGAGGTTGGGGGTGGGAGCAGCGAAATTTGTGGCCGAGGGTTGAAATGATGCCCCTGCAGAGATTTTCAACGGCCGTTTGTGAGTCCGGTAATATTCGAGTAGGGTTGGCGGGAGGGTGGTGGCAAGGGCGATTGCTGCTTCCTCCGCCTCGTGGGGATGGGCAGCGCTGGTGGTGCTTCAGGTAGAGGGGGTTGAGGTGTGATTTACTGCTGCTATGACGCATATATGGCGGACTTGGTGTCCTGCGGCATCAACGTATACCGTGTTCGAGGAGAGAGGGAAGTGTTTGGCATGGTATTGTGCTCGCGCCAGGCGATGGTTTTTGTGACAGGTGGGGTGCATGTTTCGGGGAATGGGCAGGAGATAGAGGACCTCTTGATCAAATTTAGGTATGGGGACTGGTGGGGAATGGTGGATTAGCGGGTTTATTTTGAGGTAGAATAGGGCAGTTCTATCGGTGTGGGTCAGGGTAAGGCGGGATGGTTGGGCCTGTCGGTGTGCTGCTATAAGCTCGGATGGCGTGTTACAGGTTCCCGTGTGGAGGAGGGCTTCGGAAGGAGCGCTAGGGGTATCTGTAGCGTGCGGCGATGTAGTGCGCATTGTATGGCCTCTGTTCGTGTCATTTCCGTGCGGGTGATGGCGAGATATGGTAGGGTATACGTGATGCTTGGGGCAAAAGGGGCGTGGGTAATGTTGAGGCGGTATGGCTCCCTAGGGCCTTGTGCTTCTTTGGTGACCCGCCGTAGGAGTCCCCATATTTGTTATTCGTGGGTCTTGAGTAGGTGGATGGTCTGGGTATTGAGTCGATTATGTTCGATAGTGAGCCCTAGCACTTTAATCTGGTTTGCTAGTGGTATGGCAGGGCCCAACAAAGTGACTTGGGCGTTGGGTGCCCATTGTTTGGGTTATTGGGTGGGAGCGATTCGAAGGAACTGTGATTTCGGGGGGGCAGCAGGGTAGCCTTGCTTCCGTCGCTGTCGCTGTGATTTTTTTGGCCACTAGTTCGAGTGTGTGCGGCATATGCGCGTCGCTGCCTCCTGAAATTTATGCTCCGATGTCGTTGGCGTACAAGGCGCTGTCTAGTGTAAGTATTTGTAGTGGAGCCGGAATAAGGGTTGCTCAGACCGCACTAAAAAGAATGCGGGAGAGTATGAGCCCTACGGGGTGCCTATGGCGGGTAGTGGATATTCGGAGAACATAAAAGAACAAAGTCGGAAAGTTGCTGTGCGGTCCACCAGGAAAGCTTGTGCGTAACCATTGCAGAGGTCCCCGACTTGCAAAACAGTTGAGGTCCAGAATTGCGTGATGGCGGACATTGCCGAAGGGCTTAGTAAGGTCTACGGCTAGTATAGCTGAAGTTTCCTGTTTGGGCGGGCTCGATAGTAAGTGCCGGTTGAGTTGGAGGCGATTGTCATTGGTGCTGAGGTGGCATCGAGAGCCGAACATGTTCTGGGGCTTGAAAACTAACTCAGGTAGGCACTTTCAACTGATTTGGAAAGTAGCTACCCGAAATTAATGCATGAGCTTTTGAGAAACAATCTGGTTCCCTAATTTCGGCTATTCCGATTCAGGACGCTGATGCAGTTCACCTTCCACACTGTCCCTATAGTTTCTTTTTACGCCCCACATCGCCAGATGAACTTCACGTCATACTGAGTAGCTTGAAAAACACCGGAGCTGGGCTGGACGCAATCACGCCATCTAAAACTAAACTTATTTCCCGTGAACTAAGTAGTGTACTCGCTAACATCGTGAACAAAATATTTAAGAGTGGTATTTCTCCCAGCCAGCTGAAACAGGGCACAATTGTTCCTTTGTTTAAAAAGAGAGAGCTTCATATGTTGTCCAATTATCACCCAATTCTTATCATGCCGTTTTTTGGCAAACTCATCAAAAAACTCATTGTTAACCGCCTGATCAGCTAGCTTAACAAATTTGACTTGCCCACATCTAAGCAATTCGGTTTTCGTGCTAACTACTCCACGGCATTAGCTCTGATAACGTTTACTGACTCCATCAAAACACTTATTCACAAGAGATTCTGGGCCGGGGCCTTGTTCATTGATATTACAAAGGCATTTGACATGATTATCATACTATAATTTTTTGTAAATTGGAATCGCTCGGAATATCTGGGCCCGTCTTAAACCTTTTACTCAGTTATATGGCTAACCGGAATTAAGTCATGCAAATTTAAGTTTCCTTATTACAACCACCAACTATTACAGATGTGTAACACAAGGTTCCCAGTTAGGCCCTCTCCTTTTACTCTTATACAATAATGATTTAACTACTTCCCTTAAATACACTTATTGCATGCTCTATGCCGATGACACCACACTATTTGTTGGGGACGAAATTTTCACCAATATAACGGGGTGACTGCACAGTGATCTAAAAAATATTTTTGTCTGGTGCGAAAAAAACCAACTTTATATAAACCCCGCTAAAACCAGCTTTATGGCCTTTCACTCGCATCAAATTCAGCTTCCTTGAACTCCCTCCGTTTTTCTTTATAATCACGGCATAACCGCATTTAGATCAGCTGTATTTCTGGGAATTACCTTAGACCACCAATAAAATTCAATATGCATGCTGAATCCCTCATTACGAAATTATGCTTTGGTATCCGGGTCTACCCGCCGCGGTGGCTCAGTGGCTAAGGCGTTGCGCTGCTGAGCACAAGGTCGCGGGTTCGATTCCCGGCCGCGGCGGCCGCTTTTCTGATGGAGGCGAAAAGCAAAAACGCCCGTGTGTACGAGATTTCGGCGCACGATAAAGATCCCCAGGTGGTCAAAATTAATCCGGAGCCCTCCACTACGGCGCGCCCCATCGCCTGCGTTGCGTCGGCGCGTTAAACCCCACAATCAATCAATCATGGTATCCGGGTCTTGCTCGATCACTTTTTCATTTCCCTGTTCACCTAATTTGTTTGCTTTACTTTGCCTTCGTTCACAGCCACATTTCATATTGCATTGCATCATGGGAAAACACTTAACAAGCGCACCTATCTGAGATTGAACTCTTACAAAACCAAGCTATTCGCATAATCAGCTTCAGCACATACACGGCACCTACATATTCCATTTACAACAGATAGAAAATCCCTCCACTCAGACGCTTATTGCTAATCAAGCGAGGACTACTGTCGTGTCATCGTCACAATTGGTTTTCCTCATGATAACCTCACAAACTATAACATTACCAGATTTTCTGAGCATCAGAACCTCATCCTTCCAAAAGCACGCACCAGTTACGGCAAACAAACAGTTTGTTATCAGGCATTGCCCTCTGTAACACAATACCGGTTGAAATTAAATTGTCCCGTTCCCTAAGTTCTTCTCAGTGTAGTAAATTCGGTTAAATTACTCGGTGTTTATTTCGCGGCAACTGTGCACTGTTATGACCAAGTAAATTTTTTATTGAAAGGTTGACCTCAATTACTGATATTTTCAACCGCAACAGACACCTTCTGCCTGAGAACGTTAAACTTGTGGTTCAAAATGCCTTATTTGCTTCCTACCTAAATGACTGCCATTTATTTTGGGGTGCTACTACAGAAACGAATCTAACAAAACTAATAAATATCCAGAAAAAGTCCTGATAATATTTGGAAACAAGCCTTATACCGAGCATACCGCGCAACTATTTAGGAAGTTCAAAATTATGAGAGTTCATGACATTTATAAATATCGCCTAGCCAGAGAGTTATCTACCAGAATCATTCATTATTAACTGAAATAGCTGATTTGCATAAAAATGAACAATTGTACAAAACCATAAAAGCAGAGAAATGTAAGTTTCCAAAATCTTGCACAACTATGGAACGCAAATGCTGGAAAGTAACCTGCCAGGTTTGTTCAATCGGTTTGATAGCCAGGCAATGGAGCGGACATCGCTAAGCACTGCTTATTTAACTGATGTATGCACAGCCTAACACGAAGGTGCTTTTATTTCTTTTGCTGTCATTGCTTTTTTATAAAACTGCCTTGTCCTTTATTATTTTCTTGGAACTCCCATACAGTTTTTGCATCGTGTCCTAAATGCTTGTATTTCCTTTCCTATTTCACACTTCTAAGACTTGAACAAGAAGCCCCTGTATTTTTTGCAATTCCTGTAAAACGCATATTATGATTTTTTTATTTATGTCAAGTTCTGAGACAAATGCATGAAAACGTGTTTAGGGATTGCATTTGTGAACTTTTTTCTGTATTTATTGTACTTGCAGTAGCAGTTGTAGCTGGGTAAGTGTTTTTTTTATCATTGTTCTCGCGTACTCTTTAATAATTCCTGAAATTGTTCATTTCATTTCGTTTAATTTAGAATACTGTTAACCCAGAAGTGGGCCGTTACAGGGTGGAAGTACAAAACAAATAATTTGCGAAAAAAAGTAAAGTACAGGTCATGAGATAATTTCTCGGTAATATTGTGAGCAACAGCTCGAAGTTATACATAACAAGAACATGGAACACACATGCGATGCAATACATACGCGCAGAACAGTACACGACGCATTTGAGGCGGCACTGTTCCACCGCGCTGAAGATTTGGACTTGAAAAACAACTATTGCAGTCTCATGCGACCAACAAAAAGTACACACGCACGCACATAACGAAAGGCGTTTGTCACTGTTATTGAAGAAATAGCCGTTTTAGCTTCTGTTCAAATGATGTAAGCTAGGAACAACCAATTATAGACTCCGGCAACGTATTCCAATCTTCGATAGCAAGTGGAAATAACTGAACTTAAAGCAGTCGTTACGTGGGGCTAAGGGTGGTAGGTACATACTATGGCGATGTCTGGAGTGTTCTTGTGTGTTAACCTGGAAGAAATCTGAATAGTTTAGTTTAAAATAATTTGAATTATCAGGAAAAGGAATTTGAGCCACTCAATCCTCGACCTAATTTCCAAACCTTCCAGGCCCACTGTTCCACAAAGTTCAGTAGCTGAATGATGTCGGCGATATTCATTAAAATAAATCTCGCACCAAGTCGCTGCATTTTTGCTATTTATTGCAGTTTGACTGTGTGTAAGGGTCCCAGACAATTTTAGAATATTCGATATTACGCCTAACTAGGATTTTGTAAGCTAGGCACTTTATATCAGGCGGGGCGCTATAACGGATAGGCCTGAGGCTATACAATGCCTTGGTAGGCCTCGAGCATACATAATCAATATGAGTGTTCCACCGGAGGTCGGGCGTAAACCATAACGGAAGATAGTTATAGTGTTGTACACGCTTAAGACTAGGATTGTCAATCCGGTAATTGTATGCTAGAGGTGTTTCTTTCTGGTTATAGACATAAAGACTGTTTTTTTTCTGCGTTCAAAGTCTTTTGCCATTCTTCGCACGAATCCTTTATTCTTTAGAGATTGTTGTTTAGGTTAACTTGGTCGTGTTCAGTCTCGATTCTACTATAAACAACACAGTCGTCGGCAAACAACCTTATCAGGACCATGACGCGATTTGGTAGGTCGTTTATATATGACAAAAATAAAAGGGGACCCAGTACGCTCCCCTGGTGAACTCCGAAATTAACTGCAACTGACCT
This sequence comes from Haemaphysalis longicornis, assembly GCF_048455015.1. NCBI lineage: Eukaryota > Metazoa > Arthropoda > Arachnida > Ixodida > Ixodidae > Haemaphysalis > Haemaphysalis longicornis. The sequence goes on along the minus strand of NW_027526204.1, from coordinate 28,515,770 downwards.
AGACTGTTTGTCTTTTATTTGAATGAACTGCTGACGAGAGCTTAGATAGGACGAAAATCATTTTGTCAAGTGATTATTTTGAAACGTTTTGTCAATTTTAAACAGTAGCTTCGAGTGCGGCACTTTATCAAATGGTTTTGCGAAATCCAAATCAGTTTGGCCACGCGAAATATTTGCATTTGAAAGATCGTGAACAAATTCGATTAACTGTGTTGTTGTAGAATAGCCTCGGCGGAATTTATGCTGCTTCGAAAATATTAGATTGTGGGCATCAAGATAGGCCATCAGGTTTTGTTAATAATGTGCTCTAGGGTCTTTGAACATGTGCTGATAAGCGAAATAGGACGGTAGTTGCGCTGGTCCAGAAGGGACCCTCTTTTGTGAACAGGGGTAATTTTGCCCGCTTCGACGCTGATGGGAAAGAGCTACTGCGCAGGGACGACTGAAAGATTTTTTTGTAAGGAAGCGAGATGCCCATTCACCGTATCTGTACAGACATTTGTTGGGTATATCATCACGGCCGGGGCTTTTTTATATATATATATATTAAGTTAAAGATTCAGGACACCCTCTTCGCTAATTACTACATCATCAATCAGCCGCCGCCTTGATGACGTAGAAAGCTCCGGCAAAGTACTATTGTCACTAGTAAACACAGAAGCAAAAAAAGGAATTGAAATCATCAACGCGTTGTTGAGAAATTTCGGGCGGCTTCGGGGAGGTTGCTGGGGGAGTTATAAGCGCTAGATCTTTTAAGTGGCTTCCTTCATGTATTTCGTCAATGTTAAATTGAAAAACCCATCCTTGGATTGCTTGATCAGACGTTTCGGTTCTTGTCTCATCGATGTAATGCAAGCTGCGCTTTGAGGGGTACGATTTTTCGCACAAGTTTTTTTCCATTTTAGTTTTCTTTTTGTGCGAATAATTTCTCTGGTAATCAAGAGATTGGTTTTACAAATTCGTTTTGTAATCCTGGGTACATAGCTGTCGATGGACTTCCCCACAACATTAAAAAAATGCCATAGCCTATCAGTGCTATAGTCAGTGTTGTAAATAACCTGATATTCATCAAAGGACCTATAAAGGTAGTCCACAATAGACACGTCATCAGCCGCCATAAAATTCAATACAGTGCTAAATATGGGTTTGCCCAAGGTGTCTGGGGACAATTCTAGGTGCGTTACTACAATTCTGTGGTCGGACATGCCCTGTACAACTTCACAACGGCTGAGAAACCACAACAACCTCAGGGACACGAAAACCAAATCAATAAATAGCCTTGTAGTCCCTACCCGAGTACATTCAGTGAGAATTTGCGTTAGCCCGTAACAAAATGTCAGCTGTAGTAGTTACTCAGCACTTGCAACTTGTTCAGATTCAGGAGATTGGGATAGCCAATTAACAACCGGAAGATTACAGTAATAATAGGTTATCTTGGAGGGTAATGTTAGGATCCATGAAATTCCTTAGCTTTGTGATTATATGTAGAAACGAATTCAGCGCTCTATAAATCCCTCCAGTATAAACAGTTCGCTCGCTGAACCTGGTTCTATTCCACAACATTTCTATGTTACAGTTATCATGCAACAATGAAAACCTAATGTTGTCTTTAATAAGAAAGCAACACCACCACCTCTTCCTTGCCGGTCTTTTCTAACAATTATGTAACCTGGAGGTGTTACTTCCGAATCTACTACATCCGTATGTAACCAGGTCTCTGTTACGACCATTATATCCGGTTCATGCTCCACAATTGCGGCTTCAACTGCACCTGCTTGACTCAGAAAACTTCTGACATTGACATTAATAACCTTAACTGATGCACATGGTCGCGATTTGCGTCAGTCAGAGCGGGTGAGACCTGAGCTAGCATACCTGAACCGCTCGTTGGTGGCTTCATTCTAGCCGTAAAGAACGTTGTTTACTTTCAGTTTATCGAAAATTAATTTAGCCGTTGCTCCCTTTTTTTTCGTCCGCTGATGAAGTCCATAGTTGTTTTCTGGTTTCAACAACTCACCTAGAGTAATATTCGCTGGTACTGAACTGTGTTCCCGTAAGTTTAGGGCAGTTTTTCAGTATTTTGGTTTTGTCCCTAAAATCTGCTACTTTCAAGATGACCGGTCCGTCCCTTCGAGGTATTTTCTTTCCTGGACGGTGAATTCTATCAATAGAGCTACACTTTGAGCCAAGTAATTTGCCAAATATCTCATCATTTACCTTACTTAAGAGTAGCGCCTCGTCCTCAGATTCTTCTTCTTCTACTCCGCGTACCATAAATTTCTTGCGTTTAGAACGGTTTTCTAAGTCATCGATCTGCCTGGCAAGAGCCATCGATTCGCGTCATGGCGACAAACACTTGATTCTATCGTTGCAAGCCGGTTCTGTGTTTCACCCAACCCTTCAAGTGGTTTTTCAATAGCCTGGAGCCTAACACGCATGTCAGAAATGCTTGCATCCGTAGATGTCTGCCTTGCCAGAATTTTGTTACCTTTTGCTAGTAATTTACTCTGGTTACTTAATATTTCCTCCAGCATTTTTTCAACTTTGGGTTCAGGATTTTCCTCTAGTCACCGGACAACTTCAGTAACAGGTTTACAACTGAAACACAGTCATTTAAGCAACCAAGAACAGTGTTTGGACACGGCAGCACAATCAGGCAGGTACAGTTACTCCGAAAGCCATACTTTCTATCATCAATCTGCACAAGTAGAGGCCCGTAAGGCGACATTGTCACGGCGGTGCTCGCGTGTCCACTGAAGGTTGAGGCGGTGGCCCTTGCTTTTATGTGCTCCGGGCGGCTTGCTATCGGGGAGGCCAAGGACGTCAGCGTGCTCCACGAAGGTGCGCAGTTTACGAAGTCCACGTGGCACAGCACCGTTGTCGCCACGGGCGATCTAGTTCCGCAGGCGATGCGTTCCTTCGAGAGTTGGTACGCACTCTTCATCAGGGTTTGTTGGGCCTGTTGTCCGGCGATAACAAGTACCGCTGCTCCGTCCGCGTAGAACCATTTCGTCAAAACCTGCACAAGTAGAGGCACGTAAGGCGACATTGTCATGGTGGTGCTGCAGTGTCCACCGGCTATATGTGTTTCCTCGTGCCGGCTATGCCGGCTATGTGTGTTTTTTTTGTGATCGCCACCAGTCATTGCCGCGGGTGGCTGACGAACCCTCAAGTCGTCGCAGAACGGCTTTTACCCTGGTCACCTCCCACTTTTGTGAAGACAAATAAATAAAAAAAGAAAAGAAAACAAACAAATCTAAGCGGCGAGAATGCCAGCATTCCCGAGGGGTAATATCAAGATCGTTATGAGGCCGACAGGTGGAACAAACGTGGTCAAGTTAAACCTGGTTGAATAACTGCGGCCTTTCACGTGGTGGCGGAACCGCCAAAGAAGCCTTATACGAATACATCCTGTGCTTAAACGCGCAGCAGACCATCAGCGTGATCTGCACGGCAGAAAAGAAAGAGCCAGCCGCTACAGCCGAGTCAAGAAGATTGAAGTGGCAGGGCAGAAGTACGAGGTGTGGGGCTACGAACGCCCCGCCTGAAAAGGTCAAGTGAATCATAAGGGGAATCCCGAGCAGCGAAACTCCTGACGAAATCTTTGCAAGGGAGGTCAACCGACGCAACCGGCTGGTCAAGAAAATCGGAGAGACGACGACGGTCATCGTTGTCTTCAAGGGAACAAATGAACCGAACTACGGGAGGTTCGGATCAGCGCTGCTGAGGTGCTGTTTGTAGCACCAGAAGGTGAACTCGTGATACCAATGCCGTCGAGTAAGCCTCGGAAATGGCATGTGCCCAAACCCGAACAAAAACGATGTCTACGCGGCCACAAGCTAGCCCCAGAGGAAGAGAGGAAAACACCTGACGGGCTACCGGGCATGCCAGGGGGGCTTGAAAACGGCCTTTGTGGTCAGAAAAACACAATGGCAGCGGTGCCGCTCTTTCGCAGAAGAGGAGCAGCTGCCGCTGGAGCTAGAGGGCACCAGCCTGAAATGCTCAGCGAGCAAGTCCGAGCTGCTGTTGTGCAGACCCAAGGAAGACCCGCTTCTGAGAAGAGAAGGCAACGAGAAGACATCACATCACCATCATCATCATCATCACCAGCCTATCTACGCCCACTGCAGGGCAAAGGCCTGTCCCATTAATTTGCAATCATCCGGGTCCTGTACTCACTTCGGCCGATTAGTCAACGCAAACTTCTTGAACTCATCTGCCCATATAACTTTCGGCCGCTCCCTGCAACGCTTCCCTTTTCTCGGTATCCACTCTGTTCCCGTTAATAAGAAACGGTTATATTGCCTTCGCATTACATTCCCTGCCCACGTCCATTTCTTCTTCTTAATCACCAATAATATGTCCTTAACACGCGTTTGTTCCCTGACCCACTCCGCTCTCTTATTGTCCCTTAACGTTACACCTATCAACTTCCGTTCCATTACTCGCTGAGTCGTCCTCAATTTAAGTTGAACCCCCTTAGTCAGCCTCCAAGTTTCTGCCCCGTATGTGACTACCGGTAAGTTGCAGCTGTCATACACTTTCTTCTTCAGGGACAATAATAGGCTGCGATTCATTACCTGAGAATGCCTGCCGAAGGCACCCCACCCCATTCTTATCCTCTTAATTATCTCTGCCTCAATGTCATCACAAAAAGGGATCAAATATTCGTAGTAGCCGAGAAGTTCTGCAGAGATGTCTACAGTAGCCGGGACCTCCAGGATAACGCCGAAAGCGATAGTAGTTCCGAGGAGATAAGGACATAAACATCCCACCAGAAACGACAGAAGAAGTAACGGAGGATTTGAAGGAAATGAAATGCGGCAGAGCACCTTGTGAAGATCACGAAACAGCAGACCTTTTGAAGGATGGTGGCCAAATTGTAGTAGTAAAACTCTCAAAACTGTACACGCAATGCCTAATGCCCGCAAGTGTACCGGAATCTTGAAAAAACGCGAACACCATCCTAATCTATAATAAAAGTGACATGAACGACTTAAAAACGACAGCCCGATCAGCTTACTGTCCCTCGTCAACAATGTGCTTACCAAGATAATCACTAACATGATTTCTGCAACCTTAAATTTCAGTCAACCTAAAGAAAAGCAGGGTTTCGTAAAGGATGTTCAACAACGGACCATTGTCACACGGTCAATCGGATGATAGATGAGTACGCGGAGTATACTGAACCCCTATACGTACCCTTCATAGATTATGAGAAAGCATTTCACTCTGTCGAAACGTCAGCAGTCATTCAGAAATTATGAATCCAGGGTGTAAACAAGCTTTATATTAGAATACTTTAGGATATTTACAATCGGTTCACAGCTACCGTCATCCTCCATAAGGAGAGCAGTAAAATACCTATAAGGAAGGGCGTCAGGCAAGGAGAGACAGTATCTTCAATGTTATTCACAGCATGTATTCTACAAGTATTGAGAACATTACATTGGGAACAGGTGGGAACAAGATTTAATGGAGAATACCTGAGTAACCTCAGATTTGCTGATGACCTTGCCTGGCAACGTAATTCGGCGGACGAATTGCAAAGCCTGCTTACTGCACTCGACAAACAGTAGAACCGTCGGCCTGAAATATATTATGCAGAAACCTAAAGTCATGATCAATAAACTGGGGACAGCACAGCGGTTTCAGATAGGTGGCGAAGCAGTGGTAAGCGAATATGTCTACGTAGCCCTAGTTATGACCCCGGAAGAAATCACGGTGTACACCGGAGATGGCTCGGCGATCCCCGGGGTATCGGATATTCGCATACCAGGCATGCTTCTGAACGCACGCGCAACGGAAATAAGGTAGCGGGGGTCGTAGGCAAGATGGCCAATACCATGAGGCTGGTGAAGGAAGTGTCAAACAGAAAGAAGGGGTGACTCGAGTAGAAGCTTACGAGAATCATGGATTTCGTAATTAGACACGTCAAGTACGTTGCCGCATTCCACATGTGGAAGAGTGGAGAGAAGAATAAGCTGGAGGCGACAATCCGAAAGGCATACAAGGCATCCATCTATCGCGGTACCGGAGTCTACAAGAAAGGCGAGAGTGCTCAGCCTAGGCGATCCACAACGCCCTAGAATTCATAGACTCCAAGACATCGGCGCAGTTAGAGGGGCTGTCAACAACTAAGGGGGGAAGGAGAATCCATGAAAGGTTCGGAATTCGATAGCACTAGGAGGTGGAGGAAAGACGCCGAGGGGCGTGATCCGGGTGGACACGATCCCGTGGAACATGCACCCAGTGTACAACGAGGGCAGACGAAAAGCGAGGGTCAAAGCGCTGGTGGAACTACACGCCGGAGACACGGGAGTCAGCGACATAAATGCAGCCCAATACGAGAACGGAAGTGGTTTCGCCGTAACCATGGCCCACTTTGAACGCAACGTCAGGTTGGCGGCCAGTAAGAAGAGCGACAAACCCGAAGAAACCGAGGACGCGACCATAGCGGTGGTTTTTACAGGTCTAGGGAGCAGCACCGTTCTCAGCGACACAAGGCTAGCGGTCAGGAACTTCTCAAAAGGAAGGTTCTCCGCGCTGCGCAGAGAATAATGAGAGATGCGCGAAGAATCTTGAAAAAGAAGAACGTCAAGTTGTTCCCGGTATGCGCAGGAGAGTTGTCGGACTCAAGTGCAAACCGCAATGAAACCGAACGCGCCCACGCGCGATAACAGGCAGCGGCGGGCCCGAGCTGGAATGCCCGTGGCACAGCACGAGAGTACGAGTGACCAGCTACGAAGCAATCACCCAGGCATATCGACTCGCGACACGTATGCTCCCGCCACCCTGCAATGGGCTGAGTAGAGAGCAGGCAGTCGTGTACAGGCAGCTCCAGGCGAGAACGGTCATGGGCCCGTCCCCGATGCACAAGATTTAACCGCAGTCTCCGCCAGATGAAATGTGTATGGTGTGTCTGAAAGCCACAGCAACCGTGAACACATTGTCTGGGACTGTCTAAACTGCCCGGAAGAATCCACGATAGAAAGACCGCCGCCCGCCTTTGTGGAGTCGAAGTGGTCTAAAGACAAAGACCTCCAAATCTATGACATCCAGCGTGTCAGGGTAGCGCTGACCAGTCAGGAACTCGCGCGGCCCGATGACAGGAAGCGAGGCTCGTAAGTGGGGGCGACGGCGAATGCGACTCCGGTCCACTTCCGGCCAAATAAAACTTTTTCTAATCCAATCCAATCGCTTCATTCCGCGGCAGCTTTTCATCACATCTAGAATCTCTTGAATTGTTGGCTTCTAGTTGTTCGTTATAAAGCCTTCTGATAGCCATGTCTGACACAACATAAAACTTCTAGTGGGTATGCTGATTTTGTGCACACCAACATGGGCACACCAACATTTTTTTTCCGGAATAGTTTCAATAAAATACGACATCCAGCTGTTTCCTACAGCCACATGGCTGGTTAAAGCCTTGCCAAGAGAACAAAATTCCTCAATGTGCATAACAACACCGTAAATATAATGGCTGTGAGAAGTACACAACTTCTGGTTGGGTTTGTTTAAAAACCATGGCCATGTAGGCTACTGTCGTTACTTTCTTAGACACCTAACATATTATCTCCATGCGTGCGTGCGTGCGTGCGTGTGTACTCGTGTGCTTGTGTATGTGTGCGTGTGTGTTATGCGTCGTCATACTTGAGGCAGAGACACGCGCGTGGGCATGTTTGTGTGTGTGTGTGTGGTGGGTTATGCTGGGTCGACGTTGAGACATATATAGTGAACAACTTCAAATTCGTAATTAAGAATACGTAAGCACAGGTTCGCCTTAAAATTGTAATAAAACAGGTCTTAGAATTTTCAGGGAGTAACTGTTACACTTTTCAGCATTGCGCTCCTTGAAATTACAGTTGGCGAAAGTAATTTACGTGCTAACAGATCTTTCGAGGGTGGTCGGACGTAATATCCCCGTTGTGTGCATATATGTCAAGAGGAAATATAAACGTACTCATACGCTGTTTACAAAATCAATAACTAGACAACCAGAAATGTCAGTGAGGCATATTTACGGCCTAGATTGTGGTTTGTTTCTGGCTACTGAGTGCGCCAGGTTTTGTGTAATATCTAGAAGTTAGAACATTGAAGCTCTCAGTCCTTGCCGTCCTGTGTCAGGTCTAATATTGACGGATACACTCGAAAAAGTGCGAATCTTGTAATCCCGCGCCCGCATAGCCTTCTGACAGGATGCCTAGCCTTGCAGGGGGCTATGCGAGCGCTCTGAGGCGCAGTGGGCCACGTCAGCATGCGCTAAAATAACGCGGAATAGAAGGCGAGGAGGCAACATCACGTGACGGCAGCTAAATTGCGCCTCGCCACGTGAACGGCACGCTGACCTTTCTTGTCCTGTTGGGAACACGTTCGCACTCAAAAACATACGTCGATCCAATTGTCCTTCTTGTGTACGTGACAATATTTCTTTCCGAGATACGTACATGTGCGGCCCCAGTGCGATTCAGAACACTTGTTGTACGCGTTGATAGGCTGTGCACCACTCCCTCACTGACCTACAGTTCTAAACCAGGCTTATATAAAACGGGATAGGTGCAATTAAGTGAAGAAAACATTTCACACTAAAACAATCAGGCGTGCTAAAGAAATATCGTTGCTGGAGCTCGTATCCGGGCTGTTGGCTCCAAAATTCGCAGTTTTGTTCTTGGGCTACTTAGGCGGAACAGCAAAGATGTGTTAGGCGTTGTTCAAAATAGCTGCCATTCTTTCCCAAGCGGATCCATAAATGGCGTTGAGAGAGCAGAAAAGGTACCTATCTGCGAACGGTATGGCGCTTGTTAGAGGTACCTGTGATAGTGAACACAGACGATGCTGGCAGTTTTCTCATGGTGAAGCCCACGCCCTTTCGGTAGAGGGACTCTGGAGAACACGCCGAAATGAAGTGGTTCGCTTTCCTCCGTCAATGATGCCCTGCTGGCGTATCGTCATAGAAAAACTGTGCCGATAGACAACACCACCACATTCGTGTTCTTCGTCAACTTCTTTGAAGTTTTGGAGTAAGGTTGTGTCTGGAGGGGGGATTCTGTTTGGGCAGATACTGCCTTCGCATTATCTCCATTAAAGGCCATTCCAACGTAACCCATCCCAACATAAATAAATATCACCTAACCTAAACTGAACTTAAACTAACCTAAACCTAACCTAAAATTAACCTAACGTAATCTGGAATATTACAACTAGAATTTTATTCAATTTTATTTCTCTCAAAACACCGCGATGCTACGGAAGGACCCACAAAAACTTCTTGTGTCGAGTGCCCTCTGGCGGGACTATAAGCACTCCGCTAAAGCGATACCCACCGGTTCCTCCCAAAAAGTGGCATATAGCACTACTTTGTCCTCCTAACAAAAGGAAACCTACCATAACTAATACCAGCTAACATTACGTAAGCCGTTATTTAATGCATTTGCATTCAAAACGAGAAGAGAGCCATCCTGCTATAATCCATGTGATGCAAACACGTATATCATTGGAGTAGTGGAAATAACAGCCGTCGAGAATAGCAGTAAATGGACTCGTTTGAAATGACGTCATTCTATGGGCATGACCAGCCGTCAATAATTAACACGAATTGATTTCTCTATAGGAAAATATGCAGAGTTCACTACAGGGCAAAACATCGTTGCCAAACTGCAACACTTACATATATCATTGAAAATAATCGTTCATATTTTAAATGTTATCTCTCTCGCCGACATACTAATACGCCACGGCAGGATATGAAACATGTAACGATCAAATTACTGAGTGTACAATGTGGCCATGGGTCGGAACCGTCCATGCAACGTGCGCCACCCAGCATAGTCACCCTCGTAGCTGATACCGGTGCAGGACGCTACGGTGCCACTGCCGTCTTCGTCATGTTCTTTGTCACAACCTTGTCACAGTGTTTTTAGCACTTGATAGATCAAGGGAAGTTATGACTGTTCTTATTAAATGTGACCATGTTTTGCAAAATATATCCTCAAAGTGGCAAACTACTGCACCGTCGATCAAGCGTCCATGTAACACCAAACTTCTCTGGTCGACAATGTTTTTTATATCGACAGAGTTCGTTTGAATGCAGGTAGGCTTTATGAGCCTTGGCTTGTACTCCTTTCTGTGGGCACCTCGCTTTTAAAATTACCACATATCCAGGAATTTACGACACAAAGAATTGCTCTCACTCACGTGTCTGTGACAGTAGCTCAGCGAAGGGAGATAACGTGGCGGCCAGTGCGATGCGCCAGGATTAAACCTGAACTCGACAACACCCTAGCCTCCTCCTCCACCGTACCGATGCATACGTCTAGTGTCACATACTCGTTGCGAGGGTTCTTCTAAGTGCGTGGGCTCACATCGTGTGCCACTTTCATTAAGCTGATAGCAATCGTCTCTCCACACGGGGAAGAAGATCTGTAGCTCCTTCGACAGCGGCAACCTGTGATGGGGCGCTCATAAGCGTTCACAACACCGTTTGCTTCTTGCTTTTCTGAGGAAAAGGCGCTCCTAAATTGGCGTTGCAATACCGGTAATTGGCCATCTGGTTATAAACCGGGTTCGCATCGGGAACCTTTGTAAGCAAATGGGCTAGCTGAGTTTGCATTATTGTTGACAGTGCTTTTGATTACAAGGTGCACAGATTAGGAAATAAAAACGAACGAAGTCGATAGCCCAAACGTTCCTGATGTTCGTTTCGTTCGTTGTCCTTTCTGAGTGTGTGTTCTCTGTATTCCAAAGCAACCTCTACAACAATCGCCCGACTTGGCACGACAGGTCCTCCACACTATAGAAATAGGGTGCGCTGCGATTCTGTCCCGGCCATGTAAACGCAGCCTGAATTCAGTGCGTTTATGTCATGTCCATGTAAATAAGGCTGATGACGCCCACAGCTGGCCGAATGCTACGCACGTGTGTTTATTTGATAGGTGCTCGTAGGAAAAGCTTAATGCGGACAACTTAGTACGTATTGCTTGAAAGTACCAACCAGTCAAGATAGCGCCGATGGAGGAATGACTATACACCCTACTGCGGATCTTCCAACCAGTGGTTATTAAAAAAAATAACGCTTCTTATATAAAATACCTCGGACACTTTGTGACCCCGTTGTTATTGAAAGTCGTAGAACGGGTACTTCCTTATCAGAAATCAATGCTCACAGAGTAATTATGTACTCCTTCACTTGTTTGCCTGAAAGAGTGAGCCTAAAGAACCTTGTGCTCAAGCTTGTCGGTGCCCTGAAGCAAGATGTTTGTGCGGTCTAGCAGTGGTTGGAGTTATATCTTTCCCAGTTCTCTGAAGGGTGACCCCTCCTCTATTGTTTTTACAGTAACTTGTACTACCTCGGCCTCTCTTTAAAACATATCAGAAAACACCATACAGCTGATGCGAATTTCGTAAAGAACCCACATGCGGACCTAAGTGTAGTGAGGTCTATGTGTAATTTTACTTTAACAAAACAGCGCGAAGCACGGGACAAAGGGAAGATATCACTACACAAGCGCTGACTAACAACAGTTTATTTGAAAGCAAAGAACGAAATATATGGGCCAAATGTTATCAAAGAGTAGCCGCGCGCATGCTCAGTGAAGGAATTATGTTATTTGCTAACAGAGGGAAAGTCATAATTAATGGAAGGCGTTATCTTGACAAGTATGATATTTCTTTTTCCATGAGCGCTACTGAAGGGGTGTTTACACACGATGTTCTTCTCTTGGGTATCGCAAACGCTTCACAGATTTCGCGCGTGCGCTGGCCCTTGTATCTTCGTAAGATACTACATTTGTTGAACATTGGTGTACACCGGCAAGCCTTGACGTGTTGAGCAAGCATACTGCCCGTGCTGGTCTTCCGTGTGTTGGCATGCTCCCGTGCCTGTCGTTGATGCACTGCCCGGTTTGTCCATCGTACGACTTGCCACAAGGCACCAAAAGGATCTTGTAGACCACCTTCCTAGCATTAACCAAAGGGCTTGGTGTGATGTACCGGGCATTCTTTCTCCGCTGCTTGCTCTATATTCACTCTCCTACAGAGCCCGCCCAGTTTGTTTGGGGGCAGAAAACAGCAGCTGTACACCCGACCATCCTACTATCTTTTTGAGTTCGTGGCTGACACCATGAATGTATTAAATTGTCGCTTTTTTCTTGCGACTTTTTTGCGGCGCTTGGGGTGTGGCAGTCTTCCGCATGTCGCTCAAACGTTTGCTGGCTCTGCTGCTAAGAAGGTGATCTGGGAATCCGGCGGCTGAAAGACACTGGACTTGCACCCAGAAAGTGGTCTAAACGGTGATTGATTGATTGATTGATTGATTGATTGATTGATTGATTGATTGATTGATTGATTGATTGATTGATTGATTGATTGATTGTGGAGGTTTAACGCGCCGACGCAACGCAGGCGATGAGGCTCGCAGTAGTGGAGGCCTCCGGATTAATTTCGACCACCTGGCGATGTTTAACGTGGGCCGAAATCTCGTACACACCGGTGTTTTTGCTTTTTGCCTCCATCAGAAAAGCCGCCACAGCGGCCGGGAATTGAACCTGCGACCTCGTTCTCAGCAGCACAACGCCTTAGCCACTGAGCCGCAAGCAGCGGGTACAATACAAGCGAGTACTGAATAACTAGTAGCTGACTTCAGGATTGTACACAATATGCCACGACCAGCTGAACGGTATGAACGGTGTGTCCGCAAGACCGGACCAGTCCATTCTTCATAACGGATGCAGCGACCGCCCACTTCACAACCTTCGAATGAGCTGATAAGTACGGGAGCAAGTTTTTCTAGGAAAGCGGGGCATATATCCAGCACAGGTGTTCAGGGCTCAGTTGAAAACAAAGGTCGAAGAATTGTAGCTTCTCACCCTCGGGTTCTTCCTTTGTGAGGTCGAAGTAGCAATACACTGTTGAAAAAATGTCGAACTGTTTTTCGACGTCTTGTGGATTGTGCCCTTGGGGTGCCTGGAAGATGATTAAAAATCAATAATGAACCAGAACACCCTCACAACTGCGGTGTCCTACAGAGCTTCAAGCAGTTTTCTATCCAGTTGTACTAGCAGCAGGTCACTTAGAATCGGAGCTAGAGAGGAGCCTATGCACACTCCCTTCTTCTGTGTGTACAGGTCGCCTTCAAAAACAACTTACGTAGACCGCAGATAAAAGGCCAGCCACTGAAGGAAGCCATCAACGCTCACCCTCCGCAATTTTGAAACCTGCTCGGACCGAAAGAATCTATTGCTTCTTGCACCACGTTGAAAATTGGTTCGTGCGGAAGCGAGTAGTAAAGATCTTGTACGTCTATAGAGAACCCACTGACCTTGTTTAGGTCCTTAGCCTTCAAGAAGTCCGACACATCTTGCGGTCAGCGAACGAGAAAAGGATCCTCTACAGCCAGCACTGAAACGGACTTCTGTAGGTAACTGCCAAGGTAGCATTGCCAGGTTCCTCGCTCCGACACAATGACCCTAAAGGGACACTCGGCCTTGTGAGTCTTCGCGCTGAAGAACACATTCAGACTGAGGGCACAGCTGTTCTCCACGGAGCCTGCCAACTTAAGGAGCACCATGTCCTCACAAAGTTTCCTTGCCTCTGTCTTCAATTCACGTGGCCGAACCTGGAGGGCAGCTTTGAAGTTGCCCTGGATAGCAACCTGTCCCTCGTGGCTGTAGATAGCGGCAGGTACCACCACAAAACTTCCCTATTTGTCAGACTGCACCAAATTTGTTTGGCTTTCCGCAAGGCTTTTACCACACAATTGGAGCGATCTGCTTCGTTGCTCCGCACAGCCTCTGCGAGGATATCGTCGCCTTTGCTGACGCACCTGCAGACGCCTTGTTCGTTTACACTTGAGGCGGTGCTTCTAACCAAAGAAAGCCATTCTTAACCGTTGGAACCATTCTTAACCAGGCTCGAATGGACGCAAAACTTCGGGCCACGCTGCAAGACTTTCGCAACAAAATCTGGAACGGTCCTGAAAGGGTCCTCTTTTCTTTTTTTCATGATGTGACAACCTTTCACAGGTTCCGTGGACCACTATAGACCAAACTAAAGCGTAGCGTAATCTAAGATGTACCCTATTCCTCCTAGGCAATATTTTTTGGTCGTCGGCGCTCTCCTTCCTTTCGCCAGCTCTTACTCTTGAGAGCCAAGAGCGTATGCAGTCAAATATGACGTTTTTTACTTGTGGTATCTTGGGAAGCCTAAATAAAGAAAACTAAAGTATAACGCGGCCCCTTGGAGAACTAATACACGTCTACATACGCATAATCTCAAGAAACAAAACTCAGAAAAACACTTTTTATTCTACACCTTATTTGACGGGCCGCCCTGACATGAAGTTGAACATAGATGATTCGCATTCAATGATTAATTTCATTTGCCATAAATTAAGGCAGCCTTTCTAGCTCTATGAATCTTATAGATAACTGCATTCTATGCAAGACCTTGATGTCATCATCTCCAGAGTGCTGGCTTGAATCCTTTTGGAAGACATGGCAAAGAAAAGAGGCGCAAAAAAATAAGCCTGTATCGGCCAACAGACCGATGATAATTATTTTTCGCCAGCAAAGAACATGATCATGGCTCAAACTCATTACTATTGAGAGGAGCAGGTGAGCGTGCTCGTACATTAATACTTTTCTTTCGGGTTGGCGTCTGTGCGTCCTGTTGCGGTCCTCCCCGGCATGCAGTTCCAGGGACAAGTTCATCATGAATACACGTGTGGAGTGGTCGGTGCCGTTGTGATACTCCTGGTGGGGATCAAGCACGGTATTGCATCCGGTGGCCTCCTCTTTGGCTGCCTGGATGAGCATTCTGCCGCTGCGGTACCGGAAGGAGAGGCAGCTCATGGCTGTCAGGACTGCGGTTTTGAGCACAGACACATTGGTGCGGTTCGGGCTGTGGTCGACGCGGTCGCTATGCCGGAACACGTACAGGGCGGCGATGGCGCCTGCAGCAAAACACACGAAAGTCAGACAGCTGCATATATGGACATTGTATTAGTGATTTTTCCTCTCGCTGCTATTAAGGACCGACTAGGGCGTTCCGGATTACAGTGTACGCTGGTTTGGACGTCATAGTATAAAATTAAAACAAACGTAGCAGTTATTGTAGCGCTTTACGCAAACCAATTTAATTTGTTGCTTTGGGTATGATGAAATTGTCTAGTACACGTTTGAAGCTGCCCGGAAACTACGACAGCATTTTCTTCTTTTCCCAGAAGCAGGTAGCAGACACATTGCGCTACACTAACAACGGCATTGCGCTCAGACTGTATAATAACCAGTTGAACGAGGCAAGAAAAAAAGCCCTTGTCAATGTTGTTTTTTTAATTAGATACACGTGCAAGATAGCCCAAGAAAATACTTTTCAGATGGAAATACTTGGGATGAAAGTATGTTTCCTGATAAAGATATGTACCCTACATATCTAGACTTTTCGACACATGGCGACAGATATTCCCGCAACTATGTATACTCCAGGCTAGTGCAGGCTATAAAAACTACAATTATGTACAAAAACTTTTTTGCTATGATCAAGGTGCGTACACGTCACCATCCAATTTTAAGGCAAACGCTCGTTTTGTGAAATCCTTTCTCCTCCTGCCATGTGCTTCTCTGTGAGGCTCTGCTTGCCGCTCTGGAACAGTTCATTCGGCAAAAAAAGCCTATTTTAGCGAAGTTACGTTAAAACTGGTGTCATTATGATTCCAACGAGGCCGTCTTTTGTATGAACCAAACTTGTGTTTTGTCTTCATGGCTCCTTTAACGCCGCGGAGAAGCGGCGGCAGGCGGCGCAGCGATAGCAAAGCTCGAGGCGTATCCTCGGTATTCAATTGCGTGGAATGCATGCAGGCAACCAAGTGTGCGCCGCCATATCTGTGGCCAAGCGTCTGTTGCTAGGCGACGTTGTGCGCACGGCCCGCAGATCAGGCACACCTCTTCTCCTCCATGCAACCGTGTGCGTGCGCCCGTGGCCTCCGCGCCACCGGCAGCCGAAAGCAGAGCATAGAGTTAATACTACTGACTCTAGAGGAAAAGCTGCCCGGCCAGCCCGTGCATTGAAACCGTTCTACACCCGGGCGCAGCCATGATGCCACCCTCACAGCGTTGCCCGCTGTCTTTTTGCCTACTAGAGTTGGCGGCAGTAGTGGGTATTCACCTAGTAACCAACGCATTCCATCATGGCAGCCACTGTTGCTGTGAGTGCGCCGTGAAAACTTTGCTGTGAAAAAACGTTGTGTGAAGTTTTTCCTGTGGTAGGTAGCGAACTTTTGTGCCATGCTGCCGCGTTAGATGCAGTTTTGCATTCTGCGCAACTGAGAAGGGTAGCGCGTAGATTAGTGGATACTTCGTACGCTCGGAGAGGTAGCTTTTGCGGGTGCGTCAGGGGAGTTCAGTCGTCGCTTCGGAGTTGAGCGGACGTGTTTTATTCGTGCTCCTGTGCTTCGGAGGGGCTTCGTTTCGGCGGCCCGTTGCAAGCGCGGGCCGTTGGATGTCGCCCGGCTTTCGCTCTGCTGGTGTGGGCGGTCGAGTACCAGCTCCCCCCCCCTTCCCCCCCCCCCCCTTCCCCTAGTACCCGTCTCCAAAGCGGTCGGGACCGCCGCAGACTTCGCTCTTCGTCGCACCAAGCTCGCCTCCGCGCTTCACAGCACGCACTATTCGAAAAACCAAGGCGACGTACTACTGGCCCCGCCTTACAACCGATGTGTACATCGGTTACAACCGCTGCACATGCGCACAGCGCGCTTGCGCATGTGCAGCGCCCTCTCTCTCCGCCGTCTCCTCTCCTTCGGGCGCGCTGCGCATATAAGCGGAGTGCCGCGCTCCGGCCGGTCTCTCAGTCGATGGTCATCCGCGCAACGCTTGCTCTCTCTCTCTCTCTCTCTCTCGCATTACCCGACTATTGCTCACGCAATTCGAGTAATCTACCCAACAGAAACGCACACTGGAACCCCCTTCAGCGTCCCATCACACCAGGGTTCCCGCGCGTGCAGGTGGGCGTAATTTTTTGTTCGGACTGTAGTTTTATTTTAGGATCAGATGAATGCACTCTTAGAGGATGCATAATGCCGCGAACCTTGCATTGGGTTTGTTTGTTCATGCTTTGTTTTTACCGCTCGGCTGCGCCGGTCTGTGTTATCTTTTTGCCAAGTGAAGCGTTTGTTACTTTCTTTGTTTTTATACCCCACGTGTTATCTTCTTTCATGGGTAGAGCATTTAGAACTAACTAGAATAATCTTCTTTGACATACAGTGTTGTGTAAGCAATTTGACGGCTCGGATGCTGTGGTATTTGACTCGCCGACGCTCGCCTGCACACGTCACTTTGTTGATTGCCGCTTTGTTGCCTGTGTATTCTTTGAGTTGTTAAGGGAGCACAAGTTCCCTCCAATATACTTGTTTTCTTGCAAGACACGTGCGTCGTTTTTGGCTTCGTGACAACATGTTCAACGTGAATATTCCAGCTTAAATCGGAGGTGCAAATAGCACTGAGATATTTGAGAAAAGGGCTTCGTTCAACTGTGCCATGGCGCAAGGTATATGTGTTCGATGGCGGCTTTGCCAGGGGAGAAAAAGTCAAGAGTTTGGTTTTCTGTGCATTGATTTCTATTTTTCATAGGCGACACCATGCCGCGAGGGTATTCAAATCTTTTTTGCACAATCGCTACATCAGTGATTCTGAAATGGGGGTCCGCGAACCCCTGGGGGTCCGCGAGAGCATTTGACGGGTCCGCGAAGCCTACCTCGAAGCTTTTACTCCCGCCATTCTTTTCTCGATTTTGCCAGCACTTTGTTGCAATGCAAAAAATCTAGCTTTGTCGCATTACATGTACGTTTAGTTTCTCCGCTTAGCACCTATTTTAACAACCGCTTTTTGGACGACAAGCCAGCTATGAGAAGGAAAAAAGCATACACAGAAGAGGCAATATATAGGTGTTTAGAAGAATTTTAGATTCAAGACCAGATTGTTTAACATGGTGCGCATCGTCACTAGCGTCAACCATAAAAGGCGGGCATCGAATAAGTGTGTAGGCTACGTAAGCTGCAAGTAGAAATTGTTTGACGTTATGACACCAAACAACATATGCTCCATCGTGGGGTCCCCCGTCACTTTACAAAGCCCAAAAGGGGTCCCCGGGGCAGTCATGGCTGAGAACCCCTGCGCTACATCATCCCCAGTGAGTATTTCTCTATAAATTACACAATCATTGACGAACAGCCGTAGTGTCTAAGCTATATTATTCGCTATGTCAATAATATTAGGAATAATAAGGGACACAACACTAATCCTTGCGGCACCCCTGATATACCTGGACAGGAAATGGATACGTAATTATTTATACGTACTGGCTGAGTACGGCCGCATAAAACCTCATTAGCTGGTATTTTATTCAACTGAGACCTGTTTATTTTCCTAATTAGTCGTCTATTAGGTAACGATCGAAAGATTTAGACAGGTAAATTTACATTGTGTCGGTGTAAAGCGATTTGTGCAAAAATATCGTTTAAATCCGTTGTTAGTTCGAACAACTGCGTTTGGCAGGAGTGCTTGTGCCTGAATTTATGTTTACTTTCAAATAAACAATTATTTGCATTTGGTGGCACACAATGTTAGAGTGAATTATACGCTCTAGAATCTTAGAACATGAATTATAAACATTGCGCTAAAGACAAACACAGGAAGGACGACCGACAATGCGCATTGTATGTCGTCCTTCCTCTGTTTTTCCTTTTAGCGCAATTTTCGTAATTTATATCCACCAACTAGCCCAACAGCACATTTTACTGAAGCTTACAAAAAACTGATCTGAGTGATGTCCGGCGGTAATTGCTAGGACAGTATGGCTCACCAGATTTAAATATTGGTTCAACATGACCAGACTTCCAATCATCAGGAACGCAGCAGGTATTCAGCGATTGTTTAAATAGTAAAGACAACAAGAACAACGATACACGCAAAGCTACTTTCAGCAGTTTTGTACTGATACCATCCGGTCCCGCACTCGAGTTTAGAGGGAGCCTGTGAATATCGCGGCGTACATCCGCAAGAGAGACGGTTATATGCACGCTTGAGCGCGTTATCGTGCAACTAGAAACCGTGCAGGGCTCGTCAAGCGGCGGTTGGTCGACAAAAACTTCACTAGAAGTTTTGTACAGAATATCAGGGCATAATTCATTGGGCACAGTGAGACCATTTGAATCCTTCCGAGTAACTACACCGTCCACATCTT
The DNA here is from genome assembly GCF_048455015.1 of Haemaphysalis longicornis. Lineage (NCBI taxonomy): Eukaryota > Metazoa > Arthropoda > Arachnida > Ixodida > Ixodidae > Haemaphysalis > Haemaphysalis longicornis. The sequence continues at coordinate 28,496,540 of NW_027526204.1, read as the reverse complement.
TCGGGTTAATTATAGCCAAAACGTTTGTGGGGTCAGACATAAGCAAGTTTGGCAGCGTTTTACTGAAACAATAATTTCTTGTTTCGTGAATTGTTCTTTCTCATTCACGAGTAAGCGTTTATATCTTTTCCAAGCATGAAAATTGTTGCTTTGAGAGGCCTTTTTATGAGTTTTTTCTTTTTGTTTAAGCAACGCTTTACCTTCTATCTAAACGAGGGAGCCTTCGCTCTTGATTTTAAGGAAATCTCTGGTATGCATGTATTTTCGTCCTTCTTAAGGAAGTTACGGAAGATTACCGAATTCTCATAGTTGAGCGAGAGTCACCTGTTTTTAAAGGAGGTTGAAAGATCAGTTAGCATGCAGATCATTTTCTCGCGATCGGCCTCGTTGTAGTTGAGTATACGTATATTACACTTTGTTTGCGTATTAGGAAAGGGAAGTGGGGGCAAACAATGTATCACTCGATGGTCGCTAATTTCATCAATAACACGGACAACAGCATTATTGGGATTGCTCATTAAAATTAAGTCGAAAATGTGTTCGCGTCGCCCCGGTTCCTTTACCAGCTGGGTTAAGTGAAGCAATCTTAGCTCGTGGAGAAAGCGGGACACCTCGGGTCGGGCAGGTCTTGATAGCAAAGGTGGCATGGTCCAGTTTATGGGGGCGTAGCGGAAATCGCCACCCAGGAATCGCACACACTGATAAAGGTTATTGTAAATCATTTCAAGCACGTCGGTCAGGTGTTCTACAAAGTCTGGGTTACTGTCAAGGGGGCGATAACACACCGCAATAATACACGTGTGACCTTCAAACTGAGTTCTAACGCACAGTAATTCAAGGGAAGAAGCAATTATTACAAGTGAAGGTTGATAAACAGCTCTAATTGCTATCAAGACACCAGCCCTCGGAAAGTTCCGTCACAAGAGAAAACTGCAAAGCAATCTTAGAGCAATATTTCACTAATTCTTATATCATCTCTGAGCCAAGTTTGGGTTCCAAGTGTTATATCAGCGGGAAACGTGTAATTGACACCAAAGAATGAACTTTATTTATAGCGAAAGAATCAGATATATTTACAGCAAAAGCAGTATTGCCCAAGGCCCGTGAGTGCTGCCGTGCCTGAGCGTTTGACTTTGAAGTTCTACCACGTAATTTGCCGCCGCGGCGACTACCGCCACACCTCGAGTGCACTTCCTCCTCCCCGCTTCACGCCGCCGTGGTGGGGTGGGAAGTAGGGGTGTGACGAAGAGAGAAAGTAGGAGTGAGCGAGGTGGAGGACGAGGGTAGCCACGGCGTGGAGACCAGAGTGAAGACGCTGGTCTATCTGTGCCTGAGATTTCTTGTCTACGTGGTCTCAAGGGCATAAACGGAGTGCTGGATCGGACCGTCCTGCTGACGTCGCTCGGCTCGCTAAGGAGCTAAAGCAGAAACGTGAGTACGACGGTGCCAACTGGTAGACTAGCACGGGCGAAGAACGGAACTTCGCCCATCTATGAGTCGGGAGAGGAATGCAGAAAGACGACAGCGGCAAGCTGCTGAGGAGGCAATGGTCACCCCGCCTTTGAATTCGACGTTGGCTTCGGTTACGGGCGAAGCGACGATAGCGAGTGCTTGCCCTAGGGATCGGTCACTAGCAATATCCTTTGGGTAGCAATGTGCACCATGGCTGCTTTTGTTATCTTAATGCGCACCTGGCCGACCTAAGTTGCCGTCACAATTATTTGGAGTGAATGAACTTTGAATTTTTTCTTAGAAACATACCTGTATATTGATACATGTTAAATGAATAATTCGATAGCCATACAGAACTTACCCAAACAGGGTACCGCCCAAAGATAAGGGGCAAGACTACTGAGCTTATTTACTACAGGCTCCTGCACAGAGAACAATTAGAGCTGTTTAAAGCATTTTAAATGCAAAAGTAAAAATACAGGAAAACAGACAACTGTGAAGAATTCAACAAAATATTTAAGAAAGGTTGAATTCCAGCGCAGGACTTGAGGGGGGAAGGTGTTGTAGGTGAGCATTGTCGGACACAGAGTGCTGTCGCGCTTGACAACACTGCTGGAGTTTCTCTTTTTTCTTGTGGAATTCACTTTCACTTGCATCCTTTTAATCGGTTGATTTTCGCCTGAGCAGTGAAAATGAACCGGTCGTCTTCCTCCATCCACGAGAGGTGCCCGGTTGGCGGCGCAAGAGGCGAAATTGTGGCCGTAGATGCTTATGATGTGATGTTGTTGTTTAAGATGAATAAGATACTGATGATGTTGCTTTTTGAATGAAACATGCACGAGTTTCTTAAGTTACCACCACAAATGAACCTAATTATCGCGGAAACAGATTCAAACCAATACGAAATCACCACCCCGTTCTTCTTCCTCTTTGTCAACAAGTTCCCATGTTTCCTGAAAACCTCTAATCCGTTTGTGTCAGGTCGCAAATTTGAAATTAATGCTTTATTTTCTTACAGGAATAGCAATAATGATATTAGCAATTAAGATATGTTGCCCGCAATGGGCTACAAGAAAAAAGCTGCAGGGGACATTTAAATTGGGTTGTTAAGATGTACGACGGGGTATCGTGACTTAAACTCTCGTAGAGAGTTGTTCAACGGAATGGCTGCATTTGCGATGTTTTATGAGCACTGGAGGTAAGCGAAGAGAGAAAGACTAGCAGCATATGTGTTTCACTGTGGCTGAGGAGTAAAAAAAGAAAAGGCTGTTTGCTTCATGGCTTAATATGTGACCGTGAAAGGTTCCGGCTGCAGAGTTTTGGTCGGAATCAGTGAGAACAGGTTGGGGCTGGGCCTGTTGGTACGTACTTTGAAGAACGCCGGATCCCAGCCCTAGAGACACGTACAAAAAGACAGAACAGGGCAACATACCTAGTCCCAGCGTTTGTTTTGTCTTGCTCTCTTGGTTTCGTCGTTCTTGGACGGCAACTTGGTAGTTTGAGTGTTTCAAAGTGTTTATTTTCTAATGTCCTGTCCTGGACAAAATGTTTTGGTGTTTTTGCTGAGAGAGAGAGAGAGAGAGAGAGAGAGAATGTGGTATAGGAACGGGGGTAAACAAATTTTGAGAGTACAGGGCAGCAGTATGAAGGTTATGAATAACTGCATTCCATGCAATACTTTGACGTCCCCATCTCTAGACTACTGGCTTGGGCCTGATGGTAAAATATGCCAAAGGATAGAAGCGCGAACACAACGAGCCTTTGTTTTCCTGCGCTTTTATTTCTGGTTGTCTTCAGAGCTTCAAAAAATAAAAATAAGAGGTTTGCCCCACACTCCTGTGGACGAAGAACATTCCACACACAAAACACGACACAAAATGTCCAGCCACATTATTCTTTATTTACCTCTAAACCGGCGAGTAGTCCAGCGACTCTCGGCCATCCGTACCAGCAAAGAACCTCTGGATGTCCCTAACACAGCACTATTGATAAGATCAGCTGAGCGTGCTTGTAGGGTTACTTTCTTTTCGGGCGGGCGTCTGATCGCGCTAGTTCCCGCACAAAGGGACCGGTTAATCACGCCAATGGCAATGAACACAAAATTTTCGAAAAAATATCCATGCTCCCTGTGTCGACCCTCTCCGGGATGTAATACCGGTAACAGGTTCATCATAAAGACACGGGTGGAGTGGTCGGTGCCGTTGCCGTACACGTGGCCGGCATCAAGGAAAGCATAGCGTCCGGTGTCTTCTTCGTTTGCTATCCGGAACCGCATTCTGCCGCTGGGGTGCAGGAAGGAGACGCGGCTGATTGCTGTGAGGACTGCGTTTTTGAGCGCAGACATCTTCCTGCATTTCGGGTTGCGGACGATGCGGTCACTAGGCCTGAACACGTCCAGGCTCCTGATGGCGCCTGCAACAAAAGACGTGAAACATCTGATACCCGTAGATACAGATATTGTGTTTGTGATCCTTCCTCAAGCTTGTATTAAGGACAGACGAGGACATTCCGAATTAGTGTAGGGTGATTTGGACGTCATAGTACAAAGTTAACGCAAACGTAGCAGCTATTGTAGCGGTATACGCCCACAAATTTAAGTACTTCCTTTCGGTCTGAAGCTTTGGTACCGTATACGTTTGAAGATACTCGGCAGCTTCGAAAGGATTCCCTTCTTTACAAAGAAGCAGGTAGAAGACAAATTACACTAAACTAACCACAGCACTGCCACTCTGACTGTTTAACAAGTTTGCTGAGGCCGCAAGACAGGGCTCCACAAGGTTGTTTTTTCTATTAGATACACCTGCAAGATAGCACAAGAAAATGCATTTCAGGTGCAAATTATTAGAAGTAAAATATGGTTTTCTGATAAAGCTTATTTCTGCTATCTTTGCTACATTCTCCGACCTATAGCAACAGATAACACCGCATCTATATATAGTTCCTGCTACACCAGGCTGTATGATATTCAGTAAGGTACAATTTGTTCTCAGTGTTTTCTGTGTCAACTGGCCACCAGATCAATTTTAAGGCAAACGGTTGTTTCGTAAAAACCTTACTCTTTCTGCCACCTGTTTCGCTGTCAGCATCTCTGTTGCGTAGAAGGAACAACTCTTTTGGCGAAAAATGCTACCGGTGTTTTTATGAAGGATGAGGAGGACTAAATGTTTATTAAACAGCAAGGTTCTGGCGTTGGGGGCACCGAGCCGGTGAGAGGAGTCCTCAGGGCAGGAACCCTTGGTGCCTACGGGCTTATTCCCCCTTTTTACCAACGTTTCCTGCTCGGGACTGATAAGGATGGACCGTGGCTCCACCCACTCCTAAAAGAACGGATTGGTATTTGGTGTGAGTTCCGGTGTCTTGTTGGCCCTCCTAAATGATTTTCAAATGGCGCCAGTCTGCTGTCATTATTTCCGGTTGGCACTGTATTGTGTAGTGTACATGGCGCGCAGTATGCTGTTGCGAGAATATTTGTTGGTTCGATGTCTTTATAGCGTGGTGGCGTCTTCTTTTGCTAGTCGCTGGTCAGGGGTTCGCTATTTCCAACAAGCTTGTCTTTAGTGTGACAATATTCCTGTGTATGTGTGAAGCCGTACGGTGTTTGGAATGTTGGTTTTGTTCCACTTAAAAAGCGGCCCGGTGTGAATGTTGTCAGGGTGCGGCATGGGCGGCCATGTTTCCTTCGAGCGCAGAGGTGATTCGATGAAAAATCGAACATACTGAAAGTGGAGCCGAAACATTCAACAATATCATCAAGGATACGGGCAGCGCAGCCTAGGGCTAATATTGCGGCTTGCCGTGACGATGCGACATTTTGGCAACGAAAACGTGTAACAGGGCGCTTAGTTTTGAGAATGTTACTTCCTTGACCATTGCTGTCAACGAGCGCGTTAAAAGAACAGGAGAGCTCGAATACTCCCAATACAGTTAGGCATCATCTGCACTGTTTTCGTATGGAACATAAGCAGATAATTTTGCAAACACAACCCAAACAAAGCTTCTGTGAAGCTTCATTGCTGTGTCATAAAGAGGATATTGGCTCGCAGGCACCAAAAATACTTCCCTTCCAAAGTGTGAAAACCTCTGTTTCTGCAAGTAGCACTCTTGGAAGCAACTGTTTTAGCGCAAAAAATACTGGGCCGCACCCCCCTTCCCGGTCATTCATAAAACATATCTGCCGTTGCAGCTGTTCAATGGCACCGTGAATGTGGACTATAAAACTAGTATATTTCAGATGTGTGCGTACATACGCGTGGGGTACGCGGGTATGTAGTTGTACACGCTTGCAACTTCTAATACGTGACGGCAACTGATAAGCCGCATTTCTGCGCACTTCTGATAGGCGGCCAGAAGAGCGGTTCTATAGGGAAAGCATTATTGACCTAGTCCAGAAAAATTCGCCGTGCTATAGAATTTGACTTTCAAGTGCTAACACGTCTCACCACAACATCCAGTGACTCCGCTTTCGAGAGCCCCCCTTTCTCCATCCTTCACGCAGCGGTGGCGTGACGGAGGAAGAGAAGGAAGGGAGGAAGAGGGTGACGGCGGCCGTGGCGTGAAGAGCGGAGCGAGGACACTGGTCTATCTGTGCCGAAGTATTGTTGTCTTCGCTGTCTCAAGGGCGTAAGCCACAAGCTCATTTGGACCATCCTGCAGACTTCGCTACGCTTCTATAGAGTTATAGCGGAAACGTGAGTACCAGCCCGCAAGCTGGCAGGCTGAAACGAGTGAAGAATTGTAGCTTCGCCGAACTAAGCGCCGGGAGAAGTATGCAGAGAGACGACCGCGACAAGCTTTGAAGGCAGTAATGAGCGGCTCGCCTCAGGGTCGGATTACAAGTGCTGATGCCCCAGTTCAAAAACAATTTCCGCCACCTTCCCACGAGGGGAACCCTGAGGTGATGCGAGGAATCTCACGGGGTTCAATTCGCGCTTCCTTTATGTTGGTTACCCAAATGTGGTTGAAGTGTAGTGAACCTTAAATGATTCTCAATCACACGTAGAGTTCCCAGTGCGTAAAGACCGTCTTCATCGGAAGATTCAACGGAGTCGTCGTCGTCAAGCGAAGCACGAGCAAAGTCAAGTTGTCGAGCAACTGTGTCAAGCAAAAGCGCGCGCTTAACTGAACGGGCGCGGAGCGCTCACCGCTTTATATGCGCGCTTGAAGGAGAGGAGACAGCGGAGGAAAGATGCGCATGCGCACACATGCGCGCACAAGCGCGCCGGAGTACATGGGAACGTAGGCGAAGCGCGCCAGCTGTTATGATAATGAGCCTGAGAGAGCGCATAACGCACAGCTGTCGGAAAGAAGAACGGAGGAGAGTTTGCGCATGCGTAATGAGGAGTGCGGACTACGCCGGTCAAAGCGGGACAGGCCGAGTGTAAGAGATGCCTTGCATCTAAAACTACATGAACGCCTAGCCGCCTCATGCCTTACCCTTTCCGCAATCTTCGGCCAGCGTTTTTTACAATTCACTACAAAGAACACATGCCGTATTTACTTGAAGGGCCTTCTGAGTGTTTACGGGCATCGCATGGGCGTCTACTGTACCGTAGAGCACGTGTAGAGGCTATCATTGGAATTAAACTATACGTTAACAGGGCATCTGTTGGGGCTAGTTGGTTATGCATAGCTTGAATGGAAAGCGCTTCAACTTTGACGGGTATCCTTTGACTGGTATCCTTTTGACTGGTATCCTTTGACTGGTATCCAAACGTTTTTGTATCCTTTTGTTTTTTGTGTCTCCTTTTCACACAAGCACGTGTGTATATATATGTTCATCCACGTAAATAAATCAGTTGTTAGTTTGCGCTTCGTCCTGTGTTGTAGTTTTTCTCGTCCTTGTTTACCAGTCAAAGTTTAAGCGCTTTTCATTCAAACTATACGTGGAGACGAAGAGACACGGACAGCATTAAGATTTGTCAGTATAGTTGGTTCATACTGAATGGTAGGTATACAGTGCGAGGAGTAAAGACAAAAGGGAGAAACACATACGACACCTATATGCACTCATGTGCGTCGTATATGCTTCCTCCATTCGGGTTAACGTTTAACGCAGTTTACCTTTCTTTCAAAAACAACATAGTCCATAAAATCTGCAAACACATTCGCGAGAAATGGCTTGGTTATTCAATCTGCTTCACTAATTTTTTCGCAGCCCAGACTTTGGTTGCCTGCATGTGAACACTGCAAGTGAGAAATTGTTCGCACATCGATCAGGAAATCCGCACCAATCGTTTGGCTATATTGCGATTTTATCAATTAACAGAAATTTAAGCTCCCTAAGTACAGTGTTTCCATACAAACAGGGATGTTAATATATTGCATATGCCGCCTGAGCAAAACCACTAAATTGAAGGTTTCCTATTGAAATGTTGTTATCATGCAGGGAGCCAGATGTTTAGAAAAGGTGGCGCTTGTAGAAAACCAGATCGATAACAAACTTTCGAAAAAGTTTTTAATAACACACTCCAATAAACAATGATACATATTTTAAGTTATGCAGATATCGTTTACTTTTTAACACGTCATTCATTTACATTCATCAGGCAATATCCACTTTTTTAATATCAGAAAACACATTGATATTGCAAACGCATTCTCTGCTAACAAATTGTCAAATAAGTGTAAAACATTACAAGAAAGTCTTACTTCAACACGGTGTAGAAAATAGGCCGTGTTCTTCGGAGACATTCAAGCTTGAAATGGGGAATGGATAACAATTACCATGATTTCTCTTTTTATTCAACTTTTATGAAAAGACAGGTATAGGCGTTTCTACAATCGTTTTCTTGGCTTTTTCTCAGAGTTTGTTGATGATATCTTCAACATTGACCGTTCAACAAATTTCAGTTCGGCTGTTCTCTGTGTCAGCTGAATGAGCTCAATCAGCACCGTCGCTCTACGCATTGCATGGTTTTAGCCGAGTGCAGCGTTTCAACAGAGAGCTGTTTAAGATTCACTATGGTCCGGTGGCAAAAGCAACAAAACACCAAGAAGGAAGGCGCACGCGGCCCTACTGTGGAGGACGGAGAGAGTGAAAGCAGCACCCCTCACGAAAGAGCGCAGAACACACGCTGGCCTCGCTGCCTTGACTCCCAGCAGGGCTCAACTTTAGTCGGGTCAATCGTCTAGCAGTGTCAAGAGGTAGCTTTGCAACAGGGCTGCTCTACTTGGGGAAGGCGCGGTTTTATAAAAGAAGGTCCACTGGCGCAAGAACTGAGATGGCGGGGCTCAGCAGGCGGTAAGCCGTACGGGCAGAAAGAGACCCTCTGCTTCTTATTTTAGCCTCCATCAAAGAAGCAGCCATCGCGACCGTGATAGAACCCGCGCGCCCTTGTACTTACGAGCACAATATCATGCTTAAGAAGTACGAGCTGACTTCAAGATTTTATACAATATGCCACGACCAGCTATTTTGCAGCATCCGTTTTCGAAAGAGATATTCAGGGATAGATAGTAATAGATAGATAATAATAGATAAATAATAGATAAGGATAGATAAAAATAGATAATCAAGGATAGATAATAGATAATTTTGAAATAGATAATCAGGTTTCAATCAGGGGAAATCAGCAGAAGTCTTAATCTTTTTCGAACCAAACGAAGAAGTCTGCCACCTATTACAGCCCTCGGGCTTGATGCCCTAATGCTGGGCGCCGTTAATTTAACCATTTGAACCATGCGTCACCTTCGACTTCGATGACGGCTTTGGAGCCGATGAAAAGCTTGCAGTGCGGAACGTTCGAATAGCTAATCTTTGGTTGGAGAGCTGTGCCTATGCTGCTTTTGCTTGCATATCCCGACCTAGACGAGCTAAGCCGCAGTCACAATTAGTTGCAATCAACATGCACAGAATCTTATCTCAAAACCACACCAAAAATGATACGTGCAATTTTGGCCATTCGATACACATACGGAACACCAAACATTGCTTCCAGGAGGTATTTCAGATGCCACCAATCGCTATATTTCCGTTGCAATACTCATTTTCTCTGGGTGCTCGTAAATAATAAATGAATTTCCTTTTACTCGGCGCAGCTCCAAAGAGTAACATTGCGCTTAGTTTTTAAAGCCTCAAGTAACCCGGCAGCCACGACATTCAGTGATACGTAATTCTTGCCTTGCCTGTGTCGTTTCTCTTTGCGGCATGTTGTTCTACGTTTCGTAAAATGTTTGCGACTCAGACTACCCAATACCGCAGATCTGGGTCCTACTTCCTCATTGGTAAGGCGTACCTGTGATAACCAAGAAGGAGGAGCCGACGAGTACGCCCATGGTGACGCCGAGGATCTTCAGGAAAAGCGGTGGGCCTGGAGAAGGCTTGCGTAGAGCAAAATGAAGCGGTTGGCTTCGTTCCTCCACGGACGGTGTGCGGTTGGCGAAGCCTCAGGCAGAATCGGGCCCATAAAAGATGATGATGATGATGTTACGTGGTGAATGGAACATACTCGAACAGGGGTCCGCCTAAAGATTAGGGATACGAATAACGAGCGACAGGCTCTTGCACATAGAATATTTAGTGGTGTTTAAAGAACTTCAAATGTAAAATCGAAAATACAAGAAAAATGACAACTGGGAGTAATTGAAAGTAAGATTCCTTGAAGCTTGCACACCCTCGCAAGTCTTCAATTGCGAGGGAGTTGTAGGTGAGAAGTTCCGGACACACAGGTGAGTGTCGGTATCATTGTTTATTTGCATAGTTGCGGCGCTGGTAGTCATCGTTGTATGCATCGATATCGTCCTTTTTGACATGTGCGGTAGCGTTTGACGACAGCGCTAGAGTTTGTGTTTTTTTTTCTAAAGTCACTCGCGTGGCAGGAACTTTAACGGTCACCAAAATACACGCGCTCAAGAGCGCTCCCTATTTTCTTTTCCTCAAAAGGCGCACTTGCGGGTTGTCCCACAGCTTCACTGTTAAAAAACGAATTCCATAAGTTATCACCGTAAGAGAAGCGCATAACAGCGGAAATAAATTCAAACTTTTACGAAATCACTAACACGTGGTTCTTCCTCCTTGAGAACAAGTTCCCAATTTCCCTAAAACCTGCGCCCCTCTGGTATCAGGTGAATTTATTCTGAAATGAATGTTTAGTGCCTTGCAGGAACATAAGTTAACCTATTCAGATTTCTCTCACAGTGGGCTAAAACAAATATCATTGTATCATGCTTTAAAAATTAGAGCGAGGAAAGGGAGCATTTAAGCTAATTAAATAGTGGCACATGGCTTGGTACATTCTCTAAATAGTGGCCGTGCCCGCCTTGTTATCTTCCCGTGTGCTTAACGCAGTAGTTTGCTGCAGGCCTGCGCTACTTAGGGAGGGATACACGCAGCCCCACTCTCTCCGTTTGGTTCTAACTCCTCTCCGAGCAGTTTTTTTCGCCAGGCATGCCTGTCGGGTCTCACCAAATGAGTTTTCTGCTGATACAGGACCCCAGATTTTCTTCAGCCAAGACATTTATAGTTTTGACTTCAAATTCCTGGCAAACGAATTTTTTAGACTAGTATTTTTCTATTGATGAGACAACTTCGAATATTCTGTTATGAACCATTGGAGAAGGGAACTGTATGTGCAGAACAATCGCCAATCTACGCGTGGGTATGCGCTGCGGGCCTGCAACAACCATCATCAGTGCCTGTCTGTGCGTCTAACAAGGAGATCTCGAACAGACTGCTCCGACCCGCTTCCCGCCTAGTCAGCCAATTTAATTAAACACCATTGGAGTTATTTTAACCAAAATATATTTTGTGTTTTCTGCAACCCCAGACAGCTAACGAGCTGGTTCGTGGGCCATGCCACGCTCGTTGAAACACTGCTTGCCCAGACACTCCCGCTAAAGTTCCCTGTGGTATATATTATAAAAGAGGGTACGGCTGCTTTGACGACTGTCCCCAAGGATGGGGCGTATCCTTTTCATGTACCCAAATCACTGGTCTCTTTCTTATCACATTGCGCAAAGCAAACTTCTTTACTCCTACTGCAATGCCGGTGACTGGTTGTCGGATGACTAAGCTCTTTTGCGTCGGCCACTGTAGGGTCCACTCATGGGGTCAGCGGCCAGGCAACAGGCCACGCATGTGAAAGGAAAGAACCCCACCGCTCGGTCTAGCGGAACAGCAATGCCGGCGCTACGCTATGGCCGCCGCCAATTCGATGCGGCGCGTTCGGGAGACGACCCGGCTGGATGGAGGAATGCCGCGGGAATAACCCCCTTTAAGAATGCAGACGGCCCCGCCAGGTTCCGAGAATCGATGACGTGGCGCACAACGGCAGGGTAATTATCCTCGTCTGACTGCGCGGTGGCTTGTCCGTGAGCTCAAATTGTTGTTGCGCGCCACCGTCTGAACGGCTAGCTTTTGGCAGCCGTCGCTTTTCACCCCCACCACTCGGAGGGCCGCCGCGTGCTTTCTCGCCCGCGGGCCGGCTTTTGACCCGAAGGTGGTGGTGCCTTATTGAATATTCCTCAGACGGCTGAGTGACAGCCGTCTACGTGAATTTGGGCCCTCCTTTACGCGTGTGCAGAAGCTAGAGGGGCGTTCGCGAGAGGGAATAATACCGAGGTGTCATAAGGCCGAACTTGGCCGTTAGAAAGCATTCTTGTCTGGGCTCTCAGCTAGGCGGGTTCTCAGCGAGACAAGGAATTTCGAACGCTAAAGCTAGGTTGGGATTTGTTAGTCCCTTAAGCGAGAGGTAGACTGGAGCATCGCGTCGGAAGTTTACAATAAAGCGGTATACCGGGCAACTAGACGGGTCCTGCGGCGGGAACAGCGTCCCGGCCGTCGTTCCTCGAGCGCTTTGTGTACGCTCCGATCATAGGAGAGTAACAGGGATTTGGAAAGCTCGAGTGACTTGTACGCACTTGGAGCGAGCGTCTAGATGAAGTTTGAAGTTTTTCCCTTTTTATTACTTGTGTACCCAGTTATCCTAATGTAAATAGCAAATCTAAATGTAAACGTAAACTTAAATATACTATATCAAATATATCAACTATATCAATTATTAACTATCAATTATCAATTATCAACTATATCAAATAAACTATATCAATTCGGTCACCATCTTCGAAAACTTCAACACCATTGCCTGGGAGCCTACTGCCAAATCAACCGGATCCCGGGCGATTCGGTTCTTGATCGACACCGGACATCGGGGAAACGAACCACTTCAGTCTTTACTGCCACCGAATGCCACCTAGTCGGCGTGAGAGTGCATTCTTCATCAGGGACGTCTCACAGGATTGGCCATCTCTGACAGGGACTCAACAAACGATGCTTATTTTGAGCAGTTTCCGCAGAAAGGTGCATTCCAGGATCACTATCTTCCTTCGCTCTGATGCAACGAGCTTTCTTAAAGAAGATAGTATAGTACACTGTCTTTGGGTTAATAAAACACAAAAATTTCGATTTTGGTCTTACAGTCTGCCCATCGCCTTCGGTATTTTTTCAGCGGGAAACGCATCAGACCCGAGCGGCAGAACAAGTACTTTCCTTCTACTCCTGCCACCCCTCCCAATTGCTAGCCCTCCCATGGCTTAGTCACGCGACTGGTTAATCTCGGGGCGATGCTCGGGTGAAAGCGACAACGCTGGCAAAACGCACACCGCCACAGCGCTGTTTTATATCGCTAACCCGAGCGCCGCTAGTTCAGCAATCCCATACATCGGTTGCTTTGGCAACCAGGCACAAGCCGCTCCCGAATTCAGTCCAACAGCAGCAGCAACAGCAGCATACTGAGGTCTGCTGGTGGACCACTGACCTCCCCTATTTTTTTTTATTCAGCCCGAAACTTTTTATTTCATCTCTCCACAGAACCTCGACCCCAATAAATTTTATTCTTCATCACCGTCATCATCCCTCCATCGGGCTAATGGCCTTCCCCTTCTCCTAGAACCATCTCTTGGTATCAACACTGTTACCCCATGTGTCCACTGGTTGACGGTTCGTCTCACTACATGGCCAGTCTAAGACCATTTTTTTGCTTTATTTGAACTATGATATCTTCTATTTTAGTGAGTTTCATTCCTAACATTTTTCGTTTCATGTACCCGTTGATCCGCATTAAGTTTGCTTTTCGCTTTTCAGTAAGGGGCCAAGTTTCAGCTCCGTATGTCGACACGGGCATCATGCACTGGTTGTAGATTTTAGTTTCGAGTGACGGAGGTAGCTTACTTTTCATTATTTGGGCCTGCTTACCGATCGCTCACGAGCCCATACCTATTCGGCGCCAAAGTCTCTCTCGTGGTTGGTGTTAGCACTAACCATCTATCCGCGGTAGTTTTACTTTTTTACTTCTTCAAGCGTTTCGCTTCCTAAGCTTAAGAGGACGTTTTTGGTATGCTTAATAATCATTACTTTAGACATATTCATATTTATTTTTATCCCGACGGCCGTGCTTTTTTGCTGTAGTTTCTCAAGCATTGCTTGCAGGTGTTTTGCAGTTTCACTCAGCAACTCTATCTCGTCCGCAAATTCACATGGCTAAATTTTATCCCGTTTATACCTAATAGTATGTTTACCAAGTAAAACTTTCCAAACACCCCCTCCAGACTTGCTGTAAATAGCTTTGGCGAGATGGTATATCCCTATTTTACTTCATTTCGGATCGCGAATTTATTGCATTGCTTGCCGAGGGTTATCCTGCCAGAGGGTTATCCGGTTTTGACGTTCTTCGACGGCTCCAATTACGTCTCTAAGGACATGTAACAACTGCTGAACGGTTTTTGTTCAGTGGCAGCAATAAACTCTTTTGCATTGGAACTTCGAAGAATCCACAACAACAAAGTAGAATTTTTGCTTCTCACCAAAGCGCAGCCACATTGCAAGCCACAGCACGTTGGTGCAGCACACTGTCGATACTTCCCACTGCAGTATGCCGTGTTAATATAGTGTATTTGACGTTATGAAAAGTTGCTGGACGGGTGTCATTGCAGAACAAAAATTAGCAGTGGCTTAGCTCGGCTGACCCAGGATGTGCGTAGAGTGACCTAAGGTTGAGCTGGTTATTCTTAGGTTTCCTGGTTGTCTAGGAATAGCTGATTATCACGCTAACTGTCGTTAAAACGATTTCCAATCTAATACAATAAAATCCAGTCAAGTCTAGTCCAGTAGTAGTAGTAGTAGTAGAAACTTTATTTTGAGCTCGATACGACGGTGTCTTCAGACGCCAAACAGGGCGGTTCCCTTGTCTTGGGGCCCGTATGCAGCCAGCAACTCCTGGCCCCTGGCCGTCAGTGCAAGCTGGGTTGCCAGGGCGGGGCTGGACCGTAAGGCCTCCCATCGCTCGTGGAGTGGGGTTGGGTGGGAAGGGGGGTAAGAGGTATGGGTGTCTTGAGTTTAGTGCGCTCTGCGATAATGTGTGCAAGAGTACCAACGTTCTCGGCACGGAATAGGCATATGTCCTCCTCTCGTTCTGGATGGAATTTGTGTAGTAGTACGGGGTGCGCAAGCGACCCCGCCTGAATTCGCCTGATTATCGTTTGCTGGTCCCTGGTCAGGGCACGATGCGGCTCAGGGAGGGTACACCGCTGTTCTCTGTACTCGTGCGTTACCTCTTTGTATGTGAGCAACGGCGTTGGGGTGCCTGTGTCCTGCCGTGCCCGGAGTGTCATTGCTCGGGCGTGGTAGTCGGTGATAACGTTGCCGGCCACCTTTGTATGGGCAGGCAGCCACGTGAGCTCTATGGCTCGCCCCGGTGCCCTACTCTTGGATACAATTGCCGCTGCCTCTGAGGCGATCACCCCTTTCCTGAAGCGCAGTACGCTCTTTTCGAGTTGGTAACCACTACCTCGACGCCCGGTTGGACGCGCGCCAGGGCTATGGCTACCTCCTCGGCCGTCGTTGTGTCCTTGGTCTTCACCGCAGCGCTGGTGACCAGCCTTTCTTCGTCGGTCAACGTGAATCATCGCCTCTGGTAACTGCATCGCCGACCCGTCCAGAAAGAAGCCTTCTTTTGTTTTTCCGGAAAACGTCTTGTTGGGAATTAGGCCGCGCCGAACAATAACGGTGTTGCTGCCCGTGTCCCTTAACGCGTACCGGTTCCCCGAGGACACGCCCTTCAACAACGAGTAGGCCGTCCGCTAGAAACCGAGGTGCGTAGTAGTCCCGTCGGCTATGGAAGAATGAGGTTTCGTCTGCGTTCCTAGAGGAAGCAGGGGAGACCCGGTTTAGATGACCCTGAGAGAACCGTGTCAAAGAAAACGAGACAAAATGTTCCGGGTCGGTTGATTTGTTTTTGCACTCTTCAGCGCGGTGCCCTGACTTGCAGCCATTCTTGCATTTTTGCGGACTTCTTGGAGGGACGCGACAGTCAGGGGGAGTGTAGCCGATGCGATTGCACAAATAGCATTTTAGCAATTTGTCTCGGGCATCACTTCTGTCTCTGGGTGTCTCTTCTTCACTGTTGTTCCCAAGGTTTGTGATGTTTTGGGCCTCGAGGACGCGGGCTGCGTGGTCAGCCAGAGAACTCAGCGTCTTGCAGTGCCGCTCCTTCAGGAATACAATGAGCTTGGCGTGGCAACATCAAAAAAACTGCTCGGAGACGACAAGGACCCTGAGTCCTTCGAATGTTTTCGGCACGCCCGCCATCTCAATCTAATGGTCAAAGTATCCTGAGAGCCGGGCAGCCAGCTGTCGTCTAGTCTCGCGTACGTGGCTCGCGCTTCCATAAATTTATCTTGGTAGCCCTGGGCAGTGAAGCGAAAGGGCTGCAATTGACAGCGGGGTAATCCAGCAATTACTCTGCTGTCATACGGCCTATGATAGTCATGGCTTCCCCAGAAAGGCACATGCTGATGGCCGTGGCCCACTTCTCTGGTGGCCATTCCTGTGCAGTAGCTGACCACTCAAAGAGCTGTAGGTATGCATGTAGGTCATGGCGGCGCTCGTCAAAGATGGGGAGAAGCTTCTGCGGATTGACCATGGCCTAAGGGGGTGTCGTGGCGACCGGTCCAACACCGTTCTCGTGGCTGGCGTTGCCCTGGGTCCCTGCAGTTGCCGGCGTTTCCCGAAATCGGAGCTCCAGCAACAGAAGCTCTTTGCGCCTTTCGTCCGGGGCTTCTGCCGTTCGTCGGCGGCCTTCCACCTTTCGTCCTCCTCGCTATTTGCTTCCCGTTGAGGGACTCGTTCAGAACGCTGGTTGGCGCGTTCTTTCTCAACCCACTTGCGGAGCTCATGCCCTGATAGGCCGTACTGGACGCCTAGCGCTGTAAGCTTCTCGAGGTCCATGGCGGTCTTTCTGTACTGTACGGAAGTCGTATCGGTCAGTATGCTAGCTGGATCCTGGCAGGCTCACCACTTTTGTAGTGATCAGAGGTCCAACTAGTATCTCGCACCAGACCTACGACTCGCTCTGTTGTGTTGTGTCGTGGGCGACGGCGAGCGGCCTCGGCAGCGACGGAGCGAGGGACGGCCGCCGGGCCCACCCACAAGCCCAAGAAAGAGTGCGGCCTGCTCGTACCAAGACCAGAACCCAAAGAGAGCGTTTATTGTTCAACAATACGGCACCGAGACGCATACGCACGTGACCCGTCACGTGCGTCCACAGCAACGACATCTAGGTACAATTCATACAACCAAGCGCACACAGTGAGCGGGCGCTCCACTAGAGGGCGCCACTACACCACATCATCTCCCCGTGCAAAAGAAGTTCGCACACTCTGCGAAATACATACAGCATCCGCCAAAAAGATGTTTTGTCGTGGGCGACGGCGAGCGGCCTCGGCAGCGACGGAGCGAGGGACGGCCGCCGGGCCCACGCACAAGCCCAAGAAGAAAGAGTGCGGCCTGCTCGTACCAAGACCAGAACCCAAAGAGAGCGTTTATTGTTCAACAAGACGGCACCGAGACGCATACGCACGTGACCCGTCACGTGCGTCCACAGCAACGACATCTAGTTACAATTCATACAACCAAGCGCACACAGTGAGCGGGCGCTCCACTAGAGGGCGCCACTACACCACATCATCTCCCCGTGCAAAAGAAGTTCGCACACTCTGCGAAATACATACAGCATCTTAAATGCACACTCCACATCATTCTTCCGTGCTTTGAAGAATGTCTGCATCTTCCTTTCACTTAACTCACACAACAGGCTATCAGTCGCTCACGACAGTTCTATAAGTCCCAAAAAAAAACCCGTCCAAAACACTTTCAATGATGATATACGATTCAACACAGACATGACACGTCCAACATGACGCAAAGCATGAACCGTACGTATACCCCCTACCGCACATAGTCGCGAAGCCACTGAGGCTGCTTAGTCTTACGGCGTGGACGCGTAGACGATGAACTTGAATTATCTGACGACCCAGACGCCCCCTCATTTTCCCTTGTGTGGTCTACATGGCTATTTGAATCTGTTTGTTCACTATTTTCTTCCTGACATTCTAATGGTTCCCGAGGGACAACGGATTCAGACCTTGCACTGGTAGAAACCTCCGACAGATCAGGGTCTGTCTGAACCCTGGGGCTTGTCCCTTCTGACAACTGTAGACTAGGGGACTGACTGTCACAAATGTCCAAGTTAGACAAAGAGTACAAAAACTGTTTATGCCTCGACGAGAGTTCAACATTGTCAAAGGAATACGGTGCTGAGCCAACCTCGATTCCCTTCGGAACAACTGTGAGTTTCGAAGCGTTCCAGATCTTTCCATCACTGAGCTTAAAGGTGAAAGGTGCAACCTGAGCTTGCACTGTCAACAGCTTACTATACTTCAGAAATCCTTGCTTACGGAATTTTACCTTCACGACATCTCCCACCTTTATGCGGGTCTGCTGCGCACCTTTCCTTCTGTCAAAGTACTGTTTAGTTTTATGCTGCTTCATGAAGACCTGATTCCGAACATGAGGCAGGAAATTGTCCGATTCTGCTGCCCTTTTACGTATCCTGAAGTTGCTACTATCCACTTTGGAACGAGGCTGACGTCCATGCAGCAAAAAAGCTGGAGAAAGACCTGTCACTGAATGTGGTGTGACCCAAAAAATCACGTTTCTTGACCGAAAAAAGACATTTGTCGTTTAACGTCATGCCACTGTTTGCTATACATGTTAAGACTTCAACCAGGCTCGCGTCATGCTCAGCTTGAGTCTTTCCCCACCCAAGAATATCATCAAGATAGCTAACAACATTTTTGCAAGTTTTTAAAATCTGAGACATCATTTTTTGAAAAACCGCAGGTGCCGACGCCAGACCAAAACACACCCGCCTAAACCTGAATAAACCTTCATGAGTCACGAAAGTAGTTAAGTCCCTACTGCCCTCTTCCAGCAACAACTGATGATAAGCCGACGCTAAGTTGAGCTTAGAAAAACAAACAGCACCATGAAACATCTGCAACAGCTCTTCAACATGCGGTAAAGGATACCCATCAATGATAATTGCCTTATTCGGTTCCCGGAGGTCCACACACAGCCGAATGTCACCGTTGTTTTTCCGGACGACGACGAGTGGTGAAACCCACTCCGAGGCGTCGACACGTTCAATGACATCATTGTCCTCCAGGCGTCGCAGCTCGCTGGACACTGGATCACGGAGAGCAAGAGGCAATCGTCGTAGCTCAGATGCAACTGGAGTCACACCTGGCTGCCGTTGGATCTTATGCGAGACGTCTTTGACAAGACCCAACTCGCCGTAGAGATGTTCGAAACCCGAGGGCACGTTCACGGGACACTGCACAACACACACCGATGCTAGTCGACACGTAAGAGACGCACCGTCGATCTGAATACCCAATTGCTGGATGGCGTCGAGTCCCAAAAGCGATGTCCCTTTGTCTGTGACGTAGAATGTGACGGAGCAAGACCGTTGCAAGACTTGAACAGGAGCTTGGAATGAGCCGCAGATGCCGATACGCTGCTTGGAAAAATTCCACAATTTGACGGAGGCCTTCGACAAGGCATGCTGTTTACTGAAATGACGCTTGAAATCTTCGGCAGTCATCAACGACACGGATGCTCCGGTATCGACCAAGAGTTGCATGGTCACTCCACTGACTTCGGCTTGTACGACTAAGTCCTTTCTCGGAGGATTGTTGACGCTGACTTCCGCTTGGACGACTAAGTCCTTCCTCGAAGAAATGCTGACTGTTAAGACGGAAGATCTCGAAGATGAGTTGATCTCCGTGGATGTTGGATGCTGTACAGGTTCCGGTGCCGGAGCGAAGCCCGTAGCTTCCTCCGAAGAAACTCGATGCACTGGTGCCGGCTTGCGACACATCGACGCGAAATGTCCCCACTTGTTGCAAGAGTTGCAGCGCCGATTTCGGGCTGGACAATTTTGAAATGCTGAATTATGCCATTTATTTCCGCATCGCTCGCACAACTGAAGCTTGCCTGCAAACTTCTTCGCCTGGACTGTACCGCGAAACTCTGCAGCTGACTGCGAATTGAAACGTCCATCTTGGGGGCCACGATCTTGTCTTCCCGAACCCGGTGGAATGACGTCACGGAATGACGGCCATCTTGAATTCCTGTGCCGCCATTTTGAGCGCGCCGGCCTCCCCGGTGGCCCACGCCATCTTGATCCTCCACGCCGCCATCTTGTTCGCGGCGGCTTCCCCGACCGCCATCTTCCGCGACGCCACCTTCTCCTCGTCGGCCTACCGCTTGTACTTGATGATGCGGACCGAAGACTTGGTTCGCCAACGACAACGATTCAAAACTCCGACCAATCTCTTCAGCTTTCTCCAAAGACAACTTTTCGTCATGTGCGAGCAGCTTTTCTCTAACCTGGGGGTTAGACGTTCCATGTATGATTTGATCTCGGACGCGCTCCGCGTACGTCAGCCCGAACTTGCAACGTACGGCTTTCTCCTCTAGAGCGGTCACGTATTCTAAAAAACTTTCCCCCCGAAATTGACGACGGCTTGTGAACTCATGCCGTTCAACAAGCGTATTTGTGGACGCAGCGAAGAGCCGGTCCAGCTGCTCCAAAAGTTGGTCGAATTTCGAAATGGCCGGAGCCGAGGATGCGGTCACACTACAGTCGGTCGCGGAGTCGGTCACGATAGGGCTGGTTACATTAGCGTCGGTCACGTTACTGGCGGCGTCCCTCCTTGCTTCGTCCTGCTCCGCCTCAGCAAAATACCTTCGTTGCCCCTCCCTACCCAAAACGCTGACGAGCGCCGACGCGCGTCGTCCGTCATTCCAGTCGCTGCCGCCAGCCGCCTCGAGATCGGCCTGAAACAATTTTTTCCAGTTATGCCACGGAATCGGAGGTGGCCCCGGCAATTCGAGGAAAACGGGCAGGTTATCGAAGAGGCCCATGCTGCCAAGCAGGAAGGAGAGAGATGCAGGAGCAGAAGCAGAAGAACGAAGTAGGGCGAGGCCTAAACGACGGTTCGACAAGCGTCAGCACAAAGAACGCTAGGCCTCGCGACGCCAGACGCGCCGGACAGTCACACTCGAGCGAGGTCAAACGCACTCACGTTTTCATTCTGCCGGACCCGTCGACGAGGTCGTCGCAGCAGAAGAAAATGATCCCATCCTCGTCGCCAAAAAGATGTTGTGTCGTGGGCGACGGCGAGAGGCCTCGGCAGCGACGGAGCGAGGGACGGCCGCCGGGCCCACGCACAAGCCCAAGAAGAAAGAGTGCGGCCTGCTCGTACCAAGACCAGAACCCAAAGAGAGCGTTTATTGTTCAACAAGACGGCACCGAGACGCATACGCACGTGACCCGTCACGTGCGTCCACAGCAACAACATCTAGTTACAATTCATACAACCAAGCGCACACAGTGAGCGGGCGCTCCACTAGAGGGCGCCACTAAACCACATGTCGCACGTTGCCAGCGCTTGTATTTCCGACACGAAAACAAGACCCCAAAACGAAGGACTGGCGAATAGTTCCCGGGACTTAGCACACCCACCCGGGCAGTTAGGCAAAATACAAGTCTCTGGAGAATGTCCTCGCGGCGTCTCACCAAACCGCAGTCCTGGCTCTGATGTCAGCGTCGGTGACTGGCCGAGAGTGCTGAGGGGGTGGAGTTCCTCGGGCAAGCGGGCACCAGGGCTGTTTGAGCGCTCTTCCAGAACAAGGACGAGAGGTACGCCGTGTCTGCTCGCCAGCCTGGAGGTCCAAGAAGCAGGCCCGAACCACTGATCGAGCAGCTTCGTCTTGCCCGTCCCTTCATTTTCTTCCTCTTCCTCCTATTTCGAAAGCCTGATCGAACCGTCTGACTGTCGTAGGGGTTGGCCTTACATGCTTCTCGTTCACCTTACCACACATATATCCTAATTTTGCGTGTGTTTTTTTGTGTGAGTCTGTGTGTATGAGCGTATGTGTGAGTGCTTTGCTTCATATGCTAGCGGCACGTTAAGACCAGAGACCGGAACGTTCGGGAAAAAAATCAATGTCATTGGCTCCTATATCAGGCACAGAAAAGTGAAATTTCAGTATATGTATGCGTCCCGTGATATCCTTTAGGCATTGACACGCTAAATAATGGTCACTTCATCACGCTAGTCCACGACAAACAAAAACAGCGTACGAAGATTGAGCTTCGCATCAGCAATTTTTGTTTATTTGTAAATGTAAGCAAAACACGTATTGACGTTTGGAGAGAATACCGTAAAATGTATGGTAGTCCGAAAATTGGAGCAAGGCTATAAAAGCCGTCCGAAACCAGCACCATCTGAAGGAGCTATTTTCAGACAGTATTTTGATATGAAAATAAAACGCTCAATCTAAACTAAACTTGACGGAGCCAGCTTGTACTTCGCAACACTCGGTGATATAATTCCATATAGTGTGTCATAATGGTTGTCCCTCAGAACATTTGGGAGCTTTTTTAGTAGATTGAATCATCGATTGTTTCTCCAAGGCCAATTGAAGCTTCGGAACGGCTTTGCCAGAAACCGGTTGTTCGGGAATGGAGTGGGCATCTCCTTAACTCCCCAAATGCGCGCAGTACTCCGAGTCAGAGTGGCGCCCAAGCTTTCAGTTTAGTGCTGGCTGCTAGAATGTGATATAGGCACACAAATTTTTCAAGCCACGTTAAAATTTTGCGTAGTGTCGGTCATTCACGGCTGCGACGTTTATGTAGTTTTCCCTCCTTAGCCGAGTATCTAAAGGGGTTCACAAGGAGCTTATCTTGAGTAGGCGAAATGGGCTACTGCTCCTTGCAGGCACTACGCTCCTCGAAGAGTGCTTTTTAGTTACAGCGGTTTTCTTGTTGACACACCAGAAGGGCTTTTTCAGCTCTATACAAAACCAGTCAATCCCAAGAAATTTGATAGGAAGTGTAAAATAATTTTCAAATTATTGATCGATTATGGGGCTTTAACGCCCCGACGCTACTGAGGCGATGAAGCAGGCCGTAGTGGATGGCTCCGGGTGAATTTTGGCCACCTGGGGATCTCTAATGTACGCCGAAATCCAGAGCACAGGGGCGTCTTCGCTTTTCGCCTCCATCTGAAAAGCGGCCGCCGCAGCCTCGAATCGAACCCACCTCCATGCGCTCAGCACCAACGACGCCATAGCCATTCAGCCACCGCTGCCGGTGGCACAGTAAAACGGATTCATCTTGTCCTACAAAATAAAATAACCAGCGGAGCTGCCGAGAATAAGAGCAATAAGTAACTATGCACCGTTGACGGATTAACAAACAAATACAGCAGAAAACATCTTTTGCACCAATCCCTGAGGGCTAGGGTAAAAACTCGCCCCAGTTTTACCGGGCGTGACTTATGTTTTTACTGAACAGACTATTTGAATAATGACAAGTTGTTTTGTCAATTATCTCAGTCTGCCCTTCTTTCTTCCTGCTACACATGCGCCGCCCTGCCTGCCGGCGGTGTCCTCATGTTCGATGGCTGCGTATGTACACGTTTGTGGACTAGCCTAAAAACATTCGCGTTTCGGATGTTCACGTGGTTCCCTCATTGGAGTCTCCATATACCATGAGCCGCGGGTGCGCGGCTGTGCCATGTCCGTTACCTCCTTTTCTTGATTTTTTTTTGCTTTAGAAATGAAGAGAGCACGTCCGCAAGCGTTTTCGCATGAATTCTAGGGAACGCTTTTCTGATGGAGGCTAAAAGCAAAAACGCCCGTGTGTACGAGATTTCGGCGCACGTTAAAGATTCCCAGGTGGTCAAAATTAATCCGGAGCCCTCCACTACGGCGCGCCTGATCGCCTGCGTTGCGTCGGCGCGTTAAACCCTACATTCAATCAATTCAATGAATTCTAGGGAAGCGTGCGACAGAAAACATACAAGGAACAACTTCGCGCGGACTAGGGTGACGTCGACGTGTCAGCGTTGTCGCTGCGTTTGGGTGTTTGGCAACCTAGTTGGTCGGGGTAATTAAAGCGGAGAGTTGGGCCAGTTGGTTACTGTCTAATGAACTCAAACTTCTAGCGAACTTTGACACGGGAAGAAGAAAGAAAAGATGAAACACACGCTACGTGTGTTTCGTCTTTTCTTTCTTGGTCCCGTGTTAAAGTTCGCTAGACGTATGAGTTCATTAGCTCGGGGTAACGTCAGCTCGAGGTCGCTGGGCCTCAGGGGCCGATTTCAGCGCTTGGGCGTGTTTTTCATGGCGACCAGATTCTCCTCGCACACGTCGTGCTAGAAAAACCGAGTTGCGGGCTTCAAAAGTGAGAAAAATATCAGCAGAAGAGGGATTTGAAAAATTCTGGAAAGGCCTATATAAACCAAACAGGTACCTTGACGCTGTGAAAAGCCTGTATAGGCATGGCCCTCAAGATAAGCACCTATAGGCCCTATAAATGAATGCCAGGACTGCTGAAAATGTCTCAGTTATATTAGTTTCAGCTGGTATAATAAATATGTTTATTACGGTTTAAAAAATATACGCAATTGGCCTAAAGTTTCGGTTTGTCGTTACGATGTATTCGAAGCAATCGTAGTAGGAGGTCAGGAGGACCTGATTATTTTATTGGGGTGTGTAGCCAAAAACTGCTGAAAAACAATGTCCTCGATACCAATGCAAGAGAGACAGAGAGACAACCTTTAATAGAAAAGGATGACCACTGGTCACGATGGGGGAAAGGAATGGGGAGGGAGGGTAAGATAAAATAAACAAATTAATGCTGGTCGTTCTCTGTAGACTCAATAACTGGGCCAGTTCTTGGAACCTGCAATTCATGGGCCAGTTCATGGTGATCGCAATAGGGTTTGTGCACATACACCAGTTCGTTCGGGGGAGGACCCGCTCAAACAACCCGTGCCAGACCGCTTTTAATTGAATAAACCGCTATTTCATATAATAGTTGTGCATCAATTTGTTGTGGATCGGGATGGGGTTGGGGAGATTTAAATGTACGGTGCGTGGCGAAAGCTGGGCACCACCAAACTAGGTGTGTGAGGTCTGACGGAGTGGTGGTACGGCAGTAGGGACATCGAGGGGGCAGGTGATGGCTATACCACTTGCGAACTGTTTCAGGTGTGTACACTGAATTTGCAATATGTTAGATACGTCTTCCATGGGCCATTCAGTGCCGAGAGAACAATAAATACAGTTTTGATGTACTATTTAAAATTCAGGTATCAATTTTTAAGGTATGCAACCTTTACTTTTAGGCATTTCCGATTTTTAATGCAATATTTCTTAATTTCTCTTGTGGTGATTTTAACACGCCCGGCAGACCGAATTGAAATAAAGTATTGTGCACATCTCGGTGAGGGTGGAATAGCTAACATTACGCGTACTTTTCCGGTCTAGATTTACTCAGACAATAAAAATGTCCTATAAAGAAATATTGTTTCCGGTAGTGGGTTTTAATTTGAGGCTGCACAACATTACAGGTTTCGCAGAAAGTCAGCCCACACGACCCTCCTTTTCTACGCTCTGGTGTGCGAGGCGAACATGTCATAACCAAGACCAAGGAGCCACTGAATATGCACATAGTGACACCCAGGACCTTCGGGCATACGGGCGGCAGCGAAGGATGAGCGCGCAAAGCGAAATAAAGCGGTTGGTTTTCTCGCTCTATCAATGGAGCCCGGTTGGCTGACCCTGAACTGGTTGGTTGGTTTGTTGATAACCTTGAATCATGACGCATACCCAAACGAGGATTGGCCATGAAGCTAGATGGAACGATGAGGCTGTGACCCACTTTATATCAATATAAAGGTAGGAAAAAATAGGAGAAAAAAGAAGTCCTGGCGTGTAACAGAATGCCCAGAAAAAAGAAATCATGAATGCCGAAAATATTTCAGGAAAGCTTGCACTCACGGGCGACTTGAATGCCGTAGCTGTTTTTTTTTTTTGCGAGAGTTTGCCTTACGGCATAACAGTTATATGTACAACATCACATTTGTGTCACGCAGAAACGTAAGCAGAGACCGGTACTGCGGGCCCCAGATCCACCGCTGTAGATCAGGGGGTCTCCCAGGATGGAGCCCTGTGCCTCGGAGGTGTTGCAGGCGAGAGGTTGGCAGGGCAGGGCAGGTCCATAGAAGGTGGCTCGTGTCGGCTTCGGACGCAGGGACCATACATAGGTGAGCATTGCCCGACACATAATTAAGTTTCCGTATCATTGTCAATTTGCATCGATGCCGTACTAGTAATCGTCGATATATTCATCGAAGATGTCGTCGACTTTTTCGCGGGGAGTGGTGGATGCAAAGTGATCCTCAGCGTTGTAGACTTCCAGTAGCTCAAGTGGCGAAGCTTCCACTTAGTCGCGCAAGGCTTGAACCATAGCAAAGCTGCTTTTTATACGTGAGCACTGAAGGACACACCACAACGCATTTCTTCAAGTTTGAAATTGTTTAATTATATGCTCCGCCGTAGCTCACTTTGCTAGTAGTAGTCATGGTCATATGCATCGATATCGTTCGTCTTGCCAAGCATTACATTTGTGGCAGAGTTTGAAAACATCGACAAAGCTGGCAAATTACTGAACGCAACATCCGTAGTTACCCACAAACCCGCAATCGTAAAATAAGTGGGGATTGTCCTGTCGAGACCCGCCGAGACCGAACATTTACTCTTACTTAAGGCCAGCAGTCTATGCGTTCCTCCAAAAAACGATAGCCAAGGCAGCAGCGGAAATCCTTAACAACAAAAGCGAGGACCGCTATGCCTACATTACGTGGTTCCCTGCCCACACTGGACACGAAATACACGAGCACATTCTCATGTCCCACTACCGTGCGCGTGAAATCAACCGCCGAAGCAGCGTAGGACGCTCGACGACAAGTGACTGGGAAGAGTATGGAGATCCGCCATAAACTTTCAACGAGAACATGGTGCACTAAAAGCTAGAGAGAAAGAAGTACCCAGCGCTGCGCGCTAAGCTTCAGGGATCACAATCCACCGCCTTAGAATGCACCAAATGGGAGCGTATTTAGCCACTTCCCACACGACATCGAACCATACGGACAAAATTTAGTAGCCCCACATGCTCTGGCAATGCACTGCATTACCGAGCGGTGACTTTATTGCAGAAAGTGAGTGGGAAAGAGCCCTAAAAGAAAAGAGTACGTGACTCAACTCGGGCTATCCACATTGCTTGCGAGAAAGCGGAGGAAAGAGGACTTCCACTTCGTGTGGAAGTGCGACACACGTCTGTAGGACGCCGTAGCTAAGACTTTCAACAAATGTTGACTAAGGCTAAGTCACGAATACTAAATCACTAAGACTAAGACGAAGTCACTAAGACTTCCAACAAACACAAAAACTTCCAACCACAATGAAGTTCTCTGTCTGTCTGTCTGTCTGTCTGTCTGTCTGTCGGTCTGTTGACTAGCGCTATTTTGTTGTTGAAAAAGTTCCCAGTGTTTTTGTTTTTTTGCTAAAGCCGCTGCGTCTGCCGAGGATGCTCGCCGGTTGCCGCGAGGCACGCGCTCACGAGCGCTCGGCATTTCTGTGAATTTTGTTTCTGTAACGGTGAACATACGGCTTGTACAACAGCTCCGCTTCTAAAATTGCAGTCTACCAGGGCTGCCGGCCCGTAACCGAGAGAATGGAATTTATGACAAGGACAACATCTCTGCGGAAACACCCAGGACCCAAGCACCCAGTGAAGGAACAAAGGAAGAATATAACAGGAGATAAAGCCGATCAAACGTGTATTCAAGGTGCGTGCGTCGTATCGAGGGGAATCTGCGGAATTTAAACGAAAGTGTTCTACACTTTCCGGAGCCTTCCTGAAAGGACATCGAGGAGATAAAGTGGGATATTAGTTTTAGTAATGAAGAGGATTGAATCACGAATAATCGACCAATCTCTCCGTGGGCACATGTCCTGGACAATCAGAGGCCCAACGGCGGCGAACCAACCCTGGGTGCCCCATTCTTCTGGAATGGGGACTTCCTGCTTCGCACTCTGACTGATGATACCCGGGTTCAAGTGGGCGTGATCTATTGGTCAGAGCACTTCACCATTGCCAGCTTTACACTTATGAATGACATTACTAGCCCAAAACACCGGTGTACCCACGTACGGATGCCCCCCCTATTCACCTGACTTGTCGTGGTGGCTGGGTACTGAAAGGGCCTCTTGGAAACGTGAGACTGACTCTTGGCGCATCGAGCACCACCCACTTCACAATGGTCTCATTCCGAAATCAACGGTCAACCTTCGTCACTGGTGCAAAGTGGTGAACTGGGGTGCCTTCCGATCTACCCTCAAGGCTTTTCTCTCAGCGACTATACCAGACACCACAGATAAGCTTCGCCGTGTCCTTGCGGACGCCTCTCAGCATACGTAAGTGGAGTAGACCTGCCCGACACCCGATCTCTGGCTGCTGCAGCCATGGACCAAACGTAAGCATGCTGAAATAATTGCCACCCGGGACCATTGCGCAATACCTTCCAGGCTGCAGTAGGAGCGCCACACCGCTGATGTTAGACTACCGGAGAAAAGGTTGTCCATGCAGTGCTGACTTGACTGAAGTATTTCTGTTGGTCCGTCATCTTCGACGGCGTCTGTCTGGCGCACCTTTCGCGCTATAGAATCCGGCAGTAGCCTTCCGGAAGCAGCAGCTAGTGCTTGTATTTAATCAGACAAGAATCCTGCACAATTCACCCCAGACATTGCACGGGTGTTCTGTCCTGCCTCTGATCTTGTGCCAGCCGCAATGCCGATTCCGTTTCCCCTTCCGAGCAGTGTGGGCTTAATGCCAACTCATGATGCCATTTCTGGAATTCAGTTACCGTTTACAATGGCTGAATTCTTGGCCGCCAACAATCGAGCTAAGCTGCAGACAGCTCCGGGTCCCGATGGCATTACTTATGAGATATACAAAAATATTGGCTACTCAGCTCTAACGATGCTTCTGGACTGCATAAATCAGGTGTGGCTTTCTGGTCAACTCCCTGAATCCTGGCTTCGGGCGGCTGTGGTTCCGATCTAACAGGCCGGGAAACCACCGCACGAACTTCGAAACTTGCGACCAATCGCTTTGACATCTACGCAGTGCAAACTGCTAGAGCAGGCGCTTGCCATACGTGTTCAGTGGTGGCTTGACACTTTTCAATGGTATCACCCGGCGCAAATCAGATTCAGGCCCCATCTTGGTACGGAAGGTTGTTTAGAATACATGTCATCTATGGTTTTGGTGGGAGACCGTTCTGGTCGTGTGAGGACTGTACTAGCCATGGACATAGGCAAGGCGTATGACAATGTTAGTCACACTGCAATATTACAGGTCCTAAGTTTTCTTCGCTTCCAAGACAAAGTGTATGACTTCATCTGACATTTTCTTCAACACCGGTCTTTTTCTAACAAATCAATGGCAGAAGTTTGGCTTGTTTTCACCACTACGCGGCGTACTACAAGGCTCTGTACTGTTTCCGCTACTTTTTAACATTGTCTTTTTGCCGCTACCTTGGCTCCTTTCCACTATCTAAAACTTGTAATTCCTCATGCACACGGATGACATTACTGCATGTACAGTTCATCCGGACCGCTCACGACAAGCAGAGTTCCTCTACAAGCCTTAACAGACTGTTGCAGATGGTGTGAGTATCGGGGCCACACCCTCTTTGAAGAGAAGACTTCTGTGCTTCCTGTCGCGAAAGCTCGGGGCCGTCACTCCCTTGCATTATATCCGATCGCTCTGCAGCTGAATGGGTCCCCTATTCCCATCGTTGAACAACTTTGGGCTCTGGGATTGGAAATATCGGCTTGAGGGTCGGCAGCTCAGTGGTTCTGATCTGCAGGACAAAAAGCCGGACAAATCCTCCACCTTGGTCGCCGAATCTCTCAGATGTCGTGCGGGGCCAGCTGTATAATTGCGCGTGTCCTATTGCGCTGCATACAACAGCCAAGGCTCGTCTACCAGGCACAGTTCCCCCACATGGCGCAAGCGGAAGGGGACCCGCTGGAGGCTTTTAACTATGCCACCCTGTTCGCCATTACTGGGCTTCCCCGCCTAACACCAATCTCCCAGCTCTAACCAGAATCTAAGCTAAACACGCTAGATGAACTAATTCATAAGAATCGTTCCCCACACCTGCTAAAACGTTGACTGGTTTCAAGGCAGCAGCTCTCTCATCCTACGTAGGCCAGCCTTCGGATACGATGCCAGCATTTTCCGCCGTGAGGCCGCCCTGGTTGTACCATCAGGTGGCGGACAATAAGTCTCGGACACGGCTACACGTCTGTACCTTGGGCCTTTGCCAGCCTCCAGATGCCGTCCTTAAC
This sequence comes from Haemaphysalis longicornis, assembly GCF_048455015.1. Classification (NCBI taxonomy): domain Eukaryota; kingdom Metazoa; phylum Arthropoda; class Arachnida; order Ixodida; family Ixodidae; genus Haemaphysalis; species Haemaphysalis longicornis. Next base: position 28,466,479 of record NW_027526204.1, on the reverse strand, counting down.
GAACCTGACTGGGCACCTGAGACGCAACCGGTGGCTCTCCAGACTTTTGTGGACGCGGGGGTGTACGGCTGCTTCGTCACCACGGCCTTGACATGTCCCCTTACCCTTCTGTAACCAAAAGCGGCACGTACAAGACAGTTCGTGCACCCCAAGCCTGCTTGCAGAACTTACTGCCACACGGGATGGTCCGGAGGCGCTTGCACCGACATTGACTAGTGGGTACAAGCCTGAACTTTGTGCTGACTCAGCGGCAGTGATTCAGGATTGCAGTCGCGTTGCGCTTTGTACAAGCCTTACTGCACGAATCGAAGAGATTATGGAGGCTTATCCCTGCTCTGTCCGCGTTTTGTGGATTCGCCGGTACATGACTCCTGGCCACACCGCTGCGGATCACGCCTGCCGGAGAGAACTTCCAAGGCCACACCATTTCTTCTAGTATCTACCATAGAAAAAATGCTACTAGAAAAAACCGTCCGTCGCGCTACGCGTGCTTTACTTCCACCGCGTGGAGCGGACCTGCCGAGTGGGCTCGCCCGTTGGAAGGCGTTCGTGCTGCGGAAGCTTCGGGTTGGGGTGGCGTTATCCCCAGCAGTTACCCACGCTTGGCCGGCCCGTTATCACGTGCCGTTTGAGGATAATTGTCCCTTCTGTGTACTTCTTTTGTCAGAAGCTGATGTTTAACAAGTGTCTCGACTTGTCCTGATCTTAGAGACGCCCGAACAAAACACCTACAAGGCACATGGATTCATCCTTGGAGACCCCCAGATTTCAAGCGCTTGATATGGGGGCCAGAGCACCGGTCGCTTCTCGGATTTTTGCATGTTACTAGAGCAGTGCTGTACGCATAAATTTTTTTTATTATGCCGTAGGGTAATTTCTCCCGAAAAAGGGAACAGCATGTAATGAACCACCACCAGTCCACGCGTAGGTATGCGCTGCGGACCTGCAAGAGGCATCATCAGTGCGTGTCTGTGTGTCTACGCAGGACATGCCATGCCTGATCGTTTTTCCAACCGACTTCTTCTACCCGCCTCTCGCGTAGAGAACCAATTTAAATAAACATAATTGGAATATAAATTTATCGGGAGAATTCTGAACCGATATGTTTTGATTCCCATCTGGCATGTACGACATTCGGATGATTTGGCTTCCGTAAGTGAGAGAAGTGAATATAGTCACCACGGGAACGAAGGGCATCCTGCTGACTAAGCTGTAAAAGTTGATGCCTGAGTCTTGCCCCAACAAAAAGCTGCCACTTTGCCAGCTCACGACGGCAGGACCTCCAGGAGGCAAACCTACTAATTGGTATGCCCGTCCATTGAAGACGATCCTTTCGTGGCCAGGGACACGCACTATGAAATCTCGTGAAGCTGCGTGGGATGAATAAACGGAATGACTGTAGAATAAAAGAATTTGTTTTTTTAAAGCGGTGTACTCAGAGAAAAACTATAAAAGGGTAAAAAAGTCCACAAATGTATGTTGTATTTCTTAGAGCGCCAACATTTTTTATCGCCAATAATTCCTACGGAAAAGTTGGGGTACATCCAGACAACTTAAGTGATAAGAACCAGTCGAAGGACCGAGGATATATTCCTATCCCAGTGCCCTTATAACTTTGCGACGCATGTGTGACAATGACTACATAAATCTGTAGACTATCTCGAAATACATAATCTCGAAATAAATAATTTTGCAGAAATTGTTCTGTAATCGGGCAACTACTAATTTTGCAATCAGTGGAAAATTGTTGTAGAGGTGTATTTTGACAGGAGACAACTTATTTGGATAACGGTGGAGTAGGAAGAGATCTTCACGAAGGCTGCAACTATGCCCGTGCGCAATCCGATTTAGGAAGCTCGAACCAAGGTGGCATAATTCCTTTAAGAAGGTCATGCATGACGAGGAAAATAGGGTGAGCATCGTACAGTGAAGATTCAGACGGTTTTAGAAATTGTTATACACTCGACAGTTTAAATCAATGCAAAAGCAAAGGAAATCGCGCGTCAAGGTGCACTGCAGAGTTAGCTACTTAATAGGAGAATCCTAAACATGAACGCTAATCCTATCTTTCGATCAAAAATAAGGGATGTAGTTTGTACGTTTCGCCTCCAGCAAATAAAACGCAACAAAATTTTCGTATAGGGCGAACATAGCAACAATAAATCATTAGCAGAGTGTCTGCGGAGAATTAATTTATGATTACACAGCCTTTGCTGTACACCAGCAGATTTTCACCTGTGGCAGGAATAGACGGAATATGAGGACGCCCCGTAAGGTGATCGATACAAATTGTACCATGATGTTTCATTTCCGTGACCTCAGCGATGGATTGTAACATGTACTTTAGATATAATGATGTCGGGTCATTGATGAGAAATATTATAACGGCACCATTTCTCACATTAGAAAGGGATGTAACGTGCTGAGGCAATTATCCACGGCAACCAAATTACCATGCATTCGCTGACACTCTTTGTGGATGTAGCTATACGATGAGAAAAACCAATGGCATTGGCATAAATGCAAGTAGATATAGAATTTCAATGTTGATAGCCACTACGACGGTCGTCGTCTTCATGAACTATTTTACAGATGGGGACAAAAACATCCAACCTCCCACGCCGAAGGCGGAGGTCTGAAATCAGCCATTTTATGCCGTGCAGAAGGAAACATCAACTTAAGAAACATTCGTCCACCTTGGGCTACACGAAGTAATCGTGTAGCATGCTTTTTTCGGGCGAAAAGAATAGGTGGCAAGCTAATACACTATTGACCCCAACTGCAAAATATGTCAAGGAATTGAGTATTTGTGGTAAATTAACAAAATATATTTGCAGAAAAATGATGCACAAGAGAATGCTCACTGTGTCACCCAATAGAAAACAATACACAACAACAATAGAAAATACACAAAACAATAGACAAAACAATACAAAAACTCGCAAATTGCTTCACAAATTAGAGACGGTTGTTTGTGATCCAGCCCACATGCATGAAGGACCACATTGGTGTTCTAACCCGAAATAAACAAATGTGTGTCAAGATAGCAAAATTTATATCGACTGCGAACAAATCAAACACAAGTGACAATGAATACTGCGCCCGAAACACCTGAAAGGCCTAAAAAGTAAAAATGACAGAAGCTGAAGCATTGTTCAAAATTCCAATTAAACCAGCGATTTGAGGCAGCTTTCGGCATGCTACTGTAGTTAAATCACATCTCCATCATCCTAATGAATGAATGAATTGACCAATAAATAAATGACTTGCAGCTCAAGCGCAAGCGTGGTCGAACACAAAAAATATGTCCTGTACTTTCAATACTGTATACGCATGGATGCTTGGCCTAGGGAACCACTTCTACCTAATGGCTCGATAAATGTTCTACAACTACTACAGGTACTAGTGCCCAGTTAAATGAGAGACATACAGACAGTACCCCATGGCCGCAATGTGGCATTGAACATCCCTTCTCAGGTAGAAATGTGAGCCGCGTTCATATAGCCTTCCTCGTTTAATTCAGCCAAACACCCTGTGTAGTTTAATCTTTAAGCCTTTGAAATCCACTTCCGCCCAAAATCTGTCGGTCACTGCTGCTGCAACACACAACAGAATGCATTGGCAATGCACATGGGAGTAATTAAGGTTATATAATAAAATTGTTGGGGCCTTCATGTGTTGATGCAAAATGGGTTTTATTACTCCTGGACAACCCTTTACCATGTAATGTACAGTCATGGCGACAGGAAACCAGATCACGGAAATAAAAGCCGTAACACACAAAGAGCGCGATTTGTCCCCAGAAAGCCAAATAGACACGTGACGTAATTAAAGTAACAAAATCAGGAAATGTGCCTTTCCAATTATAGCAATAGCGCGCTATTATTGACCTCCACAAACATTAGTTTTAAATTTTTCCTGTTCTGATTGAAATTTTCGCGTTCGCCTTGCATTTGTTGATTACTTTACTTGTGCTCATGATCAAAACTTACCTTAAAGGGGTCTGGTGCATAGCATCCAAACTTTATATTGGTATCACCCACAGACGTCACCTTGGGCGCTATTTGTATGCTTCGCTTGCCCCATTAGAAAGGCCTTAAAATTATCAGGAGCTCTTATTTGAAGCATGGCTCAACCTAATGCCGTTGAGTACAAATGGCTGTGGAGACGTGATGCGCCAGGTGTGTATGCAGCAATGTGTTATTTGCAAGCTGTCTTTCCCACATTGAGTTTGAATATTTTGGTGAAATCTAAAGACAGGAAATGCGACCGTGTGTAAATCCTAGGAGGAACGTATAGGTTCTAAGACGGATGCGATCAGGATGCCTCCAATCGGCCACAACATCTCAAAACAAGGCAGACCCTTTCGATACGCCACACATAGGTGCGTAGAGAACGGCAGGAAAAATTCCATATGCACCACAGGACACTTCGGGGAGGTTTATGAAAACTTGTTTGGGTGTGCAGGAGTGATGCTGCCTTTGAGACCTAACAGTACCCGGCGATCTGCTTTGAATTTACCGACGCAAAATTTTGCCAAATTAACACTGGGATAACAGAAGCAGTCATTTTATTTGTGAATTTCTGAACACAGTATCTCCTTCATGTGACAAAATAAAAGTATGGTAGTGTCCGTTCACGTCGTACTTGATTGGTCGAGCGGAGAGGAGCCGTTTGCGTTCAAATCGATGGTAGTATTTTCTGAAATAAAAACAAAAATATATGGTGTTACAGGGGTTTTTGTGGAAATCAACATATTTTACTGTCACCAACCACGAATACCTGCTACACGCTCTCTCAGGCCCTGTTTTTGTGTTTCAGCCGTCTGGAATAAACCTTTTTCCTGAAATAGTACTTGCATTACAATATTTGCCTGCAACTGTTCCACAAAGCCTGTTTACTTAATAGTTTCAATGATTAAAGCAAGGTGTTTCAGACGTTCAGACTTGTAATGTAGGATATAGAAAAGCAGAACCACTTGGATTTCTGATAACGCGTATAAATCTGCAGGCTGAAATGTGGGTTAAAGACTCGTCGTTGCGGCTTGTTTTCTCAATAAATTTTTAAAAATAATTTAGGAGAGAAATATGTTGGTCATTTTGCTTTTTCAAACATCACTTTACATGTTACAAACTAATATATAGACACCACTGTTGAAATTTAGGCGAGTTGGTGTTACATCATAAAGAAGCACTGAATAGACACCGACGGAGAATAAAGATAGAAGGAGCACGCCTTCCGGTGTGTCGTTATACTGCAACATCGTTGATTCCGCGCATTTTCTTAGGAATTAGGAAAATCATCATCATCATTTTCCGAACAAGACCTGCCTCGCATGTGCTCCGGTTTTAACCTCTGTTTTTGGCTGCCAAATAGCTAAATCATCCCTACCGTTGCTCTATACAGATCGGTAAGGCCACTACGAACGTATTGGTACCAGCCAAGACCACGCCCGGTCTACCATTTGCCAAAATCGCCACTGAAGCCTCAGCCACGCTGACGGCCGCGGCTAGGCCTACCACCGCCTAGCCGGGCTGCCGTCACCTCCGCGCCGGGGTACCGGACGTCGACTCGCCAACCACTCCCCACCATGCAAGCGGAGCAGCATCCAGCCGCTCAACCATCCACCACAAGTGCAGCGCCCGAATACACAATGAATTTTGACCAGCTAAGTGGCAGAACACTGCCCCGAGACGACCCGTGGCAACAAATACTGCGAAAACGGCATGACCTGAAACACCGCAAGCAGCCGTCGACAAGTAAGCAGCCATTTACATCGCGCACGGCGCCAGCTCCCCGACTCCCCGAGACTGACTATAAAGTCATATTTCGCCCACGCTCGGGACTCCGAATCTCTGACTGGCACGATCGGCAAATCACCCAAAGTATCCAACGCGCAAGTCGCATTCCTGAGCATGTCTTCTTCGCGCAAGTGACGATCCAACCTCAAGCTGCCCAAAATCTTATCGTTGCCAGTACACCAGACGAGGCCTGCGTCGAAGCTCTGCGAAACATCACCACACTACAGCTTGGCGCCGCAACGTACGAAGTAGTGGCTTATCTAAAAAACATCCCGGGAACCGTTCGCGGCGTAATTCACGGCATCGATCAAGGCACTACGCAAGACCAACTGCACACTATTATCGCTACCACGGGGCCACGCATCATCAGCGCCCGCATGCTGGGAGCCTCAAGCTCGGTAGTCATCACCTTTGAAGGTCTGCACGTCCCATTCTACGTTAAGGCGTACGGCATTCTCACGCGATGCCGCCCTTACCGGCAAACCATCCAATGTTGCTCCGTGTGTGGGCAACTCGGACACCGTCAAGATGTGTGTCCTAATCCTGACACACCAGTCTGCGCGCAGTGCCATGTGAAGAATCCTGCCGATGACCACGAGTGCGTGCCGACGTGTAAACTCTGCGGACTTGACCACCCGACAGCGAGCCGAGACTGCCGCAAGAAGCTGCGTCCACCACCGCCTCCCATCCGGGTCCGGGAACGAGGCCTCACATCGCACGCAACAACTGGCTGTTCTTCGACCCACCAGCAGCGGCAAGCCCCAAGGACTGCACAACCGCTGCGCCCGGTCTGCCCGCACGTGAGCTGGTCGGCAGTGGCCGCTGTACCACCCACTGCTTCAGATCAATTCCCACCCCTTCCTGCATGTACGAAGTCCCCACCCACCCCTCCCACTGACCCCCAATATTCTAAACTAGAACAGGAAAACGCCCAAATCCGCGCGAAACTCGCCGAAAACACTAAGAAATTCGCGCTTCTCGAAGAGCACATAGCTCAGCTCCGTGCACAAATTCAACCGTCAACACAACCGCCCCAAGAAATCATAGCAACCACACAAACAACTGAAAGCGCCCCCATCCCAGCTGTAGTTTCACCCCAAGAAACCATACCAACCAATCCAACAACTGAGAGCGCCCCCATTCCAGCTGTCGTTTCACCCATGATTGAGGACCTCAAACGCTACATCCATGGACTTCTTTCGGACTTGAACGCGAAAATTCAGGCGGTTGACACACGTGTTGCCGCCCTAGAAATTACCCAGAGGAAAAAGCGCGTTGCCGCACTAGAAATTACCAAGAGGAAAAAACGGAAGAAACCCAAAGAAGGCTCTCGCCCACATCCCACCGGGAGAACAGTACCGCTCAAAGATGATGGGGACGCCCCCTTCCTCTCCGCCTAAAGCCGCCACCCCACCCACCACCCTCGTATGGCAATGGAATTGTCGCTCATACCGTAGCAAGAAATCATCACTCCTTCATTTCACTCAACAACACCGACCCGATATCATCGCTCTGCAAGAAACAGACACCACCAACGTCACCCTCAGAGATTACACAACATATACTACAGACACCCTTGCCCGCACCGCCATCCTAGTCCGCGCAGATCAAACAGCCGAACAACACACCCTCCCAACCAGCATCGATTACACCTTCGTGGAGGTCATCCCCCGAAAAAAGACGCACTCAAGTCTATTCGTCCTGAACATATACAGCCCACCCGCTGCTCTCCTGTCAGAAATTGACAAGCTCTTCCGAGAAGTGAAACTCCGCACTAAGGGACATAAATTAATAATACTAGGAGATTTTAATGCCCATCACATGATATGGGGCTACCATCGCAACAATCGGAAAGGCATTCAACTTCATGACGCAATTCAGCAGCATCGTCTTCATCTATGCAACAACCCAGACACACCCACACGCATTGGAAACAGCGTCTCCCGAGATACTTCACCCGATCTAACCCTAACTTATAACGTCAAGAATGACGAATGGACCTGCCTAGACGAAACACTAGGAAGCGACCACCACATTATAGAACTCCGAATCACTCACCACAAAAACGCCAGGCAAAGAATTGGGACAGCCAGACTTACTGATTGGAAGGCCTTCAGAGAAGACTCGCCTACTGAGTCAATCCAAAATATTGAGGATTGGGCCGCTGAGATTATCACGACATTCGCAAAGCACACAAAAGGGCTTCCTCTCACCGAAAACAATCCGGCCATAGACAATCACCTCAAACACTTATGGGACGCCAGAAACGGCCTTCTCAAGAGGTGGAAAAGGCGCAAGACGAACCGGAAGCTACGCACTCGTATAGCCTTACTGACACAAGAAGCAGAACAATATGCTCGACAACTAAGCCAGCAAAATTGGAACCAATTCTGCAATACGCTCCAGGGAACCCTCGGCACCCGGAGAACTTGGCACCTTCTCCGTTCCCTTATGGGCTCCAAAGAATCAAAAGCCACGGCTGCGCACAACCTTAAAAAATTAATCCATAACCACCCCGGAACAGATGAAGACCTGCTGAAAGAGCTGCAGAAATCATTCGAAGCTCAGCCCACGACACAGGCACTGCCGCCACATTAGTACACTGGTCAACCGAACCCAGAGCTGGATACGCCTTTCACCATTCCAGAAATTGAAGCCGCGATACACGGCCTAACAAGGAACACCACTCCTGGACAGGATAAGATCCCCAACAAACTTCTGCGCAATCTGGACCCCATCGCCCTCGAAAATCTGCTCACATATATGAATGAACACTGGACGAAAGGAACTCTCCCGCCACAGTGGAAGCATGCCGATATCACGCTAATCCCTAAGCCCGGAAAACCCCTCACACTCAAAAACCTCCGTCCCATTTCTCTCACATCGTGCGTGGGCAAACTTCTCGAGCATATGGTTCACAATCGTCTCGCCCATTACATAGAGGACAATAACTACTTTCCAACCACCATGTATGGATTTCGGCCCCATCTCTCAACCCAAGACATCCTGCTACAGCTTAAAGAAGACATACTAATGAAACTCGCAAACAACAACAAATATTCCATTGTCGCACTTGATATAAAAGGGGCATTCGACAATGTCACACACCAAGCCATCCTACAAGGGCTAGCTACTACCAACTGCGGGCCCAGACTTTACAACTACGTCGCGGCATTTCTTACCAACCGAACCGCCACTGTGCGCATCGGCCATCTGCGATCTGACCCTTTTCCAGCAATTCCCAAAGGAACACCTCAAGGCTCGGTTATTTCACCCCTACTCTTTAACCTTGCCATGAAGGACCTCCCACCCTTGCTCCAAGATATTCCGCATCTCCGACACGCTTTCTACGCGGACGACCTCACGCTATGGACACCCACTGGATCAATCGGAGATCAGGAAGAGGCACTTCAAATGGCAATTGACACCGCCCAACGATATCTCCAATCCAGAGGACTGGAGTGCGCCTCCGAAAAGTCCGGTTTACTTGCGCTCAGCAAGAGAACTACCCGCAAGACCGCACACAGAATACCAGAACCAGAATTATATATAAATAATCACCCTGTCTCTAACGTCCCCCACCTTCGGATATTAGGCCTCATAATACCTAGAGACGGATCTGGCTTGCAAGCGATACCACACTTACAGCGCACACTTAACCAGCTCATGCGCATCATCCGCCGCGTCTCCAATCGTCGCTTCGGACTTCGCGAACACGACACCCTACGCATGGTCCAAGCCATTCTTATCAGCAGGATAGCGTACGGCACGCCATACCTGGCCCTCAGACCACAAGAAATACAGAAACTCGACGCCACCATACGCCAGGCCTACAAGACCGCTATGGGGCTCCCAATGAGCACGGCAAACAAGAAACTTTTGGAGCTAGGGGTCCACAACACCTGGGAAGAAATACAAGAGGCCCACCACGCATCTCAGATAGGCCGACTACAGATCACGCCCACGGGAAGAGAGACACTTCTCCGTCTACACTACAACGTTCCACCACGACAAGATCAGAAGATTCGAATCCCAGCAGACATTCGTCAACACATCCGCGTAGCCCCTCTACCCCGAAACATGCACCCGGTTTTCAACAAACAACGTCGCAAGGCACGAGCTCGATTAATTCATAAGGACAATCACCATCTATCATGCACTCGATACACAGATGCATCGCCGTACCCTCATCAGAAAGCGCATGCAGCCTGTGTCGTTAACACGCAAGGCACAGAACTGGCAGCAGCGACCGTTCTCACCACTTCCATCGAGACTGCTGAGGAGTGTGCCATCGCCCTTGCTGCAACAACGGACGAGGAATTTCTTACTGTTATAACTGACTCACAGACTGCCTGCAGAAACTTTTTAATTGGCCGCATATCTCAACCCGCACTGTACCTTCTTCGTCAAGTAAGAAGACTACCAGAAATTAATATCATCTGGTCACCCGGCCACCAGTCCCTCCAAGGGAACGAGGCGGCACACGCCGCTGCCCGTGCTCATACATACCGGGCCGTTACCTCAGAGGGAGAAACCAACGACCGAACTGCTTCAAAGCCAGCACCACTCCACATGTACACCGAAATCTTAGCTCACTACAAAAACGACCGCCGTCGCTTCCCGCCACCTCATTCACAATTAACGCGCGACGAAGAAACCACTTTCCGGCGCCTACAAACCAATTCGTATCCCTATAACACCCTACTAAACGCTATGTACCCCACCCAATACCCTGCCACCTGTAACTTCTGCCCTGTTGCTGGTACCCTATACCACGTGGTATGGGAGTGCCAACGGACCCCCACTCTAACCGCAAATCTCAACCCTACCTATAAGCAGTGGGTGGAGCAGCTGACCAGCTCCGAGCTCTCGGACCAGCGCCGACTGGTGGAACGGGCCTGGACGGCCAGCCAGCTCCAAGGCATCTTGGAATGAGGATGCCTCTCACTGGGTGGAGGCCCTACGAACATCCTCCTGCTCACCAGTATAATAAATGTTTGTCTCTCTCTCTCTTAGGAATTATAGATGCATTTCAGAAATATAGAGCTGCAGTTTTATTTGCCTCTCGAGGTGCTATGGGCTGGTTCGCAAAAATTGAAACCCCCTCCGCAACCGCGTACGTTCTTCCCGAGCCCAAGAATCGAGGCTATAAGCATTGCGTGTCGCCTCCGTCGCACTGCGGAGACTACAAAAAGTTCATGCTGGTGGCATTCAGTCAAGCGTCGTGAATAGAGAAACACACAGACTGCCCGCTAGTGGGACAATTGTCGTCCGGAGGGAGGGTTGAGGGCAGGCCTTCTCTTTCCGCATTGTGCCGGTTGAGTCGCTGTGGCACCTACAACGCGGTGGGGGGAATCGAGATGGAATTACGGTATATAAAGCATGGCCTTTGAAGCCTGCGTTAAAATGTCTCGAAGGAGAGCAGTAGGGGCCTTATATCGTATATGTGTTCATTGGCATCGCTATCGCAGGACATCTCGGCTTGTAGAAGAGAGTAAGTTGCATAAAAAGTCCTATTTGCGTAATTTGGGCCTATTTCGCGAAAGTAAAATAGAACGCTGCCTCTAAAGTATCCTGCAGTCTTCTCTTTCAAATCAGGGAGCCCAAAGATTACCCATGTGCACGTGATTCCACGAATTCTGAATAAACACAACAATGCTGCATTTGTCCATACCATAACTGATTCCTCGTCTTTTGAGCACGTTACACCAACCTTGGCCTTGTGCTCAATACTAAAGTCTGCAAAATGATTAGTATTTTCTCTCTCCTTCACCAAAATAAGTGAACTGACCACTGCGCACTACAGATTCCTTCCTTACTTCTTCGTACTAAAACGAAAACAAAATGCATACGTTTTTGAGGAGACAATGGTTCCGACGTAAAACGCTGAAATTATTGCGCATGAAAACGAATATAGCAGCTTCATCTCATAGCTTTATATATCAAATATCACAGGTTTATTTCGCCATTATAGTTACTTCATGTTTCCATTCACCGCAAAAACATTACAGTCAGAAAATGTGTCCAATGTTTGTGACATCATCGGCCCCTTTTTCTCCACAGAAAACTGGATGCAAAGTGATGCTCGGGTCGTAACTAAGTGGCCTGCACAGCACATTGTTTTAACGGGAAAGGCCTTCCCCCACCGGCGTAGTCGCATTTGATGATGTTAACGGCTAAGAATTAGGCGTGCATGTCTGTATGGGGCATTTTAATAAAATTACTTGTACAGAATTAGTACCAAGACGAGTGTACTCCGCTTGATGTATTCGTCAATATTGCCTCAGGCATAACTTGTTACCTCATGTGGAGTTTGTACACTCGCAGTGAACTAAAATGGATTGTAGTGCCGGCATAGCAGTGAACTCTAGTGTAAAGGGTATAGTTTTTATAAAGCCTTACAGGCCTTAGAGCCGTCTTCAAGATGTGGTGCCATGAACTTTGTTTACGATATCAAAGCAAAATAGACTGTAGATAGGCCGTCGAGAGCACTATGGTAGACTAAATGGTCTGGGAAAACGGCTAGTGTCCCTTTCAATAAATTTTCTCGCCTTAATTTGGTGTTTTGTAATGATATTTTCTATCAGTGTGAGTATGATCTAATATGTATGCGGTGCAGCATAACGGCAGCCCCTTTTGTTAGAACATTACGTCATACTTGTTCTTAATTTATACTTGTTCATATTTGTCAGTTTCTCTTGGTACTCAGACAAAACTCAGGCGAGTTCAATCATTAATGTTAACATATGAGGGAAGATGCAGCGAGGTGTGACACACGCGAGGCTCCATTTTGTGCACGATCCGAACCGAGTACGCCAGCAAAGAATACAGCCCCCTTGGCCACATTGGTACGCGTTATGCTCCGCAATAAATCCAGGTTAGAAGAGGCTTCTCCCTGCGTTTTAAAAATATCTACCGGGGCGCACGAGGTCCTAAGAGGGTGTGGAGGTTTTATGGTGTCCTCTTAAAAGTGACGCTGTGCTTTTCTGTGTTTCAACGCATTGCCATAGTTAAAACATTTGAAGCGCTAATGATAATGACGCAACCTTGTGGCCTCGTACACAGGTTCATTGGTTGATTTCCGTATTTCCAGTGATGTAACTGCTCAGCAGGTGGTCAACAGTTAACAAATAAAAACGTATGTTACGTTCCCCCGTGTCTCGTTTTGTAATCTTACTAAATCGGTCTTTTTCGCCTATGTACTCGTTATCACCTTATAAAGGAACTTGCTGCCAACACATTCAGGGCTACAACAAATTTGTTTTGATCCTTATGGCTTAACTAGAGATGAACCCTTATTTGGGTGTTTTAGTGGGATGGCGTAATCGCATCATAATGGCAAATTTGTCCAATGTGCAAATTTGAAAAGTCATACGAGAGAAATATAATCATTGCATGGGTAAGAACGCCTGTTATTTCACCTTGCGTGCGCTTAACAAAGTAAAGCACTGGGAACTTTTTATGCCGGCAACGTATATTTTTATGACGTAGGATCCGGCAATCGCCTGAGCTGGTTCAAGCTAAAATTGTAATGGTTGCTGTTGGCGCGGTATGCTCAGCGGATGATTCGCATTCCTCGACGTATCCAGTGGATTAGCACAAAAATGTGTGCTTTTATGCGAGCCCTACCAGCCCTATGCTAGAGAAACTCGGAAGTGCATCTGCCAAATTTCTGATTGTGTTTTTTTTGTATAGACGGGCTGAAATAAAGACACTTTCGACCGCTTATCCACTCGATAAAGCCGTATTTAGTTTATAAATCAGGAGACCTATAAAACACTTCCGTGGACGGTTGCGGCGACCGCAGTAACAACAGCAATGATACCAAGTGGCCCAAGCTTCTCTTGGACGTCATCGGACGAAGACCACGGTTTTAAAATGTCGTGCAGTGAAGTTGTTGTCAATGTTATTTCTTCATTAGGAACAACTTTAGTTCAATTGGCAGCAACCATATGTATCGGAGTGTAGTTATATTAGCTAATTTTTGGGACGTTGTTCAAACCTGTTTTGGTTTCTATTCGGTGCAGCGCGTTCAGATTTTGCGATGTCATCTGTGATCCAGCAATAGCAACACGCGAGGAGCAGGCATGACCCGCTCTCCGGAAGTTGTACTTAAGGAATGGGCTGTAAAAAAAAATTCCAGCGCCTTCCCGCGAGGGGAACACGAGTAAATGCAGAGCATTGAGGGTCGTGAACGCCGCGTACAGTCGAGTTAGGGTGGGTAGTTGGGTCTTAGTTGCGTTGGTGTTGGTTTGGGGTAGAGAGGGGAGAGTAAAGTCGCGTTAGGGTGGAGCGAGCGTCAACCAAGGAAGGAAGGAGCAACGCAGTGACTGAAGCACGAGCGAACGCTAGCCGCTTTATATTTGCAGCTCGCGCAGTAAGAGAGAGCAGTACGGGGGGGAGAGCGCGCATGCGCAAGCAGCGCGCGCCCTTCCACGCCCCACGGCGCTGCTATCACGCACCTGTTACGCCGAGACCGGGACGGAGCGAACGGGCTGACTACGACGCATGCGCGCGCCAGCTGCTGTTGAGAGAGAGGAGGGAATGAGGAGAGGCGCATCTGCTGCGGACGCGGAGCTGTGGATGCCGTCCGACGCAGGAAGAGGCGAGGCTAAGAAATGCTCTGCATTTAAAATTGCCTACCAAAGATTGCAGCAAGCAAAAGTCGTTCCATTCTGTGACGAATGATGGGCCGAAGAGTACGCTTCCCTGAATGCCCTCCCTGCAACTGGAGTTTCCAAATTCGAAAACTTTCTCTTGAACCTTCTGCATTGCCCATCCCCTTTCTGCAATACCCGCCAGTTCACAAAATACGTGTTGACACACAACCGGCAGTTAACCAAAAAAAAAATAAAAGCCGTTACTCTCAATGTGAAAGCTGTCGGAAGTGCAGAGCAGTGCTTGGCCATAATTAGCTGCAGCGCCGTTATCCGCCCACGGATGCCACGCAATGCATTTCAAATTTTCGGCTAGAAACTGCACCAGCGGGAGTCCTGTTCTTTTTATGCTTGCTTGAATTTCGTATGCAGGAGCTATTTTGCGCCATTTAGAATGAATTTTTTTAGTGCGGCTTGAGCCTTTCTCCGTCATTTTGAACGCGCCATTTTTTTGCGCGGCTCGATCCTTTGTGAGGCATTTCGAACGCGCCATTTTTTTCTTGCGGGGCCACTTTTTCTGCTTACTATCGTAAAAAAATTCCCCCGCACTTCCCCGAGGGGGAGAGTGTGTAAGTGCGAATTCACGGTTGTTGATTGCGCGATTACGGTGGATATCGTGATCTTGGAGTGGAGAGGAGGCGCCCAACACCCGCAGTCACTGAGCGGAGAGAGGAGGAGGAGAGTAGCGCCCGCCGTTACGGCGAGGGCTACACGAGCGCCCTCACGCGTCGGAATGCGGAGCGCCCGCTACGCGAGCGAGAGCTCTCCCGCCCGAAGTGGAGAGAAGGCGCCCAACACCCGCAGTCACTGAGCGGAGAGAGGAGGAGGAGAGTAGCGCGCGCCCATCTCCCCCCGTTGCTAGGGAAGACGAGGAGGAAGACGAGGAGCGCGCGCACCCGCAGCTGTTGCTATGCGAACAACGGCGGCGGAGGATTCAGGCTCGCTTAAGAAGTGCATTCGCACTTAAAACTAGCGTTCCTAACTAAATGAACGCGGGGGCCGCCGGGTATGTGCACACATCTTGCTTCAAATGTACCTGCAGTTTTCTTTGCGCTAAACAACGCGTAGATGTATGACAAGCGCCAGCGGTTCACGAGGTTCGAACGGTTATCACTATATAAGCCGCGTAATTTTCCAAGCCTCAGCATGATAACCTGACGACGACACATCAGGCTCTACTTCGGTCCGCTATCTCGCTGTATTCCGGCAGTCACGTCGACCGTTAGCGGGTTACGAATTCAAGGCGAGCCGACAAACGGCTCTGCACTTAAAAAAAGAACCCCGCCCATGATTTGTACCCGCACAGTGTGGTGTCACTTGCGTTGAGCTCCGTAGAACTCATCTAGAAGAACTTGTGCGGCCAGGCGAAAATAACAAATTCTACTTTTGGATAGTCTATTCTGACCTGTACGTAACTGTTTTTTTTTTTTAGGATCGAAGCACTGCGAGTAGCTCAGCTCAGCATTTCTTGAATAACACTGCATCAGTGAGCTTTCTCCTAGCCGCCACAAATATTTCATCACCAGTGACTGCGTTCCTTCTTGCAGCAATAACGATAACCGCTGCTGCACTGTGGGAAAACGTGTTTCCAGTACGTTGGCTGTAGCGAGTAGGAGAAAAGTGTCAGGTTGGTTCAGTATTTTATCCCCTAGATTACCTGACCTGGTTCTTCTCTCCATTTTTTGGCCTTAGATTTTCGGCAAGTAGCGGCCGCCGAGGCAAATTCGGTCTACCAGCTCCAGGCTACTAGCGGAGAGCAGTGATGCGGCGTAACGCCAATATACGCTTCCCATAAGCGTTAATGTGCAGTTGTTTTGATTTCATCGAGTTTTATAAGGTCGATGCCAACTACTAAGGGCCAACTACAAAATGCAGCCAATCTGCAAACTACAAATTGCAGCCGTGCTATTCAGGGCGCAAAACTTACCCTTGCTAAGTATTCACGTGACAATCAACGTTTTCTTACTTGCGGAAAGATCGGCGAGCCGCGCAGTAGGCAGAAATAATTAAATTCGCTAGAGTAAGCGTCACAGAAAGTGTCACAGGAAATCAAAATCAGCAAGGAAGATTAAGAAAAAAGGACAGCAACTTTGAACTGACATTTATGCTAACCAACGCACCAAGAGTTGTCGAAACATGGCCTTTGAAACCCAGACTTTACTCTGAAGAAATGAAATATCCGTGCTTAAACATCGCCTCATTGTGCCTTTAAAGCCAAAGGAAAAGAAGTGTTTTACTTACGAAAAATGGAAGTGTCTTCTTCTGCTGGGTACATTTTTAGTGAAGATTATTATGAAGCCTTGTGGAGTTGTATTATCTAACTTTCAATTGATGCTTAACCTCAGAAATCAAGGCGGCTATCCAGTACTTACGTAAAGTGGAGTCTGTTCGGGACCCGGTCGTGTCACTATCCGTTGTCACTATAAAACGAAAAATAAATAACGTTTTGTTGCAACGCGTACTATTCGCAACTCCATGTTTCGCGACGCAGTTTCTCGGCGCTTACGAAAAATCGAAGTGCCTTTGTCAGCTGTGCACATTTTTAGTGAAGATTATTATGACGCCTTCTGCATATGTATTATCTAAATTTTCATTGATGCTCAACTTCGCAAATCAAGGTGGCTGCCCTGTACTTACGTAAAGTGGAGTCTGTTTGGGACCCGGTCGTGTCACTATCCGTTGTCACTATAAATAAAAAAATGAATAACGTTTTGTTGCAACGCGTGCTATTCGCAACTACAAGTTTCGCGACGCAGTGTGACAACATTAGTGAAAACAATCAAAATGGTGCCGCAAAACAGGCCTCCCGCAAAACTTTCGCTTGCTGCCGTACTCAGAATCCCAGATTTTAGAGGTGGTACGCATTATTTAGACAACGGAAAGGGCATGATTTCCGACAAGTTTCCTTATGTTGATCGGGGTTCAACATCGTACCAATGAAAACGGCGAGATCGTCGCTGTGCGCACGCGATCGTCGGAGGTGACCGGGGAACCGCATCACATTCCGCTCCACATGAGCTGCCTTTCTAGAGAGCCGAAATTGTGGAAGGCTGTGTCTGTGCGTAGCAAGGCTGTCATAGAAGTGCAAGCATTTTGCTGCAACTACCATCTGCTGCTACAGGTAAGTCATACTTTCCTATATACCCGTTTTCATGGCATTATAGAGCTCCGCCGTAGCCAGATGGATGACGATCTGGTGAGAAAACCAACCACAGAAAAAAATAGAATCGGAACAGACAGGGAAAAAAATATAGCTTTGGATTTTAAAAAAAGCAAAGCTTTACTACTTTCGCATAACGACTTTTTGGAGGATGCGGAAATGACCTTTTCACCGGAGACACACACCCGGCGACACACCCCTCGAAGCGCATCGCCTGATTTGCCGGTCCCGCTCTTGGCGCCTGCGAGCGCCGACAGCGGACGCCACCGCCGCTGCAGCCGACGCAGCCAACCACCCACGCAGCGTCTCCTGCATGCGGCGCTGGGTGTTTCGGGCAACGTGACTCGTCTGGGGCCGGACGAAGAGTAACGGTGCGTTCGCCGTGAATGAACGCCGCCTTCGCCCGGCCTGATGTGAGCGTTGCACGGAACCGAACGGCTTTGAGACGTCGTCGGCAATACAGCTAAATTAAAGGGTAACCGAGCGAAACGAAGACTCAACCAGACTAAGCAAAGCTTAGGTTTCGCTTTGCATATCCAAGGTTAGCAGAGCTAAGGAGCAGCAATTTTTTTGTTTCTTGACTTTTCGTTCGTGTTAGTTGCGCGAGGTGCGTTTAGAAGCGAAGCACCTACATCTGGCTTGACTCTAAACGAAAGCGCGTGTGAAAAAATACGTGACGCCTGTTTTCTTAAATGGTGGCAAGTAGTAAGATTGTGCACTGGATTGTGTCCTGTACAACTGCTTGAATTATGGACTGCGTTTGGTCGTCCTCATGGAGGTTGAATTTCCGATGGAGGTGAAAAACGGAAATGCCACTGTTATATATTCAAGGTACTAATGTTCAGCTCGCCAATGTCTTGCAGTATCTACAGGAACGACTGTTGGTGCTACGTCACAAGCGGCGAAATGGATGAGAATTTGTGCCACTTTAAATGGCCTTGTGTGGTGCGTAGCATTATTATAATTGCACGCACCCCAGAATAGGGGAAGAAGGTGGTCGGGGCCCCAAACGTTAGGGAAACCAAACGCATCACGCTCGCACTCGGCGAGTTTTAGAATAGAGGCTTCCCCAGCAGCCCCCAATCGGGGGCGTTGCTCGGATGTTGGGAACTTTGGACTTTGCCTTGGAGTGGATATTTGGTTCCCTCTATGTGTACAACAACGAATAAGCATCCTTTACAGAACTTTTCACCACAATTGGATCCTTTTTCACGCATGTTGAACTTTATTTTCGCGAGAATTGCCATTGGAGTGATGGGTGATCAAGACATCTGCCATGGCCTGTTTTGATTCTTCCGCGCAGGTAGCGCCATCATTCGGCTTCTCGTCGCACCGCGCACCGCGGTGCCGGGCCGTACCATCGAACCTGCGTGAGCCGGTCAGCGTACCCTTAGCATCGCGGCAGATATCTGATCACGCTTTGAAATAAATAGAGTTCAATTGAATTGAATTGGATTGAATTGGACTGGAATTGTATGTACTTTGCACACGCGTTGTCACTCATTAACATGTGTCATAGTTCAATTATGCACAAGCACGTTGAGGGTCATACTTTTGTTCAAAGAACCCACCTTACCTCACAATGAAAAAGCATGCAAGTATGCTCGCGGAGGGTATACTGAATAAAACCGCAAGCTGATATCCAAGGAAGACGAGAAAATGGTACTCTAAATACATAATACAAATGCATATAATACAAAAAAGGCGAGCGGGCACTCCCACCGTTTTATTAATATATAAACCAACAATGGCGTAGGTAAAACACAGTTAATCGATACTTCCTGCAATTACGGCGCGTGCAAGTGTTAATGATTTTAGAAACAGTGCGAGAGACGAACCCAGTGATAAGCATCCCACTCGCATTAGCGCCATGATGATGATCTGCTCAGCTCATCTGCGATGCCTGTGATGTGCTGGCCTGAATTAACCCTTTTTTTTATCCTTCTGTCTTTTTGCTCTATCCTTTCATCTCACTCTACTCCGCTTCCCCCGCGCTCGATTGTATGCAGGTGAACTACCTGCCGAGCTCAACAATATCCCCAGTGCACTTCCTTTCCTTTTCCGTCCCCTCAAACCACTACAAAAAGCTGTGAACAGGCCTCGGAGCATAGTGATAATATTATTATATTTTAATATATATTTGAAATATTAATAATATCATTTTCGTCTGAAACCAATTCGACTGATTAATCGAATAATTATCCGGCTAAAACCATCTGGTTAATGGGAATAAAACTTGTAACCGACGGCCAGCCCTACATGTGACACTTCCCACTTCGGTCTTACTAATGCGCAGTAAGGTTCAGTTTCAGTTTCAGTTTCAGTTTCAGTTTATTATCGTTTTGAAAATACAGTGTGTAAAATACATATACAGAAAGGGGTCCCAGAGTTATAAACTGTAATGGGACCCCTTTTTATTTATTGTACACAACTAAGCATTTAGTAGCAGTCATGAACACGAATAATATGCATAAACGGACAGCTGCAGTAATAAGAATTAACTACGACATGGAAATAAACTGTATAATACATACCAGAAAATGAAGTACAAGTACACAAAACATTGGAAAGGAATACATTAGTAAGCAACTACATCAGCGTAAATTGTCAGAGAATAGAAATGTCCTGAGAGCACGCCTGAACGATGACAAGGATGATGCAGATTTAACATTATAAGGCAAGTTGTTCCAAGCTTTTATAGCAGCAAAGCCGACTGTATTTTTCCCATAGTTAGTGCGCACTGAAGGCAGTAACAAGTTATTTAACTTTGCAAACCTAGTTTTATTGGGGTTAGAGAGGGATGGCGGTCAATTATGTGAAGAATACTGGGATCATGAACCAGGCGGTAGGCAATGAGGCATAGATTGTGGCTTATATGCTCTGTGATTGAGTACAGATTAAGTTCGCGCAAAAGAGGTGCGACATGTGCGCTGTAAGTGCTGTGTGTAAGTATTCGAATAGCTTGTTTTTGAACGTGCTGTAATGGAGAGATGTGGCAGTTGTATGTTAATCCCCAAGATACTATGCAGTCAGTAATTAATATGGCAATGTATAAAAGCGTAGTACAGCGTGAGGAGTGTTGAAATAGGAAAGTATTGCCTTGATTTAATTAGCACCCTAATTCCAAATGCCGTTTTTTTTCTGAGGGAATAAATATGGACATTGAATTTCAAGAACGGGTCAAGTTTAATACCGAGAAAAGAACACTGTTCTGTTGAGAATATTGTATTGGAATTAATGCGCAAAGGTGGAATATTGCTTCGTTCTTTGTGACGCGAGCTAAAAACCATGAATTTAGTTTTGCTTGGATTTATCAGTAGATGGTTTTTGCGGCACTACGTGTTAATACTGGTGAGGTCACGATTAAGATTTTGTGTTAGATCGTCTATGCACGTATGCGACGAATATATGGTGGTGTCATCCGCATATAAAATACAATCAGATGCTGGCGTAAGGCAATTAGGAAGATCATTGATATAAAGCAAAAATAAAAGTGGGCCAAGAATGGAACCCTGGGGAACACCTACGTTTATTGTTTTAGTAGTAGAAGATACGCCAGATATAATGACTGTTTGTTGGCGATTTAATAAATATTTGCGTATTAACTTTAGGGGAGGGCCATTAATACCATAAGATTCGAGTTTCTGAAAAAGAATGTTATGATTAATTGAGTCAAAAGCTTTCGTAAAGTCAATAAAAACAGCACCAACAAATTTACCCCTATCAATTTCATTTTTGATCTTGTCAGTTAGTGCAACCAACGCAAGATTAGTGGAATAACCGCTGCGGAAGCCAAACTGCCTTGGAGTTAGTAGGTTGAACTTGCAGATATAGTTTGAAAGACGTTGTTCTATCAATTTTTCAAGCACTTTGCTAAAAAATGGAAGAATATAAATGGGCCGATAATTTCCTACGAATGTTTTATCACCCTTTTTGAAGATTGGGGTCACTCTGGTTTTCTTCATTTCGAGTGGAAAAACAGCCGTTTTAAAAACCAAGTTAACAATGTGAGCGAAAACGCCAGATACAATATCAGAAATTGATTTGATGTGTTGGGCATGAATGTTATCAAGGCCGGGACTACAACATTTAAGATTAGTAATGACTGATCGAACTTCCACCGAGGTGGTAGGAAAGAGATAAAACGAGTGCAAAGAATGCTCCAGGCTATCGTCAGGTCTAGTTAAGTTCGCAACTGGAGGAGCAAAAAACGCGTCACTAAAGACATTAGCAATGTCACTGGGGCTACTTAACAAAGTTCCATTTTGTAATATTTCTGAAATTGAATTGTCAGCAGTGTTTCTGTTCAAAAACGAGTTAATTATGCGCCATTGTTTGCCAGTATTATTACCTGCTTCATTTATTTCTTTTTCATAGTATGTACGCCTTGCGCGTTTTAGTAGCGTATGGAGTAAGTTGCAGTATTTCTTGTAGCGTAGCTTGAGCTTGCCGTTAAAAGGTTTCTTTTTAGTTTTCCGGTATAGGTTATCTTTCTTCCTTAGGCTAACTAGTAGGCCCGGCGTAAGCCACGGAGTTTGTGGGGAGGAGTACTTACGTCTGCAGATTACATCATGAGTTGAGGAAGAAATGCAGTTCGCAATGATTTCACAAAAATCACTGTAAGACGTCTGCGCATCCGAGGAAGAAGTAATTCTAGTCCAATCGCACTGATTGGTTAATTCCATGAATTGTGCCTTATTAAAAACAGTCTTCGTAAACTGTTTACGATGCGACTTCCTTGGAGGTGGAAAACGCAATGCTACTGGATAATGATCGGTTATGTTGGCGCGTATGACGAAAGCTTCGGGAGGAGAAAGTAGGTTGGATAGTGCATGATTGGATAGTGCAGTAGGTTGGTACTGCGCTTCAGGTATGCATATAGAAAGTTACTCAGATGCAGGAACGTAATTATATGGGTTGTATAAGAAAGCGCGTCGAAAGGAACGATACATAGTCCTTTAATGCATGCTGATTTACATGTGGAACAATGTTACAGTTTATTTAAAATACCCTAAAGGCCCCTTTGCAGGGAATTTAGTAAGGGGGTTACAAAGGTGAAGCTTTGCGGATCGTACAGCACAGATTTGCGAGTAACAAAACACCGGAGAACGAGTAATCAATACGAGGTTGGCAATCCAAATTTAGGACGGATGAAGATAACAAGAAAAAAATAAAAGCCAACAGCGTAGTCACACACGAATTCTACGCACAAGAATTACAAAGTATGCCGAACACAATCAGGGTCCTTGATAAAGGACACAACAAAAGGTAGCCAAGTATGCGGACGCGACGCACCAATCAGTAGCGGTAGTTAGAAATACGCATAAGGGAAAAGCCAAGGAAACAACACGTAGCCTAATCACATGCGTAAGATGATTTGCACTATAAAAATGTAGTCGGGCAGTGCTACACTAAAAGTAAAAGAAACAAGAGTAAATAAGTAACAAGTAATGAGAAAAAAAATCACGCGCCGTGGTACGCAACGACAGCTTCTATGGCTCTTCAACCAGAAAAAAGTACACAGCAAAGGTACACAACAAAGTTATAGGATATGACAAAAGACAAAAAAATGTAGAAGGAATAAAAAAATGTGAAAACAATTAGTGTGAAAAAATGTCCGAATGCATAGTCTCAACTAAGTAGGGTCCCTTGCTTGAACTCAGCAAGTGTTGCCTCTCGATGTTGGAGTCAGACAGACGAAGCCGTTTTTTAGTCAACACTTCGTTGGCAATGTTCAATAGCCATTCAACGGAAGGGCTTGAGGGTACTGACGTGTAGTTCGTGAAGAAAAGTTGGTGCAGTCCCTTGAAGTTCTTCGTCTGCGACAGCGGGTAGTCAACTGGTACCAGCAGGTGCCGCGACAGCTCATCCTGTGCCTCGGTTGGAAGGGTTTGCTTCCCAAAGAAAAAGAAATCCTCCGGCGTGGGCGAGGTGGCAAAATCTGCACTGGATGACTCTGTCACCACAGCGAGCTCTGTGTTTATGTCGTTGGTCGCCTTGCCTCGCATACAACTGTCTGGGATCCATGATAGCTTTAACCTACGGATGAAGCAACTGGCGACAACGAGCTCGCGCTTTTCTTTGAGGGTTCAACCTGCAATCCCGAAGAATTCCCGGTGGCCCGGTGAGCCTGCCATCCCGGAGACCCTTCGAATGACCTCACAGCGAGAGGAACTCCCTCGACAACAACGCACCAGCACCTCGCGCGCACTAATGCGGTAATTACCCCTGACAATATACGGTGGTTTGAAGAGGTACTTGCAGCGCCGCTTGGACTTAACCCGTCAGGGACAATTCTATCAGCCAGACACGCATCTGGGCCTCCTCAGACGAACGATGAAAAATGAAAAGAATTCTCCCGGCGGCGCTATTCAGCCGTCGAACGCAGCGTAAGGTCAACCGGCATGAAATCAGGCAAAAGTTGTTGCCCGCTGCGTTGTTATTCTTCTGCCTTTGACCTACGAGGAAGCACGTTCAGCTAAAGGGGGGGCAAACTGGCCAGTTTGTAGGAAGAGAAACACAGTAGTGACATGTGGATTCTCGTACTCCAAACTTGGCATCAAAAGCAGCCAATTCCTAGCGATGTAACGCTTGCAGAAGGAACACCGTTTCGGCCGTTTCTTCGAAAATATAACCAGTTATCGTTGCAGTTCCACCGACCCTTAATTGAAAGATGGCGTTCCTTCGTTCCTCCAAAAAGGAACTAGTTCCAGGAACGCCGCCGTTTCATACAGCACTGATCCTAAAGTGCTTCACCCCTAAGAGAACAATCAAAACACACCTCGACGGGATGAGGCCTGTGAGTAGCACGCACGCCGCCCGAAACTGTTTACTAAGTAGTTGGGTGCTTGGACCTCCCCCGCCTTCGCGAGCTACCACCGGCACGTGAAAATGTGCCATTGTCCATTATGCGAAAGCTCCACAATTATTTTGCGGCCCGTCTCCAGTCACCACTACTGCTTGTCCGTCCACCTGCCGGCTGCGGCGTCCTGGCGCGTAGAACCTTGACACAAATTAAGTAATTTGTGCCGAACGACGGAGAAATGAAAGCGAAGAAACAAAACTAAGTAAATACGGTGTAGCAGTAAATTAAATCGCGGCTTTTGCTATCAAAACACATACCTAGATTACGTACCCCGAGAAAGTTTTGTTTTTTGTAGCATAAGCTACGCTGGCTAATTTTGAGCAGTTCCGGGTGGACCTTGAAGGGCCGTGCTGCGCGAGCGTGAGGAGCATTGGATTGCATTATATTTATACTGCATTTGATTTGGATTTGGATTTGGATTCGATTGGATTGCCAATCCAAACCAATGGGAATACGGGTGTATATAGAATTGAATCTGCACATTCGCCGGTTTGGGCATTCCAGATGGGTGACATGATAGCCGCGGCAGACGCACTGGCGCCGGCGCGTGCTCAGATGTGCGCCTCCGTTGCGCAGTAGCCAAGTCTGACGCTGCGCCGGAGCCGCTTGACAGCCGTTTCGTGTGGCTTTTGTAAAGCCGTGCTGCGTATGCGCGAGTAGCAGTGACTTGGCTGGGCTGGACAAGACTGGACTGGATTGGATTGGATTGGACTGGACTGGACTAGACTGGACTGGATTAGATTGAATTGGATTGCTGAACCTTAGCTCACGCTACGTATACCTTGGCATAGCCGAGCTGAGCCACTGCTAATTTTTACAGTGTTGGTTTGCAATTGTGTATAATTTTGCGAATCCCAGAAGTATGTCTTCCTAATGTGCTTCAATATTGAAAGCGGGATGGAAGCTAATATGCACATTGCTTACTCTCCGATGTTGTTGGCTGTACAATTGTTGTAAGGGTCGTTGAAGCTGAAAAAGAGAGAGGGAGTTATTTTGATGGTGTGTTACACATGTAAGGCCCGCAAGATTGAGATTTCTGCAGTGCTAAAAACGTTTGGTTATGACCAGAACACGTTGCGTTGTTCGCAGTTTTGTGTTCAGAAACCTTGAAAAATATCGAATGCCCCCCCCCCCTCCCCCCAAATTATCGCATCGCAGACAAATACAGCTTTATATCCAAATGGGCCGAAACGAATTCGGCCTGTACGTGAATTATACCATGAAGGTGTGTATGACTAGTTTCTGTCTATTTTTTGGCCTACGAGCAAGAACGCCTTGCACAAAAGCAAGTATTTTGCGATAATCAGCAGCAAATTTCTGTGTCCAATTTTACCAAAAATTCCAAAACATTATTATGTATACAAAACAAACGTGAGAACGTCGACACTTGGCTGTTTGTGCCATTTTTCTTTCGTTTGTGCAGCATGCTTACAACTGTTTACCACTTTGCGAAAATTGTACACCAACTATTCAAGCAATCCATATTGTTTTCATCAAACCTTCGCCTCCTACATTTTACAAGAACGTCCCGCCGAGACAACTAGTGTTTTTATTCGGAGTTTCAGTTGTTTGCATGATTTGAGCAATTGTAGAGACAACGACTATAGGCCGTGTTTTATCTATGCTACTCCGCTGCAAAGTATGCGACAATGACCACTTAGACTACTTTATGTTTACGGTGGGGTTCATTTGGTTTTATAGCTGGGTAATTACAGTAGAGTTGCAAAGGTTGAGGAATTCCAGCCTGCTGTCAATACACAGGCCAGATTTTGCGGGAGGAAATGGTTTACCCCATGTTTGTCCTCCGGTAGGAACCCCTATGCTTCCATGTTTTAGTTCACAGTTGGTAATTCTTTTTACAGCGAAGCACTATGTGTCTGATCCACGCAGGTTTCATTCATATGAAGCCGCTTTACTCGGCGCAGCTCCTAGGATCTTCATCGCCACTTCTGATCCCTCTTTCACAACTGTTATGCTCATCGCCACCTTCGATGACCCTTTCGCATGCTCCACAATCAGCTGCAATGGCAATAGCGCTCTTATCAAACGATTGCGGAGAATCAACAAAAGCGCGAATGGGCGCAAACACGACCGGAATATGCCGCCGCGCCAAAGAAATAGCCGCTCCCATTGCCGCCTCAAATTCTACCTCGCTAACTGTGAATCTCTTCCAGTTGAACAGCGAAACTTTTTATTGGAACGCCCATGTGAGCACGTAATGTTTCTTCAGCTTGAAATACTTTCCGAAAGTCGCTTTACCCGGTGTATTTCACGCCCAATTATGCGCCCATCACCGGTTGCCTGTTCACGCGTGCACGGGTTTGGGGGGGGGGGCGGAAGAGGGTGGCGTTCACGAACAGCTGGGCTTCAAGCTGCTACCGATGACGTGCCCGTTGTGCTGTTGGGAGATTTAAACATAGAAGTGTCATAGCGCAATGCACCTAGTCAGCAGTGTTCCGTAATCGAGTGATTTGTGTGTGGATTGCTGTGGCGCACAAATAGTAACGTGGATACGGCGGTGGAGGGAACGGACCACCACATGTTTGTACGCTAGAATAAAGCGCGAGGCCTACCAGGCGTTTACTCGCTGTGAGATGGACGCCGTCGTTCGCTTGCAGAAAGATAAACAGGAATTGTAGAAGCGTAGGCCCGAACTGAAACGCGGACGGGCGTGAAACAAAAGGCAAGCCGCTGCCGTCGCCATTGCCGCGTTTAGTTCCAGCTCGTCAAGTAGCAGCGAATTCCTCCGTATGAACTGCAAGTTGCCGCTTGCAACGCTGACCGAAGCCAATATTACTCACTCATTCAGCTTAAAGGACCTTCAGAGCGACATTTTCGACGGTGTAATTCACTTCACTTCAAAGCACGGGTACATAACCGATTGCTCGTTTATGCGTGAACTGGTTGGCAGTGGCGGGAGGGGGCTGGAGTATATTGGTTTCATGACCCCACTAGAGGAATGTCCGTTGTGCTGGGGAGAGGTTTGAACGAGGACTTCAAATGTCCTAATGCGACCTGTCCGGTGTCTTGAGTGGGCGAGCAGATTTGGTTGGATATTACACGATCAGTAAGATTCCTACAACACGGGAGGGAAACACACAACCAAAAAAAAAAGCTCGGGCCTCTTTAATTTTAACTCGGCTAATTGGATAGAAATCACGTGCAATCCGAAATTGCAAGCAGACGGTATTTTATTTCGTGCACACTGTTGACTGCGTCGACCTTCGCAGGTCATCCTTCGTCACAGTGTGAAAGGGCACTATTTTCTGGTTTTTCGCAAAATTTGCAAGTTTCTAATCATCGCGCTTTCCTAAGACCATGTTCATGGATTCGGGTTTTTAAAGCGAAGCTTTACTGTTCTCACTGACGGCGTCTGTATTTCGAAAACGCCCTTCTTACGATGATGACCTATGATCGCGGGTGAAGTGAAAAAAAAGCTTCAGAGGCCGGAATAGAACCAGGCTCCCTCGTTTTATGAAGTCGGCCTCTACCCAATCGCTCCATTTCGATATGGTCAAAAATGAGTACAAACTCACACGACAACCAAAGAACCCGTCGCGAGAACGCTTGGCGTTTAACCACTGTCGTCGTTAGACGGAGGGGTGCACAAATTATTTCTACAACTATCACGATATCAACGCACAGAATTTAGATGATACGATTTGAACCGATTCTGCTGGGTTGAGTTTAAGGTATTTTATTTGGTGTAGTTGGCCTGGTTTAGGTTATGTTACATTGGGTAGCGTTAGCTTCCTTTATCGTAAGTTAAGTGTGTTAGCTTTGGCCGGTTTGATCAGGTTACGATCCATTGGGCCACGTTAAATAGTGGTCGCACTCCTTTTTGTGGCTGCTGAAATGTGCCGGGAAAATAAAGCGACACTCATCTTCCTGGAAATTAAGCAAGGATCTCAGCGATCACATATATAGCGTGATATGCATAAAGACCTTTCATGGTAAATTGTTGGAGAGCCTTTCAGTTTGATCATATGCAAATGTCGTTTCAAATCGCGCGCCTTCAGACGCAAAGGGTTCGCGCAACATCCGACAGATGGCGACGAGTGTACTGGCCAGTAGGAAGACGCATTGAAACATCCCCCTCGCGAGGGGCACGATCAAATGCAGAGCATTTCCGGGGGCGCACGACGTTAAGTAGTTTGCGTTACGTTAATGGTGTTGCACTTGTGGCAACTGCTGACGAGAGAGCGCTTGTCAGCAGTAATTTGAATGAGTCAAGGATATATGATGATGTTGGTTAGAGTTTTTTGGCGCAAGGCCAGCTGGGGCAAAGAGCGCCAAACAAAAGTATCTAAAATAAAATAGTGGCTACTAAAGCCAAAACAACAATAAAATCAATTAACGGCAATGGTGATGGCTGATGTATATGGCCAGATTTGATTATGCGTGATAGGAAATGAGGTTTAAAAAATTCACATCTGACAAGTACTCAAACACACGTTTAACAGAAAACATGGCATTGTCACCCAGAAACAGACATGGATGTAGAGGAATATGTTGTATGTAGAGTTCTCTGAAGTGTTTGTGACGTGTTGTGTGAAGTGCCTTGCCTGTGATTAGTATGTGCACCATGGATAGGGCCTCTCCGCACCTGCTGCACTGGGGTCTAGAAGATCCCGTCAGCAGATACGAGTGCGTTGCATGGGTGTGCCCTATCCGCAGCCTACCCAAGGCGACTTCCGTGTGTCTGTTGCGTGAGTCAGCTGTGTACCGTCCCAAGTGTGGCTTTATTACATGTAGTTTGTTGTCTGTCTGTTCGTCCCAGTGTGTTTGCCATGTTCTGCGCAAGTGTTGTCTTATGTGTGGCTTGAGGTCTGTGTAAGGTAGTGTTGTTATGTCTACTGTGTTTCGGAGTGCAGCATTGGCGGCCATTTCATCCGCCAGTTCATTTCCGCCGATGCCAGAGTGGCCTGGCACCCAACACACAGTCACCTCAAAGTTTGATGAATATGCCAGCACAATTGATTTCAAGACAAGGTTAACTACATGGTTTTTTGAGGACTCTCCGGTTGACAATGTACGGACGACACTCAGCGAATCTGTATAGATGATGTATTTAGGAATATGATGTTCAATTAAGTGACTTAAAACAAGAAAAATGCCATATGCTTCTGCCGTAAAAGTACTTGTCTTTACATTCATTGTTCTATATGCTTCAAAATTCGGCCCATGCGCCGCCCAAGACACTGCAGTGAATGTTTTCGATGCATCGCTGAAATACTCTGCAGCCTTGTATTTATCCTGCACATACATGAAATGCTGCAAAATCCCACTTCTTGGTGTCCTGTTCTTATTGTATATTAAGAAAGACAAGTCACATGCAACTGGACGAAGATGCCATGGTGCTACAACATCGGTGATAGATGACTTGAATGTGTCTACAAAGGAGACCTCATGAATAGTGACCTCGTCCCTTACTCTGAGCGAGAAGGGAACAGGAATGGATGGGCGATTTAAAAAGAGCTTTGATGTGGAAGTATTATTAAAAACCGGTTTAAAAGGATGGTTGTCTATTGATGAAATTTTAGAGGCATATAGCAAGTCAACATAGGTTCGCTGGTGTGATAAGCACCATTTGTCACACTCTGCGTAAAGACTCTCTACAGGGCTCGCACGGAATGCGCCACAAGAGAGGCGAAGCCCCAAGTGAAGCACTGGGTCGAGCATTTTAAGTGCTGTTTTAGTGGCTGACCCATACACAACACTCCCATAGTCCAATCTAGACCCCACTAGGCTTGTGAAAATACGTAACAGGAGTTGCTTATCCGTTCCATGCGACTGGTGGGACAAGATTTTAACAATGTTGAGAGCCTTAAGGCATTTATGTTTCAATTGTTTATGTGAGGGATGAACGTAAGCCTTTCATCCAACACCACACCTAAAAACTTGTGTTCCTTCTTCACAGGAATCGATACGCCATTAAGGATAATGTCTGGGTTCGGATGGATCCCACGCCTCCTCGAGAAGACAACACAGGTGCTTTTTTCTGTGTTAAGTTTAAAACCGTTCTCGTCTGCCCAGCTGGCACGTTTTTTGACACCGAGCTGGACTTGACGCTCACAGATGGACATATTACATGATTTAAAAGATACCTGGATGTCGTCTACATACATTGAATAAGAAATTGTAGGTAGCAATGCCTTCCCGAGGGAGTTCATCTTAACTATGAACAGAGTGCAGCTTAGCACTCCACCTTGCGGAACACCGTTTTCTTGCACATGAACTCTAGGAGTGCGCCACCTACTCTCACGCAAAACGTTCTTTCGGACAGATAACTAGCAAGGGTGTTGAGCATATGGCCCGAAACACCGAAAGACTTTAGGTCACTGAGGATACCGTAACGCCAAGCGGTGTCATAGGCCTTCTCAAGGTCAAAAAACACCGTTGTGCAAAACTGTTTGTGAATGAAAGCGTCCTTTATATAGGACTCGAGCGCGACGAGTTGGTCGTTGGTGGACTGCCCCGCCCTGAAGCCTGCCTGGCAGCTCTCGAGAAGACCATTGTACTCAAGAAAGTACACGAGTCTCCTGTTTATCATCTTCTCGAGGCGCTTGCACAGGCAGCTTGTGAGGGCGATGGGGCGACAGCTAGCGGGAGAGGAAGGGTCCTTTCCTTCCTTCAGGAAAGCCACTACTATGGCCTCCCTCCAAAAGCGAGGAATGTGCCCCGAAAGCCATATGTTGTTGTATAGATGTAGGAGTGTTTCAAGAGTGTCTCGGTGTAGGTGTTGTATCATGGTGTATGTGATTTTGTCTGCACCTGGAGCTGAAGGTTTGCTCATAGAGAGTGAATTCAGAGTTGTAAGAAGTTTTTGATTTGTCTTTGTCGTGTAAGGGCTTTTTTTCTGCAGATGTTTTGTGTTTCATGAAAGTGTTTGTGTAGTGTGCTGAGCTGGACAGGTGTTCAGAGTGTTGTGCAAGCGTGTTGGCCTGGTCTTCCAGTGTGTCCCCTGTTGTGCTAACCAGGGGCAGGCTGTGTGTCTGTTGTCCTTTTAGCTTGCGTATCCGTGTCGAGACTTTGTGAGTGTCGGTGTATGAGTTGATGGAAGTGAGGAAGGCGCGCCAACTCTCTCGTTTCGCCTCACGACGCACACGCTTCCCAAGAGCCTTTGCCCGTGTAAAGGAAATGAGATTATCTTGCTTGGGGTACTTGCGAAGGACACCCCACGCCTTGTTTTGGGCCTCTCGCGCCCGCCTACAGTCCTCGTTCCACCAGGGCCTCCTTGGGTTGCGGGACGCAATGGATGCCTGGGGCATGGACTTTTCGGCGGCGTCGAGAATGTGTGCCGTGACGAGTTGGGCTGCTTCCTCCACGTGTAGGTGTTTTATGGTTGTGTGGTGTAGTTTAGATGTTTCTGTGAATGTACTCCAGTTTGCTTTGGATTCATTGAACCTGTTATGGGAAGATGGACTGCATGTGCCTTTACCTATATACATTAATGAAGTGGGGAAATGGTCACTACCATATGGGTCCGGGCCCACACCCCACAGAAGACATGGAAAGAGAACTGCGGAACCAATAGCCAAGTCAAGATGCGAGTATGTATTGTGTCCTAAGTTATGGTATGTAGGCTGTTTGTTGAACAGGCATGCTCCGGAGGATGTAAGAAACGTCTCTATCAGGCGACCTCGGGCATCCGTTCTTGAGGAGCCCCAAAGAGAGTTGTGCGCATTAAGGTCGCCTGTTAGTATGTATGGTTCGGGCAGCTGGTCAACCAGCGCCTCGAACTAAGAGCTCAGAAGTGCAAAATCAGGAGAGATGTAAATAGAGCATACCTTTACCGACCTATTAAATATTATTGTACGGATTGCTACAGCCTCAAGGACAGTGTTCAGAGTGACAGGGTGGCAGGCTGAGGATTTCTGGGCGACAATTGCCACACCTCCTGAAGAGTGTGTGCAGCCAACCCTGTCTTTTCTGAATACCATGTACCTATTTAAGAAATTCGTTTGTTTAGAATTGAGGTGGGTTTCCTGGAGACACATGATACTTGGCTGATTGGCATGCAGCATCTCATATACATCGTCAAGATTTTTAAGGAGGCC
The DNA here is from genome assembly GCF_048455015.1 of Haemaphysalis longicornis. Taxonomy (NCBI): domain Eukaryota; kingdom Metazoa; phylum Arthropoda; class Arachnida; order Ixodida; family Ixodidae; genus Haemaphysalis; species Haemaphysalis longicornis. The sequence goes on along the minus strand of NW_027526204.1, from coordinate 28,433,936 downwards.
TCTGCAGTTCCACTGGATGATGTTTTCACCTCCCATTATTTAAATTTAAGAATAACTGGAGTGTGTGTGTGTGTATTTTTGTTCATGTGTCGTCTTTCGGGGCTGTTATGCTAGGATTTCTAGGCCTTTCTGTCGGCTTGGACATCGGAGGCCGCTCCTTGCGCTGCGTTGCAGGCAGAAACGGCGCGACATCCATCTCCTCGTCGGATGCAAGAAGGGTGCCCGGCGGACCAGGCCCCTCGGACTTGGCCCCCTTTCGGGAGCCCTTCGTTTGAGCCGCCACCGCTGAGGGCGTCCGGGACAACTAAGGTGGCATATGAGGTGCGGTGGCGGTGGGAGCCGGGGCCCCCGGCTCGCCGGGATGGACACCGGGGCCCCCGGTGTCCATCCGGTCGGCACCCTCCAATGCACTGGAGGACGGGGAGGTAGAGGCGGGAGCGGCACCGGTCCCTACAGAAGAGGTTGTCACCACAACCGCTGCTGCCTCTGCAAGCGTAGTGGCGACGGATTGGGCTGCCTGAGGCACCCCAGGGGGGGGGGGGCAGCGGAGGGACCAGGTCAGACTCGCTGAACTGCGTCCCTGTGGACACCAGACGCCGCTCCGCCCCCCGGCGAGCCGCGTCGGCGTACCTCCCCAGGGGTAAAGAGGCGAACCTCTTTCGCGCCTCTGGGAAGGTGATGTTCTCAGTTACCTTCACATTAATAATCGCCTTCTCCTGCTTAAACTTCTCGCACGTTCGAGAGTAGGCGGCATGGGGTCCCTGGCAGTTGGCGCAGGTTAGAGTTGACAATGGACAATTATCAGATGGATGATCATGCTGAGCGCATTTTGCGCAGGTCAGACGACCACGGCAGGAGTTGGTTCCGTGCCCGAACCGCTGGCACTTAAAGCAGCGGCGCGGGTTTCGAATGTAGGGCCGGACATTACAATGTACAAAACCTGCATTGACGTACTCCGGGAGTGTGGACCGGTCAAAAGTAAGGATAATGTGCTTGGTCGAAACTACTTTGTCATCCCTCCTTATAGTTATGCGCCTCACATCTGTCACGCCCTGATTTCTCAGGCCCTCCAGCAGGTCAGCATCTGTCTCATTCATCAGGTCTAGTTCAGAGATGACAGCTTGAGTACTGTTCAGGCTCCGGTGGGGTGTCACCCTGATTTCAAGATTGGCTATGCGAGTTTGTTCAAGGAGGATCTTTGCATGCTGTTGGTTGTGTACTTCAACCAGGATTTCTGCAGTTTTTGTTTTTTGGCCTTATATTTGTCACCAATGATGCCCTCCAGAAATTTCGATATTAGGAACACGGACTGTGATGCAAGATGATTTTCTTGGTCACTGGATTCCAGCACCAAAAAACGGGGGTAGTTATCGGGCTTTGGAAGACTGAGGGTTGGGAGTGGCGGAAATGAACCTTCGGTGTGGCCCCTTTTCAGGGGCCGATCATGTTTGGGGGGGGGGATTTACGATTTACCATATGGCATGTAAAAGAAGCAGGGGACGGGGGTACTTTCTTCGCAAACCTTACCCTGATAGCCTGAGAGGTCCCGGAGCTCCCTCCTGGTAAACAGACAGGGAGCCCATCCGCCGGAGCTTGACCTGGGCTCTGACGGCCACCGTTTGAGGCTTCTGCCCTTCACCTTTAAACATATCAACACGGTAGGTTACAGTTTATGTTGGGGGCTCGGGGTCCGCGGTGTCGCCAACACCGTCACCATGAATACTCAAGGTGCCCCGTGCGGGGTAGTCAAGGATATAAGCCGCGTCCGTAGCCTCCAATTCTGTGTCGGCTTTGTGGCGCAGTGGTTAGAGCACCATGTACATTGCGTTCCGCCCGCTGGGTCGAGGGATCGAAACCTGGCGCCGGATAGTATTTCTTTTTTTTATATAGTAGGGAGGGGTGCGGTGCGGACTACGGACGTCAACGCGGGTGACATCGAGAGTTACTGAAATGCTCTGCATTTTAAAAAAACGGCAGAATTTCGGATAGGCCCTTCTCCAGGCTGGCGGCTGAATAGGCACTTCGTGACATTTATGGACCCAGATCACTCACCCGACGAGGGTAGGGTATAAGCAAGCCATACCCCGACAGCAACCATGATCAGCACTGGAACCACCATGATGATGAGCGAGAGGATGCAGTGGTTCGCACCGCGGTCGGCCGAGTCCAGGTTCGTCCTGCAAATGCGCTCGTGGTCTGTATTAGAGGCAACGCATCTCTTTAACTCGCCTTGTCCCACGTCATTGTCGCGGCGTAGTCCGCATTCCTCCCCCATTCTCCTCGCCACGGCTGCTGCGCGCTCGGCCGCTCGCACCGCAGCGCCATCTGTGCGTCAGCGCGGTCAGCGCGCAGCTCGCGCTCGGCTGCGCTTGCTCCCGTCGCCGTGCCAGCTGTGCGTTAGCGCGCAGCTTGCTCTCGGTGCAAAAATTACACCACCTTCCAGCGAGGGGAACCATGCGGTAGAGCGACGCATCGGGGGTGGACATGCTGCATAAATAGGATACACAACAACAGCAATCCGCACGCTGATATCGCTAACATAACGGAAACGCAACGGCAACCCCCGATGTGTTGCATCTACCCCATGGTTCCCCTCGCGGGAAGATGGTGTAAATTTTTTTATGATATACATGTGTCATGCTTGTGTAAGTAGTCGTTGCCGCTGTTCTTTAATAGTAATTCAAATATTGCTGAACTGTTGAAAAAGCGAAAGAGATCCCCACATTTACCTCTTACAGAGGCGGTATGCTGAGGTATGTTTCTATGCTTTTTAAAGGTGCGCACATCAAACCCAGGAAAGCTCAAGGTGTCCGTTAAGCACAAGGTGTTCCTTGGCATGCGTTTTACGAGTAGCGTAAAATCATGTACAAGGCAGATCGAATCCCTTCATAAGCGTAGGAGAGAGGTGGATCGCGAAAAAAATTGTCAAGCGAAAAGAGTAGCAAGCCACGCTCTGAGAAACCGGGGTAATATTCCAAGACTCTAACACTCATCGTATTTTTTTAAGCGTCGGCGCACTCCCCTCGGAACCAATGGAGAGTTGGACGCTATATTCGCTATCCATGAGGAGGAAGACCAAACTGACCGCGTACACTTCTCGTGCGGAGGGGGAGTCCAGCCCCAGTTCCGCCCCCGCACCAGTCAAGAGTAAACCTGCGCATCGTCTCCCTCTCTCCAGCAGGAAGAGTAAAATTGGAATTTCATTCTTTTCCAGTGCTGGAGTAAGCATTAAGATGCCCTCGTGTTGTTTACGCAGACCAATATATCTGCGATGTTTTATTTGCATATGTATACATTATATAATGCAGTTGCGTAAAAAAGCGCCCAAACACTTTCGCCACGCACGCTAAACGTCCAAGCATACGAATTCGTGTAACGATTTCTCGCAACGTTGAGTGATAGAGCAACATTAAAAAAACTAAAAAAGAGCTTCTTGATTTGGTTTTGTTTTTACTGCAAAGCAGTATATGTCTCACCCGCCACGCCGCACCCCCCACCCCCCTCCCCCGCCGTTTTCATTACGGTGAAGATTTACTCGGCGCCGCTGCGGGGCTCCTCCTCACCACCGCCGACCCCTCTTTTACAACGGTTGTCACAGCGATTCATCCCCTCGTCACCATTGATGACTCTCACTAGTTGCGCACTCGGCTGACAGCGGCCGTAGCGCCGTTATCAGATGATTGCGGAGAATAAAGACCAGCGCGAAAGGGTGTTAGGACGCCCTAAAACTGCTTCAAATTCTACCGCGCCCACTATCTGCGCGCCCTGCTGGCTGGAAGCAACTTGCCAAGTTGGAACGCTGGCGTGAGCACATTATTCTAGTTTAGCTTGAATTGCATTCCAACCAACAATATGGAGTTAGCTGACCGTTTTTCACTGACTGCTCCGCTCCGAGAGCAAGCACGAGGGCCACAGCGCAGGCCTGGCGCGCTTGGCCGCGAATGGCATTGGCTACGGCAACGTCGAGCGGCCGGCCCATACCGGAGCAGACCGCCGTAAACCATCAGCTAAAACTGTCTATTGTCACGTCGGTGGCCTTCGTTGACCAGTTGGTCACAGTTCTTCTGGCGGAAGAATAATAATATATCTTAGTCTGGTCGCATACAAAGTCATTCTACCTCCATTTTCCAGTGTATTTCATGCCTAATTAGGCCCATTATTCCCCGTTGCCGATTTAGGTGGGCACGGATTAGGGGCGTAGAAAGGGGCCATGCACGCACGCACTGCAGGGGTTAATGCCGCTACCATTGACATACCCGTTGTGGTGGTGGGAGAATTATGCGGGGCAGTTTCATGTCTCAATGCGCCCAGTCAGATGTTCTGCTGCAATCGAGTGGTTTGGGTCTGGGTTGGTGTGTTGCACAGACAAGGAGCTGCCTACGACTAGGCAGCGAAAGCGACACCCTTGTGTATGTCCACTTGTATAGAGGTCGAAGCTCTGGAGATGTTAACTCGCTATAGAAGGGACGCATGTCTCTCGCTTGGACGAAGAAGAACAGAAACTTACGAAGCATCAGCCCGAACAGAAGCATGAATGGGCACGAAAACAACAAAAAGCTCCGGCCACCGCCGTTGCCGCCTAAAGTTCCAGATCGTCGCGTAGTTCCGAATCCCTCCCGGATGAACAGCAACTGGCCCGCTTGGAACACCGACGAGGGAGTGATCGGGCCTATCACTCGTTCAGCTGAAAGGGCTTTCAGAGCATGTTCGACAGTATCTTTTACTTCTAATCACCCGCTCATGAGCGGTTGCCGGTTTATGCGTGCATGGGTTGGGAAAGGCGGGCGTAGGGGGGGGGGGGCGGAGTGTGGGGGCGGGCACGCGCAGATATAGGAATAATACCCTTACTGATGACATGTGCGTTGGGTTGGCGTGAGGTTCAACGTGGCCGTCCAATAGCTCAATGCGACCTGTCCGCTCTCATCTGTGGTACAGTGGACTGAGTTGGCGTGTTGCATGAACGGTGAGATTGCTACGACGCGAGAAACTTTCGAAGCGTTTTGTGTGTCAGTACGCATCGGTGGCCTTAGCACTGAAGGAGGTAATCTACATGAAGGGGTGAAGGAGGGTGCGATGAATAAGTTTCACCGTATGTGCGCATGTATGAGCATCCTTTTTACGGTATCGACTTTTTTTCTAATTTTCGTTAGTAAAAGCCCGTAATTATTTGTGCACCGTCATAAACATTCCAGGTTTCTCCTTGGCGCTCGTGTTGTGCAATATGGTTGGTTATATATAGTTTTTGACCTGTTTTCCCGTAGTGCCTGCGGAATAACACCGGTGCGAAAGCGTTCAATGGCATCCCACTAATTCCGAGGATGCATCCAAATGTTTTGTTCATTTATTAGGTATTTTATTTCAGCATACTACCAATCGCATCAAGGATTTTATCTGGAAGGCCGTGATCATAAAGTTTCAGATAAGTAAACAAAAAACACATACATCGCAATAAAAATGAAGGTAAAATTAACAGATTCGTATCATTTCAATTCTTTAAACCAAGACCATAAGTGTCAGCAAAAGATACTGACATAAAATAAATTCAGCGGCTTGAATAATTGTTTCTACATTGCATATGCATCATGAAACACAACATAAATAAGAAAGACTACAATGTTGATAAGCAATTCAAGTGAGGGCAGATTTATGAAAACAATAATATGACAGGATCAAAAATCACCGGGGTATTTGTCCTTGTTTACAATTCAGTATTCTATATTGCTGAAGCAGTGCTGTACACTGCAGAATAGAATATCACACGATGCTTATCTGGCACAATAAACACACAAACACACAAATCAGAATCATCTAAATTTTTCTGCTTGCGTAATACAACGTTAATTCTCGACCATAATTAAAAACTTGGCTAAATCTGTAGTGCCTGAAATATTCGGGTCACGTTTATTCCATTTATTAGTAGCCAACAGAATAAATGAGTTTTTAGAGCAGTTTGTAATGAATGAGTATTCTTTAAGCCTTATTGAACGTTTTTGGCATGTTTTAAGGCAAGATAAAACATCAAATAGGCGGCTACACCAAAATTTAAATGACCGAGAAAAATTTAGTCATAAATTTTGCAGGTGCTATCCTTGTCCGGTTTGTTAGGCTAAGCAAACCTGCTTTTTAATAGTTGATTTGGAGGAAATGAAAATATTTACCAGTCGTTAGTGAACCTTATAATTTTCTTTGTTATGCTGCCAGTTTAGTTATTGGCTGTTTTGCGCTTTAGAAGAGCCGGCCGGAGCCGGTAATAAAGTGGTAGAAAGCGGGGCAGGGCAACCTAAGTTACGAATATTACCCTTAAGTATGCGTCCTATCTTGTTGAGATCTTCAGTTATAATTCCATGATAGTTCACTGAAGTAATGGGGATGTCAGTAAACTATAGGGAAAATTTGACCTTGTGCTTTTCTACTTATCGTAAGATTGTACACTTGTTTGCATTGAGTGACATTTGCCCTTTACGGCAATAGCGGGAAACCTCTGCTAAAGCAGCATTTAATGCTAAATCTTCGTCGGTGGAGGAAATTTTGCGATATTGCACGCAGCCGTCTCGAAACACCTTTGATTTCCACTATACGTTTATCGGAAGATCATTAACAAAAAGAACAAAGTAGGAGCCAGCACTAATCCTTGCGGGGCTGTAAATTTGCCAGATGCGGAAGCCGAGATCTAAGTTTCCAATTCCACATACTGTGAACTGTCAGTCAGATAAATATTGATACATTTGAGTATTGTAAAAGATTCTGGAGCACTTTAGGTTTTGGAGTAGCTTCCTGTGTGATACGCTATGGAATAGTTTGGAAGAATCGACGGAGATTTGGTATCTTGTTTTTGAATACCAATACTATGCGATAGTTTATGTGTTAATTCAATTATTAAGTTATGGTTGGAAAGCCTTGGCAAAGGTATTGCTGAAAAGGAGATAATTTAAGCTTTTCCCTTCAGTTAAACGCTTATATGTTTAAGAATTATGCACTCCAAGATTCCAGAGATTGTACATGTAAAGGATATTGTCAAAAGTTGGCAATATCATTTTTGCTATTGGCCTCATGCACAGTACCAACCGTAGTCTTTAACCACCACACCGGTAAGGTGCACGCTGATAGTGGTTTTTTTAAATATGGCACAAAAATATTTAGCAACCAACTCCTCAGGCCTCACAAAAATGTTAGGAATGTTATCAGACCCTCCTTCTTTTTGGAGTCCAAATTCGTCAACATGTTAGGGACACCAGCATCAGTTACAACGATTGACCCCAAGGTAACTTGCACACTAGTGCTGATGTCGGGAGTGTTGAAGTCATAGACAGGGAATATTGATATCGAGAAACGTTTCAGTTTGTCTGATTCATCTGGTTATCTTTCTCTTAAGTTGTTTTTTACTGGTTTGAGTTAGCTCCAAACTTTTGTGTTGGAACGTTTTAAAAAGACTGTTTCTAGCACAGTTTAATACAAGCATATACTATCGGGACATCTGGCGCTCCAATTGCCGGCCGACGTGGGTGGCGATATTGCCGCTAGCGATGCTCCTCGCATAGTTGGCTGGTCACAAGATTTCTTTTCTATCTCGAAGCCAAAATCAACAAAAAAGAGGTCAGATCTTTTTCTCGTTGAATTTGCATGGAGCATTTAAATAATCACTGAAAAATAAATCTTTCCGAAGCTGTATGTCCATAATAAGAAAACAAATTTGATTAATCTTCTATTGTAGTATTGCTGCTTTTTCGCTACCAGAGGCAACTTCCCAGCCGGTTTATGAGCCATGCCAAGGATAAGTGGAACAAGCCTGCCCGGTACATGACGGAACACTCGCTGAAGGGCTTCTCCTCCAGACAGTGGCGCCAGAGTTCCTTTCAGTGTATATTAGATGAAACTTCATGGGTTTCTACAATGCCCTATGACGGCACTACAACCACACCACTATATCAATGTCCTTTAGCGTTTTGACAAAAATATTGCCGCGCGTCTGCGACTACATCGCTCTACATAACCTCAAGCAAGGTAACCTATATTAAACTAACGTAAAATGAGCTAACGAACAAAACTCAATCATTTAAAACACGAAAAACTAACCCAAGCCATAAAAAATAGCTTTTGAACGTAAAAAAAAAACACTCGAGGCAGAAGCGGGCATGGAACTACCGTCCCACAACGGGTGACGCTTGGGGCGGTGCTAGCCAAGTCCTAAATATTCAGATGTCGTCGGGCAGCACACTAGTTACGCCTGGATCAATCAGGTTGAGTGCCGTGAAACTCACTCTAGAGATTGCGTTTTCAAAAAATGGGCAACATTTTAGAGGAACAATTGTTTTTAGGTGTTTTGACTTTTGTTTTTGCATCATTAACAGCAGCAGTCAGATTATTCACCGCTCCGGGTTTTTGCTTTAAACTCTTTCGTATTCGCTTCCCTTTGCGTTTCGCGTGTATTGCCTCATGTGGTATCTGAAGGTTGTGTTTCTTACTTTTTTTCACGTTAATGGGTACAAAATTATTATTACAGCAGTGATAATTGCTCTCAACTAATACGTAATTATTCGGGCATGTTGAACTACGTGAGGCAGTATTGAAGTTTTATGCAATACATTTTTTTTTTTTATTGGTGGAGTACTTACTGGGAGTTGTGCGGGGGTGGTCCTGTTTAAAAGAACAAAACGTGGAAAAGGAACTGTGTGAGGAAACATGCGAAATGAGCAAGTTTAACCCATGAATTGAGATAATAAAAAACCATTATAAACGTGACGTGCACCTCACGTGTCAGCGATCAACGGCGTTTTGTGTGTGCTTGTGTGTGCCTGGTTGTAGCATGAAGGCAGTTTATTCCAGGACCATGCTAGAGGATTAGGCACATCGGCGATCAAACCATAATAATAATGACCAGCTTGGAGGGAGTCACACGTTTCTCTATTAAAAACAAAAATACAGCATGCTTCTTTTAAGCATTGGAAGAAAATATACTGCGTGAATTTTCCGTCTTCTGAGCAACATGTACAAATTCAATTTTTGTTATGAAGATTGGAGCGGATATAGTTTCAGTGGAGATTGGGGATACTTGTACAATACGAGACTGTGTTTTTGCATTTTCATGGGCGATTTTATAGAAGACCGCATAAATGACTCTCACCATGAAAAGGACGAATCTACCACCGTGCGTTTGGGTCAATAAGTATTTATTCCTGCTTTCCAGGCTGATTGCTTTGTGTTTTTTTATTTTTTTTTCGAATGGGCCGCTCCTCAGCATTGTTGGTGGGGTATTAGTGTCCACAATTAGCAACGTAAAGGGGCATTAAAGTCTCAATAAAATTTTAACTGAAAGATCATAGGTTTGATAGCTGTCTCGAATTTTGTTAGACCAGCAGTAAACCTGTTATTTGCTGAGAAATACGTAAATAAAGCTGGCATTTCTCTCACCTGCTTCCCTTCCATTTTTTAGAGACGTAGCCTTTGCGTCACGAAATTGGAGAGAAGCCGCGAAGGCGCGGTGCGGTCTAGAGCGTAAACGCTGGCATCGGTAGCTTTACGTCTCCAAGCCATGGCCGACCCGGCAACGCTCCTCTGGGCCAAGGAGGCTAGCTTGGACATTGATTATTTTTCGCCGACGGATTGAGAAACGCGTTTAGATGCTAGAGTGGCCAGTGTTCCCGCCTGCTCTGGCATCCCAGACCCCATCGAGCCCGCTGCGAGCATAGAGGGATGCGGTGAAGCCGCTTCTGAAGAAACAAGCGCAGTTTCGAATATGAAGCGCGGCTTCTCGGGTTCCCGGCTGGCAGAGAAAGGCCGCCAGGGGTACAAGCGATGCATGCGCGTATGACATCGGCTCTGTGTTCTACGCTTCTGTTTAGCGGCTAAAACCATCAACCGCTGGCCTGACATGCGCCACGGGATCCGCGAGGTTCCAGGGAACCTCGCGATACTACCTTCATCGATTTTGGCACACCGTATGGTCAGTTGCGAATCGTTGAACGTTTTCCTCCGGCGAACACCTGGCTAAGCCTACCCAGGCAAGACTGCACGCGACCACGCACCAGCTCTGGCACACTGGTCTGGATAATACCCCGCCATGTTGTACGGCATCCAGGAGAAGACATATCTCCCGAAGAATTGCCAGAACTCGGATGGGCTGCCGTTCGCCGAAGACAAGCCGCTCGCCAAGCCACCACTGGGTCAACCGAACATGCCGGCTCACTACATCTGAAGAAATGTCTGCAACCTTCCACCGTCGACCACCTGTCCTGTTTCCAAGTTCTGACATCAAGATCGTCCTTCGCTCTCGTGGTGAACTCGACCTCAAGTCTGTCTCCCAAGTTACTCTGGCCGTCACCGTGATGCATCAAGTGGGCATTGCTCCAAACCCCATGGACAAAATCCGCATACATCACGTATAGAACGATGTTCTGGTAAGCACTCATCGTAAGAACGAGGACGCAAGTACGCTGCAATTAATCTTTTTACTCTCCGTGGGCAGCGCTACGAAGTAGCAGCCCACGTTTCAGTGCCTGCTAACATGCTCAGAGGCGTAATGTTCAACATTCCGAAAGAAGACATGCCCGAGCACATATTTGACTGCGTCAAACTACAACTCACAACTTAAAGATCCTCGATGATGAACGTCTAAACACTTCAAACATCGTGGAAATCTTGCTTGAAGGCCAGAAAGTTCATGTTTGGGTCTGATACCGTTCGGCCGTATACAGATACAAGCCTTACCGTCTTAAAACAGAGGCGTACCCCCATCTACGGGAAAGCAGGTCACAGGCAGGATGTGTGTCCCAGTGGCCAGTCACCCACCCGGTGTTCATGTGCGGTACTGTGAACCCGCCAGATCCTCACCAGTGCTTTTCTCGCTGCATTGTGTATGAGGGTCCGCACCTGACGGACTCAGCAGACAGTCCTTTCCATTTCCAACCGCGCAAATAGTATCCCACCTACGCCCAGAGGGCAGTGTGGTGGCGCATCAGTGGCGATGGCGCTGGGGCTGAGTGACAACCAATGAGTGCGGGGGGAACGAGGCGGCCCATGGCGCGGCTCGAGGATTCACAATCTGAGCGGGAGCCAGCCTAGTTCCTTACCACAGAGACCGATCAGCCAAAGAACGCCTAATTACGTTTCATGACATACTCACGAATTACCGCCGCGCCAGCCGAAAATAGCCCCCGGTGGAACCCCAGTTCATCCATGAGCAAGCGCGCACCTAGTGACTTTTGCTGGAGCTCCCTGCAGGGCGGTGCTAAATCACATCAACCCTTCCCTCTACCCGTCGACTCACTGCCCTCATGTGGCACGCGCACCACACTTTCCCACTCTATGTGGGCCTGTTACAGTCCCTTCCCTTTAATCACCGCTGACGCTGGGTAGCTCCGACGCGGGCGTTCAGATTGCCTTGGTTGAACGAGCTGCCATCGTCGCCGCCGACCTCCTACGGGAAGCCACCACGCTTCCCTAACACAAGTCGCTCAATAAACGTTTCTCTCTTTCTCTCCGGGGAGGCGCCGTTCAGGACGGCGCCTTCACCTCTTCTTCACGGCAGCAGTTTCCGGCAGTTGTCGTCGTTGTCCATGTTCCCCATGGCTCAAACATTACAACGGCAGAGCGACACACGCTTTACGGATAATCAGCGGCGGCTCGAGGCGAACGGACAGACCGGTCAGCTAACCATTCGCAGTAAGTTCATGTCACGAATATTATTTTCAAACCGGGCGCGCGTTACCTATTATGGCTACGATTAACCTAAGTGTTACTCCGTCTCGACCTCGTCCTCCGCGTGCCGGGGACGGGAAATTTGAAGGTCAGGCAGGCCGCCTAACCACCTTCAAAGAATGCATCGTGTTCCTTTTGTCGCTTTTAATGAAGCGACATTACCCGGTTCCTGCCGGGTATATCGCATGACGAAGCTCGCGCGCTCACTGTCGTATATTATTGACTTCCTTAATTGTGGACAAATGCTTTTCGAAACCCAAACTAAAAGCATGATGGCTGACTGAATGTAGAGGGAACCAGCCTTCCTCGCAGTGCATAAAAGCTGTAGTCTTGGTTTTTTAGATACGATGAGCTCAGAGAAAGCTTTGAGTTACGTGTATTTCACGTGTTCAACCATTTAGAAAATGTTTATTTCAAGAAAACATCTATACATGCTACTGCAAGGAGCTCTCGCCGTTCACCAATTTTGTGATATCCCAAACTACCACAATCGTACGGGGCGTCGTCCCCTGTTTTGCAGTTTCTGGGTTTTTCTGTATTATTAAAGGACTGCTAGTAACGAGAGTGGTGCATTTAGATTCTCAGCACCATAATCCACAGATGCAGCCAACTTGTTTCCACCCTTTAGCGTCCCTTTAGCAAAGGTTCTTGAACCCTGTTGATCTTCGTTTTGCAGATCACTTTCGGCACTAATACTTTTTTTTGCTTTTGCTTACATCTGTGCAGGTTGCTTCAGAAAATTTTGATTGCACCCCTCTAGCAACAAAACAACAGGAAAGGCTATACTTATACACACACGCAGACACGCGCAAATACGTGGGTGGTGGTGTCTACAGCGCCAAGGCAGGACCGGTTTTTCCTGTGCGTCCTCTATTCGGGAAGCAGCGGTTGATGAACGGATGACCATGCATTCAGGTGAAATGCGGACTATGTAGGCGGTATTCCGCAACACCTCGCAAGTAAGCTGCAGATAAAGCCTCGAGAACTCGGACAAACACACCGCTATTGTGCGTAAGGGCCTGAAAACACCGGCTGCACAACGGGTGATTGTGTACAGAAACTCTGTTCTTAAGTGCCATGAAGTCAACTATTACGGCCCTTAGTAACTTGAGGCAATGATTTCTAGAGGTGCATTTAGCCGCATAGGAGAGGGGTTGACACCCATCTAGTTAGATTGTATTTGGTGGAAAAACTGAAAATTGTTCCAACCGTTAAATCAGGGAAGGAGCGCAGTAGAACTCGGCGCACTTACCGCGACATGACCATTGAAACAGGGGGCGCAAACGGATTTCAGTGCGATATTTTTGTATTAAATCTTGTTAAGCCGATGAAGCGTCATCCTGTTTTGTTTAACAGCGCTCGTTGCGTCAGATAACTAGCTCCAAAAGCCATCAAAATTTTTAAAGAGAAACCTTTATGGCTTGGCTTCCGTGTTCTAGGAGAAGCTAATGTGTAAGGTGACCTCATAAGATCTCTGAAAACCTATCTGATAAAAAGTGTTATATGATCTCTTGATAGACGGCACATGCGCGAAACCAAGCTTCGAATGTGTGAAAAGAGCTGTTTTAGAATCGCGAAAAGGGATGAGTTCTAGAAAAGAAACTACTAGCACCGATCATCAATAGGTAAAACGGTATACGTTTCGGTCATGAAGCAGGTATTTGTCTACATTTAAATCCTGCTAGAATCTTCACCTAGTACGAGGAAAATAGTCGCACGATGTATTTTTGGTTTGCGACTTGGGACATAGAAGGTTTGACGATCGAATGGACGCACTTTCAGCGAAGATTGGACGCACGTTTAGATTTTGCGATTCTGTAAACTTTCTTAGCATGGGATGGAAACTTTTTAATGCATGATAACAAATTCCATAGTCGCCGTGTGCTTTAGGAGCGCAAGGCGTTCTGTAGGGCACGGCTTTGAAACGAACGCCCCGCTTTGTAGGCCATTAGAACAATTTTCCCACAAACGTATACAACGCTCCTCAGCAGATTTCTACCTTCAGCTCATGCGGCGGATCATGTGGATATCCATACACAGAATAGACTAGTTATACATTGGACACTGTTGTCAAGATGAAACCATCATGTTTACCTGAACCGTATACGTGTCATTACGTGAATGTTCATTTTAAGCAAATAGTTACCATTACTAGGCAGCTTTTAAGATCAGCATTCTAAATACATCTGTATGGGTGTATACAATCTTTCGTAGGCATGAGCGCCGTCAACGCTTATAAGCCATAAATTTGCTCAAACCTCCCGCCCCATGTCGTGTGATAACCAGTTTTGCTGGCCATCTACATCGTGAACGTAGAATGGCTCATAATTTTTTGTCGCGAACAAGACGTCTTGCGTTCGAGGGTCCAGGGGAGTTAAACTGCAAGGAATTGCAAAAGAAGGCAAACATGCCAATGTGTGTGCTATTGTTATGTTGGCTAGCGGGCACCATCAAAGTCATACGCCGCTCAAAACACACCAATTTGTTCATCTTGCCTAATGTCTGATCTTTTTTCTATGAACTCGGAATACAATAGTTTCGACTTCAAAAATTTCGACTTCAAGATTATGCATCTCCTGGCTTGGATATTTATTTTGAGCAGAGTTGTTATCAGTAGTTGTGATTTTCAAAATCAGTGGTTTCATGTCCACAATAAAGGTTTCCCAAACTTCACCGCAGTACGACCCATGTCGTCCATGTCTACGTTCCAAGCGCTTGCGTGCCGACTTTTATCGGCCTTCTCGGTACAGCGGACCCGACATAAAAACAAGCTGCAGCTCTTCATTTCGAAGTTTACTTTTTTTACGTCGTAATAGTGACACCTCGAAGAATCGCGACTCACGCTTCAATGGTAATCTCCTACCTTCACAAAGCGCAATTTCCTGAAATTTATTTGTGAATTGAAATGCACCTCGAAGGTATTATTGTAACTATTTATTCTTCAGCTCGAGTCCATGATGAACCGATGACGTGCTACAACGACTATCACATGTCTCACGCAGATCCGGCTGTCGGTTGGTCGGGTTGTTTCGTTAAGTCAATTTCTTTTCTCCCGAAGGCCCAATTGTTACTGTAGAATGCTGCACGACGCCGGCAATTATTCCGCATTATTTAAGACCGTGTTTAACTGCCTCCCGTGAGTACATAATAAAGTGAAATGTTTTAAAGTTATAGCGAAAGGAACAAAATTCGACTAAAGAAGTGTATTGATTAATATTTATTCAGCCGTAAATAGTTTTCGTTTTCTTATTTTTGTTTTGTAGTGTGAGTAACTGAATACTTTATCAACAATTTGTTAACCAACTCTTACACCATACCTTGAGGCAGTGACCACCCGATTGTATATCGGGGTAGCTATCGCCCATGACACCGTGTCTGTCTCCCGCCTCATGCCTAGCATAACGCCGATTGCCATATCGCAGAGTTTCACGACATATTGCGTGAATAGAAACTTAATGGCGTATATTAAATTTAGAAGCAGCTGCACGGGTTGTTTTGGGTGAGGGTCCTTAGTTAACAAATGCAGTCAGATTACGACACGAGAGTCTACTGATTGACTGATTGTAGGGTTAAGATTGATTGTAGGATTGTAGAGAGTCTACTACTAGAATTGAAAGTAGGAATACTCTTTCAACTTGCACCTCAGGAGTTGAGGTTCTCTAAGCCAGACGACGACGCATAAAGTTAGATCGAACAACAGCTTGAGGAAAGGGGCGGTATTCTTGTGTTTTGCCCCTTTCGTGTCCGTTTCAAAAGTGGCCTTTTGAGCGAGTCCTGATTGGCTAAAAGCGGACAACCGTATGTGATGCAACGCAAGCGTGGCGGAGCTATTTCGCAGCTTCTCGGCGCTGACGATTTGAATTTGAAAAGGACGAAGATCGATCACAACATTTCCGGTTATAGCATTGTTGATGGCTCGCCGCAGGAACAGGCGGCCGTGAAGTAACGTCGAAGCATTCGAAATGCCTACAGAACCATTTCCGCATCTCGAAGAGGACTGTGCAGCGACTTTTCTGTGAGCTCTGGGACGAACGTGGCCGGCCGCAGCGCGGGATGCGTGTCGATGACGAAGTGCTGTGGCAGCTCTTCCGTGAGCCGGTGTATCCAGGCCGTCTCCGTTATGCAGTGAAATAAACGATCGTCTGCGAGCTTGATAGCTGCCGAGCAGACGACCATAATTACGCAAGCTCTCTGTATAAACTTTATAACCGTTTATTGGTACTTGACGATTACACATACCAGATTAACGTTTGTAGGCTTCAAGCGCAATAGGTACGTCGTCAAGAAACGAAAATGTTCACAATTTGAACATTTTTTAACTTGTAGAGCACAACGAGAATGTCCACAACGTAACTCACTATACGAGGTTCTTGGAAAAGTTTGTGTCAGCATGTCGAAAGTGCGTGGATGCAGAAATACATAACGGCAGGGTTATTTTGATGCACGGTCATTGCCCGCGACCACAAAACGGGGACCACGCGTAAAAAAAACTGGGTAGCAGTAGCGTTGTTTACACTTTACTGTAACAGAGTCACAGGAAACAGCTGGCTGGAGCTGCCATCTTTGGGCCTTCGTCTCCTTGCTGTCAAAACTTTCAACGTCTTCACAAAAAACCCCATCACGATTAGATTTTAAACACGGTAAAGTAAACGCATAAAAGGCAGTTTTACATGTTTCCGTTCGTCAAAATGTGTTTGGAAAAACAGTTGCAGTATTATCAAAGGCCCTCTGCTTGACCGGAAGTACGTCATGATGAAATGGACGCAAAACGGACGTTGTCAAAACAGACAATTGCGAGAATACCTCCCCAGAACAAAACTATCCTCCTGTCTTCTTGGATCTGTGCATAAATTGTTTGGGAGCTCCGTTTTACAGCGACGCTGTTCACTTATTTTCCCGGTATGCAGGCGCCGCAAGCGCTAACGAGGTTTACCAGAGCTGTCCATGTCCGTGTAAAGACATCGAAGCAGGAAGAATGAGCCCAGGGAGTAGCATTTACAGCGCGACGTCACGCCTCAGAGAAATATGACCATCCGCGGCAGCAAACCACTCACAAATACAGCGGAGGAACGCAGCCAATCGAAACAACAGGCAAACAGCGAAGTTCACCAACGTGATCGTGTCCCCCATGAAACACCGGCAGAAACAAGTAGCATACAAGGCGCGACCGATCAAAGTCATCCGAAAACGCCCGATGGAACGCAAAGCAAAGCTTCTAAAGCGGAAAAATAACAAAGCCTTTCGACAGCGCGATGAGGAAGCATGGCGTCTAAGGTGTTCAAGTGGACGTTCAAGATTTCACATTCACACTCATTACGAAGCGCTGAGGTGTTCTCGGACATATTTATCTTGTGAATGTGTGGTAAATGTGAAAGGAAAACCGCTTGGTTTTGGGTAATCCACCACCCGCAGAACGGCTTGGTACAGCATTTTGTCTCACAGACGGCGTATTGGGTAACGTGAGTATTGAGGTTATTTTCCAAAGAAAGAGACAGGAAGAGAGGGACAGAGACGGAGAAAACAAACGTTATTATGAACGAGACGCAGGTGCGGATTCTGTCGGTGCTCTTCAGTCTGAAGGATACAAGCTGTGTTGCAGTGTATTATCCACGCTCACATATGCTTCCTGCCCAACCGAAATTATCACTGCCGGCTGTAATCACAGTTCCCAGGATAAAGTCCAAGTAAATAATCAGGTAACAATGGAGACTGGTTGGGTGCATTCGCAATACGGATGAGGGATTGATGCTTGCGCCCGGGCGTGCTTATTATGTTGCAGGAAACGTTTTGCCGTAACGCATCATAAAATCACGAAAACTTGCCCATTTTTTGGCCCCCTGTCAAGGCGAATTGTTGAAAACAACAATCGGATTACTAAAACGACGTTTTGTTAGCTGGGATAATGTGCGAGAATTTACGTTTTAAACATTGTGTGCATTTAAACGTACAAGAAAAGTGCCTTACTCTGCTGTTTATGCTACCAACGTAGCCTTGATAGAGCTTTATTCTTGAAAATTCGATTGGAACGTGTACAAGCTGTAGAATATCATCAGGTAACCAAAACATTTAACGCTTGAAGGTCACAATTATACTTAATGTACAAAGCGCGGCAGGTATTGGCGACCTTTTCTAAGCACACGCGCATAAATTGGCGGCGAAGTTTGTTACCCATCCGGTTGTACTTTATGAGTCCCATTTTGCGATAACGTTTCCTGAATACCGTGTTCCCCAGATCCAATGGTCATTGAACAAACAAAACACTGCTCCTACAGCGATACTGCGCCGGTGTAAATAGTGTATATCGGCATTGGAAATTGTAGTACCGCGACGAATACCAATATGGGTATAGACTTTACAGAGCAAAAAAAAGAGTCCCCAAGCAAACAAAACGCTGTTAAACCTTGAATTTGCCAAGCAAGCGTTCTAGCTTACCTTCCGGGTTCCGCATTCTTCTTCCTTGTCGTTCTCTTTGCAAGACCATCAGATTGCACGGAGAGTTTCTCCACGCCAGCACAAAAAATACAGAAAAAACATTTCCCTAGATGGCGCCTGCATCCTTTGCTGTGCTGACTAGGGTACGCCTACATGCTTACAGGAATCGTCGACTAAGCGCAGTAACCAAACCAGGTAGCCCCACTGAGTTTTGTATTTCCACGGGGAAAAAAAAATAAGACAACAGCTGTTGGCCTAATCTCCGGAGAAGAAGAAGAGAAGACAACCATGATTGCAGGCATAGATTTTCAAACTAATATAGGCTAGAGGGAAATCTGGTGCCACTTTCTAAGAGAGCTGCGCTTCAGGGAGCGTTCCGTCATGTACCGGGCAGGTACGTTCCACTCATCCTTGGCAAGGCTTATCAACGGACTTAAAAATTGGCTCTGGCTGCAAAAAAGCAACAGTATTACTGTAACAGGTAATTCAAATCTGTTTTGTTATTTTAAAATTTAGGCTTCAAAAAATTGTTTGTCAGGAATTATTCAGAAGCTTCATGCACGCTGAAGAAGAAAAAAATATTACCCTCGTTACTTGATTTTGGCTTCGAGACAAAAACGAAGCGATGTGGCTAGCTAAGCCAAGTAGGCGAGTAACGTCACTAGCTGAAAAGTGACTCAATACTTTGCCCAAAACAGGATTCAAGCACTTCTGTGCGATCCCCTTACAGTCGCATGTTCTCCGGCAGTTCGTATGAGCCCCTATGGAACTCTGTTTGCAGGCTGTCTCATGGCTGACATCAGTACACAGTTTAAATACATCGCTCGCATGTCCCATGATTCATTTTCTGCGTTGTGCCACTATGTCACAATACTAAGAAGATATGTGATAATTTCTGTCCCTTCGGCCAATTTATTAGAAAGTTGCGATGCCGACCTCACCTATGAATCATTTATTGAGCCGTTCTCTGCTGTTTAACACAAATTCTTTCCGACGAAAACAGTTAAGGAAACCAATAAAATTCGAAAATGTGTGGATAAGCAAAGGTATTTACAAAAATCAAAACAAAATCAACTGTAAGCAAAATTTATAAAGAAAGACATAGATCAATCTGAGTCGAGTACAACCACAAACGTAATGGTATTGTCACTATAATCAGAAATGCCGAAACAGCTCATTATAATGCCGTATTTTCTCGAAGTGCTGACCGGCGTGACCTTACATGGAAGGCAGTTAACACTATTCTTATTGTTCCCTACCGAAAATTTCTATTGCCACAATTTTTCATAATAACAAAATTATGAGAGGAAACCGTATGGCTAATTTATTTAATGATCACTTTGTTGGTCAGTTCTCGGAATCTCAATATGTTTGTGTCCTACAACTGAGCAGGAAGTTATATCTGCAATTAAGAACTTGCAAAACAGCAGCGCGTGTGACGTAGACGACATACAAATTAAACCGGTGAAGCACTTTGCGGATGTAGTTGCACCTTCTCTAACCAATATTTTTAACATGATTTTATCATCAGGCTTGCTTCCTAAAAAAATGCAGATGGCGAAGGTGGTCTTTATATTTAGAGGTAGGGATAAAAATATACCAAAGAAATATCGTCCAATATCTATCTTGCCGGTATTTTCTAAAGTAATTGAAAAGCCTATACATGCCAGGTTATGAGATTTTCTTAGCAATAACCTATCGCTACATAGTTTTCGACATGGCTTTCGGAAGCACTGCTCCATAGAAACGGCTTTACTAAAACAGAAAGAAATAACCCTGCATAACTTTTCACAAAATAAACTGACATTAGGTATATACATACATTTTTCAAACGCCTTCGATTCCTTAAATCGACAAACATTACAGTATAAACTTCACTTGTATGGCGTACAAGGGGCTGCTCACACCCTTATGTACTACTACTTGAAATATGGAAAACAATATGTCTGTCTAGGAGAATTTTCTTCCGAACTTAAACGCATTGGCTTAGGTGTTCCAGGTGGAGCATTCTAGGACCACAACTTTTCTGCATATACCTCAACGACCTTTCAAACGCATTGTGTCACCCAAAAGCTTCGCTTGTCTGCTACGCAGAAGACACAACCTTCTCAATCACTGGTACGGCAACTGAGGATGTACAGAAAACTAATAATGATATGCTTCCCAGTCTTGCAACCTGGGCCAGGCAAAATTCTCTGCTTACAAATACCGACAACACAAAGGTATTTTTTCAGGCCAAACAACAAAAATGTTAATTTTAACTTGAGTCGAGAAATGACGACACAAGTTAAAATCAGCATTTTTATCAGCACTCAACTGGGAAATGAGTTGCTCGTATCGAAACGTCTTCTAAGAACATTACCTTTCTAAAGAAGGAATAGCCAGCGCTCATACAAGGCGTCAACCTCTCCTTTTTTTGTCATGTACCAAAGAAAGAAGAAGATGAGAACACAGCCGACGATATTGTGTTTTTTTTTGGCATCAGCCCCTGACATTCAATCACTTTACGCATTATTGCAGTCATATCTGAAAATTATTGCCTTCTGGTTGGACAGTATTGATCTGTCTATGAATGTCAACAAATGTTCTTTATTAGTTTTTCCGATCTCAGGCCGTGTTAACAGTACTCTCAGTTACCGACAGTGCATAATTCCTCAAGTTCCTTGTTTAAAGTACCTTGGGATAATATACACCAGTAAGCTTGACTGGACCCCACATATAGCCCTCATAGAGGCCAAAGGTGCACGTTCTGTTGAGATGTTGAGGTGTCTCAGTCATAGAAAGAAGGACATGTACAGAGAGACCCTCCTTATGATATAGGCAAGGTAGGTACGCCCTATTTTAGAGTTTGGGTATGTGCTATTCGCTGGGTCAGCAGCGTAAAAGCTATCGTCCGGTTATTTTGGAGCGCCAGTCTTTTCGCTGCTGCTTAGGGTTACCTACGAATGCAGCTAATGCTGTAGTTTACCTGGAAGCGCACGTTCCTCCTCTGCTTAATAGGTTCCGGATACTTACTGTGGAAACTTTTCTCAAATCTTATAGCTCTGAGGTGGACAGGAAGCAGTTTATGTTTATTGCTGAACCAGGTCTGTTTCTGTTTCGAGCTTCCTTTCTCTATTGGGTGTAGTAATAAATCAGGTTATTCCAAATACTGAGAGGAGGTTTCCTCTTTCTATCAATTTCCAGAACATTTTCCCCCAAAATGCTAAACTTTTACCAGCCCGACTGCTCAATCGTCGTCTCGAAGATTATTTTGGCTCCATGCAACCAGGTGCTATAATAAATACACATGCCTGTCAACCAGAAGAAAAATCTGGTATAGGTATATTTTCTCTTTCACTTAACTGGTTGTTTTCAGTTCGTCTGGTTGAGTTTTTCTCCATATTTTTCCCGGAATTCCTGGCAATTCTCCTGGCACTACGAAAGCTGGATGTATCAGTCACATCTCCAATCATTATTTTTTAGAATCTTTTTCTGTATGCTTAGCCCTTTATTCCACTAAAGACACTACCCTTCTGCGGACGTTTTGGTCCCTCCTGCCACCTCACCTCACTGAAATCAACCTTCTTTGGGTTCCTGGTAATGCGGGATCACATTCAACGAGACTGACTGATTCTCTAACAAGGATTGCACTTTCTGGGACTGTAGTAGACGTCGTAGAGCCGACACCTTTAATAACCACTGCTAGGTATGGTAGAATGCTGAAACTCCAACAATCGCAGGAATCGGTTTTATTGTAGTTAAGTGGTTTTAATCATCTTAAATTCTCATGGAAACCTGAATGGTGCCCTTCATGGAACTTAGAGGGGATTATTACAGCTAGCCCTACGTTGTCGAGTACCCCAGTTAAACAGGCACTTACAGAGGTCTCGTCTGGAGCCCACTGCTCTGGGCAGCTATTGCAACGAAGACGAGTTGCAGAACACTACCTTTTGGATGTCGACGTTCTTCACGACTGAGACGTCAGTTACTGGCGGTGCCGCTTTACACTTTGGAGATATCCCTAACAGTGCCGGCTATACTATCGTTCGAGGCATCCGGAACGGGGTTCTGCCACTGGGATGTTTGGTCTGCCCTTTTGCGCTACATTGAAAATTCCATTAGATTCCCTTTATTATTGCGATTGGTCACGCTCTCCTTGATTTTCAAGTTTTTGTTTCAAAACTTTTTCTAACCGGTTCAAAGTATCTTTTCTAAGCGTCTCGTGATTAAATAAGGATTCCTTTTGTTTCAACAATCCTATGTTGATTGGCCGATCCCCTGATTGGGTATGTGCTATATAAAAAGACCTAACAACAAGAACAACAGCAACAGCAGTATGAACAGCATACTAGAAGTAGTCGTCACCTCTCAAAAATAACTCGAAGGTAAATAAGGTTGCAATCTTCTTTTTGCAACGTGGGAAGTGCTGCTGAGGTTTGCATGCATGAGAGTGATGATGAGGATAAGCAGTGTGAGGTAGTCGTGATCGCGTAGAATGACAAGCTCCAAAGAAAATCACCTGCATACACTGAGCCAGCCACCCAGTAAGCCACATTTGCTTTTGCTTCTTTGACATAATTTCGTTTTGTCTGGTTCCAATACATCGGCCAGAACTTTATTTCGGCCCGACTTTGAAGTCACCAGAGTATCAAAAGAAATAGGTTTTGATAATTTGTGTAAAAAATTGGATAGGAATAAATGGCAAAGAGAATACATAATTACCTCTGCCTTCAAAGCCTGGACAGTATGTTATTGCGCTATGTCACCCCAAGGCATCAAAGCAATTGAAAGAAAAAAAAACGAAAGTGGCGGGAAGTAAATGGCTTCATGCACCACGGAATGCCGTATAGGACAGTTTCAGCCAGAACGTCCAAGAGCTGCCTGTAAAGAGGACCATGCGTCTACCGATGAATATCGGGAGGGCGGCCTGGTCGGTGTCCTGGGGTACCATGTTCCGGGTTCACGCTGGGTGTAGTCATGGACAAATCCCCAGGAGGTGGTCTAATGACGCTTCCGCAGCGGAAACAGGGCAGTAGGGGCAGGTTGCATAGGCAACCACAAGGCGAGAAGTCCATGTTGCACGAACAGCAAGAGTGAGTGCAACCGTTAGGCGAATTATCCGGAGCGTGACCTCTTCACGGCGAGTTATGCCACCAGGAAGGTCAGTCCCACGCTGAGGAAGTAGGGCACGCGTGGAGCGCCGAGGAGAGTGTTGTTTGATTAGAAGAGCGTCCTGCAGAACCAGGTGCAGAAGCGGAAGTGGGTTTATTACTTGCTGAGGATGAGCAGGCAAGTCGGCCTCGACGTGGGTGGGCGTGCTACGGCGGGTTGCGAACAGGGCATGGGAATGATTGCAGTATCCGGTGCACATCGCTTGTAATGTACAACATGCTGTATACAGGCCGTATCTCGCGGGTAGCCAGTGTTGAATCATTGTAGATGATCAGGCAAGACGGTGGGGCAAAGCATAGTCGAGAGCCTAGGGCACACAAGCCATCACGGATGGCGACCAGCTCTGCCAAAACAGACGGAAGTGGTGCCTCTGCAACATAAGTGTAGTCTGGTTTAAAGACGACATAGCAAGGCAAGCTAGGATCGTGTGGATGATGCCATTTTCGACCCCTGCATCCAAATGGGCCTGGAAGCCATCTGGTGTGTCGATAGGGAGTGGTGGGTTGGTCTGCTGCCCTGGGCGAATATTTTTATACGCCTGAGAGGCCGGTTGTCGGTGGGCTGTGGGTGGTGCTATGGCGGTGGTTCAGCTGGACGCGGTATCAGAGGTGATGTGGATTCATAGTAGTGCGCTAGTGCGGCGGCAACAAGAATCGATTTAGATTTTAGAAGACGTGCCAATCGACGCTGGTGTACAATTTCGTCCAATGTGTTAATTTGTGCCTCAGCTTCCAGGGTCCAAATGCAGGTCATCTGAGGAAGGCCGGAGATCCTTCGCATTGCTTCCCTGTTTGCGGCTTCCAAACTATTCCAGTCGCGCAAAGTGAGATGCTGGTACTTGGCTTGGTAGACGATTGGAGGCTGAAAGACGGCCCGCACTAATACACGCAACACACGGGAGCAGACACCCCCCCCCCCCCCACTTCTGGCCAAATCGTCGGAACAAGTGAAGCATGCTGGCAGCTTTTTGTCGCGTGCAACGGACCCATGAAGCTGCCGAACCTGCTGCGCCTATTTCTAAACCCAATACAGGAATATTACCAGCGGTATCCAGGGGTTCGCCGTTCAAGAACAGGCATATTGGTGTCTGCGACAACCGGCGTTGGCCCCCTACGATTGGTGACTGACATGTATGTAGTCTTTGAAGGGGACAGATTCCGAACACTGGTTGAGCACCATCATGAAGTAATGTCCAAGGCAGTCCATAGAACTGCTTGTTGCCGGTGCAGTTGATTGTGCACAGACCACACAGTCACTTAGTCTGCATATACGAGGCAGAAAGTGTCCAGTATTTCAGCCAGCTTCCATGTCAAACCCCGCGTGGCAACGTTAAATATCACTGGAGACAGCACAGAGCCTTGAGGCACGCCTCGCTCCGAAAAAAAGTGTCCCACGCATTCTTTTCAAATGCAGATGGAGGAGGAGCGAGTCTGAAGAAAATAGGCTACGAAAGGCCATACTGTTGGTGGAAGGGGAGCCACTGTAAAATACTGATTATTGCAGACTTGCTCACGTTCTCATAGGCCTTTTGGGCGTCCATAGCCACGATCGTGCGGATTTTGTTCGATCTGCCACCTAAGAGCGCCATAGGTGAGAGGTGTTCTACGCCGTCTTGTGTGCCCAGGTGGGTACGAAAGCCAATCTGATCCGGGTGGCACCATCCGTATCGTTCTAGCCATCATATCAGCCGGGTTTCTAGCATCCGCTCAAGGAGCTTACAGAAGGTCGATGTTAGTGCGATTGGGTGAAGATTACTCAGATGGTCAGGACTCTTCACAGGTTTTGGTATCGGCACTATTTCGGCGTCCTTCGGGGCGACCGGAACATCACCAGAGACCCAGATAGCTTTCAGCCAGTCGAGTAGCCACTGTAGACATGAACTGTCGATGTTCTTGAACGCTTCGTAAGTCACACCGTCCGGGCCTGGTGCTATGCGTAGCTATGCCTTGTCTATTGCCGCCAGAAACTTAGCCATGGTGAATGGTGCCTGACTCCCGTCAAGGTCATCCTGACTGGGAGGCGAACCAGCCTCTGGTGGCAGAGTAGTTGAGCAGGCAAATTGTGGTGGACCTTGCTCGTACTTTGGGAATAACTTTGGGAGAACAGCACGTGAAAGCTCGCGACACGATACAAAATTATCGGGAAAATGGGGTGTCAGGGTGCCAAATAAAGATAGTGAAAGAAATCGAGGCAGAAGTCGAGGGAAGAGATGTTAATGACACTGGAATTAGGAGTATAAAAATCAGGCAACCGAGGAAAAACAAAATTTTCGGTAGAACCGTCAGGGAAGGGCAAAGGTTTTTAAAGCCCGATCTTACAGCTCAATGAGAAGGACCTAAGTAATCGAATACCCGCTACACTAGGGTTCATGTCTATGCTGTGTAAAATACAAACAAGCTATCAAACACACAGTAATAAAATGCGGAAGTATCTATCAAGCGTCATATAGGCCACATAGGTGACTCCGCCTTTCTAAAGCACTTTTATCCTTCAGGAAAACATTACCCAATCTCCAGTCAGGATATTTATGGTCATCACCACCCCGGATGAACGCCTTCCCCATGTTCCTCCAATTCTTTTTGTCTTGCGCTTACCTATTCCTTCCCTCACAATTTTCTGATTTTTCTACCGAGTAATGGTCATCCTGTACTGCTAGTCCTGTCACTCGCTAGCCATGCTGTGACCCTGATGGATCACGGGTGTTCGTTTTTCCACTTCGCGTTCCTAGCTCAAGTTCACCTTTTCCTCTTAGTTTGGTCTCTAATGTCTTTTACCGGAATTTTTATGTGGTTCGCAGGCTTTCTATCCCTAAGGTTCGCTGGCTTCCTATTTCTATTGCTATCCCTTCTCGCCCTTTGCATTTCTCTATGGCCAAACCAAATGTTCTTTCAGGGTGCGTAGTAACGAGCCAAGTTTCTCTAACAAAAGTTACCATTGGTTGTATACCTTTCTTTTCAGTGACCAAGAGAGAAAGAGAAAGAAAACACATTTTATTGAGCATTTTTTTGGTGAGAGGGTACCCGTGGGCGCCAGCACGAGCGGGGTGGCGACCTCACTGGCTCGAGAGACCAGGTTTGCTTGCACCTCTGTGTCCGGGCTATGCCGTGATTATTGCTCCCCTACCCCTCGGAGATGATTACAGGGAAAGTATTTCGAGGGCAGGCCCAGATCATAGATAGACCTCACTATATATTAAAAAGTGTACAATTTAAGAAATTGACGCAGTTAGGATTCATTACAATGACCCAAAACCATCAATCAGCGTGACTAAATGTGCGAATAAGGCGAATTACAAGGCCCAACCTGCACTCTACATCAAATTGGCTGGTGATTGCGATACTCCCTAATGCGATATTTGGGCGCAGCAGCAATGTGCGGAGGCAGCCCTCAATCGTGGGTTCTCTCGACGGCCGCGATAATGAGCCTCCGCGTCGTCGGCGCGAAGTGCGTTTCAAAAAGCGACCTCGAACTGCGTCTAAAGCGAAGGCACATCATAGACACGCGCATGCCCCCCTCACGTTTTCGCGAAGCGTCTCGCCGTCGAGCGGCTCGTGAGGGCACTGCATACGTCCCCTTCTTCTCCCCCGCCGCACACTTTCGGACAGCGCTGGCAAAAGCCACTACGCCCAACAACCCTCCCCAGCCAATTTCGCGACACTCTCCTCCTTTCCACGTACCCCCATCGGAAGCAACAGTTAAGCCCACCCCGCTGCAAACACACTCCGAAATACTCGCCCACTACAGGAACGAGCGTCGCAAATACCCATTCCCCTACCCGAACCTCTCTCGCGATGAAGCTACTACTTTCCGGCGCCTACAGACAAACTCCTACCCACATAACACCCTGCTACATGCCATGTATCCCACCCAATACCCTGCCACATGCAACTCCTGCCCCCACCCAGGCACCCTGTACCACATTGTACATTGTATGGGAGTGCCAGCAATCCCCTTCCCTCACCCCTAACCTCAAACCCTACTTATGAGCAGTGGGTGGAGCTGCTGACCAGCTCCGACCTTCCACACCAGCGACGATTGGTGGAGAGGGCACGGATGGCCAGCATAGCCCAAGGCATCCTGGACTAAGGAAGCCTCCCACCGGGCGGGTGCCCTAACATCAGCACCTGGTCTCCAATAAAGTTTATTCATCATCATCATCTCCTCGTTTGCTTTCTTTCACTCGTTGGCCTTCCTGTCGTTCGCTTTTTCGGTCACTCTTTGGTCCTCCCATCGTTCGCTCGGTCACGACGATGGCGACGCGGCCCAGCCCAGAGACGGGCAGCAAAGGGCTGTGCCTGAAAAGAGAATGTCGCGCTGGGCAAACCGCGCACATGCACGCCTCACGCTGTTGTCCCAGCGCAGATTCTATTTCTACTCTGGCCCGTCCCTTACGACGAGCAAAGTTTTGCGCACCGCCTCCAGTAAGCGTTTTGCTGTCAAGTCATGATTACGCAGGCGGGCGCGGTTGTCGAAAGCGTCTTCCGCCATTGTCTTCTTTTAACGGAAGTACAAATTTAAATTAATTCAAATACGTTAACGGGAAGGGTCACAGTGGTTTACGTAGAAAGAACATTTCATTAAACAATCATTTACTGAAGTCGATATTCGTAAACTCATATATATATATTTTATATCTTACAATATATATATATATATATGAGTACAATGTTCATTTACTGATATTCCACAAATATACGTGGGTACACTCCACTTGTTCGATTGCATTCTTAAGTTTCATTTATGGATGTAGATCTCAACTATACATTTATGCTGCCTGAAAATAAGATAAACCTTGTATCGACTCTTTTCTATTGCTTTCATTGTGCATTCAAAGCAAATTATGACGCAAAAACCTCCTTAAGCTGCTTTTCATTAGATTTTTGATCCTGTCCTAGAATTTGTTTCGCAGAAAATGCTGAATGCACTGCAAATAAATTTAAAATATTTATATCAACTTCACGATTTTGAATCAGTATTGTGGTTTATTCCAGTGCAGTTCAGATGTGGTATTATTTTTATTGCTATTCCCCAACACCACTGCTCAAAACATGTCTCAAATCTGATTAGCATTGTTTCGTATGTCATGCAGTTAAGTAAGGCATCTTTTAAAATGCTTCCCCTTTGCCTACCGCTGAACAGAGATAAAAGGAAACCCATTTTTAATAAGCCTTTTGCTACCAATAAATTTTTCCTTTGTTTTGTTTTTGTTTTGGATCACAGGTGCAAGGTCGCTGTCAATAACAAAGCTTAAACCTTTTCCACAATGTGATCTGTGGGAGAAATGGAAATTGAATGAAACAATTGTATAAAAACGTTGAAGAAGCCAAAATTGTGCAAAGAGTATTTTTATAAGGCATGCAAGAACGACTCTGTCTAAGAGGTTTGGGATATTCTGACATGCTTCGGAGATACATAAACTATTTCTGATCAGAACATTCGTAGCTCCGACAATCTTCGACGTTTCGTCGCGACCAAAAACATCACCGACATCCACGGCGGCAAGCGATTCTTCATTATACATTTTCATTGCATAGCTCATCCACATCACAACCCTCACCTTGCCACGGCTTCGACGGTACGGCCGTCCTCGGCCGGGGGATGATGTGACAGGACTAATGCTGGACAATGGCCCACAGCGCCATGAATCAAAACAGATGACGAGGACGAAGTGAGTGGCACGTGCCTTGCGTGGGCTGTGCGATGGCCGCCCTGTGCATACTAAAAAGACGTCGATCGCATCGTCTGGAAACAGGTCACTTCGTCATGCATCGTTTCATCTGTTTTGCGGCCATTATTATCATATTAGCTAGCTTCCAATACGTACAAGTCACTTTACAAAATGCTACGCGAGAAATTGTAATTCTTAGCACCATCCTGTGGTTGGTACCTTGGAAATAATGATGATGATTGCTGGATGTTTTTGGAACAAAGCCAGCTAGGGAAATGAGCGCCAAACAATAACCTAGGTAATAAAATAGGTAAGACAAATACAAAAATCAAATAAAGGCGGTGGTGTTGGCCGGTTTATAGGGCTAGTTTACATTATGCATTATAGGAAATGAGGTATTGAAAAATGTTTCCTGATATACCAAAGGATTTGAGGTCTTTAAGGATGCCGCAGCACCATGCAGTATGTGCTTTTTCATTATAAAAACATACCGTCACGCGATATTGCCCCTGTAGGTAGGCATCTTCAATGTAGGACGCCAAGACACCAATTCTTCATTGGTGGGTCGCGCTGCCCTGGTGGGTCGCGAGGTGAAGAAGTAGTCACTGACATATTGGTCAATGCTCACACCTCTATCAAAACATGGAAAAGGAACTGCGGAACCAACAGCCAAGTAAAGATATGAGTATGTGCTGTGTCCTGTATTAAAGTATGTGGGCTTATTTTTGTTGAACAGGCAGGATCCTGCAGATGAAAGGAATTTTTCGATTAGGCGACCTCGGACATCCATGCGGGAGGATAAGAACAAAAGCTTTGGTCGCTGATTTATGAGTGCCTCAAAATCGGACGTTGAAACTTGGATATCTGGGTGATGTAAACACAGCATACTCTTATTAGCCAATTGAAGATTATGGTTCTTTTGGCAACAGCCTAAACCACAGTGTGAATTTGTATGGTGTGACACGCCAAGGAATTTTCGGCAATGATGGCCACAAGACCTGAAGATGTACCAATACCATCCCTGTCCTTCGTAAGTACCATGTCTCTATTCGAGAAATTTGTGTTTTGTATTTAGATGCGTTTCTTGGCGACACATCAAACTTGGCAGATTGCTATGCAGTAAGGCTTAGATGTCATCAATATTCTTAAGGAGGCCTCTGAATTTCAATTGCAGTATTCTTTCTTTTCACTTCATAGTCATTTAAACCTACTGGAGAGTGCCTGCGTGCGTGCGCGTGTGCGCGCGCATCCGTGTATTTGTGTGTGTGTGTGTGTGTGTGTGTGCGGACGTGCATGCGTGCTTGTCTGCCTGTATCTGTGTCTGTGTGTGTGCGTGCGTGTGTGTGTGTGTGCGTGCGTTCATGCGTGTGTGCGTGCGTGCGTGTGTGTGTGTGTGTGTGTGTGTGTGTGTGTGTGTGTGGCGGTGTGTGTGTGCGGCGGTGTGTGTATGCGCGCGTGCACGCGCGCCTGTGCATTTATGTTTTGTATTTTCAGGCTTGAGGTCACTGAAAGGGCTTTTTTGGGCCTTTCAGTTGTCTTGGACGTCGGAGGCCCCTCTTGGCGGTGCGTTGCAGGATGGAACGGCCCGACGTCGAACTCATCATCGGATGTCCAGGGGTGTCCGACGGGGAACAGGCGGTGTGGTGACGGGCTGGGCTGCCTGAGTTAACCCAGAGTGGGGGGCAGGACCATGTCCCGCTCTCGGTACTGGGTATCAGGTTAGAATGTCAGAATGGGTATAAGGTTAGAACGCTATAATGTTAGAATGATATATCTAGTGGGCACTACCTTATCGTCTCTTCTTAAGGTGAACCGCCTGACTGCCGCCACACCTTGACTTTTTAGGCCTTCAAGAAGATCAGCCTCTGTCTCGTCCGCTAGATCTGGCTCTGAGATCAAGCCCTGCGGGCTGTTCATGCTGTGGTGGTGCGTGACCTTTATGTCAAGATCGGCAATTCGGGTCTGGTTCAGAAGTTTCGGGGCCTGCTGCTGAATGTGTACTTCGACAAAGATCTCGCCGGTTATTTATTTCTTAGCTCTAAAATTCCCCTAAAATACTTTCTAAAAACTTCAAAATCAAAAACGGACTACGAGGCAATAGGGTCGACTTGTTCAAGAGATTGGATTATCAAGAAGTGGGGGTAGTTGTCAGGTTTGGGGACTGTCATGGTCGGAAGGGGTGGAAACAAAACGTCAGCGCGGCCCATTTTAATGGGCCTATCATTGTGTTTAGAAAACAGAATAAAGCTGGGGACGGGGGTACTTTCTTCTACAACCTTACCCTGATAGCTGGAGAGGTCCCGGAGCTCCCTGCCTGGTAAACGGACAGGGAGACCATCCGCTGGACCTTGACTGAGGCTCCGACGGCCACTGTTCATGGTTTGTTACCCTCCACCGGGAAACACATCGTCACTGTTGTTTAAAGTTATGTTTGGGGGCCCGGGGCCGCGGTGGTGCCAAATAAGTGTTGGCCATGCATTGGCTAGCCCTCTATGCACAAATTCGTAAAACAGGTTCGTTCGGATGTCGTGAAATCAAAAACTGGTTGACAAGCTGCCGGATACCAATGTGACGTATGCCTACACAGCCCTCCCGCATCCTACGAAAAAGATCAGTTCTACTAGAGTGCTGCCACTCCGATCAAGATAAGAAAACGGCAAACAAACGGTGTATTCCCTGAACGTAAACTCTCAAACAATGAAGGACGTGCAACTCAGAAAAGAGCTTGGCTAAAAGAAATAGATTGCAACTTGTGGCTAATGCAAAAACCAACAATGTGCCCGGCCCCTTTGTGGTCTTTCCACGCAACCTTGCTGTTTCCCATGTCAGTACTCGTTGCGTAGTTGCTAACCATCCAAAGATACGCTCAGAAGCACTATACACCCCCACTTAGCAGTGGTAGAACGAAATTTTAGCTAGTCACCGCTTGAAAACTGAACGTAGCGGCATATGAGTGAAACACCGGCACCCTAGCCGCGCAGAACTCTGGTTCTGGGGAAAGTATCACTGGTCTGCTTCCGGAATCAATTCCAGCTAAACGACGAAGAAGCGAAAGAAACAAAACTCACACACATATGGCAGTAAAACAGTATTTCGATGTATTTCGCGCCCAAGAAGAAGACGCTACGGGGAAGAAAGAACCGAAAATACAGTGCAGCAGTAAAAGGTATCGTCAGGATATTGCTTTCAAAGCAAGTTAGCAGGAACACGTGCCTCGAGGAATTTGCTCCCTTAAAAATTCTAATACACGTTGGAAGCACAAAAGCACCGTCAACAGGCATTCCCGTTTTTTACACATAAAATACAATATTTACCCCATTTGAAGTCGTATATGTGGCTTCCCAAAGTTTATTCCTGAGGGTTTTTATTTACGGATGGGTCAATATTTATCAATACATCACTAAGCAGGCGGCAGTTATAGCCTAAATGAAAATAAACAGTGATCATAAAAATTTCCCGCCAATACACAGATAAATACTTCTTGAGGTAACGTCTCAACAAACACGCGCTATAGCGTCCAATAAACAAATATTGCCTCGGCTCACTGCTGCTGCCACTTGGTGCTGAAATGTCGACCTGTTTTTGTAAGAGCGGTATTTGTTTCTCCGGCTGTACTGCTGCTTATTCTGTACGTGCCGGAACCATTCATCCTGGGTGCAACGGACGTCGCTATTTTGTCGACACGCTTGGTTAATTTGATCTTCCCAGATCGCTCCAATCGTACAAGAGTAGTCCCGTTGCGGCGCCTGGACGGTTTGCTGGATACTGCGGGTGCCTTCATTTTATGAACGTCCGTGGTTAACGTGGTAGTCCCAGATGATCCCAAGTGCACAAGAGCAGCCCCCGCGTTGCGCCTGAAAAGTTATATAAATGATCATTAGTTTGACGCAGTGAAAGGTGATATTAAACTCTTATTAGATGCGACAAATACAGCCACAATGTAGAAGTTGACGCCTCGCATCCTGACGAATGCAGGCAGATTTTAGCTAAACATGAAAAATGTTCATCTGTCGCAAACTTGATTATACAGCTAAAAGCTATAAACAAACCACGCACCGATATATGAAGAAAAATATCTGCAGCTGCCCTATTGGAGCGCATTATAGGTCAGTGTTCTCCATAGATAGGAGGCTTTATTACGTTTATATGGCTTAAGGCAAAGGGATGATAAATAAAAGGTAGCGGCTGAAAATACACCGAACATTTCTTTAGGCAGCTTGCCTGAAGGAGGGTACACCTATACCTTGGATTCAAACACTTCGATCCTTTCGTTAATTCTATCATGGCATGCGAACAGCGAAACAGATATGGCCTAAGCATTTCCCCTAGTCTGCGTCTACGTCTTCTAAATTTTGAGAACGAAACAACATTTCACAGCAAGTGGCTAACACCGAGAGAAAGCTAGATTCTCATTTTCTCAGCTCAGATGAAGTAGAACTCCTTTGTTTTTAGTTTAGTCATACAGGGCTTAGGTTTCTATAATTGTTTAGCGTGAGCTTAACATATCTGTGTGCGTTCCACTTCTGACAAGCAAGTACGTGGACAAGAAAAACATATATCACTATTAGTACAATTTTCAAAATTGAGTTCACTACCTTAGAAGCGTTGAGGTAGGTTGGGAGCTTTTTGGAAAATTGTTGCTGCTCAATGTCGTTCCATTTTTGTTTGTTCCACTGTTTCTGGTCATGCTGCGCTCAACAACAGGAAGTTAGTCGGTGGAAGCACTTTCGCCAGAGGGACCCACTGTGAACAGAACAGCAATCACTCCCAGTCCAAAGACCAACACATAGAACAGCCAGTTCGGTTCTATCTCCCGACTTTCGCTCTCTCCGTCGCTGTGTGGCATGAAGCTGTTCGACTGAGGCACTCCTTTGTCCCTTCTAGGGGAGCTGGCATCCATCCCTGCATTCAAGAAGGTGTGCAAATCGGCTTTCGTTACCCGACGTACTGTGATCGCGAACTGAGAAGTACGGAAATTTTACAGATTATTCTTGCAGTAACCAGGTGACAGTTTGTTGCAAATGCTTTGAATACAACAAAGGCCAGCCCAATGGCACCATATGCAAGAATAACATAACATAAATACACAGAACACGCCACCCTGTTGTACATAATAAACCTTCACTTTTTTGTGCTCACCATCTTTTCCATTGATTTGTTGGCCAACTAATGGGCTGGTAAACCGCTCTATATTTGTGATTACACTTTTTGCCCACACCCTGCTCAAGTCTAGTAACGTCTAGTAACTTTGGATCGCGACATCGTGCTCACAAGGATACAGTGGCGTAAAAGCAACACACCTAAGTCAAAAATGGGGCTTTAGAATCAGCTCCAGCATATGAGCGCTTGGGGCACGATCGCACCGCTACACAACTGGGACTTTGAGATGAAATACTTTTAGCAATGACTAATCTGTACTTTTCTAGCATGTGTGTATGCGGCGAGGCCACCATCGACGATGACCGATAAAATAACCTTCACATTTCCGCCATCGATCCTCAGCCCAGGGTCCAACAATTTCAAAGAAAGCACCAGTATCTTCAGGCCACGAACTATTTGGACCGCACTGTCTCCCCTGGCTCGTAACCAGAGTTTTATGAGCAAGTTTTATGAGCTAATATCAAAATCGAAAAAGAACTCCGCATTAGGAAAGTGAAAATCGGCTACATATTAAAATACTTAGCGCGGTGTGACGAGGCGAATTCGATATTGGGGCGACAGCCGAAGGCTGCACCTTGATGATTACTCGTTATTCTTGGTTTAGCAAGGTTATGGTAACATAATGGTACTCATGCATATACGAATTAGCAAAAGCAATCACACCCCCAATACTTTGTTCTATATCCTAATATACTGCTTCATCAGCACCACAAAAAAATCATCAACAAAACGTCGCGGTATTGTAATGTATAGAAGGCAGACAAAGCTAAATTCTAACTGGAACGAAATTCAGAATATGTATTCAAACCTAGTATCTGCACGGCGCGTCGCTTTATGAACTGCTTCACCAAGGCTTATAGGAATATTTTATGACACACACGGTACACGTTCATGAGCGACAAGAAAAACCTGCTAGGTGGGACAGCGCACCAGAATGAAGGTTGCTGCACGCAAGAAAGACGAGCTCTTCACCTTTTTGGTGGCTCGGCTTTCTTTCCGACGACAGCACAGTATTCCTGCATCAACTCCTTCAAACATCAGCGGGGTGATCACAGGTGGGATTTTATGCTAACATACAGGTAAATAAAATTATGCTCTTTCTTTAAATTGACAAAGGACCTACCGCTTGATCTTATCAGGGAAAGTTGCCCAACAGCATTTTCTTCCCCGAACACTGTTCAATGTCCTCCAATAAAGTCTCAAAAACTATTGAGGTTGTATCGTACCAGTGCTTGGATGCTTAGCAACCTAGAATCAGGTGGTCATATCTCTAGACTCTGTCCTTTTCACAAATTTTATCACGTCTCTTTAGAACGTTCCAGCTTTTTGCCTGTTCATCGATTGTCGAGCTGTAGAAACCGTCACCGAGTTTGTTTATCCACCGCCAGCACAAACCACTGCTCATCTTCGCTCGTTTTTTGTGGCGCCCGCATGGCACTGGAACAACTTGCCTGCATTCGCCGTGCACAACTCTAATCCACATAAATTACAGACTGTTGCTGAATTGTTGATCTGTTCCTAATTACGCCAATCCCTCATCTATTACCCAGACTGGAGCCTTTGAGGTATAAGAAATAAATAAAATCATTTGCAGCAACTGTGCAGTTCAAAATAACCATGCAAACGTGCAATTATATGTAGTGAAAGCGGGCACTTCCTTTCTTGGCATCAAGGCCACCCATTAAAAACAGTTGCCTCCCCCCCAGTCAGAGGACCAGTGAAAGCAGAAACATCCTTTCCTGGCATCAACGCCCCCTATGACCCAAAGACCGTCCTCCCCCCGAGCATACTGAATATACTGCGGCCTAACCAGTACGCCTTTTTTTTAAACATGACGCCTACACACCACCAAGCTCTGTGGAAACGAACTGCTTGATTATGAAGTTGTGGACACTTCTAAAGGTCCCTGGTTCGTTCCTTGGCTTCGACATCAAGATGTGGTAAAGACGGAACAAAGAGGAGCAGGCAAGACACCCACGGCGTAGCTGAACTGAAAACAACGTGCTTCTATGGTATTGCGTGCTACTGCGCCACTAGCACTTTATCTACATTTACTACTTCTGTTACAGATACAATTAAAGGCAGAGGAAACGCACAGGAAGATAATGCTGGCGGCCATCTATAGCCTGAACGGCTGGCAAGCAATGTGGAGGATTCGAGAGTTCGTGCACGGCTGAGGGCTGTGGCGAAATAGCTGTCTTCTGCAGACAAAAATGCTGTAAAAAACACCATTTCCCGGGGGGAACCCTGATGAGGATGCGAAGCATCATGGGGATTCCATGTGGTTCCATTGTGTTGCCGTTATGTTGAGTGATCTGGCGTTTAGTAGCGCCAGAGAGAATTCCGCGTCCGGGTCCACACCGGTGGCAAAGGCACGCAAGTACTGTTGTGTGATGGTGAGTAGGCGGTGGTTCTCAAGGTGCCGAAACTCGTCCATCATGTTCTTGTCGATGTTGTCGCCTCTGTGGTAGAATCCGTAGTCCACGTCAGCATTGGTTAGGTAAAGGTTTTTGACGTTGGTCCACCGGCTGAGAGCAACGTACACGGCCTCCTCTTCGCCGCTTTGTCTTCTTCTCCTTCTTCTTCAGCGGTTCCCCTTCGGGAAGCCCTGAACCGCTCTGTCAACAATGCTACACCGACAACGCCCCGAGGATGCGCCGTTAACACGCCGCCAGGCAGGAGAACGCAATGAAAGGTGCGCATTCAAAATTTAAACGCGATTTCCTTGGTCCTCATTTCGGCGTCAGTTGGGAAGTGTGCGACAGACCCTGGTGTGACAACGACGTCCGGTAAATCGGAAACGGTCAAGGGAGCCTCCAACACTCTGAGCAGTGAAAGTAAACCTGTACGACGTTTCGCTTCCAGATCCAGATTCTCTTCTACGTACAGACGCGACTGACACACGTTGACGAACCCGAGATAATTCAGAAGTTTTACATCGGGTCACCGTTCCCAATTCGGAGCCGCTCTGGGCCTTCGTCACGGGGCTGACCATTTGTGGTAAGACCTTCGGGCTGCGTCTGTTCATGAATATCTAAAACAGATACTGCCATACATCCTCGAACAGTGCTTACAGCACAAATGGGGTATGTGCGAGCGCTGGCCGAGCGGCAGTCGTGGTAAAAGGAACTACCGTCCACGCTGCGCTTAAGATGGCTAGCAACAACAACGGAGTCTTGAGCGATAGCGATCTCAACACCTTCAGGAATGTCTTCCGTAACATCAACTGCATTATCATTGAAGAGGTCCATATGCTTTCCAGCGATACCCTTGACCGGATACCATTCACCGGATACCCACCGATACCCTTGATACCCTTCGCCAAATCACTCAGAACTACGATAAACCATTCGGTGGACTAGATCTCGTCATCTTGGGCGAGCTTCGACAACTGCCTCCGGTTCGAGGCACCGAGGTCTGCAAGAGAAGTCGCGAAAGAGGAAGCAAGGTGTTCTGCGCCAGTCTAAAGTGGTACCAACTCTCCTACTTCTCCTTGCGCTAAGCCGTCAGACAAAAGGACTTGGTCTTCTCCATCATCCTGACCAAGATCGGAGACGGGAGGGCCTTGAACGAGCAAGAAATCAACTCAAAGAGAGTCGCTTCTGCACTGCCCATCACGCTCTAGCAGTGGAGACTGGTGCTGTGCTTCTTGTACTCGAACAAGAATATAGAAAAATTTCACACCGTCATTGCCTTGATGAGATGCATCAACGTTCATGGTGCTTTGGCTGCCAATAGATACTTGGGATACAGGACCGATGCTGAATGTCTCAAGGCGATATACAAAGTCGTCAACGTCGCTAAAGCCCAGATGGGTAATCTCTCTCGCAAGGGAGACACCTTATACGCTTACCCTAAACATTGACGTGAAGGACGGCCTAGTAAACGGGGCAGTTGAACTTCTACACGAAATCGAGTACGGAGAGCGCTCGGCCAACGAGGCTGTGCTACTGTGGATGAAGTTTGGCCTTCCGCACACAGGCCATCTCCCGATCATCAAGTCGACGCCTCTCATTACAGCGTCGGACGAAGGGGAATAAAGATAGAACCAGGCTGCGTGCCCACCGAACGGAGAATGGTAACGGTCGCCCTCGATCGCAAGAAGGAACTCAGTTGGAGGAGAAAGCAGCTCCCGGTGGTCCAGGGAATTGTAATCAAAATACACAAGTCGCAGGCCGCAACCTACTCCAATGTCGGGTGTGAGTAAGGTAAAACGCATCTACAGAAACTTGTGTATGTGGCTCTCAGTAGGTGCACCGATGTCAACAGATCGTGTCTGACCAACTGCAAGGTCGATCACGCGTTTCATCATGGAAAGTAGAACCCTTCTGGAGATTTGCAAGACAAGTTAACGTGAATCGGGAATGATCACCTCAAACCGGTCACGAAGAAGTGTATCCGTGTATTGCAAAAGCCTTGTACTTTTGTCCTTCCCGCTCTCACCGTTTGCTCCCTCAACTTTCACGGCGACGACGTCATGCGCGATGTGGTTCTCTATGAAGTGCCCATACTCTGCACGAGACATGGACGGAAAAATTTTACCAACGACCTGGGCACGCCGGCATCGCCCTCAACTGTACGAATAATTCCAGAGTGGGAGAAGTGGCCATCAACCATAAAGATCCCCTCAACGTCAAGAAGTGTCTTGTAGATTGTGCAGACGTGTGTGCGGTCCAGACGGTTGTTGCGGTGATTATCGTTGCTGTCTGTCCCTCCTAGAACGCCAAAGAGGTACATTGAAGAGCTGATGTGAGATTTATAAAAGCTTGCTTCTCTTAGTGTAAGAATAATAAAAACAAGTGGTAGATCGTTGTACGAGACTCCCACATCGATACATTAAAACCGGACAATAAGTGATTTCTTGCTTTTGTGCTGGAGAGGTTTGAATTGGATTGGTACACCAACCCCAAGGTGCTCATCCCTCGCCAGCGGTCTTGCATCGACCTGACGTTTCCTAATACCTTGGTCAGGGTTACAAATGAAACGTTGAGTGTTTACCACGGCAACAAGAAGGCAATCCTTACAAGTGTCTATCAATACACTTCTTTTATGCAACCCAGCCAGGCTTTGTGTTTGTACTTTATTCAATATTTCAAATTCTTGCATCTTAGTTCTTTCATATAGCCAGTATCGCTTGTTCATATTAAAGGGCTTCCACGGCGACATTTTCGGTCATTTCTTTTACCTCTAAACACAGCCACATGACCGGTTCTCTTTTTATGTGTGCTTGAGTTGGGAGGGGAAAGGGGAAGCAGGGGGCACGCACAGGTAGCTATAGGTTTCATGCACTCACTGATGACATGTCTGTTTCACTGGAGCAAGGTTCAAGCTAGGACGTAAAATGGCGCAGTGCTACTTTTACGCTGTCCTCACACGAACGTGAGATGCCTAAGACGCGGGAGGGAGGCAAAGAACTTCATGCTTGTCCGCTGGAATAAAGCTCAGGTCTTTTCAAGTTGCATTGAGCTAATTGGCTTGGAAGTGTACTGAATAGCAAATAAAAACAAACCTGTTTAGTTTCGTGCACTCTGTGGACGGCGTCCCGCTATGCAGGTCAGCCTTCTTCACAGAGTACAATGGCACTAATATTTTTTTATTAGTGCCATAGTGCCAGGCTGCCAACAGCAAGGGGCTGTCGCCCGCGGCAACGACCATCGGCCAGAAAGGACAACACTCGGGGATAACACAAGAATGACAACGGAAGTTGCCCGTGCAAATCATCAGCGCACCCCGCTGCTACTCGCGCGGCAAAGAAGTGTCTTACGGCGAGTAATTTGAACATGCCCCGAGTCGTTTCGTGACCTCTCGCACTCAGTCTGCTTATAAATTCCTGCAGCGACAACAAAAGAACTAAGTGTGAAAAGGAAGAAGTTGTTATGAATTAAGCGCAATCTCGTTCCAAAACGCGCGCGTGCGCCGACATACGCGCCCACCGCTTCGGCGAAGTGATAAGCTACATGAGCTACTGGCGTTTTCAACTTCTATCCGAGTATCGCCAGCGCTTGCGGTGAGCGCTTGCGGCGTACGTCATCGGCGAATGTCGTTAAGTCACGAGATCGGGACCTTAGCTTCTACAGAAGCGCTGAAAAGTGTCATTGACTGTTCAGTTGCTTCTACGACCCTTATGTATTTCGCCTTTTGCGCTTGTGGTCGTTGTATCTGTTTTCCTGGAGTAATTTGTTGATTTACGTTTCCTGTACGTTGACGTGGTTCGTCGGCATGGCTCAGGCTCCGAAACTCGTCACACTGGGAGTTTTCTTCAGCATAAAATAATGAATTACGAGAAGTACATTTCTTTGCCATGTTCGCGGCTATGGAGACGCGCGCTTTCGCATACAGTGGCTGGACTTAAAACGTTTCAACAACGTGATGAAGCGGTGAGCACGATCAACTTCTTCGAGGTGCCTCAGCAGTCCCAGAAATGAAACACCTAACTTTTAGACGTTAAAATTACGCAGCAATTTCGAGGGCGGAATACAGTCCCATCAACAATTCCCTAATCTTTGGTCCACTCTAGAGCGCTTTATGAGAACTCGAAACGCACCTTATCACTTATCACACGAAATATCTGTGCCTGCGTGCGAGTGTGTACAGATTCTCCTTCTGATTTTCTGGATGATGAACGGCATATTCTCGATCATGTCTTCCCGCAGATCGTATCTCGCTCTTCGGTGTGACTAACAAGCACTCAGCGGCCTCGTTTCTTCTTTGCCCGACATCACGGAATGGAAGACCCACGGAAGCGGCCTACTAAGCTCTGTAAGCGGCTCCGCGGATATTGGCTTTAGGATAACCACAAGCAGTACTCTATCTCTACTGAACTACCTGACGAAGCATGCAGGTTTCAACTATTTGCAAACAGCCAATATGAATGAAAATGCTTTTGGAAACGTAGTACAGTGTCTGTGATGGTGATGATGGTTGTTTTTTTTTTTGGCGCAAGGCTGACTGAGGGCAAAGAGCGCCGAATAAGAAGTTATTTAATGGTTGATGAGAATTAATACTAAAACCTGTGAGTAGAAGTAAGAGTCACCCAGTACAAAACACAATGGAGATGTCTGGTGTATAGGGCCAGAGTGATTACACGTGATATTACAAGAGCTGCAGAAATTTTACTTCCGCTAAAAACATAGCAACACGTTGAGGAGAAAATACTGGTTCGTCGGCTAAAAAGTATGATCAGTGCAAAGGAATGTGCCGTCTTAATAAATCAGGGAAATATTTGTGTCGCGTGGTGTCAAGTGCCTTGCATGTGATTAGTATGTGGACTACGGATAGGCCCTTTCCACACCTGCTACACATGGTTCCAAAGTTGAAGTGAGCAGGTGGGAGTGCGTCAAATGTATGTTGCCTATCCGCAGCCTAGCCAGGGCGACTTCAGTGCATCTGTTGTGTGAGTCAGTTGTGTAGTGTCCCAATCGTGGTTTTATTACATGTAGTTTGTTGTCGCTTTGTTGACTACAGTGTAGTTGCCATGTGTTACGAAGGTGTGGTCTCATGTGTGTCTTCAGGTCGGTGTAAGGTACTGTTGTTATGTCAACTGTGGTAATGAGAACAGCAGCACCACTCATTTGATCAGCGGTCCTGTTGCCAGGGATCCCACAGTGACCCAGTACCCAGCATATGGTTATTTCTAAATTTGAAGCATATGCAGTCATTATGACCTTTAAAAACACATTGATAACATAGTTTTTAGACGACCTTTCTGATGACAGTGCCTACACAACGCTTAGAGAATCTGTGTACACGATGGAATTGCGAATTTTATGTTCGATGCTGTGATTTCAAACTAGTAAGATGCCATACGCTTCTGCTGTGTAAATACTTCTATTAAAATCTATTGTTTTAGTAACGCTAAAATGTGGTCCGTGCGCAGCACAAAAGACCGCAGGAGATGTTTTCGACGCGTCGCTGACGAACTCTGCGCACATGCACTTGTCCTGCAGGAAGAACAAGTGCTGTAGAATTGCACTCCTGGGTACCCTATTTTTTCTAGTTGCGTGAATGACAGGTCGCGTGATATGGGACGAAGATGCCATAGTGGAATGAAATTATGGATGGGCGCCTTGTGTGTGTCTGAAAGGGGGACATTGAGTGCAGAAGCCTCCTCCCTCACTCTGACAGAAAAAGGTGAGGAAATAGATGGCCTATGTAAAAAGAGTTGCAAGTTGGATGTATTGTTCATGATGGGAGTAAAAGGATGGTTGGTTAGAGACACGATCTTAGATGCATACAGCAGGTCAACATACGCCCGCTGAAGCCCAGGGGCCATTTTTCGCACTCGACATAAAGACTTTCGGCAGGTCTAGTGCGAAAAGCGCGGCATGAGAGGTGAAGGCCGAGATGCAGCACTGGGTCGAGCATTTTCAGTGCCGTCTTTGTCGCCAACAAATACACGACACTGCCGTAGTCGAGCCGAGACCCTACCAAGGCTGTGTAAAGGCGCAGCAGTAGTTGTTTGTCGGCCTCATAAGATTCATATGAGAGGACCTTAAGAATATTCATTGTTTTTAAGCATTTGAATATAAACTGTCTGATAGGCGGGATGAATGTAAGAATTTCGTAGAATAAAATACCTAAAAACTCGTGCTCCTTGTTCACAGGAGCAGCACATTCGCAAGAGTGATGTCTGGGTTTGGGAAGACCCTATGCTTCCTGGAGAACACAACACATGAGCTCTTTCCGGGATTAATTTT
This sequence comes from Haemaphysalis longicornis, assembly GCF_048455015.1. NCBI lineage: Eukaryota > Metazoa > Arthropoda > Arachnida > Ixodida > Ixodidae > Haemaphysalis > Haemaphysalis longicornis. Next base: position 28,391,132 of record NW_027526204.1, on the reverse strand, counting down.
AAAACTATTCTTGTCAGCTCAGCTGGAAAGTTTGTTGACAACCAAACTGGACTTGACGTTCGCAGATGGAAATGTTACTTGATTTAAAGGCTATCAGCACGTTATCTACATACATGGAAAAAGAGACTGGAGGTGGCAATGCCTATCTAAGACAATTCATCTTTACTATGAAGAGAGTGCACCTCAACACGCCACCTTACGGAACGCCACGTTTTTGCAGGTAGACCTTTGAGAGCGCACAACCTACTCTCACTAGCAACGTTCTCTACGACAAGTAACTAACAAGGGTGCTTAACTAATTATACCAGAAAAACAGAATGACTTGAGGTCACTAAGGATCCAATAACGCCAAGCGGAGTCGTACGCCTCTTCGATGTCGAAAACCACACGTAAGCAATACTCTTTATGCACAAAGGCATACTTTATATATGTTTCAAGCGCTACGAGTTGATCGATCATTAGTGGATCGCCCCGCCCTGAAGCCCGCCTGGCAGCTATCGAGAAGACCGTTGTACTCAAGGAAGTACACGAGCCTGCGATTTATCATCTTCTCGAGAAGCTTGCGCAAGCAGCTCGCCAGGGCTATGGGACGGTAAATTAAGGGGATGAACGATTCTTCCTGTTTTTCAGGAAAACTACACCTATAGCCTCCTTCCAAGAGTGCCCCGAAAGTCATATCTTGTTATATAGGTGCAGGAGTGTTAGGAGAGTGTCTGAGTGCAGGTGCTGTATCATTGTATATGTGATATTGTCTGGGCCTGGAGCTGAGGGTTTACATGTGCTCAGAGCGGCCTTCAGCTCATGAAATGAAAACTCAGAGTTATAAGACGATGCTGACTTTTTTTTGTTTAAGTAAAGACTTCTTTTGGGCTGATTGTGTTTCATAAAAGTGATAGAATAGTGTGCTGAACTGGACACGTGTTGGAAGTGTTGCGCGAGGGTGTCAGCCTGGTCTTCGGGTGTGTCACCTGTTGTGCTGACCAGAGGCGGGCTGTGTGTTTGTTTTCCTTTGAGTTTTCGTATTCGTGTCCATATTTTTCCTGTGGCTGTGTAGGAATAACTGATATTATGAATGTACGCCAACTCTCTTGTTTTGCCTTACAGCGCACGGGGTTTCCCATCGACTTTGCCCTTTTGAGCAACAGGAGGTTTCCCGACGTGGAGTACCGACGAAGGATACCCCACGCATTGTTATGGGCCTACCGCGCCCGCCAACAGTCATCATTCTACCACGGCCTCCGCTGGTTGCGCGGGGCACCAGAGGCGTGGGGAATGAACTTTTCGGCGGCGTCGAGGATGTGCGCCGTGAGTAGTTGGGAAGCTTCTTCAATGTGTAGGTGTCTAATGGTTGTGTAGTGTAGTTTGGATGTCCCTGTAAATTTGTTCCAGTTAACTCTTGCTTCATTGAGCCTGTTCTGAAAAGAAGGACTGCGTGGACCTTTGCCTATATATGTCAGTGAAGTGGGGAAATGGTCACTACCGTATGGGTCTGTGCCCACGCCCACTCAAGACAAGAAAACCGAACTGCGGAACTAATAGCCAAGATGTGAGTATGTATTGTGTCCTAAGTTATGGTATGTAGGCTGTATCTTGTTGAAAAGGCATGCTCCAGAGGATGAAGAAACTTCTCTGTCAGGCGACCTCGGGGGTCCGTTCGGGAGGAAACCCAAAGAGCACAACTTTGCGACATTCAAGCGCACAACGTTGCGCATGAATGTCGCCTGTAAGAATACATGGTTCGGGTAGCTGGTTAACCAGTGCCTCGAAATCAGAGCTCAGAAGTGTAAAAATCAGGAGGGATGTAAATGAAGCATACCGCTATCACCCTATTGAATATTATTGTACGGATTGCTAAAGCCTCAAAGACAGTGTTTAAAGAGACAGGGGGGCATGCTAATCATTTCAGGGCAACATTGGCCACACAACCCGAAGAGTGTGCGCAGCCAACCCTGTCCTTTCTGAATACCATGTACCTATTTAAGAAATTTGTTTGTTTGGAATTTAAATGTGTTTCTTGTAGACACAGCAAACTTGGCTGATTGGAGTGCATCTTGTTTTATTTTCATCAACTTTCGCTCCTTGTGCTTTACTTCGCCTTATTCATGCTGTTCTTTGTTCAGAAACTCTGTACTAGGCAATACAAATCATCTCCGTTCTGTCGCGGCATGGAGGTCCTTTGTGGGTTCAGGTTAGGTTGGGTAGAGTTGAGCTGGGTTAGGTTATGTTAGAAAATGCCATTGCGGGCTGGACTATGTTGGGTTTTGTTGTGTTACGATTGGTTGGGTTAGATGTTGGCTAAAATACATAAGACGTTGCGGTCAGTTTTCTGATGGGGGCGAAAGGCAAAAACCCCTGTGCGGTGGAGATTTCGGCGCACATTAGAGATCCCTGGGTGGTCAAAATCAATCCGGAGCCCTCCACTACGGCGTGGCTCATCGCTTGCGGTACGTCGGCGCGTTATATGCTACAACCAATCAATAATTAAAATACATAAGACAAAGCATATGCGAAAAGCCACAGAGGACCAGTGGATATACCGACGAACCACAAAAAATTGGTGGCGGGATGGTCACATGGTTGATATAAGCCAGCAGTGCGGGTAACATTTCGCGCCGCCTACTTTTTCACCTGCCCGCACAAGTTAGCTTTTTATTTGTGAATAAAGGCTATTGTTTACATTCGGAATAGTGTTTGGAAATTCTCGCCCTCGCTGCAGCTCCATCCTACACCGTACCACACCACTTGGCAAAGCGGCAGTTACAGCTTGGATCCGCTTAGCGGCGCCACCATAAATAGACTTCAGTGGACTCACACTTCGTTACACGTTTTTTCTGCAGTATTGGCAGCCCGTTTCGACCGCTCGGTGTTCTAGTACACTCAGCTCATAGCCTCCCTTAAACAACTGAAAAAGACAGACGCGTGTTTACCGTCGTGCTGCGCGTATCCATCGTTGCGACTCCCAGGAACAGCTTGGCTACCAGCTGCGACCCATGGCGAGGTGGATGATGCCAGTGCAGGGCCCTTGTAGATCGGCCCTGGAGAGGCCATGCTGTTGGTTTTCGGGGTGGTCTAGGAGGAATCGCCGCGATCCTGTGCAGGCTTAAGAACGAGTTGCATATGATGATAACGCTCTAGATCCTTTTAGAACGCACCCAAAAAGGGAGATTGGCCAGGGCTAAATCACTGATTGCACTTCGATGTGACTCTACAACATTAATTTATTTCCCGAAAAAAAAAAAAAGGCCGTGAAATTAAAGTTCGCTATAAATTAAATAAAGCTTTATTATTAAATAAAGCTTTATTAAATAAAGCTTTATTAAAACTAAAGTATTTTCAGTACATTAGCACATCAAGCGGTCTATAGCACAAGGTAAGCTGCAGTACAATCATATATATATATATATATATATATATATATATATATATATATATATATATATATATATATATATATATATATATATATATATATATATATACATATATATATATATATTTTTTTAAAGGTTAGTAGAAACAGAGAAACACGAGACGGACATTAAAATAAATGTAAAAGTTTACTGACGTTTCAGTGAGAGGACTCCCTTTCTTCAGAGTACAAAATAACTTCGTTTCAGAGTTATATATAGACAGAAAATGTAGCAAGGGCGAGGGAAAGGTAAGAGGAGGGAGAGTTTGTACAAATGGATCATGGTTGGTGGGTAGCAAAAGAATGAAGAGAGAGCGGGAAGATAAATTATAACAAGGACACTAAGAACACACAGTCACGCGGTACGAACATGGAAAAAAAGAGAGAGAGAAAGAGAAGAACCAAACACAGAGAAAAAAATAAATATTTAAAAAATAAAAAATTAAATAACAAGGTAATTTTCCCCTCCCCGTGGCAACGGTGGTGAAAGAGGGGTCAAAACAAGATATGCCCATGCAGGTGTTTGACATGGGCAAAAAGATTAGTCACGCGGAACGAAGAAGTTCCAAAGAAGATATGCAAATACACACAAAGTGCGAACATCTGCCCATACACACCCGTTCTAAGAATCCGGCTAAGGTCATTGAAACAAGAGACACGTGGCTTCTGTTGGTGGGAGGTAAGAGAAATGGTTTCTGGCTATAAGGTTAACTGTGCGGTAAAGACGTCACATACAATAACATAACACCATTTATTATAACGTTTCAACCGGGAGCCGCTCTTTTTCAAACATACAAATAGTGCAGATCAGTTGAGTTTAAATCAATTTCAGTTATGGGCGGGACAAGAAGATGTATAAAGACAAAACGTAGGCTATACGTGACACAGAAGCATACCGAGCACAAGAACGCAAGTGGTGGGAGAAAAAAGGGTGTTGTAGTGGTGACGAGATGCAGAGGGGAAAGGAGGGCGTAATCAAGACAAGCGATGATATTCACACTTTCCAGCAACGGTGGCGCCACCGCGCGCATTTTAAATGCAGAGCATTTCTTTAACTCACATGTAGCGTCCGCCGTGCGTCCGCAACAACTCAGCGCGCAGGCGCGCCCTCTCCCCCACTCCTCCACTCCCGCATCACGTTACCCTCTTCGCTCTCAACAACAGGTCCGCACGCCTCCCCCTACACTATATGGAAAAATAATACTTACCGGCGCATGGTTTCGATCCCATGACCTGGCGGGCGGAACGCAAGGTGCATGGTGCTCTACCCACTGCGCCACAAAGCCGACACAGAATAGAAGGCTACGAACGCGCCTTATATCTTTCACTCATTCAAACTACGTCAAGAAGCTGCTGATACAACGCATTCACTACCTGTGGGCGGAACGCGAGGTACATGGTGCTCTTCCCACTGCGCCACAAAACCGACACAGAATGAAAGGCTACGAACGCGCCTTATATCCTTGACTCATTCAAACTACGTCAAGAAGCTGCTGATACAACGCATTCACTACCACCAACTCCCTAAACACTAAACGTTAACGCTATACACCCACCCCCTATGCGACGCATTTACTCGAGTCCCCCTCGCGGGGAGATGGGCCCTTATTCCCGGAGCTGTTTGTAGATGATCGGCGTCCCGTGCAAGGCAGCCAGAGCGTTCGAAAACGCAGGCATTGAGAACACAAGACCAGAAAGAATAGAATGTGCTGTGTACCGCAGTATAGAAATCGCTCAGTGCCGAGAAAAGCCAGCGTTCATATCTTTCCTAGAGATAAAAAAGGCCGAAAGGCTTGGATAACTATGCTACGCATTGGAAAAGGTGTCAGCAACACTTTGGGGTTTGCTGTAGTCAGTTCACGAAAACTGACTTCTTTGAAGCAATATGGTGTGTTTTTCGTGCAAGTTGAGTGTGTCGTTTATTAATAGATGGTCTGCAGCCCCTGAAACAGCGGTTGCAGTAAGGTGCCGTGTGGCCACATAAAATTTCTATGCCCACGCACGAGAAGAAAGTGAAGCCAAGAACCAACAGGAGAACGTCATCTTTCTTTTGTTAACGTTCTGGTTTCTTTTAAAAATGGTGCATTGCAGTTGCATTTTCTGCTTTGTAGGTTTGCTTGTGCTTCGCTTTCTGTTTAGCATTATGTGTGATCACTGTTTTTAACTTGCTGCTCTTTTTCTTTCTCAAACCCACCACAGGAATGGCCGATGTTGGTATTTGTAATAAATAAATAAACTTGTTACTGCCGCGTCGTCGTTTCCGACAGCACGCTGAAAGCACAACACAGCTGATGTAGCAGGCCCTGCCATAGATGCGTCAGCGTTTGATGTTTTGTTTCAGTATTTTATTATAACCTGTAACCTGCATAAACGCCGTTACATCTTTTCTTGTAAAAACAGCACACAAAATTATAATTTATTCGAATTTTTCGCACTTAACCTGAGAGAGAGAGAGAGAGAGAGAGAGAAATCGACTTTATTGGATCAAAAATCCTACGGAGGCAGCTGGCGGACCACGCAGATCGCCTGACACAATTGCGCAAGTGGCAATAACAAAACGCCCTGCTCGGTTGCGTCAACCGAGCTCTGCTTTGCGCCTAATAAATATTCGTAAAGTGTCCTTGAACACTTTTACAAGCATGGACGGAAGTGTATCATCCCTTATAGAACCTGCAGTGCAACAAACGTCACGCAGTGCGGTTGGCTGGTGACGCCATTCGGTTGCAGGCACAATCCCTGGATGCTCAGCATGTCATCGGTGGCCTCCCTGATGCCGCAGAACACTATGACTAGCGTAATAAACTGCTTCGCATTCGACAAAACACCTTCGTGTCTCCTCGGCAAGGGAAAAGATTGTCTGAAGAGACCTAATGGGCCCGGATCGGCATTTTTCTCCAGACGCGCGCGCTTACGCGACGTCCCATCATCGTCGCGTACTCCATTTAGGATACCCCGTCGAGCAACCTATATTCGCTGGAAAGTGCGAACACGATAGCAGGAAAGGGTTGCATGGTGGCACTGAAGTTACCACGAACGTGAGGTACTAAGGAGGGGCTCATTTCCTGCTCGTTCCTTGGTTTGCTTCTGGCGGTTGCTGCATGGTACTGCAACGTGCCGTTATTTCTTGAAAACATTGCTGCCACATGTAGGTATGAGAACACAGGAGTTTCAAGAATACAGAACCAGAGGAAACTGACTAGTTAGGAGAGAAGGGTGGGGGAGCCCAGAGGTAATTATGGACGACTAGTGCAAGCGTTAGCAAGAAAAAAGAAAGAAGAGGGGGAAGGCGCATTTTTTAGCCAAAGGGATACGGTGACCGCAGTGGGGGAATGCGGGGATGAAAGAGGTTCGAAGAAAGTCCCGAAGAACACGTTTTTTTTCATGAAGTGAAATCGCGGAAACGTTTTTCTGTGTCAAACGCAATAGCCGTCCACGAGGGGGACGCAGAAAGGCAATTTCATACAATGCAAGGACAATACAATGCAAAGTAACGCTAATTCACATAAATACCGAGAAATAGGTTGACATAAGGTATACAAAAAGTGAGATATACAGTGCCACATGAATTTCTCTAAGATCATTCCCGCAAGATCATATTTCTAGGCATACCCGCATAGAGACACACAGAAAAACTATACACAGAACACCACCCCTAAAAAGAAACGCCGTTTTGTCTACTCGATAGCAATTGTTTAGTGCAGAAGGACACGAAATATACATAATAAAAAATTTATCTCTAAAATTTTAAAAAATAAAGCTGGGATACTCTATTGAAATCTAGGTACATTCATGCCTATACTATACGGCAACTATACGCAAGCAATACACTGACACAGTACAAAGTACACGACGTATACAGCACAGAAGAAAGACATACAAGAAGAAGTAAAAACGCTTCTCTTTAAGGAGAAATTTTCTCAATTGCTCGCTGCATCGCCCTACTCCGGGGCCTGATTTGGCAAGCAAGACAATCGACCTGTGTTTTCATTTATACCGCTCAAGACAGTGTTAAACTTGTAAATAAGGTAGGATTCACGTGCTGCACGGTCATAATTGCTTTTTAAACTGTACTGAAGCATCGTGGCTGTAAATGCGTGGAAGGGGTGGCCTAGATTATTTACATGTTTAGATGGGGGAAGGTGTCTTAGGGACTTTGTGTGCTCGGTGGCTGTGAATTCTCATTCTAAACGGATTCTCAGTTTGACCAACGTACTGGGCGTGGTATATGGTGCATTCAAGAAGGTAGACAATGTTTCCGTGTTTGCGCTGTCACAGTCAATGTTTCCTCTTATGTGGAAACATATTGAATTCGTGGTGCAGGTGGCGACAGAGGCTTTAGCCATCATAGGGCACAGTTTGCAAATAGGCTTATTGCAGGGTCCGCTGCGTGTGAAACTGCGGCTGTTGAACTTAGATGACGTTACAATATCTCTGATGTTCCTCGCCCGTCAGTACACGAGGCGGGGAGGCTCAGGGAAAACACTTCGAAACGTTTCGCTTTAAATGTAGAAGGTTGTGGTGCTTTCTGAGTATGCAGTTTAAGCTGGAGGACGAAGCTGCATGTGTTATAGTAAGGTTGGGGGTCGTATTCAAAGATTTGGCTTTTGAGTTAGTTATCAGGTGGCGACAGTCCTGTTTTTCAGACTTCCCAATGGCATCACTGATGACAGACGGAGGGTATTGTTGTCGTGATATGTCATTAGTTAGTTGTTGACAGAGGCAAAATCAGCTGGGGTCAGAGCATATCCTTCTAAAACGCAGAGAATGACTGTATGGCATACCGAGTTTACAGTGTTTAACGTGTTCGCTTTTGAAATGCAAGTGTGTATGTCGGTCCGTTGGCTTCCTGTAGACTGAGGTCACAAGCTTGGTGTTCGATAGCTCCACTGAAACATGTAGAACGTTAATGGTATCTGCGGAATACGAGTGGGAGAATGAAATGCTCTCGTGGGCGTTGTTGAAAGCGGTGATAAATTTTAGATGTTGCTCTTGCCCTTGGCACCAAGTGAGAAAAATATCGTCAATGAACCTTCAATAGAAACGAGGGTGAAGCTGTGCGTTGCTTAGAAATTCAGACTGCAATGTGCCCATATGAATATTAGCATTGTACGGAAACGATTTGAGACGTGGTCGCCAATACAGCTAAACCAAAGGTTAACCAAGCAAAACCAAGACTCAACCAGACTGAACCATGCTTTTGCTTTGCATATCAAAGGTTAGCAGAGCTAAGCCGCAGCCATTTTTTTCGAGTGAGAGCGAGACATTAGCCCACTGCGCCACGACACTATTTTTTCTTTATGGCCAGTCTTCAACACACATGTTCAACACAAAAAAAAACACGCGCTACATGGGGTACAACGCACACCAACACAAATCTACCAGCCGTCCCTCTGGCTTGGCTTTGCCATTTTATCAGCCCTTTAGCGGCTCTACAAAATCCAACCAATCTTGGACTGGCTGCTGGACTCTAAGCCCCTCTACGAACTGCGTGACACTGTCTCGAAGTAACTGACCAGCCCATCGGGCAACCACTTCGCCATGAAGCCACGTCATCTGTGCCTGCCATATGCTGCGAAGGCCCGGGAGTATTACTAAATTGTACTGGATTCTGTCGTTATTCCCTGTGGGTAAATACTGTGTGCCGCGCGAGTTAAGTGGGGCGTTTTTGTGCAAAGTTTGGTGGAAAAAATGCCCAAAGTGAACCGCCATCCAACCGTGTATAAAAACGTGGTTTATGTTATCCGGTTGTTTACAAATTGTGCAGTCGGTCCCCACGGTATACCAATCCCTTTTCTTGCAACCAAGTTTTCACTGCTAGTGTGCTCGAATGACGTTGTTCACATTTTGCAGAAGTATACATTTACACTCCCCACTTTCAGCAATATAACCACACAACCACCGCCTTAAACACGTACCACAGCCGAAACGAAACAAATGCAAACAGTTATCTTAATGGTAACACGACATCGTCATCGCACATTCACCGTCGCTAGTAGGCGTGCCTCTCATTGCATATTTACAAAACTGCCAATTCTTATTTCCAAAATACGATACCATACAAGACTGGGACGCTAACTATTACACATAGCATTTTTAAGTTATAGTTTCAATGTGTAATCAAATAAAATGGAAGACGGGAACTAATTACAAGATATTGCGAGTAGCAGCACGCGCGGAGCAGGGCGGCTGCCTCGGGTTGTTGACGCGTTTCTCCCAGAGGTCCGCAAAGACGGACTAGCGCCGGTGGTGGTTGTTTTGAATACACAGCGACCAAAGCATTTGCTCCGGCCGGGTTAGGTTAGCATTGCGGGCGATTTTCAATTATATATATTATTAAGGGACGTCTACCACTATGTCGCGAAATATTTACGCACAAAATTTGCTCCTTGTTAGCATGCAGCAATTAGTTTGCGTAAATAAAACAGAAGTAGCGAGCGGTTGCGAGTGGTTGATGCCACTTACTAGCGCTTGTACGGAACCGCTGATTAGCCTTGTTAATCACGAAAGAGAGTGAAAGGCAGTTTTTCGCGCAGGAGCAACCCGTGCGGCTGAGGGAAGAACTGCAGTTGGCCTGAGGGAGAAACTGCGTGGCTGGAGGTAGGGACATTGATATTGATTGATTAGTTATGGGGTTTAGCGCGCCGGCGCTTCGCAGGTGATGAGGCGCGCCGTAGTGGGGGGCTCCTGGTTACTTTTGACCACCTGGAGTTCCTTAACGTGCGCCGAAATATTCACGACACGGGCGTTTTCGCTTGTGGCCTATATCAGAAAAGCTGCCGCCGCAGCCGGGAATCAAACCCGCGTCCTTGAGGTCAGCATCGAGGTACGATCAGTGAAAATTGCTCCCCTTTTCTACCTTCCTTAGAGTGCTCGAGTGCAAAGAGACATGCGGACACAGTGAGATACGTGTGCATGTGCGTGCGTGCTTGCGCGCGCGCGCACGCGTGTGTGCGTGTGTGCGTGTGTGTGTGTGTGTGTGTGTGCGTGCGTGCGTGTGTGTGTGTGTGAGTGTGTGTGTGTGTGTGGTTCAAAATTTAAAACCTAATTCCAACAACATAACATAATTTGGTCAAGTAAATAGTTTGTCCACAAATATTGTGTACCTGTTCAGATATTTTGAAACAAAACGGGATGCATTCACGCGCGAGTCCAGGACGACGACATCAGATGTTTGCGTTAAATTCCGCTTGCGAAGAAGCGTCTCGTAACACTTTCAATGGTCACCCTACGGACGTTCCTCACAACAAAAATGTCAAACGAAATTAAAAAGATTTTCTATTACAACCGTCAATAAAAGATGTCAAGACAACTGTCCCCAGGATGTAAGAGTGCGTAGGAAAGCAATAAAATTGGTGGATCGAATAAAAACAGAAGGTCTACAGAATGTAAAGAAGCATTTTTGTAGGGGTTTATTTCCTTAATACTGCGCGTGTGGGTTCCGGGGTCTAGTTGTCTTCAAACAACAAGTATTTCAACTCAAATTAAAGTTAATTTTCTTTGTTTCTTTCGTTGTGTATATTGCGCGGGACCGTTCAATTGCTTCGATTTTCACCTCTTCTTTCATGCGTTCGCCATAATAAGATGTCATCTTCGGGCTTCTCCTCATGAATGTTCTAACCATTGCCGTTCACTCTGCCGACAAATGCGTCGTCCTGCACAAGCTTCGCATTTAACGTCCAGTGAGCCGCTTCAAAAAAAAATAAAAAAAGAGTGAAATACACGAGGACCGATGAACGCAAGTAGACAGGACGAGTGCTCACTGCCAGCTAAATTATTTCAAAACCTTGCTCAGCATATAAACGCAGTACATCAGAGTCGCGCCTGCGCACACACCACCCCAAGATCAAGCCACATGCGTTGCTGCTGGTTACGGCAAAACGGGCGAAACCAGTAGCAGGGTAATTGGCTTACTCTTCGGGTGCTGCGTGCGCAGGCGCGCTTCTGATGTACTGATGTTTATATACTGCGCAGGGTTTCGAAATAATTTAGTTGGCAGTGAGCACTCCTCCTGTCTGCTTGCGTTTATTGCCCTCGTCCATTGCGTTCATTTTTAATGCATTGAAGACACGAACCAACTCGCCCAACAAAGCATTTTATTACACAAAGTTCTGGTTCTTTGTTGAGGTTCAATGTCAAACATTAACAAACTGTGTTTGCCACAGGCAATGTGTTCCACCTGGTAATTTGTACACATACAATAACAACCTTGGTATCTACATATGCGCGATCGAGAGAGCATGTTTTCTGGACATAAATTGCGTGCAGGGCGTTGGTTTATTCTTCGCTACGAGGAGTGCCACGTATTCCAAACTGTGTTCATGAACATTTGTATTCCGCCGTAGCGCACTTGCGTCGCGTTCCAATATTTCTCCAACCCTATCAGAAGGATGACACACGCAATTTATGTCACCTAACACTAGAACATGTCTCTCACTGTCGAGGTATCGGCCAAGGCGATCAATAAGCTTTTAATGTTCATAATTGTTGGTTAGGCGTGTAAACACAGGTAAGACGCCATTCTTTATTAGGAATTTTCCAATTACATACACGCACGCGCCAAGTTTCACATGTAGTAACTTCATCAACACCATTGCTCATATTATTCCAAAGCAAAACTACCCATATCGTCGATGTTCCCACAGCAAGAGAGACACAAACAGTATAACGCCCCTGGGGAGGTTGCACCACGCCATTCATTGGTTCCTTACTTTGAATTTTTGTCGCCTAAACAGCCATGATATTCAGGCTCTTTTCCATAAACAGCCACGACGCAACAAGGGGAAATTGGAAAATAGGCTGTATACTTGATGCAGGCCGCCCCTTCGTGATACATAAATGTTTCCTACCTTGTTTAAAGAAAACCACATTGGTAAAGTGAATATTTCTTAAAGGAGCCATGAAGAGAAAACAAAAGTTTGTTTTATTCGAAAGATTAGGTGTTTCATAGTACCCCAAGCGCTTTCCCGGAAGCAAATGATGCTTTATTCACTGAGAAATAAGGCAATTTAAGCCAAAATTTTAAATCTCCCGCTAAAATTGCACATTTGGTGACGTGAGCAATGGTGTCACACGGGCCGGTCCATGAAACAGATACTTAGTATGTCGACTCCATATAGCACCCACACGCGGGAGTCGACCGAGACGGCGGCCATTTTAAAAATGCTAGTAAAACCTAGTGCACCCGCAGCCCTAGTCATGGAATCGCCTGATCCGGAGAACAAAACTCTCGCCGAGGAGCTCCGGCTTGCATTTAACAACCTCACACCACTTGAACGCTCAACGCTTCTAAGTGCACGAGCGGCAAGAGTTGTGGGATACGCGGTGGACGGGAAAGCGACCATTCCGCGATAGCCACAACAGACGAACGCCCTGCCGTCGGCACCGCTGCCTCGTCAGCGCCGTCGCCACGGACGAATACAGACTGGTACGTATGTGCCGTATTTTTATTACGGTTAATAATAGTTCAACTTCAGTAGCAGTATCGCTTATGCCAGTTGGCCGGTGTCGTGTATGGAAAGCCGTTCGCGCGAGCTCTCTGCTTCGACCAGAAAGATACGAGCGTCAATGCGCGGTGTTTACGGCATTTTTCCTCCAAGGTCAGAGCGCCTCGAACCCGAAAATTCGTCTGCGCGACGGCGAGATGTCGAGCTCGGCCAGGCGGTTGTTTCGTACGCATTGGCGCACACGCTTGCGTGTTCGTTCGGAACTTCAACCGTTTACTCCACCGTTCTTTGTCATAAAAAGAATGTGCAGCATGTTTCACGGGCATTTAGCTCGCTATGCAAACTGTAAGCCCTGCCTAACATGCGTTTGCTTTTGCCGGCCTCCGCCAATCGCAGAGCTTAGCCCATGTGACGGCATAGGTTCTGTTGCGGGAAATGAGCTGGTGGGTCGCACGACCATTCCCGTTTTTCCTAATTATGTAGCTTATTTGAGCGAAGTTTGCGTTATAAGTGGTGTCGTTATGGTTCTAACGAGGCAATCTTTCGAATGAACCAAACTTGTGTTTTCTCTTCATGGCTCCTTTAAATAACGTTAAGCGTTAAAGCACCCTGAAGCTTTCATCATAGATGATCACTCGTGCGTCGGGCATAATACCCGTCGATAATTCGTGCCCCGGTGCGACTGATATTTCGCGCTGCGAGAATAGTGGGTGCCGTACTTTTGTTTTACTGTCTACGCTAAACAATTTGGCTGGTATTGGCTTCTTGTTACTTAAAATATTTTCAGTAACTCTTCCACGCTTAACTGACCTTATATATTATACAAGCCTAGGGTACACACACTCCCGTTTGCAGATTCGGAGAAGCGTTCTAAGTCGAAATACGGATCGCAGTGCGGCTAGTAAGGCCTTTATGAGCCTTACTAACATTATTAAATTCTCACAACTTGCAAAATAGAGCCGCTTGCATTACGGCACGAATGTCGTCGGGGCGCAGTTTTTGCTCCTGTATCTGTTCCCGACGCTGCGTCGGCTGGATTGGGCGATCTTGTCGTCTTCGGTCAGTGAGGCGGTCACACTACACAAACTTTCCATTGTCGACATGTTTGAATCGGTGTTGTCGGCGCCGTGTAACTATGCGGTCCTCCTACACGAAAGTCGGTTGTCGCCGTCCGCGCGTCGGCCTAGCGTGAGTGCGCCACAAGCGCGGAAACAGGGTACAAAAGGTAGTACACGAACACGATAGCGTGTAAGCGCACTGCAGAAATAGCTAATTAACCACAGGCGCCACACTCACCCGCCAAGGCTGAGCAGACAACGCCTCTCTTCCCCTAAAATGCGAGAAAAAAGCCATACAATATAACGATCTCGGCTTTGTTACGCACCTGGGAGACTCGGTGACGGACATGCGTTTGAATGCGGCGTACATGCGAGAAATAGTGTGACGGGGGCGACAAAATTCGCAACAAACGTGTCAGCTTTCCGTCGCACATCAAAGTGTTATACTTGACACAGATGACGCTACCAACGCAACCTAACGACGGCTCTTTTTCATTCATTGTGCTCAAAACGCCTTTCAGGACCTCTTTAATAGCGATTATTACCCGTAGCATACTCTCCATTGCGCTTTCGTTTGACCTTGTTAGTGTCATTGCAGAGAGCAAATGCGAGTTCAGAACGAAGGAAACAACACAGGCGCTGACCAATCAGTATTTACGAAACTGCCAGAAATGTATGCAGGCAGCTCAAGGATGAAGCGATTAGGTTTGTGTATAAGCGACAACACAGTAAAAAACTCCCACCAGGGTTTCCATCTGGCAGGAAAGAGCGGAGTCGTGCACTGACTACAATCGTGGAAGGTGGTTGGCCCTTGAGAAGTGGCCTTCTCCAGCCTCAACGTACAGACTGAGCCAGAATTTTAAAACTACCGTGAAACAACACTGACTTCAAAATATCTCCTACAAACATCGCTTTATTCATGTATAATTAAAGCCCGAGGCGTTCCATTTCCCGGGTTACAAGATTTCGGTGGACGTTAAAGATTCGCAGGGTCTCAAAATTTATCTTTAGGCCTCCCCTACGGCGCACCTCATCGCCTGCGTTGCGTCGGGGCGTTAAACTCTACAACCAGTCCATATAGCGGGTCTATGCAGCGGTTTGAATGTAAAAACAAAATTTTCGAGAAAACCGTTTATGGGCGGGGCTTTGCTTAGGGAGGCCACAGTTAGTTATTCGTGTATTAAAATAACGACTATGAGGTCGTTTTCAGGCAGTACAATATGGAAGAAGTGCTCTTGTTCCCAAGCAGATGGTGGATGTGATAAACTGTAGCGGCCTAGAACAGCGAAATCTCGCTGGAGCTGCTATAGAGCTCTTTGTAGTCGCGTCATTGGCAAAGAAGGCAGCTGTGGTGTCGTGGTATTCTTGGGCGGAAACAGGCTCATCTTCACTTAAAGTACTCACTTCAACTCCGTTGGCGAGAACATGTGCTGATGTAACGTGTACTGGTGGAAGGCAGCTGCTGTAGCGACCGAGCCACAGCTGTCGTCAAGCGCAGCTGTTCCTTTCCGCTCGTCGCACGGAACCAGAGAGCAGGCGTCGCCATGACCTCAAATTCGTGTGGTACGTTCAAGGTTCAGTCAGTGAGGAATACGCCGCATTCGGTTGAACACGGGTGTCGGAATTGTGAAGTACCATTTTAGCGTCTCAAGAACGTCTCGACAGCTGGCAACACGAGCAGCGGTAAGGGCAGCCACCTCATCATTCGCCTCCATCTTGCATGTGGAATCCACACATCGTTCTCATTTGAAAGTGCCCTGCGGCCCCAAGCAATCTGGAGGAACCCAGCCCAGTCATCGCTGGGCACAGCTGCACCCAAGGTGTTTCTGCCATTGGCCCCTACTGGTTACGCCAGCAGACCTTCGCCTACATGTTCCCGACCCGGTCAAGAGTAATTCAGTTGCGAACACGGGCAGCGGAAAGGACTGCCGCCTGATCATTCGTGTGTATCTTACAGGTCGGTGATTATTTCGGAAGTGCGTTTTGGTTTAAAGGCTGTGCTTTAATATACTGCAACTGCTGCTTCCAAATGCTTGATGCCTGTTTTTGTGTCGGTGTATGCACTGTAACTAAAAGCGATGGTGAAAGACTTCATTAAAATGATCGATGATTTCAAATATGAAATCAAATAACAGTTTCGGGAGCTGCGCGAAAGCTTTGAGCGAGACCTGAGAAAGGAAATTAGGGAAGTGAAAGCTAGCCTAGAATCCCTCAACAACGGCTGTGAAGAAATTAAATCATCTGTAAAACACGTGGAAGCAGAAAGCAAGGAGCTACCCGACGCGCTGGCTCAGTGGCTAAGGAGTTGCGCTGCCGAGTACGAGGTCACGGGTTCGATTCTCGCCCGCGGCGGCCGCTTTTCTGATGGAGGCGAAAAGCAAGAACGACCTTGTGTACGAGATTTCGCCGTGTACACCGGAGACTCGGCTTGTACACTTTGAACAACACAGTCGGGCCTGCAGTATAGAAGTGAAAGGCGTTCCACAAAAGCTACACAAGAGAATTCTGGAGTTAGGCTTGGGAAAGCGATTGACGCGCCCTTTCAGGAGGCCGATATTGAAGTGTCATCGCATCCGCCCTGCCAGAAATAACACAGTGTCGGAACATAGTTTTACAGTTTTCAAGGAGGGCAAAGCGCAACGCTTTCCTCGAACAAGCGAAAAAGACAAAGCTTACGTCAGAGGATCTAGTGCCCCGAGTTTCGTGAATGAGCACTTATGCCCAGCCTTGAAACGGCTGTTTGGTGCTACAAACGCTAAACGCAAAGATTGTGGTTGGAAGCATCGGTGGACGTGAGATGGAAAAGTCTTTGTACGTAAGACAGACTACTCGCCTATCATCGCCATCAATCGACCAGACGACTTGTCAGTTATTGCCTGAAGAAATATAGTTAACTTTTCTGCACTGAAACCATGGGATTTAACGCGTGTGAAATTAAACCATTGCTAGCGTTTAAGAGCGGAGTCATGTCACCTTTTCACGTAAACGTACGTTCCCTGGCGCAAAGGCAAGATGAATTAACCCTGTTACTACAGGCATTTCAGGCCCTTTTCACAGCAGTATTGGTAAATGAAACTTTGGCCTACTCCTGCGTCATCACCCTACTAACCACCCAAAAACCAGGGCTTTACCCTCTGCCGTGAGGATAGACGAAGAGGCGGTGTTTTGCTTCTTCCTAATGAAAACCTGCTTGATTAGGCAAATGCCTAGAACATGAATGTCGTTCTGGGAGGAGGTATTAAACGAATCTTTGTTAGACGTATTTGTTACGAACATTACTGCTGGTCCCATAGCTGTAGGCCTTACCTACACGGATTCCAGATACCATCTGGGAACATTTGTGAAAACGAACAAAACTGGCCACACTGATCAAAACATTTTACCGCCATACATAACCCAACTTATTATTCCATCACGCCTGGAGTTATTTCGGCACTCTGTCAGAGAGCAAACACGGCAATATGTTTATTTGACAAATGGCCGTGAGATGGAGTATTGCAGTTTTCTGAGCACTTTAAAGCAATTGTTCGACGAAAATTTTCAAACTAGGGTAGTTAATATACCAGGCAAAGCCCGGAAATCGTGACTTACATATGAACTGCTAAACAGGATTACGCATAAAAACACTCTATACCAAGGGTCTTAAACTCACATCAGTGAGCGGGCCGCACTCGCGAATATTAGTCCCGCAAGGGCCGGGAGAGCAAAGAAGGTTGAAACGAAGGGGGGAAGGGGGATGGTTAACAAAATGTAAGATAACTCTGCCATTTTAATGGAACTGGGCGTCAGGATTCGAGGCACATATCTATAGGGACCGGGCCGCTGGACGGGTGGCGCCACCACTGGGCGCTCCCTTCGTTAGTGGAATGAGCCGGTGCAATCGACTACGCGACCTGCCGTTTTTTTTTTTTTTTTTTTGTTGTTTGCTTTGGATGCAATGAATGTTTTCGTGGCGTTGTGAGCGGGTATGGGTGGTGAAACGGAGTCTAGACAGATGTGTTGGGTTCCTAGAAGCAATAACGGCTACGTAAACTTGTCGGACGCTTCTAAAGTTGGGTACGGGCTACAATGACATGGGCGCTTTTTGCGTTGATCTACGCTTGGCTCCACCGGATCTAAGTATGCATTAAACTACTATAATTAGTATTCATTTCTTTTAAATACTAACGGCTACGCAAACTTGTAGGACGCTTGTAAGGTTGGGAACGGGATGTATTGACATGAGCGCTTTTCGCAGCGCTTTGCGCCTGGCCCCCCACGGTCTGACAAGGAATAAAACTATTATTATTAGTAATTATTTCTACCACTTTAAATCATCTTCAGTGGCTTCAAGGACTATGATTTTCTCGCCAACTTTAACGGTGGAATACCTCGATACGTGTGCTTTGAAGAGAAAGGCACTTGCGTACGAGGTCGATTACCATGTGACCTTGTAAACTTCGCGGCATTTATACTTTCTTTCGGTAACCATCAGCTTTGTGACTTCGGTTTTGGTGAGTGACAGCAGGGATGTAGCCTAAGAGGGTGGGGGGGTTCCAACCCACTTCGAACTTTTTTCTACGCTGCGCGTACGCGAGACTTCCTGTTCCTTTCCGCAAAACTTAGAAACCCAAACGGAAAAAAATGCCGGTTACGGCCCTGAGAGACAGCATGGGAGACTGAGAGCCGAAGCGGAACTTCCACGTTTGCAGAGGTCATTTTATCAAGAGCCAAATTTATTCTACCACCCAACAGCCAAATTGAGCTAGAAACCATCCCCCTTCTCTTCCCATTTTAACCCCTGCGTAAAATACAGTCTGCATCGTTAGTTAAAAAAACGTGGCAGTGCCAACGTCAACCTGTGTTTTTTATTAGTTGAGTATATATAACGATTTACCGAGTGTTTAAAACCCGTAATTCCTTTGAATAAACCACAAACGCGCGAGTAGTGACCCCAAATAGGTGGGCATCTGCCCGAGTCCTCCAGCACAGACGCATCTCCGACAGGCGGGAAGCAGTTAGGATTTTAAGAGGGGTGCGTGGATGTGCAAAATTATACAGCAAAATCACCCAGTCCTCCGTCTAACGACGACGATGGTTGAACGCGAAGCTTTCTTTGTGCGACATGGAATGAGAAAGGGTCAAAGTAATAGACGCTGCGATCAAAAAACCAAACTGCTTACTGGTCAAATTCAAAGCCCAACTAGTCGAATTCTAAATTCAAAAAGCAACCAAGGAAACCTACACAAGAAAGCTTTGCGATAAAGCCATAATCGTCGTTAGACGGAGGAGTGCATGATTTTTAAGCGTGGGTGACAGCTTGTAAAACTCGCCCGCATCATTTAGTTGTGAAACTGAGGGGGGGGGGGGTTTGGCACCCTCCTGTCTCTCCTCCTTCAGCCACGCAGGGATTGTTATTTGAAAAACCATCAAACAACAAGCCAGCAACCATTACAAGTCTTGTAAAAGAATGCTTTTCCATGACAAGCAATACCGCTTTGCTATCGTGCGGTATTTATTCGGTAAACAATTTCCGATTACTGTAGTAGGTGTATATTTGTGAAATTAGGCGCATTTCAACAGTAGTCAATGAAGTTACAGAGCGTCGTCCATCACAATTTGTTTTGGGTTAAATCTTTGAAGGCAACCCCAACTTTGTCTTTTGCTTGTCCACGACAGCGTTTCGTCATCTAACAAAGGCCAGCGCCGCAGCATTCCTAGATCGGCTGTACACTCCGGCTTTGTAGGATTATGAAGCTGAACATATTCCTCGATACGCCAAAGTGCATGCAGGAATGAAACATTTGCACAAAGGAACAGACTTACTTCCAGCTTGACGCATTGGGCGTCGTCTTATATTTGTAATTAGTGAGTATTGACGTAAATCACACACATAGCATGTCTCGTAAAGGTCGCCAGTAACGTTAAATCTCCAGAATGACTACACTGTGGGAGCCGATTAAGAAATATGAAATATTTGTTCCGCGATTATGCTTCAACATGGGGTGACCGCATTGGGCACCTCACAAAAAAAAGCTTGATTGGTGGTTCCTAGTGCAGCGAGTTTTGTCCGCAATCGACAAAAAAGTCCGCTTTTGCATCCCACCATTGATGGTGCACCGTCTGTAGCCAAAAAAAACAACTTTTCTCACGGTAGTCCAACGTGTTCCACCACTCTTTCGAGAACAGAAAGACTATCCGCCCCTGTGGTCGGGCTTTTCATGGGGATTAAGTCCCGGAGTCCCTCAGTGACGTTCAGATTCTTTGTCTACACCCCTTGCAAAAATACCACATTTAGCGTTGTCTGTAATGTCAGTGCTTTCGTCAACTGCTATAGAGAATGCTTCAAACTCGTGGTTCGGTTGATTAATACTGTTTCAATGTCTCCACTGATCTCATTAATTCGCTGGGTGACTGTGTTTGGAAAAAGGCCTACTTTCTGGAATATCTTTTTTATGCTGTGAGTGGTAGCATCAGCGACTCTGAGCAAACGCTGCTTAACGAACAGGGCTTCAGTGAAGGGCTTGGGGGATTTGGCAATAAGGTCAGAAATTACGCAGCTTGCCCTTACCATTTCGTAGCTTGCTTGGGCCGCCTTTTTGAACAGGTTTTGCTGCTTTCCCAGTGCCGCCTTCAGTTGAGTCATGGTGTGCTCGCGAACGTTGCCAGTACTAACACCATACTTTTCGTGATGGCAAGGCATGGAGTGGCGTCGAAGATTGTACTCCTTCGGCACATCCACAGCCTGGTGGCGAATTAAGCACAACAACTTGTTTCATGTTTCCGTGAAGAAACAAGGAAGTTCTCATCGCTCCTGAAAGCACCTCTTATAGTCTTCCACTTTGCATTTTGCTGACTGCTTGGAAAATGTCATTGTGGCTCGCTAGACTTCCACAGAATAAAGCTTCGCTGTTTGCAGATAGTCCAAAAAAAGGTCAAAAAGGCACCTGTTACATTTACGGAGGCGACAGGCACATACGAGCACAATTTTGTAGTGCGCTCTATCATGATCGACTTAGGGTGCCGCTACCTTCCACAGTGCGGTCAAAATCTTGCGAGTCGGAGGACAGGCGCTTAGTTTGGCGTCTCAATTTAGCGCACGTGCACAGACATGGGACATTTGATGTCAGGAATTGCACAGTTTTAAAGTGCCCTGTGCAGTATTTTCTTCATCAGCTAGATGTCGCTCTTTCCCTGGCCATAAATAACGCTGACACACTCCATACACGCACGTGGTTGCATTTTGGAGCCCGAACCTAGGGTCTCACGCAAGGCTCCGCCCTTTTCGCCACAGCTGCAGCGCAGTAAACGTGTTTGACACACAGACGAACAGGAAAGCAAATTTTCCCAAACACCACACAAGGCGCGAAAACCTTCACTGCTTTGCGGAAGCCTAAAAAACTCTGGTCAAAGCGCCGTCTTCTCATTAGTGACGCGCAGTCCCGTACGAAGGGTCATAGAACACCGCGGGGAGATTCTCCGCGGCCTGTGCTCGCCCAGCCCTGTGCGCACTGTAGAGTGCTCGATTCGCAAGTCGCAGTTGCTTGCGACCGTTGTGGCCCCGACCTAAGAGCGCGCGAATTGAGGGGCCTCCAGAAAAGAGGCCTGTCCACTATGGTCACGCGACGCCTTGAAAGGCGATATCCACGCGTGTTCGAGCGGTCTCTGGCCATCCGCACCCTTGGCCATACAAGCAGGGCGCGCAGTCACGCATTTGCTAAAAAAACAAAAACGAATGCACCCAGGCACTCCTGAGAGGCCCGCGGACCATAATAAAAGGGTCCGCGGGCCGCATGACGCCCACGAGCCGCGTATTTGAGACCCCGAACAATACGGTAACTTGACTAAAAAAGCATTTAACGTTACTCCGAGAGTTCAAAGGCATATCGCAATTAACGTTCTGCGAAAAATAAAGCAGCGAAAAAGTATTACCGCATGAATGTTTCCTGGAACAGTTCGATGCACCACTCGGACGTAATGTAGCCAAAGCTGACCTCTCTGCTGCATCCGAATGCTCGTTAAGATGTATTTTCTAGCATCGAACGCGAAGAGAAACAGCTTTTTGGTGGTGCACTGGCCGACATTCAATCGTCATTTTACTGGGCAATAAGATAAACGCAGCGACGAGAACTTTCATAAGCTGCATCAATACTTGATTGGAAAAACCAGCGCTTAGTCTTTGTTCTTTTCTCCTACGAACTGCGCAGAAATTTTTGCAGCTTTCAATTCCGCAAAGATGACTAAGTCTAAAGATGTAAACGGAAACTAGATAATGCCGGTAAAGTATGTTCTTGATCTAATAGCTCCTGTTGTCAACTGTATCAGCAATTTCATTTTGTCTATAGGCCAGTTTCCTAAAGCGCTACAGGCCGGTAGAGTAAAACCAGTGTTCAAAGATGGGGACAAAAGCATGTTTAATAATTATTGCTCAATAACTAAGCTACATACACGTTCTAAAGATCTTGAAAAAATATTGCACGCAAGAATACTTTCCTATTTCTATCAACATAGCTTGCTCCTCAAGCTCCAGCGCATTTTCCGAAAGCAGCGTTCAACAGAAACCCCCTCATAATGAAAAAGAGATAATTATAGAGGCATTAAATCCAGTTGTGTTGCATTGGGCTTTTGTATGGATTTTTTGAAGGCATTTGAAATCATTGATCTTTAAATATTCTTTATAAGTTCTATAAATATGGTGTGCGTGGTTTAGCCTACTTGAATCTTACCTTGACGAAAGAACGCAATCTTTAGACGTAAGTGATTCGCACTCATCCGTGCAACATATCGTACATTCGCTTATGATATCATATCGCTTCTGTTTTTATTTAGTTAAATAGTATCGTTCATTGCCAGTATCTGAGAATGTCATTTCGTATACAGACTATACATTGGTTTTTCAGATGGGTTCAATTGAAGAAGAGATCGAAGTACAAGCCACTCGAGTGGTAAGGGACCTTATGATTTGGACGGGTGCAATTTGTGTCGAATAAATAAAAAAGCAAAGAAGTATTGTTTACACCACACAAAAACACAGTCACGTCCGATTTCTATCTACCTTGGCTCAGAGCAAATCGAGGTAGTGGAATCAATAAAGTCCCTAGCTGTACTTTTTTCCAGCACTTTGAAACGGGGTAAGCACATAGAATAGGTATGTTCCAGATTTTATTCAGCCTTTGAGGTTGTGGCGCAATGAGAACAATTGTTCCAATGAAAGTGACACTATTATTGTATATTTCTTTAGCTGCTCCACTTATTCAATATTGCAGTGTTTAATGGTGCACTACGGGAGTAGCAAATTTAAGACGAATACACATGGTACAAATCAGTCCATTCGATACATTTCCAATGTACATTTTCTTCATCCCACTGGTGATAATTACGCATAATAAAAGACTCTTCCTATTTTTTTTCTTTATGCAATTATAAACTTTTAAAAACACAGAAATGTTTTGTCAATACTGACGATAACTTAATAACAACTTTATCTAACTTAAGCGACAATACCCACAATCGACAATCACTACATAAAAAAACATGAATAATATCAACACCTCGAACGTACTACGACAAACATTCTGAGATATACCTTGCCGGTTTTGTTAAACCAATTATCCGACAAATCTTCGACCCGTTTAGAAAAGGCAGCAATGCAATTAGGCTGTAGCTTGAGCAACACGTAGACTATGGCGTGAACTGATTTTAGAAAACCTTTTTTTGGGGGGGGCGGGGGTATAACCTCCCTCGGGCATCTATTGTTTGTTTAACTATTACGATTCAGTATCATATTGTATCAGGCTTCCCTTAGCGTTATGTGCTTAAAAAAGTTCTGTACTCGTCTGTTTAAAATAAACAATGTGCTAACTGCCCTGATTTCAACTCATTTGGGTCGGGGATTTGTGAAGCTTTTTTCACAGCCTCTTGTCCCACCTTATCCTTCTAAGGAAATGAAGATCATGATCATTATCATGACGACTATGAATGGGGTATTTTTTTACCATTTGTAAGACTCAGATTGATTGCTGCGGTTTGAGATTCGCATACCAACTCCACAGCCTCCGCACCTATCTCAAACCGCTGTGCTCTCCTTAAGCTATTGAGGATAAATTTAGTTTTCTCCCTAATAGGTTACAGGCCCACAATTCTAGGCTACTTGTGCTGTGCTGTAATCATGCTTTGCTGTTTGCCCCTAAAATTGCTTAGCAAGGCAAGGTCATCCGCAAATCGGAGGTTATTGAGGTATTCTCCATTAACCCTTACGGTCACCTGTTCCCAAATCAGTGTTCTGAATGCCTCTTGTAAACATGCTCTGAATAACATTGAAAATATTGTGTTCCTTGTCTGAAACCCTGTTTTATAGGCATTTTAAGGCTCTCTTTATGGAGGACTATGGTAGCAGTGGACTCATTGTAGATATCCTCTACTATTCTACTATTCTTATTTAATGCGCGTTTACACCCTGATTCAGCAATACCTGCTTTTTTGCTGAGGTTTCGGCTTTGTGAAATACTTTCTCATATCTATGGAGGCTGTATATAGGGGTGAGTATACTTCGTGCATTTCTTTCTCATCTGATAGGGAAATATAAGCGTTCACCTCTAATCATTCGCAAACCTAAGAAGACCAAAGCATGCACTCATTGCTCTAGAGGGGAAAGCATCACCTTCTCTTGGGAGGCGATGGCGACACTTGCAGCATTTCGCGACAAAATAGAGTAAATTTTTGAGTATGAAGTTTATTGCCTCTGCCTGATTATTGCAATTGCTTTCGTTGCGCACAGATTAGGAGCATTCCTTAACCTAAGTTCGCGTGTCTTAGGTATATGTCCCTATCCCGCTTGAGCACATCGCAAGGATATCGGTTCCGTTTTTTCTTTCTGAACCTGTAAAAATACAAAAGCCGGTCATTTGACGGCAAGCAGTGTGGCTCATGGCAACGAGGGGTAAACAAGAACACCTGTCTGCAGTGATATGAAAACCCAATCTCAGCAAATTCAAATTACTCACGCACCTTCCGGCATGCAGCGCTCGTGCTGTGAAAAGTGGCATGTGTCCGCCACGCCACCCCGCAACTTTCGAAGTAGCCGCTCATATCCCAACATACAGTGCGGCCTAACAATGGTAGCGTCCATTGCAAGGGCGCAGCAGTAAACATTACAAGTATCTTCATCGATCTGAAAACCCAAGCTTCCCCAATTCAACTTAGCCGCTCATATCCGAGCATGCAGCGCTGCCTAGCAACGGTAGAATCCGTGGTAGAGGTGCAGCCCAATGATCACCTACAACTATTTCAATTCCAATACTTTTTTGAATCTGTGGAGCAATCGCTTACAAGCCAGAGCCGTAAGCCCATACACCCTGGCTCGATCCCCGGCCATCGGGGAAGCGATTTTCATTCCACAGCCTCTGCTCGAGCAGAGAAGACGCCTAACGCCATCCGTCACAAGAACGCGTAAGTAATCAATGAGTTATTACTACGATAATAGAAACTGCATCTCGGCGACACTTGGGCAGATGGCGTCACTTTCACCTAAAGGGGACACGTCGTTCGATGCACCCCCCCTCGTTCATTGATGGCGCCAACGAAAAATGATGATGACGATTTTGCCGCGCTGGTTTGAAATTTGCTGCGCACGTCCCAGCATGCACAGCGCCAAGTCTATGATGATGCCAATTGAGACGTTTTATTTGACGTAGCCTCTCGCTGTGTGCTGATGGTGTCACTTGTCACTACTCACGGGCTACTTTATTCGGTATGGTGAAACAAATGTAATCCTTGAAATACCTTCGCAGAACTTCTGTGGTTCTTTTTTAAAAAGTGCGCTTCCCAATATTGCCCGATAAAATTATCACTTACCGACGAAAACTAGTCACTTCGCCACTAATGAAAGGACTTCGGTAGCTGACTTATACAAGTCCTCGCTGAGAAACGAGCTACAACCCGAATTAAAATGGGCATAATGGACCACTGAAAAAAGCTAAAAGAAAAGGCGTTCTATTAGGTGGACACCAACTTTCGCTTTCGCTGCTGAAATTCCTGAGTTCCGTGTGGTATATATTGCCGCGAACCATGCATTGGGTTTGTTTATTTGTGTTTTCAACAAAAGGGCGGCTCTTTCTTTCCGCACGACGGTAGTGAAGGTCTTAGTGAACTCGCTTTTGAACTGAGCCCAGTTTGTCAAGGAGCTCTCGTGGTTCTCGAACCAAGTGCGAGCCGAATCTTCCAAGTAAAAGAAAACGTGCCGGAACGTTTCTGCGTCGTCCCACCTGTTGAATTTCCGGACGCGCTTCAGTTTCTCCAACCATTCTTCTGGGTCTTCTGCGGGGGCTCCTCGGAATGATGGCGGTTCCCGTGGCTGCTGCAGAACGACAGGAGGATTGCCTTGGTTGAGCATGGTGCTGGTTGCGACGTTTTTCTTCTTCGTCTTCTCCGGTAGTAGACCGAACTCGGGTGGTAAATCTTGCACGCGGAGGCTGGCTCTTGTTGGACTGGCTTGGCGGCTTCCAGAGGTTGTAGTGGGCATGAAGGGTGCGTACCCCGCGCCTCCACCAGATGTCACGTAGCCAAGGACGAAGCAGTTGTTTGGAAAAGAAACAAGTTTATTTGAGCGAACTTGTGCTCCCCTAACAACGTTTTTGTTGTACTCCCCTAACAACGTGCAGGTGTTTTTGCGTGCGTGCAAAAACACCTGCAAAGCCCGCCCGTGCTCGCTCATTTCGATGACAACGCCGAAACGGAAATACACACGGACGCCAGTGATATAGGCTTGGGTGCCGTCCTTGTCCAAAAACAAAGCGGGTGCGAAAACGTAATCGCCTATGCCAGCCGTGGTCTGTCGAAGGAGGAGAAAAACTACTCTGCCTCCGAAAAAGAGTGCCTGGCTATTATATGGGCCATTTCAAAATTTCGCCCATACGTGTATGGCAGACCGTTCAAGGTTGTAACAGACCACCATGCGCTGTGTTGGCTCGCCAATTTAAAGGACCCCTCTGGCCGTCTCGGGCGGTGGAGTTTGCGCCTGCAAGAGTTCGACATTACAATCGTCTACAAATCCGGCAGGAAACACTCCGACGCCGACTGCCTGTCCCGCGCCCCTGTCGACCCACCACCACAAGACTCCGATGAAGACAGTGCGTTCTTCGGGGTTGTTACGGAGAGCGACCTAGCCGCCCAGCAGCGTGCCGACCCCGACTTGCGAGTAATGATCGACTACCTCGAAGGACGTAACGTCGCCGTGCCTAGAGCGTTCAAGCGTAACTTACCAGCATTCAGCCTCAGAAACTCCGTCCTCGTGAAGAAAAATTTCAGCCCCGGAACAAGAACGAATTATCTACTTGTCATCCCCGCAGACCTTCGTGACGAAATTTTGGAAGCGTCCCACGACGACCCGTCTTCCGGACATCTCGGCACAGCTCGCACTATTGCAAAAATTAAGGCGAAGTACTTCTGGCCCCGCCTTACATCCGACGTCACCCACTACGTTCGGAGTTGCCGGGACTGCCAGCGACGAAAAACGCCGCCGACAAGACGCGCCGGACTTCTACAACCGATCGCCGTCCCGCGGAGGCCCTTTCAACAAATTGGAATGGACCTTCTAGGCCCGTTCCCGACGTCACGATCGGAGAACAAGTGGATTGTCGTAGCGACAGACTACATGACGCGCTACGCAGAGACCGCCGCTCTTCCGCGGGGGACTGCACAAGAAGTCGCCAAGTTCTTTATAAACCAAGTTGTGCTGCGACATGGAGCCCCTGAAGTCCTAATCACGGACCGCGGAACGGCCTTTACCGCGGAGCTGATGCAAGGAATCTTACGCTACAGCAACACGGATCACCGAAGAACGACGGCGTACCACCCCCAAACGAACGGACTAACAGAACGTCTGAACAAGACAATTGCGGATATGCTGTCCATGTACGTCGACGTTGAACATAAGACTTGGGACGAAGTCCTCCCGTATGTCACGTTTGCGTACAATACAGCGACGCAGGAAACTACGCAGAGGACACCGTTCGAGCTTGTCTACGGAAGACGACCGACTACGATGCTCGACGCCATGCTTCCGCATGTAGAAGACGACGACCTCAACGCCGACGTCCAAGGATACCTTCAACGTGCGGAGGAGGCCCGCCAGCTCGCTCGAGTTCGTATAATGGACCAGCAGCTGGTGGATGCCGGCCGCTACAACCTCCGACGCCGAGACGCCGAGTACCAACCAGGGGATCGTGTGTGGGTTTGGACTCCCATCCGACGACGCGGACTGAGCGAGAAACTTCTGCGACGGTATTTCGGACCCTACCAGATTCTGCGACGTGTTGGCCAACTTACCTACGAAGTGATCCCCGATGGTGACTCCGGCACATCACGACGACGTACGCGGCCCGAAGTCATCCACGTGGTTCGCTTAAAACCTTTCTACGAACGATGACGAACTTTTATTTTCATTTTCGGACTGTCGCTTATGTTAGCATCGGGTCGATGCACTCTTAGAGGGGGGGTAATGCCGCGAACCATGCATTGGGTTTGTTTATTTGTGTTTTGCTTTTACCGCCCGGCTGCGCCGGTCTGTGTTATCTCCGTGCCAAGGGAAGCGCGTGTTCCATTCTTTCTTTCTGTGCCGCATGTGTTATCTGTTCTGATAGGGAGAGCATTCCGATCTAACGTGAACATCCCGGAATAATCTTCTTGCATCTACAATGTTCTCGATGCGAATCGACGGTTCCAGAACCACGCGCGCCGAAAGATAAAAAGCCTGCAGAGCAGACGCCGGGGCATTCGATTCTGCGACGCTCGCCGACGCACGTACGTCACTTTGTTGACCACTGCTTCGCCGCCTCTGTATTCTTTTCAGTTGTTAGGGGAGCACAAGTTCGCTCAAATAAACTTGTTTCTTTTCCAAACAACTGCTTCGTCCTTGGCTACGTGACAATATGCTTGAAGTTCTGGAGTGGAACGCTGAGGGCTTTCCATTTCCACTGTGACTAAATTTTCAATGGGGATGAAGCCATTGCTAGCCTTCGTTGTACTGCCTCTTGATGGTGTTACCGGCACAATGAACACCCAGAAAATTTCCCGGTGAACAGAGCTCACAAGCTGGCAGCGAAGACAACAATAGACCCTGCATCAAGCCAATGAGGCTTGACATAAAAACATCATGAACAGACCGGCGGAGGAATCGCAGACCTGCAGCCATTTCCTGACGGCGAGACCCGGAGATGTTTAGGCTCCGCTACCTCCCCAATAAAATGTTCCCAGTCGGAGCAGTAGTGCGAACGTTTCGGTTATTTTAGAGGGAGGGTTGCGTTTATAATTCTCAACCACGATGTACGCAGTCATTCTCCTCTCAAGGACAAGCACTCATTACTAACTACTGCTGTTGAACTCCGGCGTTATCCATTCCGACGCAGTAAAGCCGCCATCTTTATTAACGGGAAATTTCGTTTACATTTTAGTTTAGATTTGAAAAGTGCTTGTAAATATCTCTAGATAATGCCTTCGCAAAGAGAATCGAAATGGAGATGTTCAATTACTCGCAGGGGCATGAAACCCCTTCACATAGAGTTACATGAAAGGTCAGTAGTATAAAGGCAAACATGAGGTCTTCGAATCAGAGGAAGTAGGAATTACGTTCATCTTAAGAGCACAAAAAAACACATGCACACAGAAGACAACAACAACGCCATGTGATTTCGTTATTCTAATGTCGGTGTAATCATAACCTTTTGTGTATTTCTTGTCTCTTTGCTGGTATATATTTTCCCTGATTCAATAAAATTCAGTTGGATGAGCGCTTGTCGTCATCTTCTGTGTCGGTGTGTTTTTTCTGAGCTTAAGATTAACGTTATTGGATACCAACTAGCCCGAACGCAAGCCCTTCTTGAAGTGGGAGGCCTGGGCGACATTATACCAACTTGGGTGGCTTCACACTGGCGTCCAGGTTTCTGGCAGCGTTAAACTTGCGTGCTTTACACAATAGAGATTTTACTTTATTCTCACTATATAAGTACCCTTCATACGGGGCGGGAAGATTACCGAAGATATCAACACAATCGAACTGTCCCACGCATTTGTGGTGACGTCTTTTTAAGCCCAATTTGTGATTTAGTATATCTAAAAAAAACACATCATAAGGGGAACATTATGAAGGGGAACATCTCATGTTTGGCTGCGAGCACACACAAGTCCTGCATTGCGAGTGAGGTGCTTTTAGTATCTGGCTCCTACACAGCTCTGCTGTAAAATTGTATTCTTGCAATATCAACTGTCTACAAGTGTGTGCATCAAAGGCATCAAGCAATGCCTTCAGCAGTGGGATCACTGTGCAAAGGCAAAGTTTGTCTTGTTTTGTTACAGTTTTTGCAGTTCTGGGGTGCCCTAACATCTTGATTTTGAACACAAAGGTTCAAAAAAAGGCGACAAAGAACGCTTGAAGCGGTTGAAAATATGTAGCTACAATCAAAAACTTCCTCATCGATTATGAGGTTTAACTGCCGACGGTCCATAGCTGATGAGTGGCGCCCGTAGTGTAGGGCTCCGGAATAGTTTGACGAGGTGGGGTTATTTAACGGGCGCCGATATCTCGAACACACGGGCGTTCTGGCTTTTCGCCTCTATCAAAAAAGCAGCCGTCGCGGCCGCGAATCGAACCGCTGTCCTTGAAATCATCAACACAAGGTCTTAGCCAATCAGCAACTTAAACTGCACAGGAACCTAAGAAAGAAGCTTTGGTAACGTTTGTTGTTTGCGATTAAATAACTCTCTGTTGAAGCACTGTAAATAAGATGTTAGCTGCACTTTTATGCCACCCTTCCCAAAGCCGTGAAATCGTCCTTTTGGCTTGGAAGCAAATTCTGACGAGATTTCAGAGTTTACCACTCGAAACTGAGCTCGGAGTGGGAAAGGAAGGTTTTTTGAACGAGAACGAAAATCAGGTTTTTGCATGAACACTATGGCAGAAAAACAGACTCAGAAGTTCTGGGTTGTTCCAGTGTGTGCATTTGAATCACTCTTTACATGAGGCGTTAACTTGTGAGCTTTGTTATATATTTTACTCAATTAAATATTGTCACGCAGTTATGGGCGGCGCAGTTTTCGTCAGGCAACAACAGTTTGTTAGAGCGAACTTCTGCTACGCCAAGAACTCCAAAGATTACACAGCGGCGACGAAAGTATTTACAACGTGAAAACCGCGGGCAGATGGCGGCGAATCAAATACCGCCGTGTTTGAATTGGGAGCATTTGTCCTTCGGCGTTGATTCTTCGAGAAACATTGAATCAGATGAGAAACTTCGGTGATCAAAGAATAAGTTTCGACAGGAGACGCACTTTTACTATGCAATCATGTACCCTGCGCGGCATAAAAATGGAAGAGACGGAAAAGTGCGTTTCACGTGTAATTTGGTATGACACTTTTGCGCTGCCATACGTTGAGAAACAAATCCACTGATAAAGAGACATGGTGATATAGTTAAAGGCATTATTGTCGCCTCATCGTGGCTACATTCAGGTTTTATTTTTCCTGGATTCTGTTCACTCAGATATTTTAACGTGAGCAGAACTTCTAGCTGCGGTGTGTGGAAAGGTAATTATTTGCATATCATTTGCATAGGCGGTATTCAATGAAAACTTTAGCGGGCGATTTATCCACCTGGCAACACTGAAACCCGGCTTGTCGGTGACCACTGTGCCAGCACATGCTCTCTGCGCCCGCATCTCGAAGAAAAAAAACAACACCGTACATCGTCTGCTGCGTTTCAGCCCGAGTATCGGTAGTGGCATCAACAGCTATAATATTAATCGCACTCACATAAAAGGTGGCGCTCTACCAACCCTCGAGCACTTCGAATGCAGGGGGGATGAAACCGCGGCTGCGAACGGCGTGTCTAACAGCATAAGCACAAGTCCGATGCTGCAGTTGGCTGCCGCCGCGGATGTCAATGCAAGTGCACCCGCACCGCTTCTACGACCTTGTTTGGTATGTGCCCTCTAATACGTGGTTGAGTACAAAAACCGAATAATTTCTTTGGAGAAAGGTTTCACGCGTACACCGATTTAGCGCTGGCTTTCTCGTGCGCTAAATGTTTCACACTCAGAAAAACAACTCACGTATGACGTTAGAGCGCGGTGGCTGGCAATCAGCTGTTCTACGGCGGCTTCTTAACACGCGTCTGGCGATATGTAGATCGTACTGTGCTGCAATCAACAGCACTTGGCGTCGAGGTATTACTTTGCGCTCAGTGGGCAACAGTTCGGAA